>NC_134240.1:20185710-21435710 GCF_965152275.1 Natator depressus
TTTAGCTAGGTAAATTGTCACCAGACACCACAGAGAGAGAATCTTATAGATGCAGTTACTAATAATAGTGGTAGAAGACAGCATTGCTGAGGTTAGATACAGTAGAACTATCCGACTCTAACTGCTGGGTTTATAATGCATTGCTGTGTCTCAGTATGGCATACAGAGAGAACTTCCTTGGAGACCTTAAAATATTAGATCGAGAGTTCCTTGTCTCAGGAGCTGTTTTACACAGGGCCTGGCATATTTTAGGCACTCCCACAATCCACAAAACAATGCTAATAATTCCCTTGCCATGAATCTATCAAGCCACTTCCGTGCATTCAATTATCATTTGCTTTAGAGATCTAAATACTGTACTCCCGCATCATGTCTAATGGCTCACTAACAGAGATACAGGCGCTGCAGTGATGGGAAAATCAGTATTTAGCCAGTATTGCGCTGCAAATATTTCTACCAGTTTGAGAGAGATTTCTTCCACATGTAACAGGGAATACTGGTACATCTGGTGAAAACATTTAAATGGGTAGAAATGTTGTAAGTGCAGCCATTGTTTCAAAGACATCAGAGAGAAGATCTATTTGACTATATTGTCGAGTTCCCCTCACTGCTGTCCATATGATAAATACATCTTAAGTTAAAGCAAATGCTGGGTCATATGAGTTGTACTCTAAAGTTCCCTGTGTTGTTATTGCAGTGTTATTGACTTGTCTAGGCTAGGGCAAATCATTTTATATACATCTCTCTACATTATTTACTCTCACAGAGACCTAATGTATTTATCATTTTCTCACCATGTCTGTTACCCTCTGTGTTTTTCTCTCTCTTCTCAGGTGTTCTGTGTCTCAGATCTGAACTCTGTCCCATCAGCCTTTGTACTAACAGTCTCTGAGGCTCCTGGTTTACCCATAATGCATCCTTTTTTCTTTCACTTCTCTGTTTCACCAAAACGTCTTCCTAAACCTACAGTCTTCCTACAGGCACTTTTTATTTACCCTTTTGAACTTGACATTACTACACCAACTTAATTCTTCCTTTGAAGGACTTTTGCCCTGTTAGTAAGTGCATGGAGGTTTTGTATTTGGACTCTCTTGCCTGAAAAGTTCATATTGTTTGCTTTTGTATATGAAGACTCTTCAAGTCTCTGCTTTTACTGGTGAGCCATTTGCTCTAGCCTTGCGGCTTTCTTCCCGCTGCAGAAGAGTGCTGACAATTTTTGGTTCCTACGTTACAACAGATATCCCAACCGCCAAAACGGCCTTGAGACCGCTCACGAGGATAGTTTTTGGCGTGTTTTTGGAGAAGCTTTGGAGGACTTGGAAACATGCGGCCAGTCTGAACTTTTGAGGGAGATCGAGGTAAATCAACTTGGAATTGTTCTAACCAGTCCATTCTCACCACTTGTAGTAAGTGATTCCCCTTGTATGCTAAATGTTGACTATATCTATGGGTGGCGGGGGGGGCAAGGATTCTATCCGAGTTTGATCCCTTGGAATATCTGTACTTTCAGATCACTCTACTCATCTGTTAATAGTCTGTTCAGTTTTTTTCCCGTCAACTGTCAAAGTATTCACAAAAAGCTTTTCTTGTTTTGACCAGCTTCATAGCTCACCAAACAATAGTCATAAAATATCTAAATCTTCCTATCAAATGGCAAATACTCCGTTGAAGAAGTATTTCTGATTGACAAGCTCTGCAGATTGGCCAAAATGGGTCCAAAAAACATGGGTACTGAACAGTTGACTTACTTTAGATGTCTGAGAGTCCAGCACATACCTTGCATTCAGATGTGTTTACACCCGCTGCTGGTTCAGTAAGATGGATAAATGATTGGTTTTCATCCAACCCGCACCCCACCCCCTGGGAAAATTTATAAGAAGGCAGCAGCTTCCTGTAGACATAGTGTTTCCTTTCTTCATGGGCTACTCTCTTGCCTTTACCCACAACACTTTGGAAGTCCTTTTATTGTCTCTGGCTGTGGGATGGGCAGATTGGAATTTAAAACCTTGTGGAGAAAGTAAAGCAGGAAATTCCTGTTCAGAAACCACTTTAAAAATCACTAGTAAGTTCTGTAAGGAACAACCCTGCACTAGCAGGACTGGCTGAATATCCATCTTCTAATCTAGGCGTCAGTCATTACAGAAGACCAGATTGTAGCCTGGCTTTTGCAGTGATGCAAAGGAGTGAGGAGTGTAAGGTGAGCTGCCTGTATCACATTTTGCAGCACAGGAGTGGAAGCAGGTTCTGTGCAGCTGGTACTCCCCCGGATCTGTGCAGGCAGGTGAGGACTGCATGGATCCTTGGCTCCACTTTGCTTGACCCCTTGTCCCCCCAAAAGACGCTTGGCCAGCAAAACCGCATTGGCACACAAGGTAACGTATGCTATACTGGGTATAGGTCTGGAGCAACAGTGAGACCAGGAGGAACTTTGTGACTTTGCATCCCAGGCTGCTCTTGGGGCAGTCCAACAACGCACTGCTCCCTACTTAGAGCACATTGTAAAGTGACTCTCTAGACTTAAGATCCATGGAATTCAATGGGCTTTGAAAGATTCCCATTTTCTCCAGTGAAGTTTGGGTATTTGAGTTTTGCAGTTCACACAAGGCAGTGAAAGTGATAGGGAATTTAAAAAACATAAGGTTTCCATTCACCACCCTCTTCAGGAAAATGAGGATATTGCAGGTATATTTCACACAGCCACAAGAATCTATTTAATTATTCTCCTCCTTTGTTCCAAGCCAAAGCAGACTGATCTGATCTCTCTAGCTATCTGACACTAGCACAGGTGAATTAAATCCTCCATTGGAGGGAAGGATTTATTTACATGCTTAATCAGGTGACTCTTTCACTATGCACACCAGTGGCTAGTCATTGACTTGCCACTGCTGAGCTTTGCTATCTGCTCCCTACCTTTCTTTTTTTTTTTTCTTGTGCCTGTTGACATTTAAGAGAACTTCTGAGCTTGAACCTTGGAATTAAAATGTTCATTACTAATTTAAATAGATTGTGTGTCCTGGAACCAGTTGAGGCTGCACACACTGATTTCTTGACTCATTCCTTAGCTTTGATCAGTATAATCCCTTTAATGAAAAACATTGCCAAACAAAGACTTTTCTACATAGAGAGATCTTTAAAGGGATGCTATGAAGGGTGACTGTCCTAAATGCTACCTAATTTCATATTAACTTTTTTTAAAAGGCTTGATCAATTTTCCTAAATGAAGGCTGCCACCTCTTGACATAAAATCCGTAGGTGCTGGAACTAGGGGTGCTGTGGGGAGCTGCTGCATCCTCTGGCTTGAAGTGATTTCCATTATGTACAAGATTTACAGTTTGGTTCAATAGCTCTCAGCATCCCACTATACAAATTGTTCCAGCACTCCTGATAAAATCTTAATTTCTTGGCTGGAAAACCTGCTGTGGAACGCAAGGTATTGTCTTGCTTAGCCATTGCAGACAAATGCACTCGCAACATACTGCAGCTCTGGAAGCAGGTATGGTATCAAAACCTACCAGAATCCTTCTCTGAGATCCAGATTTTGGTATATTTCAGTTCCCTTCCTGCTCGTAAGAACAGAGCAGGCTGGCAAACTAGAGGTATGGTGACATGCTGAGAAACTATCCTCCCATCCTTTTGAATGCCATAAATTCCCAGAGCTGTATTATAGGGAGATGGTGCAAAATCAGAGTGCATCTGGCTGAAGGTTTTATACCTGAGTAGGCAGGCACAGGCATGGGGGGAAGCATATTGCTTGTTGTCTTTGTTGTATCTCTAGAACACATGTAGCATGTGCTCCTCCCATGTCTGCCTCCTGCTGCTTGCCAGGGTCCATGGTCACATCTCTTCAGGGTAGTTAGACACACAATCTCTGGGGTATTTAGCCCTATTTGCAGTGCTAGTGGCTCTCACTCCCTTACATCCAAAGAGTGCTGGCTTGAAGCATTCTGAGCTCTTTCTGCACAAGGGTACTAAAGAGGAAGGGATTCCTGTATGTTTCCATAGTGAAGAAGCCATAAGTTGCCCTACAATCCATAGAAATGTAGGTCTGAAAGGGATCTCCATAGGTCGTCCAGTCCAGTCCCCTGCACTGAGGCAGGACTAAGTATTGTCCGACCATCCCTGTGCCATCCCTGTCTAAACTGTTCTTAAAAACCTCCAATGGTAGAGATTCCACAGCCTCCCAAAATAATCCATTCCAGTGCTTAACTACTTTCGCAGTTAGGAATTTTTTCCTAATGTATAATCTACATCTTCCCTGCTGCATTTTAAGCCCATTACTACTTGCCTTGTCCTTTAGTGGTTAAGGAGAACAGTTTATCACCTTTCTCTTTATAACAACCTTTTATGGACTTGAAGACTGTTATCATGTTCTCCCATCAGTTTTCTGTTCTCCAGACTAAACAAACCCAGTGTTTTCAGTCTTCTCTTGTAGGTGATGTTTTCTAGACCTTTGATCAATTCTGTTGCTCTTGTCTGGACTTTCTCCAATTTGTCCACATCTTTCCCAATAACGTGTATGCCAATTTCATTCCCCTGGTGCTGCCTCACTGAGCTGTTAGTCTATGAACTACAGTGGTGTCAGCGAATCAGTGTTTCAGACCCTATAATGTCCTTCCCAAGATGTCCATAGAATGACATTGAGTTTCTGTGAAGCAAAACCCGTCACTTAAGAGGGAAACCAGTTTCAGAAGCAAAAAGATCACTTCTCCAGGCCCAGACTGTTTGAAGGAACTGTCTCTCTGTCTCCAAAGCCCAACCTTGCTCTAAACAACCTGTAGCTGGCAGTATAACTTGCATATTTTGACATATTGACAAGATAAAGGATTTTGAGTCTACCTTGCTGTATAATAGTTTCACTATAAGCTTGTTCCACTGTCTGTTGACCATTCTGAATGTATGAAAAGATAACCTTGAACTCCTCCTAGAGACTGCTGGGAGCTGATGGTTGAGTTAAGGGCATTTCAGCTAGATATGCATTAATTTCAGCATTCTTTTCTATCAGTTCCTTGAACAAGTACCTCCATTTTGTGTGTGTGTTTGTATATAAAATGTGTACAAGTGGTTTTTTTCAAAAATGTTCCCTCCATTTTTCCATGGGCGGGGGGGGGGGGGGGGGGAACTGGCTAAAGATTTCTGACAAGAAGCAACGAGCATTTGCTGAGATGCCTGCCCTTTCTGTAAGTGGCTCCTGTAGCCAGCCGGAAGTGACTACTACTGCTACCATTTGGGTCAGAATTACATCTCCCTCTGGTTGGTGCTGAACATTGTGTGTCACCTGCTTCTCTCTAAGTTGCTTTTGTTCTTCTAGGGTCCATCAGTCGCTTGCCACTCAAACTTTTGTTGAACTAACTTACCACCTTATCCACAGGCCTCCATCATGACAGGGAGCGTGCACAGCCTGGGTCTGGAAGGGAGCAAACTGCTCGTGGACTCGGTTAGTGAGTCCGGATTGAGCCCACTGAGGAAAGGAAACGCCAACTGCTGTGATGAAGGGCAGAGCGACAGCAGCATCACTCCCACCAAGAAGAATGAGAGGAATCTGGAGATGAGGAAGATTAAGGAGGAGGTGCAGGAAATCATGTCTCCAACCCCTCTCGAGTTGCACAAGGTCTGTGTTTAGACAGAGGTCACTTTAGTGTTACGCCGAAGATCCCTCGGTTACAAATAACATTGTTGGGGTTACAGTGGGGATTGCACTGAGAAACTGTCCGGGAACTTGCTCTTATGCTGCATGTTCCCTGCCAAACAGGACCGCAGGAGAAATATTCTGCTGGGAAGTGAATTTTCTGTGATTTGTTCCCAGCATAATACAAGTCAGCCATGTCTACCGATGAGCCAATATTTTATTTATATTTTCCTGGATCAGCCACCAAATCGAAAATGAAAAGAAAAATTGGTTGTTTTTGAACTGAAAGGGGCAGGGGAGGAAATATTTCCCTCCCTTCCCCCCCCCCCCCAAAAAAATGGAAAATATTCCATTTGGGTCAAACGAAACATTTCAAATGTCAATTTGAATTAACACTTCCTTTATCTCTTTGGTAAATGTTCTCAGGGTGTCAGATTAATGGGAAGGTGGCCTCCAGCTAGAACACAGCAGCAGTGGTCTTTGCTCCCACCTAGAGATGGACTCAGACATATTGACCCTAGATCTCTACCCCACATCGCCAAACTTTGGGAGAATTCTAATGCCAGCTTTGTGGCTTGCACCCCTCTCTGTTTATGTTTTAAGTGTGGACTAGGCCAAAGTCTAACACTGAGCTAGAGCATAGCTACTGCACGCCAAGTTCCTTGGGGGTAAAGGGAGAATACGATGGTATTCATCACAGGTAGTTAATGATGGTGGTGATGGCAATAATACACTGCCTCCACCTTCTGGATTTAATTTGTGGGGAGATACTGTGCCCACAACCCCACAATTCCCAACTGTGTTGCCAAAATATGACTCCAAATCGAGTGTGCTGAGCTGGCTCTTACTGGCTGAGGGCCACTGCTTCTCTGGCTGGGGGCATTGAAAAGATCTGTCCTGATGTGTCTCCTGTCAGGCAGAAATATTGCTTTTCACTGGTGGGGTGGATGAGCTACCAGCTGCCTCTGCTGCTGGAGAGGAGGGAAGAAGGGAGGAGAGAGGCTTAAAGTGGGTTCAGCACAGTACAGCAGCTCTTCTCTGATCTGACCCCAGGCAGCTGGCTCAGTGTCAGCTGTCTGAATGGCTGGTGGTGGAGATGCTGTAGTCCTTGAGAAGCTGGAGGAAGGCAGCAGCTCTTGGCTGAGCTCTTTTGTCCCAGCCAGCACTGCTGTGAATTTGGTGCTACTCACTATTGGTGCTGGTAACACCACAGTCTGGCAATTCCTAACATTGGAGCATCCAGGAAAAGGCAGATCAGGTTGAGGCGGTAAAAGGGCAAAACCAAAATGGCGCAAAGCCGAAAACAGTACCAGTTTGAAGCCCAGTCACACCCCAATCCACTGTCACAAATTGCGAACACTGACCCAATTTTGAGGGGACTGTGGTTTCATCATTTTACTACATTTTCTTAATGGTGTTAAAACTCATCAGAGTGATGTCTCTGAAGCAAGCTATTGGATAAGCCACCAAGATTAAAAATCTGTAAGAGCTGTAAATAATTCAGCAACCTGCTTGGAAACACTCATGTTTGTCAATTAATTTCATTCAGATTTTCAGCACCATAGGCATGCATGGTGGACACACAAGATGCCTAGAATAGCTCAAAGCAAATGAGTTGCCCCATTGATTAAAAATTCCATTATTTGACCGGCAGTGTCCACCTCTTTGTGACTTAATATTGAAGTTGTAGGTTATCCAAAAACTTGTGATTTATAACTCTACTTAAACGTTCTTGTTCTCCCCCAAGCAAGGGCAGAAGATTTGTTTGTGAATTATGTGCCCGTTGCCAAAGCATCTGAGCATGTGACCTGTATAAACAGCTGGCAGTGTGTGCACAAGTTTAAATTAAACTCCTCTCAATACTAACAGACAACCAATGTTTACTACCCAGTCCAAGCAAAACCCCACCATTAGACCCAGAGCAGAATCACACTACTGTACGGTACACATTACCTGAGGAGTTCCTGCCATGCTTCTCTCATGTATCTGTGGCTCATACTGCATTAGAATTTCTTGTTCAATGCCTTTCCATACAGATGACACTCCACAAGGACCCGGAGAGTGAAGACTTTGGATTCAGTGTCTCTGATGGCCTGTTGGAGAAGGGTGTCTATGTAAATATGATCCGTCCCAATGGGCCGGCTGATCAGTGTGGCCTCAAACCTTACGACAGAGTCCTTCAGGTAAGGAATGCAAAGTACAGCTCTGGGGATAGGAAATGAGTGAGCGACTGAGAGGAAGAGAGAAGTTTGTAAGATTCCACTAAGGTGACACCAACTTTATAAAAGCTAGTAGGTAGGCAGCTAGCTACTCAGCCCTTAGCATTACGATGCACCTGGAGCTAGCTAGAGTGTTACACTAAGGGATTACTATGTAGCAGAGTTGGACCTGAGCTCCAGATCAGAATCGCCCATTATTTTGGGGAAGTTGGCATCCACATCCAAACTGCACAGCCTAGATTTCTCTCTAGTGCTAGGCAGAAAGTCCTTTTCATCCTTTCCCTGGTGCATCAGGGGGACTTTTCAGGTGAACCAGAGTTTGGCACATCAGTCAAAGCAAGACAGCATGCGCAGTTCCATGTGGATTTAAATGGTCTGCTTGAAGTTCAGTGCATAGCCATCTTGCATATGCATAGAGAATTCTAGGAAACACTCACTTCAAGTGAGGTGGTGGTGTTCCTAGACTCACTTCCCCTAATGACTCCTGAGCCACTGAATATTTGCTGCAGAAACGAAATACAATATGCAGTAAACACGGTCCACAACATATGCAGATATATTTGACCACCAAGGAGAGAATAGTAATGGGGCATGGGTGGGGACTGGCTTTAGATATTTCCAAGAGACTTAAATACATAGCTGTAGTGCAGCAAGCTCAACTCTGATAGCAATAGGAAGAGCACAGTCAGCTAGAGAAGGCATTGCCACTTGTGGGTTTTGTAACCACATTAGAAGTCTTGAAACTCTCATAAGGATGTTTTATTTTTACTAATTTTAAGTGAGGGGCGGGGGGAGTCAGTGTCCCAGTTAGCTCAAATATATTCTGTACATCAGGTAACTGAAAAACTGGCAGCAGCACAGGGAGCCTGATTTGGGTTTGTGATGGTCTATAGCCAGTTGGCTGGTATACAGCTATTCCTTCTCAGCCTCCAATAAAAGATTAGCGTCTTGTACGTTCTTGCACCAATTAGGCTCTGCAGCCGCATTTCGGGTGAATGCTGGATGTGTCGCTATCCAAGTGAATGCCAAGCGTTCTGTGTGTGTGCGCATGAAATCTTAACGGGAGCAGAGACTTTGACAATCCCCAACTTCAATGTCTCTTCTTGGTCCATTGTAGACATACAAGAAGACAAAGTTGTCTTCTGTTGTAGCTATTGTACTGGCGTTGAGGGTTGTGCTGAACGAGGGCTTTGCAGAAATATTGCTATCGATGAATCCAAGGGAAAAACACGGAGAAGGGGCACTGAAGATGCTTCAACGTGGAGCTGATAGTCTAAAAGTCTTCCTAGATCACTTCCCAGTGAGGAGTAGATGCAGCCACTCCTTCCTCCATAGCTATGAAGGGACCTGTCTACCTTGGAACCAGTTCAGGTCTACAACTTGCGTGGCAATTGGGGAGCCCATCCTGTGTCACTGAGTGCAGCTCCATGGGCACTTAATGAGCCCAGAGGAGCCTGTGAGAGGGAGCTACATGGATCCACCATCCGTTGCCCTGTAAAGGATGCCCAGCCTTGCTCCAGATGCTACTTCAGCTCGGGGAGAGGGGCTGAGACGGGAGGGAAATTCCATTCTTCAACCCTGGGGACATCCCTGCATCAAGCTCATCTACTCTGGCTAATCACAGGAGGGGGAGCGTTTGCCCCTAAGTAGTTCATATTGCAGGTGATTTAACCTTGGAATATGTTTGAACTTCCACTGAAGACAGCTGGAAAAGTTGGCTCTTTCTTCCGAGTCCTGCAGGGAGGGCTTGCGGTCTCCAGAGAATGCTTTAGAAACCTCCGCTGTGCACCAGCTATGCTCTGCAAACCCCTGGAAGAACAGAGCTTGTTTCTAGCAGTCTCAACAATGCATATGTATTATTTTTTAACTTGTGTATGTATATAAGATAGGTGCCTATAATCCACTCAAATGCATGTCTGCTGAAAGATGCTGTTCTCTTCGTCTAACAGTAGAGCGGGTGGCTCTAACACCCAAAAGCGGGTGGCTCAAAAGACCAGAAGTGTGATTCTCCCAGTTGCTGAGCACCCTTATTTTCCATTAAAGTCAGTGGGAGCTGCAGGTGCTCAGAATCTCTGAGAACTAGGACCAGGTTTAAACTGGGTATAAAATGAAAATTTAGACCACCTGCTGCTGCTTGTGCCAATAGGTGGAGTATCTGTTGTGGTTTTTGGAACAGCTTGAGGATGTTGGGGAGTAGGAAAGCACTTCAAAATGGGCAAAGATTCTGTTTTGATACCAGATCCAAGATCTGATGAGATTGGATTAGAGATCAGCCTGAAACAAACCCCCAGATCTGAACCTGCAGAATGTGGAAGCTCAGTGAGTTTTTGTCCTTTCTATTTGTGTGATTGTATAGTTTTCCTATAAAGGAGACTTTATAGCTGGACGAGATGGTGCATTTTGCTGACTGCTGCTGCAATTCCTACAGTCCTGGGAAATCCCATTCAGGGCTGAAGGAATTTCAGGGCTTCCAGACAGACTGTATTCATAGGGACTCCTCTCCAGTGCCAGGTCTCAGTTCTAGTGGCATTCTTGGATTTTGCAGTTAACAAATGTTTTTTTGTTCTTTCCCACTACATCCCCCCCCTCCCCCCCGCAGGTAAATCGCATTCGAACAAGAGACTTTGACTGCTGTCTGGCTGTTCCATTGATTTCCGAGGCAGGAGACAAACTGGACCTAGTCATTAGTCGAAACCCCCTGGCACTCGCTGCCAATGCCCAACTGGAGGCCAGTGGAGAGTTAGTCCCACAGTCCTTGGGCGTGGAGGTCAAAACAAGCATGCAGACACTCTGAGGGAGGATTTGAATGGAAGGTACCTTTGGGCCCTGCCATGGTGGAAAAGCTGATGAGTATCCATTGTGGTTTTCTGTTTTTGCACTGGTAACTGTAATGCTGTATGTAATGTAACTTGCAGGTGGGTCTGCCATTAGCTGTGACTCCTAGACCGCCAGACATTGCTCCGAAGGTGCAAGCTAAACCAGATGAGCAGTGTGGACCTTGGTTAATGCAAATGGTAAAATGGGCTGCTGATAGCAGAAAACAGCATCCAGGGTAATTCACCTTTGGCAGGGCAACCTTCAGTCATCGTTCAGCTCCAGTAGGCCTGAGCTTTCACTGTGCGTGGGTTCATGGAGGGTGGATCATCTCCTTGCTCCTCTGACGCCGTCATTCTGAAGGACTTGGCTGTCCTGTAAACACACATGGTGCTATTTTTTTTTTTGCGTTGTTGTTTGCTTTCTTAATCACGTACAGTAAGAGTAAAACAAATCCTGGTTTCTTTGAAAGGAAACGCTACTTCATCCCATAGCCTCTTTAAAACACTACCACCAAATCTGACATTTGAAAATCCCCTTTCCACCTGAACATTCACCCACACTGGGCAGCACTAAGTCCCATTTAAAACCCAACTCAAAACTCACTTGCGAATGGCTAGATGCACTTTCTTTTGAAAGCTAAATCCTTTTGATGGATCAACATCTCTCTCCAGTTGGAAATCCCACCCTCGTCACCCACCCCTTTGGAAATGCAAGGAAGCACTTTGCCCCCATAGCTGACTCCAAGACACAATTTGGTTGTCTGTCTTCATACATTTTTACAGAGCACTTAGTAGAATACAGCATCCAGGAAAGCCACTGAATGGCCGTCCTAAATCACTAGCTCTCTTGTTCACATAGACCATCACAGAGATTCCTCTCACTGAAAACCTGGGCTGTTCCTCCAAGTAAACAGCTGAACAACATTCATCTCAGGCCAACTTCGGGGTTATTTTTTTCCAGTGTTTTGAATAAATAAATCCTTGTGGTCTCCTGCCAAATGCTGGCACGAAAAGCCCTCTCCTAGATTGATGTTGTGTTTCCAGTTCCCACGTGTGCCCCAGATTGGGTCACCTTAGTGCAAGTACAAGTGTGTACACTTTTTTAAATGTCTCTGATAGGTTTTGGACACTTCCCTGTAGTCTGCCATAGCTGCCCTCCTTTGCCTATCGTTAACCTCTCTGTGGTTAGTAAGCACGATGCCTTTTTCGGTAGCTCTTCCTCACCCTGTGTCTCCCTGCACCCAGCCCAGCTCCTTGTAGAAGATATGGGTGTGATATTTGAAATGGTTTAAAAATCTGCCTGCAGCAAACTAGTTGCGATGCAACCAAGGGCGTGATCTCTTCCTTTCTCGTCTCCAAACACAAAATTGCTGGCACGTGTCAGTTTCTTCACATGGCAAATGTGATTGCCTGCTCCGTGTTTCATATATTTGCACTTTATTATGATTTATTTTTTAACTGATGTCGTAAGGGCCTGTTTTGTTTTGTTTTTTCCCCCGGGGAGGGGACATCCTTTTAAAGATCCCTGCTTAATGGAACTGGGTCTCCTCCTTCTGCTTGTTCTCATTTTATTTATTTATTTTTTTGTTGTTGTTGTTGTGTATTCGGGATGCCATGTAGCTTTGAAATGTTCATTGTTCCACCAAGGCTGAGCCAGGACTAATTCCCATGTCTGTACTCTAGGCAAATTTGCAACTGTCTCTCACATCCAGCTATTTGTAGGTGCAACCATTCTTGTCTCAAGTATGCAATATTCCATACCATTGCTGCCATAACTAGATAATGTGCCATAACTGATACTGCAGAGCATTGACAGTACAGCTGAAAGTGTTTTTATATGCAATATTCTAAAAGGCAGAAGCTCAGTGCGGCTTCTAATGGGTTTTTAATGAAGACTTTTATTAAAAAGGCTTTAAAAAAACAACAACTTGGTCCTTGTATCCCTTCCTATGCATTTTGAATGATACTAAACTGAAATGCATTACTTAAATGTGTATTTTTATCCATATATTAGAGTGTATTCCTTGTAAAGTATTTTTATATGCTAATTTTCTTATGTATCTATGAAAGCACAATATTTAAAGGTACAGCATTTCAAAGAATATTTTAGTCCTGTTTTGGACCTATTTGTAAATCTCTGTATTTAACTGGGATTGCAATGACTTTGTTTGTTTTTTTTTAATTAAATAAAAACAAGTGAAATGCATCTGGCCTTGTTCTTGAGTGTATTTCTGCTAAAGGTTAGAATCCAGATAATACTGGCTGGTTGGATGGTCCAGCCTTCTCCCTCACGTACACATTTGTACACTCAGAGCAGGCCAATGCAGAGGTGATTAGGGACATGGCCTTCCCTTCTCCTCCCTTCCCCTTTGTGGAGATTTCAATTTCCTGAGCCGTGAGGATGGAGAAATCCCTTCCCTTCCCCCACCTCAGGACAGGGTCTTTTTCTTGTCCCTGGACCTTGTGGGTAAAGGCTCCTTGAACCCTCCCTACACACCCACGTTGGGACCAGGCCCAATCTGGGTGTAAATTTGACTGAAAAGCTTTGTGAGTTTGGATTTGATCTTAGATAGTATTCCGATTGGAGAAATGGGAGTGCTTTGAGAGAAGGGCACAAACTCAAGCCCAGAACATAGTATTTTTCAACATCCATGGGATCCAACTCCAGATCTTGCCCATCTGTAATGACTGCCTATGATACTCCATGTGCTGCTGCCCCTAAAAGCAGCCTCGGTCTTTAGTATAATTTGGCACAGTAAGCTTGAAGTAGATGACTCTCTCTTCTGTACCTAGGTAAAACCCTCTGATTCAAAACCTTGAGAGTAAGGTGACTGCCCATCCTGAATTGGGTGGTTCAGTCCTGAAATGCAGAGTTCAAGGCTGAATTATTCCAGGATCGTATTTCTCCCGGCTCACTTGTGGTGCCGTTCTCCACCTGCCCGAGGCTCAGGGTGGTGCCAGCCTCTTCCTGGTGGGGGGAGGAGGAGTCTGAGGTGGGCCTTAGAGCCCCCCGCCCCACACTCAAGATGAGGCCCTGCCCCTTGGTCCTCCTCTCACCCAGAAGCCCCGCCCCTGGCCAGACCGGAAGCCAGAGCCAGGCAGTAGTAAGAGCCACCTGGGAAGCCCGGGTTCCTCTGCCTACCCTGGGCATGTACCCTGGGGTGGGGGAACGCAGGCTGGGGACTGCGCTCGGGCAACCGGTCCCCCACCCAGGGCAAGTGGAGGGTCTGGGGCTGCCCACAGCAGCCTGGGCTCCCTGGGCAGTTCTTACCACAGCTCCAGCTTCTGGCCTGGTCAGGGGGCAGGGCCTCAGGGGAAGGGGCAGAGCGGGGGCTTAGTCACGGAGTTCTGCATGTGTCCCGCTTTTGCCTTTTGAAAAGATGGTCACCCTACAGCGTGTACTTAACAACGTGTGGCTGTACAATTTTGCTGCCCAAGCCACGAAGTGTATGTCTACACTGCAATTAGGTGCCAACAGAACCTGGAGTCGAAGTTTGGGCTTGGGCTCTAGGACCTGAAAGGTGGGAGGGTCCCAGAGGTCTGTCAGCAGCCCAAGCCCTAACATCTACACCACAATTAAACAGCTCCGCAACCCGAGCCTGTTGGCACGGGCCAGCTGTGGGTGTCTAATTGCAGTGTAGACATAATCTAAGGCTTATTCAATTTGTTGCCTTGGGCAGTATAATTTTACAGCCACACTGTTAGGCTGTTAAGTGTCTCAAGGTTTAAGTATATCTGTAGTTCCCTTGAAATCAGTAGGAGCAGTTAGATGCTTAAATACTTTGCTGGATCAGGCCCAGAAGGATCAGTGCCTTGCAAGATCAAGCCCCTGATTGACCTGTGATCAGTCCTCTTAATTTACCTAATCTTTGTATGGAAATATTTGTGGTCAGGTCATTGCTACAGTAAACAGCTCTTATCTGTGATCTTTGTCTGTCTTTCTAGGTAGCAAATTCCTTAGAACAAGGACCTTTAGATGTTTGGCAGCTAATACTTGGAATCAACTGCCAAAGCAATGCAGGGTAAACCAGAGGGCTCTGTATGCATTGCATAAAATCTTGTTAGGTGTAATGGAGCAAATGTGGTTTCAGCAGTTCAGTATCCTCTTAACCCTGCCTCCCTTGTACACAAAGTAAAAGTTATCACATCTGGCAGCTCATCGGGAATGCTTTTGATTGTCTTAACGTTGGAGGCACCTGCCGTGTAATAAGATACCCATTGTACTACAAAATGTTATTTACAAACCTCACTGCTGGGTGGTGGTGGTAGCTTTACAAGGTCATGTGAAGACTCTCCTCGGATTTGGGGACATTCTCGTTGAGTAAGTATTCAGCCGTCTGGTGTCACACAAACCGCACAACAGCGGCTCCTTGACGTGGGCTGCTTTTAGGGATTATCATTCTCTAGCAACCCTTGCCTGTGCTATGACTGAGGCTTGGGTCACCAGTAGCTCAGAAATGAGTGTGGAGGACACTGAGGTGGGGAAAACTAAGGAGGCACTTAAAGTGAAAGGGGTCAGAGGCTTAGAGGGCTCCATCAATGCCCAGTTTGAGATGTCTGGCTCGGTGGTAGGCAGGTGACAGACAAACGTGCGTGGCTGGATGTTAATATATGAAATTCTTCTCCCTAGGTTGCCGTTTGAAATGCTGCTGAAGACAGTAGCGGCAGACAGTTGCTGCCCTAGAATAGTAGTTCACAGAGAAATGTGAAATAAACTGGTGAACTCTCATGGTCCAGTCCCTAGAATGTGTGATGTAGAAACTTGTCTGTCGCCTCATTGTCTGTCTCACTGAGAGGCCCGGAACTGAGTGGTCTGTGGAAACTGAACTGCACTCACACGGCTGGAGGCCCACCTCCTTCTGTGAGCCAGTGTGCTGGTGAGGTGGGGCCCTAGCCCTTAGACTGCCTGTGCTCTACTGCTCTGGGGATAAACAGCGTGCAAATCTCCAGGGCTGGTAGTTCTTTTCTCTGGCGCTCAATTCATTTAATTTTATGCCCCGCAGTGTAATACCCAATATAACTCTGTTCTGAGAGTGACTGGGTGTGTTTGATGCAGTTTCCATGTCAAACAAGTCCAGTAATCTTTGTTAGAAGATGGGCACATGTTCCATATTTTTAGCTCACAAACTTCACTTGAAAACACCAGAACAGTACAGGACAGTTCAGAGAGTCCAAGGCCCAAAGGGACCACTGTGATCACCTCATCTGACCTCTGTATAACACAGGCCCTAGGCCTTTCCTGAAATGATTTTCTTCTGTTTGAACTCCAACATATCCATGTAGCTAGTCCCTTTCTTGGAAAGAGCAAACAGGAGCTGATCTGATTATCCAAGGCTGCAAGCCCTTTGTGAAATAACTGATTGTGCAATTCTTCTCCCCTTGTTACTGAATTCACTGTGAACCAGACGTGTTATATGTGTTATTTTCAAACCATGGTATGTATCTAATTCTGTATTAAAAAAAAAAAAAAGAAATTAAAAAAAATGCCAATTTAAGAGCATGGAGTTTCTTGTTAATCCTTCATATGTCCCTGACTAAGCCCATGTGCAGAAGTCTAGTCTCGTAGTCTAAGCCAGGGGTCCCCAACGCGGTGCCTGTTTCTTGGCAGCATTTTGGCAATGATGCTTCTTCCCGCTGCTGCTTCTCGGCGGCGGGATGTTTGGTGCCCACCACAGTCTTCTGGGAATAGCAATATGAAGGGGCCATCATGGTCATCTAGTCTGACCTCCTCTAAAGTGCGGGCCACAGAACCACAGCCACCCACTCCTCTAATAGACCCCTAACCTTCAGCTAATTTCATTAGCTTCACTAGAGTTACTCCTGATTTACACAGATGTGGAGTCAGACTCAGATCCTGTCTCCACTTGCCCAGACATTCAAATCTAGAGGCTTATCGAAACAGTCCAGCTGAGCTCAAGTGTCATGGCACTAGGATGGGCAAGAATCTCTAATGTACCTAGAGTCATATAAAACTTACAGATGAACACCATGAAGAGCTCTTTGACTGGAACCGGAAGCCAGTGCAACCTGTGGAAAATCTGTTGTACCCAAACCTGTTGTTAAAAACCGCCAGCGACAGAGATTCCACAGTCTCCCTAAGCAATTTGGCCAGTGCTTAACTACCATTACAGTTCAGAAGCTTTTCCTACTGTCCAATCGAAACCAACCTTGCTGCAATTTAAGCTCATTGTGTCTCACCCTATCCTGAGAGGTTAAGAAAAACAATTTTTACCGTCTTCATTGTAACAACAGTTTTTCAGTACGTAAAAGGTTGTGTCCCCCCCACCCCCCCAGTCTTCTCTTCTCCTTATACTATTTCCTCCACAGACAAGGGAAATGCATCCATATTCACCTGCGCGACTTCTCTGCAGCATTTTATACCAATGAACACAAGTATGCCTGTCCTGCTTCTAAGTACGGTTGCCAACCCTCCTGGTTTGCCGGGAGTCTCCTGGAATTGGGCTTTATCTCCTGGAGGCTACTGAAGCCAAACCGGGAGATTTTAGGCAGCTAAAAATCCAGCGGCACAGCACGACTAAGGCAGGCTCTCTGCGTCCCCAGGAGGTGCAGGGAGGCGTCGGGGGTCTCCAAGCACTGCCCATGCCCCGAATCTGCAGCTCCCATTGGCCGGGAATTGCAGCCAATGGGAGCTGCGGGGGCAGTGTCTGGAGGCATGGGCAGCACGCAGAGCCCTCTGCCCCCGGGGCTGCAGGGCCAACCTGGCCATTCCGGGAGTGGCGCGGGGCCAGGGCAGGCAGGGAGGCTGCCTTAGTCCCACTGCACCACCGCCTGAGGTAAGCATCACCTGGCCAGAGCCCGCACCCCTCACTCTCTCCTGCCCCCCAACCTCCTGCCCCAGCCTGGTGAAAGTGAGTGAGGGTGGGGGCGAGGGAGGATGGAGGGAGCAGAGCTGAACTTAAGGGAAGCATTGGGGTGAGAGAATCCAAAGCAAGGAAGTTGTGAAAACTTGAGCAAGGCTGAAATGAAGCAGATTGGGGGAAGTCACCCAAAATTTTGAGTGAGTACGAATAACCATCCACTGTCTTTGGAACTTGGAGGTGAGTTCACCGATTGCTAAGTCTAATAGTAGTCTAGCAGTGAGGACCCAAGTGAATGAAATACAGTCATTTGAAAGTATCCTATTCTGAAATCTATTCCAAAGCATAGCATGCATTTTGCATATTTTGCAATAAGCACAGAGCATAACAGGTTGTCTCCTGTTATTTGAATCTTAAAAATAACTGACAGATGCGTTTAATTTATAAAGGAAAATTTTATTTTCTGTTATAAGGTGATTACAAACTCCATCTAAAAAAGCAAAGATGACTTAAAAATATCAATATACATTTTATCTAAAAATCAAAACAGATACTGCAAAATACAAACATTTACTGTATACACAAAGGCTAGTTTTAAGGATTGAATTACACTCCAGGATCTTATTCAAATACAAACAGTCCTGCTCAGAACAAAACCAGAATTTCTTTTAAAAATTATTGTTAAAGTTTTTAAAAAGGTCAGGTGACTTCAACATCGTCACTCTTCCACGTGCTACTTATCACATACTGTAGTTACAGTTATTAGGAATTTAAATAAAAAACAAAAATCACCACCACCACTGTTTTTAGCTAAATACATCAAACAAGATGGACCACTGCTTACTATCTGAAGTCCCTGGAGACCTATCAGGTAACAATCACAACATCACACTGAAAAAAAAATCCGAGCAAAACAATGAGCATTTCAGAGCAGTACTTCAATTAATCCAATGCTAAGAGAACATCCTTGAGTTCTTCGACAAGAGCAAATGATGGACCCACCTCAATCTGTCCCACAACGTTCAGCCTCCCAACACCTTTTCAACACTGGTGTTCTGCCACTTTGTCTATTGTAAAAAACTTTTCACATCTCAGCTGCAGATTTACAGACAACAAGTGCCAGGCTAAACAAATCCAGTTTCTTTTCCTAGTTCTCCTGTATCCTCTGATTGGGCCTAAAATTCTGATTTTAATGGGGAAAAAATGGAAGGCTAAATTAACAAAAGTTTTGTGACTCCCTCCCCCCTGCACACACATTTTTCAACCTGCCTTCACAAACTTTGATCCTTGCTTGATTCCAGGTTTAAAACCAACTCTAAAGCTGTATTTTGGTTAAGCTTTTTCAGATCTTGTTTTAGCTTTTGATTAGAAATGGTTGAAAAATGCCACCTGGGTTTTATTTGATGTTTTTATGGAAATTTTGAAGAATATTTTTTCAAAATTTCCACTTTTTTTTTTTTTTTTTTAAAAAGGGGGCGGGCACTGAAAATGTTTTGACATTGTTTGCCTTTGGAAAAACTAGCACTCTCTGAATGAAACATTTTCCATTTGGCAGGGGGGATTTCCTTTAAAAAAAAAAAATTTGGACCAGCTGTAGTCCTGGTTGGGCACTGTCTTGGGCAAAATTTCTGCTGAAATTAAATTGTCCATTGAAATCAGTGAGCTTTTTAACCTGACCAAGGCATGCAGGATCAAGGTCTTATTTTATGCACTCAGCTTGTTTTCTTATGTTCTGTGTCCACAGATGCTTGAGTCGTGTTTATCTTTGTAACTAGGGATTTGATCTGATGCTTTGATGTCCTCCTTAGAGTAGCTCAGAATAAACTAAAGAGTAATACATCACAAAGCTGTAAACCCAACGTGTCCTATTTAACATTAATTCCTCTGTAAACAAATTAGTACAATTAGGAGCGTGTTCATCCTAGATTAAAAATGAATAAATATAACAGATTAAAGGTTGTGTCCTAGAAGTTCCTGAACGCTTCTCAGCTGAGAGTTAATAATAACCTTTAATTCTAAATACAAGGCTTTGGCATCTAACTCTGGAAGAAATGGGCCCAAGCTGTGACCTTCAGATCCATATCTGAACTCTCTTTGGGGGTATTTTGGACCTGGGATTTCAGTTCAGCCTATGACAGAGGCAGCCATGAATTTTAACCTAGGTTCCCCAAAGTTCAGGGTGGTTGGTTCTGAGCTTTTATTTCACCCCATCACTAGTTAAGAAGAGGTGATCTTGGCTCCTTGAGGCTTAGGCTTCTCACCTATGAATACTGGCTAACCTGTCCCACCCTACTTCAGTGCACTCTTGTCAATCATGAAACAAGGTGGGGTGGCATTGGTGCTGCAGTGCACTCAAAAGAGCTTTTCCTTTGCACACTTTTCTTTGCCAGCAATACCTGATCAGATCATCTCCCAAGAATGCTGTAAATACTTTGAAGACTGGACATAGCAGCACCTCCCCTAAGGCTGTTTTTAATTGTGGTGGGGGTCTCATTTGAGATGTGAATTGAAAACAGTTGTTTGCTACAGGGAGTGTGCCAAATGCACTGAATTTCCTCGATGTGAGGTGATGGCCAACTTTCTTCCCAGTGCACTTGAAACACTTTAGTAGTCTGTGCCCTCCACTCAATACGCCTCTTATTTAACCCTTTATTTACACTGTCTCCCCACCTGACCCACAGTGACCACAAGCCATGGCTTCATAACCAGTTATTCCAGGTGTTCAGTCCTTCTCCCACTGAAGACAAATGGCGGTTAAGCTATTGTTATCAGTGGGTACAGGATTTGAACCCACTTATGACAAAGACATTACCAAATTGTCAATTCTGCTCAACAACGTACTACTGACTGCTGGGCATTTCACCCTTCTTCAGATCTAGAGCTATTTGGGACAGAGGCTGGGTAGCCATGTCCATCTGCAGGTGAGCAATTAGGGCACATACTACATTAAAAACAAGCCGGAGTTCTGATTAGCCACTGATCATGTGATTTCAGTGACGATATAAAATTCTCTGCCGTTGTCTTGTTAAAACGATTAGAAGGCTGCACTTTTTTTTCCAAGTGCACCAGTGCACCTCACGTTTGCTGATCCACTTCCCAAACCCACATGCAAGAGCTGACCTTTCACTGCAGCTTGGATAGCAACGTATGTTAAGGTGGTACACAGAATTACTGTCCTTTTTTATTTTCGTTTGCTGCATAGGAACTGACCCATGTTGGTTTCCATATCTCAAACTTCAGTGAGAACATATGGAAGCTCATAGATCTGTTTGGACCAGAGTCATCAATAGACAGGTGAAAAGGAAAATTAATGAGAACCAAAACAAATTCTGTTCATGAAACCATGTTGTACCAATACAGTCTACTGGTTACGTTATTATACTGTGTGACTTTTAATGAGATCACGACGAGTGACAGGTGGACTGCAAGAGTTTGGAAGGTTTGGTTTAGATAAGAATCCCAAGTTTCGATTATCTGCACTGCTTTGGTCTGAAAATCTTGTGAGCGAAAGATTTCCCCCATGAAATTTTCAGTACCTGATTTCAGTGAAGTTGGAAATATTGCAATTTCCAAACCCAGAAGAAACCACAAAGCACAAAGGTGCATGAAATGTAAAAAGAGGCCAACATCTGGGGTATTTTCCCCTTAACTGAAATCAGTTCACCTATGATTAGTCATGATATTTAGTGCCTCCGCTGCAGGTAAAATAGGTCACATATTGCTACAAAGTAAATTAGAAAATTAGTTATCATTGCAACCATAAATACGTAGAAAATATGAACTTGAAAGAATCATTTACCTTTTGTTTTAATTTAGCAGACTATAATGTTGAAATGCAAGTTTACCACCAGGTAAAATGTAGATAAAGCATTAGGAAACATTCTAAACTGTGAATAGGCTCGCTGGTGCTCAAAACCGTGGGATGGTGACCAGCATTGTTCTGAGAAAGGATGATTTAATAGCTCTTCATGAATCCGGCCCTTTCTTGCGGTCAGGATGAATAGCACAGTCAGGGCCAGCGAACCTTACTCCAGCAGAACTTCAGTGAGGTCATTGCATATGTGTGTGAGACACTTTCACTTGGAACATGGAAGCGACTGATTTGAATGGCACAGTTTGAGTCAAAATGGCGCTGGGCTCTCGTTCTTGTTTATTTGTAGTTTTAAAGGTGTAGTATTAACCCTCTGGTTCCTAATGCAAATCCACCCTCCACCATGTGTGAAGCATGAAATCTCAATCTCAACCTTCAAACTATTTTTCTAATTAGTGTCCCTCTCAGATGTACCCCTTCTAGAGTATGTGTGCACACACAAAATGTGAGTCTATAACAAAATATGTTACTGTAATTTACACTAACTGAAATGAGGGATTTAATTATTGGGTTGCTATTCTCACCTTAACTCATGCCATTGTGCCTATACACAAAGTATGATGAGATTTTGAGAAGGACAAAAGGCCTGATCCAAAGCCCACTGAGAATCCTTCCATTGACTGCAGCAGGCTTTGACTCAGGCCTTCTCCATTTCCACAAAGGCTGGAATACATAACATGTCTGACAGAGTTTTAGCTTTAATTTAGTTGCCTTTTGATAGTTAAAGGTTAAAACAATATTTAACACAGGAATTGATTTTAATTGTTTTTCTTTTCTTCAGTAAAGTTCTCAAAATCCAATTTTAATCACGTTGGCTTAGAAAATTCTTCTGTTGAGGTGGTCAAGACACCCCGAGTAGCTTCAGGGTGGCTTTTACCTTCAGCACGAGATGTGATAGTTGCCATAACAAATTATAAGTGTTTCATCTGCAACTGTCATAATACAGTAATTGGAAAAGAAAACAAAATTAATGTGGTGTTGGCTGTTTTTGTTGCTGGAATTCAGCCCCTCTGACTTAAAAACAGAGACGCAAATTATAAAGATTCTCCAACTATACAAGACACTTTTTTTTTTTTGGTCCCTTTCTTATTTCTAAATTGCCCCTTCCATTTTACATTAATACTAACATGACAAGTTTCTGCTGCAATGACAAGTTAGTGCATGACCTGAAGAAAAGCTCTGTGTAGCGCAAAAGCTCATCTCCCTTACCAACAGAAGTTGGTCCCACAAAAGATATTATCTTAGTCAGCTTGTCTCTCTAATCTCCTGGGACCGACATGGCTTTAACAACACTGCATACAGTTAATGCATGGGACATCTTTTTTAAAATGTCCCATGTAGGAATGTTAAGAACTGGATATGTTCCCATTTAAACTGCAAAAATCTACCCATGGACAAACTGAACTGGCAATAGTATAAGCAGGTACAGACTCGGCTGCTGAAGCTCCCCCCAGATCCCTTTGGCTAGCCTAACTGTGGTACTACAATTAGGAGGATTATCTCCCAAGTACAGTACCCAAATGGAAAGGGCTGGATTTCTTTAGGGAGCCTCTTCTCAGCATGTATTGAGGTTTGTGAAACAAGATCTATCCAGATGTTTGAAATTCTTCACGAAGCAAATCTCGATTGAAATTCTTGACCTGGCCTATGTGATCAATTTACCTACAGCCACCTAGCTTTAAAAACTGTTTAGCAGCTTTCTACTGCATTAAATGCTTTCTTTTAAGTCTAAATTGGAATGGTATGTAATGTTTTTTAACCAAAGAAAAATTACATACTTACTTCTCTTAATTTACATAAAGCCCTAGTTTACAGTAGGTGGAATTCCCCCTTTTTTGTCCCTGATAAATGCATTACCCAAAAAACAAAATGGTGATAGTATGGTCCTCTGGGGCAAGACAGTCAGGAGACCTGAGCTCTAGCCCTAGCTCTGCCACTGAGTTTCTGTAACCTTGGACAAGTCACTTTCCCTTCCAGGGCCTGCTTTCCCAACTGCAACAACAATAGTACAATAAATACACAGGGATACCAATTTGAGGTATATGGATGAACAGCGCATAGGGGTGTGCTAAGCATTGTTGTTCTCTTAATTTAATTACTATTATTAAAAATGTGCCTGCTGGAAATACCTGGTGTACAATATATACCTGGGCTGCTTTGCTCCTGTGGTAATGAATAACATGCTGGGTGTTAAGCTTGGTGCGATCATTATCCTCAATATATTTTTCTTTTGCTACCAAAGACCAGCAGTTTACAAAATACATATATATTTTAAATTCCATAAAACACGAATGCTGCCTCTCCATAATTCAGATCTTCACTATCACACAGGCTGCTCCTACCATTCTGTTCGTACAAAGTGCAAGTTTAAACCAGTAACACCTCAGCTAACCTACGGCATGCTGGAAAATTAACTGGTCTGTGCACAAAACTCCTTCCTCAGGCAAAATGTCTTCTGTAGGCAATAAGTAGTTTCTCTTCTACTGTGACTGGACTTTTTACACGCTGCTCAGGAGGGACAGGTGTCCTGATTGGGTATTTAATTCCTAACTGCATTGCCCCTCCCCCATACATTTCTCTCCTCCAGCTGACCAGATATATATATATATATATATATTTTATATTGACCATAGCAAAGGTAGCATCATGACTCAGAAATCGGTCATTCACCCTGCTTGAACCAGAGGACGAAAGCACTACACCTTTGAAAACCAATCCCTTGCAGCAACATCCACCTTTTGGCTTCTTTTTTTTGTGTGCAATTTCTCTCAACAGAGCTCACTCATGAGTTCTAGGGTTTGTTTACCCTGTTCCCAACCACACCAGCACCTAAAAAATTGCTTTCTGAGATTTGAATATATTGCTGGCAAGAAAATCAATTTCAAGTGATAAGATGTATAATATTCAGAGAGCTATTAACATGTGTTAAAAACCCCAATGGTAGTAAATTCCTGTAATAGGTCTAGTCTGATATGAAAGCTGCCTCCTGCACGAGGCTTCTGCTGTGATTACCTTACAAAATATGTAAAAAAAAAAAAAAAAAGAGAGAGAGAAAAAACACCACAAAAAACAACTTTCTCTGTGAGAAATAAAAATAAATCCTAGTGCAAATATAAAGCTCTGTAAACCCGGTCCTATGAGAATCTATGGTTAGTAAATGGCAGTTAAAGCAGGTTTATCCTCTCACAGAGAGAGCTCACATCATAGTCTCCACAATGACATGAGTTGGCTTAATCAATCCACCATTAGGAGTTCCATTGGTGCAGAACGAGGTGGTGCTTTCTGTTTCTTTAGCCCACCGATTCATTTCCTTAGGGGCAGCCACTGCTTTTATTCTCTGAAAAGGGAAAGAGCAACAGCCAAGGGTTAGAAAAATGGCCACGTCGATCCGAAGTGCAAGAGTCTAGAAAAGTGTGTTGTCATAAAACATAGTTCTCTCCAGACGCTCTTGAGCATCTTATGAAGGGCTTCATCTCGCAGCTGCTTATCCGCAAGCATAGTGCTTACTGCCACGAGCAGCTCCTGTGACTCTACCAATTAATCTGGCTCACTGTCAGGGAGTCCACTTTCATCTTTACCATTAAACCCAGGATCTGAATTAGGCTAGGTCATTAGTAAATACCCTACAAGCTCAGACCAGTAGTCCACTTAGTCCAGTATCCTGAGTCCAAGAATGGCTGATATCAGATGCTAACCAACCTGCCCAATAGGGAGCTTTCTTCCTTATCCCCTTCAATTCATAGTTGGTGTATGCTCTGAAGCATATGGACATATATCCCCCTAAAGCTATTTTTATCCTATCTAATGTAACTATCTCATTATCCATGTAAAAGTTCAGTCTATTTTTGAGCCCTTGGCCTCACTTAGAGAATGAAACCCAGTATCTTTAAGGACTGGAGATCAGAGAAAAAGCATGCTCGTAATTCAAGAAAAGTTGTGAAATTACCATCATTAGAGGTATTTGAGGCTAAACTTGGCCATCAAATATTCAGGGATGCTATAAGATTAATGGAAACTGTACTATGGCTATGTAGCAGTGCGGCCTACATGACCCAGAATATCCTTTCCAACCCTAATATTTTATTCAAGAAGGAGCACTAGGGCCTCACTGGATGGGAAGTCAGAGAGCCTGACTAAACACAAGTTGAATTTCAGTGCTATAGAGTCTCCTCCGATTCATGTGTTCTCTCTCATTGTATTGAAAACAATCCTGCCTTTAAACAGGGTAGTTCATTGGCAAGCTGAGACCTTTCTTCTAGTTCTCAGTTCACAAAGAAGGAACTAGATGGCATTTGACAAGTGGTTACCTCCTAAGATGATTTTAAAAGGCAGCTTTGGCTACTTTTAGCCCTCTTTCTGAATAGATGGTGAGAATGCAGGCAGGAAAATAATACCCCCCAACAAAATGTCCTAGCCAGCACTAAAAAGACCATTAAAACTTCGAGAACGCACACATTCAAGTGTATTACTATGCTCTGGGAAAAGCTACTTTCTTTACTGAAAAAAAGCACAGTTTGAAGAGAAGATGAAGAAATACTGTGAAGGGCGAATAGAAGAATGTATTTGACTTGTCTTTGAGGTGCACTAAGCATGTATCTGCCAGAGGCAGGACCAAGCTGTAAAGTTCAGATCTGAATCCAAGTTTCCCCAAAGTTTGGGAGCGTTTGGAGCCAGTGTTTCATTTGGGTCATTTTAGAATGCGAGAGGGAGCGAGAGAAGAGCCAAAAAGTTCAGAAGAGTTTTCCTAAAATTTGGGAATTAAGCTTTTGACTAGAGATAAGGTCAGGCATGGCCTTCACATGTGGTACTAAATATCCTCAAAATTCCATGGGTTCTTTGGTGCAGATTTAGATTTGGCCTTCTCTCTAACTTTTCTATCTCTAATCTTATCGCTACAATTTTCCTACTGAACTGTGTGTTGAGCTCCCTTTGCCTTGCGAACTGAACTCTGGTGCACATAGGCATAGTTTAGTTTCTGTGTGAAATTAGACTAACAAAACAACTGTGCTCAGAGAGGGAACATTTTGTTGAACAAAAAGAACACAGCCATGGAAGGCAAGTCATATCAGCTGATTTTTTTTTTGAGGCCAGAAGGCTTAGGTTTTAATCTAGTTAGATAGGATTCATAATGTTTGCTGAAAGATGATCTGAAAAGTGATTATTTATATTGGTTAAACTGAGGTGTTCAACTTTGCCCTACCAAGAGCCACAATGGCAGCTTTCCAAGGGTTGTGATTATTTTGCATAACATGGATCAGGCTGCAGCTGGCCTATCTTTTGCATAGAAGACAGCTTCATGTCACAGCATGCCATGCTTCATCTTTATCAAGATGGAGAAGGTGGAGGCTAGCATGCTGGGGTCTGTATTCTCCACTGGCAGCCCTTCCATATTAAAGACATGGACAAGTGTGGGCCATACTGTACCTCTCCAGTGTGGCTTGCTTTATCCACTGTATGTTAAAATAACTTTCCTGGAGCCAAATCAACAAAGCAGATACAAAGAGAGCGGCCCCCAACTGAAGCCACCGTTTACTCTTAAATGTTAAACTTTTCTCTCTCTGTGTCTCACACACACACACACACGAAGTAACCATCCACCCACCATTTGTGTGGTCATTCTTACCTCAATAAGTGAGCCATCCGACTTTACAATGCGGATGACCATGACCAATGGGATGCAGGTCATGGAGGAAAGGGCAAGAACCCATCCCAGGCCGATGGACCAGTCAGGGTATGTGTAAACTTTGTTGTAGGTCAGAGGTGTATACTTGACCAGAGAAAAGATAAAGCACGCCTGTGAGGGAAGGAAAACAAAACGAGAAGAAGGGTTATAGAATAGGTACTAGCATTGTGGATCCACTGCAGCTTACACACGATAGGGTATCACTGGGATCCAGAAAAGGAAGGCAGTAAAAGGCAGCATTGGCCAACTTTGCTAAGCATTTTAAACCACGGGAAAGACATTCTACACTGACATTGTTACAAGAGAGCTTTATATGTGCATATTTATGTAAATAGCCAATTAATAGATATGGTCCCAGAAGATAGCACTCAAATATGTAGCACAGTTCTTGCATTTTGTAGAACCAGTAACACTTGTGCATTGCAAATGGAGTTCTCTGTGCAGTTCTTTACCTCATCTCCTAACACGGACCAACTTGTCCTCCAGCATAAAGATGCTTTATTTCAGTACTGGTTACTTTGCAAGGGAAAGATATGCTCTTCCCCCTTGCAAAATTAGGAAAACTACTTATTTCTGCTCTGCAACCAACACAAATAGGTTTTGTGCTACAGTCTGTATGCCAGGTTCTTGGATGCTCCTTAAATCAAACAGACACTTAACAGTGAGGTAGATTGCCATAAGCCCAGTGAGTCAGGTCTGCACTGCATGGGCATCCATACAGCACTGGTTAACCTCCAGAGTCCTGTTCCATCGTGCAGTGATCTCAGTGTAAATCCAATGATGGATTATAAGGGGATACGCTTTTCTTTTGTTGTTCCAAAGTCCTGGTCAGGATATTATGACAGTACTCTTACAGTAAGTATCTCCTCTCTCCTGAACTCTCCTCATCTGTGTTCACTTTGAACAGTGAGCATGGTGTTAGCCAATACATATATGATAGGTGCCATACATATATGTTAGGTGTCAGAAAGACAGGGAGGGAGATCACTTGTCAAGACACCTACACTCAACACGCAAGCCCACTTGCTTTGACAGTAAGGAGGTTTTACACCGAACATGTGATTCTATTGTGTTGCATTAACATGCATCAGTGAGAAAGGAAATATTTTCTCTCTGTGTGTGTTTGCAAGAAAACAGGAAATATGAATATGAGGGGGACTTGATTTTCTCCAGCCACTGCCTTGCATATAAGAATTCTGCTGCATTGAGGCCATGTGCTACAGCTGTCCACCTCAAAGTGTCAACATTTACACACCACTGGCATAAAAACTTCCAACATCTTCATCAAGACTAGCTGACACTGCTCCACTATAGATTTAGAGGGTTTGGTATTACTGTCTATGCTTAAGGTTGCTCAATGCTTCCCAGTATAAGATCCTGTTTTCAGATGTTTTATAACTTTACCAAACTTTAACCATTTGGGCTGAAGTTTTCCATGCTGAGTGTCTGCCTAAAGTTGATTGATAGATATTGATTGATTGGAAAATTTCAGCCAAAATGGTTCAGTCATTTCTGAAGACAAGGCTAGGAAAAAATATATTGTTTTGCCCATTTTGAAAAATTCTTGAGATCTTTTCTTTGAAATGCTCTAATGCCCCCCATACTTTGGTGTAGGGACGTTGAATTTGGCAGGAGGATGGCCTTTGTTTCAGAGAGCGGACTTTTACCATCCCCAAGAAAATCTGCCCAAATTTGGCCAAGTTATAAATAAGCCTTTGAAAAAATCATAGTTAACACATGTTCAGCAGAGACTTTCTAGAGCTCAACACTAAAAGTTCCAACGATTCCATCTTCACTGACCATGCTCAAACCGCTCACAGGTCTTAGTGCTGACCAGACTGTGCATATACCATCCGCACAGGGTCAGGCACCGGAAATCAAAATAGGGAACTATCTCTGCTCTCAGTGACAGTCCCCTGCTGGTCCTCAGACAATGTGGAGGAGGAAGCTGTCTAACTCTTATACAGATGGGACAAAGCGGGGGGAAAAGTGGATTGACACAGGAAGCCTAGTGAGACTGGAAGTAGAGCGGGGAGAGGAACTGTAACTGGGAGATGGAGGAGGAGATTGGGACTTGGAGCTGAAGGGAGACTAGGACTGGCTGGGCTAGGAGCCAAGGACAGGGAGCTAGTTGGGGAGGAGGTGAGGCTAGGTGTGGCTGGGTGGGAAAGCTGGTACTGGGAATCAATGAGGGAAACAGGGTGGGGTAGGGTTGGGAGTCAGTTGGCTCAGGGAGAGCATTGAAACTGGACAAGGAGCTATGGGGAGGACTGAACGGACAAGGCAATCTTGCACAGGCAACCTTCATTCTGGCATTTCCTAACGTCTGAATGCCTGATTTTGCAGCGTAGCTTTTTGTGTTATATATAATACTAAATGAGAAATGGAGCATTTCCAAACTGCGTGTACCCCTTTCAGTTTCGTACCTGCACACAGTGCCCTCTGGGAAGTTCCCCCTTACTGGACAAAAAACCAGGACAAAGGTTGGAAGAAGAAACATGTGCAAGATGAGAAATAGTGTGATTCTGTACTTACCATGCAAAGAAGTGGTGTGATTACAATCCAGCTCCATTTCATCCAGGGACCAGGTCTGTATCCAATCATATCTTCAATGGCATCGTAAATATTATCAGCGCCTGGAATACATAGTCACTTGGTGATTTGGTGAAGAAAAGAGCATTATCAGGAGCCTGGATATGAAAGCCACGTAGTATAGGACATCAGTAACCAACTCATATTGCACTAATACAGCTGCACAGTTGGGGCTGAGAAGGAGCTGAAGAGGAAAAATAGTGGCTCGTTTTGAGTCTTTGGGAGCTGTTTGTGTTTAGAGAGGAGTGTCTGTGGCTAAGTGCATCAGATGCACTGTTTATATTTTCATGGATGCTAATTTCCATAGTAAAGAAGAAATGTTACTTTAAAGGGCTGTGTACAATATTGTTCAACAAGGGTGATGTACAGGACTTTCAAAAAGGCCGCGCATGGTGGCACTGAAAGGTTGAGGGAAGTCTCTCTTCTCATACTGTTGCAATAGAATACTGCGTTAGTACAGCAGGATACTAACCCCAGAACTACCATGGAAGTTGGCAAAAGTTTTGCCTGAGAAAGGACTGAGTAACAACTGATAACGGCCCATTTCAATCTACATTTTACTGTGGTTCAATATGAAGTAAAAGAATAGTATTTATAATTAATACTATCATATTAATAGTTCATGAAGAACTGTGGAAATGACCAGTCATAGCCAGTCAAAACGGCAACATAGATTATTGTCAGAGTTAGGAAATCTGAATCACCTAAAAATAACCAGACATAATACATTTTCTGTAGGCTCTCTCTCATCTGTTTTCTATTTGGCTGGCTTGACCCATGTAGAGATGACAGTTTTAGAAGATAGGTGGTCTTTGAGACACAATCAGAACTTTTCACTATCGACCGAAAGTTCAGCTCTGGATCTTACATTTACACATGGGAATGCTTAATTGTGCATCTAACTACCAATGAGCATGCAAAAAACATTGATTTCTGTGTGAAACAATTGGAGGCTGACTTGAGCCCAGCTGAAAATGTGGCCCTTAGAATGAAGAGCAAAATGACAATAATGGCAAAATAGCAGGTGCTTCCACAGACTAGTCAGGAATGGATGGTTCAGTCTGCTGAATGGTGTCTTGCTACCTTTGACCAGCAAATAGGTAAAACTTATTATGGACTCATGATAAGATTCATGTTAGACCTAGGGATCCTTACTTACCATAAACCCAGGCTACAGCAACACATTCAAAGAATGCAACCCACAAAAGGCATACACCACTAGCTGCATAGTAGTCAAAGAGTTGAAACACATACATGCCACCCTGTAAAAGAGATACACAAAAGGGTTAGGATCAGTCACTAAAACCCTGAGTGTGCTATACTCAATTCAAAATAAAATAGCCTTATGAACAGAAAACCATGCTGTACCAAATTCTTGACTGTTTATAAAAAGTAAAATTCTACCAAAATATCTTATTGCTTTTTAGCAAGTACAAATGTCAATCAACTATTAAAGGTTAGTACTTAGCATTAACCTCCCTAGAAAAGATGCTTGTTTATCACTGAAAGCACTTTAAAGCAGAAGATTATTGATTAAAATTAAGCCACTTAGTATAACCGACTGAGACACTTAAGTCTTTCCTTCTTAAAGATATTTTTGTACGGGCATTTATAGAAACATATGAAAAGAAATAATTGGTCTTTAACATAAACTCCTCTAATGAGACTAAAGTCATCTCACTAGGACAGGGGTGGGCAAACTTTTTGGCCCGAGGGCCACATCTGGGTGGGGAAATTGCTTGCAGGGCCGGGGCAGGGGGTTGGGGTGCAGGGGCGGAGTGCGGGAGGGGGTGAGGTGTGCAGGAAGGGGCTCAGGGCAAGGGGTTGGGGCAGAGGAGGGGTGCGGGGTGTATGAGGGGGCTCAGGTCAGGGGGTTGAGGTGCAGGAGGGGTGCGGGAATGCAGTAGGGGGGTACCTCCCCCGAAGCTCCCATTGGCCGCGGTAACCCATTCCTGGCCAATGGGAGCTTTGGGAGTGGTACCCACAGGCAAGAGCAGCGTGCGGAGCTCTCTGCCCTCCCACCCGCCACCCCCAGGAGCTGCAGGGACATGGTGTGGCCGCTTCCCGGAGCAGTGTGGCACCACGGGGGTAGCAATCCCGCGGGCCAGATCCAAAGCCCCGAGAGGCTGGATCCAGCCCGAGGGCCGTAGTTTGCCCACCACTGCACTAGGAGATATTCCATTTATGAGTCTAATGGAAAGATATTTTCTCAGCATGACCTCTCTATTACTTTTAAATATTACACAGATATGTCCAGTTTCATTGCCACATATTGCTCTAAATGTGCTGAATTGTAGTTCTAATTTTCTTCACTCCTTATGTTAGTTTCACATTAACATTTCTGGACAAACTGTCAGTGTATTCGAAATGTCAGTTATGGACATTATTTTAATTCTTACAGAGATCCCTCAGATTTTGTTTTAAGTCTGATCTTCAAAAGAAGGCTTGTGTTATTTCTAAGATAAATATCACAATAGTGCACTTATTGGAACAGATTCTAGGCTTGCTTATACCAAATTAAATCCAGAGTAACTTCACTGATTCAGATGTCTGTAACCAAAATCAGAACCTACTTCACTGAATGGACTAGATGGAAGCTGTACACCCCAACACATCATGCTAGATTTGAGTTTAACAATCTCAACCTGTTTTACAATATGCATTGAAGAGTCCTACCACCCTTTTGATAATTTGGGGCCAGATTTCTGGCATTTTTACTCATGTTGTATAGTACCTTAGACACCACGATTGAAATTACTGAGTTTCCTTGTGGAGGAAGTTGAGCAATGGTATCGGAATCTGCCCCACAGTAAAAATAATATTTTCCAATAATAAGAAATACTTCATTTTAAAAGATCTTAGAGTACTACAAACTGGACTCAAATTTTCACTTGGGCACACACAATAATGTGCATGTACTTTGCAGAGATCTGATTTAGATACATAAATCCCACAACTGAAGTGCAGCTGTGGTGAAAGTCAGGAGCTATTCAACTCGGCAGAACAGTACTAGTCAACAGTTTAGGTCAAGAGGGAATTTGGCTAGGGACAATGTAGTTACCCAGCCAAATTGCTCCTTCATCAAAGAGAAATATACAGCATAATAAACAAATTTCGCTAGAGCAGATGAGTGAATTTATTTGGAGTTATTAGGATTATATATATGTTTTAAAAGTTTCAGAATCAGAAATGAGATGCAAAGCTCTTTAAAGTAATCTTTGGTTTAAGCCCCTTTCTGTCATTCTTGTTGCATTATGAATGGGGTGATTAATTTTCAAGCTTTTGTTTTGAAAAGATTTTCATTCCCAAAGTCTTTAGCTGTTCTTCTGCACCTATCTGTTTAGGAAGTAGATGTAAACTAGGTTATATGGGAATGACAGTCAGATTTTCCATCTTTTTATTTTTTTTACGTTCAGACTAGATATGTCATATTGCTGAGGAGATGCTTCTGGAAATTCCAAGTGCTTTATTTTTTGGCTTGCAATGAGGCATCATTGGCTAGTGCAGTGGTTCGATACTGTGACCCCATTTTATAACAGAAAAAAGGTTTGGGACCCTCTTCCTATGTAGCCATAAAGAAAGGAAGGGTAGTCATATATCCATGTAACTGTTCATGACATCCCCTCTCCACCAGTTGAGAACTAATGGATTGGGTGTCAGAAGTCCTGGGTTCTATTTCACTTCCCTGTGCCTCTGTTTCCCCATCTGTAGAATGGGCATAAAGAGATCTACCTCCCTTTCAAAGCACTTTGACATTTAGGGAGCAAAAGGGCTATGTAGGAGCTAAGTGGTGGTGTTCTTCTAAGCGGTTTGCTTTATGCCATCTGATTCACAATGTCAATGAGGATAAATGCTGATAGTAAAATAAATAAATAAATAAATACATTAAATTAAATTAAATAAAGCGCGCCATCATCAGTATTACTTACTTCAGTCACCATAGTTAGTCCCAGAAGATAGCTAAGGAAACACACTATAGCAATGAAGATTTCCCGTCGGTAACCCTTCCTTAGGAAGGATGGGTACAGATCAACTAGTGACGTGATCTGTCCTTCAACTTCAACAAACTAAAGGGAGAAAAAAACAAACTGAAATATACACAGTATACATTTCATTCTCTTTTGTCTTAATTAAACACCCCCTAGGAGCTCTGTATTTACACATTAAGTTGGTTTTCTTATAAACATAAGCTAGAAGGCTAAAGGAAATGAATGTGATGAGAGGAAAATGCTCATGTGGCTTTTATGTTGTAGATGTTTCTGATGAACAAAAAGTGCATGTGAGAAAAGAGGTAGAGAAAAATACTCGAAAAGCTAAACCTCCTGAACTGAGGCAGCATCTCTCAATCTTTGTCTTCATTTGATGTGCTGGTGAAATTTATATACACTGCATAGTTAAAGTACATAATTAGAGACAAATTCTGTTTTCCGTTATACTGGTGAAAATTCATTCTATGAAATACAGCCCTGCAAATTTTTTTCTCTCTACAAAACCCCACTTCCCCAGTTTGTTTGTTTCATCCACCTATTACATCTTGTCATAAACTTAGACCCCACTCCTGCAAAAATTTGTGCAGATACTTTACACACTGTAAATAGACCAATTATTCAGTAACAGTACAGGGTAAGGTTAAGATTCTGTCACTGGTATTTTTAGTAAAAGTCAGGGAAAGGCCACGGTCAATAAACAAAAATTCACAGAAGCCTGCGACATGACTTTTACTAAAAATACCCTGAGGCGGGAGTGGACAAACAGAGCAACTGCTCCAGCCCTGCTACTGCTCCTGTGGCAGGAGCTGACCACTGCTGTACCAGCCCCAGGGGCTGACCCAATCCTGGGCACTGCTCTGGCAAGCAGGGGACTGCTCTCGGGCAGTGGGCTGCTGGTGAGCTGTTCGACAGCCCCAGGGCTGACCTTGGCCGCTGTACAAACATAATACTTAGCCCTCCTTGGGTGCAGGGGATTGGACTAGAAGACCTCTTGCAGTTCCTTCCAGTCCTACAGTTCTGATTCTTTACATATGTTTTTACATCTCCTAGCATAATAGGGCCATCTGGTTTGTGACTGAGACCCTTAGGTGCTTCTCTGATAGCTGTAACAATACAGCCACTTTACAGAGGGTAGGTAAAATATTCTCACTTGCAACATAAACCAAAGTCCTGAGCAGATCAGCTAATATCTTATTCTGTCTAATTCAGCATCTTAGAATAGTTTTTATTTTTTAAAAATTATCTGTATGTCCTTGCAACTGAAAAAATGAATGTAAGACAAATATAACTAGAGCTGTCCAAATAAAACAAAACCAGACTTGGGGAAAGTCTTGCCTCATACTGAGAATGAGGGGCGATCAGCAGGTTCTCTCAAGTGCTTATATACGAATGCACAAAGCCTTGGAAACAAGCAGGGAGAACTGGAGATCCTGGTGATGTCAGGGAATTATGACGTGATTGGAATAACAGAGACTTGGTGGGATAACTCACATGACTGGAGTACTGTCATGGATGGTTATAAACTGTTCAGGAAGGACAGGCAGGGCAGAAAAGGTGGGGGAGTAGCACTGTATGTAAGGGAGCAGTATGACTGCTCAGAGCTCCGGTACGAAACTGCAGAAAAACCTGAGTGTCTCTGGATTAAGTTTAGAAGTGTGAGCAACAAGAGTGATGTAGTGGTGGGAGTCTGCTATAGACCACCGGATCAGGGGGATGAGGTGGATGAGGCTTTCTTCCGGCAACTCGCAGAAGCTACTAGATCGCATGCCCTGGTTCTCATGGGTGACTTTAATTTTCCTGATATTTGCTGGGAGAGCAATACAGCGGTGCATAGACAATCCAGGAAGTTTTTGGAAAGCGTAGGGGACAATTTCCTGGTGCAAGTGCTAGACGAGCCAACTAGGGGGGGAGCTTTTCTTGACCTCCTGCTCACAAACAGGGAAGAATTAGTGGGGGAAGCAAAAGTGGATGGGAATCTGGGAGGCAGTGACCATGAGATGGTCGAGTTCAGGATCCTGACACAGGGAAGAAAGGTAAGCAGCAGGATACGGACCCTGGACTTCAGGAAAGCAGACTTTGACTCCCTCAGGGAGTGGATGCGTAAGATCCCCTGGGGGACTAACATGAAGGGGAAAGGAGTCCAGGAGAGCTGGCTGTATTTCAAGGAATCCCTGTTGAGGTTACAGGGACAAACCATCCCGATGAGTCGAAAGAATAGTAAATATGGCAGGCGACCAGCTTGGCTTAATGGTGAAATCCTAGCGGATCTTAAACATAAAAAAGAAGCTTACAAGAAGTGGAAGGTTGGACATATGACCAGGGAAGAGTATAAAAATATTGCTCGGGCATGTAGGAATGAAATCAGGAGGGCCAAATCGCACCTGGAGCTGCAGCTAGCAAGAGATGTCAAGAGTAACAAGAAGGGTTTCTTCAGGTATGTTGGCAACAAGAAGAAAGCCAAGGAAAGTGTGGGCCCCTTACTGAATGAGGGAGGCAACCTAGTGACAGAGGATGTGGAAAAAGCTAATGTGCTCAATGCTTTTTTTGCCTCTGTCTTCACTAACAAGGACAGCTCCCAGACTGCTGCGCTGGGCATCGCAACATGGGGAGTAGATGGCCAGCCCTCTGTGGAGAAAGAGGTGGTCAGGGACTATTTAGAAAAGCTGGACGTGCACAAGTCCATGGGGCCGGACGAGTTGCATCCGAGAGTGCTAAAGGAATTGGCGGATGTGATTGCAGAGCCATTGGCCATTATCTTTGAAAACTCGTGGCGAACGGGGGAAGTCCCAATGACTGGAAAAAGGCTAACGTAGTGCCAATCTTTAAAAAAGGGAAGAAGGAGGATCCTGGGAACTACAGGCCGGTCAGCCTCACCTCAGTCCCCGGAAAAATCATGGAGCAGGTCCTCAAGGAATCAATCCTGAAGCACTTAGACGAGAGTAAAGTGATCAGGAACAGTCAGCATGGATTCACCAAGGGAAGGTCATGCCTGACTAATCTAATTGCCTTCTATGATGAGATTACTGATTCTGTGGATGAAGGGAAAGCAGTGGATGTATTGTTTCTTGACTTTAGCAAAGCTTTTGACACTGTCTCCCACAGTATTCTTGTCAGCAAGTTAAAGAAGTATGGGCTGGATGAATGTACTATAAGGTGGGTAGAAAGTTGGCTAGATTGTCGGGCTCAACGGGTAGTGATCAATGGCTCCATGTCTAGTTGGCAGCCGGTATCAAGTGGAGTGCCCCAGGGGTCGGTCCTCGGGCCGGTTTTGTTCAATATCTTCATAAATGATCTGGAGGATGGTGTGGATTGCACTCTCAGCAAATTTGCGGATGATACTAAACTGGGAGGAGTGGTAGATACGTTGGAGGGCAGAGATAGGATACAGAGGGACCTGGACAAATTGGAGGATTGGGCCAAAAGAAACCTGATGAGGTTCAATAAGGATAAATGCAGGGTCCTGCACTTAGGACGGAAGAACCCAATGCACAGCTACAGACTAGGGACCGAATGGCTAGGCAGCAGTTCTGCGGAAAAGGACCTAGGGGTTACAGTGGACGAGAAGCTGGATATGAGTCAGCAGTGTGCCCTTGTTGCCAAGAAGGCCAATGGCATTTTGGGATGTATAAGTAGGGGCATAGCGAGCAGATCGAGGAACGTGATCGTTCCCCTCTATTCGACATTCGTGAGGCCTCATCTGGAGTACTGTGTCCAGTTTTGGGCCCCACACTACAAGAAGGATGTGGATAAATTGGAGAGAGTCCAGCGAAGGACAACAAAAATGATTAGGGGTCTGGAACACATGACTTATGAGGAGAGGCTGAGGGAACTGGGATTGTTTAGTCTGCGGAAGAGAAGAATGAGGGGGGATTTGATAGCTGCTTTCAACTACCTGAGAGGTGGTTCCAAAGAGGATGGTTCTAGACTATTCTCAGTGGTAGAAGATGACAGGACAAGGAGTAATGGTCTCAAGTTGCAGTGGGGGAGGTTTAGGTTGGATATTAGGAAAAACTTTTTCACGACGAGGGTGGTGAAACACTGGAATGCGTTACCTAGGGAGGTGGTAGAATCTCCTTCCTTAGAAGTTTTTAAGGTCAGGCTTGACAAAGCCCTGGCTGGGATGATTTAATTGGGGATTGGTCCTGCTTTGAGCAGGGGGTTGGACTAGATGACCTCCTGAGGTCCCTTCCAACCCTGATATTCTATGATTCTATGATTCTATGAAAGGGCTCTAATTTATTGAGAGCCAGAAGAACTTCATGACCTGCATCTGACGAAGTGGGTATTCACCCATGAAAGCTTATGCTCCAATATGTCTGCTAGTCTATAAGGTGCCACAGGACTCTCTGCCACTTTTACAGATCCAGACTAACACAGCACAGCTACCTGCCTGATACTTCATGTATGGGAAAATGGACCATTTAATGGTGCACAAACAAATCTAACAGAAAGAAAGAAATCAAGACAGCCAAATTCTGCTCTCATATCTGGCACAATCCAAAGCCCACTGAAGACAGCAGGAGCCCTTCCATTGACTTCCATGAGCTTTGGATCAGGCCCTTACAACGGTGACTTCATTGAGCTGCATTGATGTAACTGAGAGCAGTTTGGCCCCACTGAGTTGTCAATAAGTAAATGGTTCATCCCACAGTCAGTGACATCTCGCAGTGAGTTCATGAAGTAGCAATATTCTGGTGTATATAAATCATCCTATCCTTTGCATTAATATACTTACTATGTCCAGAAACTTCCTTTAAACACATTGTACTCTGTACTCTTCACTAATATGGGATAGCAGCTGTATTACTGGACCATCTAGCCATCTAGTGGTTAATACTGAACGCTTGGTTGAACTCCTATTTGAAAGTCTTATGTAAAACTGTTTTTCTTTTTACATGTAACCCTTCCCATTGGTTGGATTTGATCTTAAGATGCTCTGGCATTCCAAAACCCTGCTTGACTGCACTCCAAAAAGGGGGAGTGGAGGAAGAGGAAATTAAGCGCTCCAATTAGTTTCAATTATTCTACACAGTGAGGAGCTATTTAAAATTACTAGACAGCTTAAAATTTGTATAAGCACTTAGTTGTAGAACCACAGCACTGGACATTGTAACATTCAGTTTGGAAGGGACTGAAAGTCACTTAGTAGAGTTCAAAGATTAAGCAGTAAAGCGCAATTTAGAACAAATGCCACACTTTACAAATTGGAGCGATTAAGCCGGTAACAACCGGGAAAAAAACCACTTATGAATCTCTCCACATATAAGCGAGGATTTGAGTTCAATAAACATGTTGCCTTTGTTGAGTGAATTTTTATAACGTTAGCGGAGTACAAAGAGTTGCCTGTTGCTCTGAAACCTTGGGCAAGCTCAGTTTATAGTTACTGCGTAATCCTTGGTTGCCTCTGTTTACTTGTGACTATCTAGAAATGATTAACAGATTCCTTTGTGGTATTTATGCTGCTATTTCTGTGAAAAAACCTCCTCTTTGAACAGCACTACACTACAACAAACAAGGTACCTTGTAGTTCACACCAGCAGTGTCCACAAGGAGCAGTTACTCCGCAACGTTTTGGTGCGCTCTGCAATTCACTCCCGCATAGTCCACAAGCCCTACCGGGCTCAGAAACCTCCGTGCCAATTGATTTCAATGGCACCCCGCCCCTTGCAGGCACAGGCCCCGGCTCTTCCTTACCTTTGTGATGAGTCTCTCTCCTTCACCAGACTCAGATAATGTTGCACACCAACCACAAATGGTGGTGTGTTGTGGGGCAGCATTTGGGCCATGGTGCATTGCTCTACCCCTTGGACTCCCCCGGGTCCCGACAGCAAAACCTTAATGCACAAGATCATGCTGACCCTGCCACCACTAACTTATTCATTGTCTCTACGTATGGACCAAAGCAGCTTCTCCATTCAGACACATGGGTTCGCAGCACAGGCACTTCATTTAAGCAGCCTCATTGGTATTTTATTATTATTTTTAATCGCCCCATTTATAATGGGGTTGCCATTGTTGGCATCATGGCGACCAATAAGACATATATGTCCATTACCATGATTACTAACCTGGCTATCCAGTCCAAGCAACAGAAGCATAACAAAGAAAAGGATAGCCCAAACGGTAGGCACCGGCATCATGGACACAGCTTTTGGGTAGGCAATGAAGGCCAGACCTGGACCTAGAGGAAGAGAAAGAAAAAATAGGAAGGGGGGAAAGGGAATGGAGATAGTAAGTACTCCGCTTGTGCCTAGAGGTAGCTACACACCAATGCAGGGATGCCTGGTTCCTTTCAGATAAACCCAAACCCAGCTGGAAATACCAGAAGTGAAATTGTTTGGATCTTTCATCTGACAAAGAAGCACGCATGACTACAGCAGAAGCCCCAAGCAAACCCAAAGGCCATCGCTAACCGACCACCAGTTTTAACATCTGTCTCAAACATGCCAGTAATGGATCGCTTCCTGCACCAGCCATTCAGGAGGTGTAACAGGAATGAAGGGAACTGCCCCAGTAGAATGAAGGAATCCTGTTTCTAGCACACATGATCTCTATTTGAGTGGAGGGGGTGGACAAGAGGGAATCTGCTCCAAATATTCTCCTGAAGCTTCAATGCTGCAGCCAACTCAACCTATCTTTCTGAAAACACAACTCTCTCATGCACCTTCCTTCCAGCTTTTGGTTTACGCTCCAATAGCCAAGCTCCTTAGCTGCTGTGAACCACCATTGAAATCAATAGCGCTGCCCCTATTTACACCAGCTGTGGATCTGGGCCTATGAGTTCTCAACTGTGTTCCCTGCTGTTTGGAAATTATACTAATAACGCTGAGACTACTAACATGCCACCTTAGTCAGATTCTCCTATACCACTAGGCTTCCTAAGTCGTGCCATGACAAATCTGGGTACTGCCAACAATCACGCACAACCACTAGACCAACTACACATGCTGTACACACCCACAGACCAGGGACTAAAACCTTGGTCCTTCCGCTCCAAAATCACAGGCTTCTAAAACTTACGCTAAAGGAGCTTCCCCCATAGCTAGCAGTAACAGAATGTGCCTTATCTTCTCTGTGGCTCGGCTAAAGGGCTCACTCACACACAGAGCATCGGCGCACTGCACTTCCATATTGTTTTTCACAGAAGTTCTCATCTGGTGTCACACAGGTTTCAAGTAACACTTAGTTATACATCATGAGAACTTTTGTAAAGTGAGTATGCCATCTCTGATTGGACGATAGGGGCAGAAAGAATCTGAAATTTGCTACTGGTTTAAAAGTGATCTTGTAATTTTACAGAGTGGGGAAATCTTGCAAGGACAGATTTACATGCACATTAAAATCTGGAGGGTTTTTTTGTTTATTTCAAAAGAAGGTGGATTGGAGTGTTGACATCTTCCAGGTTTGGTGAGAAGATTCAAATTAAACTTGTTTTTCAGTAGGGAACATTAAAGTCCGGTAAATCACAGGAGCAGAATTCTCTTGTTTAATCTGCATGGAAAATCGCTACTGATGCTCTTCCTAACTCCCACTTTTCCTTTCCAACAAGAAAGATGGAGAAAGGAGCAAGGGAAAGAAAATATGAGAGCAGGAGGATGACATTTTTAAATTAAAAGAAAAATTTAAGTAATTTAAATAGAAATAAATACAAATTAGCCAGCAATTGATTGATTAATTTTATTTCATTAATTTTTAAAAAGAAACATGTCTGTGGTTTTATGTGACAGAAAGCGCGCACACACAAAATTGGCTGAGTAGCTAAAATTTCTGGGGTTCTGCGTTTCCCTCAATCTCTGGACATCATGTCTTCTCTCAGTAAAAACTGAATTCCCAGCTAGAACTGCTATTAGATTGCATTTGTAGCCAGTCTGCGCAAATGATGAGACAGATGTAAAACTGCTATTGCTCTCTAAAACTCACTTAAAATGTGTGTGTATGTTAATTTCTGATGACAAGTGCTCTATGCTCTGTGTGTATTTTTCTGTGAAAGCAAATGTTGAACTATAAAGAGAAAAGTCCATGTAAAATAACATAACATTTCTGGCATCCTTTCAGTTTAATGTAAATCACTGAAAACTGCATTTAATATGGAGCGCCGTTCCACTGAATAATTATCTTGTTAAAACGCACTGTGCTTGTGGTTGTTGTTAAAAGCTTATTAGAACAGTAATAACCATAGTCTAGTTGTTGGCCACTTGCTGATTAAATGAAATATTATGGCTGGAATTGTACCCAGTTGGCAGAAGGAACCATGGATGGTAGACAGATTGAAACAATACAAAATATGGAGGCCAAACCTTCTCCATCAGCTGACAGACACGATAGTCAGACCAATTAATCTGAATCAGTTTGCAAACGGCGTTAAAACAAAGGAAGTCTTGCGATGGCTTTATCACTGGTACATACTGTACATGCAATATATCTTTCATCCAGCCAGGCACGCAGACAAATCCAGCACAGATTAGCCAGGCCTCACTGTGCTTCCTTTGTTCCCACAATGCGTTTCTTAGGTTAAAAAAAAATAAATGCAACAATGCTTTTCGCTTTTTTTTTAATGTAATGTAATTGGAAAAATAAAGGAGAAAAATGATCTTAAAAAAATCAGGCAGTTTGCCAATCTGGGGTGAGAGATGGCGGGGGAGACAGACCACATTCAACCCTTGTGTAACTCCACTGAAATCAAGGAGTCCACTTTGCCCAATGAAAGATAGGAGTAGCTCCCACTGCCTTCCGATCTTCACTACTCATATCCTACCAAGGGAGAATTCAGCTCAAGACCATTACAGAAAGGGTGAATTTGGCGGCGGGGGGGGGGGGGAGGGGACTAAGCAACAGTGTGATGCTAGGGTTCTGCTGTCAGTGAACTAGATTGTGCCTAAATCACAAGAATAATCCACTGAAGTCAATGGAACTACAGGTGTGAGTAAGGCAAGTGGGAGGATACAGAATGGCGGAATCATCTGGTTGCCCAATACACAACTTCCTATGCCAAGCCGCAAAATCAAGTTGCAGACGCTCATGGCTCCCTCTCTCCTTTTCCTATCTGGAGGGATAGTCATGGATTTGCATACTGGCAAAATAAGGGTTAAAAAAAAAATTGGGAAGGGGGCGGGAGGGGGATATATCTGGGGGAAAACCAACCCTATTTAAATTTCTCTTTGCTGGTGAATGGTTTCAGGATGCCCTCCCTAGAAAGTCAAGTCGCCTCTTTGACAGAGAACAGGTAGAGCACAGGCAGCAGTAGTACAAGTTTCCCCCCACAGTCAATGTTCCCTCTAATTTTTAACAGGCCGTGCGTGCAAAAAATTTCTTCTGTGGCACTGCCGAAGCAACAAAAAAAAAAAAAAAAAAAAAGAAAGAAAAAGAAAAAGCCAGCGTCCTGCCGCCAAAGCCGGAGTGCGCGCGGTGTCCCGCCATGTGCGTGGGGTTTAAGATCTGTGTGCGCGCACACATGTGCACAGCTTCGAGGGAACAGGGCCCACAACTCCTGCCAATATCATGGACTGAAGGAACCATCTCTTCGGACTGAGAGGGGTAAACCACGCTCCCAGGTTTATTCAATTCTTGGCCTCTCGGCTTAGAATGGCAACGCGTATACCAACTGGTACCACTTTCGACGGCGGTTTGTTGTGATTTGGATACCTGTCCATTAGACATGAGCCTAAAACCACCACATGTATATACTGTGTAATCCACTGAAGAGCCATCAGATGGCTACAACTTGTGGCCACCGCCAACCTGGGTTGAACTCAAACAAACTAAAATACGCACCAAGATAAAGGATTAAAGTCCAGTGTCTAAAACTTTAAAAATATCAAATATCAGGGACAAAGGTGCCCATTTAGCAATGGATTATGTCTTTTATTTTAGGTCAATTAGAGTAAATTTTGAATAAGATTTTTTTTTTTAAATCTGAATAGAAAAAATGCCAAATATGCAAAATGTCTTAGATTGCATCTGAAATGAGTGCTTAGCTGGTTAGGGTGTATTCACCAGGATTATTCCCTTAGTTTGTTCCTGTATGCAAGTAAAGCAATCAGTGTCTGATCAAAATTATCTTTACGGGCCAGATCCTCAGCTGCTGTAAAATGGCATTTGCTCTATTGATTTCAATAGAGCTATGCTGAATTGCACCAACTGAGAATCTAGTAGTGTTCCCAACATCTGTAATTTCCTGTAATTTGTAATGAGTCTTTGTGATTCTTAAAGATCCAGCTCCAGGAGTTAATGTAATTACAAGAGAATCTCATCTTTTATTTAAAAAAAAAAAAAAAAAAAAGGAAGTAAGTTTCTAGTCTTCCTGGTTACAAAAAACAGCTGAAAAATGTGACTCTACAGTGAAAAATTGAACCCTAAAGGCTCAAAAAATCAGACGGAAAAGAAAAAGCACCCAAAATGTATTATTAGTCTTTTAAATCCCCTGATTTTTAAGCCAATCTCATGATTTTGGGGGCCTGACTATGATTTTTGAACACCTGAGGTTGGCAATACTGATCTAGCTTGGTATAATTGTTCACCATCATTATGACAGCCTAAAAGTACCACTCATGCCCGCAAGTCCTATAAAGTCTGTCCAGGGGAAAGATATAGTCTATCTTGTTCAGTGTATATTCACAAGCTGGATGTACCCTCTCTCTGACACATGTGTATAGCTGAATGGCAATGGGAATAATTACATGCAAAACAAGGGGAAAATATGTCCCTGTAAACAGATTCAAAATGGACGTGGCACAAAGAGTATCAGCTTCACCTTGGAGCTAGATTAAAATGTAGAATTGCAAGAATTGGTGTCATGGTGGAAAGGATTTTCCAAAGAAGCCTATGGGGTTTAGGTGTCCAACTTCCTTTGCCTTTCAATGGGATTTGGGCATCCAGTTCCCTTATGTCCCATTGAAAGTGCCAGACTTTATTCCTACCGCATCTCTCACCGGTGGGCAATCATAGCTATAGTAACAAGAGGGTTGGTGTAGATTTCCAAAACAGATTGACATGTCTGGACTCGAGACAACAATGTGTGTGTGGTCCTTTTAACTAATCTGAGCTAAACTTTATTAACGCGCTTTGGAAAAATGTGTTCAATCTGCCACACTAATTAAGGTAAAGTAAGTCCTATGTTAATCAGCTACCCACTACCGTTCTAAAAGAGAACCAGACTAACATGTGCGCATTTAATTATTTTTCTGATGCTTGTGGGAATTCTTTTTTTCTTTCTTTTTATTTTATTTTATTTTATTTTATTTTGTTTGGCTGATTTAGTCTGCAGTACTTTGCTCACACACTAGGTGGCAGTGCCCACCACCACTGCCACCGATACCATCGTACCTGACTCTGCCACATCAGCAATGTTCACCCCTTGCTCTTGTGCCATGAAGCCCAGGACGGAAAAAATTGCGAAGCCAGACACAAAACTGGTACCACTGTTCAGGCATCCCAGCAGCAAACAGTCCCTAAGTCACACATATGTCATGGAGCAAGTTAATTCAAAAAAAAAATTGAACCCATTGTCCCTACTTATTTACATCATTTAGCTAAGACACTAAACCCCCTTGGTTAGAAACTTGCCTGTAGCAGTTGTATTTATACTTGTTGTAGCTTCCCAGGGATGTCATTGCTCCTAAGCAGATTGCATACGAGAAGAAGATTTGTGTCCCAGCATCTATCCAGACCTAAAAGAAAAGATGGAAGAAAGCATCATTAATGTAGGCAATCCCTATAGCAACGTGCATCACAATCAGTCTGTCATTCAGGCTACGCAACAATAAAAATTGCTCCCCCGGAGACACGTACTGGGGCAAAGCAGGAGAAAAAAGAGAGCATCTCATTTTAAAATGACGACGTTGTAGGGAAAAATAAATCATTAGCATCAGAGTCCACTCGAAAACTTCACAGCTCTGTCAACAGTTCAAAATCCCTGCCTGAAAGGTGGTCTATAATTCTAGTTTGTCATTCAACCGATCCTTTCCTTACTGCAGAACAATCAATACTCTCCCAAAAGAAGGGACAACACAGAGGCCCCTGTAAAGTCCCGTATACACTTATATCTGCTGCGGTTCAGTGAAAACCAGCCCACAGAGTCACTGGACTGCAGACACAAACACCATGACTGCCACTTTTCCAAATGGCTCCGTGCTGCTGCCCCAACCATACCTTTCAACCATAGGTGGCACAAGGCCAAACACTGCCGGTGCGGAGGGGACACAATGCATTTCTTTAACATAAATAACACCGTTACTAACCTCAGTTCATGGCTCATCATCCTGATGGTTTTAGTACAATAACATACAACATACAGTATCATTACAGCGAGAAACTCCAGCTTAATACATTCGTGGTAACTCCTCCATCTATGCCTGACCATTCACAGCCATGTACTTCTCTCTACTAACACCGGACAAAGGTAATGGGGATCATCCAGGGGGTCTGAACGGGGGGAAAGCAGCAGCTTTGCAGCACAACTCTCCTACCATTGTCAGCATCATCCACCTGAAACACAGGGATCTCCTGGTGAAAGACGATGAGCCTTTTCAATGGGGAGTCCATGATAACTTAACCCTGGAGGGAGCTATGCCATCCTGGAAGAGGGGCCTGGGAGTTAAACAGAATCTAAATCCTTCCTGTGTTATCCATCATCACATCTTAGCGCATGAAGCTTGCGGCTAATAACTCATAACAATTACATGCTACCAGGGACGGAGGTAAATGCATGTCTGAATGGCTGGTGTAATGAAGGCAAAATCACAGAGACTGTCACAAAAGTTTCTTTCAAGGATACTTTACCTGCTTCCTTACAGGACCCAAATCCCCTTGGGCTTTTGATTTTTTACCAGATAATCATTAGACAAGAAACAACAAAGAAAGACATTTTCACCCTATCATGCCTATGGCCATCACTTTTTAAAAAAATCACGGTTATCGTTTGCATTTGTTTTTTGCTACTGGTTAGACAGTTTTGCATTTCCCATGTGATCACCATTGGGCAAAGAGCTAGTGGTCAAACTTTCACACATTGCTACACCAGTACCATGGAAATGAATAGTCTTTTTCTTTTCTAGCAGTAGCTTGTAGAGGAAAAAAAGATGCAACTCCTCCTACCCAGTGCTAAGTTTCATCTCCCAGGCATTCTCCCATGTGTTTACATGAGAAAACAGATTTCTTGCATGCTTGCAATGGTTTTCATTTTTCCACTACTCTGTTCACTTCTTTCCCCAATGTCCTGCTCCTGAGAGGTGGTGGCAGAGTGAAACAGATACTCACAATTGCTCCTTGGTGTGCCATCTGCCACGCTCATATTTCTCTCCTTTCTTTCGATTCCCTTCGAAACTAAAGACTATCCTCCTAAAAAAAACGTATCTCCCTTACCTTGTCCAGAGCCTAATACCAACAAGAAAGCTGAGATTCTATAACTGGACAGAGTCTACAGCCTCAGAGTCCTTTGACACAAAAATACACACACGGAAAGATGCATTAACACATTTAACAATGACCTTTTCAACCAGATACAATGGAAAAATACAACCGAGTTTTAATGTCCATGCTACATTTGGATTGATAAAGATCATGGGAAAAAATCTACTGTTGCACCGCCACCCACCTCTAAATGTCCCTCTTGTTTCAGAGCATGGGAAGTCTCCCTGCTCCTACTTACTGGTCCCATACCTGTGGATCTGCTAACCGTGATACATCAGGGTAAAGGTAAAATTTGATGCCCTCTGCAGCTCCAGGCAGGGTGACACCACGGATTAACAGCACAATAAGCATGACGAATGGGAATGTAGCGGTGATGTACACAACCTGCCAAAACAAAGTGACAATATGTAGAGTCCTTGACAATTAATTTAGAAACAAAATATATAACTCGTGTCCTTTCGACCCAGAACCAAAACTGATGGAGATCCAGGGATCTGAATTCAAATCCCCCTGACATTTCATGAGGCTCAGATTTGTTGGTTGATCTGGGTGTTTAAGCACATTTTTAGTTAATCCTCTCTTCCACTCTCAACTGTCCTCTTGGCTTGTAGTGTTCAACTGGTGCCTTAAGTTCCTCCAATCTTCGATCTATGCAAAGATAACAGTCTGGCCTGATCTGTCTCCAGGAAGTGGCTATCTGCATCTCCAGGGAAAGAGGGTGCTGGAACAGGGTGGTCTGCCCCTTTAAGGACCACAGGGCCTGAAGCTGGCCACTCTGTTCGGAGACAGTGCTTGTCTTTAGAGGAGCTGTTCCTGCCTGGGAGAGGGGGTTGTCCAGCCCAGCTGGGAAGGGGTCAAGTGATTCCTGTAAAAGGGCTGGAAAAGTACTGTTGAGGGGCGGAGCTGCAGGAAGCAGGGTGGATCCTGAGGTGGGCCCTGGAGCAAGACCTGGAGACGCAAGGGGAAAGGCCCCTGAACCCTGGAAGCAGGCTGCGGTCAGGGGAATAGCTTTGTTTTGGTGTTAATGAGTTATTTGTCTGAAGAATAAGCTGTGCCCTGAAGGAAGGGCCTGAACACATTTGGGTGAGCATTCGTCCTTCCTCGGCCAGCAGCCTACAACCGCAAAGGCCTTTTCTGCTGACTGTTCACACTAGTCATAATTTCCTCTTTGCCCCCCTGCCAGCTTCTCTTACCACAGGCTCACCTTTGGCAGTGAAGAGTAACAGCCACCACTGCAAAGGGTCAGTAACGGGTTACGTCAAGCTTCTTTTGAACCTTCCAGTGGAGGCTCTCCAAGTGCTTTACAAAAATAAGTGAATTTAGCCCTCTCGTAAGGTAGGTAAGAATTATTTTGCAGATAGGGATGCCGTGGCTTAGAGAGACTAAGAGACTTACCCAAGGTCCCTCAGTCAGCAGCAGAACCAGGAAATGAACTTCCCACACACCTGCTCCAACCACTCCCCTAACCCATTGCCTCTGACAGAGGCAGTTCTGGAGAGCAACTTAAGCATCTTCCACCTATTCATCTAACTACTGGGAGCCTGAATGTATGAAAGGTGTCACAGGCACAGGAACTAGGGATGCTGCAGCAACCCCAGGTTTTATGCAAGGTCCTGGCTGCCGGCCCTGCATCTGGGGTTCTGGCTGCCGCCCCCCAGCTCTGGGGTCCCAGCTGCCGGCCCCACGCCCAGAGTTGAATCTCCTATACTGCTAAGCACTGTGCTACTTACTGCTCCTCTATTAGGCCAATATACACGTCTCTCTCATGACACAGGTGTTGCCATGTATCTTGCTAACAGAGAGGCAGCTTAGATATACATGCAGGGACCAGTGAAGTCCATGAGCACTGAAGGCTTTGCAGGCTTGTTCTTTTGTCTGAGAATACTGCTGTCCTCTGTGTGGATTTTAAAGGCTACTTCTCAGAAATAAAAAGGAATCCCGCTGAAAGGCTTTGGCAATGCATTGGGTCAGTGAAAGAGCTGTTCACCTGTGGAGACTTGAGTTTCATCCCTGACCCAGGCCACAGTGCAAATGAGTTTGGCAGGCTCACCCTAGGAGAAACAAACCAGTCCTCATTTTGGTATGAATGGCAGTGTCTGCTCAAGAGAGATGCTGGACTAGAACAGAAGGGGTTGCTGCAGGCTGGGATTGAGGTATATTATCCCATGTGAAGGCTCAGGACTGGGGTGCACTGGTTAGCATTTAGAATCTTTGTATGGCTCAAGCCGATACTAGACTCCTCATTGGAAGCATTAAATCCACTTTACAATTTTTCAAAGGTGATTTTCTTTTAAAAACAAAATAAGAAACTCCCCTTCTCCAAGAGATGCCTACACCCTCCTTGCCCACAGACTGGCTTTCCCATTTGCAGCTATAAACATCTCCAGCTCAGAGCAATAACCAGCAGAATCTTGGCAAGACAGAGTACGATACAATAGTTCAAAACTAAAGACTGATTCACCCAAACCTTATGGGCACTATCTTCAGAACGTAAGGCTGAGGGCTTGCCCAGAGGGGGGAAGCTGACTGGCATAGCTCTTCCATAATAACCCACATTCTACCCTGTTCTAAAATAAAATGGACTTTATTCCATAATTACTCTGCTTTGTGAATAGAGTAATTATTCCAGAATAAAATCACTTGTATGCTAACATAGCATGTCCACACAGGTTGCTATTCAGGAATAGCTATTACAGAATAGTTATTTTAGAATAGCTATGCTATCAATTTCCCTGGGCAGACAAGCACTAACACTCTATTGCCAGGCAATCTCTGCCTTCCAAAAAGGATTGGTTTCTTCCTTTTTTCAAATGGAGTCAAATGTTTCTGCCAGGTAATTACAGCGCTGCTGCCTTATTTAAAATACATTTTTGTTTTTCAAAATTTAACTTAATCGGGGAAAAGCGCCTGAGATGCATCCACTTGTCTTTTAAGTGTGTCCTAGGAGAGTAACCAGCAGAAATCAAAGCCAGCATTGATATAACTCAGGTAGCCAGACTGATAAAATTCAAAGAAAACCTTTTCATGCATATGGGTTTTCTTCCTTTTCCTCTTGGAACTCACGTAATATTTTTCATTGATAAATAATATGGCTTATAACATTAGCCTAGTTTCAGAGTAGCAGCCATGTTAGTCTGTATTCGCAAAAAGAAAAGGAGTACTTGTGGCACCTTAGAGACTAACTTCAGCTGTAGCTCACAAAAGCTTATGCTCAAATAAATTTGTTAGTCTCTAAGGTGCCACAAGTACTCCTTTTCTTTTTGCAACATTAGCCTAGTTTCATCTAAAAACTTTCGAAAAGTTATTTACTTTTTGTCCTGTATGATCCCTTTTTATATAATCTTGACCCATAAAAATCCCTGCTCTCTAATAACAAGGCTGTGTCTGCATTCACAGGAACTCAGTATTACACAATGGACTTTCCCACTGCAGGGCAGGAAAACCCCTGCATGACTGAAGGAGTTTTTAGGCTCCAGCACTCTATACAAAAAAGTCCCCAAAACACTGGGCTATTATTTTTCATGACTGTTTCTTTTGTTCAATATATTCCAACAAGATTTTTTTAAATGATTATTTCCCCTTCAGGAAGTTGTTAGTACATTGGAAAGCAGTTAAGTGTGTAAGAAATGATCTATAAAATTAAACTATGGGCTAATCATTCATCCAATAACTCCAGGCCTACATTAAGAGTTCTGCAGTTTGCTTTGGCCTGATTCAAAGCCAATGAAGTCAAAGGGAATCTTTCCACTGACTTCAATGGACTTTTGACCGGGCCCTGTGTCCTCAAAATACAATGGAGGAACAGACAGTAAATTCTGATTAAGTTCTGAGATACACCTAATTTCCAGAAAAATCTGTTGGTTATTTGATATTTTTTAACCATTCCTTTTTGCTTTTTTACCTTCAAAACGTTCAGCATTAATTCCCTAGTGCAGAAATACAAGGGCAGCGGGAACATTTCTGAGTCCAGTCTTGCATTCTTTGTGCACTGCATACTCCATCTCAAGTCTATGGGAGTTTGAGATGCACAAGAAAACCCGCAAATAGATATTCAGCTGTTGAGATTTGCATTGAAAAACCTGTGAAAGTTCCCAGCAAACCTCTGAATTTTTCAAGTCACTGCAGCCCTTTGACCTTCTCAGACTAGCATACACCCTCACTGATTTTGATTATGCTGGTATATTATAGCAGGTGTTTGGTTTTTGTACACAATAAGCATCTTGGAAAATCTTTTGGTGCTGTCTAAACTGTGCATCAAACAGACATCATGATCGCAAAAGGTACTCAGGAAGTGTTTGTTTCCATTCTACATTCTATTATTGCTGAGGAGATTACTATGCTCTCTTTCATTATGACCCTTGATAAGCCAACTCAACAGGTCATGCCAATCAGTGACAATAGGGAATAAAACCATCTTCAGTCAGTACAGATTTAGAGGTGCGGAAGCTGCTCTTTGGGCCTAAAACTGGCAGGAGACCAGAAGAATAAGGCACCATGTTTTTAATGAGGCCCTATGATAAAGTCAAAGGAAGAGAGAAATGATGGTACAGAACCACTACCATATATTTAAAGAGGCAATAAATACCAGGCATCGCCTCGTTAATTGACAGTGTGGAAACCTCTGTACTTTATTCCTGGTATGCTACTGGAATGGAATGAGGTTCAGATGCTGTCTATTTAATGCCATATGGAATGGCGTGGTTTTGGAGAGTGCAGTGGCAAGGGCATGGGGGAGGGGAAGAACCACAGATGGGTCCCATTCAACAAAAACCTTGGAGCACCCAATGGTCTGGAGTCTGTGAATGTTTAACTACTGCGGCCTTCAGCAGGCATCTAAAATATAGACTCTAGATATCAATGTTGTTGAACTCAGCCCTGAACTCAATACGCCTAATAGAAAACTTCAGAGAGGAAGGTAGGCCCTGCAGTGAGAGGCACACTAGAAATGACTAAATAAACAGGGAATAGATCCGAGTGTCAGAGTAGCCCTTGGAAAATGACTCTGGCAAAGAAGATGGTGCTGCTGTTTTAGGATGAGCATTTTCATTAAATAAATGAGTGCTTAAAGTTAGTCTCCTAAATCTGTCTTGGGGCACCTAAATAAGTGGGCAGATTTTCCAAAACTGCTAAGCATCCAGCAGTTCCCAGTGACTCCAGTTTATCCCCACTGTGGATCCACTGATTCCAGTGGCACTGCACCAGAGCTGAAGGTGGCTCTGTGGGTGACATGTAATAGAAGCACACAGTGGTATAACTATTATTATTATGTGGGAAGAGGCATGTAGTGTACCGCTCAGGAAAGCCTGAGGCACCCTCACCAGTTCAGGTAGCACTGGCTAGATTCCATTGTCTTAAATGGGGGTGTTTAAAAGGCTTCCTGAGTCGTCTTTATATGATTCTTGATGCCATTCCATTAACATCTGCTTGGTTCAGAGGCATTCTGTACTATGGCACTGGCCACTGCCTTCCAACACCAGTCAAGTCCATCTCTTAGTGTGAAAATACATTTTTCACATGGAAGCTGTTATTATTTATTGACAAAAGATACAGCCTATTATTCACTGTACTGCTGACTTTTCTAAGGTAGTCATCGTAAAGGGGTAGACAGAGCACTTACTTTCCCAGTAGACTTGACGCCTTTCCAAATGCAGAAGAAACATATCACCCAGACAAAGAGAAGACACAGTGCTAGATCCCACTTGACAACACCGATATTATCAATCCCTGTAGACAAGCTCAGTACGTTGTGCCTTAATGCGTGAAAGGAAAAGAAGAAAGACAAAGATGCAACAAAGCAGTTAGTCAGGAGTTTTCTTACAAGCTCTGCAATTATACACACATTACTTATGGCAATGACTGGACTGGCTGCACTTTAATATTGCAATCTTCTGAACATGTACTTGCCTAACTCAGCATTACTCATATGGGTAAAGGTTTGCAGGATTAATCCCCAGGTATGTCTGCTGCCTGTAGGATTCGTCTGACCAACATACGATACAGCATCTTGACCAAGGCTCCTTTTGGAAGCTAATGATCATATATGTATGTTGTAAGTGTTGAAGTTATTTGCTATAATTGTTCTTCATGGAGATGGAAGCCAGACCTCTACTGGCATCTCTATCATAGAATCATAGAATATCAGGGTTGGAAGGGACCTCAGGAGGTCATCTAGTCCAACCCCCTGCTCAAAGCAGGACCGATACCCAATTAAATCATCCCAGCCAGGGCTTTGTCAAGCCTGACCTTAAAAACTTCTAAGGAAGGAGATTCTACCACCTCCCTAGGTAACGCATTCCAGTGTTTCACCACCCTCGTCGTGAAAAAGTTTTTCCTAATATCCAACCTAAATCTCTCCCACTGCAACTTGAGACCATTACTCCTTGTTCTGTCATCTGCTACCACTGAGAACAGTCTAGAGCCATCCTCTCTGGAACCCCCTTTCAGGTAATTGAAAGCAGCTATCAAATCCCCCCTCATTCTTCTCTTCCGTAGACTAAACATCCCCAGTTCCCTCAGCATCTCCTCATAAGTCATGTGTTCCAGTCCCCTAATCATTTTTGTTGCCCTCTGCTGGACTCTTTCCAATTTTTCCACATCCTTCTTGTAGCGTGGGGCCTAAAACTGGACACAGTACTCCAGATGAGGCCTCACCAGTGTTGAATAGAGGGGAACGATCACATCCCTCGATCTGCTGGCAATGCCCCTACTTATACATCCCAAAATGCCATTGGCCTTCTTGGCAATAAGGGCACACTGTTGACTCATATCCAGCTTCTCGTCCACTGTAACCCCTAGGTCCTTTTCTGCAGAACTGCTGCCTACCCATTCGGTCCCTAGTCTGTAGCGGTGCATGGGATTCTTCCGTCCTAAGTGCAGGACTCTGCACTTGTCCTTGTTGAACCTCATCAAATTTCTTTTGGCCCAATCCTCCAATTTGTCTAGGTCCCTCTGTATCCTATCCCTACCCTCCAGCGTATCTACCTCTCCTCCCAGTTTAGTGTCATCTGCAAACTTGCTGAGGATGCAATCCACACCATCCTCCAGATAATTTATGAAGATATTGAACAAAACCGGCCCCAGGACCGACCCTTGGGGCACACCACTTGATACCAGCTGCCAACTAGACATGGAGCCATTGATCACTACCCGTTGAGCCCAAAAATCTAGCCAGCTTTCTATCCACCTTACAGTCTATTCATCCAACCCATACTTCTTTAACTTGCTGGCAAGAATACTGTGGGAGACCGTGTCAAAACAGCCTTGAAGCCATAGTGTACTTGTATGTCAATATCACCCATAATGTCTGACACAGACTTATTCAAAAAGGCCACAGTACATCAGTTTTTAATTTTCAGTCTGTTACCGTGACTATCGTTATGGGGATCAGAGACAACAGTGTGTCAAATTAACACATTAAGGAGTTTGGTTTGCAGCACAGAGCCTGGATTTGTTACAATTTCTGTTACCCTTTCCATTTATCTTGGCTCAGATGCATACAAACATTACTGATGAAGGCCAAGGGTAGTCAAAGTCATCACAAGTAGGTCCTTGTTTAGTTGACCAAGGATATTTGGTAAACTTTATTTAGTTATTCAACTTAGAAAATAAACACAGATTTCTACTGGGGAGGCAAAAACATGAGCATCAGAACAGCTAGGTTCATATGAACAAGTTTTTATTAACTTCTTTCTTTTGTCAATTTCCATGGGTAAGAATAAATATTGAAATAAAACTACTTCCTTTACTTTCTCTGGCAATGTACAAGCTCTAAATGGCATGTTCGTCACTTTTTCTAACATGAACAGGCTGTGTCACACCTTTACTCGCTGCCTGCAATAAAGGACCAAATCCTGAAGTCTTGATTCGGTTTTTTACTAATTCCTTACTTGGGCAAAACTCTGCTGAAATGAGTGGGCCAAATCCTGAACTCCTCATCATGCAAGACTTTCGCTGTCGTCAATGAAAGTTTTGGCTGCATTGCCCACAGACTACTTTGTTCAATGAAAGAGTGCCACTGAGTTTTGTTTTTTGCCCAATGATGGAAGTCAGCAGCCCAAATCAGGAGTGCTAGGGGCACACCAGGTCAGGGTGTCTGCACACACAGATGAGGTACACAAGTTTAGTGTAAACAGATTATCATCAGGATAAAAACATTTACCAAACTCTGCGAGGTCATAGCAATCTGATGCACTAAGCTCCCCCCTCTACCCGCCCCCCCAGTGTGTATCAAGGTTTTTTGTTCCCAATGGAAAAAACAATAAAAATTAATAAAACCAGTGACCTAAAAGTGCTATAAATTTTTGATAATAAAGAGAAACTGACCAGTTTAGAAGGCCCAAAATGGTTCCCTTTTTTAATATTAGCTTGCAAAATTGTTACGATAATTTGAGTATGTGTGTGTGTGTGTTCTCAGAACTAAATGCTTTACATTTTTTAAATATTGTTTGAGTGTATTCAGTACTGTGGAAAAAGACTAATGGGACTCAATAGAACAGATGCTCTCCAAACAGTGTAGCTACTCAGTAATGAGGAGCAACCCTATGATAACAAACAATTGTATAATTCTGCAGTCCTTGCTCATATGAGTGAGTCCTTACTCACTGGAGTCAGCAGCAGCAGGATCAGGCCCGATGTGTGTATGTGGGAGAAGAAAATGAAGAATTTTCAAGGAGACCAAAAAGTTCAATTTCAAGCTCTCATGGGGTTTTTTTAAATAAAGTCCAACTTTCTAAGCTGAAAGGCAGTTTGGAATAAAATGCTAATAAGCAGCCAACATGGCTTGGTGCAAGAAAACACTGAGTAGCCTTTTTCCTTTCGGAAACTGGAGATCTGTGAATGTATGTGGCATGTTTCATGAACCACTCTTTGTTTTTCTTCCATAGATTCAAAAGCAGGTGGCCATCTTACCTAGAATGTGACCCAGGATTCTGGGCCCACATTCTATGGAGGAGACCAGAATCTGCTATTAGGAGCCAGGTAGGTTTCTCTTTTATATAGGAATAGTAAAGTGCACTGTTTGATGTGCTCCCTGGCTGTCTTGAGCCATCCTCCCCTGCAAAGGTAGAATACCTCAAGGAGCCAGTTCAGCACACACCACTACAATGTCTACATTAGGCTATGTCAGGCAACCAAAATCCACACATTTCTGTAGCAGAAGCACATCAGTCTGCATCTGTAACACCTTAATAATTTCATTCCTAGGTGGAGTAAGGGCTGTATTGCATAACAGCTTTGGTTATATGGACAAACCTCCATTACTCCCTCCGTTACCAAGCCTGCAGGAGGTATTCTGTCGTTTATATATATATGTAGATGTATTCTGTCATTTATATACATATATATATATGTATGTATGTATTCAGTGGGACAAATATCAAACATGGATTCTTGGGCTTTTTTTCATAGAGCCAGTATGGACTAATAACACGGAGAATGTAATAACAGGAGTAGTAACTGGTTCTAGAATGTACGCAAAAATAGAATGAGCGGAATTAGGCAATCCTTGAAGGGTGTCCCATGTCAATTAATCACATAAATGCAGTCAGGACCTTTCATACCAAGAGAGAGGAAGTGCTTTTTAACATAGAACGAGCAATAACAACTAGTACTATAAACAGGTGTACAAGGAACTCACTAAAGGGAATGCTATGAAAGAAGCAATTTCATAAATCTTGTTTGCCTCCAAGGGCACATAAGACTAAGTCGGATTTTGTTTAGTTTTGTTTTGCTTTCCTCAGGGTTACATGCCAGGAACATGTGACAGGCTTTCTTGGATTTGGATGAACAAGGTCTGCTGATTACCAGCCATTTATAAACATTTGGTCAGCATCAGACAATCAGAGCTCTTGTTTAATGGGAGCTGTCCCATAATTCTCACCCCTTTCGCATTACTGCATTTGTAAGACTTTAAAATTCAGAACTTTAAAAGAAAATCTGAAGAAATAAGACCTAAAGCACATGATAGCAAGACGTAAGTCTCCTGAGATAAAGCCAGATTTGCTTAACCCCTTTTACTGCTGCTCAAGTAAGCATGTGATTTGCACAGAATGTTAATTCAGATGAACTGAAATGTCAGGCTCCACTGTATGTCCAGCAGGACGGGGAAGGGGCACATGTCATTCAGCATGAAGAGGCTAATGTATCAGTGGGGCCAATTATACCAGTGTGGTGTCAGCTTTACCACACACTACTGATGAAGATAACCACATCCGTTTCCCAGATTGGAAAGGGCAGTTAGTTTCAGAAACAAAAAATTAAATAGGCATTAACGATTCCTTCAATCACAGAATAATAGCCTCTTCTCTAAGCATTGTGGGCTTTTTGTATGACTGTTAATGCTTGTGCACTGAGTGGCAAATATAAATGTCCTGTGGGCAACAAGTTTCCTAGCTGACTGGCTCCTAAGGAAAAGGGCTTTATTTTCAGAATCATGTATTGCATGTACAACTTGCATTTGCACACACTTTGGGGCCATATGGATGCTAGACTCTGCATATGCTAAATACATCACTTGTATGTGTTAAGGCTCAAAAAGTGTGGTTTTGGGGGGCATTCAGGTGCACAAGGAGAAGCATTGCTGAAGTCCCGCTAAAACTCAGGTCCAAAGAGTCCACCAAGACCAGTAAGATTGACAGCACAAATTATTGTTAACTGCCCACAGGCTATGTTATTGTGTTTCTAGAGAGAAGTCTGTGTCTACCCTCCTTCATTCAGACATGACTAGGTCATTCTGAGAGTTGTGGGTCTGCAGGGTCTCAGTGATGGGATATTTAAGATCAAGGCAATAACACAAGCTTTTAAAAATAAAAATGATAAGGGCCGATGATCTTATTCCCAAGGATGAGTGAAGTTTTGCAGGTAGGCTAACAAGATGGTATTCCTCTGCCTTCCAGGGTAAAACTCTTCCTGGGCATTGGAATTTTTACCTGAGAAATCTAACTCGTTTGTAGCATTGCCTTTTATCAAAGGCTTTAGGGAGCTGGGGGCGAATGGAGATTAAAAAGAATGTATTGTGTAAAGTCTGGCCTGGCCTTAGATGTGGTATATTGAAAGTTGCACGTTAATACTTTCACTCTTTAATATGCATTCTTGTATAGAAAGGGAACAACGCCTTTTTCTTTTTTTTTTTTACTGCTCCTGTCAGTGTTGTCAGTTCTGAACACGGCTTGTTTCACGATGGGACGGTGTAACACCCAAGGGAATAGTGGCTGACCAGGGCAGTGCACGCACACTAACAGTATCCTGGAGCCAAACACCTCCCTGACATGACTCCATTGAAGCCAGAGATGTATTTGGCCTACGATGTTTAACATGGCTGCTTGAGCACAGAAGTTAATGAGGCTGCCAGGTGCAGAAAGAATTGCCTAGAGGGGTATGTCTGCACTTGGAGCTGGGAGTGTGATTCCCAGCTCAAGGAAATATACTCACTACTAGCTCTCATCCAGCTAGAGAACTAAAAATAGAATGACTCTCCAGCAGAATGGATGGCAGGACGGGTTAGCCACACTGAATACGTACCCATCCAAGGCCATAGGCATGTACTCGGGGCAGCTAGCCCATCCTCCAGTCTGTGCTGTCATAGTGCAATCAGACCTAGTACAAGTAGGTCTCCTTGAGCTGAGAAACACACCTCCACCTCCAAGTACAGATATATCCTATGGGTTCTAATCATTGACTTTTCATAAGTCATCCTTGTTCTGCATGTGCAGAAAAGTATAACTAGGTTCAAAAAAGAATTAGATAGGCTCAAGGAGGATAGGTCCATCAAAGGCTACTAGCCAAGATGGTCAGGGCTGCAACCCCATGCTCTGGGTGTCCCTAAACTTCTGACTGTCAATACCTGGAACTGGACAACAGGAGACGGATCACTCGATGATTGTCCTGTTCCGTTCATTCCCTCTGAAGCATCTGGCACTGGCCTCTGTCAGACGACAGGATACTGAACTGGATAGCCATTGGGCTGACTCAATACGGCTATTCTTATGTTCTTATGTAAAAGTGAGACAGCATAAGCTTAATAGAGCTGAGGAAGATTAGTCTGATTTGTTATCCACATTAGAAGATTGCTTTTTGACCTGTTCCACTTGGTCTTTGACTTCTTGATGTGGAATATCCGTCTAGCAAACAGAGGGACCAGTCAACCACCCAGGAAATCAGATCTGGGAAAGTAACTGTCACTTAGCACAGAAGCTTAGTGCTAATGACACTAAAAAATTGGTAATACAGGATGCACTCTGTCAGTTACACCAATCATCTGATGGTCCAAAACCTACTCTACATTACGGGCTCATCTTCAGCTCTTGGGTTACAAGTTTCAGCACAGTTCCTAGGATCTTTTTTCCAAACTTAACACCTGCCAAATATTTGCAGTGTGGATGTCATTTCTGGTGCAGCAACTGGCTTACGTTTATTTATAAAATACAGAAGTGTGTTCAAGTTGATTCAAGGAGTCAAACTGGAATTTACGTGGCCTGAAGAAGCCAACGTGGGATAGAAGCAAATGCTACACTTAATAATAAACCACCAGGGCAAGCCAAGCAAGTAAATAATCTCTGAAACTGCTCATGGGGGTCTTACATCACACAGATCTTCTTTGTATTCCCTTTTATTCTGCACATTTTTGATGCCTGTGCAAATACACTGTTTGCAGAGGTGCCTCTCCATTCAGAAATCAGATTGTGCAAAACAGAATTTATAATGTGAAACGCAGGAGAAACTGTGACAAAAACCTTAAGCCTGATAAACTCCAGGCATTTGGCAAAAGCAAGATCTTCTCCAAGATAACACAGTCGGCTGGTGCAAGACAAATGACCACAGAAATGTACAATACCGGGCAGTGTTTAAAATCTCTGCCAGTTTTCTTTGCCAGGTTAATGGCTGGCATCTTTGCCAGGTTAGTAAGTGATTTGTTATACATTTAGAAAGTGAATTTACAAGGAAGGGAGGGGGAAAAGGCAACAACAGCTGTGCTCACAAAACCATAATTAATGGTCTGTCATTGTTTCCATTGTAAACCCCTATTCTCAAGGTACTTGTAAATGAAATGTTCCAAACTCATATTTGATGTAGAGAATCGCACCCCAGAGATGAATGGGTATTTTTCACAATAGAAGACAAAACCAAAATCCTTTCAAACCAAGACAGGTTTTTGGGGACTTGCTGTACTCTATTGGGTGAACCTATGCATTTAGATACGCTACATCTGAATATCTTTTGGCCCAGATACTCAATGGTATTTAGGAATCTAACTCTTAAATTAGGTGCCTAAATACCTTTGCAGATCTGGGCCTTTGTGCCTCCTCTCCCATTCCTACAACCTTCAATGAAAAAGAAGAGGTTTAATGTAATATTTAGACGTTCACTTATCTCCAGAAGCAAAGAAAATCACAATTAAATGTATGATTGAAAACCCATGCTGTTCATTATCCATTAACTCTGATCGTTGTCCTCTGTTTTCGCAAGGATCTGAGAAGACTGAGCTATCTCCTATGCCATAGGTCAAATTCAATGGGTTTAGTGAAATCCATGGCGTTGCAGCCCTTACAATAGGGTCTGAATTTACACTCAGGTGTGCAGCAATACCCAAGTACCACGAGAATTAAGACAATACTGTTAGCACAACTTGCTTTCATTTGCTTTTGTGGGTTCAAGTCAGATCCTTAAGGTTACTTTAAAATCGTTTTCTGAGGCTGAATTTTTGTTTTGATGTTGGGTTTTTGCACCTCAGGCTAAGATCTCAGAAGCTAGAACAGTTGGGTCTTGTTAGTACTGGGATGGGACAACACTAAGGACTGGCCAGGATCAGTGCTGCACGTAGCGTTGGGCATTAAGAAGTTAGGGTGACCAGATAACAAGTGTTGAAAATGGGGACAGAGGTTGGGGGGTAATAGGTGCCTATATAAAGAAAAGCCCCTAATACTGGGACTGTCCCTATAAAATCAGGACATCTGGTCACCCTATAAGAAGGTGACGCTGTGGCCTTATCTGTGCTTGGGTATAGCCCTGATTCAGCACCCTGGCTTCCTGTTGTCTACATTTTAGAGTCAGCACCAGTGCACCTTCTCTAATTGCTGGCCACCAAATACTCTGTCAGGCTATAGGCAAGGCCTCCAACCTAGATCTATTCATTTTCCCTTACCTAAAATTCCCCATGGAGTTTCAACAGAAGAAGCTATTTGAATTTATGATTTCTTTCCTTTAAATAAAGTGCACTAAAAAATAATAATGCATGTTCTTACTCCCAAAACTCTGTGACAGGCGAAGTGAAGTTTGTAATGTTCAGTGACAGCCAGAGTGTTTTGTTCTTCCTGAGAGTGTCTTCCATGCAAGTAGGTGTGTTCCACTTCTGACCACAAAGTGACCAAGGTAGGACGCTCTGAAATGACTGGAACAGATAGTACACTCCCCAAGCCAGGATGACGATGTAGTATACATTCAGAAGGGACACAATCACTATGGAAGCATAACCAATTCCTAATACAAAATAAATAAATAAAACACATACATAATGGTCACTTATCGTTCCAACACTATGAAATCCCAGACATTTAAAGCTATTTTTTAATACTCTATGGATTTAAATCCTGGTGTATGATATACCACTATTGGAAACTCGATCCCATTAAACAGCACACGCAACTAAAGCATAACCATGCTACTGTCATTGATTGTCACTAGCACCAGTGGTTGCAGCGGTATTAATGAGATCCTTAGGCAGAAGGTTCAGTGTATGTGCAAAATAAAACGAGTGTTTAAAAATTCCAAAGCGAGTGAAGTGAAAGCCGTAATCTATGCACCCATTTCTCTTTTGCAAAGAAAGTATGCTATTTGTGCTTGTTATTGCTAATGAAATCAATGTTTAACTCTGCTATCAATACTTGACAATAAAAAATGTCCTTTGTTTGTTTTTAAACACAGGGTCATGGGCAGATAAGGCCACGTCCTCCACAACTTAAAATGGCAATCAGGGAGGTGATGGAATGCAGCTCTGGCAGAATTAAATACCAAAACTATTCTGTGGGTCTGACTCCTCTCACACCACCGTAATCTCATTGCCATTACTTCTGATTGATACCTTTGTGTCAGAGGAGAAACAGTCTCTCTATTTAAAGTAAGAAACAAAAGGTCTGCATACAGATCCTTCTTCTGATACCTTTTGAACACTAGTATTTAGAATCTTGAAGGGCTTTCTGAAGCTAATGTTCCATTTAGGAATGGGAGCAAGAAAACCTGTTTTCCCAACAAAGACTTACAATAGTTTGTAAAATAAATAAATTAATTAAATTAAATAAATAGGTTTATATGAAAGGTGCTTACTGACATACTGTATCAACACCTGGCAGAGCTGCCTTATATTGCACAATCTTAAGCCATATTGCAATGTGATTCTCCACAGCCAATAATTTTGTGCTGAGTGCAAATGGAAGTGTATTATCCCCCTATAGAGTGTATTATCTATTCTACAGTTCAGTCAGAACATTCACTTAGCCATATAATTAGAACCATAAATTTCCTTTTCCAGGGATATCAAGGTGATTTTTATTTAAACCAAGAGCATTCACTTCTCCCCCCATCCTATGGCCTAGTGAGAGGAGGGGGAGAAAAGAAAGGGGTGGAAATCAGGATAATTCCACTGACTTCGGTATAACAGCTGAGAATTTGGCCCATTGGATACGATCTTACTTACTTAGGTAGTTCCATTCATTTCAAGGAGTAAGATACTGCTTGGTATCAGTACGGGTGGCAGAATCAAGGCCTAAGTCAATTTAAGGTGCCCATTCCCACTTCAATTTTGAAAAGGAAAAGTAGTGCATCTCTATCCAGTGTAATCACTCATAATTAGTGGGGGTTAATTCTAATGAGTCAGTTCATTTCTTAGTGTCTCTCTGAAGCCAGTCGATGTGTGGGATGCAGTTAGGGGTTCTAAAGGATTTTGGTAACCTGCTTTTAATTTTATATTCCCATTACATTTCAGAGTGGCATTCGCACAATTCTTGTGAACGGCAAGTGTTTCTTCGTTTGTTGGCAAATGCCCTTTAATAATAATATGGAGCAACCAGAGTTGTTTTTCACAGCCTGATCTAATTATTGCAAAAGCTCTGTGCCTGAATCTTTCCACAGAAAGCCATTCAAATTCCCACTGTGCTTGTAATATAACTGTGATGCCAATGGCAAGGTTTTGCATGGCAAAAAGAGTTTGGTTTTCAGCCCAGGATAATATTTGGAAAGGCACTTTCGCAAAAGGATATGAGACTATGGAAAAGAGTCTGATCACTTAGTATTTCAAAGGAACATTACCTTCTCCAACTCTTGTCAACACAATGTGAAATGACCTCTCTCTTTCTCACAGGCTGCACGGCCTCTTGCTATGGGCCTATTTAGTGCACAACATCCTATTTCTTTCTTATTTATTGGCACTTCTGTCATTTAACAAGACGACAGCAACAAAAATTAATACTTTGATTTCTCCTTTATACTCTCAGACTTCTACCTTTCCAGGAACCAATATCATATAGTCAGCGACTACAACAAATAGCAGCGCTGATGGACAGGAAGGAAATATACTTGCCCCCTGTTTTTTAAGCAATAAACCACATCAAGGGTGTACCTTAGAGACCTGATCCAAAGACCACTGAAATCAATGTGAGTCCCTTTCTAGGATCAGACCCTAATATCTGAGGATTTAAGTGCAGCTTAAATGGTGCATATGCCTTGTGGTGGCCCTCTGCCCAGGGGTGAACTTCCCCCATAGTGTATTCAGTCTCAACTCAGCAAAGCACTTAAACACATTCACAGTGCTAAGCACCTGAGTAATCCCATCCTTATTTAGCAAGGCAGTTCAATTTATGCATAAACCCCACAGTAGCAATGTGTGGCACGTGTGTCAGGGCTTTGATGAACCGGGGCCTGGGTGTTATAAAAATGGGAGTCAAAGGCATTCTGCACTTTGCAGGACTGGTTGCCAAAATGGAAATTACCCGTTAATAACATTAATAACACCATCAGTGCATCTAGCACAGCTGTTTTGAAAAATTCCAACTAGCACTAACATGTCATTACATTCATGAACTATGTCTTGTGTCGTGATATGGCAGGAAAATAACTAACCAGTGAAAATAGGGCAGATCTTTTCCCAGCATGTAATTCCTCCTTCAGAGGTATACTGTCCTAGCGCCACCTCCAGGAAAAACACAGGAAGACCTCCCCCAAACAGGAAAATGAAATAAGGTATAAGAAATGCACCTGTACAGAAAACACAATGTACAAAAGAGATTAAGAGAATTCAAAATGAAGAATAATACACATGCTGCAGTAGATATATGTAACAAAGAAACAAATTTGATACCCTTGTGTACACACATAACAATTTTACTTTTCTGAGATTATTGCTCCTGTTCAAAGATTAAAAATAGAATGGTTACAAACCAAAGTGAAAGGTCATTTTCATTCCTTTTTAAAGAGAACATCTATAAAGATTATGAGGATTAGATATACTTTCATTTCATTTAAGCTAAAGCAGTATTTTTACTTTAAAACCCAAAAGAAGTGTTCAGTTCAAGTCTTGTCTTAGCTGCACCACTATAGATTTGGAGTAGCGCCATTAATTGGAGTTATTCTACATTTACACTGAGAATATTGATCCATATAATTAATGTATATATTTATTTTTAAGTTAAAAGTGAAGTTCAACTGTAATAATAGTAAAATTCAAGGTTGTTGGGTATTTTCATAACAGAGCTTGGACATTAACTATGAAATAATCAAGCAATTTCCCCTACAGCTTGGGAAAGAGAAAAGAGATTGTTATGGTTATTTCGATTTTAAATATGTGGGAGGCACTCCGATGCTACAGTATTGGAAGGATGGATGGTGGGACGAATGTATAGATGAATGAGAAGAAATTAGAGAGAGAGAAAAATACTCACCTCCGCCATTTTTATAGCAGAGATACGGAAACCGCCAGACATTGCCTAAACCAATAAATCCACCAGCCACGGACAGCAGAAAGTCAATCTTACTCGCCCACTTCTCCCGTTGAGGTGGCTTCCCCTCTGCCTCGTCCTCAGGGCGTGTCCCAGGGCTCTTGCCAGGGGAAGGTTTGAGGATGTCCTTGTGGAAATCTTTCAAACACTGAAGCTTCTCCTTTGTTGCCATGTTTCTGGTTTCTAAAGAGAAAAAAGTGGCATGAATTTATTAAACAGACATTATTGGGAGAACTCCAACCGTACAAAATTTGTTTAACCAGACTAAGTTCCCTTAAAGGTCACCTATTACTAACGCACATGTTTCCTTTAGTGACCAGGATACAGATAGGCCTCAAAAAGTACACAGAAGTCTCTACCTTTGCAGGACCTTGTCAGAATACGATGCAAATACTTCCTGTGCTTGATCCAACACTTAGAGGTGAAAGTAAGCCAATACGGTCCAGTATGGCGTACCAGTAAGAGCCAGTACACAGCCGGCCGTACCAGCAGGGCTGCTGACGGGGGGGCCAAAAGGGGCAGCTTCCCTGGGGCCCGACAATTTAAAAGGGCCCGGGGCTCCTGGTAGCAGCTGGAGCCCCTGGCCCTTTAAATCGCCACCAGAGCCCTGAGTTCCCGGCCAGTGCCAGTACCCGAGGGCTCCGGCGGTGATTTAAACGGCCCTGGGGCTCCCAGCTACCACTACCCCAGGGCTCCGGCGGTGATTTAAACGGCCCTGGGGCTCCCAGCTACCGCTACCCCAGGGCTCCGGCGGTGATTTAAAGGGCCCTGGGGCTCCCAGCTACTGCTACCCCAGGGCTCCGGCGGTGATTTAAAGGGCCCTGGGGCTCCCAGCTACCGCTACCCCAGGGCTCCGGCGGTGATTTAAAGGGCCCTGGGGCTCCCAGCTACCGCTACCCCAGGGCTCCGGCGGTGATTTAAAGGGCCCTGGGGCTCCCAGCTACCGCTACCCCAGGGCTCCGGCGGTGATTTAAAGGGCCCTGGGGCTCCCAGCTACCGCTACCCCAGGGCTCCGGCGGTGATTTAAAGGGCCCGGGGCTTCCAGCTACCGCTACCCCAGGGCTCCGGCGGTGATTTAAAGGGCCCTGGGGCTCCCAGCTACCGCTACCCCAGGGCTCCGGCGGTGATTTAAAGGGCCCTGGGGCTCCCAGCTACCGCTACCCCAGGGCTCCGGCGGTGATTTAAAGGGCCCTGGGGCTCCCAGCTACCGCTACCCCAGGGCTCCGGCGGTGATTTAAAGGGCCCTGGGGCTCCCAGCTACCGCTACCCCAGGGCTCCGGCGGTGATTTAAAGGGCCCTGGGGCTCCCAGCTACCGCTACCCCAGGGCTCCGGCGGTGATTTAAAGGGCCCCGGGGCTCCCAGCTACCGCTACCCCAGGGCTCCGGCGGTGATTTAAAGGGCCCCGGGGCTCCCAGCTACCGCTACCCCAGGGCTCCGGCGGTGATTTAAAGGGCCCCGGGGCTCCCAGCTACCGCTACCCCAGGGCTCCGGCGGTGATTTAAAGGGCCCCGGGGCTCCCAGCTACCGCTACCCCAGGGCTCCGGCGGTGATTTAAAGGGCCCCGGGGCTCCCAGCTACCGCTACCCCAGGGCTCCGGCGGTGATTTAAAGGGCCCCGGGGCTCCCAGCTACCGCTACCCCAGGGCTCCGGCGGTGATTTAAAGGGCCCCGGGGCTCCCAGCTACCGCTACCCCAGGGCTCCGGCGGTGATTTAAAGGGCCCCGGGGCTCCCAGCTACCGCTACCCCAGGGCTCCGGCGGTGATTTAAAGGGCCTGGGGCTCCCAGCTACCGCTACCCCAGGGCTCCGGCGGTGATTTAAAGGGCCCTGGGGCTTCCAGCTACCGCTACCCCAGGGCTCCGGCGGTGATTTAAAGGGCCTGGGGCTCCCAGCTACTGCTACCCCAGGGCTCCGGCAGTGATTTAAAGGGCCCTGGGGCTCCCAGCTACTGCTACCCCAGGGCTCCGGCAGTGATTTAAAGGGCCCGGGGCTCCCGACCGCCACTACTGCAACCATGCCAGCAAGTGGAGCCCCAGGCCCTTTAAATCGCCGCTGGAGCCCCAGGCAGTGCGGGCCAAGCAGCACTGAAGGGCTTGCTGGGGGAGTCTGGCCCCAGCCCCGCCCTTTCCACCCAAGGCCTCGCCCCTTCTAGGGGCCCAGACCCCCCGCCCCTTTTCTCAGGACCCCAGCCGCCCTGCATACTGGTAAATCCCTTAAGTTACTTTTACCCCTGCCAACACTCCACTGACTCAAAGACTCCACTGACATCACTGGGCATGGGATCAGGCCAACAAGCACTGAGGCTGCGTACATTGGCACTGGCACCTCACTGCTCTAAGAGGGTGTGATCTGCCAGATTTAGGAGGTGTAAAAGATGTGCAGTCCTTGTGTGCTGACTAGCTTCAGGCAGCGGGTGTATAGAGAACGCATGCTGCATCAGTAAGTGATGGTGCTGAGCCTCAGCACCCCCGGTGGCAGAGGTAGTTAACAGGCCCACTGCGGGCCAAATCCAGACTGCCATATGCTTTTGAATGGCCCACGAAATCTTTTTATTGTCCTTGTTGTTATTGCTGTGTGAAAAATGTTTCTCTGGAGTCTCGACCTTGACTATACCTTAATCAAGAAATTTGGACCTTGACAAAAAATAATTGACTACCCCTGCCCTAAGGGATTCTGCTTGCTACGGGGCAGAGTTTCTCAGGTTGCTGCTGCTCACTCGATGCATGCATCTCTGAATCCCCTTCACTCCTCTCAATGGGCAAGTCCAACCTAGACCAAATGAAATACATATTGCACTCTGATGTCTTCTGCGGGAGTGCACAGTACTCTCACATTTTTTATGTAACATCCATCGCTCTTTCCCACTGCCCTAATTCTTCCTAGAATCTTGTATCGTTAGCAGCCTGCCATACTCTGGCTCTGACTAAAGTATTGTGAGGGTTTATCCTTAACAAGCTGGAATGGGAAGCCATTTCTCCTAATCAGACCATAGGATCTGAAAGAACATCTTTAATTTATTCTATTTTCACAATGAAACTGCTTTCACTTGGCATCAGTAAAAGCAAATAAACTTTAATATTCAGTTAACTTCTTATATGTACCTATAAAATTACACATTTTCCTAGTGTGATGGTTTGTTAGTTAATTAAAAATCTGAGGGCATGACTGTCCCTGATGCAAAACCAAAAGCAAATTCTACCACAGGGGCCAGCTAATTTAATAGAGGGCAAATGATTAACTGCCATGTGAAAATAATAAAACGTGACATAATTTTACATACAAGTGCCTTTTTTATCCAGCAGTTCTTAACTAAACCAGTTTAGGAATAACAACATGGTTTTTGTTTTTGTTTTTTACAGCTAGATTATTTGAAACTATGCATTCATCAAAATGTGTTAGCAAGTAACTGGTAAACCCAAATTCAGACATTAGGTCAAATTTCTTCTGCATGCAACTCAAATTACCTCAGCTGACTCTGGCTTGTTACATTTAGACTGTGTTATGATGCTGAAAATAAATATTTTCATCAGACCCAAAAAACCCAGCAAATTTATGCCAGGCCACAGTCATTCCTTGCTTGGTACATGTTATAATGTGTGCACAGTAATAAAAATCATGCTTCAGATTATCCCATTTGATAGCTGTAAACCTAGTACTTGCTTGCTGCTTTCTGATCTGTAAACAGATTTAGAAGTTTGGGTTGACATTAGCTCTACAAGAAGTTTTTAATCGGAACATGATTCTGAGATTCATGCATCAGTGTACCTTTAGAGATGAAAACCTTTCCGTACACCATATATGTCTGAGCCAGTCAAACCTGGGCCAGTCACACCCCAGTGCCTTAAACATTTGAAAGGCCAGTGTTCTTATAAGATGGTCCTCTGCAACAACTCCCTACTGCTCTGACAGCTAAAAAAACAAACCATTTGTTTTAGCAGTACTAATCACTATGGTATTCTCTTGCATTAGGAGAAAGGTATGTTATTATATACATACTAGTGAACAGTAGGGGGAGCTTGGGGAAGGAGAAAGAGAATAACAAGATGCTGGATACTCATTAAGGCTAAGATTTAGTCATGGGTATTTTTAGTAAAAGTCATGGACAGATCACAGGCAATAAACAAAAATTCACAGCCCCATGACCTGTGCATGACTTGTACCATATACCCGACTAAATCTTGGGTGTTCTGGGGGGCTGCTGCTCTGGAGCGGGAGCTCTGGGGTGCCCGCTGGTGCTACGTTGGGGGGCTCTAAGGCACCTGCTGGTACTGGGGGGTGGGGGGGTTCTGGGGTGCCTATTGGTGCTGGGGGGGGGCTCCAGGGCACCTGGTGGTGCTCGAGGGTGGGCTCCGGGGTGCCTGCTGGTGCTGGGGCCTCTGGGGCACCCACTGGTGCTCAGCGGCACAGGGAAAGCCCAGGACTGCCACAGCCGCTGCTGGCAGGGCGGCTCCGGGTTCAGTTGCACCTGACAGCTGTAGAAGTCATGGAGGTCCTGAAAAGTCACGGAATCCATGATTTCCATGATATCCATGACAGATTCCCAGCCTTAATAATCATTGACCATAATGGTTTCTTTTTTTGTTTGTTTTTTGGGGGGGTAGGTTTTGTTTTTTGGTACCTTCCTCTGAAGCATCAGGTAGTGGCCACTTTTAGAGAAAAGATACCTGACTAAACAGATCAATGATCTGCAATGAGATAATGCTTCTGTTCCTCTATGGAACTCTTATTTTATTTCATTTTTAGTGAGTTTGCTAATCTAATCTAATCTAATCTTACTGGCTGTTGGTTTATTTCAACCAAAGTGCAAGTTAATTTCATTTAGAATTTGCAAACCTAACTGATTTTTTGCATGCTGCGTTCTATAAATTTTATCTATCTGTGAGATGGTTGACCGTCCTGTAGTTAGAGTTAATGGCTTACAGGCTAAGTGCTAATTGCTGTCTTTTGGGATTCTTATTTCGTAACACATGGCACTACATTTTCGAAAGGGCACTCTTATTTGGGGTGCTCTACTTGTCCACTCCTTTTGGGTGTCTCATTTTTGAAAATGTAAATCTTGAGATTTATTTTCTGATCCAAAATAACTTGGAATGTGATGATGGATCTTGGCTCTTCCGCTATCTTGCAGTGACAAGCTCTACACTCAGTTTTTAAGTCCATCAATAAGAATTTCACAGAGCGAAGACAGCAGGATTTGAAACTAATTATAAGGCCTTTATAGCATTTAACCAGCTGCACAGTGAGGCACAGTACATTGCTTACCTGATAGCTGTGCAATGCACAGCTCTGGATCTTTTATTTCCCTCATTGTAACATTTCATTTTTTGCTATGAACCTATTCATCTAGTGTTGGCAAGGTCTCTATTGTCCATTAAGATACAGTGTCTGTTTATGGCTGGCAGGCACGTACTGTCCATCAGTGCCATAGGAATTAACACTAAGCTGCTACTTGTGACTACAATTCTAGCCCGTGTCATATGTTACATTCAGGGACTGTGGGACTTTATCCCATTAGCTGCCAACTACTGGTGGCTACACAGCCACTCCCAGTTACAGGAAGTGCCAACAGAGTCTGTAAGGGAAGGGGCAGAGGCCATTCTGTTTGGCAAGGAAAAGCCAAGAAAGCTGAGTTTGTTTAGTGAAAGGCATTGTCTGTATCATTAATGGGGTTGGAGTTTCATTTCCTTCAGTTATGTTCCACTGGGTGAGGTTCTTAAGGGATAACAAACAAATAGCCTGATGGAGCTGCTGAAACAATACTTGCTCACTTCTCAGGTCAGAACAAGAGAATGATAGATTATTTTTTACAGAATCACATAGTGGGGCACTTTCTGAGATCCAAGTCCCTCTAATTCCCCCAAGGGAAAAACTGTAAGAAACTATTTATAAAACCGTGAAGTCCAACATGAGTGATTCAACTCCGAGGCACATGTCTGCCTTCCAGAAGACACATGTCTGCCTTCCAGAGCAGCTCCCTCTATGGAGCCTTGGCTATCTCCAGGAAGACTTGGCTTGATCTGCTAAAGTTTAGATGGATAAACAAAGAACCGCAGCCAAGCCTGCAGCCAAATATGTAGAACCTGGCTGGAAAAAAGGGGAAAAAATCCAACTTTTGCTGGGCTAATTCTGTTCTCATTTACACTGGTGTGAACTCAATTAACTCCATTGAAGCCAATGTAGTTAATCTGGATTTATGCTGGTATAATGTAGGAGAATATAATACAGTAGCTAAATGTGGCCCTTTGCATTTTTCTCTCTTTGGCTCCCAGCATAATCATTACATGCTCCACACACGCTACATAATTGGCCTAATAGCTCCTTTTTTTATCTGCAGCACAACTCCAGACTCCACATACATCAGCCCCACTCCCACCTGTCAGGCAGGTGCATGAAATGCCTCACTCAGAATATCTCACTGTCTGATTAACACAGACTCAGTTGCTGCTCTCCTACTACTGGTTAGCTCTTGGCCCTCAGCGGAGAACTCCAAAAGAGATCAGCCTTAGGCAGAGAATGCCCACAGCTAATGCCAGGTAGCTCAACACAGTACATCATCTCTGGTGTAGTTATATAACTGCTAACTCTGTCATTAGAATAATGATTCACTCTCCCACCCCACATAAAGGAAAACAATACAATATAGCAGGGGTTCTCTTTTTCTTTCTGAGGCCCCCCAACATGCTATAAAAATACTGGGAACTCTGCCTAAAGAAATGACTGCAGAATCTGACCCGTGGTTTTTACTGAGGGTTGGAATATTCTCTGCAGGCTGATGTTCAGGAGCTGATTTTGTTGCTGTTTTGGAGGCTTCCCTAATGGTAACTTCCTTCAGGTTGTGTTTTCTCTGTTGGGCAATGTTCCTTTTTACAAGACTGTTTAAAGCCTTCTGTTTATCACGTTATAATTCATTTTATACTCTTACTTAAGCAGATTGCCCTTTGCCAGTTTAGGCTTTATCATAACTTCTATTTGATCTCTGTACATTTGTGAAACAAGTTAAATTTCCATCTCCATTTCATATTTTCACAAAATCAGCCATCCCTAGACTGTAAGCGTGCTTGTGCCACCTTTAATTTTCATATCATTATATACATGAGCATTTCAATATTAATAGCACTGTGATTCCCAGCTCACAACTCCTGCTGTACCTGAGGGCAACGGGGAAAAAACTCTGATTTCAATAAGAGCAGAATCAGGCCCCAAATAAAATCTTTATTACATTTGGCTCATTTCCTAGGAGCTCAGAGCTCTAAATCATGCAACTTTTGAAGTCTGTCACTTTCCCGCCTTAGAATATCAGAGTGGTTAGCCTACTCAATAGATGAGTAAAACATATAACTCCAGATAAAAGTTCTGGCTTTTTTACAGGTCTTTCTTATCTGAAGGGGGAAATACTGATCCACTTCTTTACCTGGCTACCCTGGAGGCCTGTAGCAATATCCAGAGAATGCCTGACTCCATTTATTGTCCTTAACTCCTATCCCAACCCTTTTTTGTTTCATCAGACAAAATACCCCCGATATTCTCTGAAAAATATCAACCCTCCATTTATTTAATGTATTGCCTCTCTAATATTCTTTAAAGGTTCTCTACAAACTTTCCTTCTTATGTCTCCCTCACATTCTCCTCTTCTTTCTCACTTCTGTCCTTTTTCAATCTTCTTTTCTTGATTTCTTTTCTCTCTGTGTGTGTCTATTTATTCATCTATCCATCCTCCCTTCTTTTCCTTCTTCTCCCTCACTCTTCTCCCTCCCATTTCAAATCATGTCTCCTCTCACTTCTCTTTTTGCCTGTTTCTTTCGCGGGTATACTCCTTTTCTCCTCCTTCAAAGGCTGACATCTGGAAAAGTTGCTGCAGAAAATTCCAGGAGCAACAGATACTCCTTTATTTAGCTGGGGTAGGTTACAAAAGGAAAGCCCTGGACTTGTTTCAATTTCTTTTTAATCAATTGTATCCTGGACAAAAGGCATCTATTGCTTTCCAGATGTCTTTTCTATGTGGTGCTTGTGTTCATATTTGTCAAGTGCTGTAAATGGGCACTGTGTCTCAGCTCAGAGCTGTTATGAAACACTCGCTGCAAAAGAAAATCTGCAATCATATAATACTCTGAATTTTCTGTTATACTTCTTTATTTGAACCAATAAATCGATCACCACTGAACCTCAGACGATTACTTGAGTAGGGGAAAATAAAAAACCCACTGCTCTTGGCCTTTCTAATGGGAGGATAAAAGTGGGGAGGGAGACTTAAAGCTACTCTGTGTTTACAAAGAAAATACAACGGGTTGTATATTAATGCAGTGTTGTTCTGCTCAAATCAAATCATGAAGCCTAAAGAAACAAAATACTCAGCAGTCAGAGGTCACCTTTTTATATGGGACTTGGGGAAAGGGAGGAAGGTATTTTGATACCATTAACTGAGGGGAGTGAGAGCTCTGTAGCGTTTCCCATGTGGGCAGATGAGGGGAAAGCTGGAAACCAATCCAGCTCCTATTGAAGTCAATGCAAAACTCCCATTTATTTCAGTGGGAGAAGTATTAGACCCCCTAGACCGTAGGGCTGAAATAAAAGGTCCATGTGAAACTATTGCAGGGATGGAGAGGGAGTCTTACACCAGGAGGCCTGTTCAGTTGAACCACGGCCACTAGTACGGGCACTGGGGAGCAGTAATGGATACGACCTACAGCCAGCATGCTCTTTCTGTTCTGTATGCTGCAGCTTTTGATTCAACCACTATGATTCTAACCACCTGCCAGCAGTTATCACAGACACACTTTTGTCTTTACCAGACTTGGTTAATGTTGGCAGGTAACCCCAACACACCCCTAGTCCTGAACTTCTCCAGAGCCATGTGCTCGGATTTGTCCAGCCCTCTCCTGCAAAATTCTGAGGAATAATAAAATCCGTAATCTCCTTTAAGGAAACAACACCCACCAGTATGCCACATTCACTGGAGCTGATATTCACTTTGGCACAAACACAGCATTGTTGGTTTAGATTAACAGTAAAACAAGCTGGTTAACAAATGAAGACAGGATTTTAAGTGAGCTCAAGAATAAGAGAGAAAGTTAGAAATGGTTACAAGCGAATAAAAGTGAAAACATGCGTCTAAAAGTCTAACACTTAATCTAGCAAGTTTTAGTTCAAGGCTTTGTTCAAGATGCCCTTTCTCACCCACAGTCTTCCAGCAAGACGGTTACTGGCCCTCTCCTCGGTCAGGATCTCTTCCAGAGGCCCAAAGGTGCTGGTGCCTTTGTCTTCTTAGGTGAAAGAACTAACTTGGGGTTCTCTGTGCCTTTCTTTTATAGTCCAGTGAATCTTTGAAGTGGATTCTTCCAAAGGATACCCCTCAAAGTAAAGTTCATTCAAGCTGTGAGGAAGGCGACAGAGTCTGGTGGTGAAGAAAGCTCCATGCTCTTTTGTCCCCCACTTGTGTTTGCTGAAATGCAAATCCTTCTGTTTCCTGACATCTCCTCCCCCTGCTGCCTTGATGGGCCTGTTTACTACTTGTATGTAAATTGAGGTAAACACACATTCCTTTGTTTAACCAATAGTTTAACAACTATTGCCTCAGCAGGGCAGTCTGGTTTTGAACCCGTGCTAATAACATCACATGGGAGAATTAATAACTTTACATATAATGTTGCTATCTACATTTCACCATGATATTATTGACCAGTGACTTACTAGTTTCCAAATGATACCTCACGAGGCACATTTTGTACAAAGATTATTATAATAGCGGGGAAGGTGTGAACACAGGGCTGTTTTGGGTCACACCCTGCAGATCATAGAACATTGGCCTACCAGCCTCTCCCCTACCCACCTCTCTCTACCCCCAACCCCAGCCAGGAGCTGTGGAGACCCTCCCAATGGTACAGATGGGGTAGAGAGCATCCCTGCATAGGGTGACTGCTACTCCTCTGCATCACACAGCCATGGCCAATAATCCTTGTATGCCAACAAGCCTAAATCTCAGCCACTGTCTTCTCGTGCCAATAGGCTTGTCGCACCACAGACCCAGGTACAGGTGAGTTCATCAGCAGGACTTCTTGTGGTGCTTCCACCACAGGTGAAGATCCCATATAGGGGAGAGGAATAATGCAATGGTGGTGGGTAGTTTGCAGAGGTAGGAAGAACTGATTACAGCTATTATGCTCTTTGTATATAGTACTCGTAACTGTGTAGTGGGAATGGCCAGTTAAAAAGTTGTTTTTGTTCACATCAAGCCAACTACTGAGCTAATTTAACACCCCCTGGGTGTGTTAGCTAAAAGCCTAGTGATTGTCAACAAGCTAGAAATGAGCACCATGTTCCTGCTGCTTTCCCTGCTATACTGCTCCTGATGTACCCATTTTCCAGGTTTGAAAGTACAATACATTATTACTACATACCTCCTAATGTCCCTAATTTTTAAGAGCAGTGACTTGACTGTGCCCACAAAATTTATGCGTGCATGCAATTTACATGGCACAACGGATGCATTGCCAAATGTTGTTGGTATGGTTAAGGAGGACCCTTCAAGTCTTGTTCCTTAAAATCTCTTTTTTTCCCCTTTGACTGATTTGTTTGCACTAAATAATAATTCACCTTCCTACTAAACCTAGCAAGTGTTTTAATTTTGGTTTGGTTTGGGTTTTTTGCTTCTAGGGGGCTGTTATATAATGAAGTTACAGTTCACTAGTGTGCCTGAGCATTAACCCTTTTAATTAACCTTTTCTATAACCTCTGAAAAACCATCAGCAAACACTTAGACCATATGGACTATGAAGAAATTTACTTGATCATGTAATGTAACCTCTCAAAAAAAAGAGAGCTTATGAACTTGAATATTTGCAATATTTTGTATAGTATCTATTGACATTTTGTATGTGATTAATAACGTATTGAATCTATCCTATACATGTACCAGGCATATATATATATATATATATATATATGCCTGGTACATGCATAGGATAGATTCAATACGTTATTAATCACATAAATAATACATGGAATCATTAGTCATCAGTCTTTCATTTGGTGCTATGATTTTATACTGAGTAGATCTCAAATGTGTAGAATAGAAATAAAGTAGGCATTGGATGAAGCAAGCATACAAAGAGATGTACAAATACATTATTTTTAGCTTTTTTTCCCCTTGGGAATAATTTCATATTCCCCTAACATGCTTTGCTTTAGCAACAAATTCTCAGTTCGTCACTACATTTACCCATATCGTTTACTCATGGGCTAGTCTCAAAGGCTGCTCACATTTTTTCATATGTTTTCCAAACACTCACTTCAAACCACAGGCGCCAACTTTCCAATGTGCCGGGGGGGTGCTCAATCTCTGATTCTGCCCCAGGCTCAGCCCCCACTCCACGCCTTCCCCCAAGTCCCCACCCCCACCCCGCCTCTTCCCACCCCATCCCACCCCCTCCCCTGAGTGCCATGTCCTCGCTCTCCCCTTCCCTCCACAGAGCCTCCTGCATGCCGCGAAACAGCTGATCGCAGCAAGCGGGAGGCATGGGGAGGTGCTGATTGGCGGGGCCCACCGACAGGCGGGAGGCGCTGGGGGAGGGAGAGGGGGGCTGATAGGATGCTGCTGGTGGGTGCTCAGCAACCACCATTTTTTCCCCATGGGTGCTCCAGCCCCAGAGCACCCACGGAATTGGCACCTATGCTTCAAATAAATACATCAGAATACATGTTTGGTGGAAACAGAAGTTGGTCCAATAAAAGATATTACCTCACCCACCTTCTCTCTCTGGGGAAAAACAAGCTTTCGGTTTTTAAATATTATTCAGGGTTTGGGGTTTTTTTTGGCTATTGCTATCCATAAGTAATATGTGACACTATGCAAAGAAGATAAAAAAGGGAAATGTCAGAAGCATTCAAATTTCCTTGTAATATACCCAGTGGTAAGCAGAGGAGCGCTGTTGCAATGCTTCAATATCTCATACAAAAAGTCATTTCACATATTTTGACCAATTTTATAACCAGGCTGTAGCATGGATGAGATCCTAACTACGTGGATGGGACTGTATTTCTACATTATTTATTGACCTTATGTATCCATCTAAGTTTTAGATCAGGGGTCTCAAACACATGGCCCACGGGCTGCAAGCGGCCCCCAGAATTATTTCCTGCAGCCCACCATAGCTCCCCTTATCCCCCACCTCAGCCCCCCTGAGTGTCCCCGCTCCTGTGCCTACCTCCCAGCTCTTCCCGCTGCCAAACAGCTCTGTGGTGGTGCTTAGGACTTTCCGGGGGGTGGGGGAGGAGTGGGACGCGGCACGCTCAGGGGAGGAGGCAGATAAGAGGCGGGGCCAGGGCTGGGATTTGGGGAAGGGGTTGGAATAGGGGCAGGGAGGGGGCAAAGTTGGGGCAGGGACTTTGGGGAAGGGGTTGGAATGGGGGCGGAGAAGGGTGGGAAGAGGCGGGGCAGGGGCAGGGCCTTATGGAAGGGGTGGAGTGGGGTCAGGGCCAGGGGCAGAGTCGGGGGCTTTTGTATCTTTGTATGAAAAGGTGTCAGTGATGCGGCCCTCAGGCCAAGGTACTAGTCCTCATGTGGCCCTCGTGGTGATTTGAGTTTGAGATCCCTATTTTAGATAGCATTTGAGGACTTATTCTAACCCTGCTTATGAGGACTTTTATAACATAAACATCAGATTGTAAGTGGTTTCTAACATAGTGACTCCATTGTGTAGGTTAATTATGTCTTAATTATGTCAGTGTACTGGGCAAACTAGTCCTCCTATATCCCTGATCTCGGTGTGGGAGGGAGGACATCCCAAAATGCATTGTTCACAAAAATCCATGCCTTGGCCCCAGCAGCACCCTTGTCCACCACCAATATGGTATCTATGCACCAAAATTTGCCCAGAATGCACTAATACCAAATGGCTGTGCAGCACAGCAGGTTGGACTTGACCAACAGTACTGACACCAGATTGTGCAGGAAAACCTGTTGCTGGGTGCATGAACTGAGCCATGTTAGCTTTGGCCACAGCAGAGGAACACACCAGAGTCCAACTGCACTGTGAATGTGGTTCCACTGAGCGTAATTTGAGCCCTGGGCTCTAATGATGAGAATGAGTTACTTTGGGGTTTTGTTTCGATTTCTTGTCTGCAGTGGGGCCTATAGTTCACAGAAATATGAGTCCGTGAGACAAATTAGTTGTCAACTTTTAAAATGACGCAGGCCAGTGCTGCTATGATAAGAATCTTTGGTTCTCTTACTGAGGTAAGAATGTTTCTAAGGCACTTTATAAGACAATCTTAGTTCATAGCCCTTGAACAATAAGAGATTTTCATTCAGTTTGGAAAGCGGGGAAGGGGAACGTTGTTTATTTACTTCAAGAAAACAGCAGCTGAACAGAAGCTTTAAACTTTATCAAGATTTGCATAGGAAATGAAATCTAACAGTGGTTACTGGTATACAGAGGATATGCCAAAAGAAGAAGTGATAAACTGGCTGCATAAGCTGGTGGCACAGTTTGCTCTGCTCTTGATTGTCAAACATCATAAAAGAAGCAAAATCATGAAGATCATATGATGTTTTCTTTCTGTTTATTTTTCCATGCATCTTGTGAAGGGTGCAGGCCTGACAGCCTGGAGACTGAAGTGCCTTGTTTATGTACTGAATGATTAAGGATGGGCCAGCCCAGTTCAGTGTCCACTTCCCCAGCATTTCCCCGCACCATCAGTGTGCCTCCATTATAACCCAGAGGGATCATCATATCCAGTCACAGAAGGGTAGTTCAGCCTTCATGCCCCAACCACTGCTTGGAGTCTCTGCTGAGACTCCCTACCCGGGTGTCTGCTCTGATGGGGATTCCTGTACTGTAGGTAGATCATTAACACATTTTATACAGGGCCTCTGAATAGCCTCCAACAGAAAGTAATTTTGATCACTACTGACCTGATTTAAACTAATGAGCTGGAGGTGAAAGTCTTCCTATCTCACTACCAATCCCATGAAACATCTAGTTCTCCAAAATATCACATGACTTTGATTAATTTTTAAACCAGAAGTACATCTTCAGTTCTTTGTAGCCACACGGCTTTGACAGCTTTCATATAAGGAAAGCTGCACTGCTCGTTTTGTGTCGAGAGATATGAAAAGCAGATAGTGCCTAAAGCAAACATTTAATTTCTCTAAGGAAACTGAACATGCAGATCACTTCTGCTTGCCACGCTCTGAAAGTGGCGTAGGTGCTCTGCATGCAAACAAAAGAGCCTGATCCTACACTTTAAACTCAGAGAAAGAGCCCACTAAAGTGCCACCTTGACCTCAACGACCTTGGTGTGAGTGAGGAGTACAGGATCAACTCTGATATGAGCAAAGAATACCAACAGTGCCAGCCTAATACCAGTGTCTCTCCCCTCAGCTGTCCACATGTCGCCCTGTTGTTGGTCTTTGTGGGTGAACATGTTTCTGTGTATGACTAGACGAAACATAGCAACTCAACCATTTTCCTCCATCCTTTATCTTTTCTATCATTTCTGACAGATATCAGCTGATGGCTTTAGTTGTACAGTATATTGCTTTTATATTCCCAACCTGGGGCTCTGTAAATTTCACTTTATGAAAGTACAGTTCAGAAAACTGAACAGATGGGGCTAAATTATTTCCTAGAGTATAAGCCTATCCTATCCTCCCATGCTGAGGGGCAAGACGAGCTCTTAGTAGCTCCCAGCCAGCCTTTCTCTCCGACATCCAGGGAAGCAGAGCAGGCTGGGAAATGTAGTCCATTATGGCAGCCATATCTGTAGATTTAGCTTCTGACAAGGCCTGATGGGAAATAAGTGGTCCATATAAACAACACCCTTTCCCCAGATAAACCAGAGACCTGGAAGGAGTCGGGCTATTGGAGTAGAAACAGTCAAGTAAAGGCATCTCCTTATGTTTTACTGTTTATAATTGTTTGGGGATTTTTGGTAGCGTCTTTGCAGTGGATACCTTTGAAAATTATCTGGAGTGACAAGTGAAATTGCCAATGTAGTTTTGCACCTGACTTTGAGGCAGGTTAAAATAAAGTTACTCTGACATGTTCTGTTAGTACATTTGGCCGGTGAAGATTTGCTGTCTCCTGAAGCTCAGAGAAGCCTCTCTTCATAGCCAAGGCTCTGTGGCTTGGAGTTGCTGAACTGAAAAACAGCTGAGCTGAGAAGCAGCTGCTCTGTGCAGCACTAAGTACCTTCTGTGACCTCTATCTGCTGCAGGGAGGCATCGCATAGTGGCACGAGCAGTGAATGCCTATATAGATCCTAAATGCCTGGAGGCTCTTTTTCAAAATTATTTAAGATTGTACCAATATAAAATGGGCATTTAGTATTGGTGGGGGGTGGGGCGGGAGTTGAAAGGGTATCTATCGTTTAAATGTCCCAAACTGTTATAATCATTATTACATAATTATTTATTAAACACTTTATATCACAATATCTTCTCATGGCACTTCACAGAGATTTAAAGAGCCATCGGGTGAAATCCCAGTGTCACTGAAATTAATGGCAAGACTACTGATTTCAATGCCACCAAAACGTCAGCCAGGGTCCCTGCCCCAAACCGCTTACAATTTAAATTTCTAGCATAAAGATCCCGCTTCTGATCTCAGATGACCTCAGCAGAGTAACTGCTGTTTTATGCTAGTGTAAGTGAAATTGGAATCCGATCTAAAATGAAGTTACGCTGGTGTAAAACTGGTTTGGGTCCTAAAATAAGAGGCAGAGGAAGGAGCGCTTAGGGAAAGGAGGGACAAAGGTTAAAGTAAGTAACAACAATACTGTATGAAAAGCAAATTTAAACACTCTGATATTTCACACATTCAAAACAAATAATTGGAAAGAAAAATTTAGAAAGGATATTGTGTTATCATATGGGTGATCAACAGGGTGACCAGATAGCAAGTGTGAAAAATCGGGATGGGTATGGGAGGTAATAGGCACCTATATAAGACAAAGCCCCAAATATCGGGACTGTCCCTATAAAATCGGGACATCTGGTCATCCTAGTGATCAATGACAGCTCTGGGTTGAATATAAAATAGCAATGGCCCCCATTAGAGCTATATTAGATTATACTCATTTTATCTTGAAAGCACAAAGCATGTTCCTTTAAATAAACAGAAAATGCTTAATATAACAACATGTGCCAAATAATCACTACTGTGTTTCACAATATGTCCTGTGACTGACTCCCTGCACCACAGTAAACTGGTATACATGGTAGTTCCGGATGGTATAACTCACTGGGTAACGTATTTGGAGTGATTTTAAACAACTAATTGTTTGGGGATTTTTTTAATTGTCAGTTCCCAATAGGGCATTCAGAAATAGTCACATCATCATTATTTATTATTATTTTCTATTATTTTCAAATGGTGATGTACTGTTTTTAGTGGCTGGAAAGTGTTGTGAATGCTCGAGACATGTTGCATTGCAGGGAAATCTATCCAAGCCACTTCCAGTTTGTCAAAACACGTAGTTGGTAAGTGCTATCTGCAGGTATTGCAAGTGCACATCTTGGCTGGTGCAAAGAGCAATCAGCTCTTTTTGGCTGCAAAGACTATTCAGCACCTCACAGAAGGCACTCAGCACCTGGCAAAATCAGGCCCTTTATGTGCGATCATTCCCAGTAGAGGTTCAGACAAACATTCTGCTCTTGTCTTCAGAAAATAGCCAGCCTACTGAAGGGACACAGCTAACTGGTACTCCACAGAGCAAATTATGCTCTTTCTGTCAGGGCAAAGAGGTGCTCTCTGTGCTTCATTCTGCCTGAAGAGCAGCCCTGCCTGTGAGGAGCAGAGTCATATTAAGGAGAAAAAGACAGATCATCTGTCTTTCAGTCAGTCCGCCTAGGACAGGAATAGATTGACACCTCAGGAAGGAACTCATTATTAATGAGAGCCTGGAGGAGCTTAACAGCAGAGTGCACGCAGCATAGAGCAAATCCTGCTCTAAAACCCTGAGTTCAAGGCCAAAACAATAACTGGGTTCAAAAAAGAATGAAATGAGTTAATGGAGGACAGGTCTATCAATGGCTATTAGCCAAGATGGTCAGGGACGCAACCTCATGCTCTGGGTGTCCCTAAACCTCCAAGTGCCAGAAGCTGGGACTGGATGACAGGAGATGGATCACTTGAAATTGCCCTGTTCTATTTATTCCCTCTAAAACATCTGACACTAGCTACTGTCAGAAGTCAGGGTTAAATGGACCATTGGTCTGACCTAGTACGGCCGTTCGTAGGTTCTTAATAGAGCCTAGACTAAGTCTATAACATAACCAGCTAATAATTGAAAGGGTGTTAAACTGTGTCTACTTGGCTTCAACCCTGGTAAACAGAGCCTAAATTGCCCCATTGTAAATTTGGAGGGAGTCCACTGAAGTCAACAGTGATCATCAGATTTACAAGTGCACTACTGGGGAGTGATATGGCCCAGTGGGATTTTGCCTGAGTAACAACTAAGCATTATTGCAAAACTCCCACTGATTTCAAGGGGAGCAGGATTGATCCTAAGTAAGGAGAGTAAAACGGGGCCCCATGCCTATGGAAATTAAGGGCCTGATTCTGATCTCATTTATACAAAGGTAAATCAAAAGTAGCAACCCTGCAGTCAGGAGTTATCACAGTGTAAATAAGCTCAGAATCAGGTCCTACATGCGTGTTTCTTTGGAATAGAATTTTGACAGCTTCCTTCTCAACATTAATGCTATCTGAAGGTAGGGACTTTAGGAGGGAGTCCATGGAATCACATGAATAAACACCTTCTCCTACAGCCCTATTGCTCCTCAATCCCTTCGGTGACAATTATTGCCTCAGTGATGTTCTTCAACACTGTGTGACTTAAATTAAACTACTGCAATTACAAATACCTCATTCCTGGGTTTTGCCTTTTGAAATGTAAAGCCTCCAGTGACTGTGTTGTCTTATGGGTTTTTTCAGTGCCTAGCATAACAGGACCCAACTGGTGATTGGGCCTTTGGCCATGACGTTAATATAAATAAGAATGAATAAATGACCTGTTCTGCTCACTTTTTCACCTCGAGTCTACTAAATCAGTTAATTGTCACAAGCATGTAAGCCAACTGGAGTTTTGCCTGAACAAAGACTGCCAGATTTTTGCCCTGTATTCTTTTATTATTATTCTTTATCTTCTCTTATACTATTATGCATAATGCTTCCTACTTTCTACCTTTTCATCTACAGCCTTGATTTATTAACACGTTTGTTGACATTTTGCTCCCCTAGCTTTGCATGGGAATGTATTTCATAAAAGTGCAAAAACAAATCAAGAGCAAGCAGAATCCTTCTTACTCACAAGTTTTATTGAGCTATCAGCAGAAATGCCAACGTCTTCTGATGCATCCGATGAAGTGAGCTGTAGCTCACAAAAGCTTATGCTCAAATAAATTGGTTAGTCGCTAAGGTGCCACAAGTACTCCTTTTCTTTTAACGTCTTCACCGCATCACAAGGAGATGAAAATGTTATTTTGTTATAACCTTCCATTCCTCAACTCAGAGGATCTATACAGTATTTCACTGGAGTACGTAGTGTTTCAGTCATGAGCACATGTTGGTTCTTTTATTGATGAATCTATCGTGTGTGATATTTCATGAGTGTGTATTATTATCTGTAGCTGTTGCTTTCATGTAGCAACTGTAATAAACTAGCTGGATATATGTTCCTTTCACTTACTAATTAAAATCAGCATTGTTAAATTTACTTTTTGAAAAAATGGATCTACTGCATTGGGAGTATTACTGACTGCATTTCCAAGTCTTTTGCATCAAATATGTGAATTGCAAAGTGACTTGGCATCCCTACTCATATTTGGGAGAGGCAAGACAAGATAACTTTAACATGTAATTCAAATTACTTTCCAGAACAGGAAATAATCAGATTACTTTACAAAACTACTTTTTGTTTTAATTAAGTAGTTGTTGCAATCAATTACTTTCACAGTTGTATCACTATATACAGAGTGTGTGTGTGTATCAATTATTAACTGGTCCTTTTTGACCTACCTAAACCTGTGACAAGACTCCCTTCTATTTTCAGGAAATGGCCCAAATGGAAAGCTCAGACCTAAATCAGGGAGACTATAATCAGAATCCAGACCCAGACACAGATCATATTTTTGCAGCTGACTTCCATCTCTACAGAATACAATGAGCCCAATTAAAATCCCAGATCCAATTCTTTGGCTATTCAGACTCCATATTCCAACCTTTTAGCAGCTTACACCCATCTCTGTCACCATGGTTCACCTTTGCCAATTGTTTCCTCTCTGCTACCAGGTGTTCTGTATATAATACAGCCATTTATTTTAAACTTTTAATGATCACCTTTGATCTGGTTTGATCTGAACCTGGATCAAGCTGGGTAGTCTGACAGCTACACCAGAGTTCAGTACACAGTCTAGGAAATACACTCCATGACAGCAGTGAGCAAACATTAAATAAAAAGCTTTCATTCACACTTGTTTGTTTGTTTGATTTTTCATGATTCACCAAACTTTATATTTCATTCTTGGTGCACATGCCACAATCCCAGCAGTCCAGCCTCCCTCAGGGTAATGGAAGAGATTTGATAAAAATGCCAATGTATATGAGAGAGATTAAGCAGTTCTATAAGAGTGGACTGATGTCACCCAATTGCTTACGTGAGCAAAGCTCCAACATGGGTGAGAAAGAGATCATCTCCACTATGTGAAAGGCTACCTCTTTCCATGCTTATAAGCCATATAATGACAATATACTAACTATACAGAGAGAAACGGTACAACATGAAGAAAAAGAAAAGTGCTAAACTTGTCAGTTTCTACATTATTTACTAATATTTTAAAACTAGTATAAAACAAATGAAGGGCAGGGATGCAGTTAAAAATGACGGAGCTGGAAATAGAGTTTGGAGTAATATACAGAGGACAATTGCAGGAGGGGTATTGAAACATAAAATGTTACGTATCTCAGTTATTTCTTTGCACTGTAGATAACAAAACAATAACAACTACAATACGAAAGTTAGGATAAATCTAGGTGCATTAAAATGAACACATAATCATACTGTCTTAAACCAAACCCTAGTGCAATAAGTAGGTTGCATGCAATGAGATGATATTCAGTACTAGCAAGTGTAAATTCCTGCATTGAGGGAGAGGAAATAAATAGCACAGCTATTAATTGAGGGGTAGCTAGCTGTGAATTTGAGAAAGATCTAAGGGTGATCACAGACAGCAAATTAATACAGAGTCTCAGTGTGATGCTGCTGGGGTGGAGATGCCATGCTATTTTTGGATCTGTATATATATAAAAGGATCATATGGAAAGCTAAAGAGATAACAGTGTCATGTTAACACAGCCCTAGCACAGCCATAGTGGGAATAGCATGTGCAGTTCTGATCTCCACAGATTAGAACGGATATAGAAAAATTAAAGGAAACACAAATAAGGGCAATAAAAGTGATCCAAGGACGGATGGAGAGATTGAAGGAACTAAATTAATATAGTCTAGAAGTGAGAAGAATCTGTGGGCCATGAGCCATCTATAAATATCTTTAAGGTAATAATATATGTGAAGGTAAATAATTAATCCGGCTCAAAAGATGGTAGAACAGGGAGCAGTTGATTGAAATTAAGTAAGGAAAAGTTCTGGATGGAAAGTAAGAAGAAGTTCTTTAAAGTGCTGCACCAGAGCAATGACACAGAACCTCAAAGGAGGTTGTCTGGGTACAGTCATTGCCCATATTCAAGAACAGGTTAAACAAGAAGCTAGGGAAAAAGATGTAGGAAATAGCCCTCTTAAAATCCAAAGGCGTACACCAGGCAATCTTTTTTTTTTTTTCATGTTCTATTTACTTTGGTTATCTGAAAGGCTGGTGCTCCTACATAGAAGTATATAATATATGACGCTCACAGGACCTGGCCCACTCTGCTGCTATATATCTGGTTAAAATCCAACCCAGGTCAGTTGGTTGTCCTGTGGCTTATGTAAAATAAGTTTTGTGGATTTCTGGAAGAACAAGTGTCCTCATTGCACAAACCACCATCCCAATAAGCAGACTTATGGGCAGTTTCTGCACTGAGGCCAAAGGCTGAAAGGGCATGAAATCTGAATTATTATTTTTTTTTAAACACATAAAGGTGAACCTTCTAGCTCTGAGTTCAGAGACATTAGTATGACAATGTGAAGTGGAGTCTTAACATGGTTGCTGCTCATGTTGTACCTTGTCTGTGGATCAGTTGAGAACCAATCATGCCAATATATCACCTTTCAGGAATGCTAAAATACATAAGACTTAAAAAATATAAAAAAGGGGGCACTGGTAACAAGTCCTAGAATTTTTAATGACAAATGGGTGCACACACACCAGGCATATAAATCCATGTAGCATCATTGCCCCCACCCTTTACAAATATCCCATCCCAACTGCACTCACCAGTCGGGACTTCTGTCCCCTTCTCACTGTGGATGGGCAGTGGTGATTCCTCCATAGGGTGAGGCACTGATGGAAAGTAATGAATTGTGGTAGTATTTGTCGCAAAGTGACAATCACAAGACGGTCCCTTTATTATCATTATAATACAAATGCCTGGTTACTGTCACCAGGAGTCCTTTTTCAAAATGTCACAATGGCAGGAGGTGGCCCCTGCAAATATTTCACGTGTCCGAGGCACCTCTGAGAATTCAGATATATCAGTGGGATCCACCATCTGAAGTTTGAAATCCCTGGGCTTAATTTCCTCTTGAGAGTTCACATTCTGGGGGGATTATTAGCTTCTGAAAGTTTAACATTATCGAAGAGGCCTCATTTTGGTCATTCACAGTCGATGGGGTTAATCCCAATCTAGAATTCATATCCGCGGAAGTTTAGACCCTTCTGAAAATTCACACTGCACAGACAGGTTTCTATCCTGGAAGTTTCATAATTCCGACACTTGACAATATTCTGATTATTCACATCCCTGGAGTAAACTCTCTTTTGGAAATTCATACTGTTGAAGAAGCCAAAGGGAGCCAAGGCACTGAGGCACATATAGAGACAGGTTACAGACATCAAATCTGAGTCATGATATTTCATGCACAGAACCAGAAGAGAGAGGCTCTGGTGCGCAAAGCTTGCCTTTGGCTGCTGAAATGCCACAGCAGGTGGTAGAAGGCTGTACTGCATGTGGCCTCTTGGCCATAAATTTTGTATCACTGATCCATTTTATGGAATATATTCCAGTTACAAGGCTCTAGATTATCCAGATATTCAGCTTTATGATATTAAAGTCACTAGAGGGAGATCTTTGAATCTGCATTCCAATGGGCTCCAGATTCTAGCGTACAACGTCGGGACACCGTATCATCATGTCTTTAGGTTTCTTTTTCTATTTGGAGCCTCTTCCTTTAAAGATGTTTTTGTTACCCTGGTGATTCCTCTTTAAAAAGCTGGGGGAAATGTGTCCTTTGAACTCTTTTCAAGAGACTTGAATTTTCTATATTAGGGGTCCCATGTTGAAAAAAGTGAGTAATATGACTCCTGGAATTTTTCCATTCCTATTGTCTTTTAAAAAATGGTAGCGTAGCTTTTCAAAGATACCCTCAGTCTCAGTTTTAGCATCCCAGTGTAAAGGACAATTCTTTTTAATTGCTGGTGTGGGGTTTTTTTCATTTAATATACACATGCTCTTCTCCTTTGAAAAAGCTTATCCTTAATTGATTGCCCTAACGATTTCCATAAAACCAGCCAAAAGAATGTTCATAATTCAAAGATACAAAATAAAATTCTTATAACATTTCTGCCACAAATATAGCCAGAATAGAGTGAGTTTTCAATAGATTTTTGACTAGCAATGGACCACGCAGTTGTGTCTTGCTAGATTCAAAGAGGCTCAAGTCTCTGCCTACACCTAAGCCCTCCTCTTATTGAAATGCAAAATAAAGGGTAGCGTAAGAGAGAAACAGCTGAACACAGTTGACTACATAACTATCGTACTAGCCAGGGAAATAATGGTCTACAAGGGTGCATTGCGCAAGCTCCTTTTATCTAAAAGCGGAACTAACATTCCAGCCCAATAACACACACAAAAAACATTTGTCACCACATAGCATTTTGCTACATATTAACCAGGAGTTTCTATCTGAGTCTAATCTAATGCCGTAATTCAGAGACGTATGTTATTTTCTGAAAAAATGTTGATTTATGAGAAGTCAGATTGATGTGAATGCTCATGGCTTGCCACGCCACTTGACTTACTGCGTGCTTCAAAGTTATATAAAGCGGGTCCTCTGCATTGCAATTAATGCAGTCATTTTCCTCATTAAGGCTCATTTTGCACTAAGGCAATAATGGTCTTAATCTATGCTGCTTCTTGAAAGATTTTCTTGACTTTACTTACTAGAGAGAGATACTGGAGCAGAATTTACTTGACTACTCAAAGTTTTAAAATCAGAGATCTGCAAGCAAATCAAGTTGCTAGGCGACGTGTAAAACTGTTGAACTCCACGATGTGTAGCTTTACGTATTCTATGGAGAGTCCTGTACAAGATTCATCAGCCTGATGTAGACTGAGCATTTATTCTGGAGGCAAATGTATTCACAAAACATTTGCAACAATATTCACTGATGGCTGGTGTTATTTAATCTCATTTTAGAGGGTCCATGGGTTGTAAAAAAGGCCTGAAATATCTGTATGCTACAAGAGGCCACACACATAAACAAATAAACAAAAACAACTTTACAGACACAACTTGGATTTTGTAGCAGAATCCAAAAGAGAGAAGCTTATTTTTAGCATAGGACTGGGAGCTACGACTCCTGAGTTCTAAACTGAGCTCTGACATTGATTCCCTCTTTGACCTTGGCCAAGTCACTTAGGGCTTGATCCAAAGCCCACTGAAGTCAATGGAAGTTTTTCCATCAAGTTAATGGGCTTTGAAAGAGACCCTCAACCTTTCTGCATCCGTTGCCCCTCATATATAAAGTGAGACGTTACTTCATACCTACTTCACAGGAGTTACCAATATCTGTAAAGTACTTTGTGATGGTGTCTAGGTACTACCATGATATACACAATAGAACTGCATATATAGATTTGAGATAACAGGTATTGAGTACTGTTATTGTGTAACTGAAGTTTATATTTACATGCTCTTTATTCAGTTGGTTTCTATGAGCAGATGGTAAGCGTTCAGTATTTGAACATTCTAATCGTTTTTATAATCCTTTTGTAATTTCATAAATGAACATAAATAACACTTACATGAAGAAGAGTCTCTCCTGAATGGATTTTCTCTTCCTGTTTTTGGAGGGGGGGGAGAAGAGGGAGAAGAAGAAAAAGAAAAAAAAAGAGAAAGCAAATAAATAAACAAATACATAAAATAAAATAAAATAAAATAAAATAAAATAAAATAAAATAAAATAAAAAAGAGGGAAAAAGTCCATCAGGATACTAAGATACATTTGATTTAAACATCATCATGCAGATGATATCCAACAAATAATACGTATGAACTAAAGAAGTTTTTTGAAGTACATCAAGATACTGAACATAATACCACAAAAATAGGTCGTTTCTCATCCGTCATCCCACAGTAAATTTTTAATATGAATTGTTACAGAAATTTTGCCTGCATGTGTATTAAGAGCAAGTAAATTACACTGTCTGAGTGAAAATAACATTCCAAGGCCATTTTATGTGGAGCAAGGTAAGAAGGCTTTTCAAATTACTTCCTAAAGTTCTCATTGATGGCCACATGCATCTCTGTGTAGGATCTCTGTTTCTCATCTACCCAGTGCTAACATGCATATCTGGGGCAACCCCTAAGGCAGTGTCTCATAGGTTTTGCAAATCATTTTCCTCCACCCTGTGCCCAAGACACAGTTGCACTGAGGCACAAGCCTTGCAGCCAAAAAAGTAGTGGATGGCTCCCTCTGTTATGGCAGGGAAACCATAACAACAAACACAATGGAGCTGTTGGGACTAAACAAGCCTTCACTCCAACAAATGACTTTGGATAACCACACTGCCTCATGCCATTCCCCTTTCCTGTCTTCAGTGTAAACAGGGATTGTGTAAACTTAAAAGTTAATTTGGATTAAGAAGGATGTGAATTTAAAACACAATAACTATTCTTGAATAACTTCAAGTGCGGACACTCTAATTCTGGAATAACTCCCACATGTAGACAAGCCCTAAGTCCCTCAGAAAGACAAAAACCACATGAATACAGTGGTGGCAATAGAAGAAGCCAACTGCTATTACTTCTCTCTCTTTTTTCTTGGAAGCTCAGACCCTGAGGTAAAATAATATTGGTAAATGTTGGCCCTCCAATGGCAACCCCCATACTTAAATTTGAAATAAATTAATGGATAACTTTACTGCACCTCTACTTCCAAACTTCTACTGGAGTATTTTACACCAATGTCAACCATGGTATAAGTTTAGCAATGCAGTAATGACCAGAGCTTAGCATGTACATTCTCTCTTTGAACAGCTAAAAATGCTTTGGGTCAGATCCTCAGCAGGTATAACTCAACTCAATCAATGTAGCTATAGCGATTTACACCAGCAGAGGCTCTAGCTTTTGGTTTAACCTATCCCAACATACACTGGGGGGGGGGGGGGGGAATTCAATGAACATAGGAAGGACAACTTCATACTCTGACTTTCTTTCCAAACCACTGGAGAATCATTCCTGTAAGTGGACTATTCCAAGTGCCACTGTAGTTAAGTGGAAATTTGCTGTATGAAGTGCTTAAATGATGGGACTATGGGATTACTTTTTAAAAGAAATCCTGTAGCATAAATGTGGGTCAGAGCATTTGACTTCTTTCATCACTAATCTCCCATTGTAATCTATTCAAAACTGCAATTTTAAAGCATTGACAATTGATTAGGGTGATGAATCAGATAAGGTATTACTTTTAAAAAGCTGGTTTCAAAGTAGCAGCCATGTTAGCCTGTATTCGCAAAAAGAAAAGGAGTACTTGTGGCACCTTAGAGACTAACACATTTATTTGAGCATAAGCTTTCGTGAGCTACAGCTCACTTCATCGGCTGTAGCTCACGAAAGCTTATGCTCAAATAAATTTGTTAGTCTCTAAGGTGCCACAAGTACTCCTTATCTTTTTTTAAAAAGCTGTAACTCCTCCACCTTGCACATTCATCTTTAGTTGTTGCATGTTTCAAACTGAACTGAAGTGTTCTTAAGAAAGCAAAAGCATCTTTATGGAGTCATTTGTCTACATTCTAAAAACAATACAGAGCATGGCACTGCTGTACAGAGCCCCTGTTTGGTATTGGTTCAGGTGTGTCAGGTCACGATTGAGGTGTGCTGGCAGACTGGGAAGGAAGGGAGAGCAATGGAATAACAGAGGGGGTCCGGGAGATGAGAACTGAGGAGCATTGGCAGAGGAGTGTGATGAGGAGCTTGCACTGACTAAATGCAGTACCTGGAGCTATACTGTGCTACCAATTCTTCATTTCACCAATTCCACCCCCCCTGTTAGTAGAAACAGAGAAAGGGTGTTTTTGGTGCTCTAGCGGAAATCACAGATGGAGGAGAAGGCTCAGACACTAATTATTTTTATATATCTAAAGTTAAAAATTAAATGATGGTGACTATGCTGTTTTACTCATTTTTTAAAAATATAGTACAGACCTCAGTCAAAAGATCCAGTGTTCTGAACCTGCTATTACTGCGGAATACTGCATGGGTTTTTTAATACTGGAAACAGAGGGCTTTCCAAAGCAATACTAGGGTTGACAGCATTATTATTTGCAATGGACAGAAAGAGCCTTAGCAATGGAACTGACTCTAACCTACATTCTATAAGTGCAATTTCCCATCAATAAATTTCATCAGATAGTCATTTCCTTTACAGCACTCATTTCTTTAAACAAGATATTGTCAGATCCAATAGAATAAGAAAACAATTAATCTTTTCTCCAGAAAATGCTTCCACTATGGTACATGTAATGACACTGTAGAGCAAATAATCTACAGGAAAATAAAGATTTGGAAGACTGAAAGATTATATTGTTATGCTCTGAGGAGGGAAAGCATAAGGAAATAAAATGTGATTGTTTGGGGTTTAAACAGTTCTGCCATTGTATTAAATTGAAAATTCAGGATGCTTCAGTAAAGTGAAAAGACTTTGGTTTACCCTAAATTCAGTTCTCTGTGCAATGATGGTTTAGTTGTCCTTTAGGGTTTACACTTCTCTGCCCCACAATCTATACCCTCAGTTGGCTCTGCTGATGCATTTGAGTGCAAAATGCAGATTACACTTTCAATGCAGAGCCAAGTGGGAACAGCCAAAGTTAGAAAGACACAGAATGGAATGCCTCCTTGCTACTGAAAGCACACACAGCACAAAACAATTAGGCTATGAGGGAGTAGAGCTTCAAAGCACTATATGGGGTTTTCTAACCGCGCTATAATCCATAGGACTTGCTCAGTTAAAAGCCTCTTTGGAAATGCATCCCCAAATGGAAAGGAGGCTTTAAGTGCAAATCACGAGGCTGTAGCTCAGTCTTGGTATTCAGATTTCAAATTAAGGAATTAATCCTTGAAATTCTCCCCAGTTTTAGCTGTAAAACAAGTCACTCTGAAGAACCCTACTGAAGCCATTAAATTCTTGCAGGCAGGACTTCTCCAACATCATGCACAAATAGTAATCTAGTCTGAGGTTTCTTTGTATTTTTCCACAGCAGTGTTGCACCTCTTGTTCATACATGATTTCAAACATCCTGGAGACCCATTCTTATCTCAGCTCACGCATTGTGCCATTTAAAAAAAAATAACCATCAAACCATCAAAAAAATAAAAATGCATAAGCTAATGGCTGCCAACTAAACTGAAGGGCCAAATTCTCCCCTGCATTACATTAGTGTACATTAACATCTGCAGAATTATTCCAGGTTTACACCAGAATCTGGCCTGATATCCCTAAAACCAAAGAAGGGCATTTTTGGACAAGCACTTCCACCCATTTGTCCATCTCCTTAATGCCTCCAGATTGCTTTATGCTGGCTGCAGTTTACTGTTCTTTACATAGTGCCCTAGCACTGCACACAGTTAAGCAGCAGGTAGCTAGAGGATTTTGAAACCAGTTGTCTGACACTACACACTGGAAAATGCAGGTTGGTAAATGGTAAACAACAGAAATTAAAAAATTAAAAAGGAATTCCCTTGCCCTTTCCATTCTCTCCCCATCTATATTATAGTACAATGATACTCAGACCTCAGTAGTGTGAATTCACTGTTTCATTTACTATAGTGCTATATATTCATATTTAAACAGTAGGACAAGGGAAATATCATCTCTCTCTCTATATATATATATATATTTCCCTTGTCCTACTGTTTAAATATATCTCCTAAATATTTCCTCTGTCCTATTGTTTAAATATGAATATATAGGCCAGTAATTTTGCTGTGAGAATTATATATATAATTATGTATATATACAGTATTATTATCACAGCAAAATGACTGGCCAAGTATTATTACTTTATCAACTACAAGCAGTTAATAACACAGTAAAAACATCCTGACTGGTTAATAACTTAGTTTGTTTAATAATTAAGTGTCGCAGTGTTTTAATATCATGTGCTGTAAAGAGCCGCAGGAGACACATTAAAGAGCCACTTGCAACTCAGGAGCTTCAGTTTGAGTATCACTGATATAGCACATTAAGTTTGCCTGTCCTCCATATTCTGCCCTCTAGTGGCTGGAGTGTCATAGTCAGATCTGCCTGAGAACTGATTGAGAAACTATGTCACCCCCTACTGGCTGCAGCCTAAAGAGAATATAAGCCATAAGGAAGAGAAGATGGAAGAGAATGGGAGAGATGAAGACAGTAGTGAAGATCGAGATGGTGAGATGGAGAGACAAGAGGAGAAGAGGACAGAGGGGGGAAAAGAACAAAAAGGTAGATAAAGACCTAAGTGAGAGATGGGCTATCTCTGAATGTTTCACAGGTACTAGCTAACATTTACTCACCCACCTTTACTACAGGTATCCTCCCTCCAGACACATGCAATTCACCCTCAACTTGTGCCCCGATATTGGAGGCAAATAGCATTATTAGTACGGTAGCTATCCCTTTGTAAAAACTAAAATCTCCCTCTCTCACCACGACCGTACTGTACACTTCTGTAAAAGGAAATGATCTTCCACCAACATCCCACAGGGAAATCTTTCCATAATACTTCTTTGGAAATAAACAAGGCCAAAAAGAGTCGGCCAATTCTGCTTGAATCCAAATCTAGAAGTAACAAATCCATATGCCAAGATTTTAAAAGTTTTGCACAAAGTCTCTCTCCTCAACATTCCACAACACACAGTTTTATTGGGTTGATTTCCTTACAATCCTAAAGCCATAGAATCTAAACTGGTAGCAACTGTCATCCAAGTACCAAATTACCCAGACAACTAACTCCATGTCTCCTGAACAATACCGCTCCACTTTTTGTTGGTCCAACATTTGAAACATTTTGACATATAAGCAAAAAGATACAGTGGTTACCAAAATAGCACTATAAACACAACCAGTTCTTCTTGGCACATTTTCTTAATGCCTTTCCCAATACGGTTAAAAAATGGGAACTAACCAAAAAAAAAGCCTCTCTCCATCTTGGCATGAAGTCTACTGAAACACAAAAATCCTTCATATGTGGGATTGTGTTTCTTCAAACTTGTTTCTGTACCTCTGTTTTCCCACTATGTTTTCCTTTGTTATTATTATTTAAAAAATAATAATAAAGAGAAGAAACAAGATTTCAGAACATGTAAGTGTAAGAATTTTGTCACTTTGAAGGAAAAAAGTAATTCTCAAAGAAAAATATATTTTTTCACCTCTCACGAATGAGGAAGTGGGTGAATATATTCTGAATTCTCCATCTTTAATGCATGTTTTATCTTCTGTGTGAATGCAAATTAACTCCCACACACACACCCCTTATCTTCATATATGGAAACTTCAAGCTGTCTCCAAAGTCTGTCTTTTGTTACATTATCATACACCACTGAATATTCATCATCTTAAACTCACTGGGCCAAATTCTGATCCAATCCACACTGATGTGAATCCAGAATTACTTTTTTGACACCAAGATAACTGAAATCAGAATCTTGACCCACAAAGTTATGGCACTTATGGAAACTTTAACTGCCTCTGAAGAAAAGAATGTCAGACCCCAGTCAGATCCATTAGTAGCAGCAGCAGCTGCAACAGCACTGGATGTATTGGTCTTTCAATTGGACCTGACTGGAGGTTTGCATACAGCCTTCAAAAAAATGTTGCATTTTGCACTGGAGGAAACAGAAGGGCTGGGAAAGAAGAAATGTACTTTTTAACGGTTGGAGAGCTGCCAAGCAAGTGGTTAATTTCACACTGCAAACTGTTATCTGAAAAAAAGTTAACACAAGGTGGTGGAGCATGTACGGAGGGCGAGATGGAAATAACCGCTCGAGAAACCACACGGTAGCCTAGATAGCAATTAAATATAGGTAGGTGTTGGGTTTTTATAAGGGACTTGAAAAGAAAGAAACGGCACTATTGACCTGCGCGACCAAAATGCAAAGAAACAGCACGTTGTAATCTATCTAGCCCAGGGCACGGCAAACCACAGCGAAGATATGGGGCGGGGGGGGGGGCAGGAGGGAAACAGACCCTGAGCATAGATGAGACATTTGCAGCCCTGATCCACCAAGGCAATGCCCGCCCCCCCCCCTTGTTCCTTCTGAGGGTCTTTTCTTTGCCATCTTCATGCAGCAACAAGAGAGAAGCAGCGATCAGTCCTCCCTCGTTCCCTCTCTTGCCGGGCAGATCTTCCTTCGGCAAAGGCAAAAACCCTCGCTGCCTCCTCCCGACGGCTCCTTCTTTGTTCCTTCCCCGTCTGCCTTCGGGAGCGACCAGAGCGCGAGGCTCTCCCCCTTTCTGGCAGACAATAGAGAGGGGATCTTACCTGCTGCGGGCTCAGGTAGCTGGCCAGGGCTCTAGGCGTCTGCCCGGTGCGTCCCAGGGAAAGGTGCCGCCCGACTAGCCGGGCTGCGAGGGAGGCGGGGGTGATTTATAAGCGCTTTCTTCCTGACCTCTCGTCTCTGTTGTCTAATGAGGGAGCGTTGAGCATCACCCATCCTGCTGAGTGGAAAAACACCGGCTCAGCCTCTTCTTTGGTGGAGGGGGCGGGGGTGCTAGAGGAAGGGGTGGGGGGGAAGGAGGGGCCACGCTTCAGACACACAGCCCGGGAGCCTGGGCTGGCAGGCAGCCCGCTCAGCTCCGGGGAGGGGCAGCGGCCAGCGGGGCCGGGGGCAGGGAGGAGGGGGAACTGCTGCTGCTGCTGCTGGGAGCAGGGAGGCTGAGTGCGGACGCGAGGCCAGCAGGCGAGCTCGGCGAAAGGGAAAGTGGAAGCTTTCCCCGCTGCTGGGGCAGCCCGCCCCCGCCGCGCGCAGGCTGCCGGCCCGCCCCCCCCTCCCCTCCTCTGCCGCGCATCCCCCTCTTCTGCCGCGCATCCCACCCCCCCACCCCCGCTGGAGTCACTCCGGATTGACAGGGGTGTAACTGAGAGCAGCGAGGCACAGCGGCGCCAGGTGCCCCGGATACGCGGCGGAGGCGTTGAGTTGCACTGACAAGTGGAGTCACACAGCATTTCTAACCCGAGCGCCCGCCCGCCTTGAGCCTGGGTCCCAGGCCTTGTCTCCATCCAGGCGATGGAGGGCTCACAGACTCCTAGGACCACAGAGGCAGGCCCTCCCAGAGGTCCAGAGAGGCCCCCTAGCCATCATAAAAATAAAAAATGAGGACACATGAAAACAAAATAAGGCACCAAAAAAAACGAGTGAGCCATCATTTGATTTTTTTTTTTAATTTAACACATGCTTTTCTAGCCTTTTTCTGTGCAAATGCACTAATTATTGAGGGAAAATGTAGCTTTCGGGCAATGTCACAGTTGATATTCAGCATGGCGAGCCCATTCAAACGCTCTCCATAGAATCATAAAAAGAAAAAAGAAAAGGAGTACTTGTGGCACCTTAGAGACTAACCAGTTTATTTGAGCATGAGCTTTCGTGAGCTACAGCTCACTTCATCGGATGCATAGCATATCGTGGAAACTGCAGAAGACATTATATACACACAGAGACCATGAAACAAAACTTCCTCCCACCCCACTGTCCTGCTGCTAACAGCTTATCTAAAGTGATCATCAAGTGATCATCAAGGAAGGCTTTAGATAAGCTGTTAGCAACAGGACAGTGGGGTGGGAGGAAGTTTTGTTTCATGGTCTCTGTGTGTATATAATGTCTTCTGCAGTTTCCACGATATGCTATGCATCCGATGAAGTGAGCTGTAGCTCACGAAAGCTCATGCTCAAATAAACTGGTTAGTCTCTAAGGTGCCACAAGTACTCCTTTTCTTTTTTCTTTTTACGAATACAGACTAACACGGCTGTTACTCTGAAACCTGTCATAGAATCATAGAATATCAGGGTTGGAAGGGACCCTTAGTCCAACCCCCTGCTCAAAGCGGGACCAATCCCCAACTAAATCACCCCAGCCAGGGCTTTGTCAAGCTTGACCTTAAAAACCTCTTGTCCCATAGCTGAACAGTAATAGTTCTTTACCTGCTTCAACATGCTGAAGGTGCGTTCACCCAAAGCCACTGATGCAGGCAAACTGACAAAAATACACAATGCAATTGTGATATTAGGAAACACCTCAGAGAGTCCAAGTTTGAGTATTTCTTGAAGCAATTCCTTTGGCTTGCAATCCAGTTTAAAGTTTGTGGAATATATCTGTTTGAGGAAGATCATAGAATATCAGGGTTGGAAGGAACCTCAGGAGGTCATCTAGTCCAACCCCCTGCTCAAAGCAGGACCAATCTCCAATTTTTGCCCCAGGTCCCTAAATGGCCCCCTCAAGGATTGAGCTCACAACCCTGGGTTTAGCAGGCCAATGCTCAAACCACTGAGGTATCCCTCCCCCCAAGGTGACCTTGTCACTGAGATCTTTTGAGAGTCACAATGACTCAAATCGACATGTAAGACCTGATTGAATAGAGTCAGTGATGACAAGAAAGACATTGATAGTGCTGCTTGGTATTGGATTCAGTAGGTAAGTTGCGATTGGTAGAGAACTCAGACGAAATGCCGATATTCTGTGCTACTAATCTGGACTCAGTCAGGATCACTTCCCATTGTTCACGAATCTGTTGCATGTCATTGATAAGACTTTCAATGTTATCCCTCTCAACATCAAGTGTAACATTGTGTGCTTCAATTACCAGGTTAGTTTGGTGGATCATTGTTAAGTAGTTTCATCCACAAAAAGATGACATCAGAATGTATTCAAATTTGGACATGTGCTTCTGAATAGACTGAAGTTCAGTTCGAGCCTCTGCAGTGAGATTCACACAAATGCTGAATGCTACACAAATGCTGAAAAGACTTAAAACGAAGGAATACTAATTAAGAACACAAAATGAAACAGTCAGACAGGTTATTATCTTTATCACTGAATCAAAACTCAAGCATGAAAGGTATAATATAACAGGCTGAGCTGAAGACAAAGGGATGACATATATATATATATATATATATATATATAGTAAACACTGACATGGATACAGACAGAGGGATAATGTCCAAAAATTTCAAACGTGTGTCCTCACGAAACTCACTATACAAGGTTGTCCTCACAAATTTTCACCTTGAAACTGGGCCTATAGGCTACAAAAGCCGATGACGATGGCCAAGCTACCAAGCTAGGGCTCAACCAACCAAACAGTCACCTCTTTTAGCTACCATAAAAAGACAATAATGAGGAATTCTCACACATAAATAATTCCTTAGTCCACTAGACATAAAACTATAAAGACACTAAAATGTAACAATTCGCTACCTTTCAACATACACTTGATCCAGCACCAGCCACTAGTAGTAGTTTGTTTATATAATCAGCTGATCTGAGAGGACACATCCATCATGGTCTAATCTTATGCCAGCAGAACTGATATATTTTTATTAATATTTATGAAAATTTTTAACTCTTTCATATGATAAAATCTATATCAGTTAACAAAAAACGTATGTCTTTTACCAAATCACATCTCTTATTTGCTTAAATTCACAGCTCTAAGCTGAGAGAGTGTGTCACATTTTGGTCCAATAGGGATGCGCATAAAAACAAGTTGCAAAACTTATCAAATGCCAAAAAATTAACAAGTGTATAAATTTGAGGCCCCCTTTGAGCTTGAGGCCCAGAGCAAATGGCCCTCCTGGCCCCCCCTCTGATTGGCCCTGACCATTGGGTTGGAAGGGACCACAAGGGTCAGCTAGTCTAACCCCCGCCAAGATATGCAGGAGTTGTTGTGTCTAAACCATCCATGACAGATGGCTATCCAGCCTCCTTTTGAAAACCTCCAGTGCAGGAGCTTCCACGACCCCCCTCCTAGGCCGTCTGTTCCATTGTCCCACTGTTACGGAGTTTTTCCTGAGATTTAATCTAAATCTGCTATGCTCTAGCCCCTCAAGGTTTGTTTTGCCTTTTTTCCCTGTATGGCTTTTCGGTGGGTTGATGTCGCTTGTGAAATATGTAACAACTCACTCTTTGTCTCTGTCTGCAGTTCTGAGATGCCCTGCGTCCTCACCACCTTCCCACAGTCACGCTCACAGGCTGCAGAGGTTTGGCTGGGGAGCCTCTTTTTTTTTCTACAAAGAGTTCCCTTCTGTGTTACCAAGTATCAGGCTGTACTGGGACCAGGGCAACAGTAATTGGAACACAATCAAGATCTACCCTTCATCTACACCCTCAACACACACCTACACCCATAGCCCTCACTTACTCCCAGGTTGATAATTTCCACAGAAATTCTGGATGCATTCAGTTTGGTTGAGACTGAGCTTTTAGGGATGTTTACAGACCTCTGAGATCTATCTATGTAGTCTCCAAACTAAAATCTCACACCTGAACACGCCCTAGTTTTGTGAGATTTCAAATAAGGTTACAAACCTAACAACCAGAAAGGAAGAGGGAGTGTGGACAAGCAGATAGGACACAAGACTAGAACTCAGGTGACCAGACCCAGGCTTTGTGGCTTGAGCCTCCCAGAGATTCCAAACATCTAGCACACACAATGTACAAAATAAATATAGTAGTGTCTACTCTTGGAAACTATAGCAGTCAGTGGTGTTTGAAACTGCCTGGCCATTAGGGGCTTCTCGTCACGAGACTTTTTTACATTGAATTTCATAAATTCTTAGATTCCAAGGCCAGAAAGGACAACCGTGATCACTGAGTCTGATCTCCTGGCTAACAAGGGCCATAGTAGAGCTTCTTCAAAATAAGTTCTAGAGCAGATCTTTTAGAAAATTCAGAAAAGAATGTCATTTTTAAAGTTGATTGTTTCCCTTTAGTGATTAAAGATTAATGCTAAGTATGTGTGTGTATTCAAGGGACAATAGACCCACTGTTATACAAAAAGAGAAAGAAACAAAATCCTTTTTCCTTACATTAAAATAACCACGTGTGGTTGTTGTTAATCACCAAAATGACGAGCAGCTCACGGTCTTCTTTCGCAACTGTGTTCTACATGCTCAGCGATGTGGTATTGCACATTTTTTCACAGAATCAAAGCAATTAAAGACGGAAAACATTTGTTCCCTTTGACCATTCCCCTGTCAAAAAAAGAGTTATTCCCTCTGTACATTCCTGAATGCTTGCTATTTGCTAACAATCAAATGGTCACTTGTATCATTTATTTTACGTAGTGTAGGTAAAAACAATTACATGGCTTTCCCAGAAAACTCTAGTTGTTAAAGTATTTACTAAATCAACTCACTTCATGCTAGATTTTTTTAATATCTATTTTAAGCAAGTTTCCACTAGTTTTAGGTAACTACCACACAATAACCCTGGGTTGAATCCTGTGATGCTGGCATAAAGGTCCCATTTTACTTCAGTGGCCTGGCAAGATCAGCAATACATGTATTGTTTTTTTTTGTTTTTTTTTGTTTTTTAACTAAATCAAATCAAATGGAACATAGCTCTAGCGCCACTTCTGTATTCATAACAATACTCGGAATGTCAGTTCCTTCCCAGTATTTGATATATTCTTAAATTCTTCTTTTATCATGTGAATCGCATTTTCCAAGCTAGGTCTAAGTGTGCTATTAATAGACAAGAGACAAGACTGAAAAGGCCAAAAGGCATTTGCTATACAAAATAATGTAATCTTGATGGGCCTAATTCTGGTGTCATTATTTCACACAATGTACAGCGGTTAAAGCCCAGGGGAGTTTTGCATGTGAAAGAACTGCAGGATTACAGGTAATATTCACCTTGGTAAATGGCCCATGTAAATCCCTCTCTACACCACTGAAGTCCTGCAGTGGCTCTGTTGGGGGAAGTATGCAGATGGGTTTTGCAGGACTCTCCTACACTCCACAGACCGTGGGTCCTAGCACTGACCATGCATAATCTGGTGCAGCAGGCCCTCAAGTACTATGGTGAAGAGCATAGTATAAATTACTAAATAGACCTAAATAGAATAGGGTGATAGTGATTCCTTGGATGTTCTTCATCCAGTAGCTGTTAGGGTATGTCTACGCTATGATAAAAAAACCTGTGGCACAGCCGTGGCCGGTGAGGGTCAGCTGACTTAGGATCATGGTTATACGTTCGGGTTTGGGCTACAGCATGGGCTCTGGGACCCTCCCCCTGCGCAGCGTCTCAGGCTTAAATGTGGAGCGAGATCCAGGCCCCATTGAAGCCCATGGCAACACAGCCACTAATGTAAGTGGGACCAGGATTTCATCCTCAGTCTTTATTTAATGAATTTCATGTCACTTAAGGGATGCAAAATTACCTGTGTTCCCCCAGTAGTACACAGATATGAATCCAAATCAGATTTCTGCCATTTGCACCAGCATCAGAGCTATTTGCTACTAACATTACAAAGTTTTGCAAAGAGCAAAAGCGTGAATGTTTCCAAACTTGCCCCAGGATTAGGCATAGTGAGAGAGCTTGTTTCCACAATAAAGTGGAAGTTTTTCTCCCATAGCAACTGTTTTTTATTTTCCTGTAAACTCAAAAAATCTCTAGTCTCTTTTTAAACATGAGAATGCACCTGTAATGGGAATGTTTCTGCAAAGCCCGTTTTATAAGGGGTGCAGGTTCCGGCTTGGGATGGGGGCTCTGGGGTGGGGCTGGGGATGAGGAGTTTGGGGTGCAGGAGGGTGCTCCAGGCTGGGATTGAGGGGTTTGGAGGGGGGGAGATCGCTCAGTGGTTTGAGCATTGGCCTGTTAAACCCAGGGTTGTGAGTTCAATCCTTGAGGGAAAAAGAAAAGGAGTACTTGTGGCACCTTAGAGACGATGCTCATGCTCAAATAAATTGGTTAGTCTCTAAGGTGCCACAAGTACTCCTTTTCTTTTTGAGAATACAGACTAACACGGCTGTTACTCTGAAACCAATCCTTGAGGGGGCAATTTATGGATCTGGGGCAAAAATTGGGGATTGGTCCTGCATTAAGCAGGGGGTTGGACTAGATGACCTTCTGAGGTCCCTTCCAACCCTGATATTCTATGATTCTATGATCAGGGCTGGAGCAAGGGTGTGGGAAGGGGTGCAGGTTCCAGCTGGGGGTGGGGGCTCTGGGGTGGGGTTGGGGATGAGGAGTTTGGGGTGCAGGAGGGTGGGCCAGGCTGAGATTGAGGGGTTTGTAGAGTGGGAGGGCGATCAGGGCTGGGGAAGGGGGTTGGGGCATGGGGAGAGGCTCAGGGGATGCAGGCTCCAAGCGGCGCTTGTCTCAGGCGGCTCCTGGAAGCAGTGGCATGTCCCTTCTCCAGCTCCTATGTGGAGGTGCGGCCAGGTGGCTCTGCGTGCTGCCCCATCCACAGGCACTGCCCCTGCAGCTCCCACTGGAGCGCATAGGAGCCAGAGCAGGGCCATGCCGTGGCTTCTAGGAGCCACGTAGTGCGGCCCATGACACAGTGCCCTGGCCAGAGCACCAGAGTGGGGCCAAGCCGCTGGTGCAGCCTCCGCCCCCAGAGCGCTGGAGTGGGGCCGAGCTATGTGGTGCCGTCATGACCCAGTGCCTCGGCCGGAGCGCTGGAGTGGAGCTGAGCCACGTGGTCCAGCCCTGACCCAGCACCCCAGCCAGAGCGGGGCCAAGCCGCTGGTCCAGCCCCCGACCCAGCGCCCCGGCCGGAGCACTGGAGTGGGGCAGAGCCGCGTGGTGCGATTCACGGGCTGGCTTAAAATGGCTTGTGGGCCGGATGTGGCCCACGGGCTGTACTTTACCCACCCCTGCTCTAGCATCTCTCTAGTAACATGTCTCCCTGACTGTGCAGGATTGTTGCTTCTAGCATAGTCCCTAATATTTAACATTTTAAATGCCTTCCTGACTCCCAAATAATGGGGCTCTTGTCCTGCATTTAGTAGACTTTTTCACAGCCTGAAAAATTTCACTGTTGGAAAGTTTTTTCCTGGTATTCAATCTAATTTTTCCTTTTCTTAATGTTGTCTAAGTATTCTTATTCCTTGCTACAGCTATGACCAAGTCAGCTGGCATAGTTATGACAATTGGTCCCGGCCTGGCTACAACATGGGGCTAACATTTGTTGTGTAGATGGAATCTAACAGTGGGCCCATAACTGCATTGAATCATTGGACTGTCCAGGATTTTGACCTGGTTACAGCCATGACTGGGTCTCATCTACATTACTTTGTTAAGCCATGTTGTAGCTGGATAAGGGGCCAAACATTCTAACTGGGTCAGCTATAGCTATAGTGTAGATGAGGCCTTTGTCATACCTCTATGTAAAAGTCCTCTGCAACTTTACAGCCATCAAACAGTAATAAACTATTTTCATAGCCTTTCATAGCCTTCATATTGTCTATTAGCCCAAATGCCATATTTAGCTCTTTTAATCTTTCCTTGTGTTTCAGTCCCACAAATGCCCTTGTCTTTTTTTGCTGTTCTTCAGTCTGTCAATCTTTCTAGTAAAGCAGTGCTCATAACTGAATGCAATATTCTAGGTGAAGCTGCGTTAGAACTGCATGGATAGGGACTGTCACTTCCCCCTGCTCGGTATTGTTATGATGGCTCTGCATATTAAGCTCCAAATATAGATTGTTCTGGGGGTTGGAAGGGATTAAGCTGAAATCACCTTATTATTGTTACAGAGAAGCAGCCAAAATAGTGAATGAACACCTGCAGATCTGTGGTGTCAACAGTAATTATGACATTCTGCCTTCGTAGGTAGAATATAAGAGAAAGAATATTGGAAAAGAAACTCAAGGTTAAGCAAGTCTCGAACCCTTCCCTCTCCAATAAATACATCTTTACTACAAAGTAGAAAATCAAATTCTCTAGAAATGATAGGGTCGAGAAGGTTATTATTAAGTGGCCCAAACCCTGAATTCCTTGTTCAGGTTTTACACAGATGGAAATCTCATTAACTTCAAAGGGAATTTTTGCCTGTGTAAGAACTAAGTAAACACTAAGTAAGGATGTCAGGATTTAGCCCGATCATTATTAATAATAATCCTCGCACAGATATATATTTAACCTAATCACTGTAGGGAGTGCAAGATAAACTGGTGCAAGACCTCTCTTGCAGCAGATATCCACAACCTTCAGTATCCAGTCGCCTTAGGCACAAGTTAGCTGAAAGAGAACCACAGAATATCTTCATTCCAGGGTACAGTAGTTTCTAATATAGCAGATCTCTTAATCCCTTTGTCATTTGTTAATCCCTTTGTCATTCACAGTTCCCAAACATGGGATATACATAAGCCTTTTTTTCATTAATTCTCTTCCAGGATCCAAATCTAAAAAAAGGCATTGCAAGACTGCACATGGATAACTTCTTCAGATGGAGTTCTAATCCCTTGGTAGAAATTGGGTTTCTTTCTGTTGGTTCCAAAGGAGACAGCAAATGTTCATGGAGTCTCCCAATACATAGGCGTACCCACCCACTGGCAGTAAGGACAATTGTGAAAAGGACATACCACTCCGACTGATGTCAGCATGACATGAGGGTTTTTTTTTTACTATATCACTGATCCTATCATTTTGCTGTTCATGGCCAAAAACAAACACTAGAATGCTAATCTGTGGTCAATTAGCTCTTCACCACCCACAATCTTATTGACCACTAGCCTCCCAACCGAGTGTTATGTGCATCACATAAATATGGCTGAACGACACCATAGACCTGTTAGCTCACCTTGCCCGCCCAAGATAGTCTCTTCCACACAGAGCCAGGCCCAGAGAAGACAGATCTGGAGGCTAAGTAGCCATTCTTTCCCCTTCTGGGCTAGACTGCAGGACAAGTTCACTCAAGTAAAAAAATTCTGAGTGAGTCCCCTTAATATGTGAGTCCAGACAAAACTAATTTCCTGCTAATCTATAAATCGCCAGACACCACAGGCTTTCAAGAGGGGATGATAGAAACACTGTCTAACATAGTGATTAAATTCATGAGACTCATCATCTTGGGAGACTTCAATAACCACATGGACAGCACCTCTACTGAGATAGCCCAAAACAACCTATCCGAGATCCCTGCCTTAAATTTCTCATGGGCAATCTCCAGATACACATGCACACAGAGCCAGCCGTATTCTGGACTGGATTCTTGGTGGACATAAGGAACGCAAGAACCACCTCCCCTATGACCTGGTCAGTCCACTTCCTCCTCCATGCAGAAATAAGAACTCTACCTGTTGCAAGTCAAGAAGAAACTATCTCTCTGCTCTGTCCCTGAGAATTTTTGCACCTTGCCACATTCCAAAAGTTACAGAAAACTCTACCCAACCGGGAACAAACAGAAGAAGCTTTAGAGAAGCACTCCAAGTACTCTGTAGCTCACGAAAGCTTATGCTCAAATAAATTTGTTAGTCTCTAAAGTGCCACAAGTACTCTTTTTCTTTTTGCGAATACAGACTAACATGGCTGCTACTCTGAAACCTGTCTATGACTACTGCAACAGACAATAGCACCAAAACAACCTCCCCCACTCTCTGCTCAAAACTGAATGCAGAACTCATTTCTTAAATTTAGCTTTCCCTCAAAGTTCTGTATACACACGTGCACATGTTCACACACACTCCGCACACACAAATGAAAATTAAAAACCCTATAATCAGGCTGGGAAGGAAGAAGAAACAAAAGAAGGTTTGTTATGGTTCTCACTTAAGGGAACATATGATTACATAGACAAATTACATGCATAATTTGTGGGCTTCATGGTTTGGGGTGTTTGTTTAAGGTAAATGAATGAGAGAATTTAATAAAACTCTAAATAGGCCATATTCCTCCCTGACTGGAGAGATGAAATTTTGTAGGCCTTGATTCAGAACATGCCTACAAATCCTTCACTGTTCAGCAAAGGACTCAAACACGTACTTAACTTTAAGAGGAGAATAACAAATAGCACAATTTTCAGTATGAATTTTTGGGTCAATTATCATTTATGGTAAAATTCATGAAACGTTTGAGATTTGTAAACATTTCACAAATAAACTGGCAGTCACCCAAATACCCGTGAACAATTAATATAATGACTCTATGATTATAGGAGAAGATAACCCTCTCTGCTTATTTTCAAATCCCTCTTTGTATTATGTGACCAGCTCTAACTAACAGCCACCTATGAGACCATATTGTTTTAAAAGTCCCATTTAGATGTAAAAGTTCTCACAATGCATCATTTTTAGAACAGGTTTCTTTGTAAGCTGTTGACAGAAAATGTTTATAGCTCAACTGATACTCAAGGAAATAGTGTGAATGGGGTCATGAATGTAATATCTTTTCTCTGAGTTCACTTGAACCTATTTCCCTGTTCGGCAAAGTACATTAGCATTTTTAAACCAATTCACTTTGCCTGTGTTTATGCTTTTTTAATGTTCCATGAACAGTCTAACAAAGTTAGATTTAGGAGTGTTTTTTTTTTAAAATTTGTAAAATATTTGTAGGGAGTGAATTTTGAATTCTCAGTGCAACCATGCACACTGGAAAACTGGTTTTAACACTAACAGTCCTCCAATTAGGGAACTGAAAGAGAGTATGTGACCGATGACTAACCAACACAGCTTGAATTTTGAATATTGAATACCTGCAACAAATTGAATATCTATAACGTGCAGGCTTAGTGTCAGCTCTTTGCGGGCATTCCACAAACAGAAAAAGACAAAACTCTTTAAATGAATGATTTGCTAGGAATTATTTGCCTAGCTCTCTGGTCCTTATTCAGCAGAACACTTTTGTACATGCTTAAAGTTAAGCACATGCTGAAATTAAGCATAGGCTTAAGTACTTTTCTGAAAACACGTTGCTTAAGTTCTTTGCTTTCAGGGAAATAATTAACAGACTATTAATTGTACAAACTTCAATAACCAGGATTCTGAATGCCATGCCACTTTTGATACAGTTGCATTGGTTACCAATCAACTTTTATGCCAGTTACAACTTGCTTATGATGACGTAAGCCCTTTGCAAACAGGGCCCAAGTTATCTCCTTACCACAGATGTCATTGCCTCTCCAGTTCTTTGATGTGTTACCGTGACTTGTGGTTCTTGTGACCATGGTACACCAGAACTGTTGATCTCATTGCATGTTGACATGATAAATTGATGAACCTTCCCTTTATGACTTAATATGAGGCTTATTACTTTCACTGGCATTTTATTTTGGACAAAACTAGCTGCGACGTAAATTAACTTTCAGTGTCAATGTCATTGTAAAGGCTCTTGACCAAGAGGTGCTTCAGTAGGTTAAGGTGCTATTAAAGTTCAAGTTGCTGTTAGTAGCTTCCAGCGGAGGAAATTCCTCTCCAATCACTCATGTTGAATTGCCAATTGCCAACACTGGGGATTTTTGTCAGATAAAAGGTATGATGATTATTGAGACCGTTGATGCCTACATTGTCCCAGAGTTGAACCAACAAAAATAAGGAACGAAGGGCCAAATCATAAGTTCCTTATTAAAAAAGTGAGCTTACAAATGCTTATTGACATGAGAATAGGGTGACCAGATGTCCCGATTTTATAGGGACAGTCCCGATTTTTGGGTCTTTTTCTTATATAGGCTCCTATTACCCCCTTCCCCGTCCCGATTTTTCACACTTGCTGTCTGGTCACTCTACATAAGAAATCTTTATTCATGTGATTAGTCCCACTGATTTCAGGACTACTCATGTGAGTATGTGCCTGTTCCTTTTCCCTTTGAAATCAATGGCAGAACTCAGCGCTGAAGGATCTCATTATAACTGAGGGTCATAAAACCTATATAGAATAGAATAGAATAGAATAGAATAGGATTCATGATTATCAACCACAGGATCAAGCTCTTAGCTTTTCACTGAGTCCTTACTTAGGCAAAACACCTACTGAAGTCAGTGGGAATTTTGTTTTCCTGAAGAAGGAGTCAGTGAAAATTGAAAAGGAGTACTTGTGGCACCTTAGAGAAAGCTTATGCTCAAATAAATTTGTTAGTCTCTAAGGTGCCACAAGTACTCCTTTTCTTTTTGCGGATACAGACTAAAACAGCTGCTACTCTGAAACCAGTGAAAATTGAGTCGCGACTTGAGGATTTAGCCCAAAGTGCATCTGTAATGGTAGCTGCAGTGTACCTGTTGAGTGGACACATTGCACTTTTCCTAGCCTTTTATACCACACACAACCTTTGCTCTTTCCAACAAAAGTAATGAAGGTTCATCTACTTCTACTCCATGACAGTGACACTGTGACAACCTGCTGACGCATATGGAAAAAGTGTTTTTTCAAACCAAAACACCAGAAATACTCTTATGAAATGTTTTCCTCCCATGACATGCTGTTTTCTCATTACATCTGTTGACATTTTTCAGAATGACCTCAGCTGGATATTTTGTTCTGGAGTCCCCATTTAGTGGAACATTTAAACAATAACACTTTGAAACATGCTCATTCTCTCTTTTGAAGTCCATTCAGGCTCTGCCCTAGGGTCAGCATGTGCATTCCAGCAATGATGCCTGGACCATCTGCTGTACAAGTAGAAATCCCACTGGTCTTGCACCTAGAGGTACTAACACATTGCATAACTCCCACTGAAAACAGCCTGTCAATTTAGATGCATTTTGGACTTGTTCCTATAGTTGTAGCATCATCCCTCTGGAGGGCTTGTGCATGGAACCTTGGAGTGCAGATTACAAACTAATGAGGTAAATAATAAGAACTGCCACTAAGTTATTTTATTAGAAATCTGTATTGTACCCGCAGTCTACACTTTTACTTTGTGGTTGCCAGAGCTGAATTATTGGCTTCTCATTCAGATATCTAGATATTCCAGAGTGTTCTTTATTTCCTTATGGTAAAACCTTGCTCGTTCACCCAAATGATTGAATTTGCTTATTAACAGTTAGTGGGTAAGAGAACATACACAAGAGAAAATCAAGATGATGGCATGTAACAACTGAGATTTTCAAAGTTATATGGAATTTGGATGCCTGAGGCAGCTTTAAAAATCTCAGCCAAAAAGTGCTTTGTTTATATATTTTGTCCGCTCTAGTTTAGTGTTAATAATTAATAATTACATTTAATAATCTACTGGCAAATGTAGTGTAACACAGTGGCTGTAATATTGTGCCCCTGTAAGAAAAAAATATATACTACCTGTGATTTTGATTTTACATATTTGCCTGTGATCACACTAAAAATATTTCTGGAGAAAAGAACAGAACCAAACCCTATTGTTATAAAGAATGCTGGTCCAAATGTTTTGAATTTAGCTGACATTTGAAGAAAAATAACCAGGAAAAACTTCAATGGAATTTTTCCTCTATTTTTTGGCCAATTATAAAGCTCATCAAAATATTCTTAAATTTTGAAATTTTGGATTTAAAAACAGCAGTGAGGAGTTCAAAAAGAATTTCACAATTTTTTCCTCCTTCCTCCCCTCCTCCGCCCAACCAGCTCTACTTTTGGGACTAGACACATAGTTCAATTTTGTAAGTGCCTAAGTGACTTAGGATTCTAAGTCTTATTTCAAAAGAGATTTAGGCATTTGGGGCCACATTTTTAAAGGTATGTAGGCACCTAAAGATGCAGCTAGGTGCCCACCAGGATCTTCAAAGCACCCAGTAGGAGGTAGACACCTAACACTTTAGAAAATCCCACCAGGTGCCACCAGGTAATGCAGTGCATGATAAATAGAATGTGGGATGGATCACTTGATGATTAGCTGTTCTGTTCATTCCCTCTGGGGCACCTGGCATTGGCCACCGTCAGAAGACAGGATACTGGGCTAGATGGACCTTTGGTCTGACCCAGTATGGCCGTTCTTATGTTATGTTCTTATGGATGGTCTCTGCCCCTGGGAACTTAACATCTAACCTCAGATAATATACTTTAAACATATGGTACAGTCTGTAGGTTGTATCACCAAGTATCAACTGATGTTGGCCTTATCAATTAATTTATGTTTAACATATGTTCTGCACTTGGTGGGTTAGCACTGAAAAGCCTCATGGAAGAAGAGTGTGTTTAGAGTGACAACATCTGAATAATGAGAGAGCTGCTTAGCAACAAGGAGAGGTAGATTATTCCAAGTGTATGGCATATCATGAAAGAAGGCATGAAGAGAGAGGTGGGAGGAGAACACAGATAGGCATTAAAGTGAGAGGTTTGGAACAACATAGGCTGCAGAAAGAGGAATACAAGTAGTAGGCCAAATTTTCAAAGGAGATCAGACCCCATTTAAGCACCAAAATAATTGGCCATTTTTTTTCTTTTGAATATCCATCTGTCCCTTATTTAGGGGCCTAAGTGGGACTCAAAATCTGGCCCCAGTTGTGTGAGCTGAGCACCAGAAAATCTGATCCATTGTCTATCACAGTATGTCATTCTTCTGTCCTAAGGAGCAAGTCATAGAGAAGTAAATATTCAAATGAGGTTTGGGCTTCAGTAATACAGGGAAGCTGCACCATGAACTAAAGATCAAGCAGCGTAAGCTACATTTTCATAAATTTGATGAAACAAAACATATAGCCACAAGGATCACGTTCAAATATTGCAGTAATACACTCCAGCTGGAGTGTAGAGAATTTCTAAAGAGGGCATGTGTTCTAGTGCTTCTGTCTTCCCCTAAGAGCTTGGCAAACTAATTTAACTTCTCTGTCCAAAACTGCCTATTCTGTAAAAACAAAAGATGGGAATAATAATGCTCATCTATTAGCACATGGGGGACCGTGAGCATTAATTAGGGCCAGATTCTGGCCTTAGCCGCCAGAGGCACGCTGCGGGGAAGAGCTGGGTGCAGTTAGCAAGCGGAGGTGCTCTGAGGCATTCTGCCTGCATGGAGCTGAATAAGAAGCGATGGCTAATAGAATGCAGGGGGCAGAGTGCTGAACAGTAGCACTTACACCTCATGCTGACAGGTGAAAAGAGATTCCCCCCCCACACACCCCCTGAACCCCCAGCAGCTGCCTGCAGGTGTCAGCAAGTGTGTAGGGAGGCCACCCCTCCAGAATCACTAGCCGCGCCCCACCATGGAGTGAGGAGCCCTACCATGTGTGTTGGCCAGTCAAGCCAAGCAACCAAACCTCCTGTTTTACTGTACATCTTCTCATATAGTGCTGTTTTGGTTTCTGTTGATTGCTGCTACCCTCCCTTGCCCCTGCCCTCAGCATGAAAGTTAAAGCAACTTAAACGCACTAACAGCTGTGTAAATGACACCAGCATTGCTGTCACCTCAGAATTTGCCCTTGTCTCCCCACAGTGGGCTCCTATTTGATGGTCAGATGGGTAGGAGGGAGCAGCCCTTTTGTCTGAACACAAATAGCTGTGTTCCTTAGCAAGCAGGCAGCAAGACAAATTATAAAAAAACACGTGAAAAGTCAATGGATTTGCTCTTAAATCGGATCTACTTGGAAGTTTTCCTCAGCATGAACATCCCTCTTTAAAGCTGAGAGAAGCTGCCTCGTGACCTGAGCCCCATTAATTCTTGACTTTCAGTCCCAGCTCTGACATTAACGCTGAGGCAAGTGTAATCCTCTCATTTTGACATTAAGGGCCCAATCCTCAGCTACTGTGAAGCTGCACTGAAATAAATGGCACTAAATCAACCCCATCTGAGGATTTTCCCTTGCATCTTTTGCTTTGGGCAAGTGACTTCAAATGTGTGCCTAATTATTAGTTGTTATTTCTATGGCAGTAGGCCCTAGAGGTCCCAGGTAGGGATCAGTGGCACGATTATATTAGGTGCTGTAAAAACACACAGGAAGACATGGTCCTGGCCCCAAAGAGTTTTCAGCTCTAGACAATATGGCCTGGTTCTGGATTATGTTTAAACTGGGGTTAGGAATTTGGGTTCAGGGCTGAATGAGGGCAAGGTCTGGGGTTCCAATTCAATGGCACTGAAATATGGCAAGCTGGTCTTAGGACTGTTCAGCCCCAAATGACAGATATTTCATGAGATCAGGTTTTCTTCTGAGGCCTGGGCATGAACATGGTGGTTATCTCACAGAATCAATTGATCTCACAAAGTTTCTGCCATCAGGAATGGTGGACATCTTGTAATGTCCACTGTATCCAGGAACTCTATGGAGAAATTTTGGCTGCATACAAGCCACAGACTCCTTTTGGTTCTCGATCCACCAAATCTACAGGGGCCAGTTCAGAGCCAGCAATGGGAGAATTACCCAATACTAAACAGTGTTTGGGCTTAAGGTTCTAATTTCTATGTTCTAATTTCATTCGGCCTTCTGCTGGTAAAGAGCAAACTTTTTTTTGGAAACAACCTCATTTAGTTACACTGATGGCAAAATAAACCCCAGTTCATCAGGGATGCGTCCCTTTCACAGAATTACCATAAAAATGTCTGATCCATCCATGACTCTAAAACTCCAAAAGGGTTTGTTTTTCTTCTCCTCCCTCTACTCTCCCCCTGACAAGTGGGTGAGTTGGGAATGGTTTAACATAACTAAATAAATACCATGGCAGGACCTTGAGAGTATGTCTGCAGTGCAGCTGGGAGATGTGATTCCCAGTGTGGGAATAGAGACTTGTGCTACCTCACCTTCAGCAAGCACACTAAAAATAACAGTGTGGACATTGCACGCTGGTGGCGGCCCAGGCTAGCTCCCTGAGTCCAAGCCCACCCAACCCCCAGCATCCAAGCTCAGGTGGCTGGCCCAAGCCACGGCTGTTTTTAGTGTGTTACCTCGAGCTGAACTACTGTGAATCTGTCCACCCGTGCCAGGAATCCCACCTCCCCGCTGCAATGTAGATGTACTCCAAGTGAGAAAAATGAACAGGGTTTTTACATACTTTGTGTAAGGCCCAAAGTACTTAACTTGATGCTTAACTGGCTGCAATCAGATGATCTCTGTAGCTCTGGGAAATAAGCAAATCTTAGGGCGGGGGGTGAAGGGAGGGGAAATGGGCTCTGCTACATTGGTCTTTATTTTGTCAAGGATTTTATCACAGTATTGTTCTTTATTTCCTCCTATTTGTAAGGCTTTAGCATTTTGTGTTACTTTTATGTTTATCTCCCTTCCACCGACTGTTCACCTCTGCACTTGCCCAGAGCTGTATCTATGGATTTGTCTACACTGCAATTAAAAACCCACAGCTGGCCCATGCCAGCTGATTTGGGCTAAAGGGCTTGGGCTAAGGGGCTTTTTAATTTTGGTGTAGACATTCACGCTTGGGTCACAGCCCGCGCTCTGGGACCCTCCCTCCTTGCAGGGCCCTAGAGCCCAGGGTGCAGCCTGACTCTCAACAGCTACACCAGAAATAAACAACCCCGTAGCCCGAGTCCTGTGATCCTGAGTCAGCTGACATGGGCCAGCCATGGGTTTTTAATTGCAGCATCGACATACCCTATAAGGCCAGGCCAATGATTTGAATGGCACATCTTCTCTCTCAGGGCAATGCAAGTGAACTGCCCTTTTCCAAGGCCCTAAACAGTCTAAGGTGGTTGATTTAAATGGTCGTGATTACTCTGTACACTATTACGTAAAGAATGTTAACTGTTGTTTGCAGGGTTTTTGTGTAACAAATGTTTAAATTCTTTAGGTTCCCAAATCTTTTATGGAATGGAGGGGACAATATTCTTAAATTAAGTTTTAAAATAATTTGTCTGAAAATCAAACACCCCTCAAGGTCAGGCTGGCTCATTAAGCACTACTTTAGTGGGAGTTGTTAGTAATTATTTTATAGCACCCACACTTGCGCAACGCACGGAGCAGAACACAAACAGGGACTGATTCTCTTCCCATTTATGTTGGCTTTATCCTGATATAACTCCACTGACTTCAGAACCACGGAGTTAGTCCTGATTTAAACCAGTGTAAATGAAAGGAGAATCAGGCTCATAAACTTCAGGTCCCTGCCCTGAGGAACTTACTATCTAAATGATAGACGTGACACGGGGATACAACAAACACCAAAAAGTCATGGGGCAATGTTGGACACAGGTGTGTGCTCACTGAAGTCAATGATTTACATTAGTTATGGATCGGGCTCTTATCATCTCACTTGATAGGCATGTGTAACTCCTGTTAGTGTTCTTGTACCTTACCCTCCAACGCTAGTCATAAAAATGAGCAAGGTCACACAGTAAATGCAGGCGTCATGTGTACTAAATGTCAAGATCAGCAATTGTTCAGTTCATTAAATGGAAGGTTTAATCCCAGATAATAAGTCCCTTTTCAGGATTTAGAGGGAGACAACAGACAGGTTTCATGTGGGTCCATGGCTCAAGTCACTGTTTCTTGTTTCTTAAGTGCAGGTCACTCTGCCTAGGAGCAGAACAAAGAAGCTGAAAGCAGTAGCAACACTGACCAACCCTTAACCTAACCAGACATGTCAGCCCTCTCCCTCCTAATATAGAGCCCTGCTTTGGGTACCTTTCAGAATAACTATTCATCAGAGTTGCCTGTCGTGAGTTGGTGGAAAGTTCCAAAAACAAGCTTTCTTAGTGATTTATTACAGGGACTAGCAGGAATAGACTGTTGGTTGGAAGAGTCATTTTTAACTGGTTTCCTTAGTTTCACTTGCTTTATATCTTACTGCACTTTGAGTCTGTGTCTCATTTACACTAATGCCACTTTACACTACCAGAGCAGTGTAAAGGGGCCTTAAAGTGTCACCACTTTAAACAACGAGAGCAGCATAAAGTAGCCTTAGTATAAATGAGAATCAGGCCTTTTAAATTTAAATTGTGCATTTCCATGTAATGTATGGTACACTAGAAGAAGAGACAGGCCTTGACTGTAAGTAACATAAAGGCAATCCTTTATTCAGGCCGCTTGACACATTCAGGCTTCTTTCAGAGTAGCAGCCGTGTTAGTCTTTATTCGCAAAAAGAAAAGGAGGACTTGTGGCACCTTAGAGACTAACAAATTTATTTGAGCATAAGCTTTCGTGAGCTACAGTTCACTTCATCGGATGCAGGCTTCTGGAGTTCTCCTTGACTCTCACCAGCTTTCAGACTGACAAAAACACCAGCTTGTCCTGCCTGTTGTCACCACACAGGATCTGTCTAAATCTTGGTCTGGATTAAGATGTCCTGGAAGGGATTGATGATTATATGCCAAGCGAATGTTCAAAAGAGGAAGGAAGAAAGTGATGGTGGAGGCAAGGAGCTACATAGGATGTTGCAGTCCAGTAAGAAAGCATATGAAGAGATGATGCTGGAACAGAAAAGGGCCACATGGATGCTCCCATTAGTTGAGTCCTTTATTTCTTTTCAGAAGATACTGAATTTTAACTCAGGAGAAATGCTCATGTAAGTGCCTTGCCCACCCTGCCCCAGCACCATGCATAATGCTATTCACATAGAGAGGCTGGTGTGAGACATTTGCGACAAAGGGTTGGAATTTTATTCTATTTAATTAGAAAATCAAAAACAGATCCATTCCAGGGGAAGGTTGGGGGTGGATGGGAATAATTTTATTAATTGTTTGCTTGAAAACAAGCCCCTTTTCCAGTGACAACTAGCCTATTTCAGAGTGAAAACTGTTTACATTATAAGTACAGTATGACCCAGATTTTCATATGTTGAAATTTGACATTTGAAGGTCTCCCGTGCACTCAGGGTGAAACTAACCCCTTTGCCACACATGATCTGTGTGTAAAATGTGGTGCTGTTGGAGCCTTATTGGTCCCTGCATATTAGAGGGACAAGGTGGGTGAGGTAATATCTTTTATTGGACCAGCTTCTGTTGGTGACAGAAAGGGGCTTTTGAGCTTACAAAGAAGAACAACAACTCTGGATAGCTTGAAAGCTTGTCTCTCTCACCAACCAATGTTGGCCCAATAAAAAATATTACCTCACCCACCTTGTCTCTGTGAAAATGTGACAATTCATTTCTAAATCAGGAAGAGAGTCCTTTTTCTTCAGTCATCCACACTCCAAAATGGTGGAAGGGATTTTGATCCAACGTGAAAAAGGGACCAATTGTGACCCTAATAAGTGATTATCTGGGAAAAATGAAGGCATGGAAACAGGTGCTTAGAATGGAAATTGTTTTGCAATCTTACCTGACATGTTTGCTCCCAGGCAACTGCTATAAGTATATTGGACCTGATCTTGGGCAGTGCAGTGCAGTGCAGATCCTGAGAGATGCTGAGTGTCCTTGATAATCATTGACACCAATGGGAACCAAGGGAGCTCATCACAAATTTGGGCCCATCCTTGGGTTCTTTTTACATAAGAACATAAGAACGGCCATGCTGGATCAGACCAAAGGTCCATCTAGCCCAGTATCCTGTCTTCCAACAGTGGCCAATGCCAGGTGCCCCAGAAGGAATGAACAGAACAGGTAATCGAGTGAGCCTTTCCCAGCTTCTGGTAAACAGAGGCTAGCGACACCATTCCTGTCCATCATGGCTAATAGCTATTGATGGACCTATCCTCCATGAATTTATCTAGTTCTTTTTTGAACCCTGTTATGGTCTTGGCCTTCACAACATCTTCTGGCAAAGAGTTCCACAGGTTGACTGTGCGTTGTGTGAAGAAATACTTCCTTTTGTTTGTTTTAAATCTGCTGCCTATTAATTTCGTTTGGTGACCCCTAGTTCTTGTGTTATGAGAAGGAGTAAATAACACTTCCTTATATACTTTCTCCACACTGGTCATGATTTTACAGACCTCTATCATATCCCCCTTAGTCATCTCTTTTCCAAGCTGAAAAATCCCAATTTTATTAATCTCTCTTCAGATGGAAGCTGTTCCATATCCCTAATAATTTTTGCTGCCCTTTTTGATAACCTTTCCAATTCAAAATTGTATCTTTTTTGAGATGGGGTGACCATATCTGCAGGCAGTATTCAAGATGTGGGCATACCTTAGATTTTTATAGAGGCAAAAAGATATTTTCTGTCTTCTTATCTATCCCTTTCTTAATGATCCCAACATTCTTTTAGTTTTTTTGACTGCTGCTGCACATTGAGTGGATGTTTTCAGAGAACTATCCACAATGACTCCAAGATCTCTTTCTTGAGTGGTAACAGCTAATTTAGACCCCATCATTTTATACATATAGTTGGGATGATGTTTTCCAATGTGCATTACCTGGCATTTATCAACATTGAATTTCATCTGCCATTTTGTTGCCCAGTCACCCATTGTTTCTTCTGATTAAAAAAAGACTGTTTCCTCTTTATTGTTGAAGAGTCTGGTGGTTCTAGATGACCCCTGCTCTGTCTTCTAAAAAGCAATTTGACTACATCATCAGATTCTCTCTTGCTACCATTTAAGGAGCATAGGCAAGTTGTGGTAATTTTCCAGAGAGACACTGAAATGGTTATTCACACTTTTATCACAGCCAGATTAGATTACTGTAATTCTTTATTGGCTGGCTTCCCTAATCGTGCTCTGTACAAATTCCAGCTGGTGCAAAATGTGCCTACTAGGATTTTAGTTAAGAAGGGACAATTTCATCCATTCTGCTCAAACCTCTGCCATGGCAACTGGATAGATAACACATTCATTTCAAAACTGTTCTTTTTATGTGTACAGCCAGAGTCAGATCTTGGTCAGCTACCTTTTCACTCATTACAGGCCTGAATCTGTTACCATACTCCCATTAATTTACTGCCCTGTCTTTGATTAGTGGTTCCAGCGAAGGTGGTAGGATCAAGCGTTGGCTCTTTGGGCATGTTCTGTCCTGAGGTCTGCAAAAGCTGTGCACAGACAGACACATTACATCTCCAAATCGCTTTACAAACATTAGCCCAGAGTTTCACCCACCCTATGCCGCTTTGTGCTGCTCTGATGATGGAAATGGGCTGCAAAGGAGCATCCTGAGGAATCCCCCTACATAGACAAATCTGGTTGTGTAGCAGTTCAATACCACCCCTCTCCTGGCTCCCAGCATAGATGAAATGTCCAGGGAAAATGGGCCATGGACACAATGCTGCTGTGATCCCCATGTGCCAGAAAGCCACTTAGGGATAGCGAGGCACAATTCAGAGTAGCCTTGAGGCTGCTCTGAGTTGCACCAATTAGTGAATTGGCTCCTGGCTAGAGCCAGTATCAGTAATCCACGAAGGTGGTGTCAAGACATTTTTGCCCTCCCCATCCTCCTGTAGAGCTCTAAGCACAGCTTGGACACGCCAGAGAATGTGGGCCATTGACTTTTGGCATGACACTAAAGAGGTCTTCTTTTTTTAAATCAAGGGGCCACATGAGCCCAGAGTTTAGAATGCAGGCCTCTCATTTAGCTTTTAGTAGGTAAAGTCCAAAGGGTATAAAGGGAAAAAGTTTCAGGGAGGCCTGTATGATTTAAATGAGTGTTAATAAAAATCCAGTAGTGAATTATCTGGTTTTATTAACTGTTATGTACAAAGCAATTTCTGATTTGTTGCATGAAAGCTACTAGAGTCAGTACTGAGCTTTTAGTAAGATATGGTATGGAATGGAACGGCATGGTAAATACAGCATGCTCTTGTTGTTTACCTCCTCTGTCACCATTGGTAGGGAACCTGTGCCTTGACACTCATGGAAATGGATATAAAAGTAGTGTGTGTGTGTGCGTGCGTGTGTGTGCTGACATTAACTTTTTGTTTTATATTCATAAACTTTTTGTTTCGAAGGAAGTGCATTAAAAAAAAACACATATAAAGAGACCTGTGGCACCTTATAGACTAACAGACATATTGGAGTATAAGCGATGCATCTGACAAAGTGGATATTCACCCACGAAAGCTTATGCTCCAATACATCCATTAGTCTATAAGGTGCCACAGGACTCTTTGCCGCTTTTACAGATCCAGACTAACACGGCTACCCCTCTGATACTTGACACACATAAAAAGTTACACTGACTTTGCAGACAGCTACTAAATAAGGAAGAGAAAGTGGAGGTCAGAATTGGGATCATGGCTGTTGTCCTTTTAAATGCAAAACATCATGTTCATTTCAATTCTTTTCAGTAGCCTGAGGCAGGAGAGGAAGATATGAAATTGTTTGCCGCATGGATTAAAAAAAGAAAACAGTATTTTCAGAGACTGGACAAACCAGAATCATTTATCTGAGACCCCATGAATTTGGGAGTGCAGGTAAAATGAGATCCAGATTAGAGCCTTGCAACGCACTATTTTTTTAATCCTGCCCTTCTCCCATCCCACAATAATAACTCCCACCAGCTCTCCCATTGTTATTCCTCCTTAGATCCTGCAAATCCTGCAAGAGAGACTGATTCCCCCATGCTACAAAAAAGAAAAAAAGGTCAATTAATATCTTAAATCTATAAATGGAATTCAGACACAATTTTACCACTAAAAGAATAAAACAAATCTTGCTTAAAGTATGTAAAAAATACTTTAACTCCTGTTATCCTCCTCCTCTGTCTCTCATTAAATTTAAGTATTAAAACATGTAAGTGTTTTTCCACAAATTACCACCATGGTTTTGTTTTTGTTTTTTTGCCCACCTAATCCTGCCTGCAACACAGTACATTTTACTAGCTCCATCTATTATGGCAGCGGGTCCTGCAGGACCTGCTGAATCCCAGTCCCACTACCGGGCTCTGATCCAGATCACATCCAGTGCCGGTCAACCTTGGGACCAGATGAACTGCAGGATCCAAAGGAGGGTATAGATGGCTTTTATGTTACCTTTATACACTCTCCATCAGATCATGGAACTGGCCTGCAGCCAGTTTGACATCCAGTGGCAAGTTAGAACAACTTCCGGAGGAGATCTGGGAAGGAAACATGAATCAGAAAGCAGTGCCCACTTACCCCTGTGCACTTGGACCCAAAGTTCAGGGAAGACACATATGTAGGAAGAGTGTTATTTCCCCCCTGCCCCCCCCCCAATACCTTCACCCTGTATGGCTAAGCTACCTGGGTCATGACCTGACCTCTATTCTAATCTGCCCTACACATGTATGTGGCACAGATAACTACATGAATGTGCTGGTGATAGACGGCGGAATCAGATGATAAACATCACCTTCTCATCACGGGTCATCCAGCTATCCCAGACACATAGCACTGAAACCTACGTGCCACAGCAGACTAAGGGGTAGGCTCTCTCGATATGGTAAGTAGAACACTGGATGCTGCAATTCTCAGTTGTAAAAAGACAGTCCTCACTGTGGCATGTGGCTTAGTGGTACATGCATCATCTCCCAATATGAAGTAATTACTGGGCAGTCTTCCATGTTCTTAATTCCCTTGCTAGGCTTTGGAGAGATTTGAAAAAAACAACAACACAACACATTTTTTAACAGTTCAAAACATAAAATAATGCACATCACAGGCCTTATCTAACTTATTGAAGGCAACGGACATTTTGCATGAGCTCAGAAGATCCCTAAAAGGCCAGATTTTTTAACAGTAGGGGAATTACTAAAAGACAACATGCAATAGTTGCCTATGAAGTTTTGAATCTCATGTGTATATCCATCTCCTGTGACTGTGCATGTAAATGGCCATTTAGATTTCTGGTTGTTTGGAAATCTGGCCTTAAATATCTATTATGATAAAATAATTAAAGTGAATTAACAAACATTTATATAGCACCTGTAATTAGCAAAAAATTACACGCAAGACTTCATGGACCAGATCCTCATCAGGTGGTGCTCTTCTGAGGAGTTACATCAATTTACACCAGTTCTGACCTGGCCCCATATGTGTCTGATTGACTTCCTTCACCACTGAAATGCAGCAACGTATTGAGGGGGACAAAAGGGAACCACAGTAGCTGTTTAACAGCAACAGTACTACCTACCAACAGTGTACAAAAGGAAAATGAAAACAATTTATCTAAGTGAACATACAGGGAGTGTAAATAGGCCAGAATGCACAGTAATAACCTGAGATGGAAATTAGCCAAGACACCAGGGCTCTCTCTCCTGCTCTATGTGGGATTGTAAATAAGTGTAAACAAACAGTACTTTGGTTTTCCATTTTGAGTAAACTCCTCTCATGTTTTATATAGAAATAGAAAACTGTATAAAAGGTACACACTAAATCCTAAGGACACACTGTGCAGCTTAGCTGTCCCTTTAAACCATGGCCATGTTTTTAATTTTATACCCAAATATACGCTGAACCTCTCACAGATTTTGTTCATTCTTTGATAAATATTTGCTCTGAGAGCATGCATGGCAATATCCAGCTTAGAGAAATGAACCCCACTTTATTATTTTTAAAATGACATTTAGTGCTTGTGAAAGGTATTGGATTGAGTGCCCTGGGGAGTGAAGTCCTCTCTCCAAGGAAAAGGGCAGTGGCTTGTCAAGCTTGCCCTGCACCTTAGTTCAACCAATGTGCTTCAATCTTTACTTGAGGAGCTACTTCCAGGGTTGAGAGAGAGGAGTTTAGTTCCCATCTTCTTTCATTCCTTGGCATCTCTGGTGAGACTGTCAACAAGTACCAATTGTGGGGGAGCTTGTATGATGTACAGACAGAGGCAACAGGACTGAGGCCACTGTCTCGTTCCTAGTAAGCTACCATAGTAAGCTATTATATAAGTGCAAGTTTCATACATTCTGATACAAGCTAAACTGAACCAGTGACCCAAGGTCTCTGTGGATCATCAAAAATCCACTAAGACATCCAGTTCCCTATCTTCTTGCAGGTTGTCATCTGTTGGACAAATTCAGATGGATCTCACAAACACTTAATCTCTTTCCAGTAACGCTCACACTAAATGACAATAGGAAAAAGATCCATGAATCCTATGGATAATTACAGTGCTATGGCTGTAGCAAAGAACAAACGTAAGCCAGGTCTGATCACCCAGGAAATAGACTGCTGATATGTTTCTGCTCATAACAAATATTCACCAAACACTTAGGGTGAGTAATTTTCCAATTTATGGGGTGTTTGCCAACTCTTTGCTTCAACTGTTCAGTATTGGTTATTCATAGGTGTGTTCGATGGTCATTAGAGTCAGATGGTATTGTTTCTGCTCTGATTGGATGATTGAAACCTTCTAAAGAGGATAGTGATGAACAACAAATAAGAAATATCACCTGGCATGAATAATCATTCATGTTAAAATTCATGAATCATTAAATCCCAGTGGTGGCATGAATACCTACAAATATGACCCCACTTCGCTTCTGCCTACCCTACCTGGATTCCATCACTGTTGTAACTGGATACCTAAAATCTACATGATTACTATGTAACCAGCTTGATAACATGTCACAACTAGAGAGCACAGGCTGAGGCCCCCAGAATTCTGATCCAGAGCTGTATCTGGCTTCCCAACACTCCCAAATTCAGTAATGTTCAGATCTGGGGGGGGGGGGGGGTTGGTTCACGATAAAAATACAGGAACCATTTGCAAAATTCAGATGTAGTTACAGGTTTAGACTTCAAGTGGTTATTCACATAAGCAGCCTGAAGTTTGGAGACTTATTTCAAGCTTTTCTGAACTAATCTGAACTTCTGGAATTTGCAAAAATTGGTTGGGAGGCTCACAAGAATAGGCTTCTTGTGCGATTACCAGTGCACCCATTTAAACCAGAAATAGTAGAAGAAAGGGGGAACAGGCAGATTTGCAGTGCTCATATAATTCATATAATCAATAATAAATGCTTTGTACTTGAATAGCATCTTCCGTGGGATTAGCAGAAAGCAGTTCATAAACTTTCATTAATTAATCGCCTGTGAAAAAGGTGGGGTAAATTTTAGCATTACAGACATGGAAGCTGAGGCACTGAGTGGTGAGAGTGACTTCCCCAAGATTTTACGGTTAGTCAGTGGCAGAGCTGAGGATAGAATACAAGACTCCATATACCCAGTCCTCTTCTTTAACCAACAGCCTGCATGGCATCCAACTTTGACATGCATTTGAAGATGCTGGCTTCCTCTGATGACACTGAATTAATTTTAAGGGCCCTTGTGTCCATTACTGTGATCTGACCCTTCCGCCTCCTTGCTGTAAATGTTACCCTTGTGTCCTGTTGCTGTACCTACGTAAATATTGTGGCACATGGTGTACTGCATGCACATTTCCCTACCATTTGAAGGGCCATGCAACATTTAAGCTTCTGTGACGTTCCCCTGGTGTTATCTGGACTGGTGATCTGCTAGGTCACTCCAATCCTTGACTCTGGGAGCCAGCCTTACCCTGCACTGCTGTGAGAACCCCCACTCCGGGGCTGTTCACGCACAGCCTCTGACATGTAAGCTGCTCCCAGCTACTTGCAACCAAATGACACTAGTCAATATCTCCGGTCCCAGACACAATCCTAGGAACCTCCGTCTTGCAGTGTCCAGGTATGCCTGCTGGACGCTGCAAGCTTATATGAGTTCGCCAGTTTAACAAAGAAATTGATACGTACCAGGCTTGTTAGCCCAAGGTGAGTCTTTGACATGCTTCAAACCAAACACTCTGCTTCAGGTAGAATAAACAAATGAATTTATTAACTACAAAGATAGATTTTAAGTGATATTAAGTGATAGGCAAAAAGTCAGACTGGTTAACAAAATAAAATAAAATATAAGCACACAGTCTAAACTCTCAACCCTATTAGACTGGGGAGCAACTAGATTAAGCAGTTTTTCTCACCCCACTGGATATTGCAGTCCTTAATATACAGGTTTGTTCCTTAAACCTGGGCCAGTCTCCTGTGTTGGAGTCTTGTCTTCTTCTCAGTGTCTTGGTTGCTTGCAGCATAAGAGGGGGCAAGAGAAGGACCCAGTATGTGTCCACTCTGTCTGTCTTATACCCTTAGTCCATGTGCTTGGGGAGCACAAGTCCAGCCATGTCTGGGGGGGCATTGCTGAATCTCTCCAAGCAAGATTGAGCAGTACCCCTGGTGTGGCTTCATGCAGGTGAGTCATTGAATTGTAGCTCCCTTGCTGGACAATGGCTGTTGATGGGTTGTTTGACACCCTGCCTGGGCGTTGGTTACTTTCCTTGCTGTTGCCTCTGGGGAGCTAATATCTGGCTGATTCCCCAACTTACAACGTGTTTTAGTGACTACTATACAACACAATTCTCATAACTTCATATGTATTAATGATACACATATACGGATAGAGAAATGACTTTCAGCAGATCATAACCTTTCCCCTGATACCTTACAAGGCATGCTTTATATGTAAGATCACGATTATATGAAAATGAGGAATATGGGGGTTACAGTACGCTCCCCCAAGGTATAGAATGTCACACTGTCCCTTCTTCCCCCTTGCTGGGAATGTTATCCTTGTGTCCTGTTGCTGTACCTATGTAAATATTGTGGCACATGGTGTATTGCATGCACATTTCCCCACCATTTGAAGGGCCATGCAACATTTAAGCATAGCCAGGTGAGCAAAGGATGACATTTCAGCCAGAACTCTGATTCTGTGTCTGTGCAGACAGTATGCATAGTTGTGTGTGTGTGTGTGTGTGTGTGTGTGTGTGTGTGATGCTCTGAGCTGAATGCTTTCTACTGTAGACTGTGCCCTGGTTCCTCACTCATGACTAATGGAGTCAGCCCAAATCACTAGGAATTAAATGTTTCTTAAAAAAATCTGTTAAAACAGCAGAGTTGTTCAAATCACGCAAAAGGAGGAAATCTGAACTCAAATCCTCATACCCTTGTAGCTTCAGTTTGAGATGTAGAACACCCCGAAACAAACAGGGTGGGAGGGCTGGTCATTCTACAACCTTTGTAACACTCACTATTAGCTATTTATGTACCCCTCCCCACAATCCCGTTTATCTGCATATCCACAAAAAACCCTCTGCTCCACAGTCACTGTCTGCAACTTCACATGATTCCTACACTCTGCTGGTAACATCCTACCCACTGAGGTATTGAACAGTGCTGGAGCTGCAAGCTGCCTATGGCAGTGAGGAAGTGGGTTGGCGCTTTGGACAGACTATTACATGACTAATTTTGTTAACTAAGCAGGCAAAGAATTAATTATAAATATATTTTTAAAAAGGAAGCAAATAATTAAGAGCCCAGTCCAGTGAGACGCTGAGAGCCCTTTAGCCCCGTGTTCAACAGAGGCTCTGTCTGTCTTAGTGGAGAGACGTAGGGGAATGTGATAACTTTCAAGAATCCTGTAACGCTGTTTTTATCAAGCATGGATACAAATATAAGGCTGAGGCTTAGGCTGGTGTACACTTAAAGAGTGCGCTGGCACAGCTGTGTCGGTTTCAAGTCTGAAAAATCTAATCCCTACTGCACACAGTCATGCTGGCAAAAGCCCTAGTGTACACATGGTTATACAGGCAAAAAAGCCCTTGTTGCAGCACAGCCTCTTGCATTCAGGGAACTGGTTTAAGCTACACCGGCAGAGAACTCTTGCCAGTATGAGCTGTGTCTCCGCTAGGGCAGTTTGCTGGTATAGCTCTACTAATAAAGCTATGCTGCCAAACCTTTTCTCAGCATAGACAAGGCCTTATATCAATATGCAGAGACAGGTCAAAACCAGAACTTCTGAATTTCAGGGTGAGAGGGGGCTTTTTTGAATACGCGGATCTGAACTAGCCCTGTTAGGCTATGTCTACACTGCGCACCGTACAACGGTGGGGATGTGCTGCTGCAGCCGTGCCTTAGTAAGGTGCTCAATGTAGCCGCTCTTTGTCGCCAGGAGAGAGCTCTCCCGGCGACAAAATAAAACCGCCCCCAATGAGGAGGGGTAGCTTTGTTGCCAGGAGCATGTCTCCCGCCGACGAAGCGCTGTCCACACTGGCGCTTTTTGTTGTTAAAATTTTTGTCGGTTTTTTTCACACCCCTGAGCGACAAAAGTTTTAACAACGGAAGTGCAGTGTAGACCAGCTTGGTTTGGCTTGGAGTTAGAAGATGCCTGTTTTAGATATGGCTGGAACTTCATAAAAAGCAACCGCTCTGATAAGATTTCAGCCTAATGTTGGAAATCTTTGAAGAGTGCCCTATTTTGGGCAAGATCCTAGGAGCCTGTGAGATTTCAGCACCATAAATCTCAAATCAGGTCCATGATTTGGCCTCAAACCTAACTGATATCTGGATCCAAACCATCTCCTCAGTCTGTCTCTACTGCACAGCAGCTGTTTTGCTTTGCTGTTTTCTCTATGGTTCAAAGAAAAGCCCCACCGCAACTCAGTGGTAGATCCAAAACTAGAATCCACATTTACTTGCTCCCAGAGCTTGCTTTAGTCACAAGGCCATCCTAACTTCCAGTAAATAGACAAAACATTGAAGAATTTATACATAACAGGTGCATGCTTTCCCCTATGTACCTGAGAGCTCTGTACAAAGGGTCCTTTATAACTTTATAAGAAATCCTTAACTTATTCTCATTTTAAACACAGAGAGAGATTTTAGGAGCAAATATTTCTCTAGCATTTCATTTAACTGTCCAATTCACTCAGTTATAACTTTGGAGTGGCACATTTTTGAAAATTCCAAGATCATAATAAAATCCATTTTACTGAAATAAACAACAACGTGCCAAAAGGGTGATGAATTATCACCGGCTGCGCGGTAGGGTAGGATGACAGGAGGGAAGCGTGAGCCAGCTAGAATGTCTCCAATGTGCCACTTCTTCTCTGTGCTGCTACTTGTCTTCTGCTTCAGAAATGCAGCTTGTGTATTAATACCCTAGTGAAAAATGAGCTCAGGTAATTCCAACTATGAGCATGCACTCAGTCCTGCTGGCACAAATGTCTTCCCTCCAGGTCCATAGCTCAATGACATACAGGCTTACTCATATCTTGACCACACACATCACTACTACCCAGCAACATCAGCCTGTGGTTTTTTTGCTGTTGGATGCTCCATAGTAGGTCCAACTCCCACTCAACTGGCTGTGCCCTTGCAGCACTCTCAGGTACATACCTCTGATTCTTGAGCAGCAAGGATTTGGACTATTGTCACAACATATACGTTTACCGGGGTTCAAGCTATGTCACACTTCTGTGGGGGGGAAAGGCTGAGTGGTAGTTTGCCTGAACTCCAACCACAGAACAGACTCCCCCCACGCTCCCAAACTCTACCTACAGTCTCAGAATGGGATCTTTCTTCTAATATGGGAGTTCTCAGTAGTCTCCGTGAGTTAGTACCCCACACTGAGATGAAGGGGCAGGAGATTGGGTGTCCCAGAGTTATTGTTTCAAGAAGGGAACACTGCAACATTTCTCATTTTTAAGGCTACACTCACAATGGTAAAGGCTAGAAAGGTAGGGCTTGTCTACACAGTGGGGTAACGCACTGTAGATAGGTGTGATTTCTAAAGTGCACTAACATCTTGTACATTAATTGGTCCATGTAGACCCTGTTTGGCATGCATTAAAGGTTCCCTAGTGCCAGGGCCATTCATCACTTCCGGGACTGACCCGTCACTTCTGGGACTGACCGCGCCGGCCAATCGGGACAGCCCGCAGGGTCCCCCAAAGCATGGGGCCCAGAGCGGTCGCCCTGATTCGCCATACCCTAGGGATGGCTCTGCCTACTGCCCTTTAACATAGTACTGTTTCAAAGCGCACTATGTTAAAATGCACAAACATGGTCTACATCTAAATGACAGAAAATTCCAGAGACAGTGATGGGACAATCAGAGCAGAGCTGGCTCTGGTTCAGGACAATCTCTTAGTCCAGAGATTTAATCAAATATCTCTCTTCTCTGGAACCACGTGCATCTGATCTGTTACTCAACAATCCTGAGCTGGTGTTTTGGGCACTCACGGTGGGGGGAGGCAGATCCAGGCATATAGCTATAAGTGACAGAAGGAGGAATGTTTTGCAGTTGCAGAACACAGTAAGGAAAAGTATTCTCATATCCTCAATGATACTGTGCAACACTGTGTCTAACATACCAGCTACATTCAGCAGGATGGTACTTGTTGTGCTGCCAAGTTTACCAGTGGGAACATCCTGACATTTAACTAAATTTACAAGAACAGCACAGGAAAAGGAGTTATAAAAAAGGTACAGCTCCCCCTACTTACCTTGCTGACATGATTTTACCATGAGGGTGTCTTAAATGAACTGGTCCTGCCATTGTTCCCATAGCAAAACCAATGCATTACAATGGAAAGTTCAGTCCCCTTTTGGTGCAACTATCATGGCAAAACAACTTTAATAGTAAATGGGCATGTGGGGAGAAACATGGAGGTTTTAAATGAGATGCGCCAAGACCAGAACTCTAGACATGACTATCCCCAGGCTTTGGTGGAAATGGGACGGCAGTTGAAATATGGATCTGGTATTGAATTTTTGCATTGTGGCCTCATCTCTACTTGAACCATTCACTTTCCTTTCAATTTTCAAAAAAGTTCAGCATCTCAAACAGTTCTTTAAGATCTGCTGTCAGTGATTTGTTATAAACTGGCCACTTATAACAAATCACGTCACTTAAAATCATTTGAACTATATGCTATTGTAGTCTGAATGTTCTTTAACTAGCAATGAGGGATTCTGTCTCCGGGATTTTGTGTTTTGTTTAGGATTTTAGGATACACTGTATTAGGGATTATCAGTTACAGCAATAAAAAGGTATTTTGTTTTTGGAAAGAGTTATATATATCCGTGTCCTTTAGTGTTTCCTTAACAACCCTGGAAACTTTTATCTCAGGAAGAACACACTAAGTGGGCAATCAGCTGGTTATTATAGCAGCATCCCAAAATCCATTTTTCAGGGTAACAGACCTACACTTTCTTTCCTCTTGCTCTTGCTCCTAATGTATTTAAAGAACCTCTTGTTATTGCCTTTTATGTCACTTGCTAGGTGTAACTCATTTTGTGCCTTAGCCTTTCTGATTTTGTTCCTACATGCTTGTGCTATTCTTTTGTACTCATCCATAGCAATTTGTCCATGTTTCCACTTTTTGTAGGATTCCTTTTTGATTTTCAGGTCACTACAGAGCTCCTGATGGAGCCATACTGGCCTCTCACTTTTCTTCCTCTCTTGCCTTCACATGGGGATAGTATATAGTTGTGCCTTTAATATTGTCTCCTTGAGAAAATGTCAGCTCTCTTGAATTACTTTTTCCCTTCGATTTTCTTCCCATGGGACCTTATCTATCAGTTCTCTGAGTTTATTAAAGTCTGCTTTTTTGAAGTCCCTTGTCCTTATTCTGCTGCTCTCACTCTTTCCTTTCCTTAGAAATCATGAAATCTATCATTTCATAATCACTGTCACACAAACTGCCTTCCATCTTCAGATTTGCTACCAATTCCTCCCTGTTAATCAGAATCCAGTCTAAAATGGCTGTCCCCCTAGTTAATTCCCCCACTTTCTGGAACAAAAAGTTTTCCCCAATGCATTCCAAGAACTTACTGGAAATTTTGTGTTTTGTCATATTACTTTTCCAACAGAGGTCTGGGTAGGTAAAGTCCCACATTACTATCAGGTCTTATGTTTTGCATATTTCTGGTTTTTGTTCTAGAAATGCCTCATCCACCTGCTCCTCCTGATTTAGTCATCTATAGTGGAATCCTACCAAGACATCTCCCCTATTTGTTATCCCTCTTATCTTTACTCAGAAACTCTCCACTGGACTCCCTCCTACCTCCTTCTGAACCTCAGAGCAAGTGCATTATACATCAAGAGTATATATACACCTTGTCCCTTTTTACCCCATCTGTCCTTCCTGAACAAGCTAAACCTCTCTATAGTAATATTCCAGTCCTGAGACTTATCCCACCAAATCTTTGTGATGCCAATTAAGTCATAATTTAACTTAGGTAACAATACTTTCAGTTCACCCAATTTCCCATATGCCTTGCATTTGTGTATACACATCTAAGATGTTGAGCAGATTCCCACACTGATTTCCTTCTTGTTGCTCCTATGACCCTATTGTAATTATCCACCTCTATACCCCACACCAATCTAACCCTCTGTTAAGGTCTCCTTTTTTTTTTTTAATACCTATGGGCTTTTGTCACCTGCCCCCTTGGAACCTACTTTAAAGACCTCCTCCCTGGGCTGGTGAGTCAGTGTGCAAAAATGCTTTTCCCCTTCTAGGTCAGGTGGACCCCATCCCTTCCCAGTAGACCATCTTCCTGGAACAGCAACCCATTGTCAAGGAAGCTGAACCCTACCCTTCAACACCATCTGCACAGCCATGTATTCATCTCCAGGATGTGCATGTCCCTTCCTGGGAACTTACCCACAAGTGGGAGGATGGATGAAAACACAACTTGTGCCCCTGACCCTAGCTGCCAGAGCTGTGTAGTCACTGATGATCGGCTCTGGGTCAGTCCTGGCAGTATCATTAGTGCCCACGTGGATGAGCAGAATATATACTCGTAGACATCACAGCACAGAGTGGGGCAATGTTGTTTTTCTTCTGCATGGGGCTGGTAAGGCTCCCCTTAGAACACTATGTACAGTTTTGAACACCTCGGTAACAGAAAGATCTTGACAAACTGAAGGGAATTCAGAGAACAAGAAAAATAATGAATGGGCTAAATTATGAAGAAAGATTAAAATAATTGAATACTGTGGTCAAATGAACTCTCATTAGCTCTCACTAATTGCTATGGATCACCACTGAAGTCAGTGGGGTTCCATGCATGTGGATGAGTGGAAATTGGCCCTGTATGTTACACATACAGTAGCTTGGCTGAAAAACAGCTAGGAGTCATGAGAACAATCTTTAAATATTTGAAAAGTTGAAATGCCAGAAAGGGAGAAGCACTGGTTTGGTAGTTCTTGGAGATATAACTTGGAATAATGCAATAAAATGGAGAAGAAGAAAACTCAGCCTGAATATCCGAAGCCATTTCCTAACAACAAACTCCATTAGACTGTGAAATAGGATCCCAAGGCACACGGTGAAAGCTCCATTAAAAATGTCATGGGACACATCACTGAAAGGTCTAACAGCACTGCATCAGAAGAAGAGATGGATGGACTAGGTCATCTCAGAGGCCATTACCAATGAATAGGAGTCTATGAATATCTGGTTTCGTGAAAGTTTTGAGCCTATCAGAAATATAATAGAAAATGAAACAGCTGTTTGCATTCTCTCAGCTTCTTTTCATTCTCCTTTTCTCCAACCTACTGGCATGCAATAATTCCATATGCACACAAACCATACGCTCACACTGGTAGGACCAATATATCAAACAGGATCTTTCCCATCAGCTACCTCAGTGTCGACTTGGCTGAAGTATACTAGGACATGCAAATTCATCCCTAGTGAAACTCCACTGACTTCAATACAGATACACCAGGGCGAATTTGGCCCATTACAGCATATGTTTTGTCTTAGAATTCTGTGTGTGATGGGAAAAGTTTGCAAAATGGGAAGCCCAGGGCTCTGTACCTTAGAAGGCCTGACAGCACCAATGTATGGCCAGACCATGCTACAGAAGTTGAATAAATCGTATATGGACCTTGGGCTGGCCCTATGCAGGGGATTGGCTTTCACCCTTATTGAACAGCTCTTTGATGACAAAGGTCTTTGAGAGTTGCCGCCATTCATAGTTGCTAGGTCAATGTCAACTTAAATTTCAAATGTGGCATAATGTGAGGATTTCCAGGGTCGTTCATATAAGTATCAATTCTCATCTCCAGTTAAGTACAAATTGGTAGCGGCAGATTAAAGGTGACCTGCACAGGATTTTAAAGAGTTAGGCCTTCATTTACAAGCGGTCCTTGCTTTTTGTCTCATGAATATAAGGATTGCAGAGTCTGGTCTTCTCTGGTCTCTTCTTTGCCAGAGGATATGCTGAGTGCCTCTGAAGATGTTTATTGTGAGCTCTTCAATCTTAATTGAAAGGGCAGTATTGTTGAAGCTTTAGCAAAGATGTCCTTTATCCAAAATGTCATTAGTCACTGAAGTTAACAAAACCAAAGGCCCAGATCCTCCCCCGAGGCCATGTGCCAAGCATGCTGGAAGTGACTTTAAGTCACATTTGTACTTCCCCTGACCCAGAGACCAAATGCAGACAAGTCTTTGCCCCATGCCGCCGTCCACTCCCTCTACCCTATGCACACAGAGTGGGAAGGGTAGGAGTCAGTGCATCTGCTCTAAGCCACCCAAGAATCCACTAGGGAGTCTTCAAGGTACCGGTTAAGACAGTTTTAGGGCAGCTTTGGTCTGCAGGAGTGACATAAAGCAGCTGAAGCAGGGCCCAGGATGTGGCTCCTAATTTACAGACTGCTTTGGGATACCTTAGGTGTGAAAGGCAGTTTATAAATGCAAGATACATTTTTAATATTATCAACATTACCTACCTATCAACTTGATCTGTGTTAGTTTGGAGAGCAGCATTTAAGTGTCTCCAGACATTCAAAAAGAGCGAATAATTTATTTATTTTAAACACACCCACACCCACAGAGTTTCATTCTGGAATTCATTTCTCTCTGAGGTTATCTTGGCAACAAGCATTGCCACTGGAGGTGTGTGAAAAACTGGGCAACAAAAGGCAAAGCTACTCGTTTTTATTTCATTTAACCACACACTCAAACGTGAGCTCTTGTGGCTGGAAAAAAAACCCCACCATATTTGATTAATTTTTGTCTTAAAAACAGGCCTTTCCTCAAAGAAAATTAAGCTGTTCCTGAACAATCTGGGTCCCATTGGATGAGAAAGGTGGCTTTGAAATTAAAGTTCTATTTGGGGGGATGTTTGGGATTTCAAAATAGCTGTTTAATTTTTGCAGAAAAGGAGCACTTGAGGAGATACAAAATCACATAAAATGAAACAGCAAACAATCATCATACAAGAGGTTGTGGAGCAAAACATTCATCAGTTTGTTACCTCTATTGCCAGGTTTCCAAAACCAAGATTTTGGTCCTACAAACTGGGTATACCCCTGCATTTGAATCTATGCAACTTTGTTTGTGGTCAGCAGCCTGTATGCTTGGAACAGCTTCCAGAATCGAGGCCAGATTTTTAAAGATTTAGCTAGAAACAGGAGTTAGGCTTGAGCTTTTGAAAATCCCACTAGGAGCCTATCTGCATCTTTAGGCCGGTAAATACCTTCCAAACCTGTCTCGAAGAGTGATTCTGATCTCAGTTACTCTAGTGTAAATGAGGAGGAACTTGCTTGAAGGCAACAGAGTTGAGAGTTTAGCTGGGTTAAGTGAGATCAAATTCTTTTCCCAGATTCAGCTACATAAAGCCTGTGAGACTCCACAAGGTCAACGTGGTTACACGGGATTGATTCCAGTTGTAACTGAGAAGATAGTTTAGCCTTTTGCCTCTGTTACAATGTGTCTTTCTTAGGTGGATGGAGTGGATCCGAACAGTTAATACTGTACTTAAACAGCAACTGGTGGAATCATCCCCCCCACCTCCTTGTATGGACTCCTTCCATCGATAGTCTGGCTATATTCACTTTGGCTGAGGTTCAGGGGCTATTCTGGGAAAATCCAAAAGCATCCACAAAACCAACAGCAGATTTATTATTCACGTAGTTTGCCTTTATTTTTACTTACTGAAGACTTTAAATAAAATCAAATCATCAATCCAGACAGCTGCTCAGCTTCCCCAGTCTTTCTTGGAAAATGGAAATAACCAGCTGTGTCAGTAAAACGCTAGCCAGGTAGCATCATTCAGGCAAACTTAATATCAAGTCTACAGTGTAATTATTATGGGATTTATTGTATTTTTCTTACACTGGCTTGTTGCTATGGATTCTTGAAGAGATACTCTCCAATTCTTTCTTGTTTGCATTTCTTTTCTCCCTTCCCACCCCCATGTTTTGTGCAATATATTCTAGCTTGAATATAACATTTCTTGTACTGCTGTTTTCTCCCTCTCCTCTGTTACTTATGGATGCCCAGCCAGTGGGCCTTCCCTTAAAGAGCTGGCCATCAAGGATGAAAATCATCCTCGTGCAGAGGCCCCAAACAAGCTCTATGCATGTATTCTGAGAATTTAAATGGGATGTAAGTGATGCCTAAGTTTTGTCCCAAGCCGGTGCACAAGGCATAATTTCACAAGTTGAGCCCATTTGGCGATGAATAATCATTCCCAAACCAATCCTGATGGCTGAGAACTTGTTCATAGTTTGTATGCATCTGCTGAATAGTTTGGACAAATAATTTTCAGCCAATGTATTGTTCACCAAGTGCAGAATTTGATTAGATGGCATTCATTTTACATACTTTACAATTAGTTACCTCACTAGTATAGTATTGTTTCACTTCTTTGGCTGAATTTTCTTGAACACAAGGAGTATACAAGGTGTTTTACAGTTATTCCAGCTATTCGTATAGTAGAACTTTGAATCCCTCCATTGGGTTCCCCTCCGACAGGGTATCAAATTTAAGCTTCTTATCATCACATTCAAAGCTCTTCGTAACCTGCCCCTCCCTATTTGTCCTCCTGTGTCAAACTTCATGTTGCCCACTGTCAATCCTGAATCCCCACTCTGGCACTTTGAGTACAGAAGGTGGGGGCCCTCAAGGATTCTAAAAATTCATACTTGCCACTCCAGGGTTGTATTATACTCCCAAGGTTACAGCTTTTCTCTGACCTTGGCTTGGTAAATGCTGCCACCACCCAAATGCAAAAAAAACCACCCTTGGACCCAGGAAGGAGCACTTGGCAATTCCTCCCTATAGGGTACCCTCAAGCCCTTTCAACCCCCTCCGGGGAAGAGCGGAGAAAGAAAACAAAGGAAATTAGCTGTTGCCCCCAGCTAATCAAACAGCATATGCACAAACCTCTTAGGACACCAAAAATCTAATCCTGTTCTTAAAAAAGGTAATTTTTATTAAAAACAAAAAGAAAGAAAATACACTTGGAACTTAGGCTTTTGCTAGATTTTAAAAGAGCAATTCCAAAAGTTAAGCACCCAAAATAGCTTCTTGGGGGTTCAGCTTAAAGGTTACAAGCAAACAAAAGCATCTGGGGTTAACACAGAGGAGATCCACAAGCCAAAATAAAGAAATAAACTTATTGTGTCTACCTAAACATTCCCTATCCCAGTGAGTTCTGCTAAGTATGGAAGATAATTTTTCATACCTGGTTCAACCTTACACAGCATTTCTGCTTATACCATTGCTGCTCTGTGTTCCTGCAGCCCAGAGAGAGCAACCACAAACAAAGGTAAAGTTTCTTTTCCCGTTTTAAAAAGTTCTAGCCTTCCCATTGGCTCTTGTGGTCAGGTGCCCACTTTTTTTTGCTTTACCTGGGGGACTTTTTAACCCTTTACAGGTAAAGCAAGTACAGAACAGCTACAAAGAGGGATTTTACAGCTAACTGGCTGTCCATCAAAGGGTACTTTTTATCAGTCTACAAATGAAATTTTCATTGATGGCATCCAGTGAAACTTCTGGAAGCCAGTTATATACTATTGGAATCTTTTCTGATTTCCAGTGCCTTGTGATACACAAAATTGCTCAAGAAAAAAAGAATAGGCAGTGTAATGGAGGCTTGCTCCTTTACAGGCTAGAGGCCTGCGGCCTGTTAGTAAGCAGGCACCCCTGAGTAGGGAGAAGGTGATTTCCCTATAAACCCTGGCAGGAAGTTGCAGAGGAGGGAGATGCTCAGGGAGATTAGAGACTCCTGGGTCTTGGCTGGGACAGACTACAGGCAGGAAAGGCCTGGGAGGAGCCCTGATAAGAAGGTGAATGCATGGACTAGAGGAGGCTTTATTTTGAACTATTTTTGATGAAACGATAGAAGACTCCACAGGAGAAATAAAATACTCCAGCCAGGTAGGGGTGAGGGTGGCCTGTCACAGCAGGGAAGAACTACAGCGAATAGACTTGGAGGGAAACAGAAGCCCCAGAACTGAGTTTTTTCTTCCGTTTTATGTCAGTACATTAGATCCTAAGAGAAGAGCAGGCCACTCACTGACATGCAGACAGCTGTTTGTGAAAAGAATAATCTTCCAGCAGGAAACCCAGAAGAACTAGTGGAGAATTTTCATTCTCTTCCTAGACTTGAATGACCATTTGTTATCTATTTTTCCCCACTATTTTTGTGGTTTTTCACAGTTCCACAATATATTTATGTCAGTGTTACTTGAACTCCAACGTGACGTGTTTATTTGAAGTCTAATAAAGATCATGAATCAGAACTAATGTTGTACTTTAAACTGTATTTATTTATTATGTTAGGGTAAAATTTACCTGCATCTAGACAGACAGTATTAGGTATGTGGAACAATTTAGTGAGACCTGAGTCCTATTTGAAGGCTTACAGGGTGCATAGGCCTTGTGCTTGCCCTATGGACAGAGATTAGTTTAATCCTTAAAGCACAAGAATGCTCCCATTCTTCCAATGGAAAGGGAGCACCCAGATGTGTTTCCCATACATGTTTTCATGATTGACTTAAGCATGTGCGTACATGCTTTCCTGAAACAAGGCCAATGTGAATTCCTTCACGTATACTGACTTTCCATTAGTGGTTTTTGATACCTCTCAAACCAAACTCAGCAAAACCACGTAAACAGGTCTAATGGAAAGGACAAACATAAAGGGGATATTTTATTCAATGAGTTGCGTTTAAATAGTGGGTCTCACACTGTAGTCTGGGAGTCATCAATGATCCATGGTACCTTTCTTGTGGTCTGTGGGGGGAGGGATAACTCAGTGGTTTGAGCATTGGCCTGCCAAACCCAGGGTTGTGAGTTCAATCCTTCCAGGGGCCATTTAGGGATCTGGGGTAAAATTGGGGATTGGTCCTGCTTTGAACAAGGGGTTGGACTAGATGACCTCCTGAGGTCCCTTCCAACCCGGATATTCTATAAAGAAATCTTTTGAATCCACATGTACAAGAAAGTGTGCCTAGGCCACAAGCCTAGTTTCACTGTAAAGAGGAAAATTAGGAACACAATCCCAAAGAATGGGAAGGGAACTGAGGAAACAAAACAAGACATGAAGAGATGGAAGCCAGCACTGGATAGATTGTTGATTTTGAAACAGTCCAATTATTTATACAAGTTAAGGCACATTACAAATTTTGTTTTGAGAGGAAAAAACAATACATTCAGGGTTACATAAGAATTGCTTTAGTACTTATTTTGATTTTAAAATTTTACATTTAGTTTTGTATCTTAATAACAGTAGAGGCACAGTCCTGCAGTCCCTACTTATGCAAACACTTCTTACTCAGAAAGTCCTACTGACTTCTGTGGGACCATTTCTAGAGTACAGACCACTCACATGAATATGGCTTGCAGGATCAGGCTCTTGGTCTTGTCCCATAATCTCCTTCTCTGCTCAGCACAGTTTTAATATGGCTGATACTTCTTGTGGTGTTGCTGCTTGTGATGAAACGTGTCTACAACCAGCCAGCCAGTGGCAAAAGTTGGAGACTGTCTCTCTTTCTCTATCCCTATTCATCATTGGTACCAAAGTGCACCATGAAATCAGGAGATGAAACCCAGCCTCTGGGCACAACAAATCACACACAAGATAAACTATTTATCCTAAATGAGAAACGGTATTGACAGCTGGTGAATATCTATTATAAGTGAACAGACTGGCATAGAGTGCAAGTGGGTTATTATTTCTTAAGTGTATATTAGTTCATTTTAATATATTTCTTGGTATGATAAGATGCACTGGTATGCAACGTCACTTGACTTGCCCCACTGAACCCCAATTAACCTCGAGACACAGCATCAGATATGTCAGCATCAGTTTGTGGATATCCAGATAAAGCAAAAACAAAAAATTAACAAAACCCCCCAAAACAGTACTTTGATGGAGTGTTTGCAGGTACACAAAATGCCTAATGAACCACTGCTTGCTCATGAATGGAGGTCAGATTCAAACCATAGCTGATTTCAAGTGCATCTGAGATGAGCCTTTCACACAGTTCTACAGAGAAGGTTATTGTCAAAAGAAGAACAAATGTTAGCAATAAAGATAGGAACGACATTATTGTCACTTATGGTTCTCTAAAGTAGAAGTTTTCTACATTACCCCCGGAGTCCAGATATTGCAAAACTGCTCCTATTCCCCCACCCCTTTTTAAAAAAATTAACTAAAGCATTCTATTGTAAAAAATCAAAGATCAGAGGCGAAGAACACAAAGATTACAAGTCAAGATGGCCAGCAAAAGAGCATTTCCTACCACTTAGCTTAATATTCTTATTATAATCATTGGGGAACTGGCACAGCAGGTCCTTAATAGCCACCCATGGTATCTGGATATCATAGCGATGGGTGACTAGAAATACACAGAGACATAGAATAGAATGGGCTCTAATCACGTAAATGTTAGAAGCAGCTATTTTGGGCACTGCCAGAAAACATGGATTCTTGCTGCCAATTTGTACTGTAGTTTCTAACCAGGAAGAGTGAAGTATGTTGCTGGTAATTCTCACTGGCACAAACGCCTCACATCCCAACTGTGTGTGACCAACAGAAGTCCCTAAGGGGGAACATAGAAGAAAGTACAAATATATTTCATGGGCATTAATGAGCCCTCTGGAGCTGGGATCTTGTTCTGCCTACTACAGAGATAGCAGCCAATGGCATCTCAGATGGTGGCTGAGAATCCAAGCTTCCCCTGTGACTGGAGTTGTTCCAAACAAGTTAATTTATAGGGGTCTCTATCTACTTTAAAACAAAATTATAGGGAATCCAACTAGCAAATATCTAAAGTGGGATAAACATATACCCCAGAATATTCTCATTGGAGAATAATGTAGCTATATCTTTCCATTAGCATTCATATTTACATGGTTAGGACCTGTTCTCTTCTCTCTTTATTCCAAGACAAAACTACAATAGAATGGGAGTTAAATTTGAGGGTACATACCCATAATTTAAGATTAAAACTTTACAGGGATATTGTATTTATCCCCAAAATACACATTATAAACCAAAAGCAGCCCGCTTTTACAGATCCAGACTAACACGGCTACCCCCCTGATTATAAACCATAAATTGTTAGTTAACACAAAATTTAAGGGAAATCCAAGCATGTTAAGGTATGGAAGAGCAGTTAAGGCACCCAAACAGCCGTAACTATGCCCTACAGAGATGCCCTGCAATAATAATACAATTATGATTCATACATACTAGTGCAGGGATCAGCAATCTTTGGCCCACGGGGGTAAGCCCCCTGGCGGGCCGGGCCGGTTTGTTTACCTGCCGCATCCACAGGTTCGGCCGATTGCAGCTCCCACTGCCCGTGGTTCGCCGCTCCTGGCCAACGGGGGCTACAGGAAGCGGTGCGGGCTGAGGGATGTGCTGGCCGCCACGTCCCGCAACCCCCATTGGCGTGGAGTGGCAAACTGCGGCCAGTGGGAGCTGCGATCGGCAGAACCTGTGGACGCGGCAGGTAAACAAACCGGCCCGGCCCGCCAGGGGGCTTACCCTGGCGGGCCGCGGGCCAAAGGCTGCTGATCTCTGTACTAGTGTTTGTGGTCTCAGCTTATATTAAACTGATTTTATAGACACATTAGGTATCAATTTTTACAAACATCAAGGGGCTAATTCTGTTCCCCACCCTGGTCTCTATATGCTGTTTCATGTCTGTCACTTGCATTTAAAGGGTGACACCAGCACATTTCCACTGTCACCCACTCATTCTTCAAGACACTCGATACTTACATTTGGAGATTGAAATGGCCACATGCCCTGGGTCCTATCCCAAAAGAACTGGGCAGATAAAGGGAGAAGAGATAACCTTGGGGAGAGATTTGGACAGAGAACTGAAGGGGGGAGTGAGAGAGAGAGAGATACAAAAACAATTAAGTTATAAAAAGAAAGGTAAAGACAACTGAAAGTTCAAATTAGAGTTTTCTGGCAGGAAACATGTAGAACAGGAAAAGATAAAGGAAATCAGTGGGGAAAAATAAGGGACATGGTTTAAAAAAAAAGGTGTAAGAGAAATCCTGGCCCCATTGAAGTCAATGGGAGTTTTGTCAAAAAGTTGTAGAAAGTTTGTTTTACCCAAGATTTTTAATTAGTGAATTAAGTGATTTAACAGTGATTTTGCTGTTTCAAGGACAAAATAAAAATCTGAGAATATCTCCAGAATGCCCCTCCCTGCGCCCCCCCCCCCCATCTCACACACATCTTGTTTTAGAAAGCGTGACAGGTATTTTGATTAATTTTAGTTTGAATCTGTAACTTCCCAGTCCTTCCTCTACTTCCTATGCTGAGGATGAGGCTTGGAAACACCTGTTAGTGACACATGAGTCACAACAGTGCCCCAGTGGAGGCCACTCTGGGCCACTGCGCTGAGTAAAGGCATTTATTATGAACTATCTATTACTATGTGGAGTACATATGAAGGCATGTGATGCTGAATAGATTTTATTGGCAAAAGATTGCGGTGATTGCACTATCCCAAGTGGTGGAACCACAAGTGAGATAGATATATCCCCCATGAAGGAGCAATACACATTTGTTAATATGCCCAACCTACCATCTAATTTGTTTGCACCATGGATTTGTCTTCTCCTGTTACACTTTTGTATGCTTTTCTGAATTGCCTTCTGCTCCCCCCTCTTTCCCCTCCTCCTCCCCCCCCCCCCCACACACACTGAAGGGCATTGATTACTATGGAAACAAAGATGTCATCGGTCTGGGCAGAACTTTGACATCCGCAACTGCAGAAACAGTGCAATTTATGCAACCATTTTGTAATTTATAACATGATTTGAGTTGGGTATGGGGTGATTATGCTGTCCAGGCATGTATTCCACACACATTGCAAATTGCTGGGCCACATTCCGCCCGGATTCACACCCATGCAACTCCATTGGCTTCAATGGCTAGCACAGGGCATAAGTCACTGCAGAATTTTATCATCATATTCTGTTTTAGTGTAGCTGAAAATTGCTTTGACAGCTAAATAAGCTTCCTTGTTTATAACCAGCTTTTAACTGACTCGGCTGCATTATGAAGCTTTGCAAAGAGTTTACTTTGTCCAGGACTGAGCGTAGATGCTCTGAGCATGAACAATTCAGCATGATGAGCTGCACTCATTTTACATGATGCACAGGGCTGTGCAGCCTTCCTGTCTTTAATGTGTCTACGTTGATTTGTGCTATATGTTTTCTAGTCTTCAATATCTTTTAAAATTTTTGCTGGATCTTTCGGCTCAGTCTCTCAAAACTTTCCTATATGGTCTTGGGAGAATTTTCAATCCATTCTACATTCTGTATACAGAATCGTGAACTAAGAGAGTCCATTTAAAATAGTTCTCGAGCATGCATGTCTTGGAATTATCTATTTTATTCTTGCCCTAACCTATTAATTAGTATTTGAATTATTATGGTCATACTAACAGACTTCAATCAGGATCCGAGCTTGTTGTTTTACATGAGTGATCATTGTCCTAATCAATACAAAATTATCAGAATTTAGTCCACGATCCTGCAAGCAGCCTCACGGGGATGGACCCATGGGCACACCCCGTCTCTCTGCAAAGTCCTATGAGTCCATGTCAGTAAAAGGGGCTGCTTACAGGATCAGGACTTTTTACTGGAATTTGAGTGAGTTATGTAAGCCATGTTGACTGTCTTCTTTAATGGGGCTTGTCTCAGCAGCTCTGGTGGTCTCTCCTCTCTAGATGAGCCGGCCCTGGCTGGTTGCATGCTTCTAGCCACAGCTTGTTTACAAGTTAAATTAATTCAACTGCATGAGGTGTTCTACCTTCTGGCGTAGCATATATTTAAGGCACTTTCCTCTGGCTTTGACAAACTTTGCATCCCCCTTCTGTGGCTTTACAAACATGCGGGATTCATGCTGATATGTATACTATGAGGTTCTACATAAAGACAACTAAGGGCATGATCCCATGTCAGCTAAAGTCAATGGCAAAATTCCTGTTGACTTTGCTGAGCACAGGAGTGGGCATTTCATCTGATTGCACTAGGCTGAAAACCTACCTTAGAGGCACCACTGGGGATTTTGCTTGAGTAATGACCCCAGAAATTGGTCTTAATGTGTCTTCTGTGCCATCAACTTTTACTCAGTCCATACACTCGCAAAACTTTAATTTGCAATGAGTCCTGCATTTGTGTTGATCATTATTTTAATAGTTCTGGAGATATAAGCCTTCTTCTTATAAATTTGACATTTGTCAGACAAACTTCTCTCTTATCCCCTAAGTCAAAACCGTGCCTCATTTCAGATAATTTGAAGATCATTTTATTTATTTATTTGTAATAAATAAATAAATTAAATTAAATAAATAAAAGAGCAGGTCATTATTTGAAAACATAACAACCGTATTTGCTCCTACTCATATTCCTAATGTGCACATTTCACAAAAACTGTTAGACTGTGTGCTAATTCGTTGAATACATCTTTAACAATCCACAATGTGCCTGGATCTTCTTTGTACTTGCCTAGTTCACTTAACTAGTGAATTCCTGATTCTTTCATCCTTACAGAAAACCATGGATTCTTGCCCACTACCAACACTCTGCGATTGGTTATATGAAGGTACATGCAATAGCCAGGGGGCGAATGGGAAAAGTTAGAGCAAAGGTTCTCAGACTGACTCGCAGTTCTTTTGTTCTACAAAACTGGCTTAGGGGGAAGTTTTGGGATTTTGCAAGTTCCGCTGGTGAAGTTTGTAAGATACTTAGAAACTCTGTACATTTCCATGGCAAGTTCTTGCTCCAACCCTTGTAAACTTGGCTGAATCATCAAATGTGCATGTGAATCATTGTGCAACCTGCATTGCTTCATGATCAGTAGGAAAACTACAGTGCAGCTGAGAACAATTCTGTCTAACTCAGCAAGATGCCATTTGTTGTTATGCACCATGATTCGACACTGTAATTTAAAAAAAAATTGCAACAAGCTAGAAAGAAAAAAAATAACTGAGGTTTGCCAGGAGGAAGTAACTTGCTTGGGGGTTGGGTGTTCAGCTAGAAAGAGAGATCTGCACAGTAATGGAGAGGAAATGAGAAGTCAGTTGCATAAGTGAAGTTAAAGAAGTAAATCAAAAATAAAGAACAGTTTTGTGCATCATGAGGCTTTTTCTTCATTTTCCATTAATGAGACAATAGGCTCATCCACTCTGTGAATAGAAACAGTACCATGAGTCCTGGGTGTCCAAACAAAGCTAAGCAATGCAGCTGGAAGGAGGAGGAGGATTTAAGAGGAAGAATTGTTTGATGGGTAAGGCACTGGACTGTCATTGAAGAGACTGATATACAATTCCTGGCTCTGCTACTGACCTTTGTTCAACATCTTCAGTAATGATCTGGATGAGGGGATGGATTGCACCCTCAGCAAGTTCGCGGCTGACACTAAGCTGGGGGGAGAGGTCGATATGCTGGAGGGTAGGGATAGGGTCCAGAGTGACCTAGACAAATTAGAGGATTGGGCCAAAAGAAATCTGATGAGGTTCAGCAAGGACAAGTGCAGAGTCCTGCACTTAGGACGAAAGAATCCCATGTACCGCTACAGGCTGGGGATAAGTGGCCGTTCTGCAGAAAAAGACCTGGGGGTTACAGTGGATGAGAAGCTGGATATGAGTCAGCAGTGTGCCCTTGTTGCCAAGAAGGCTAACAGCGTATTGGGCTGCATTAGTAGGAGCGTTGCCAGCAGATCAAGGGAAATGATTATTCCCCTCTGTTCGGCACTGGTGAGGCCACATCTGGAGTATTGTGTCCAGTTTTGCCGCCCTCCCCCCCGAAAGGATGTGGACAAATTGGACAGAGTCCAGTGGAGGGCAACGAAAATGGTTAGGGGGCTGGAGCACAAGGCTTATGCAGCCGCGTAGCCAGGTGGAGGGAACAGGGGAAGCGATCCAAAAAGAAGGCGCCACCCGCTGCGGTGCTTTTACTCACCAGGTGGCGCTCTGGCGGCCGGCCCTCACTCACTCCGGGCGTCTTCGGCACTGAAGGTCCCGCCGCCGAGGTGCCGCCGAAGACCCGGAGCGAGTGAAGGTCCCGCCGCCGAAGACCCGGAGCGAGTGAAGGTCCCACCGCCGAAGACCCGGAGCGCCACCGGGTGAGTAAAAGCGCCGCAGCGGGTGGCGCCTTCTTTTTGGATCGCTCCCCCTGTTCCCGCAACAGGGGAAAATTTAAAGGGCGCCAAGACATCGACAAGGCACCACTTGTGCTCAGTGGGGGAGCGGCCGCTGCCCCGCTCTCCCCAGCTACGCCACTGGACTTATGAGGAGAGGCTGAGGGAACTGGGCTTATTTAGTCTCCAGAAGAGAAGAGTGAGGGGGGATTTGATAGCAGCCTTCAACTACCTGAAGGGGGGGGGGGGGTTCCAAAGAGGATGGAGCTAGGCTGTTCTCTGTGGTGGCAGATCGACAGAACAAGGAGCAATGGTCTCAAGTTGCAGTGCGGGAGGTCTAGGTTGGATATTAGGAAAAACTATTTCACTAGGAGGGTGGTGAAGCACTGGAATGCATTACCTAGGGAGGTGGAATCTCCTTCCTTAGAGATTTTTAAGGCCCAGCTTGACAAAGCCCTGGCTGGGATGATTTAGTTGGGGCTGGTCCTGCTTTGAGCAGGGAGTTGGACTAGATGATCTCCTGAGGTCTCTTCCAACCCTAATCTTCTATGATTCTCTGTGAACTTGGACAAGTTGCTTAATCACATGTGGATAGTAATCTTTCCCTACCTCACAGGGGAGTTGTGAGGATAGATTCACTGTGGGTTGGGAGACCATATAAATAGATGATTAGCTTGAATACTGAATACCAGCAATGAACTGCTCACAAATGATCTACAGACCAAAAATTATTGGGTAAATCCCTTTCTTTACATAATTCTGAATAAGGAATAAATTTGAGAAAGTTGCTAGCTACCTCTTGGAACTTAATGAATAAGAAAAGAGGCAAAATTCATTGAGTAACATCTACACATTTGCTAGGGGTAAATTCTCCCCTAAGAGCTGAATGACGGCTTATGGGCTTGATCCTGTTACTCCCTGGTGTTACTCACCTAAGTAAAGGCTTTCAGATTGGGCCCACTGATTCTCAAATTATGCTGTATTGACCTGCATTGAACTCTTGATAGACAGGAGGAGAATATTACTCAAAAGAGACATCTTATATTTCTTAATTTAAATAAAAAGGTCCAAAAACTGAATGCTGATGCTATTAACAAACTTCTGTACAGGTGCTTTTTGGCGTCTTTAATTTTACAGATTGCTCTGCTAGCAGAAAGCTTGTTCATGATGCTTTGATACTTCTTGAAAAAAAATGGCATGTTAGAAGTAGAATTAGGGGCCCAGTTCTAGATTAATTTATACTGATTAAGTCAGTGGCGTTGCACCAGAGTATGTGCGAGCAGAATCAGGCTTAATTATGCACACTCAGAAACAGGGCATGCAAGGCTGCATCCAGTGTGCTACCCAGCAGAATCAAGCAACTACAAAAGAGGAAGAGAGTTCAGAGGTTATTTTTATGGGTTCTTTAGTGTGGATGGCAAATGCCTTAGAAGACTGATCAACTTTCCCTGGATTCTAGAAGTGGCTGCAGTGAAATCTACCTAATTTGTTTAATTTCGGAAATCCTGAGATTTAAGAATCTGTGTGTCATCCCAACTCTCCAGCTAGCCTGCAGAGACTCTGGCCTGGCTACTAAGTGACCTTTGATAAGATTAATGTTTTAGAAAAGTAAAGCATGTGGGCATGACTCTCTTCCCCCAGCATTGCCTTTCGTGGCATACTAGGATAGATTTTGTGCATGTATGGGTTGTCCTTGACTTGGAAATAGCAATGACAACGCCATAGAGATTTTTGGTCTTCATTCTTCTTCATCTGGTCATTTTTTGTAGTTGTTGCTGGATTGCTACAGGTTATTCATCTAGCAATTAAATTGCTTTTGGTAATTCAGGTAATTTGTACACCTTCCCCTTTGCTGTCACTGCAGTAAAACACCTGGTGCCAGATCCACAGCTGTGTGAGTCAATGTAGCTCCATTGACTCTGATGGAGTTACACCAATTTACAGCAGCTGAGGATCTAGATCATGATGTCCATAGGAGTGCAGGGGAGTAATTGGGAGCAAAGATTGGGTTACTTTGTGATGGGGATTGGATGAAATTGATCTTGTAGTGCACCTAGCACAACACGTGAGCCTGTTTAGTCTGGCCAAACGCTGAGCTGTGAATCGGGTATAGATGGATGAAGCTGGAATATTGGTAGCATTCTGGTCTGGACCAAAAAACATGCAGTCTGTGATCAGTGAAATCCACTTTAGTAGGAGAAACAGGAAACACCGGAAAAGTCAGTGAATTGAGACAGCCAAATGACCATCCTTTTATCTTCTGGGAATTTAAACTCTCTAAAGATTGGGCATAAGATTATAGTGATTTTTAGTGGGGGAGGTTCAGTTTTTTGGTTGTGGGGTTTGTTATTTTCTTCTTCTTTGTCATCTGTCTATATCCTAAGAAAAATTCCCAGGTTAGAGTCCATGTAAGCATCAGCTGTCTAAATCCGTAGACAAGTAACATTAAGGCAGATCAGTACTTGTATAGGAATACTTTCAAGAAACACTAAATGCTGGTATTTTGGGGTCTGATCCTACAAACATGTTTTAACTTGAGTCATGCCATTGTCTGCAATGGGCCTGCTCATTGTAGGAAGCACTAAGATCAGTATGAAGTGTTTGCAAGATGGGGCCCTGTGTTTGTAATGTGTTTGGGGATCCTTCAGGATAAAAAGCTCTGTTCTGTGTAAGTTTACAATGGTATTGTTACCACAAGTACTTAATCTTACAAACATTGTGTGTTTGGGCTTCCAAAGTGCTCCGCGCTGGCCTAACTGTGGCCCCATTAAAGTCAGTGGGAGCAAAATAAGTCAATGCTGTGTTTATGAAAATCCCATATGTCAAGTATGTACGGCTCCTAAGCACAGAACAGCTGCATGACTGTTAAACTGCCTTTGGGGTTTCAGATTAGGGGTCAATATATGTGAGGAGACAGGGCCATATCCCTGCCTCCTCCTCTCCTCTCCCTGTCCCCTTTGTGGCACCACATGCTCTCAGGGGAGAAAGGAGGTATCAGGGGCTGCAAATCTACCTGCCCCTTGCACAGGCAGTGCAAATGGAAAGAAGCTTCTTATTTCTCCCCACCCTGCAGTGTGCAACCACATATAGACCCGGAAGAATCTAGCCTGGTCTATATATCTATATGGTCTAGCCACAGTGAAGCAGTTTGAAACCATTTCTCTGACTTTAATGAGATGGGAGAAACCAAAGGTAAGGGCAAAGTAGTAACAGACTCCTCATTCTCTAGTTTCAGACACACACAAGGCAATTTTACACAGCAAATTGCCACAGCCCAAGTCATCTCTTCCAGGAGCAGCACACAAAGATGTTCTGCACCCTCCATGAGCAGGGCAGAAGTCCACATAATAAAGAAATGATTGGTGGGGAATCCCCATGGCCCCATGACAGGACAGCACTGGCTTTATTACTAGTAGGATCTTCCAGCTCAGCACATTTTGCCCTGCTGTAAACAGAAATTGCCTTGGGATATTTAGAACAAGGGTGCAGTATTTAGTTATGGAACGGTGCTAATCTCTCCACAGTGAAGGTCAAAGTAAGCTTTCTTTTATAAGCCCTGTTTAAAACACGCATACATCCCAACCTCTAACTTTAGCAGAACAAAATCCATTGACATGCTCCATGTGTGGTGCAAGGCCAGAGCAGGAGCTCAAGGCAAACGTGACAAGTCAATTCTGAGCTACGAGAGTTCAGAGCGAGAGCGTGCCTATAAACTCAGCCCGGAGCAAGGACGGTGTGGTGGCAGCATCACCCGAGGAGTAACCCCACCAGGCAGTGGGCCTCTGACACACCTGTCTGAAGGAGAGTTCTCTCCCTGCTTCCCTGTTGCAGGGGGCAATAACTTGCTCCTGGCCTGTTCCAACAGCAATTACACCTCCCCCGCTGTGCTCACCCCAAAATATTTTAAACACAAACATTGTGGCATTACCATGCCACTTAAGGCCATCACATTGTTCATTCTGCATGTTTCATCCTTTCCCCCTGCCCTTTGTCTGTGTGACAGGGCTGAGCTTGCCAGTGGTGCAGCCTAGAGGTCAGGTCACTGGGTCCCAGCTCTCCCCTGGCTCCAGTGTCCCTTGGGGGACATCACTCAGACACTGTGGTATGTCCCCCTTCCAGTAGGTAGCAATTCAGCCCTCCAGCCAGGTCACCAGTCAAGTCCACCCCCATTATGGGGTAACCATGTCCAACAAAATGTATGTAGTCCAACATCCCAATAACAGAAAAGGGTCTTCAGACAACCTCCAGGCCCCTGGGGGTTACGCACCCTTGTCTCATGGCTTTCAATGTCGCTATTCCCCCTTATCTTCAGGACGAGAGGTTTGTTCCCCCTTCACAAGAGAGTGCTTAGTAGGCGAGTCCAGGCCTTGCTCCTTCACAGGGCTCCAGCCCAGGTCCCTACAAAAGGCAGTGATAGCGAACACCCCAGAGTGCTTTGAGACTGCCTCCCTGGGCCTCTTCCTACCACTTTATTCCACGGCATGATCAAAGCCTCACAGATGATCCATGAGAAGGGTTCCCTAGTGCTAGGGAAAGGCTAGTCCCTCCTCTAGGGCCTGGGGAGGCTGCTATGTGCAGCCCTCTCCCCTGCAGCCAGAACACCTACTTCAGCCTTACTCAGGCAGTCCCAAAACAAGCCTCTCCTACCTACCCCGTGTCTCTGGGTCTCTTTTAAGCTCCTCCTCCAGCTGGAGCAGGCTCCTTAGGTGGGCCCGGAACTGTTCCTTAACCCCTTCTGTCCCAGTGTCGGGTTAAGACACCCCATCACAGTCTGTCTTCTCTCTTTACAGTGTAAGCTCTAAGGGGCAAGGCCTGACTCTTGGCCCATGTCTGCCCAGTTCCTAACACAGTGGGGCCCCAATCTTGGCTGGGACATCCGGGCACCCCTGTAATACAAATAATTATAAATAGACCTCGATTTAATGTTACAGAGGGCAATTTATTAGATGTCATTAAACTTGAAAATTGATTTCCAGGACAGGGAGACTTTGGGGAGATGGTTGATGCAGCTCAGATGCTCTTTCCTTCTTTGGTTTTTGTGTGTTCCTGGGGGTATGGGTTATCTGTTGGCTTTGCTGATAAGTTTATCAGTAGCTGAGTGTAACACCCATTTCATTTTTACTGTATACATGGGGCCTGTTTCTTGGGTTGGTCAGATAGGGTTTAATGCCACTGTGGCATTTAATTTCAGAAAGAGTAACTATGCAAAAATGAGGAGGTTAGTTAAACAGAAATTAAGAGGTACAGTGACTAGAGTGAAATCCCTGCAAGCTGCGTGGACACTTTTCAAAGACACCATAATAGAGGCTCAACTTAAATGGGCACCCCAAATTAAAAAACACAGTAAAAGAACTAAAAAAGAGCCACCGTGGCTTAACAACCACGTCAAAGAAGCAGTGAGAGACAAAAAGGCATCTTTTAAAAAGTGGAAGTCAAATCCTAGTGAGGTAAATAGAAAAGAGCATAAACACCACCAAACTAAATGTAAAAATGTAATAAGAACAGCCAAAAAGGAGTTTGAAGAACAGCTAGCCAAAAACTCAAAAGGTAATAACAAAATGTTTTTTAAGTACATCAGAAGCAGGAAGCCTGCTAAACAACCAGTGGGGCCCCTGGACGATCGAGATACAAAAGGAACACTTAAAGATGATAAAGTAATTGCGGAGAAATTAAATGAATTATTTGCTTCAGTCTTCACGGCTGAGAGTGTTAGGGAGATTCCCAAACCTGAGTCGTCTTTTGTAAGTGACAAATCTGAGGAATTGTCACAGATTGAAGTGTCACTAGAGGAGGTTTTGGAATTAATTGAGAAACTTAACAGTAACAAGTCACCAGGACCAGATGGCATTCATCCAAGAGTTCTGAAAGAACTCAAATATGAAATTGCGGAACTATTAACTATGGTTTGTAACCTGTCCTTTAAATCAGCTACTGTACCCAATGACTGGAAGATAGCTAATGTAATGCCAATTTTTAAGAAGGGTTCTAGAGGTGATCCTGGCAATTTCAGACCGGTAAGTCTAATGTCAGTACCAGGCAAATTAGTTGAAACAATAGTAAAGAATAAAATTGTCAGACACATAGAAGAACATAAATTGTTGCGCAAAAGGCAACATGGTTTCTGTAAAGGGAGATTGTGTCTTACTAATCTATTATAGTTCTTTGAGGGAGTCAACAAACATGTGGACAAGGGGAATCCAGTGGACATAGTGTACTTAGATTTCCAGAAAGCCTTTGACAAGGTCCCTCACCAAAGGCTCTTAAGTAAATTAAGTTGTCATAGGATAAGAAGGAAGATCCTTTCATGGATTGAGAACTGGTTAAAAGACAGGGAACAAAGGGTAGGAATAAACGGTCAGTCCTAGGACCAATTCTATTCAACTTATTCATAAAGGATCTGGAGAAAGGGGTAAACAGTGAGGTGGCAAAGTTTGCAGATGATACTAAACTGCCTAAGATAGTTAAGACCAAAGCTTACTGTGAAGAACTTCAAAAAGATCTCACAAAACTAAGTGATTGGGCAACAAAATGGCAAATGAAATTTAATGTGGATAAATATAAAGTAATGCACATTGCAAAAAATAACCCCAACTATACATACAATATGATGGGGGCAAATTTAGCTATAACTAATCAGGAGAAAGATCTTGGAGTCATCGTGGATAGTTCTCTGAAGACGTCCATGCAGTGTGCAGCAGCAGTCAAAAAAGCACACGGGATGTTAGGAATCATTAAAAAAGGGATAGAGAATAAGATGGAGAATATCTTATTGCCCTTATATAAATCCATGGTACGCCCACATCTTGAATACTGCGTACAGATGTGGTCTCCTCATCTCAAAAAAGATATACTGGCATTAGAAAAGGTTCAGAAAAGGGCAACTAAAATGATTAGGGGTTTGGAACGGGGTCCCATATGAGGGGAAATTAAAGAGGCTAGGACTTTTCAGCTTGGAAAAGAGGAGACTAAGGTGGGATTTGATAGAGGTATATAATCATGAGTGGCGTGGAGAAAGTGAATAAGGAAAAGTTATTTACTTGTTCCCATAATATAAGAACTAGGGGCCACCAAATGAAATTAATGGGTAGCAGGTTTAAAACAAATAAAAGGAAGTTCTTCTTCACTCAGCGCACAGTCAACCTGTGGAACTCCTTGCCTGAGGAGGTTGTGAAGGCTAGGACTATAACAGGGTTTAAAAGAGAACTGGATAAATTCATGGAAGTTAAGTCCATTAATGGCTATAAGCCAGGATGGGTAAGGAATGGTGTCCCTAGCCTCTGTTTGGTAGAGGGTGGAGATGGATGGCAGGAGAGAGATCCCTAGATCATTACCTGTTAGGTTCACTCCCTCTGGGGCACCTGGCATTGGCCACTGTCGGTAGACAGGATACTGGGCTGGATGGACCTTTGGTCTGACCCAGTATGGCCTTTCTTACGTTCTTATGTAAGATAGGGTTTATGCCAGTGTAACTCTATGCCCTTGCCATGCCATTTCTTTCCCCCCATTTGCCTCCTATGCCCTGCTTGGGTGAGACTGTTACACAGAATGCTGGCTCTGTTGGCACCAGAGAGCTCCTCCATACTTGAGGAACTCACAAACTGGCCAGAGGTAGCAGCTAGGTGGGCACTTTGTGGAAAGTGCAAATGTGGAAAATGCGAATCAGACTCAACGTCTTTGTATTGTTTAGATGAACTGAGATTGGTTTGTCAATATCAGCAGATAAATATTACCTTTGACTGAAATTCATTTCTGATGCGGAGGGTCTTTCAGTGGCCCTCACAACACTTAAGCCCAGCATTGGAACCCGGCAGTGCAAATGTAAGCAGAGCTGCTACACAGGGATGTCTGAATATCCCCTGGATGCTGCTGAAAGGGTCTCCATGTCAACCATGAATAGACTGTTGCAAAGGCAACAACAGGCATGGGAAGGTGCCACAAGAACCATGTTTATGCACACACATTGGTTCCAGTACTCTATGCAGAGGATCTGGGCTCAGCTTGTCCCCAGGAATAGGTGTAGGTTCACCTCTCCCAGCTCACCCGCACTTCTCCCACGCACCGCCTGATCACTCAGGCTGCCTGTAGGAGGAATATATTTCACCCTTTACAAGTGCATTTTCATCAGAAATGAATTCCAGAACAGAAGGCTCACTGACACCTTATGTTGGTTCAGTGATAGCTAATCTACTCTGGAAGCCATAGAGAAATCAGTTAAGAATTATAGGAATCTTACTAACAAGCCATAACAGCTTCTGGGCACATATTGGCAGCAGTGTTATACCCCACCCTTAACCAAATATTTCATGTAACTTCCTGGGAGCAACAAGGCAGCCAAGAACCCCTCTGAAGTGAAACACACAGAACTGAAGTGACTAGCTACTCTGTTTTTAAGTGCACAAGAACTCTAATTTTAAAAAATGCACAAAGTTCAAAATGCCAAATCCAGACGGGCATATATCCATCAAGGGCCAGACGGGCTTGTGGCCAACTCATAGGGCTAGGATTCAGAAGATCTGGACTCTATTTCTGATTGTTGCACAGATTCCCTGTGCAAACTAGGTCAAATAACTTAACTTCTCTGAGCCTCAGTTTCCCCAAATATAATCTGAGGGCAATGGAGCAAATGCCCCTGCTGTTACTCCCCTGAAGTCAGTTATGCCCTGGCTAAATGTGGTCATCTGGCTCAGGATCAGGGGGCTTGTGCTGCAGAGCTAAAGCAGTGGAAACATTTGGGCTTGGGCTGGAGCCCAGGCTCTGAGACCAACCCCTTCACAGCTGATCCAGGCCAGCTGGGGCTGTGCCATGGGTCTTTTATTGCAGTGCAGACATATCCTTAGAGTCACAGAGTTTTAGGCTAGTAGGGACCATCAGGTCATCTAGACCAATGGTCCCCAAATTTTTGAGGGTCCACCAGGAGCCAGGGCTGGGAATGGGGTGTGGCTCCCGGGGGAGGGGGGTGGGGTGGGGAGAGACATGGATGGGGTAAAGGGGCTAAGGCTGGGGCTGCAGTTGGGGGTGGGTCTGGGGCTGGAAGCGGGGCCAGGGATGGAGCCGCAGGCAGGGGCAGAAGTGGGGCTGGGAGCTGGAGCCATGGCTGGGGGTAGGGCAAAGCAGAGCTGGGGGTGGGCCGGGGCTGGGTGGCATTACTTCCCCTCCCCACTTAGGGGCTGGCCCTCGCCCACCACAGCCCCCTGAATGTCCTTCATGCCCCCCTAAGGGGGTGCGCCCCACAGTTCTAGTCTGATCTAGTCTGACCTTTTGTATATGACTTAATGCTTCTTTCCTGCTCCCATTAATATTTATAAAGTACTTTTAAGTGTATGAATGGAAGACAGTATATGTAAGTGCAAAGCGTTATTGCATGGAGTTTTGCAGTCTAGGTGGAGGTTGGACAGTAATTAGATGAGGTAGACAAGATGTGCTTTGGTTTAGTTTAATTCGCTGTTTTTGCTGCATTCAAAAAAAAATCCATCAAATTGTTTTGAATGAATGTTCTGACAACCTCAGGCTAGGAACATTTCTAGGAAAATTGTAGAGATGCTTTGTTCCTGAAGCTTGGAGAGTGCTGCTTGGCTGAGGATACTACAGTGCCAATATGTTTTCATCATGAATTTGAATGTGCCCTCTCCAAATGCAGAGGTATAAATAGCCTTCATAGTTACTACAGTTTATCTTGACCTTGTTGCCCATCAGTCTACATGCTTACTCTGTTGATAAGCTGCAGCCTTATTGCTCTAACCCTGAACACTTAGGGTATGTCTACACTACGGAATAAGGTCGAATTTATAGAAGTCGGTTTTTTAGAAATCGGTTTTATATATTCGAGTGTGTGTGTCCCCACAGAAGTGCATTAAGTGCATTAACTCGGCGGAGTGCTTCCACAGTACCGAGGCTAGAGTCGACTTCTGGAGCGTTGCACTGTGGGTAGCTATCCCACAGTTCCCGCAGTCTCCGCTGCCCATTGGAATTCTGGGTTGAGATCCCAATGCCTGATGGGGCTGAAACATTGTCGCGGGTGGTTCTGGGTACATATCGTCAGTCCCCCCCTTCCCTCCCTCCCTCCGTGAAAGCAAGGGCAGACAATTGTTTCGCGCCTTTTTTCCTGAGTTACCTGTGCGGACGCCATACCACCGCAAGCATGGAGCCCGCTCAGGTAACCGTCACCGTATGTCTCCTGGGTGCTGGCAGACGCGGCACGGCATTGCTACACAGTAGCAGCAACCCATTGCCTTGTGGCAGCAGACGGTACAATACGACTGGTAGCCGTCCTCGTCGTGTCCGAGGTACTCCTGGTCGCCTGTGTGAGGTCGATCAGGAGCGCCTGGGCAGACAGGGGCGCAGGGACTAAATTTTTAGTGACTTGACCAGGTCATTTTTTTTAGTCCGGCAGTCAGTCCTATTGAACCGTCTTATGGTGAGCAGGCAGGCAATATGTCCTTCTGCACCGTCTGCTGCCAGCCAAAGATGTAAAAGATAGATGGAGTGGATCAAAACAAGAAATAGACCAGATTTGTTTGTACTCATTTGCCTCCTCCCCTGTCTAGGGGAATCATTCCTCTAGGTCACACTGCAGTCACTCACAGAGAAGGTGCAGCGAGGTAGATCTAGCCATGTATCAATCAGAGGCCAGGCTAACCTCCTTGTTCCAATAAGAACAATAACTTAGGTGCACCATTTCTTATTGGAACCCTCCGTGAAGTCAACCCTGTAAGCCGTGTCCTCAGTCGCCCCTCCCTGCGTCAGAGCAACGGCAAACAATCGTGCATCTGAGTTGAGAGTGCTGTCCAGAGCAGTCACAATGGAGCACTCTGATTGGGCTAAAACATTGTCGCGGGTGGTTCTGGGTACATATTGTCCGGCCCCCGTTCCCTCCCTCCCTCCGTGAAGGCAAGGGCAGACAATTGTTTCGCGCCTTTTTTCCTGAGTTACCTGTGCGGACGCCATACCACCGCAAGCATGGAGCCCGCTCAGGTAACCGTCACCGTATGTCTCCTGGGTGCTGGCAGACGCGGTACGGCATTGCTACACAGTAGCAGCAACCCATTGCCTTGTGGCAGCAGACGGTACAGTACGACTGGTAGCCGTCCTCGTCATGTCCGAGGTGTTCCTGGTCGCCTGTGTGAGGTCGATCAGGAGCGCCTGGGCAGACATGGGCGCAGGGACTAAATTTTTAGTGACTTGACCAGGTCATTTTTTTTAGTCCGGCAGTCAGTCCTATTGAACCGTCTTATGGTGAGCAGGCAGGCAATATGGATTGCTAGCAGTCCTATTGCACCGTCTTCTGCCGAGCAGCCATGAGATGTGGATGGCATGCAGTCCTTCTGCACCGTCTGCTGCTAGCCAAAGATGTAAAAGATACACAGATTTCTCTGAAAGCATGGGCCCTGCCAATGCATGCATAATGGTGCTAATGGGGCAGGTTCATGCTGTGGAACGCCGATTCTGGGCTCGGGAAACAAGCACAGACTGGTGGGACCGCATAGTGTTGCAGGTCTGGGACGATTCCCAGTGGCTGCGAAACTTTCGCATGCGTAAGGGCACTTTCATGGAACTTTGTGACTTGCTTTCCCCTGCCCTGAAGCGCATGAATACCAAGATGAGAGCAGCCCTCACAGTTGAGAAACGAGTGGCGATAGCCCTGTGGAAGCTTGCAACGCCAGACAGCTACCGGTCAGTTGGGAATCAATTTGGAGTGGGCAAATCTACTGTGGGGGCTGCTGTGATGCAAGTAGCCCACGCAATCAAAGATCTGCTGATATCAAGGGTAGTGACCTTGGGAAATGTGCAGGTCATAGTGGATGGCTTTGCTGCAATGGGATTCCCTAACTGTGGTGGGGCCATAGACGGAACCCATATCCCTATCTTGGCACCGGAGCACCAAGCCGGCGAGTACATAAACCGCAAGGGGTACTTTTCAATAGTGCTGCAAGCTCTGGTGGATCACAAGGGACGTTTCACCAACATCAACGTGGGATGGCCGGGAAAGGTACATGACGCTCGCATCTTCAGGAACTCTGGTCTGTTTCAAAAGCTTCAAGAAGGGACTTTATTCCCAGACCAGAAAATAACTGTTGGTGATGTTGAAATGCCTATATGTATCCTTGGGGACCCAGCCTACCCCTTAATGCCATGGCTCATGAAGCCGTACACAGGCAGCCTGGACAGCAGTCAGGAGCTGTTCAACTACAGGCTGAGCAAGTGCAGAATGGTGGTAGAATGTGCATTTGGACGTTTAAAGGCGCGCTGGCGCAGTTTACTGACTCGGTTAGACCTCAGCGAAACCAATATTCCCACTGTTATTACTGCTTGCTGTGTGCTCCACAATATCTGTGAGAGTAAGGGGGAGACGTTTATGGCGGGGTGGGAGGTTGAGGCAAATCGCCTGGCTGCTGGTTATGCGCAGCCAGACACCAGGGCGGTTAGAAGAGCACAGGAGGGTGCGGTACGCATCAGAGAGGCTTTGAAAACCAGTTTCATGACTGGCCAGGCTACGGTGTGAAAGTTCTGTTTGTTTCTCCTTGATGAAACCCCCCGCCCCTTGGTTCACTCTACTTCCTTGTAAGCTAACCACCCTCCCCTCCTCCCTTTGATCACCTCTTGCAGAGGCAATAAAGTCATTGTTGCTTCACATTCATGCATTCTTTATTCATTCATCACACAAATAGGGGGATGACTACCAAGGTAGCCCAGGAGGGGTGGTGGAGGAGGGAAGGAAAATGCCACACAGCACTTTAAAAGTTTACAACTTTAAAATTTATTGAATGACAGCCTTCTTTTTTTGGGGCAATCCTCTGTGGTGGAGTGGCTGGTTGGCCGGTGGCCACCCCACCGCGTTCTTGGGCGTCTGGGTGTGGAGGCTATGGAACTTGGGGAGGAGGGCGGTTGGTTACACAGGGGCTGTAGTGGCAGTCTGTGCTCCAGCTGCCTTTGCTGCAGCTCAACCATACACTGGAGCATACTGGTTTGGTCCTCCAGCAGCCTCAGCATTGAATCCTGCCTCCTCTCATCACGCTGTCGCCACATTCGAGCTTCAGCCCTCTCTTCAGCCTGCCACTTACTCTCTTCAGCCCGCCACTTACTCTCTTCAGCCCGCCACCTCTCCTCCTGGTCATTTTGTGCTTTCCTGCAGTCTGACATTATTTGCCTCCACGCATTCGTCTGTGCTCTGTCAGTGTGGGAGGACAGCATGAGCTCGGAGAACATTTCATCTCGAGTGCGTTTTTTTTTCTTTCTAATCTTCACTAGCCTCTGGGAAGGAGAAGATCCTGTGATCATTGAAACACATGCAGCTGGTGGAGAAAAGAAAAGGGACAGCGGTATTTAAAAAGACACATTTTATAAAACACTGGCTACACTCTTTCAGGGTAAACCTTGCTGTTAACATTACATACATAGCACATGTGCTGTCGTTACAAGGTCGCATTTTGCCTCCCCCCACCGCGCGGCTACCCCCTCAACCCTCCCCCCTCCCTGTGGCTAACAGCGGGGAACATTTGTGTTCAGCCGCAGGCAAACAGCCCAGCAGGAATGGGCTCCTCTGAGTGTCCCCTGAAGAAAAGCACCCTATTTCAACCAGGTGACCATGGATTATATCTCACTCTCCTGAGGATAACACATGAACGGATGTTGCTTGAACGCCAGCAAACATACACTGCAATGCTTTGTTGTACAATGATTCCCGAGTACGTGTTACTGGCCTGGAGTGGTATAGTGTCCTACCATGAAGGACGCAATAAGTCTGCCCTCCCCAGAAACCTTTTGCAAAGGCTTTGGGAGTATATCCAGGAGAGCCGCGAATGCCAGGGCAAAGTAATCCTTTCACATGCTTGCTTTTAAACCATGTATAGTATTTTAAAAGGTACACTCACCGGAGGTCCCTTCTCCGCCTGCTGGGTCCAGGAGGCAGCCTTGGGTGGGTTCAGGGGGTACTGGCTCCAGGTCCAGGGTGAGAAACAGTTCCTGGCTGTCGGGAAAACCGGTTTCTCCGCTTGCTTGCTGTGAGCTATCTACAACCTCCTCCTCATCATCATCTTCTTCGTCCCCAAAACCTGCTTCCGTATTGCCTCCATCTCCATTGAAGGAGTCAAACAACACGGCTGGGGTAGTGGTGGCTGAACCCCCTAAAATGGCATGCAGCTCATCATAGAAGCGGCATGTTTGGGGCTCTGACCCGGAGCGGCCGTTCGCCTCTCTGGTTTTCTGGTAGGCTTGCCTCAGCTCCTTCAGTTTCACGCGGCACTGCTTCGGGTCCCTGTTATGGCCTCTGTCCTTCATGCCCTGGGAGATCTTGACAAAGGTTTTGGCATTTCGAAAACTGGAACGGAGTTCTGATAGCACGGATTCCTCTCCCCATACAGCGATCAGATCCCGTACCTCCCGTTCGGTCCATGCTGGAGCTCTTTTGCGATTCTGAGACTCCATCATGGTCACCTCTGCTGATGAGCTCTGCATGGTCACCTGCAGCTTGCCACGCTGGCCAAACAGGAAATGAGATTCAAAAGTTCGCGGTTCTTTTCCTGTCTACCTGGCCAGTGCATCTGAGTTGAGAGTGCTGTCCAGAGCGGTCAAAATGGAGCACTCTGGGATAGCTCCCGGAGGCCAATACCGTCGAATTGTGTCCACAGTACCCCAAATTCGACCCGGCAAGGCCGATTTAAGTGCTAATCCGCTTGTCAGGGGTGGAGTAAGGAAATCGATTTTAAGAGCCCTTTAAGTCGAAATAAAGGGCTTCATCGTGTGGACGGATGCAGGTTTACATCGATTTAATGCTGCTAAATTCGACCTAAAGTCCTAGTGTAGACCAGGGCTTAGAATCATAGAATTGTAGGACTGGAAGGGACCTAGAGAGGTCATCTAGTCCACTGACCTGCACTCATGGCAGGACTAATTATCTAGACCATCCCTGACAGGTGTTTGTCTAACCTGCTCTTAAAAATCTCCAATGATGGAGAGATTCCACAACCTCCCTTGGCAATTTATTCAAGTGTTTAACTACCCTGAGAGGAAGTTTATCCTAATGTCCAACCTAAATCACCCTGGCTGCAATTTAAGCCCATTGCTTTTTGTTCTATCCTCAGGGGTTAATAAGAACAATTTTTCTTCCTTCTCCATGTAACAACCTTTCATGTACCTGAAAATTGTTATCATGTCCCTCCTCAGTCTTTTCTTTTCCAGGCTAAACAAACCCAGTGTTTTCAATCTTCCCTCACAGGTCATGTTTTCTAGACCTTTAATCATTTTTGTTGCTCTTCTCTGGACTTTCTCCAGTTTGTCCACATCTTTGCTGAAATGTGGTGCCCAGACTGGACACAATACTCCAGACTTAACACTGTTCAGTCCGCCGGGTCATGCAACGTTTGTTTGTGGGATTTGGTAAAGGTAAAGTTATGTTCAGCAAAATCAGTGCAGATTGCTATCAAGATTGCAAACTAACTTCAAATGTGACTTGATATATATCATAGGCATGCTTTCTTTTCTGAGGGTAGTAACTTACAATGATTCCTACTGATGCTTGAAGAAGGATGAGACCAATAGGAAAAATGAAACCTCTTTAGAGGAGTTAGATATATTTTTAGAATTATATGTCTGCCACTGACAATATTTTAGACAAAATATATGCCTATAGTACAGACTTTGAACTGTACTCAACATTATGAAAGTGAGATTGTTTTTAGTGAGGGTTCCATAAACAGAGGAACAAAGCTGGAACAATTTGTAGATGTCATCAAAGACTGGAATTTTAGTTATTTTTATAATGCAACCAGCACTGACATATTGCCTAGCCATCAACCTCCATTCCCACATTAAGAGGTGTATAGTAAGGTGATTTCAATGGGCACTGGATCAAATTTTCAATGTGCCTCTAAAAATGGTACAGCTATTTTTGCATTAAAAATTCTGCCTTTGCATGCACAATATAAAGAAAATGGAAAGAAAGCACTGGGGAAGGAGGATTGACTCATTACTAAGGACAAACGGACTATGAGGAAAGACACATGAGGTTCTATTTTATGCGCTGCTACTGATGGCTGGGTGACATTGGGTAAATCACTTAGCCTCTCTGTGCCTCAGTTTCTCAAGCAGTAAAAGAAAAGATAATCCTTATCTCCCTTTATAGCTTGCCTTGCAATATCAGTTAAAAGGCACTATTTAAGCGCAAAAGTCACGTGGTAACATTTTAGAGACCTATTGAAAGTTTGCCCCTTTAGTCTTTGTTTATGAAAAACTTCTTGACCTCAAGATCTGAAGTTGGCTCTCTACAATTTTTTTCCTTTGTGACGTTTTGAATAGATTCTTGGGTGGCAGGTATTAAAGGCCAGGGCAAGCTAAGCCACCCCTGACCCAGGCTGTGGCCCTGCCCATGTCGGCTCGGGCCCACAGGTGGCCAGAGACAGCATTAGGCACAGCAGCCCAGCCCGGTGCTTGGGGGAGCCGACAGCTCAGCCGGGCGCTTAGGCTGGTGCAGCACTTGGGGGGGGGCTGGTGGCTTGGCCGGGCACTGGGGCCAGCCTGGCACTTGAGAGGGCCTGCGGCTCGGCCTAGTACTGGGGTCGAGAGCCAGCAGCTCAGCCTGGTGCTGGGGGGGCCAATCAGTGTGGCATGGGTGGGCGGGCCATGGCTCCTCTGGCTGCAGGGGTGTGTGTCTCAGGGCTCCTCCAGTCATGGGGGGGCAGGGCATTGGGGCTTTGGCATGCGGGGGGGCGGGCAGGCCATTGGACGGAAGGGGTGGGGTAAGCGGGCTAGCCTCCCTGCAGGGAGGGTTCACCTGTCACATATGAATAGACTAATACAACTTTGCACCTTCCCCAAAGATACTGAAGATATTTACAAAAATACAAACCATATTGAATTATTAAGCTTTGCAACACTTTGCTCTGGTAAGGATGTATTATTATGCCCATTTTTCTGATGGGAAAACTGGCAAGTGAACTGACTTGCTTGGACCACCAGGAATGAAACCACAGCCTCATGGCTTTTAGTCCTGTACCTTAAACATAAGATAATCCTTCTTCTTAAGAGGGCTACTTACCAGTTGGCATGCACACTCAGCAGCTGCTCTGCATTTAACCATGTCCATCATATTTTGCAAATGGGTAATCAAAGAGGTTTGAGATCTTTAGGCAGGGGATGTTATGTTCTATGTTTGTACAGTGCCCAGAAGTATGGGGCCTTTAGGTGCTACTGCAATATAACTGTATAATAGGCTAAATAGGGCTAAATTCAAATCTACTGACACATGAGGGTTCAGTTTGCACCCTTCTGAGCCCAAAGGGATAGCTGCACTGCTTGGGAGATATACATGGGGAATCAGTGGCAGCAATTCTGCTCCTTCCCTCACCTGGGAATTACAGCAGGAAGGGCGGCTTTACAATCTGATGATGGCTGCTATAGAAATGTTTGGATATCGTAGAACTGAGACCTTTGCATTCTAAGTTCCACATTGTCTTTTGGATCAGCGGTTTGTGGTCATTAAAGGTCACTCTGTGCTCTTCTGAAGAGTGACGATGCATAGCCCCCTGCCTTCTGATTAAATTACAGTTCCAGTAACTTTTATACATTTAGTGCATTTTGCTTATACAGAAAATTTCTGCAGTTTCAATTGCATATGTGTATTTTTCACTTGCTATCACAAACTGCCGTAGAGCTTCATCATTTGTTGTTAAACAGCAGCCATGTTTCTGCCCAGAGGTGGCTGCATTTCAGAAGTGGAGGAAATGATTGCTGTATCTACAGTATGGTCAACATTTTCAAAAGTGGTCACTGATATTGGGTGTCTAGTATGAAATATCTAATAGCGGCCTAAGTGGTTTACCAAGGTCAAACAGGCTATCTATGGCAGAGCCAGGTTTAGTACCCTGGTCTCTGGAATGAAAATCCTATGGCCTATCCTTCTTCTAGTCCATTTTTCTCTTGATCAGTGTAAGACTGTTCCCTACAGTAATTTTTCCAAGAAGCACGAATATAGATCCTCATAGCATATGTTTTAAGGGGTCCATAATCTTTGGGTATTTGATCTAGTTTCATAGATTGCAGGCTCTTACAACCTCAGATTTCATAGGATAATATCATTAGCCAGAATCACAGCTGTCCCAATCATAGAGGCAGTTGCCTAGGGCAGCACAATGTTCATTCAGTGACTGTGTAATATATGAATTGGCTGCAGGGTTCAGAATGGTGGGCAGTTGCCAGTTTGTTCAAGAACAACAAAAACCTTGTAGATGATGCTGATGGTTTAAGACAAGCCAGCTGGTTGAAGCTGCTAGTATTGAACTCTCCTACTGCCCTTTTGAAAAGAAGATGCTCCTTTCTGCCAGTTTCGACGCAACTCTACTGACTATTAGGGAGTGAAAGGAATAGTCATGGATGTGAGTGTCTCCTCAGATGGTAATGACCTTAGGACACATGTGGTCTTTGGCTACACATGAATGTTTCCTGTTAATGTCAATGGGAGCCATGCATGCATGCGTCTAACGGCACCATTTGACCTCTTATATTAGCCACAGGGATTTTGACCTGCTTTGCCAACTGCTTGGGCAACCTACTACATTAAGTAGCTTTTGGCCTCAGTGATCAGCAGGACCTTGGCAGCCCTAGGACTGATGCACCTGAAAGATTTCTGATAGAAGGGCCTAAGAGAATAGTAGGGAGAAGGAAATAACAATTAAGTTAATTAATTAACTTAATCTAATTAAGTTAGCAAAGTGCCTTGGAGAAAAGTTCCTTACTTCAATGGTACCATGACATTTCCAACCCACTGTAAGTAACAGCAGCAGGGGGATTACAGGGAATGAATGCAGGGAATTTACTCTGTCAGAAGAGAAAAGAAATGTGTGAAATTTACAACTGATTTCTTCCTTACAACTAAATCATGTCAGTTTGGAAGACTTACTAAATATTCTTAGCCACTAACATGTCTTTATTTTCTCAGCTGAGGAGGTAAATCATCCTCCTAAACATGGTGGAAAATCCCACTGGCCTAGCATGTTTCATTTCATTATTATTATTTATTAGTTGTATTCCTGTATCACCTAGGAGCCTTAGCTAGGCACAGGACCCCGCTGAATTCCCTGCATCCAGTACAAATGTAAATGCATTATTCCTATTGACATAGTGTGTTTGGCACTGAAAAAAGATGTCTTTCTCATTTATTTCCATCCTCCAATCTCTAAGATTTGAAGCTTTGAGGTTTATGTGTGGTAAATTGTTTTTTCTGAGAGAAAGCCTTTCAATACACCGCCTGTTTAATACTACTAATCCTTCCACTCAGGGCACCTTTCATCCAACCATTAACTAAGCTCTGCAATATCCCTGAAAAGAATATATTGTTATACCCATTTCACAAATGGTTAAATTGAAGCCCTCAAGATATTAAGTGCCTTACCAAAGTCATAATTCAAATTAGTGGCAGAGTTGGGAACAGAACTCATGGATCTTGAGTCTGACTCCTACTTGCCTGCTCTATCCACTGGACAATACTCATTCCCTTGTCTAAACACTGAAATGGTGTGGTTGACCTGAATTTCCCATCTGAATTAGACATGACCAGTGCCGGAGACATCTGCCCTTTCTATGATGGCTTCAGGAAAGAATTTCTGAAAAGCTATAATTTATCTTGAATTGAAAGCCTGTGAGGCTGTAATATTGTTGAGGAAATAGATTTCAGGAGTAGATGGAATCCAAAGATCATGCATTATTAATGATCATTCATTTTTAATTTGCCCTGCTGGTTACTAACCACAACTGGTAGCATTCTTCATCTTAACTCACAATGTTATGAATTACAACCTGAAGAGCATGTTAAAAGAACGTAACCTCATATAACCTGACACTGTGAATACTAGCGTTGACCCTGAACCAAAACCTTGGATCCGAACACTTGGGGACTTTGGATCTAGTTCAGACTCATCTCTCGTGAGTGATACTTCCAGAGTTAAAATAGGAAAGTTGTACCAAATAAAAGCCCTTTCCATGTGTGTATTTTTCTTCGACTCTGGGAAAAAATCAAAACTGATGAAACTATTGTGGAAGTTTTCTGATCCATTCCAGCTGCTGGGAAGCCTGTGGAAGTCAAGGTAACACAATGGTGTGTTGTGTGGTGTTCCCTCCCACCTTCTGCTTCTGTCCCTCACTCCAGGAAGAGTATAAGAAAATAACATAAGGACGGCCACACTGGGTCAGACCAATGGTCCATCTAGCCCAGTATCCTGTCTTTTGTCAGTTACCAGAGCCAAATGCTTCAAAGGAAGTGAACAGAATGGGGCAATTCATCGAGTGATCCATCCCCCTATTGTCCAGTCCCAGCTTCTAGCAATCAGAGGTTTACAGACACCCAGAACATGGGGTTGCATCCCTGACCATCTTGGCTAATAGCCATTGATGGGCCTATCCTCCATCTAATTATTTTTTGAATTTAGCTATACTTTTGGCTTTCTACTGCTACGAGCTACTTCTTTAGCTCAGGTGGTAGAAGACCTGATGATGATGAACGATGATATGGGTGATTATATAGGTAACCTTGTAGCAGAGCATTTACTCCCCCAGTCTCCTTACCAGAGGCATTTACTCCCCCAATCTCCTTACCAGAGATAATTCTCCTGCTCCACTGGTGGTGAGGAAGTTGGTAACCTGGGTGGGGAGATCTCTTTCCCTCTGGTGGTAGACAGGGCCAAAGCAGGATAAGGCTGGCCCAGGAGTTGCAAAGCTTGCATTGGGTCATGGGTCCCCAGGTGGCCTCTTGTTTTGCTTGTTCTTGAGATTAGTCCTAAAAAAATGAGGTGTCTAAAGAGGCTTTTAGAATAGTTGTCTGTGCCCATTTCCTCCGATTCGTTATCAAATTATGAATTTTGGCGTCTCACTCCTGTTGGCCTCACTTCTTCCTTGCTACCGTTAGACACCATTAGGTAGACTTGGAGATCTGTGCTCTATGACTTTCATTTGCTCTTCACTGTATTTGCTAATGGCATCGTGCTATATCCAAGCTGCCATGTGAGATACTAAGCCGTTTGTAGGTATGACATTATAAGGAGGAAAACTACTTTATTTTTTGTTTGGATAAAGAATAATAACTGGTTCTTTCTTTCCCTCTGTCTCATGCTATTAATAAAATGCATGTGAGAAATATACAAATATACAACACGTGTGGAGCTCATCAACATAACTGATCCCTGGTTAGAATACTTTCCATGCTGTGTGTCCCCATATAGCCCATCTTTCATGAACATGTGACCCAGAAGAATGTGTCATCAAGTAGTCACCAGGCTGACGAAAAAAATTCAAGGGAAACTGAAGCAACATAGCCTCTTCTTTCAACCTGCATTGAGCTTACTGCTAATGCTCTCTGTAAACTACTGTGACATTAAAGAGATGTTGGCAGCTTAGATTTACTCTAATTTTACATTTTGTAAAATAGGCTCTTATAAAATCTAAGATCCTTCCACAGCTTACCAAAAAAAAAAAAATCTAAAAAAGACTAGGTTTTTAAAATAAATAATCATTCTTTTGCAGTGTCTGAAAGCCAAAGTTGCATCTTTAAGACGCTCTAAATGAAAATGATTATTAATGTAAAACTGACATCATTGATTTGATTATTTTTCATTGTGCAAACTGAGAGAAATACAAAAAAATAAACCAGGCATGAAAGAGAAAAGTATGCTGGATTTTTAAAATTCCTCCACTATTCATAATCAAGTGTGTTGTTAAAAACACAGGGTAACAAAGATGTTTGGTTGTGAGGTGTGCTTTTTAATTAGCCAGTCTCATTTTAAGTCTGATGTAAACATTTCAAATCCGGGACGTTCAGACTGAAAGATGAAACTCCATGAATAAACTGTTTTGTCTAGAATAGTAGACTCAAGAAAGAAAGAGTTCAAGAAGACCACTTAAGTGATGCAAGCCATCATCTTGCCAATGCAAGATTATTCCCTATGGTATATTTGCTAGCGTTTTACCCAGTCTAGTTTTAAATGGCTGAAATGATGAAGCTAGATATAGAAGCTGTTCCATTTCCTGCTGTGCATGAAATGTCCTCCCAATCTCTGTGCATCGTATCCTTCTAAAACCTTATCTCTTCCTTATAGCCCACAAGTAGTGAGTTATCCTGTTTAAACAATGTAGCTATCAGGATATGTACCTACTAAATCAGATCTCATTATTGCTATAACCCTTACCCTATTCCCCCTTTTTGCCTTTTACTTTCCCTCACTGTGTTAGGTCTAAAATTAGGTTGTCAGCACTTCAGGGCAGATATCACGTTATGTGTTTTCACATGTTCTGTAAAGCAGCTCACAGGGTTTTGTGCACCACACATTCACTCCATAGCCATAATAATATGAACTGAACAAGGGATGAGGCAGAGGAGGACAAATCATTCTGAAGGCCCTGATACCAAGTTCTTTGGAATCCATGTCAAAACTCCCATGAGGTCAATGGTGCAGGATCAGGTGAAAAGGGGCAGATCCTATGAGGTGATGCTGAGGAACTCCTGAATGGGGTGAAACATCCTCAACAGCTACTGACTTCAATTGGAGTGTGGTGCGCACAGCACTTTGTAGGATTAAGCCCTAAATCCACAAAACAATTAGCACAAGAACCATAAAACTCCTCAAACCACATGTCATTTCCCATCATGCAAAGCATTAAGAGATCTTGATGTTACCGTATATTTATTTCTTTGCAAGCATAAGAAAGACAGAGAACAAAAAGAGTTAGATTGAGTCACAGCAGAGAAATGTATCTTCTTGAGGGGAGATAAACCTATTTCACCAGGTGCAAATAATCTTCAAAAGATGACGAAGGACTGATCTAGGCTACATTTGTGTAGCTACTTTGATATGCAGTACAGATTTATCCTCAGTTTCTTCAGCTTTTGGTCAGTGTTCTCCCTTGTTTTACATAACAGCAGAAGAACATTCCATTGAGTAACAGAGTCCTAATAAAATATCTTCAAATAGCTTAAAGCAGACCTTCCTTGTATAAATATATTTCCTCTATATCTTCCCCACCAAAGCAGATTCAAAGGCATAGAAGATTTTTTTAGAACTAAAGTGAGAGAAAAGCCTGGTTTCAAAACAATCTACAGGGCTCTGAAAGTCAATTTAAAAGATGATTATCATTTAAAACTAGGAGGCACAGTTAGGGTTAATGACATGACTCTTAATTATACCAGTTAGATCCTGGCATCTTTAAAAAAGAATGTGTATAAGATCATAAACAGACTAGATACATAAACTCTCTGAAAGGGTGGTTTAGGTAGTAATCACTTGTGAATACTGTAAAGAAATGAAGGGAATGAAGGGACTTAGAGAGTATTTATTAATTAATTAATTAAGTAAAATGACATGAAGATGCCCTCATGCAAGCTCTCTGCCCTTCAGATTCAGAAAGATTGCCCAAAAAATAGCTTAATAATTAGGAAAGCATGAAGGCTGTGACAGACTGGGGACATGACTGTCAAATTGGGAAATCCATTTTGTTTCAGGGGCTCTACTTTATATTGTAATCTTTAGTTTGGAGTGTGATCTTGATGCTAAATTGCAACCTCTTTTGTAGATTGGAGCATCATTTTGTAGCAGGGGCTTGTCACCTAGTGGAAAGACGATGTCTAACCAGCTACGACAGAGCAATCAAGGGCCACCAACACTGAATGACCCTAGCCTATTGGAACAATGGGGTTTCTATCAATAGGACCACTGACTTTGAATGACTTTCCACACAAAAAACAGACAGGAGATGGGGGCTGGAGCCCAGAACTCCCAGGGCTGAAGCTCTTTGGACAAAGGATGGCAGAGCCTGTTCTGAAAGAGGGCTGCTTCTCTAAGCACGGGCCAGACCGCTGCAACATGCAAGATGACCAGACAGTCTAAGGAAGGCAGGAAAGGCTTCCTAGCCTGAGGACACTGACCAAACCCACAACTCAGAGGAGGGGTGAGATCAGACTCCGGGGGTTGCATCAAGGCTTTCATTGTTTTTCATAGATCTGTAACTCTCTAGTGCTTTCAAGATTAAAGTTCCTATTGCCTTTGCTAGCCTGTGTTCCTTGCTTGCCTTCCATATGCTCCCTGAAGGGGTGAATCAGGAAGCTCAGAGCACCCACAACAAGGTGAAACTCTGAGGGACCATGTATAAGGTATTTGTGGGAGGACTAGGGCACTAGTTTGGGGGCCTAAGATAGTCTCACTGAAGGGTCCCACTGCCCAAGAAAGGTATCAGACACAGGGTCTGCACCTGGGAGTGTTCCTGAGAGACCCAGAACTAGGAATAACGATCAGTCATTATCCAGACCCAGGGGGCTTGCAAGCACATGGAATTCAATGGTTAGGTCCACTCCCAACAGACTGGTGTCCATCCAGACAAAGGGACAGAGACAGGAAAGGAAGTATTTCTTCACACAACGCACAGTCAACCTGTGGAACTCCTTGCCAGAGGATGTTGTGAAGACCAAGACTATAACAGGATTCAAAAAAGAACTATATAAATTCATGGAGGATAGGTCCATCAATGGCTATGAGCCAGGATGGGCAGGAATGGTGTCCCTAGCCAGTTTGCCAGAAGCTGGGAATGAACGACAGGGGACAGATCACTTGATGATTACCTGTTCTATTCATTCCCTCTGGGGCACTTGGCACTGGCCACTGTTGGAAAACAGGATACTGGGCTAGATGGACCCTTGGTCTGACCCAGTAGGGCCATTCTTATGTTCTTAGGTTGTGACTGTAGTAATTGAGGATTTTGTGGTGAATGAGAGAAAGTAGATATAATACAAATAGAAAAGACTCTTGCCTTTTTATGCTATCTTTTCTGATGTTCCTGCTATGTCCCCAATTAACCGAGGGCTCCTTTGATCAAAATTCTGACACTCAGTCATTAAGTTCATGACTATGAGCTCGATTGTGTCTACACTGCATGAGTATCCACCCAGTACTAACTAAACCCCCCAAATCATGTCCGAATATACAGTGGGCTCACTGTAAAACATGGGAAGGATTCCCTGGGGTGCAAAGTGTTCTTTTCGTTTTTTCCAAACTCTTGATCAGAAAATGGAAGGCAATATCTCCAGGATCTTACCATGCATAAACTATTGCCTTATCCATTACCATGCAAAACCATTTGGCAATACTGGCCTATTGCATAGGTTTATGCCTTCAGCTAAAGACTCTGTTCTCAATTAGGTCAGTTGTCTGCCAGATTTTCCTGGTGTCTTTCATGCATATAGTGCACATGTTTTTAGGGATGAGAACATGGACTTGATTAAGTAGAAAATTGGTGCTCTCCCAGATGTCTAATAAATTGCACATTAATTTCCAGGTTGAAATATTACACAAACCAACTTTAAAATGAGGAATCCTTTAGAGTTAATGGGGGAACATATGTTTGTTAGAACAAGTGTTCAAAATACCTATCCTGAAGAAAGATTAAATGCAGTATGTTGTACAGTGGAAAGGAAACAAAAAATTAAAGAAAATAGCATGGATTTTTTTAATGAAACCCACTCAAATCCTATAGGAAGAGTCTACTACAGTGGAACCTCAGAGTTACGAACGCCAGAATTCACAAACTGACCAGTCAACCACACACCACATTTGGAACCGGAAGTATGCAGACAGTAGTAGCAGAAAGAGAGAGAGAGAGAGAAAAGCAAATACCATACAGTACTGTGTTAAATGTAAACTATTAAAAAATAAAGGGACAGTTTAAAAAAATAAAAGATTTGACACATTCAAAAACCAGTCGGAGAACACTTCAACCTCCCTGGACACTCAATTACAGACCTAAAAGTCATAGAATCATAGAATAGCAGGGTTGGAAGGGACCTCAGGAGGTCATCTAGTCCAACCCCCTGCTCAAAGCAGGACCAATCCCCAACTAAATCATCCCAGCCAGGGCTCTGTCAAGCCTAACCTTAAAAACCTCTAAGGAAGGAGATTCTACCACTTCCCTAGGTAACGCATTCCAGTGTTTCACCACCCTCCTAGTGAAAAAGTTTTTCCTAATATCCAATATCCAAGTCGCAATCCTTCAACAAAAAAACTTCAAAAACAGACTCCAACGAGAAACTGCAGAACTGGAATTAATTTGCAAACTGGACACAATTAAAATAGGCTTGAATAAAGAGTGGGAGTGAATGAGTCATTACACAAACTAAAAACTATTTCCCCATGCTAATTTTTCCCCCTACTGTCACTCACACCTCCTTGTCAACTGTTTGAAATGGGCCATCCTGATTATCACTACAAAAGATTTTTTTTCCTCCTGCTGATAATAGCCCTCCTTAATTGATGAGTCTCGTTAGAGTTGGTATGGCAACACCCATTTTTTCATGTTCTCTGTCTATATATCTATATCTCTCTCTATGTATATATCTTCCTCTGTATTTTCTACTGCATGCATCCGATGAAGTGGGTTTTAGCCCACGAAAGCTTATGCCCTAATAAATTTGTTAGTCTCTAAGGTGCCACCAAGTACTCCTCATTCTTTTTGCTAATACAGACTAATACGACTGCCACTCTGAAACCTGTTTCTGTGCTTGTTTCATTTAAATTAAGATGGCTAAAAGGAACATTTTTCTTCTGCATAGTAAAGTTTCAAAGCTGTATTAATTCAATGTTCAGTTGTAAACTTTGAAAGAACAACCATAATGTTTTGTTCAGAGTTACGAACAACCCCCATTCCTGAGATGTTCACAGCTCTGAAGTTCTACTATATTGGGCAATCAAACTGAAAAAAGAAAATGACTGTGGTTTCACTGGTAGTGTAGTAATTTATTTTAGCAACATGATAGTTCATTTAGACTATACCACGTATTAATAGATCATAATTGACCTCCTATTGGGAGTTGCCATAGGATGGCTAAGGACAAGATGAGGCATGGAGACTGAGTTGTTTGCACACTCCTATAGTGGCTGGGTACACTTCTGTTCTCAAAAACAACAACAGATTTGAAAGTAGCTATACTTGAACAAAAAAACTTCAGAAACAGACTTCAAAGAGAAACAGCAGAACTAAAATTCATTTGCAAATTTAACGCCATTAATTTGGGCTTGAATAGGGACTGGGAGTGGCTGGCTCATTACAGAAGCAGCTTTGCCTCTCCTGGAATAGACACCTCCTCATCTGTTGTTGGGAGCGGACTACATCCACCCTGATCGAATTGGCCCTGTCAACACTGGTTCTCCACTTGTGAGGTAACTCCCTTCTCTTCATGTGTCAGTATATTTATGTCTGCATCTGTAACTTTCATTCCATGCATCTGAAGAAGTGAGGTTTTTATCCACGAAAGCTTATGCTCAAATATATCTGTTAGTCTTTAAGGTGCCACCGGATTCCTTGTTGTTTTTGTGGATACAGACTAACACAGCTACCCCCTGATACTTGACTTCTGTTCTCAGTTATTCTGGTTCAAATATGGAATAACTCCAATAAAGTCAATCAAGTTACCCTTCTAAAAAACCAGTGTGAAAACCGAAGTCCACCCTACTCTGTCCAAGTTACACTAGTGGGGCAGTGGAGAGGAAACCTGCATCTCAGCTGACTTCACTGTACCTGTTCTGTAGGGGCCTGATCTCACTCCCAATGAAGTAAAGTTGAATTTCCTCACTGACATCTCTTTGTATTCGATGAGAGTCTGAATTAATACAGGGCCTCACTCTGCAAGATTTTGGAGCTGATATCTTTCACTAGGGGGAAAAAAGGTGAAAAAAACCTTTAATGGTTTAAACTGAGACTTATGTTTCTAATGATCATTTGTGTTTACAAGTTTAGTGCAGTTAATGACTGAATTGTTATTCATTTGACCTCTATGTTTACATTCCAGCAACTCCCAAATGAATGTATGAAAAAGGAAGGAAGAAGGAAATGTGAGATACTTAAGTGCCCTTGGAAAACAGGACCCCGGCTTTCCACCATGCCTGATCTCCAAAGCTGGAGAAATACGCCTCTCTGGCCGACACCTTGAGAGTGAGGGGCTATGAGGTTCAAACTCACACGCTGATCGTTGGAGCCCTGGGCACATGGGAGCCCGGTAACGAGCAAGTGCTGAGAGAATGTGGAGTCTGTCAATGCTACACTTGGCTGATGCGGCAACTCATGGTGTCAGATGTCGTCAGGTGGTCGAGGGACATCTACACAGAATACATCACCGGACATTGGCAATACTGGGAGGAATGAGCTGGAGTGCCAATGAGAAGCGCGTAGCTCACGAAAGCTTATGCTCAAATAAATTGGTTAGTCTCTAAGGCGCCATTAGTACTCCTTTTCTTTTTGCAGTCAGGAAAGGAACTCAAATACTTTCCTGATGGACTGTTTTTTCTAAATGGACAACCTATTCTAAATTCTCAATTACTGAGGGACACTCTTCACTCACTGATATATTTTGCTTTCCGCCACCAATTCTCTGTATTACTTTTTTCATTAGTAATGTACCCAAATACTTGGATGCTAAATATCTAAACTGTATTCTTAAAAAAAAACAACAAGGAGTCCTTGTGGCACCCTAGAGACTAACAAATTTAATTGGGCATAAGCTGTCATGGCCACGAAAGCTTATGCCCAAATAAATTTGTTAGTCTCTAAGGTACCACAAGGACTCCTCATTGTTTTTGCTGATACAGACTAACACGGCTACCACTCTGAAACCTGTATTCTTAAAGTCATTCACCTAAATTTGGGTTAAAACTGATTATGCATTATATGTATCTTACGACTTTAAAAACAAACTTTGTATTTGTGGATAATCTAAGCACTATACCCAGATGTACAAACACTCTTTCCTCAACCTGTATATTATATAATTTTAACATGAGCTTTAATAAAATTTGTATATCTTACACAACAAAAGTTTTCTCTTGCTTTCTCTACCTAGAAGTCTATCACAGGTCATTTGCTGGGAATCACATGATTTTGTTGATAACAGCCTTCTCCTGCTCTGTAAAAAGCTGTAAGTGTTAGTTTCACTTTCTAATTCTCAGGCACTAATCATAACCTGCTGCTGTTGTGTGTTGCTTTTCAGCACTGCAGTGGAAATTTTATGGAGTAAATCCCACTGATGTAAATAGGAATTTTGCCACTGACTTCAATGGACACACGATCAGACCCTACATCCATCCATCCGTCTGTCCATCCATTTTTCTGAGGTGAATTATTTTTCCAAACAATGTTTTAAAAACAAACATACATGAAAACATTTCTATTAGCTGTTGTTAAACACTCAAAAACTACCCTTCTGGGCCTAACACAGTCCCCCTTAAAGTGCTGGCCTCACTTATCATGGACTGAAATCTCATTAATTGAATTATTAATGGTGGCATTGTTGGCAAAGAGGCTAATTAAATCTAATAATAAATTGCACTGCTAGCACCTTCTATCTGAAGATTTCATTGTGCTAAGAATATGAAAGAATGGATTAATTTTAATTTTCTCCAAGAAGAACATAATACTATTATTGTTGTTGATTATTTGTATTGAGGAAGGTATATCATTTAGGGTGATCTAATACTTTGCTAGTGAAGTAAAAACAATGAGGAGTCCTTGTGGCACCTTAGAGACTAACAAATTTATTTGGGCATAAGCTTTCGTGGGCTAGAACCCACTTCATCAGATGCATGGAGTGGAAAATACAGGGGCAGGTACAAATTCATGAAAAGATGTGAGTTGCCTTACCAAGTGTGAGGTCAGTCTAACAAGACAATTCAATTAACAGTAGGATACCAAGGGAGGAAAAATAACTTTTGTAGTGGTAATTAGAGTGGCCCATTTCAAACAGTTGCAAGAAGGTGTGAGTAACAGTAGGGGGAAATTAGGTTTAGGTTTTGTAATGACCCAACCACTCCCAGTCTTTATTCAGGCCTAATGTGATGGCCTAATGTGATGGTGTCCAGTTTGCAAATTAATTCTGCAGTTTCTCGTTGGAGTCTGTTTTTGAAGTTTTTTTGTTGAAGAATGGCCACTTTTAGGTCTGTTATTGAATGACCAGAGAAATTGAAGTGTTCTCCTACTGGTTTTTGAATATTATAATTCCTGATGTCAGATTTGTGTCCATTTATTCTTTTGCAAAGAGACTGTCTGGTTTGGCCAATGTACATGGCAGAGGGGCATTGCTGGCAAATGATGGCATATATCACATTGGTAGATGTGCAGGTGAATGAGTCCCTGATGGTGTGGCTGATGTGGTTAGGTCCTATGATGGTATCCCTTGAATAGATAGGCGGACAGAGTTGGCACTGGGGTTTGTTGCAGGGTTTGGTTCCTGGGTTGGTGTTTTTGTTGTGTGGTGTGTAGTTGCTGGCGAGTATTTGCTTTAGGTTGGGGGGCTGTCTGTAAGTGAGGACTGGCCTGTCATTAATTTAGCAGCTGGGTATGCCTCAGGCTTTCTGCAAGATCTTCAGTAACTCCTGCTTCTGACCAAGTTGGATGTACCTGAACCACGGCTTCTCTCACTATATTTTGGCATTCCATCTTCCAATCCTGGTCTCCAGTCAATGGAAACCACCCCACTGACCCTAGTGGTACTGGAATCAGACCTCTGGTCCCAGTGGAAATTCAGAAATACACCCTGTACAATACTGAGAAAAAAGTTAAACAAACATTTTTGAATTTGCTCTGTGTCTCTCTTGTCATTCTTTTGGGATCTTTGAAAGGGCCAATATTGGATAGCTGTGTTTTAGCAGGTTATTATCTAATAGCAATTAATTATGAATGAGATTTTAAAGAAACTAAACAAGCTGGGGTGAAATCCTGGCACAACTGCAAAACTCCCACAGAGTTGAGTGAGGCCAGGATATCACAGATGGTCTCTACTTTAAAGGTTTGACAAGCTACGGGCTCAAGCCGTACTGTGGTGGCTATTCTCAGTGACATCAGTGGGACTATTCACATTAGTGAGAGCTACACTTGGGAGTACATGTTTGCAGAACTGGGTCCTAAGTTAGACCTGCACATAGGAAATGATGACAACAGACAAGGAAGGGGAGAGATGAGGGCAGCAACAAATATGAAGATGCAAACCATATCTATGTAGTTAGTTAGATGCTACATATGTAATGTAGTTGTAACTGTGCCGGTCCCAGATATTAGAGATACAAGGTGGGTGAGGTAATATCTTTTATTGGACCAACTTCTGTTGATGAGAGAGACAAGCTTTCAAGCAAAACAGAGTTGCTCTTCTCCGAGATGTTTATTTACATAAATAACATATGCTACATATGTTAAATATGAAGCTTGTAAGAACATGGTGAGAATTTACCTTGCTATCGCAACCTGTGGATTCATTTGGACCTCAATTTTATAGGTCCCCATCTTTATAATGAGCTGAACTGCATCCCTATTAACTTCAAAAAGTTTACATTCAGATCTGAAATGTGTGTGTCCAGCCTCTCCCTACGATATTCATTCTGAAACTAATTGAAGGAGTCTGATTGCATTGGTCAGATAAGATGGCTAATGTTCTCTTAACAGCCTAAAATGTCTTTACAATGTGAAAATATTCTGTGTAGGGATGACTCAGAAATTACCATCCTTGCCAACTTGGAAGGCCCTAGGTCGTTTGCGTCAAATGGTGTCTTGGTAACAAATGTATAGGTCACATTTACATACACAGTTCCATACATAATGAGATTAAAGGTCACAGCTCCTCAGAAAAAGCCCAGTTAATACTGCTATATAAAAACTGTCTGTTGTCCACAAATAGAAAAATCGCATTCCACAGGGGTTTCATTAGATGAATTGAGCTGTCTGTATCCACCACAATAGCAAGAAGAGCTGCTTGTTTATTTTTTCATGTATTTATTAGAAATTTTTACCCTGCCTAACTGTTGCAGCTGTGTGCCTTCTATTCCATATGGCTGGAAGTTGAAGTTAGACAAATTCAGACTGGAAATGAGGCATTCATTTTTAACAGTGGGGGTAATTAACCGTTAGAAGAATTTACCAACGGTAGTGGTGGATTCTCTCCATCACTGACAATTTTTAAATCAATATTGCATGGGCGGCGGGTGAATCATGGGCTCGGGGAGGCTAGTCCCCGGCCTGGGTCACCCCTTCCACCTGAGTGCCCGCACCTCCCACCCCTGCCCCCTTGAAGCCCAGAACACCCACACCCACACACGGCCGCCAATCCCCCACCCCAGGCCAGGGTCACCGTCGCGCCTCCAGGTCCACAGCGCCGGGTGGGCGGTGCGCAGGCCCCCCCACCCGCCCCAGTCCCAGCCCCAGCCCTGGAGCACCAGGTGGCCCCAGCCACTCCAAGTCCCAGCTGCCCTAGCCCCAGCTGGCTTCCCAGAGGAGGTGCAGCCTCTCTGGGCTGGGGCCAACAAGCAGCAGGAGGGGGCTTGGGGCAGAGCATGGGCAGGGCCACGCAGGGCTGTTTGGGGAGGCACAGCCTTCCCCAGCCTATTATATGCACCACCCATGCAAGATTGGATGTATTTCTATCAGATGTGCTCTAGGAATTATTTGGGGAAGTTCTATGGCTGGTGTTATACAGGGGGTCAGACAGTGGTCCCTTCTGCCTTGAAATCTATGAATCTCTGAACCACATGGAGGACTGAGGAAGGTACTGACTTAAGGTAGCTACTGGTGCATCTCCAAAATACAGGACATCCCCACCACGAACAACATAAGCCTGCCCCCACCTGCACTGGCCCCACCTGTGTGTGCCCGCTTCCACCTGCCTCACCCCATTTGCGTGAAACCCACCCCTACCTACTTGAGCCCACATCTACCTGCATGGGCCTACCCCTGTCTGTCTCATTCCACACAGAGGAACTGCTCCCACCTCCGTCCCAATTGGTGTCCTCCTGCATCCACAACCTCCTCCTGTCTTCTCTCATTTTCACTGGACAAAAGCCACAGCTGATGCTAAGTCCCTACCTGACAGACACAGTGCTCCACAAAATTAGGAATGGCCTCCCTAGATAGACTTATAAAGGATAATTAAGGGCCAGATCCAAAGTCCACCGAAGCCCACAGGAGTCTTTCCATTGTCTTCAACGGACTTTGGATCAGACCCTAAAAATGTCAGACCCTGATCTTGCATTCCTTACCCAGGGAAAACTCCCATTGACATCTATGATTTTCATAAGGAGTGGAGGAATAGGCCTTTAAATATGTGTGGTATCGCTGGGCTAAGAAGGAAACATGATAATGGTCTGTTTGTTTTAAAGGTGTCAACACCAAAGATACAAATAGGTGCCAACTTCTCCTGGAGCCGGTCGGTGCTCGACCCCCCCCCCACCAGCCCCGCCCCCATTCCAACCCCTTCCCCAAAGTCCCTGCCCCAACTCCACCCCCTCCCTGCCCCACTGGACACCTTCCCCGAATCCCCACCCAGCCCCGCCTCCTCCCCTGAGCGCCCCACATTCCCGCTCCTCCCCCCTCTTTCCTGGAGCTTGTTACGCTGCAAAACAGCTGTTTCATGGTGGCAAGCGCTGGGAGGAGAAGCGGGGATGCGGTGCGCTCAGGGGAGGAGGTGGCCGTGAGCTGGGGCGGGAGGGCGGGGTAGGGAGCTTGGCTGCCAGTCGGTGCAGAGCACCCACCAATTTTTCCCTGTGGGTGCTCCAGCCCCGGCGCACCCACGGAATCGGCATCTATGCCATTTACGGGCAGTATAATGAGTAATAACAGGAAGGCCCTAAGAAAGGGGAAATTTACACTGCTTATCAGTTTAAACTTCCTGACAGTGGGCTCTATTGGCCTGAGGAATAGTCTCCCTAGGCAAGGGTGGTAGTGGGGCATTTGAAAGGGACATTTGAAAGAAGTCTGAAAAACCAACTAATAAAAGGTACAATGGAGATCAAGTCTATGCTAATGGGGAGATGGACTGGATGAGCTAATAGGGTTTTTCCATCTGTAGATTATATTTTTCCAAAACTAGCAATCATTTGAGTCATCCTGCCCAGCCACCCCACAAAATATATGTCCTGTAAAATGTACAAACGTTCATTATTTTGGATGGAAACTAGTGGTGTGTGAAAATGCTGAGAGCATCACCGAATTTCATTGCAAAATATTTGGTTTTTTTTTCTAGGCCATTTTGGTGACAAATTTTATTTCCATACATATTTATATAGGAAAGTAAAACACACACACACGCACACACACACACGCACACACTTGAAATATTGCATGTTTTGGTGTGAAAATTTATATTTGTCCAGCTGAAATGTTATATTTTTACATTCAGCTTTTGAAAAAAAACACCAGTTTGTTTATTTAAATTAAAAAAAATAAGACTTTTGCAGGGAATAGATCATTTAACTAACTTTTGGAAACATCCTACTAGGGCAAGGCCCCATGAGCTTACACTGCACCTGCTCAGGTCTCTGGGGTTGTTACCTCACTACAAATAATAGACTAGAAACTGACTTTAAACAGGCGTGAAACTGACACTTTCAAGTCACTTTCACAGTATTGCCAACCCCAAATGTTCATGAATCAGACTCACCAAAAATCATGAGATTGGTTTTAAAATCATGACATTATGTAAAAATAATAGATTTGGTGTTCTTTTTATTCTGTTTTTTGAGCCTTTAGGGTGCACTGGGGTCACATTTTGAAGCTTTCTCCACAGCCACAAGGGCTAGATACTTCATTTATCTTTAAGAATGAAGGCTGAAATCATCACATACCACTTGACTGCAGGAGCTGGGGCTTTAAGAAAAACAATTATCATGAGACTCATGACAAAACCATGAGAGCTGGCAACACGACTTTCACTTCTATTTAAAGACTAGTTACTTTTCAGAAGGCTCTTAAACACAACACTACAGCGATTGAGTTGCAGTTCTCACAGGAGAGTATTTAAAATCAAACACCAGGAAAATTTGACATTTTAAAATTGAGAAAAAATTTGAGACTTCTGAGGTATATCAGGGCCACTGCAGGCAGGAAAGGAATATAAACAGGCACCAGAGCTCTGGGCAGCTCTTCCTCTTGAAAGAAAGTTGGAGGGTCAAATCTTCTAGTCCTTAATCAGGTAAAACTTGTATAGCCATCAGCACCTCCACTCATAGATATTAACATGTGCTCAATAACTATATACTTCATATTTAAATATCTGAGCTATTTTATCCAGGGCTTCACATTTTATATGCATTGGCTCAGGGGCTACATTTTCTGGCATATTCTGAACTGTGCTGAGCACACAGATGGTGCTCAGTGAATAATACAAATCATGACAATAATTGTCAACTTTATGGACTCTGTGGATGCAATTTCAGTTCTGGAATTGGCCTGGATACAGCTGGAACCCTAAGAATTTGAGGCATAAACACATCTGATACTCATATGACACTTTCTCATTTCTTCCTTTTTTTCAAACTCAGAAATAGTTTTCAGTTAAAATGTAAAATTGCACAGCAGCCATTGCTCTACAGCCCACCCTGGGACAAAACTGCCGCCCTTGGCGATTAAATGATCTCCTTCCTTCCTTCCTTCCTTCCATGCTGCTTTTCATGCTGTCAACATGACATCTTTCCCAACTGCCTGGGACCATTTGCTGGAGTCTCAGAGAACTGGCCTTCTTCGCTTTGCTCCCATCTATCAGAGCCCTCATTTTTGTTTGTTTGTTTTGTTTTTGTTTTTTGTAGCATGCAGCAGAGAGGTAGGCTGGTTCAGTGGATAGGGAGCTAGCGCTGAGACACCTGGGTTCCACTTCCTCCATGGACTTCCTGTATGACCTCAGCCCAGTGGTTTGGGGAAGAGTTTCAAAGCCTTTTAGGCACCTTCTAGCTACTTTTGAAAATCCCACTAGGTGCCTAAATACCTTTGAAAATCTGGACTTTAGTCTCTGTGCCTCAATGCCCCATCTGTACAATGGGGATAACAGCACTGCTCTGCCTCACAGAGGGGCTATGAGGAGAAATAGGTGAGACATTGTGAGGCACTCAGATACTATAGTGATGGGGCCACATAAGTACCACACGCAGAGGGGGAACCTCTCTACACCACTGCTATCCCTTCCCTAGGTTTTGGCCCTTTCTTTTCACCAATGCCCCTTAAATCTCCCTCTTTTTTGAATGTAACCTTGGCTCAGAGGGTTTAGCTGTATTTTTTCTGAGTCCCCTGTGTTCTCTCTTCCATAGGCGCCGCCCCAGCCCTGCCCCGACTACACCCCACCCCGCCCCTCCCACCCCTGCCCTGCCCCCATTCCAACCCATTCCCCAGAGTCCCCACCCCAACTCCGCCTCCTCCCTGCCCCATTGGACTCCTTCCCCAAATCCCCACACTGTCCTGCCTCTTCCCCACCTCCTCCCCGAGCATGCCACATTCCCGCTCCTCGCCCCTCCCTCCCACAGCTTGTTACGCCACGAAACAGGTATTTCATGGCGGGAAGCACTGGGAGGAGAAGCAGGGACGTGGCATGCTCAGGGGAGGAGCGGATAGGAGGCGGAGGTGAGCTGGGCCTGGGGGGAAGCTTGGCTGCCGGTGGGCGAAGAGCACACACCAATTTTTCTCAGTGGGTGCTCCAGCCCCGGAGCACCCACGGAGTCGGTGCCTATGCTCTCTTCCACACCCCCAACCCTCTGCAGAGGGATTCCTGTTTTACAGGCTCATCTAAGGACTGACTTCCAGATCCTTAATTTAATTACCAGCCCTTTCATATCTTGCTCACTCTGCCTCTGTTTGTAAACAAAATACTGCCCCAGGTGCACCTCTCCTCTGCAGAACCCACATCCCAGACTATTGCTGATCTGTGGTTAAGAGCTCTGCCTGGGACCACACCTTCTGTATGAAACTGGGGGGCGGGGAAGGAGTCCCGTCCCGTTCCCCCCCCCCAACGCCCACCCTAAATGGTGTCCCTGCCTAAGGGCCGATGTTGACGGCGCTCTGTCGACATAACTTCTGCCACTCATGTGGGGCTGGAGTAGTTAAGCCAATGTCGGCTTAGAGAGGCGACATTAGAGAGCTTACAGTGATGCAGCTGCGCCACTGTAAACTCCCTAGAGAAGCCGGACCTTTAATTAAGAATTCAGCGTCCCCTGCCAAATCAGATACTTTGAAAAATAAATCTACCCAGGGCCCACTGGCATACGGGTGTATTACCTTGGGTGCGACCGTTGTCCCTATTGCCCAAGTGGCCAGCCAGTAGTCAGGGCCTTGCAGGGTTGTTTCCATTAGGATGAGAAATTGGTGTTCTCAGTCAGGCATATTATTGGTCTGAGCTTGTTTACTTAAAAAAAAGTCCACAAAGTCCTGCTTCCCTGAACACAGTAGAAACCAACAACAGCAGGCAATCTCCTTGCTCAGAAATCTCTACCAGTCCAGCAAGTTCTGTGCCCAAGAACCTCTGAGTCTCTGCTTTTCCTCAGGGTCACACTCACAACTGCTTCTGCTGGCTTTCTCTGTCTCCACCACACACTGTGTGCAATCAGTGTCCTTGCCCATGTTTGCAACCTGAGAAACCCAGGGTCCACACAACTTAGCTCTGAGCTGCCAAGCAGTTTAGTATCCCTTTTTACTACATCAAGGGAACTGATTGCTCTTTTTGTTGAGCCTGGAAGAGAATTCTTGGCACATCCACTGGCTCTAATGAGGTCTGAGGATATATATGGATCTAAGGTGCACCTGCTGTCATTCATTAATACCTTTCAGCATAACACTATTAAACAGTAAGCAAATACCGTACCATGGTATTGACTTTCCCTCAGTGTTTCCTACCTTTGGCACATAGACAGCAAAAAAAATATTTATATCATACTGAAGTAGACATTTGCTTTTTAATGGTGCCCCAGGTTGCTCTGTTAACATTTGGGGCCAATTTCCTACACTGACAGACACCTCTCCTGGGGAGGAATCCCATGATTCTCCCACTCTCAGACCAGGCATTGGGCTGTAGTCACTGTGTACCAACTGAGATTTCCTCAGCAGGCCTAAGTTAGGGTCAGTACCTGCAGTTCTACTCCTTGGGATTTGAGACTTGCATTATCCAGTGACCAGACTGTCCTCTTAAAGCAAAGTATTGTGTATTTGGATCTACACCATTTCAGAGAGAAAGATCGTAGAATAATAAACAATCTATATGGGCCTGTCTTCCCTTATACCATCCCCTGGAAACTTGGGAAGGCCCCAGCTGCTTCAGATATTGTTGCAGGATTTATATCTGGGTCAGTCTGTTTGCCCTACAAACAGCTCACTGACACCTTCTTCTTCTCTCGAGAGAGAGTCTTTTTAACTGTTTGGTGTCCCTTTGATCTCTAGGTTCCCAAAACAGCAGTGTAATTTTGGAGCCTGGAAGTAGCATCTTCATTACTAATAGCTTGGCCATTGTCTTGTTATTGCCCCCAAGTATTTATTGGGTGGCAACTTATATAGAGGGATTGTGTTGCCTTCCTGCATGTTTTTCCAACAGCCCTCTTTTAACCTAAATTAATATATTCTTCCATGAAAGCCCACTAACCCAACATAGCTATACAGCGACTATTCATTGAACAGGTCACATGCAATATTCCTAAGATTACATATCAGTATTCCTGGGTTATTACATAGCAGTTCCACATGCACACCTCACCTAATGTAATGCTTTACACCTACACACAGTATGTGTAAAGCAATTATTCAGTCAGAAGTCTCCATTCACTCATGCCAGTGGTAGCCTTTGCACAGGTATAAATGATAACACAAGGCCCAGAGGAGGGGAGAAAGAATCGGCCCCCAGGAGTGCAATGAAATACAAAGATAGACTTAAATTGATTGCTGGCATCCCCTAATTTTGGAGGTAGAGTGTTCAAATGGACTATTCATGCTAGGCAGAGCCACACAGAATATCTGTGTGTAACAAGATGCTCTTTGTAGCTAAACTGCAGACAAACAACTCGGTGGAACTTAAATCTGGATTTGCTGCTAGCTCATTCTCAGATTCTGTGCTTTTTAAACCGTCTGTCTTCAAGGTGGTTCCATAGCTGCAGCACAACATAAGAGGTCAATTCCTCGAATCTTTCCCCTCCACAGCACAGATCTGCCCTATTCCTATGACTATTGTCCTAAACTTACTGCCGTTGTTTATCTTTGCAGCTGACCTCAGTAATATTCCAATATAACCGTTTTCAATGCAAGCAGACAAGGTATCTCAGCTCTGAGGCAACACGCTGGAATTTGAGAATGCACAGCAGATGCTAAGCAGTACCCGCAGCACCTTGGAGCATCTCAACCTTTGTACCTGTCTCTGGTAAACACAGACCGTCGCTCTTTGGTACAAGGGAAGAACATGATCACCAATTATTTTGTATGTGCTACACGAGTTAACACCCTTTATGGAGTTAAAGGGGCCAAGGCACAAGAGGACATTGCAGAAGGTGAAAGGATTTTTTGTGTTTGTCTTTGCTCTGCCTGTGCTACCCTGGCTTGCGTGTGAGTACGTGAGCCAGACAGGTATAATCCCATATTACAAGGAATCAGCCTCCATGTGAGGTTTAAGCATCTGACTCTGGCTGCTGCCAAAAAGAGAGATTAGGCTGAAAATGTTGCAGTATGAAAGACAACCACTGAAGTCAGTATTATGGCCTTCTTGCCCCCCGGCCCCGTCCCACAATGAGGGGAAAAGCCCAGCCACCTGGCACTGGAGTTCAGCAAATGAAGAGAAAAGCAGTTAAAGCTTCTTTGGAATGAAACAGGATCCAGATAACAACAAGAGGCAGATCTTATTTGGAGCCGGGGGCAAAGTGCCTCCTGTAGCCATTTGAATGGGGCCATTCTCTTGAAATGCACAGTGGGTTTTTTTAAACACTTGCTCATCTTCCTGTAACTGAATCAGTCTTCTTCCACCACCAGAGTTTCGCTGACGTACACCATAAGAACCAGGTTTATTTTAGGCAGATTCCTGCCTGAGAAAAGACAGTTTCCTCCACAGGCCTTAAGAAAGGGAAATCTTTCCACTAGAGTTAGAGATCCTGGATGTAGGGGTTTCTTCTACAGAATAAAGACTTGAAATGTATATTTTGGTTGTATGAATGAAACCACCAAGAAAAATCATCATTAGGAACTTGATTCCTAGTTATTCCATTCCTGCACTTCTGGCAGGGATAGGAAGCAGGGTTCAAGTTGGCTTTAAAGCCACCTTTGTGCTCCCAGTATTGTGAGCTCATGCAGAAGGTCTGGTCCACGGCTGGTGTAAACTAGAAAATCCTTAGGGCTGCTCTAAATTATTCTCTGCTTCCCAGGTGCACTATAGGACCAAGAAAGCAGAAAACTGCCTTAGTGCACTGCATTCTAGGCATGGCCCCCATGCTGGGGGTTTGATGCCAGCTCTGTCCTTCACAGGGAGTATCCACAGGTGACTGTTTCCACCCCCTTTAAGGCCTTTTTATGTTGCTCTGGCCTTGTAAAGGTGCGAGGTAAGCAAGACATCTTCCCTTTAAATATGGTGTAAATCTTGTTATAGGGAAGTTCATCCTGAGAATGTGAGCACGTATCTTCAGTTGTGCCCCAGGTCACTGTAATCTTTGAATTAATTCACTAAGAGGCAATATTAAAGTAAAGAACCAGCAGCTTTACTGAAATGCTTCTCACTGAGCTTCAAGTTCCTATGGAATGAAACACCAAATTGTCCTGTCCCAGCATCTGTAAAACCCTTAGCAGAATTGACCAATATTGCCCCTGGCCCCATGTCCTGCATCTAAGGCTAGTGGTGAGCTGGAGCTGGTTCGCACTGGTTCGCTGGAACCGGTTGTTAAATTTAGAAGCCCTTTTAGAACCGGTTGTCCCTCAGACAACCAGTTGTAAAAGGGCTTCTAAATGTAACAACCGGCCAAAAGAGGCGCCTTAGGCACCAACTCCGTGGGTGCTCCGGGACTCGAGCACCCACAGGGAAAATTTGGTGGGTGCAGAGCACCCACTGGCAGCTCCCCGTCCCGCGCCCGGCCCCAGCTCACCTCTGCTCCACCTCCGCCTCCTCCCCTGAACGCGTCTCCCCGCTCTGCTTCTCCGCGCCTCCCTCCCCCGGTTTCCCGCGAATCAGCTGTTCGTGCGGGAAGCCTGGGAGGACTGAGATGTAGGCGGCGGCTTCGCGCTCAGGCCCGGGGAGGTGGAGGCGGAGCGGAGGTGAGCTGGGGCTGGGGGGTGTGAGGAGGGCCGCCCGCACCGCAGCAGGTAACCCGGGGTGGGGCGCAGGGGACCGCTCCCCGCCCCAGCTCACCTCCGCCTCCCTGGGCCTGAGTGTGAAGCCACCGCTTGCTTCTCAGCCTTCCCAGGCTTCCCGCGCAAACAGCTGATTCATGGGAAGACGGGGGTGGGGGTGGAGAAGCAGAGCGGGGCGGTGTGTTCAGGAGTGGATGCGGAGGCGGAGCGGAGGTGAGCTGGGGCCGGGTGCAGGACAGGGAGCTGCCAGTGGGTGCTCTGCACCTGCCAAATTTTCCCTGTGGGTGCTCCAGCCCAGGAGCACCCATGGAGTCAGTGCCTAAGGAGCCACTTTTGATGTGACCAGTGAGGGGAGCAGCCGCTCCCCCTACTCCCCCCTAGCTATGCTCCCCCGCCCCTAGGAGCCAGAGGGACCTGCCGGATGCTTCCTGGGAGCCACCCCAGGTAAGCACCGCCGGGACTCCCCACCTCGCCCCCCTGGCAGGTCCCTCTGGCTCTTAGGGGCGGGGTGGGCATCCACTAGGGTGGCCCACGCTATACCCCCTGCTGGTGGATGACCTCTCCTAGTTTACCTCATGGAAAACCGATGGTATGTTGCCTCCCTTTGGACTTTACAGCAGGATAGTTAAGACCTGTTAGTTATCATGCTATAAAAAGCCTACCATTAGCAGGGAAGACACACCCTAAGTGTGGCCTCTACTAGAGAAATTGTTTCTGACACCAGCTCATGGTCAGCCTATGCCCCAAGGGGGTGTGTGCAATTGCCATTGTGATCTTTATCCAAGCTGGTGCACAACACAGTGGGTGTCCATAAGAATCACTGTAAATCATTCACGCTGCTGGGAGTCATCAATGGATTATGTTATCTTCTGAGGCTGCTATAATGATTAGAATGGCAACCATTTCTAAACTCTTATCTAGACCTAGTTAAACAAGCTGGGCTACATGTCTGTATCATTCAATTTGTCAACTAAAATGACAATAAAGCAATTTCCTGTTTAGCTCTGAGTTCATTCACATTTATGCTGATCCTGAATAATGGTGCTTACTTGACCCTTGTTATGCATACAATGCTCAACTGGGACTGAGATTGAGCTGAGTCCATCAAACTCACTGAACTTGTGGACACATATTTAAAATCTCTGGGCTAGAGACCGGTCTCAGCCATCACAGTGTAAATCTGAAATAGCTCCATTAAAGTCATAAGCCTTAGTCTCTTTGTGCCACAGGTGCTGTGCAGAGACAGATATTAATTGCAGCGTTCTGCCAGGTTTTGTTTTGTTTTTTAATCTTTTGGAGCACAGTGCTTTCTAAAATGTAGATCAAGACTTGGTTTTGTTAAAATACATTCAAACCTTTAACATGAAAAAGGGTTCCCAGTTTGCCAATCAGATAATAAGTTTAATTCTTACATTACACTTTATTTGTAGGTCACAGTGTAGTTTATGGTTGCAGCTTATGTAACAGGAGAAACATGAAACTAAAGTTTTAGAACAATAAAAACCTTCATGTCACCAACAACCTGCCAGCGAATCATATTCTTGCAGTCAAGTTCCATTCCCCTGAAGGCAATTTGCAACAGAAATATAACCACACCCCTGGCTTGCAAAATGCTGGTTTAAGAAAACATCAAGCAGATCAATTACCCGAACAACTTCACCTGATAGTATTTCAAGTTCTGATGATTACTAGTCTTAATGGTGAAGGTTACTGACCTAGCAGGCATGGATCTGTTTGCTTCTGTGCCCATGATTCTTGAGGTTTTAAAGGGACACTTATGTCAAATTTGGCCCTATACAATTTCTAAAAACAAGTTTTTACAAAACTTAAGACGAATAGAAATGGGTTAATGTTTTTTAAATTTCCAGCAAAAACTTAACAAAGAGTAAACCTTCCCCTGCAGCATTTACAATCAAACATTACAACAAGATGTTAGTACCTGAGGACCTATGAGAGAGAAATTGACGAGAAACAGAAAGTGAACGTGACTAGTCTATTTTCATTGCCCAAGTGGGAAGAGAGGCAGAAAGCAAACAAAGAGCATAAATAGTTAAAAATAAATTAAGTGTTCTTTGTAACGTATGTAAGGACATTGATTTTAGTAATATATAATTATTAATTATTTTAACGTGATATTGTACCTTTAAACTCTGCACCAACTGTATTTTAAAGAGGAAACCCTTCCTATTACAAAAAGCATTAGGTTTTCTAAAGAGGACGAAGGATGGAGGATGGGAAAATGAAATACTGAACTAGTCTTATAAGGGGGATGTCGCTGGCACATAGAATCATAGAACTGGAAGGGACCTTGAGAGGTCATCTAGTCCAGGGGTTTTCAAACTCTGGGTCGTGGGTCCACAGAATTGGCCGCTGGTGGACCAGAGATGCTTTGTTTACCTGCGGCGTGCGCAGGTACGGCCTATCGCAGCTCTCGGTGGCCGTGGTTCGCTGTTCCTGGCTAATGGGAGCTGTGGGAAGCAGCGTGGGCTGGGCACAGTATGTTTCGCAGTAAATCTGCCCCTGGTCCAGTCTCCTGCACTCGTAGCAAGACTAAGTATTATCTAGACCATTTCTGACAGGTCTGTCAGAACTGATGTTGGTGACATATTATTTATATGTACGGTTGCTGTTAGTGTTTCTTAATTGATAAGAAAATGACATCTTATCTGCGACGTGGGTGAGAATCCTGAGAGGCTCTGAAGCTAGAACAGTCACTGGCCACAGTTCTTATCACATCAGAGACATCTGTGACTGCGTGTATGAATTTACTATAAAAACACATCAAATCTGCAGCTTCAGAATGAGACAGCGGATTGTGAAGTAGTCAAATAACCCACACACCCCTATGGAAAGTGCAATGGAATCTTCCATTTTCTCCGAAGGGGGAGGGAGAGAAACCTTGGCTATGCCAAAATTATAAATCATCCTTTCTCTATTAACCAATCACATCCTCTAGTGGGCTTCCTCATGAGGCCTGTGGTTTTGATAAAGGTGTCTGTTCATACAAAGAGCAACCAGCCGGGCTCATTCCAAGCTGCAGCCTGTGAGCAGATCGGAATATACAGTAATCCCCTTCCTTGCAGTTTTGGTCAAGAAAATCTCAATAAATGGGAAGAGTGGGGATGTAAGGTGAGCAGGGGTTGGAGGAGTACTAATAGAAAATGGTTTGGGACAGATTTTGTGTACTGAGCCAGAAGAGACTTCAGTTTCAGGGGAGACTGTGCTAAGCTGACAATTGGATGGTACCACTTCAAGGGAAGGGAGGTGGTGTCATTATCAATCTATGCTAAGGAAAAAAATCAGATGGGTTAAAACTGTTATCACTCAAGGCCATACTAGTCGTTGCTGTATCCCTATTGTATTTGATGGAGTCACATCAGGGATAAATTTAGAATATAAATGATTTGTAAAATAGGACACATTCATCCCTGGTATTGTTCTTTATGGGCGTGCCTAAGAAATACGCCTGTGAATATAAGAATATCTCTCTTCCTTAGCTCATGTGAGAGCTGCTTAATGTGTGACTTCAGAGCTCACTCGTCCTGAGAAATGAATGGAGGGCTTTTATAATCCTAGAAGCAGGGGGTTGGACTAAGCCCTGTGTTACACTGAATGAACACTTCCCTGCATGAATCCCTTTCTGCCGTATTTAAACTTTCATCTAAAAAAAAAAAAAACAGCTAGCTTTTGTAGCTGCAAAGAAACACCTCTGAACATGAACTGAACCATGATGGGAAACTGCTGATGGAGAGTCTGAACAGCAAGACGGGTATGAAACAGTAAATTCCCACTCAACTGAAGTATTAACTCTGAAGTATTAACTAATGGCAACCCCCCGAATTATGCTACATTGTTAACCATTTCACTGCTAATCATTTTAGTGGGCACATTTGGGGATTGTGAGTAAGATCTGGCACATCACCATTATTTCTCCTGTTTAAGCATATTAGTTCTAAACAAATCTATTTTTTTTTTAAAAAGTAGATTTTTAATATTGTTTCTAATAAATATACATATATTACATATATACAAATATACATATATTCTCAAGTACATCTACACAACCAGAAATATCAGGCATGGACACCGATACCAAAACTATAGTGACATCCACCTAGAGCCCTCCTCATATGCAGAGGCTGTAAAAAACCAACCCCACAGTTGATTCCTTGATTTTGAGCCCGATGAGGCAAAAGACAAACAATTCATGGAGGACAAATAAAGAAAGGTTCATTCATTGCATTTGGAACTGGGATCTTTAATGGTCACCAAAGGAACGAAGATAACTAAGTAAATCTTGTAAATATTAATCTTTCAGGGAAAACAATACTCCCAACAACTGGAAGCCTGATAAGACATTGGATTTTGCCATCAGTTTGATAGGAATCTCTTTAATTTCCTTAAAATATGCCTGAAAAGGGATCAGGAAGGGGAGAACATGTGCTACCATTCAAGGAAGTCAATTCATGTTATTAATAGGAGAGGTGAAACATTGATTGTTTTTTGGTGCCTTTTTTATCATTATTATTTGCTAATGGCTTTAAGCACTGGAGTCAAATGTGAAGTCCTGTACAGTATTTCTAAAGAGAATAGTTAGTTCCAGCAAGGATTGCAGTAGCAGCCTAAGCTTCACCATACTGCCCTTCCTGCCAACACAAACTGACTCTGGAGGGACGGCTTCTAAAAAGGAAAGAGGACTCCACTGGCCTCTTTGCTAAGGCTGCCAGTAAGGATTTCAGTTACAGAGGTGGGTTTTATGGTGTGCCACAGGGAACTGACCTGAGACCCCACCACTGTGGTCATTTCCCTAGGCCACTAAAGCTTCAGAGGGCAGTGTCATACACATCAGTGATTAACTGGTAGAATCCTTCTCCAGGAGGTGATGACTTCCAGGCTATGTCTACACTTGGAGCTGGGGGCGTGATTCCCAGCTTGGGAAGACATACTTGCACTAGCTCTCAATGACCTTGCATGCTAAAAACAGTAATGTAACTGTGGTAGTACAGGCCGCACAGCCAGCAGCAGCATGGGCTAGCTGCCCCGAGTACGAATCCACCTGAAGCACAAACCCACCCCAGAGCTAGCACAAGTATGTCTCCTTGAGCTGGGAATCAGACCCCCAGTGCCAAGTGTTGACGTACCCTTAGCTACTATTGACCCGGGCTGCTTTTGAACTCGTGAGCTGGAGGTCAATCCAATCTCCTGAGCCTTGTAGTTCCCCTGTTATGTATTTATGAGAAGGAGACTCAACAATGAATTTATCTGCAGTGAGTGAACTCTAGTGAGATAAAACTGGGTTCTTTATTCAAGGACATATATAAATGGAACAGCTCCCAGCAGCCCCTGCAATCTCCTTCCTTCATCTCCCTCTTGTGATCTGACACATGTGTTACATTTACCTACTTTTGCTCCATTTAATTAGCATCAGTACTTACAACAGCTATGTCCTAGGGTGAGCACATCCTATACACAAAAGAAAGGGATAAGGGTGCTCAAACCTCATGCTCCAGAGCATATGGTAATTGCTTGATTGAGAGAGGGTGGAGTTCTCTTCCCTTTAAGTACTACACATAAATTGAAAGTTAACACCTGTCCTTTGTCCTGTAGAGCTGAAGTGGGCTATTTAAAATGAATGATTTAAGCCCTGGTCTACACTATGAGTTTAGGTCGAATTTAGCAGCTTTAGATCGATTTAACCCTGTACCCATCCACATGACAAAGCCATTTTTGTTGACTTAAAGGACTCTTAAAATCATTTTCTGTACTCCTCCCCGACAAGGGGATTAGCGCTGAAATCGACATCGCTGGGTCGAATTTGGGGTAGTGTGGACACAATTCTATGGTATTGGCCTCCGGAGGCTACCCCAGTGTGCTCCATTGTGACCACTCTGGACAGCGCTTTCAACTCAGATGCACTAGCCAGGTACACAGGAAAAGCCCCGGGAACTTTTGAATTTCATTTCCTGTTTGGCCAGTGTGGCGAACTCAGCAGCACAGGTGACCATGCAGTCCCCCCAGAATGTTTCTACGCTCCCCCTATCATCTCCGTCCCTGCGGTAATCGCAGATTAGAAGGCAAAAAAACCGCACTCGCAATGACATATTTTCTGAGCTCATGCAGTTCTCCCGCACTGATAGGGCACAGCTTAATGCATGGAGGCATTCAGTGGCAGAGGCCAGGAAAGAATTGCTGTGTTTGCTTAACAGCAAAAGTATCATGCCTCACTTGCGATCCTGCCAAGCCAGGTCACTGTGTCACATGCACTCCACGCTGTGTCAGCCTTGGGCAGGGGCATGACCGCTTCGTGAGCGGGAAGGCCATAGATATAGACATTGCATTATGTAGCTTCTGTAGCTAGAGAAAACGTTCCTGTACATTCGGCAAAGTCTGTGGCAAAAAAAGAGAAGCCCCGTGACACACCAAACTATTCATAATACACAACCACACTTTACATAAAGTATAATAGGGACCACACGGGGGATACGTTCAAGTTGGATTTCCATAGTGTAGTGCTTATCATCTTCACCTAACACATGAAAGGTCCCCGGTTTGAAACAGGTCACTGTTCCTTTTTCTGACTCACTTCCTGCATTTTTAGTCTTAGAACGGACCACGCTGTGAAATTTTACTTTGAATTATATCAAGTATGAGTTAAATAATATGGAAGCTCTCTCCAAGTTATAGTCCCGGGTTCCTTACCCTTTCAGCTGCTCTCATAAATTAACATTTTTGTTAGGGGCGGGGGAAAATTTTCATGAAGCCTTTTATAGGGACTAAATGCTATCTAGGACTCTGAAATAATCTTAACGTGGTCCATAGAGTGCAATCCTTTGTTCTGGATTTGTCATTCCACAAGTTGAACTGCTCCTTACTACAGTCCAGGCTTCATGAGCCATGGGAGCAAGGGGCAGGCTGGGGTAGGTGTGACCGCGCAGTGCTGCCGGCTGGGAGAGCAGCCTGAGGCAGAAGCCTCCAGCTCACATGATATTCCAGGCAGGACTGAATCTCCATGAGACAAAACTTAAAAGAAGAGAATGACCTGGAGTCACTCCCATTCGGTACTCTAAAAGGAGGATAGCCATGTCTGTCCAGGCGCCCCGATCGATCTCATCGAGGTCTGCCAGGAGCACCCAGGAGATGTATGATGGCTGTCAGTCCTACTGCACCATCTGCCACGAAGGCAAGGAGCTGCTGCTGTGTAGCAATGCAGTACAGCGTCTGCCAGCAGCAGCCAGGAGAGGTATGGTGACGGTGAGCTGAGCAGGCTCCATGCTTGTCGTGGTATGGCAAGCATGGCAGCGGGCTGAGCGCGGCTGGCGGATGGGACCCCAGACCAGCAGCGGGCTGAGCAAGGCCGGCAGCTGGGACCCCGGCTGGCAGGAGCTGGTGGATGGAGCCCCAGACCGGCAGCAGGCTGAGCGGCTCAGCCTGCTGCCAGTCTGGGGCTCCGTTTGCCAGCCCCGCTCAGCCCGATGCCTGCCTGGGGTTCCGATCGTCCAGGCAGGCAGCGAGCTGACCAGGGTTGGCAGACGGGACCTCAGAAAAAAGGCACAAAACGATGGTCTGCCGTTGCTTTCACCGAGGGAGGGAGGGGGACCTGATGACATTTACCCAAAACCACCTGCGACAAGTTTTTGCCCCATCAGGCATGGGGAGCTTAACCGAGAATTCCAATGGGCAGCGGAGACTGCGGGAACTGTGGGATAGCTACCCACAGTGCACCGCTCTGTAAGTCGATGCTAGCCACGGAAGTGAGGATGCACTCTGCTGACTTAATGCCCTTAGTGTGGACATATGCAATCGACTGTATAAAATCGAATTCTAAAAATCGACTTCTATAAAATCTACCAAATTTCGTAGTGTAGACATACACTAAACACTTTTGTTAAAGACAGGTGTAACTACACTTTTAAGAAGAAGCATTCTTTATTGTATAGTTCCATGCAGTTGTGAAGGTGTTCTGTAAACCAGGGTAAAGTTTGCAATGTTGTAGCTGTGTTGATCCCATAATGTTAGAGAGACAAGGTGGGTGAGGTTAAATCTTTTATTGGACCAACTTCTGTTGGCGAAAGAGACAAGCTGACACAGCCCTGAAGAGCAGCTCTGGGTAAGCACAAAAGCTTGTCTCTTCCCCCAACACACAGTCCAATAAAAGGTATTACCTCACCCAGCTTGTCTCTGTTATAAAGTTTGTTCTTACAAGGCTTGTCATTAAATATATCATTTTGGAAAATTATCGGAGATTTTATTTTTTAAATGACTCAGCACAAGTCAAGCTGATCGTGAAGGTCATGAGAAGCCAACAGAAATATGCAAACGCAATTATTGCTAGGTCCTTTTAAACCCTCCAGGACAAGGGGGAAATAAAATGTCCTCTGTTCTGAAGCCAGGTGGTTTTTAACACCAGCTTGCTTTATATGTTTCCATGTTTCTGGCTTTTTGAAATTTCCATTGATGTGTAAATACACATAAAAATGACTTATTAACCCTCTAGAAGAAGGCTGTTTTCTGGGTTGAGTTACACTAAATTCTGAGCATCAGAGGGAAGTACATCTACTTTTAACGATATCTTACATGGGGATATTTGTGAACCAACATGGTGCAAACAAAAGGGGCCAGATACGCAGCTGGTGTAAATCTACAACGGAAGTGTCAGGGAAGCCTTATGATGGTATTTAAATCTGTCAAGCCAAACTTTTCAGTAATTGAGACACAAGTGCCACCTATAGAAAATGTCAGTGGACATGTGTATCTTTATAACCTTCACTGCTGCTCTAGGTTCCAGCCTTTGGAATCAAGATGTTAACAACAGGAGCCATGTTCCTCTATTACAGGGATGAGGAACCTTCTCTATCATGGGCCATTGACCCACAGAAAAAAAATCAGTTTGGGGCCACACACAGCCCTACGGGGGGCGTGGGTGGGGGGAGGCTCGGGGCTTCCGCTAGGCTCTGGGGTGGGGCTGGGGATGAGGGGTTTGGGGTGGAGGAGGGGGTTCCAGGCTGGAGGTTGAGGTGTGGGAGGGGATGAGGGCTCTGTCTTGGGGTGCAGGCTCTGCGGATGAAGAGTTTGGGGTGGAGGAGGGGGTTCTGGGCTGGGGCAGAGGTGCAGGTGAAGGTACGGGGTCTGGGAGGGGGTTCGACCTGGGACAGGAGGTTCAGGGAGTGGGCTCCAGCCAGGTGGTGCTTACCCCAGGCGGCTCCCAGTCGGCAATGCAGCAACGCTAAGGCAGGCTCCCTGCCTGCCCTGGCTCCACGCAGCTCCCAGAAGCAGCCGGCCTGTCAGCCCCTAGGCAGAGGGGCCAGGGGACTCTGAGCAGTGCGCACTGCCCGTGCCCATAGGCAAGACCCCTGCAGCTTCCACTGGCTGCAGTTTCCAGCCAATGGGAGTTGCCGACCCCTGCCGGGGGCAGGGGCAGCGCGCAGAGCTTCCCTGATCGCCCCTGCTCCATGCTGGTCGCTACCGGGAGCTGCGCAGAGCTGACCGGACTTTTAATGGCCTGGCAACCCTAGCTTCCCCCCACAGTGGGGTGAGCCAGCGCTCATGGCTTCAGCCCCATGTGGCGGCGCCGAGGCTCAGGGCTTGAGACTTGCCACGGGCCATAGGTTCCTCACACCTGCCCTATTAGAATTCCCTGAAACAGATCTCAAGCTGCAGGAAGGGTCCAATCAGCTTTTGTGGAATTCTGTGCAGAGGAAATCTATCTATGGTACTTATATGGACCCCATTGCTGCAGTATCTGAGCACCTCACAATCTTTAATATATTTACCCTTACAAGTCCGATGTGAGGTAGGGAAGTACCTTTATCCCCATTTTATGTTTGGTAAACTGAGGCACAGGGACGCGAAGTGACTCACCTAATGTCACACAGGAAGTCTGTGGTGGAGAAGGGGAGTGAACCCTGATCTCCATTGTCTTAGGCTAGTGTCCTAATCACTGGACCACCCTTCCTTTTATCCCAAAAGAATAGAGGATCAGATTAGAAGGGAGATAGCTCTATGAAAGGTAGACATTCAAATTGTTTGAGTCCTAAACTCACACAAAGGAACAATTTGCTTGAGCTAAAAAAATGTCAAATTACCAGAATATCCATATACCACTCCCAATCCTAAACTCCGGACTCCGTTTTTAATCACTCCTTGTTGAGGCAAGATATCCAACCTAAAAAAGGAGTTTTGCCCACGTAAGGAATTTCTGAAAACTGGGTTTGGGATTTAGCCTTTCATTTGTTAACCGTACTGTACCTGGTTTAGCCTTAAGTTTAGGCTAATGAGCCAAGAATTTAGCTTTTGTGTAATATCTTTTACGTGAGATTCTGTACCAGTTGCAGTCATGATGTTCTATAAATAATAATTAAAATACAATAATTTACAACACTGGAAGACTTGATGACTTGGGAGACTATTATGGGACATGAAGCCTTTTACCTCAAGATCACCAGCTGGAAACCCGCGCAGGTCTGTAATAGCTAGAAGCTGTTACCAACTGATAGCTTCTTTGTGAAATGAGTTGGTGACAGGCTCAGTCTAGTTCAACATCTGGCAGTTGGCAATATCAGATTAAGACAATCCCTACCCTACAGTGCTCACAGTTTAAGAGGCAGACAGAGGTCCATATCATGCAAGCATTAACTATGGGGGTAGTGCTTAATTAACTGGAAGCTACCCATGGTAGTAAGCAATATGTCCAATTGTACCTGTCTTCAGCAGTTGAAACCCCTCCAGCTCATCATCAAGGATCTACAACCTATCCAGAAGGATGATCCCTCACTCTCACAGACCTTGGGAGACAGGCCAGTCCTCGCTTACAGATAGCCCCCCAACCTAAAGCAAATACTCACCAGCAACTATACACCACATAACAAAACCTTTAAACCAGGAACCTATCCCTAAAACAAATCCCGGTGCCAACTCTGTCCACATATATATTCAAGGGACACCATCATAGGACCTAATCACATCAGCCACACCATAAGAGGCTTATTCACCTGCACATCTACCTATGTGATATATGCCATCATTTGCCAGCAATGCCCCTCTGCCATGTACATTGGCCAAACCGGACAGTCTCTACACAAAAGAATAAATGAACACAAATCAGATGTCAAGAATTATAACATTCAAAAACCAGTTGGAGAACACTTCAGCCTCCCTGGACACTCAATAACAGACTTCAAAGTGGCAATTCTTCAACAAAAAACTTCAAAAACAGACTCCAACGAGAAACTGCAGAACTGGAATTAATTTGCAAACTGGACACCATCAAATGAGGCCTGAATAAAGACTGGGAGTGGATGGGTCACTACAAGAACTAAAAACTAATTTCCCCTTGCTAATTTCCCCCTACTGTTACTCATACCTTCTTGTCAACTGTTTGAAATGAGCCACCCTGATTACCACTACAAAAGTGATTTTTCGTCCTGTTGATAACAGCCCACTTTAATTGAATTGTCTCGACCCCCCACTTGGTAAGGCAACTCCCATCTTTTCATGTACTATGTATCTTCCTACTGTATTTTCCAATCCATGCATCTGATGAAGTGGGTTTTAGTCCATGAAAGCTCATGCCCAAATAAATTTGTTAGTCTCTAAGGTGCCACAAGTACTCCTAATTGTTTTTGCTGACACTGACTAACACAGCTACCACTCTGAAACCTGTCATAATACACTGGGAAACCCAGAGGAAGGTTGCAGCTTGGTTGGGACATTTTGTGTTCTTATTCATTATCATTGTACTTCTTGTAAGCATCATGGAAGAAGCGAGCAATCAGGAATGATTTGAACAATAGTTTTATTAGGGCTAGATTGTGACTCCATCCATACACAAGGGTATGAGAAAGTGAAAAGCTCCATACATAGATTACTTGGACCTTGGATCCAGGTGCAGAGGAGTAAGCAATGCCCAATTGTTTCCTCTCCAGAGCAGACTGTTGAGGAATCGATAGATTTTGGCTCCATTGCCCCCACCCCCATTCACATTTACTGGTCAGAGTAGCAGAGCCAGTGTAGTGGGATGCGGGGAGAGTTGAGGGGGACAGAAGCTCCTTTGGAATGGGAGGGGCTGGAGGAATAGGAAGGGGAGTGAGAGGAGGTACAGACACTCAGTCTCGGGGGGAGGGGAGGGGAACTGACTCCAGGCTGGGATGGAGGATCCTGAGAGTTCCTATCTGCTCCCAGGCCCACTCCAGCCCCTCCAGGGCCCACTCCCCATCCTAAGCCTGCATGCTGTGGTGACCCCTCCGATCCCTCCAAGTCCTGCTCTCATCCTCCACGTATATATGAATATTTTCATGAGAGTGAGAGGTGTGCTAGCCCCTCCTCCTCCGCCAATTCTGCTGCCTGTGGGGAGGGTAATAAATTGTCCATGGTATAGGCCAACTAATCCCTGGGAGCAAGAAGGAAGCAGAGAAGGAACTGTGATCAGCAGTGTGTCCCTCATTCACAAGGCCTACCTCCACTGAAGTAAATGGAGCTACACTAACACCAGTTGAGGACCTGACCCACCCAGCCTCCAAGGGCGACCCTTGGTGGTGCAGCTCATGCCTCACCCCTTGCCCAGGGTTCAGCCTAAAGACAAAATCTATCCCATAATTTAAGTGCCAAGGATGCACTTGTCACTGTGCAGGGCTAAAATTAAGGGCTTTATAGAGCACCAAGTACCCTCTCTCCTCCATGGAGGTGGTGCCCACAGATCACAGATGAGAAACACATGGCTACATTCTTCTCACTTTCACTTGTGCTTCTCCCACTGACATCAGTCTAGCTGTTTCCCCAGGACTATAACTACCTAATTCTTAAAGATTACTGACTGCCTGGATCTAATCGTCTCAAAACCCAAACACATTTTTAGCAGTGCCCTGTATAGCAAAGAGTCATAACAATGAGTTGCTTATGATGCACCAGTCTCTTTTCTTTGGATCATTTCCTTATTGAACCCATGATGGCAGAAAGTCAGACATACCGTAATTTGGCAGTGTTTCATGGATTACACTCAGTCACATGAAAATGAAGGCAGAATCTGTCCTACATACTTCTGCTATTTTCTTGTGTTCTGCCAATTTCAAAATGTTTGGTCATGAGATTTGCAGTTGATGTTAGTTTAATTAAATTATGATGGGCTTCCCCCTTCCTGCTAACTAGCTTATGGGTGCCATAAATCTGTCTCTCCTCTTTCCTGCACTAGCATTATGTAGGGCCTTATTTGTCCACTACTGGAAGATCAAGTAAGTGACATGATACTTTTCAGCTGTATATGACTCAAACAGCTTTCTAAATGGCCAACTGTGGACCAGTACAAGCAGTGGCTATTGGCCACTGTCATAGACAGGATCCTAAACTAGATGGACTATTGGTCTGATCTAGTCTGGTAATCTCCATGCTCCCCAATGTGCTTAAGTACAATTCAGACAAACACAAACTAGACATGGGCCTGAGCTACCAAGTTCAGATCCAAACTCTGAGGAATTTGGATTCCAGTTTATGTTTGGGTTCCTCTCTATCACAAATACATATGGGTAGCAGAAGAATTGGAGAACATATAACCAACAGCAGCACAGCTGGCATGCGGGACCTTCCGTGTTAAAGGCATGAAGCTCTACCACTTGAGCTAAAGGGGTAAATCTCCAACTTGGTAGTTGTAGCAGACTCACAGACCTCTTCTGTGGGCCAGCCACTAAAAAGGAGCAAAGACACATGCTCCTTACTTGGGTGACATGCTCGGCATAAGAGAGAAGACAATCAAGGGAAGACTCACTGAAAGAAGTAAACTTTAAGGAGGGAGCTGATGGAGGGGAAAGAGCTTGCAGCTGAGATTGGAAGGAGATTTTACTGTATAGGAATAAGTTAGTACCCCTTTAAATAGCTTGTGAGCCCTCAAGTAGTGCTCACTGTGTTCTGTGCTTTTAGAAACTACCAGAAACTTGCCAAAGCAGCAGTCTGTATGTAACTAGGCCTTGCATATATTGAGCAAACAGTTATTAAGAACGCAGCCCTGCCCTTGTGGTTTCTTCAAATTATTTGTTGTGTAAAAAGCAAGACACACAAAGACAAAGGGACTTAAGGAGATAGACTTAGGAAGAGCACAGATCATGTGTGCATATATACGAGTGCATATGTAACCCACACACCTCCTGGGTGTGGTGTTCTGTCCCATCTAGTGGGAGAGAGACAGAGAGAGAGATAAGTCTGCTGTACAGCCTTAGCTAAGGGCCATACGGTTTTTAGCTCATGCAATAGAGGCTCCTGCGCTAAGCTCCAGAGGTCCCAGATTCAATCCTGCCTGCCAACAACCGGGGCCTGTCAGCGTGACACAGGCACAACACTAGGAGGAAACAGGAGCTGAGATGGCACCATAGAATGCAGAGCTTTGAAGGTGAGGACAAGGTGCCTGAACTTGATGCAGAAACAGAGATGGAGCCAGAGAAAGGATTAGTGGGAGGAAGAGTGATATGGTCAGAGCAGTGGGAGAGGAAGGTCACTTTAGCTGCAGCACTTCGGATGGAGCGGAGAGGAGGCTGCTGCAGTCCTCAAAGCAAGAGCTGACTGAGGAGTGGACTGGGGTTTCAGCAGGGAGATTGTAGAGTGATATGGAATCCGAAGTGACAGAACTTTCCCAGAGTCCTAAGATGAGAGCGTGGATTTAAGTTACCTCTCCAGCTGATGGGTCAAGTGGTGACTGTGCACGGACCAATGCTCCCAGTGGCATTGTGCTCAAGGCCGGCAGAAATTCTGTCAGAGCTGGGGCAGTGCAGGCCTGAACTGCCCCTGATACTTAGCCTCACAGGTGCAGCTCTATTCACCAGGCTCCTCCTTGTCCCATTCACTGAATTCACCATCATGACTGTACATACTCACTTCCCCTAGACTAGGAATGAAGGACTGGGATTATGCCTGATACACCCCGGTATAAGTAAAGGTGGAAAATGCTTTATTCCCTCCTCCCACTCTCCAAAATGCACCCGTCCAAGGCTAGCTGCGATCTGACCCAGACGTGGAGAGAGAAGGGAGCTGTTAGTATGAAGATTAAACACATTTAACTTATAAACAACACAGCCAGTACAGAGCACAGCTACTGCTAATGGTATAGGCAGCTCCAGGGCCAGACTGACCGCAATGAAAATCAGGAGCAACTCCATAAAAAAACATTCAAAGTCACCCCAACGTGAGATCACAATCAAGCCCACAGCACGTCTAAGGACCACTGATAATGTGGTACTGACCCTGAAGAGATGTGACCCGAACCTTGCCCATGCTTCACAGCAGCAGGGTTCACTAGGAGTGCAGACAACATGGTGTCAGTCTCGCTGCTTGTGAAGGAATAGAAAAATCCCTTCACTGTGCAATATGCATTTATTTCCTGTCTTGAATTTAAGGGCTCCCCCGTTCTCAGGTTTTTATAGCTGCCTGCCTATCTCAAGCACAGGCCAGTTGTTTCTCTCAGCTCCAGTAAATACATGTGTGAAAAGATGGCTCCTCACTTGCAATTCAGAGGCAATGTTGACAGGTACAATAAGTTCAGTAGAACGGTTCAAGCTGCAAGCAGCTTTTTGCAGCCAGGTTCAGAGAGAAAAAAACCACTCATTCAGATGGAGATTGGGGTTTTTTTGGTTTATTTTTTACACATGATTCTCCAAGTGTATTGTCTTGGTTGTGGTACATGATAGGACTCAGGACAGCTAGAGATTGTGTCCAAGTGGCCTGTAAATGAATACAAGTTAATGGGACTGTGACGTTCTCTACCTTGTGGGAACACCCTACACCCCCATGTTCATCCTTATAATATAATTGTGTGGTATCTAATGCAAAGTTTGTCATGTTGGGTGTCTCCAGAAAGCTCATGATGTACTGAGCATTGTTGCTATGGTAATGTTATAGTAACATTATAGGTTGTAATTTCATGTATATAGGTTGTAATTTCAGGTATATAGTTATGAGGCGGAAAATGTGTCCTCATGGCTTAAAATAAGCCCAAACAAAAACTCTCCAAGAGCAGAGGGGCAGTTCACACCTCATGAGGGCATGTATGGGACAAACCCAGCCCAGCCTCACAGGAACAAAGGACACTGGCCTAGGCAACAACAAAGGATCTGTTGGACTTTCGAGTGAGTCACCCCTCTTCCTTTGGTCAGTTTGGAATTGCAATGAGGTAATGCTCACCTGACTCTGAAGGGGGGGGGGGGCAAAGCCAAGAGGCAAGAAAGAACATGATAAAAAGGAGAGACGTTTGCCAGGCTCTTCCTCTCTCTTCCACCTACATCTACAGACACCACACCAAGCGACTGAAGCGCTGATCAAAGGGGAGAGCCTGGCTGAAGGGCAACCAGCCAGCCAGTGGTGAGAAGCATCTAAGTTTGTAAGGGTATCGAAAGTGTTAAGATCAGCTTATAATGCGTTTTGCTTTTATTTCGTTTGACCAGATCTGACTTGTTGTGCTTTGACTTATAATCACTTAAAATTTATCTTTGTAGTTAATAAATCTGTTTGTTTATTCTACCTGAAGCAGTGCGTTTGATTTGAAGCATGTCAGAGACTCCCCTTGGGATAACAAACCTGGTTCATATCAATTTCTTTGTTAAATTGATGAACTCATATAAGATTGCAGTGACCAGCAGGCATAACTGAACACTGCAAGACACAGGTTCCTAGAGTTGCATCTGGGACCAGAGATATTTGCTAGTGTCATTCGGTTGCACAATCTGAGGAGCAGCTTACATGCCAGAGGCTGTGCATGAACAGCCCAGGAGTGGGGGTTCTCACAGCAGAGCAGGGTAAGGCTGGCTCCCAGAGTCAAGGACTGGAGTGACCTAGCAGATCACCAGTCCAGATAACACTGGAGGGGAACGTCACAGGGACTAAATTTAAAGTGTCTCAATCTTCAACAGTAAAAGCCTCTACAATTCGTTTAACATTTTCTGGTTATGAAAGGTGGGAGAGGGGAAAGAAGGAGGTTAGTGCTGTACTCTTTTTGAATTCAAGGACACTGCTCTGAAGCTTGTCAGATTTACACTCCAGACTTTTAATTCAACTTGACAAGTATCAAGTCTTTGTACTAAATGAGCCTCATTGAATAGACACATGTACTTCATGGAGTGCAGTGCCAATCTCACCTTGCTGCTGCCCATATGAACATGGTTTAGATCTGCAAACATAACCAGGAACATCCATGTCCCAAAATATTATCCCTGCATCTTGATTTAGCTCCCTATAAAATGGATCATATATTCAGCCTATAGAAATTCTGAGATGGGTGGAGGAAGGGAGAGACCAATTTGTTTCTGCACTAAAGAATCATTAAACAAACACTAACAACAACATAATATTTAGCACTTACATAGCATGTTTCAAATCTCTCTCTTCAAATGCTTAATAGAAGTCGATAGAGGTTGTTGGCCTCATTTTACTGATTGAGAAACTAAAGCAGAGAGATATTAAGTGATTTGCCCCAGGTCACTTGTGTCAGGAATAGTAAGGAATAGTGCCCAGATCTCCAGTGTCTCAGACCAGTGCCAAATCCATGGGACCACACTACCATGGAAAGAAGTGTTCACATGAACTTTTGTTTTAATGGAATTACATCACTGTGAAACTGGATTAAATAGTGTGTTGGGCCCATAAGGTCAGCTGGTTCTCCTTTAGACACTGTTTCATTGACATGATCAAAGAATTCAAATAGATTAAAGAGGCATGATGTTTTTACGGAAGCCAGTGGCCTTCATGACATGTGCATATAGTGGTTTCATACTTCATCCACCAATTTACCTGGCAGTGAGATAAGACTCACTGGTACGAGCACCCCAAGCACCTGTTTCAAAGATAGACACACCTTTTGCTACTCTCCAGTCCTCTAACATAATAGCTGTTTTTACTGAAAGACTGCAAATTGAAACATTTGAGGCAGCACGAAGAACTCTAAGCAAACAGACTGGAGATTTTGGGATCTCTTCCCATCCCCACAAGTAACCAGTAAGGAGAGTGGGAGAAAGATGACATGCGAAACATTTTCATTTCTTCTCAGGTATCTGGGGGATGAAGAGGTGGAAAGGAGATGTTAATGGAGATCAAGAGAGATGCAGTAACCACACTGATTTTCAAGGTCCCTATCATATCATCAGCTGATTCAAGTCCCACATCTATAAGTTCTTAGTCCAGGCAAATAGCTATCCTGTAGTGCTGAATCTGCAGTAGAGGCAGGGTGTTGCTCCTACTGATGAGCAATGGGACAGGTCCTCAGATGTTCAGAAATACCCAGATGTTCCCAGAGATCCTCACAGCATAAGCCAGCAGCAGTCTAGATCTGCCACTGAAGTGTCCTGTAAGTGTAACTAAAACTTCTGGGGGCTCTGAGTCCTTGTCTACACTAAAGGGAAAAGTCGATCTAAACTAAGCCATTTGAGTTACGGGAATAGTGTAATTCAAATCGACGTAGCTTAGATCTATTTACAGAAGAGTCCACGCTATGCGATGTTGATGGGAGACACTTTCCCGTTGACTCCCCTTACTCTTCTCGATCAGGTGGAGTACAGGAGTCAACAGGAGAGTGATCGGCAGTCGATTTAGTGGGTCTTCACTAGACCTGCTAAATCGACTGCTGGTGCAATGATTGTTGCAGCGTCGATCCTCTGGTAAGTGTAGACAAGCCCTTAGTAAGCAAAGAGCAATCCATTTTGGGGGGGAAAAATGAGTGGTTACAACAGTCAACCACCTTCTGCACTTTCAATCATCTCCAGCCCTTATGCCATCCCAAAAACTCAACTTCCTTCAGAAAACCTCCATCGCCCAATTGCCAATACTCCCAACTCCTCCATTCCACACAATGACCCTCTACTGGGCACCCCTAGCTCCCTGCAACACCTTCCCAATGCATAACCCTAGAATCAAATCATTCACTTCCCACATTTGACTCTCCAACAAGCTACAGTCACCTTCTTACCTACAGCCTTGCACCAATAGACTGACCAGGAGCACCAGCTACATCTTCACAGCCCTGAAATACATCCCTGATTTGCTTCCCTCTTTGCATTATCACTGCAGGCCCCTACTCTTCAATAGGCCACCATTACTCTGTCTCATAGGTGCCATCTCCTTTGAGGGGTGGAAGTTTCTCCTTTTTCATAGAGAAACTTCACTGGTTTCAGAGAGGTTTGTTTTAGAGGGGAGGGGGAAGAAATGTTAATAGTTTCATGCCATGCAAAGAGCAGCTCTGGATAGCCAGGGATGCCAGAACCTTGTTCATGCCCTAAGCAACATTTGATGGTGTGGGAAGGATTCATCATATGTTATAATTACTATCATCATCAATTAAAGCTGTGACCCCATGAAAACATGTTCCCTAGCCATGTAGATTAAAGTAGATTGAAACAGGAGGGAAGGTCTCATCTCACTAGTCATTAAGGAGGGGGTCTGAGGAAGAGTACTGGCTACCCAAGCTGCCCCCTTTGTTTTAACCCCTGGGCATCAGAATTCTTTTGCACCACACCAGTTCTCTCACTCACTGAGATGACCTAAAGCAAATTACAGGGGCAGAATGTCTGGCCTCTGTAGGCTGTTGCTCTTTTCACCGTAGCACCTCCTAGCATGAGGCCATAGAATTGCTGGGGACTTCACTTCTAGCACCCCACTGCCACAGCCACTTCCTTGGCCCCACAATAGACTGTCTGGGTCTTCCATGACTGGCCGCGTCTTCCATGTGACCGGCCAAGTCACATTAAGTTCAAGCCCCGCCCTTTTGCAATAGCTTCAAACTAATAACTCTTCTGCCCCTCTCAGGCCACTTTAAATTCTTCTGCGTTGCCTCCACTCCTGGGTCCTGCAGCATTCTGCCTCTGCTGTTTTTGTTCAGTAGGACTCCCTTACTGCCTCCCTTCCCCAGGGACACTGGCAGTTTACCTCAAAGATCTCCCAGAGAGGCCCTATCTTAGGGTTTCACCCACAGAAGCCTAACCTGTTCCTTGGCAGTCTCTTCCAATCCAACTTCCTTTAGGCCTTTCCCAAAGAGGAAACTCTTCTTATGCCTCTCTCCTGAGTCTCTGTTCTCTAACTGCATTGTCCATTCAGTTCATATAGTCTTGTCCTGACCCTTTCACAGATGGGGCATTAATTATCATTATGCTGCCATATTACCAGTCAGCTGAGGGAAAACTGGAAAGGCAAGGCTCAGCCCAGCTTGCTTTGAGGGCCAGCTAATCTGTTGACAGCCCAGTTATATTTGCCTGCTCTCAGAATTTTGATGTCCGTATATACCATACATTAAAATTACTACCCAGATCTGAGTGTTTAATTTTATCCTGAATTGTGAATTAACCCTTTCTCTCTCAGTGACTGGTGGAGGTTCCATCCCATATACTTCTGAGTTTCTTAACAAATGAAATGTGCTGCTGAATGTTCCAGGTATACCCAGCAAGAATACAGCTGCTGCTGTAGGCTGAGCTGGCTAGTTTTCCAGGAAGAACACTCCCAGGGTATTGTGAATTTGTTGAATGCTCCACATAGGCACTCAAGTCTGGCTTAACCACTGTGTTACTACAGTTGTGAAATCAATGGAGTTACAAGTGTAAAACTAGAGTAACAGAGTGGTGAATCAGGCCCTCAGTCTATGGTGATGAATGTAATATAAAATGCTTAGGTTGATCAATCAAAGATAGACAGATCGATAGATAGATCTGGGTAGAATGCACTACTGTGCTGCTGGTACATACACCAGGAACACCTGGGTAGAACGCACCTGCCATGCTGAGGAATGTTCCAGATATGACTGGGCAAAGGACACCTGCTAAGCTGCTGAATGTGCAAAACATGTTCTAGCAACTGATTGATTGTAATGGAATATCAACAGAACTTTGGCACCACAGCTGCTGATGCAGAGGGACCAACAGGCAAAGGAGCAAAATAAACAGTAGATCCAAGCTAGGGATCTTTTCAGCTCTGTTGCTTCTTTCATTCTTATTTAGAGGGCTTTCAGGGCATCCATTTATGCTGGTCCAGAACCTTAGCGTTATCTTCAATCCAGGATTATGTTTTGATGATCAGCTACATTCTGTCATTCAAATGCCCTACTTCTATCTCAGGAATGCTGCTAGATTATTGTTTGTGTTATCCCAGGGAAATGGTGAGATGCTGATCCATTCTTGGGTTACATCTTGGCTGGATTCCTCACACTGTCTGCTGACAGCTTTAACAGGCAGGGCCATGAATACATTGCAGCTTAATCCAAACTCATCTGCAAAACTGCCACCTGAGACTAAACGTTCATGTCTCAGTTTCACCAGCCTTTACATCCCATCAGCAGTGCTGCCTCAATTAGGCAGTGTATTGATTTTAACAATTCCTCTGTTAATACTTAATGCTGTTCATTTGTCTGATCCTTCCCCGCAGAATACATTGCTCCAGGCCCAGCCTTTCAGTTTGCTGCTGGTGGACTGTATTAATGACCCGAATAAGAGCAAAGAGCAAGCTAATTAAATTCATAGATGATCGCTCTAACCCGGGAGGTATTGCAAACACCAGGACAGAGAAATAATACAAAGGGTGTTACAAATATAAGCATGTAATAAATGAAATTCAGCCTAGGAAAAGGCAAGGTAATACATCTGGATGAAAATAATATAAAACACAGATGTTTAATAAGAGAATCATTGGTTAAGTATTAATGCCAAAAGGGATCACAGGGTGATAGCAGACAGTAAATGAGATAGGAGCTTGCAATGCAACATGGTTTTAATAAAAACAACCTACAGCTAAAGTGATTTGGAACTTTATTGATCAGGAGCACTGCACAGCCTCTCTATAGCTCACTGAGAGCTGGGCATGTCAGTGCCAGCAACGTGTCAAAAATTGAGAAAAGGATAAAAATGAGCGATTGATTTATAAGGAATTATTAAAAGAAGTAAGTATGAGTGGCATAGCCGAATGGATGAGGGGAAGAGTATAATAGCTAGCCGGGGTCTGGCAGGTAAAAACACCAAGAAAGGAGAGGAATCGTTTAAGGAGGTCCAAGGAGTCCAACTGGGAAAAATGGAATGAAGTTTTAAAACAGAAAATGTAGGATGACGATCCAGAAAAATGTCCTAATAGTGAGAACTGTTCGACTGTGGAATAAGCTCCCAAGGAAAGTAGCAGCAGATCCCTAATTTGTGTCATTTATGGGCCAAACGGGATTAACTGTTTTTTTAAAAAAATTGATAACGTTTATAAAAATAACTGGGCCGGATCCTAAACTGGTGTAAATCAGCATAGCTCCATTGAAGCCAATGGCAATTTATACCAGCTGATGATCTGGCCCCTATGCATACCTCCTGTAACTCACAGGCTGTGAATTATGAGTTGTCATTTACACCATCTTCATTCTGCAGTATTCCCTTGTCTTTTACATTTTTTATTTAATACTTGTTTTAATACATATGTCAGAAAATTGAGGGTGACTGTGAAATGCTCAGGGAGATTAGAAAGGCTACAAAAAGAGAAAACCCAATAAGAAGGTGAGATTTCAACTATCCCCATATTGACTGGGTACTTGTCACCTCAGGACAGGATGCAGAGATAAAATTTCTAGACACCACTAATGGCTGCTTCTTGGAGCAGCTAGTCCTGGAACTCACAAGGGGAGAGGCAATTCTTGATTTAGTCCTAAATGCTGCACAGGGTCTAGTCCAAGAGGTGAAGATAGCTGAACCGCTCAGTAAAAGCAATCATAATGTAATAAATTTAACATCCTTGTAGGGGGGGAAATACCAAACAAACTTACCACAGTTGTATTTAACTTTAAAAAGGGGAACTACACAAAAATGAGAAAAAGGCTCTTTAAAAAGAGGCAAAAAGGGGCAGAAAGGTATCCTTTAAAAATTGGAAGTCAAATCCTACTGAAAAAAATAGAATCATAGAATCATAGAATATCAGGGTTGGAAGGGACCTCAGGAGGTCATCTAGTCCAACCCCCTGCTCAAAGCAGGACCAATCCTCAACTAAATCATCCCAGCCAGGGCTTTGTCAATCCTGACCTTAAAAACCACAAAGGAAGGAGATTCCACCACCTCCCTAGGTAACCCATTCCAGTGCTTCACCACCCTCCTAGTGAAAAAGTTTTTTCCTAATATCCAACCTAAATCTCCCCCACTGCAACTTGACACCATTACTCCTTGATCTGTCATGTGCTACCACTGAGAACAGCCAACTGTGGTTTGTAATCTATTGCTTAAATCAGTCTCTGTACCATATGACCAATGGCTAGCTAATGTAACGCTGATTTTTAAAAAAGGCTCCAAAGGCAATCCTGGCAATTACAGTTAGGTAAGCCTAACTTCTGTGCCAGGCAAATTGGTTGAAACTATAGTAAAGAGCAGAATTATCAGACATATAGATGAACATGATACGTTGGGGAAGAGTCAGCATGACTTTTGTAAAAGGAAACCATGCCTCACCAATCTATTAGAATTCATTGAGGCAGTCAGCAAATGTGGACAAGAGTGATCCTGTGAATATAGTGTACTTGGACTTTCAGAAAGACTTCGACCAGATCCCTCACCAAATGCTCTTAAGAAAGAAGGCAGTCGTGGTACAAGAGGGAATGTCCTTTCATGGATCAGTAACTGGTTGAAAGATAGGACACAAAGGGTAGGAATAAATGGTCAGTTTTTACAGTGGAGAGAGGCAAACAGCTGGGTCCCCCCAGGGTCTGTGCTGGGACTAGTGCTGTTCAACATATTCATACATGATCTGGAAAAAGGGCTAAACAGTGAGGTGGCAAAGTTTGCAGACAGTACCAAATCTGACTGTGAAGAGTCACAAAGGGATCTCATAAATCTGGATGATTGGGCAACAAAATGGCTGGTTAAATTCAATGTTGACAAATGCAAAGTACTGCACATTGGAAAACATAATCCCAACTATACATACAAAATGATGGAATCTAAATTAGCTGTTACCACTCAAGAAAGAGATCTTGGCAGTATTGTGGATAGTTCTACGAAAATATGTGCTCAGTGTGCAGTGGCAGTCAAAAAAGTTAAGAGAATGTTAGGAACTATTAGGAAAGGGATAGATAATAAGTCACCAGGGCCAGACGGTGTTCACCCAAGAATTCTGAAGGAACTCAGAGATGAAATTGCAGAACTACCGCGATAATAAGGCAGAAAATATCATAATGCCACTATATAAATCCATGATATGCCCACATCTTGAATACTGCGTGCAGTTCTGGTTGCCCCATCTCAAAAAAGGACATTAGAATTGGAAAAAATACAGAGAAGGGCAACAAAAATTATTAGGGTTATGGAATAGCTTCCATACGAGGAAAGATTATATAGACTGGTACTGTTCAGCTTAGAAAAGAGAGGACTAAGGGGATACGACAGAGGTCTATAAAATCATAAACAATGTGGAGAAAGTGAATAAGAAGTGTTATTTACCCCTTCATGTAACACAAGAACCAGGGGTCACCCAGTGAAATTAACAGGCAGCAGGTTTAAAAAAAACATAAGGAAATACTCCTTCACGCAACACACCGTCAACCTGTAGAACTTGTTGCTAGGTGCTGTTGGGAAGGCCAAAAGTATCACTGGGTTCAAAAAAGAATTAGATAATTTCATGGAGGACAGGTCCACCAATGACTATTAACCAAGATGCTCAGGGACACAACCCCATGCTCTGGGTGTCCCTAAGACTCTCATTGCCAGAAGCTGGAACTGGATGACCAGGGATGGATCACTCAGTAAATTGTCCTGTTCTGTTCATCCCCTCTGAAGCATCTGGCACTGGCCACTGTCAGGATACTGGGCTAGATGGACCATGGCCATTCTTATGTTCAGAAAATAATTTGTGTTTTCCAACAATTTTATCCCTAATAAAACAATTAGTAACATAACTAAACAAAACTAAACTAAACCTCCTCTGGATGTAACCCTGTGGAATGCACTGTTGATTACAACTTGGTATTGGAAGAAAAATGATCTAACAGGTCTTTCCCACCTCTAATTACTATTGGCAAAATGAAGGCAATGTGAGCTTTACTTGAAAATAAGGAGATAGGGATTTAACATTAGGACTTCTTCATTACAGTTCCCCTAATAGACTCTCCAGACTGGAATTATCTGCCTATCTTTCTACCTATTTATATGACCCTTATCGCTGTAATATCTGAGCACAAGCACCAACCATGCAAGCAGGATCAGTTTGTTCTTTTAATTCAGGAAAACCATAAAACTTTCTTTACTTCCCTTTCCTGAGCAATAAAGATGGGTTGGATGTAGGATAACCAGAGCCTGGGAGTGAAATTCTGGTCCCATTGAAGTTGACAGGAGTTATGCCATTGACTTAATGTAGCCAGGATTTCACCACAGGGGCATCCACTAAACATCTGGTTCATTTGTGCTTGCTCCTCCCAACCTGTGTGTCCTACCCAGAGATCCTACCATTACTTCCGGATTCTTCAAGGAAAAAATGTAAAACCTTCATAATGCACCTTTCCTAACTATGCAATAAGACAAGGTATGGAAATTTCTTCCTGACGCTCCCAATAATCAACTTAAACTCTGAAGTAAGAGGTTAATAATATCCCCGGTAATTTCTATCCAAGTTCTTGTGCCTGCACATATTAAACCATATATCCTGCCCTAAATTAAACCTATGCCAACCTTCATAAGCTGAATTTGGCTCACTATTAATATCTACTCCTGTTTTCTAAGATTGAGAGGATATTTTTCTCCTAATATAATGAAGACTTGACTTTAGCAAAGCTTTTGACACGGTCTCCCACAGTATTCTTGCCAGCAAATTAAAGAAGTATAGGCTGGATGAATGGACTATAAGGTGGATAGAAAGCTGGCTAGATTGTCAGGCTCAACGGGTAGTGATCAATGGCTCCATGTCTAGTTGGCAGCCGGTATCAAGTGGAGTGCCCCAAGGTCGGTCCTGGGGCCAGTTTTGTTCAATATCTTCATAAATGATCTGGAGGATGGTGTGGATTGCACCCTCAGCAAGTTTGCAAAAGACACTAAACTGGGAGGAGAGGTAGATACGCTGGAGGGTAGGGATAGGATACAGAGGGACCTAGACAAATTGGAGGATCGGGCCAAAAGAAATCTGATGAGGTTCAACAAGGACAAGTGCAGAGTCCTGCACTTAGGATGGAAGAATCCAATGCACCGCTACAGACTAGGGACCGAATGGGTAGGCAGCAGTTCTGCAGAAAAGGACCTAGGGGTTACAGTGGACGAGAAGCTGGATATGAGTCAACAGTGTGCCCTTGTTGCCAAGAAGGCCAATGGCATTTTGGGCTGTATAAGTAGGGGCATTGCCAGCAGATCGAGGAACGTGATCGTTCCCCTCTATTTGACACTGGTGAGGCCTCATCTGGAGTGCTGTGTCCAGTTTTGGGCCCCACACTACAAGAAGGATGTGGAAAAATTGGAAAGGGTCCAGCGGAGGGCAACAAAGATGATTAGGGGACTGGAACACATGAGTTATGAGGAGAGGCTGAGGGAACTGGGGATGTTTAGTCTACGGTAGAGAAGAATGAGGGGGGTTTTGATAGCTGCTTTCAACTACCTGAAAGGGGGTTCCAAAGAGGATGGCTCTAGACTGTTCTCAGTGGTAGCAGATGACAGAACAAGGAGAAATGGTCTCAAGTTGCAGTGGGGGAGGTTTAGGTTGGATATTTGAAAAAGTTTTTCACTAGGAGGGTGGTGAAACACTGGAATGCGTTACCTAGGGAGGTAGTGGAATCTCCTTCCTTAGAAGTTTTTAAGGTCAGGCTTGACAAAGCCCTGGCTGGGATGATTTAATTGGGGATCGGTCCTGCTTTGAGCAGGAGGTTGGACTAGATGACCTCCTGAGGTCCCTTCCAACCCTGATATTCTATGATTCTATGATTCTAAGAGTGAAGTTGTGCTCCTTTTGAAAATAAACTCATTTGCCTATCTGAAAGATGAAACTGTTAAGAGTTGAGTTCAGGCACTGGCATTTCTCCTGCATCAGCTGAAGACACATGAGATATCTAAAGATGTGAAAGTTGCTGCATTATGACAATTTTGTAGGTTTCAGAGGGAAACACAGAACTCTTTACTTGGGTCATGCAATGTGAGTAGCAAGGAACTGGCTCAGAGTCATAAAACTTTACATATTGCACTTCCATTTGTATTGTACAAACATTAGGTTATCCTCACAAACCCCCTGTGAGTCAGGTTAATATAAACCAGTTGGAGATATAGAAAGCACACAGCCTGCACATATGCTTTGTGAATGACTCAGGATTTTTAATAGAATTTCATTGCTTGGTTTTAAAAAGATTTCCAGTTCATCTTGCTCAGTTTCATCAAAAAACGTGAACAATGTCATGTGAACGATTCATCCAGGCTGATGAATCTCTCAAACTGCTATGACAAAGTTCCTCCTCTACCTTGGTGGGTCTTGTGCTTATTGGCGGATTTGCTCGCCTTGGAGCTTCACGGCAGCCCTCATTTTGGCTGTTTCCGTGAACCCACAGTCCAGGTCAACTCCTCCTGTGTCTGACCAGGAGTTGGGAGGTTTGGGGGGAACCCGGGCCCGCCCTCTACTCCGGGTTCCAGCCCAGGGCCCTGTGGAATGCAGCTGTCTAGAGTGCCTCCTGGGCTACTTCCCCATGGCCTCCTCCCGACACCTTCTTTATCCACACCATAGGACCTTCCTTCTGGTGTCTGATAATGCTTGTACTCCTCAGTCCTCCAACAGTATGCGTTCTCACTCTCAGCACCTAGCGCCTCTTGCTCCCAGCTCCTTACACGTGCACCACAAACTGGAGTGAGCTCCTTTTTAAACCCAGGTGCCCTGATTAGCCTGCCTTAATTGATTCTAGCAGCTTCTTGATTAGAACACCTGCAGCTAATCAGCCCGTCTGTCTTAATTGTCTCCTGATTGTTCTGGAACCTTCCCTGTTACCTTACCCAGAGAAAAGGGACCTACTTAACCTGGGGCTAATATATCTGCCTTCTATTACTCTCCTGTAGCCATCCGGCCCAACCCTGTCACACTGCCCAGATTTGCATGAAGATCCACTATCTTCTGAAGCTGTGCTGGAATCATGTGAGGGATGTGGTTTTCGTACTCTGATGTGCAGTTCTGGCCATCTCAATTTAGCTTTGCTTTGAAATTGTTGGGTTGAAGTGTGTGACTCAGAGTGGAATTTGGGGGTGTGATGTGTTTGAATTCACATAGAAAGAAACCAGAGAAATCCCCAACGTTCAGATACCTCTCCCCCTAAATGGAGGGACATGCTGCTGGGCTGAAAGGCGATTTCATATGAAAGACATGCCCTTCTTGTACACCTAATCCAGGAATTTAACAGGGACTTTTAAAATAACTATATTTAGACGTGTATGTTCTGCAACATCAGCTTTATTTAATTTTCCTGATTACTGAGGAATGAATTCCACTCCTTATATGAGATGCTGAGCATGGATCACAATGGCCTGTTCCTTCTTTTCAAAGGGGTAGGGTGTGTTTTTGTTTGTTTTTTATTTGTGTTCTGGGGAGTGAGTTTAGCCCTGGTGAGAGGTTCTGGCTTGAAGCCCTGGAGACTGAAATCTTGTGATGATTCACAAAGCTGGTTTAGTCGTGGCAGTAGCAGTGCAAGCTTTGCCCCATTTCCTCCTTCAGTGTGCCTGAACCATCAGATGGAGTGACTATAAGGGGGCAAGAGAGGAATTCTTTGGCCCATTAGTCTTTGGCTTCCCTGCTGGGGTTGTCAACAAAAGAGGCAAATATGACAGTGGGTTTTGTGAAGGGACACCTGTCCACCAGGAACTGGATGGAGAGACCTTCATCTCATTTCATGTTAGACCCCAAATAGCTAATTGATATTAGTGTCTTAGATTCTTCAATCTCTGGTAAATCACTAAGTTTGTTTTATGCATATTTGATCTTTATCTATTTTTTAAAAATACACCATTCAATAGCTTAAGGGTACTTGCAGCAGAAGGTGAAAAGGAGTCGAGTATTTAGATTAGGATAATGGAGCCAAGACTTCCGGGTTCTAGTCCCAGTTCTGCCACTGACCTGCAGTGTAATCTTGGGCAAATGACTTAACTTCTCTGTGCCTCAGTTTGCCCATCTGCAGAAGATGTATAATACCTACCTGCTGGACCCCATAGCTGTGTTGTGGTTCTCATAGGGTCTGATCTTGCAATTCATTGCATACAAGGTGCAGCAATGCATCTATATGAAAGGAATTTCAGGGATTGGGTTTTAAGGAATCTTTCTGTAAAAGGTCTGGGTGATCTTCAGAAAGATAGTGCTATTATTATTCGTTAGTTGATACATGGGGAAAAGAAATGGATGTGTCCTACAAAGACCAGATTAAACATACGTTGTAAGATTTGCCAGTTGAGTCTCAAACAAGTGCATCAAGAGATTTTTACTAGCCCAGCGTTGAGATAAAGGAAGTAAGAGAGAGAAATGACAGTTTGTAAACTGAGCAAGTTCTCATTAAAACCTCTTTGTTGCTTAGTAATCAACGGTAGAATTGAGAGAGAAATAGTTTTCCTGTCCTGCAAAAATTTTTAAGATAGAAAAATTTCCTATCCTGATTCAGGATGAGAAGTTGAAATCTCAAAAATTTTCAGGTTTCAGAGTAGCAGCCATGTTAGTCTGTATTCGCAAAAAGAAAAGGAGTACTTGTGGCACCTTAGAGACTAACAAATGTATTTGAGCATAAGCTGTAGCTCACGAAAGCTTATGCTCAAATAAATTTGTTAGTCGGTAAGGTGCCACAAGTACTCCTTTTCTTTCTTCAAACATTTTCATGAACCAAAAATCCATGCCCCCGCCCAAAAAAAATTGGTTCAGGTCAACTGAAACATTTTATTTTGATTCTGACCGGTTTTAAATTCTTTTTTAAACTGTAATGAGCTTACATTTCTAAATGAAGGGTTTCTTAACTGGAAAACGAGTTTCTCATTTCAAAAATGTTGAAATGAAATGTTTTGATAAGTTGAAAATTTGTCCAAACCAACCTTTCCCCACAAAAAGATTTGGTTCCAATGAATTGGCATTGTCCATCAAAAAATGTTTTTGTCAAAAAATTCCCAACCAGCCCTCGTCAGTGGCCTTTTTGAACAAACAATTTTCAACAAGACTGCTATTGTGATAACATTTGAGAATCTCATGGAGAAGCAGAGGTGTCTATTGATTAAAGCAGAGGATTGGGACTCCGGAGGTCTGTTTCCCAATCCTGTCTTTGACACCAACTTGCTGCTTGACATCAGGCAAGTTACTTAATTTTTTTGAGTCAGGGCATGTCTATACAGAGAATTAGTGTCCGGCAAGCTGGAGTGGAAATCTACAGCGCTCTAGCCTGCTGCACAGAAAGGGTAGGTCTACATTGCAGCTGGGAGTGAGCCTCCCAGCCTGCGTAGACAGCCTTGCACTACTTCTGCTTGAGCTCACACTAAAAATAGCATTGTGGATGTTGTGGCATGAGCAGCATCTCAGGATAGCTACCTGAGCTCAGACCCAGGTGGTTAGACAGGACTGGACTCACTTGGCTAGCCCGAACCACCACTTGTGCCACAATGTGCACGCTATTTTTGGAACACTAGCTTGATCAGAGCTAATGCAAGTCTGCCAACCTGGGCTGGGAGGCACGCTCCCAACTCTGTGGAGACAAACCCGTGCTGACTGTGTGGACCATCGGTCAGAGGGCAGTACAGAACTCCGAGTGTGCAGTAGCAAGGTCAACATGGTGACTTAATGCACAGCAGCACAGAGTGCAGTAGATTTATACCCTACTTTGTTGTGCACTAAGTCACCATATATATACAAGACCTCAGTTTCTTCATCTATACAAAGTGGCTATTAAAGCTTACCCACTTATGTGCTTGGATAAAAGGCAATATATATGTGCAAAATGTTACTCTTCTACTGAGAGGTAGACAGAAGCTATATTCTGCCCTCTGTTAGTCTCACACTTCCCAATTTCATTAGGATTAGCACAGATATATGTGAGGGCAGAATGGGGCCCAGTGTATTCAGATTTAGATTTAACAGGGAACTGGAATATTACAGACAGCCTTATATTTAACCTCCGCCTCAGTTAGACGCAAATACATGTCATATTTTCATCCCATAGCTAAATACAAGTTAATTGCAAAGTCCTAAGCCAATAACAGAACTGTCCAATGAAAACCTTATCTGCCCCAAAAACATGTATCTGCTTACAGTATCATTTGTTAGTTAAACAAAACAGAATTATTGTTGCTAAGAAGTTAATATTGTTTAAGATTTGCTGGCTAACACACGCAGCACTTTTCCTGAGTTCTCCCTACAGAAATCAATTTCTATTCTCTCTGGGGCTGTTTTTTCATTTTGTTTTGTTTGGGTTTTGATTCGTTTTTATCCCTTCTGACTCCTCTGGGGCTGATGATTTTTCTTTGGAGAATTTTCTTGTGAGTTGATGGGAACTTTTGGAAGAAAGCATGAATTCTGGACAATGTGGTGAATGGTAAAGTCACTCAGGTTCAGGAGAGGGGCAGAACAGAGGAATACATTCCGGAAAAGTGGTTGTAGTCAGACCTTCGGGCTCAGTAGTATTGAACTGGAGTCTTTATTTGAGGAAACTCACAAAAACTCAACATCTCCTACTGTCTTGTTTTCCTTTTCTTCACTATTTCCCTCATGTCCTTTTAATGTTCTCAGATGTGTATTGCATGGGCTCATGTCTGTTCTATTCAAATAGTATTAGCTGCAGTACAATAAGAACCCAGTGTAAAGTTCCACTATTCTAAGACAGGTTTCAGAGCAGCAGCCGTGTTAGTCTGTATCCGCAAAAAGAAAAGGGGGACTTGTGGCACCTTAGAGACTAACCAATTTATTTGAGCATAAGCTTTCGTGAGCTACAGCATCCACTGAATGCATCCGATGAAGTGAGCTGTAGCTCACGAAAGCTTATGCTCAAATAAATTGGTTAGTCTAAGGTGCCACAGGTCCTCCTTTTCTTTTTGCAAATATTGTGAGAGGAAGTAGGCTGTGATATGTTCTAGCTGATGGTCTATTTGAAGCACTTTTTTTTTCTAGAACCAGGGAACTGTGTGGTACACGGGAATCCATATCAGAAAATTAGTGGTTTATTACTGGGAACAGTATACAAGACACCAACTGTGAAAATGTACAGTAACTTGTGGCCAGAGTATTTTAGATTGCAAGCTCTTGGAGAAAGAGATTGCTTCCTTTATAACAGGGGACAGCACCTCGCCCATTTTGGGTACTACCACATTACAAATGACGGATAATCAGCTGGACATGAGCTCCCAGTGCAACTCTGTGGCCAGAAGTACAGAGGTGCCGCCAACTGATAACGAGAGTCAGTTTCTGAGTAAAACTAAGCCTCACTCATGATCTCATGATAAAAATCAAATGTCAGTATTTTTTTTTTTTAATCAGTTTTGGCACAAATGTGTTTCCACTCACACAGGAGTTACCCCAGCCTAAACAAAAGAATGTGGTTCCTCCACCAGGCAGTTAATTCCAAAGCACTTAAAAGACAATGAGAATTCAATTCATTTACATATCAGAATAACAAAGCTATCAAGCTAACAAGAGACAGGGTGGCTACACACCAGCAGGGAAGAGAAACTTCAACAGAGATATAAAGAAGGGAGGAGGGCCAACCTTCAAATAAGGAATTGAATCAAATGAAAAAAAAATCCTGACATCTGAGTTCTAAAAATAAGGCTTAATTTTACTTAGAAATCCTATCAACCACTCTAGGCATGGCTGGTTGGGGCTCCAGCTGTCAGCTCCCACGAAAGCTGCTCCCCTGCCAGCCTGGGAAGTGGGACCCCACTGCGGCCCCTGAAGGCCTGGGAAGGGTGAAAAACCCAAAGGAGCAGAGGTGAGGCTGGGATCTGCCAGGGGGTTGAAGTGAGGAGGGTGGGGGGCTGTACTGATGGTGGGTCCTGAGCAGATGGGGTGAATGCTGGGAAGTGAACTGAGGGCAGTGAGGGTCAATGGGGTAGGAGGCCTGAACTGATGGGGTGGTGAAGATGGGGCCTGGGGGATTCAATTGAGGGGGGTTGGGTCAGAGGAGAGAACTGATGGGTAAGGCTATGATTTAGTCACTGAGGTCATGGCAGTCACGGATTCCGTGACTTTACTGGACCTCCGTGACTTCTTCCACTTCAGCTTTCAGCAGCTGAAGCCGGGGTTGGAGGCGGGACTGTGCGCCCCTGCCCTGCTGCAACTGGGGCTGGATGGCTGGAACCAGGACCCTGCAGGCCCTGTCCTGCGGCTTGCGGGTGGAGCGATGGAGAGGGGCCGCAGCCGGGCTGTGCGCCCCCCTCTGCGGCCACTGGAGCCAGGGCTGTGCCCCCCACCATGGTGAGGGTCTTGGCCTGTCAGTCACCCCTCCCCTGCCAATGGGACTCCATTCCTCCCCCTACTTAGCCCTGCCCTGGTTATTTTTAGAAAAGTCATGGACAGGTCATGGGCTCTGTGAATTTTTGTTTATTGCCCATGACCTGTCCGTGACTTTTACTAAAAATAACTGACAAAATCTTAGCCTTACTGATGGGGAATCTGGGGGACAGGGTTAATTGCTGGGCATGAGACGAGCAGATGTGGGGGTGAGAGCTCCTGCAGCAGAGGCCAAAGTCACCTTATCCAATCCATGTGGGAGAGTAGGTAACACTCATTGTCACATGCACTCACTCTGGGGACGGGCAGTGGAGTTCAAAACACAAGAGACTGATCTAAAAACACAATATACCGTAATCTTTCTTTAAACGTTATGATTTTGGGGCCCAATCTCATGATTTTGGGGGGTCCAACTCATGATTTTTGATCTCTGGAAGTTGGCAATTCTGCTAATGCAATTGTTGGATGCATAAAGAGGGGAATCTGGAGTAGGAGTAGAGAGGTTATATTACCTCTGTATTAGGCACTGTTGTAACTACTACTAGAAGACTGGTTTCAGAGTAGCAGCCGTGTTAGTCTGTATTCGCAAAAAGAAAAGGAGTACTTGTGGCACCTTAGAGACTAATCAATTTATTTGAGCATAAGCTTTCGTGAGCTCACGAAAGCTTATGCTCAAATAAATTGGTTAGTCTCTAAGGTGTCACAAGTACTCCTTTTCTTTTTACTAGAAGACTGTGTCCAGTTCTGATGTCCACAATTCAAGAGGGATGTTGGAAAAACTGGAAAGGATTCAGAGAAAAGCCATGAGAATGATTAAAGGATTTGGAAGACATGCCTTCTACTTGGAGACATAAAGAGCTCAATCTATTTAGCTTATCAAAGAGAAGTTTAAGTGGTGACTAGATCAAGTTCCTCCCAGGGTCATAGAAATCTCATCATAGAGGTCTCTTCAATCTAGACAATAAAGCTATAACAAGATCCAGTAGGTGACAGTTAAAGCTAGATAACTGCAGACCAGAAATAAGTCACACATTTTTTAACAGTGAAGGTAATTGTTCCAGCAGTTAATTTACCAAGGGTTGTGATGGAGTTTCCATCACTAAAAATGTTAAAATTAAGATAGAAAGTTGTTGTTTTTTCAGATATGCTTGGAACTGAAGCAGGAATTCATACAGGAAAGTCCTAGGTTCTGTCATGCAGGACCAACTAGCAAATCACAATGGTCCCTTCTAGCCTTAAAATCTATTAATCTAAAATCTATTCTGATAAAGAGCATTCATTTTGATTAAGGTCTTTTTCTTACACTTCAGGGGTTAGCTGTTTCAGTGCTTGACTTTTTCATGCTAACAATTTTTCAGTATAAGTGCTGATTAAAAACATTGGCTTGACAGCCCTACAAAATGAGGCCTTTCTATGCTAATTATCTTCAACAGATATGGCACTGGAGGGAGCAGAGCAGGTTACATTATACAGGAATCAATTTGCAAGCACATAGAAAACCTAACTTTGCTTTTCTTTGAGAGCAGGGGAGTCAATTATTTTTTGTCAAGGTTCAAATTTCTGGGTCAAGGTATAGTCAAGGTTGTGAAGCTGTATCTCGGGGAAACACCCTATACCCCCATGTTCATCCTTATAATATGGTTGTGTGGTATCTAATGCAAAGTTTGTCGTGTCAGGTGTCTTCGGAAGGCTCATGATGCACTGAGGATTGTTGTTATGGTAATGTTATAGGTTGTAATTTCATGTATATAATTATGAGGCTGAAAATGTGTCCTCATGGCTTAAAACGAGCCCAGGAAAAACTCTCTCTTCCACCTCCATCTACAGATCACCACCAAGTGACTGAAGCGCTGATCAAAGGGGAGAGTCTGGCTGAAGGGCAACCAGCCAGCCTGTGGTGAGAAGCATCTAAGTTTGTAAGGGCACTGAAAGTGTTAAGATCAGCTTAGAACGTGTTAGAATTGTTAGAACGTGTTTTGCTTTTATTTCATTTGACGAAATCTGACTTGTTATGCTTTGACTTATAATCACTTAAAATCTATCTTTGTAGTTAATAAATTTGTTTGTTTATTCTACCTGAAGCAGTGCATTTGGTTTGAAGCATGTCAGAGACTTCCCTTGGGATAACAGGCCTGGTACATATCAATTTCTTTAAAAAAAGAAAAGGAGGACTTGTGGCACCTTAGAGACTAACCAATTTATTTGAGCATGAGCTTTCGTGAGCTACAGCTCACTTCATCGGATGCATACTGTGGAAATTGCAGAATACATTATTATATACACAGACACCATGAAACAATACCTCCTCCCACCCCACTCTCCTGCTGGTAATAGCTTATCTAAAGTGATCATCAAGATGGGCCATTTCCAGCACAAATCCAGGTTTTCTCACCCTCCGCCCCCCCACAGACAAACTCACTCTCTTGCTGGTAATAGCCCATCCAAAGTGACCACTCTCTTCACAATGTGTATGATAATCAAGGTGGGCCATTTCCTGCAGGAATCCAGGTTCTCTCACCCCCTCACCCCCCTCCAAAAACCACACACACAAACTCTCCTTACAACGTGCATGAAAATCAAGGTGGGCCATTTCCAGCACAAATACAGGTTTTCTCACCCCCCCGCCCCCATACACACACAAACTCACTCTCCTGCTGGTAATAGCCTATCCAAAGTGACCACTCTCCTTACAACGTGCATGAAAATCAAGGTGGGCCATTTCCAGCACAAATCCAGGTTTTTTAAACCCCCCCCCCCACACACACACACAAACTCACTCTCCTGCTGGCAATAGCTCATCCAAACTGACCACTCTCCCCACAATGTGCATGACAATCAAGGTGGGCCACTTCCAGCATAAATCCAAGTTTAACCAGAAGGCCGGGGGAGGGGGTAGGAAAAAACAAGGGGAAATAGGCTACCTTGCATAATGACTTAGCCACTCCCAGTCTCTATTTAAGCCTAAATTAATAGTATCCAATTTGCAAATGAATTCCAATTCAGCAGTTTCTCGCTGGACTCTGGATTTGAAGTTTTTTTGTTGTAAGATAGCGACCTTCATGTCTCTGATTGCGTGACCAGAGAGATTGAAGTGTTCTCCGACTGGCTTATGAATGTTATAATTCTTGACATCTGATTTGTGTCCATTTATTCTTTTACGTAGAGGGCCAGCAATGCCCCTCTGCCATGTACATTGGTCAAACTGGACGGAGGGTGAGAAAACCTGGATTTGTGCTGGAAATGGCCCATCTTGATGATCACTTTCGATAAGCTATTACCAGCAGGAGAGTGGGGTGGGAGGAGGTATTGTTTCATGGTGTCTGTGTATATAACAATGTATTCTGCAATTTCCACAGTATGCATCCGATGAAGTGAGCTGTAGTTCACGAAAGCTCATGCTCAAATAAATTGGTTAGTCTCTAAGGTGCCACAAGTACTCCTTTTCTTTTTGCGAATACAGACTAACACGGCTGTTACTCTGAAACCTATCAATTTCTTTGTTAAATTGATGAACTCATGTAAGCTTGCAGCATCCAGCGGGCATAACTGGACAGTGCAAGACGCAGGTTCCTAGGGTTGCATCTGGGACCGGAGATATTGGCTAGTGTCATTTGGTTACACAATCCAAGGAGCAGCTTACATGCCAGAGGCTGTGCATGAACAGCCCGGGAGTGGAGGTTCTCACAGCAGAGCAGGGTAAGGCTGGCTCCCAGAATTGAGGATTGGAGTGACCTAGCAGATAACACAAGGGGAACATCACAAAGGTCCAGACTCCAGAGAAAATAATTTTAAAACATAACTAATGATAATAAGTAAATAAAAAGATTTTGTGGTCTATTCAAAGGCATCTGGAGGTCTGGATTTGTCCCGCAGTCCACCTATTGACTACCCCGGTTTTAGAGGGTTAGATTCTGACATCCTTGCATTGAGAAATACCATACTCCATGAGCAGACCCATTGGAGTCAGTGGAAGTACTCTTAGGTCTAGCTCAAGTGTAAGTAAGGGTTCTAAAATCTACCCCAAAGAAAACTCTGGAGACTTTCAAAATATTAGATCAGCAAATCCCAGCTAAATTTTGATTGAAAGTATCCCAACTGAACTTGCAATTATACCTAATTATGTGGATTGAGAATAATGTATTGGCCACATTTATTCCCTGCCCCACATACCATAATTCAAAGTGGATTTTGTCCCTCTACACAGGATGAGTTTGATACCACTTACGGGGCATGTAAGCTTAGCAGACCAGAGGTTGAGTTCTCTTATTTTCCTGTAATGCACCATGCACATCTTTGGTCCTGTATACATTTTATATAAGGATATTCCCAAACTTTTTGACTAACTCGTCTGGGTTTCAATTTTGTTAATAAATCTAAAACATGAAACGCTTTGCTTATTTTGAGGTTCGCATGATAATGTTTTCCACAGCTCTCAAAAAAATACTGCAAAAAACTGGCCAGTGAATATACTTGGTCCTGCCTCAGTGCGGGGTGGGGGAGGGGAGAGACTGTTGGACTTGAAGATCTCCCCAGATCCCTTCTAGCCATACATTTCTATGATTCTATATATCTCTGCCTTCTGTATGATAGATTCAGAAATGTTTAACTGTGTCATAGGACCTATACTGCTAACAGCTAACTATAATTCATCTTTGGCTCAAGTGGTAGGATCCTGTATTTCCGGAGCAGGAAGATTTGCACTCTACCCCTGGTGTTACTATGAAGTGCCATCTGGCCACTTTGTACAGCATAGTAACAATGATGAGGTCCCCAGATGGCCCTGGATTTCTTACAATATGCCAGTAATCCCTCAAGAGAGCTAAATTCCCAAACCAGTGTCAATTTAAGAGCTAGGTAAAGAAGATTCAGCTCTATTCCATCCTGAAGAGGATTAGATCATTTGATTATTTATTATTATTAACTGGAACAATTCCAGGCCCAAATAAAAATGATGCAGTGAGATCAAAAGGACATTACGTATCCTAGAAATACTACTTCTGCAAACAATTAAACACGATCACATACACAAGAGAATAAATAAAAGGAACCAAAGTACCTTGATTAGGATAACAGAAGCAAGAACTGAAACCAAGTCTCATTCAGGGAAGGAATCTTCCCTTCCTCCTTCAAACAAGTGATAATCCACATCTCTGGTTGGGTAGGAGACACCATCCCATCCTGACAGTTGATGACCTGGCCTCATTTATACACAACTCTGTCTCTGCCTGTTTGGACTGTAGCAATGCATGAAGCCATCAGCTCTTCAGAAACTCCAAATAGTACAGAACGCTGCACTGCGTCTCTTTGTCAACATGGGTTACTGCAAACACATCAAGCCTGTCCTGTGCTCCCTATGCTGGCTTCCCATAGAATACTGAATCAAGTTCAAGGTCTTGGTTCTTTTGCTCAAGGTGCTCAATAGCCTGGGATCCGTATATCTTAAATATCACCTAGTGCTCTGCACTGAGAGCTGCAGTTTACAACTCCTCTCTTCAAGCACAATGGAACTTTCTATCACCAGGGTAAAGCCTGTCTATGCAGGAGACAGAGATTTCTTGGGGGCTGGTCCTGAACTGTGGAACAAACTCCTGAAGAAATTAGGGACCATCACAGGGGTGTGCTCCTATGGCCTGCCCTTCTCAAAATAAACATGGAGTATGTGTATATATGGATGTTTAAAAAAAACCAACCTACCAAAACAGACCACTCCACTGCACACACAATTCTGTCCCTGGGAGAGGATGGAAGAGAGAACAAACCACATACGATAGATGTTAATCATATCATACAATGCACTACTAGAATACTGGAAGGCACTCAGGCAGTATGGTGAGGACAGAATAAGAACCTATAGAGAATAAAAAAGCAAGTCTCCTGACTCCCAGTTCAGTGCCTTATGCACTGAATCAGGATGACTCCACAAACACAGCCAGAGAGAATTCCTTCACAAATCCAGAGACTGCATAATTTTGTTTTATTTTATTTATTTTTGCAGCATTCATCTAGCTCTTCTTCACAACAGGCACAGCTTCCACTGATTTTAATGGGAGCCATATGTATGCATCTATTCTAAGTTCAGGATATCCACTATTAATTCTGGATTTTCTTATATAAGCTACTATCTACTTTCCACCAGGATAGCCATGCAACATGGCTGGAAAAAGAGAAACAAAGGGTTGGGGGTTTTGGGGTTGTTTTTTTTTTGTTCTGTTTGGTTTTCTTGAAATAGTTGATCCAACACATTTGTAAACGTTGGCTAGAATTACATTCCAAGTTCCAAGAGTAAACACTTAAACTAGCTAATATATATAGAAGTGTCCCTGCTCTTCCAATGTTTCTAGGCAACCTTGAAACACAAAGTTACAAAGCACGGCTATTTGCTCAAAAACATTCTCAGCTATTTCCTCTGATTTTTCTTCATGACATTTTCCACTAGGCTCTATTTGTATTTCACATCAGGAAGAAGGGGATGGGGTGGGGAATGAATGTGAATGTTCTGTTTCCACACACAAAGAGCAAAACCTTTACTTTCAGACTAAAATGAGTTTTAGTTTAAGGGAAACAACAAGAAAGAACAAAAAGAAAGTCTCCAGAATAGACTACGGCCCAAGTGACTCCTCTATAACATGCTGCAGCAATTCTGAAAACAAAATGCCTTCCTAACTCGACAGACAGCAGAACTCTTTAGAAAGATTTAACAGTTACATGGCCACGCACGTCACAGTGAGACAGTCTCAAAAACCACTTGGCTAAGATGGAGTAGTTTCATTTTGATAAAAAAGTTCACACTTTTTGTTTTGACATTTGTGATTTGAAACTTTCTGAATTTTTGGTTCCATTAAGTTGTTCAATATTTTGAATTTTTGTTCCTATTCAGAACAGAAACTAATTTCCAAATGCTGACATTTCCCAGGATGCAAATTCTGTTTTCTGAACAGCTTTAGTTCCAACCTCCATTCAAATTTTTTTCATTTGGACATATATTTGTGATGAAATAGGGCCTATATTCAAAATAAACATGTCAATGGAAAATTCAGTTCTTTTTTTAAAAAAAATTTAATTAAAATGATTTTTCTCATTATTTCACTTGTAAAAACATCACATTTCCATGAAAAACTTTGAAAAAAATTAGGTTTGTTCCTTTTCTTCCAACTTTTTCAAAAAACAGTCACCATATTCAGCTGTTGCTAGGCTGGCTGGTGAACAAAGCAGCTGATGACTTCAAAACTGTAAAGCCAGTTCCTACTTTCCTTATACAAGCAATGAAAATTTTGCCTGGGCCCGTAATTTGGCTAACGGTTCTTTGTGATTTGGAGTTATGGCATTTCATGGCCCTAATAATCTGCGGGTGAAATAGGAAAGGTAACAACTGACGTTAAGAAAAGTCAGAGATTAATTTGACAAGTTTCACTGAACGTTCATGAGTCTACCAGGTCACAAGCGTCTCCAGCACAAGCGTGCATTGGCTGATCAGACCATGAGGCCTGATGCTGTTGCTAGCTGCTTTGTGGAAGCAGCGGTCTTATGCAAATTAATCCTTTTATGAGTGTCTCATACACCGCAGGTTCCTCCATTTACCATGGAGGAAGTCGTGGGTGGAAAGGGAAAATGTTGACGAGCAAAGTATATAACCTCGCTGCACGATTTGTTTTCCCTGAAGTTGTTTATGCTGCGAGCTGAGTTTCAGAAGCTGCCACATTGAGGTCAGCATTGGATTTCTTTGGTGTTATGTTTACTATTTGGCCCCAGAGCTACTATCTGTGATTAGTCTTGCCATCTAATGATAATAGGTTAAGATTTCACTCTTAAATGGAAAATTGAAGCTCACACTCAAGAGTTTTTCTTCATGTGAGCGCCCAATTGTGGCATGTTAGGTTCATGGAAAGACATCATTTTCATGAACCTAATGTATTTCAAAGGTGCTGACATAAACTCCTAGATGATCACATCACCACTTAAATCCCCAAAATGGCACTAATGACTGGCAAGGTGGGACCATGTGGGAATTTCTCCCCACCCCTCAAGAACCCCCTTCAACCTTTAAGGCCTTTCACTAACACAGTCCCCATCTGATGGTTGTGTTTTTGAGTGGGTTTTTTTTTCTCTCTCATGCTGATCCTTATCCATGGTATGGGAGATCAGCATGGAAAGAGGGTTCAGTTATCACTCTGAGGAGATAGGCTTTGATTTATATTTTGCATTGGTTATATCATAAAGATTGTCCTGTAGGCCAGTGGCTCTCAACCTTTCCAGACTACTGTATGCCTTTCAGAAGTCTGATCTGTCTTGCGTACCCCCAAGTTTCACCGCACTTAAAATCTACTTGCTTACAAAATCAGACATAAAAATACAAAAGTGTCACAGCCACACTAGTACTGAAAAATTGCTGTACTTACATTTCAGTGTATAGTATATAGAGCAATATAAACAAGTCATTGTCTGTATGAAATTTCAGTTTGTACTGACTTTGCTAGTGCTTTTTATGTAGCCTGTTGTAAAACTAGGCAACTAACTACCCTCTGGGAGACCTCTGCATACACCCAGGCACACGCATACCCCTGGTTGAGAACCACCACAGTAGGCAGTGGTGCTGGAACTATTTTTATGGTGGGGGTGCTGAAGGTGGAAACAATGTATTTGGGTTGTTATTATTACTTCAAGCCAGGGGGTGAGGCAGCACCTCTCGTTTCAGCACCTATGCCTGTAGGCCTTGGTCTGTGCAGGGTTATTTGTTGTATTATTACTATTGCGACAAAGCTCTGTCCTTGCCTCCGTGGGTTCCACGTTTCCTGGCGGATTTCGCTAGCCTCAGAGGCTCACTGTGGCCCTCCACATAACCCTTCTCTCTCTAGAGACAAGGGTCACAGTCTACTGAGCCATTTTCATCGTAAGCCAGCAAGAGAGGTGAGGAGAAGTTATCCTTCCTTGCACAGTCTCTGTTGTCTCCCAGTCTCAGTGATTAATTAGGGGGCAAAGGTGGCCGGGGGGGGGGGGAGCCCAGGCCCACCCTCTACTCCGGGCTCCAGCCCTGGGACCCTAATAGTATCAGCTATGGTAGCTGACTTTTTAGAAACATAACATGTACAATTCCATGGGCTACTTCCCCCACAGCAGCCCTCAATTCCTCAGGCTCCACTTCACCCTCACCTCAGGGCCTCCTTCCTTGTGCCTGATATGATGCGTACTACTCAACCTCTCCAACAGCACAACTTCCTTCCACAGCTCCTGACATGCACACCCACCTGACTAACTGGGAGGCTTTTAACTAGTTTCAGCCAGCCCCTGATTGGCTTCAGGTGTCCCAATCAACCTAGCCTTCTCCCTCCCTTCTGGAAAGTTCTTAATTGGCCCCAGGCGTCTTAATTGACCTGGAGCAGCTGCCATTTCACTTATCCTGCCGTACTAGGGATTTGTTTAGCCTGGAGCTAATATATCTATCTCCCACTACTTTTCCAATAGCCATCTGGCCTTGCCCCGTCACACTATCTAGCTATAGTGATAATACAAGAAGAATGTCCACATGTCCTTCTGTTCCAGTTTATATGTGGGGACTGTAAGTAAACATTCAATCTGGGGTCATTGGCAGAGAATATGGAAAAAAGGGAACCCCATGATACCAATTTACAAAGTTCTGACTCTAATGACACTTTAATAAATAAGGACCAAACATTATCAGAAAAAAATGTAAAGGACATAAAGATCCCATCTTTGAATCCAAAAAGAACAAGAGAGGAGAAAATATTTCCCAAATAAAGCAAGAATTGTTTCCCAAGGGAATGGTTTCAAAGATCACCAGGAGGTATCAGCTGCTGTGTAACTTTCATATCACAGTGCATTTCTGCACCAATGGAAACAGTGCTCAAAAGAAGATGTTCTTGTCAGTAAAGCATGGGGATTAGGGGTCAGGAAATTTCTGGCTCTGCCACAGGTTTCCTGTGTGACTTTAGACATATCACTTAGCCATTCTGCACCTCCGTTTCCCCATTATAAAACAAGGATAATGCTGCTGACCTATTTAATATGTGCAGGGCTGATTTTGAGATACAGTTCATGGATTATTTGTGAAGTGCTTTGACATCTTGGGTTCAAAGGCGTTACAGAAGAGCACAATATTCATAGTGGCTTTGTCCTTTTGACACTGCTGTAATACAGAAAAGGGTCTAAGTTTTACATTCTTGTGACTTCTAGCAACGGACGATTGGTGCCTACCTATCTGTGCACTCTCCAGCCATTTCACAGGGGCAAGCCATTCTGTGTTTGCTGCTGTCAAACTCTCACCTCAGTCGGCTGCGGTGTTTGTTGTTTTCCCTGTAAGGTGGTAACTGGAGCGCGAGCTCGCACAACAAATAAGCGTCACCTCCTTGAAGGTTTTGATAAACAAAGGTCTTGGCAATGCCGGCAGTTCACGGTTACCTCTGTGGCACACAGATCTGATTTAAATTTATTTCCTTAACATCAAAAACAGCTGGGGCAGGCTGGGGTTTGCTTGATGAGAAATAACTCCTCATGTGGCCACCCCTCCCTCCATGGAAAAAATCATTCATCCATTTAGTTGATCAAAGTATATTACAGGGGCAAACCCCTCCCCAAACTTTGCCAATTCCTCAACAAAATCTGGACCTGCGAAGAAATTCCTCCTGACTTTAAGAACACCAACAGTGTTACAATATTTAAGAAAGGGGACAAATCTTCATGCAGGAACTACAGAGGTACTGCCCTCCTCTCCATCGCAGGGAAGATCCTTGCCCCCATCCTACTAAACCACCTACTCCCCCTTGCCGAGGAACTCCTCCCCGAATCACAGTGTGGCTTCAGACCATTCTGAGGCACAACTGACATGATCTTGTAGCACGACAGATTCAGGAGAAGTGCAGAGAGCACCACCAGGAACTGTTCATGGCATTTATCGATCTAACCAAGGCCTTTGACTATCAATCGCGATGCCCTGTGGAAGGTGCTGTGCAGGTTTGGCTGTCCACAGAAATTCATTTCCATCATCGGACTGCTCCATGATGGGATGACTGCCACCATTCTTTGCAGCAGCTCTATTCATCATTCACACTGGTGTCAAGCAGGGCTGTGTCATTGCTCCAACACTCTTCTCCATTTACTTTGCAGTGATCCTGATTCTCATCTGTGACTACCTTCCTGATGGAATCGGGATTGAGTATCATATGGATGGTCAACTCCTCAATCTCCTACGTTTCCAAACAAAATCTAAGATCATGAGACTCGGCATCACTGACTTCAGTATGCAGATGACTGCATCATTCTCGCATACACAGAGGCCGACCTGCAAAGTACCCTAAAACTTTTGCAGATGCCTATCAAAGCCTGGGTCTCTCTCTCAACATCAGGAAAACCAATGTACTCTACCAGCCCTCACCTGCACAAACTACTCTTCATACTCCACAAATCACCATCAATGGAGAACCCCTAGAAAATGTGGACCGCTTTCCATACCTTGGAAGCCGTCTCTCCCGAACAGCCAGCATTGACACAGAAATTGAATACAGGATCCACTGTGCAGGCACATCCTTTGGAAGACTATTCAAACAAGTGTTCAATGATTGGGATCTGAAAACAGGCACCAAGATCTTGGTTTACAAGGCAGTTGCCATTCCCACCCTTCTCTATGGGTGTGAGACCTGGGTAACCTACAGACGACATCTCAAGTGGCTGGAGTGGTTCCAACAGCGCTGCTTCAGGAGGATTCTCAGGATCAGCTGGGAAGACCGATGCACTAACATCAGTGTTCTCTCTGCAGACAACATCAGTAGTATAGACGCGCAGAAACACCAACTCCGCTGGGCTGGCCACTGCATACGTATGCCTGACACTCACCTCCCGAAGCAAGTACTCTTCTCTCAGTTAAGTCAGGGAAGAAGGGCTCACGGAGGGCAGCAGAAGTGTTTCAAAGACATACTGAAAGTACACCTTAAAAAGGGAGGCATCAACCCAACAAACTGGAAGGACTTGGCATGGAACAGAACACAGTGGCGCCAAGCCATACACCAAGCCACAACTCACTTCGAGAAGAACAGATGTGCTTATGAGACAGAAGCAATGAAGGAGGAAAGAAAGGGTACAACCAACCAACCAGCCAACAACTATGTCTCCTCCAAGATTACACCTGTCACTTCTGTGGGAAAATCTGCAGGGCACAAATTGGGCTCCTCAGCCACTTAAAAACCCACCAATGAACCCCCTTGGCAGACATCATCCTCACATTGAGGGATAGCTGAAGAAGAAGAAGCTTGGCTTGTTTAGCCTAACCAAAAGAAGGTTGAGGAGAGATATGATTGCTCTCTATAAATATATCAGAGGGATAAATACCAGAGAGGGAGAAGAATTTATTTATTTATTTATTTAAGCTCAGTACCAATGTGGACACAAGAACAAATGGATATAAACTGGTCATCGGTAAGTTTAGACTTGAAATTAGATGAAGATTTCTAACCATCAGAGGAGTGAAGTTTTGGAATAGCCTTCCAAGGGAAGCAGTGGGGGAAAAAGACCTATCTGGCTTTAAGATTAAACTGGATAAGTTTATGGAGGAGATGGTATGATGGGATAACATGATTTTGGCTATTAACTGATCTTTAAATATTCATGGTAAATAGGCCCAATGGCCTGTGATGGGATGTTAGATGGGGTGGGATTTGAGTTACTACAGAGAATTCTTTCCTGGGTATCTGGTTGGTGAATCTTGCCCATAAGCTCAGGGTTCAGCTGATCGCCATATTTGGGGTTGGGAAGGAATTTTCCTCTAGGGCAGATTGGAAGAGGCCCTGGAGGTTTTTTGCCTTCCTCTGTAGCATGGGGCACGGGTCACTTGCTGGAGGATTCTCTGCTCCTTGAAGTCTTTAAACCACGATTTGAGGACTTCAATAGCTCAGACATAGGTGAGAGGTTTATCGCAGGAGTGGGTGGGTGAGATTCTGTGGCCTGCATTGTGCAGGAGGTCAGACTAGATGATCATAATGGTCCCTTCTGACCTTAATATCTATGAATCTATAAGAAGAAGAAGGACCAAAGGGCTGGACGCTGGCACCCTACACTAGGGGTCTTCACTCTCTAGAGAGAGTGGAACTATGTTGTAAGGGGATCAGTGCATCTGTAGCTTGAGGAGGAGTGGAGATCAGGCAGGCAGATCCACTTGTCATTCCTTCCCCCTCCCCTCTGGAGTGGGCACATAGGAACCCCAGAGGCTTGTGGTTGCATTAGCACCGACGGGGTAGTCGCACTCTTACTCTGTGATCTAAGAGGATTCTTTCCTCTCTTATCCCAGCTTGTGTAACCTCCGTTTCCCCCTTCCCAAACCATGCACAACCTGGTTACTTGGGCTGCCTGCTGGGAACAGGATTTGGCCCTTAAGAAGGACCTGACCAAAGCCAATTGAAATCAACGGGAGTCTTTCTAGTGACATCAATGGGCTTTGAAGCAGGCCCTGATAAAGGAGACCAATGATGTGTGAAATTCCATGGCCATGGAAAAGGCTATATGCAGCAGAAACGAGGGGATGAGAAGTGAAGAGGCTGAGCCCATCTACCTAAGGGCTTGTCTACACTGGCAATTTACAGCACTGCAACTTTCTCACTCAAGGGTGTGAAAAACACACCCCCTTGAGCGCAGCAAGTTGCAGCGCTGTAAAGCGCCAGTGTAGACGGTGCACCAGCACTGGTAGCCACACTCCCAGCGCTGGTAGCTACGCCCCTTGTGGAGGTGGGGTTTTTTAGAGCGCTGGGAGAGCACTGCTGCAATCACACAAGCCACGTTAAAGCGCTGCTGTGGCAGCGGTTTAGAGTTGCCAGTGTAGACTAGCCCTTAGTGGTGGTTTTGCTTGAAGAAGGGCTGCAGGATTGGGCTGATCAATGATGAAGGCAGCTCCCCACCCCTTCCTTGAGAGAAACAAATCAGACCGACCAACAGAAACCATTGGGAGTAGGTGTGTTTGGAGAATTGGCAGCAAGGCAGTGTTTCACTCACAAAGAGTAAAGCTGAATGCAGATTAAGTTGAACAGGTGGAACTATGGCTATGTGTACACGAGACAGCTTATGGCAGAGGTGTACCGATGCAGCTGTGTCTCTGTAAGATCTCTCGTGTAGCCGCTCTATGCCGAAAGGAGAGGACTCTCCTGTTGACACACCCAATGAGCAGCAGTAGCTCTGGTGGCTGGAGAAGCTCTCCCACCAACATAGAATCATAGAATATCAGGGTTGGAAGGGACCTCAGGAGGTCATCTAGTCCAACCCCCTGCTCAAAGCAGGACCAGCCCCAACTAAATCCGCAACTAAGTAATGCTGTGCACACTACCACTTATGCTGGCGTAATTTATGTCACTCAGGGGGGTGTTTTTTTTCATGCCCCTGAGCAACATATGTTTTGTCGACATAAGTGGTAGTGTAGACATGGCCTTGGTTCAAACCTGTGCACTGCTCCATCCATGGGGCTGAACTGCTTCCAGCCTGACTCCTCATATTGCCTGTTTTCATGGTGTGCCATCAATAACAGCCCCTCCAAGGAACATGGGCCCACTGACTCCAGTTCCACTGATACAGAAAGCAGCAAAATCCAGGGCTCCCAGCAATGCAGAAGCATAGGAAGCAGCCATCGATATATAGCTAGACAGAAAAAAAAAAAATTTGATTCCTGAAAATCTGGATGATGTTTATTTTAATCCAGTTTGTAAATCTCAAGAGTGAAAACACAACAAATTGAAACCAGTTAAAAGAGATGGGCCAGATCCTCATTTGGGGACAGTGGGCATAGGTCCATGGACTTCAGCGGGGCTATGCCGATTTACACCAGCTGAGACCAGCTCACATATTATGCCTGATTTATTTTTTAAGTAACAGCAAGAAGCCCTCCTGGATCTTTTTCCCTAACAAAGCAAAATACTGGGCAAAATTCTGCTGGCTGTAATCCAGCAAATCTGCCCTCTTAAGGGTGGTTACTGTCCCAAGGGGAATTAACAGAATATAGTCCCTGCCCTCAGGAGAACACAGGGACTGCAATTATGCAGTCATAGCCCCTGGCTAAGGGTTGCAAGGTGGGGGAAGAAGAGGGAAGGGTCCTTGCTAGCCAGAATATGGTTTTAGAAGCAGATGGAAGGTTTTATGGATGATTTCCCTGCTGAAACTATAGCATATGGATTGGTGTAATCTTCCATTGTTGAGAGGAAGTTGAGGGGGGGAAGAGAGATCCTAGCAACTGAAAAATTGGGCTAGTTGCTGTCTTCACATATACAGCTGACAACCCGGCAGTATCTTACATGCTAAAAATAAATAAATATAATACATGGCATCAGCACGCCTCATTATCCACTTCAGCATCCCAGAATTATCAGGTAATTACATCTCCTTTCTTTCTTTTTTGTGCTCACTCCACACTGAATAACTAACAGCTACACATCTACCGTCCCTGCGTGAAATACCTGCGTGACTCCCCTACATGCATGTTAAAAAAAAAAGAGCTCAGGCTCTACAAAAATCATGAGACAGGAAAATGAAGAGATAAAGTCTCGTCAAACAAGTGGCCACACCTGGGCAATCTTCATTCTTCTCTTTCCGATCTATATCTCTCCAAGGACGTGGCATGACATGCTTGGTAAAGCCTAAGAAAATATAAAACACCTCGCTGGCTACAGAGTGATCCAGTTCCGGAGGCAAAATTCATATATGGCACGACTTTGACAACTTTAGTGGAATTCCTCCAAGACTGAATTTGGCCCAGAGAACCTATGTGGATACAAGCCTAGCCCATTAACTGCAGAGTTGGTCTAAGCTGCTGCACCTGCTGGCACTTGCCTGGGTTCCATTCTCTCCAGCAGTCATGTCCAATTCATCACTGTGTTAGCGAGAAGGAACGAAGAAGTCAGGCTCTTACCATGAATCAATGGCATTCCCTGACTGGAATACTGTGTTCAGTTCTGGGAACCCTACAGCAGAAATGGGCAATGAAAATAATCAGAGGTGCAATGAGACACCTATCTGAGGAGAGGTTGAAAAAGAGTGGGGCTATTTCGTTTAGAGAGGAGACATGATAGAATTATATAAAGTCATGAATGGTATAGAAAAACAAGCACTCTTATTTATCCTCTGTCATCGTACAAAGGGACAGGCAATGAAATTGAAAGGCAGCAAATATACAGATGATAAAGGAAATACTTGGTAGTAGCCACTGGTAAAGACAGGGCAAAGGACTGGATGGACCCTCGGTCTGATCCAGAATAGGGATTATTTTCCTACTATTTATTTATTAGGAAATTTTCAGAGGTTTACAAATCCTTGACACATAAAGATCAGAAACAAAACAATAATCATTATAACAGTGAGCTTTTGATTAAAGAGACATCATACAGTAATACAGTAATCAGATCTCTCTGTTTAATAGGTTTTTACCATATTACACAAGGAGCATCAGTACAGCACTCACAGCCAAGGGATTTCTATGTTTAATCATGTCTCCTTGGTTGGATATAAAATAAAGATGGGCCCAAACTGTAAAATTTGAGATTTGGACTTAGAACATCTGAAAATTCAGAGATATTTTAGTATGGGGCCATTGACTTAAACGCCCTCTAATTTAGTGCCTGATCCAACTCCAATGAAGCAAATGGAAAGACTCCTGTTGACTTCAGTGGGAGATGATTAAGGCCCATAAGGAAGTTCTAGAGTCTGCTATGTGATACAGAGAAGATATATTGTATCATACATTCCATCACCTTTTGTTAGTGCAGAATCATGCTTTACAGTCTATTCTCCATTGCCCTGTCCAGTTCAGGGTTAACTGTCTCTGGAAACAAGCAACCCATCACTTTCCTCAAGAGGCTATTCCACAACCTAACAGGTCTCAGGCCTTGGGAACCTTTTCTGTGATTCCGCTCACATTCATCCCATTGTTCCTCATTAAAGCCCCAAAACTATTCCTCTTTCATCTTAATCAATACTCTCTGCATTTCTCCTCACAGGACAAGTCTGGTTATTTCAGCCTCTACTTGTGCTGAGCACTGAATTTGGAGAACTTAAGAAAATTGCTGCCAGATTCATGTTGGTTACACAAACATTGCTTATTCAGTCAGATCATTCTTCCCAAATCAGCCTGATCCAAGCTTTTATGAAACCAGATCTGCACTCTCACATCCTTGGCCCCGACCAAGAGTCAGGTCTATTTATAGAAATTCCCAAAATCATAACATTTCCAGGAAAACATACTGCTTATGGGAGTTTTAAGACTTGAGAAAGTGTGAGTCAGTCTGAAAGAGAGAATAGGGGCAAGGAAAAGCTCTGCAAAAGAAGATGAGAACAGTGCTTCCATAGGCAAGGTTGTTCCTTCTGATGGATATTGTACTGGAAAGGGAACAGGTTCAAGTTGTAACAAATACCACTCAGAACAGCTCATCTCAAGTAGGATGTGCTCAACCCATGCAATGATGGGAACTCCACAATGAATAGCTGATATGCCAAGAGCTGGTATGTTCCTGAAAAGGTGAAGGTGATTATAGATAACAGAGGTGCGATGACGGGGGGAGGGGACAGTTCTTTGCTGCATGTTCTGACCCCATCTCCTGTCCCCAATTAGCTCAGTGCTGGGTAATAAGGGGAGCGCTCTCACTAATACCCTTTTCTGAAGCTGCCAAAGATGAAGTGATTTTATGGCAGTCTTGACACCTCTCTTCTCTGATTTGGGTCAACTAAGTTCATTAAGGGGCATCAGCAGTCTGTGATGCTGGCATTAAGCTGTCCATTAGTATTACATCCACTGGGGTTTTTTTATAGCAATGGCTTGAAGTGACTGACAACAGATTTCAGATGCATGAGGAGGAATTTCTGAACACTGTGGGCTTTTCTTTTCTAAATGTTTTTGGCTCGACCACTAAAACTCATTTGAAAATGAAATTTACACTGGTGTAGTATAAATATATCTGCCATGCTGTACATGCCATTCAGCTGGTGAGCAAGAGTGAGGGCCCCAAACTCAGAATCCTCCCTGCATGCCCTGCCTATTTTATGCATTATATGTTCATCAAAGTCTTCATCAATGCACTTCAAGGTCTTACGTTTAGTAACTAGAGCCTTAAATAATTTAGGGCCTGCATTCCTGAAGAACCCCATCTCACCTCGTGACAAAATGGAAGTAAAATTTGGGAGGACTAGGACAGAGGTCCATCTCAAGACATGGTCTGGAGAGGATGGGAAGCAGGTCCTTTTGTTGGGTGGGTTTGTGTCTCTAGATTTCTCTCCCTGATCAACATACACTAAAGTACAATGGGGATATCGTTCAGGGCTAGGCTCCTGTTGTGGTTATGTGTTGGGTTGTGTGTATGTTGTAGGGGTGGGATGTGGCAGTTTGAAAGGCTCATCTACTGCTTTAATTCAGGCACATAGTTTCGTTTGGTTACTCGTGTTCAGTTCATTTTTCGTGAATGTGCCCATTGGTGTATTTTCACCACACAGAAACTGGCACATTGGTGGTAAGAATCTAGTGTAGAATTAGCAGAATCCACCATTAGGCTGTTAAAATCCCATGTCTGTGTGAGATCTACACATTCCTGAACCTTAGAAACTAACCAGGACCCTAGTGGTCAGAAGGCTATGGTTTAATGGACCCTAACTGATAGACGCCACACTAAGCTCAGTGCTTTGCTAAACGGATAAAGATTGTGTTGAATACCTGCAGATACATGGAATCATGGTAATATATAAAGGGAAGAAAACATATTAGTTCATCTAGTCCATCCAGACTCAGTGCAGGATCATTCTATTCTCCAATACTTTGTTCAGTTTGTTTCCAATGCCTTAAGCAACAAGGCTTCCACCATAGGTCTTGGGAGATTATTCCACAGTCTAGTAGATCTAGTGATTAGAAAATATTTCCTGAGATTCAGCTTATTCCTTTTGCCCATTTTCATCCCCTTACTCCTGTTGTTCAAGTCATCCCCTTTCCTGGAACTTACAGTCACCCTCCTTTCTCCTCGCAGACTGGGACTGGTTATCTCAGCAATTACTGGCTCTTAGATCTGCAATTGGAGAACCCAGGAAAATCATTCCAAGAACCATATTCTTTATGGTTACCAGAAAAACCCTCCACTAATGAAATTATATTTCTTAACAATTTTTCCTGATCCAAGCTTCTAAAATTGGATCATCCCAGTTGTGTCTGAGAGCCAGATCTATCCACACAGGATCCCAAAATCATAACCAGGAAAAGACAGAAATAAGTTTGAATTGGTAATTGGCAATCAGGGATGGCAAGCCTACACCTATTTCTGCCAGAGCTCCAAAGCCCATTGGAACTCTCTGAGCCCAGTGAGTTTTGGCTTTTTCATGTAATGTTAAGTTTTCTAAAAATAGAATGGAACAATATTTCCGTAACAGTGAAACTGAAGAGGTTTCAGAGTAGCAGCCGTGATAGTCTGTATTCGCAAAAAGAAAAGGAGTACTTGTGGCACCTTAGAGATTAACCAATTTATTTGAGCATAAGCTTTCGTAAGCTATAGCTCACTTCATCGGATGCATCCGATGAAGTGAGCTATAGCTCACGAAAGCTTAAGCTCAAATAAATTGGTTAATCTCTAAGGTGCCACAAGTACTCCTTTTCTTTTTTTGAAACTGAAGAGTTTCACTTAAAGGCATCTTAAGCCAAGGAGGCACTGGGGAGCCAGGCACAAAAAAGTTAAGGTTACCTCAACCAACTTCAAAAACTCAGTCTGTGTTTCTTCATCCCAGGAATGAGTTGGTGCTTTGGGTTCCTGGTTTCTTATGCTTTGGTCTCATGGTGCTGTGCTCTCTCTGAGGAGAGTCTCCCAACTTCATCAAACACATGACAAGCTGCTCTTGTTCAGTAGCCCACTTGTTATATTTCAGTGGATCTATTCAGTGCTGAGGAGATGAACTCAGGGTTCTTGCTTATTAATTTGTTCTTTGAGCCACATCCTGGTTTCCAGCCTGCTCACTTTGTGCTGTTCTGGTAACTCCCAAGGAGAATATGCTGGCTGCGTCTCCGCTGCTGGGGATTCCTATGCCTAGGGTTCCCAACAGATTTAAAGCCAGCGAAGATGACCCTTCCATCTCCACCGCTGCAGCTCCCACATCACAGTCAGGAGGCTGGACCATCCCCAGCTGGCAGACATCTCCTTGGGAGCTGTTATCAGTTCGTGGAGTTCAGAGAAGTCCCCAAGTTGCTCTAAGTTCTGCCGGAGCTAGGATATACCTGGCACCAGGGCTAGGAACTGAAATCAGTTCTCTAATAAAGCCTTTCCTTCTGCTGTGCCTTGTCTTTGCTCGACACAGCAGAGTATATGGTATTATTATGTTTGTTTTAAATGTAACTGGAACCAAGTGTTTGTGCCCCAAGGTCTGATATTTATGCACTTATATAGTGCCTCCATCCCTTCACACCTGCAACACTTTAAGCTTCAACACCCTGAGCAAAGCAAGTGATTATTACCACATCCTCCATCATAATAGGTGAGTGGAGGTTCACAGATTTGCCCAAGGTCTAACAACAAGTTTGTGGCAGAGCTAGGAATAGACACAAAGAGCTCAGTCTATTTAGTTTAACAGAGAGAATATTAAGGGGTGACTTCATTACAGTCTGTAAGTGCTTACATAAATAATAACAATTTAATAATGGGCTCTTCAGTCTGACAGAGAAAGGTATAACATGATCCAATGGCTGGAAGTTGAAACTAGACAAATTCAGACCGGAAATAAGGTGTACATTTTTCACAGTGAGAGTATTCACCATTGGAACAATTTATCAAAGGTTGTGGTAGATTCTCCATCACTGACAAATTTTAAATCAAGACTGGATGTTTTTTCTAAAAGATCTGCCCTAGGAATTATTTTGGGGACGTTCTAGAGTGTGTATTATAGAGGAGATCAGGCTTGATGATCTCAATGGTCCCTTCCAGCCTTGGCATCTATGCAGCTCACGTTTGAAACTCAGGACCCCTTTGACATGTGACTTTCTATTTATATCTTTTTCCTCCCAGAGAGTTAATTGGATTTCAACCTCTTGTCTCGGTCTTTCTTTTTTTCTTCTCACTTGCACAGGCTGAGAACAAATTCCGTCAGCCTTGGTGCCATGAGTTCTTTTTTATTAATATTTCAGTCTGAAATCCTGCTGAGGCTTTAAGTGATGGTCCCCATCATGAACATCAAGAGAACATTATGCCTGGCTAACAAATACCGAGGGCCTGATTTTGATCCCTACTCATGCTGAATGGCATCTTACTCCATGGAGAGTCAATATCCATCAGAGGTATTTATCTATGCAACTGAATGCACCTTAAGGGGGGCTCAGCATAACAGCAGTTGGTGGCACTGTGTTGAGTCACTGGGCTCCACAAGTACAGATTTCATGGACATCAGCTATGCCATGAACATGCAGCACTGAGGATAGAAATAAGGGCCCTGTAAAGAACCCTTACACCCATTCTAAAGGTCCTTTACCTGCCAGAGAGGTCTAAAGGGGCCTTAATGTAAATAAAGGTCAAGTCTTTTAGCTCTAGAAATCATAGAATCGTAGAACTGGAAGGGACCTTGAGAGGTCATCTAGTCCAGTCCCCTGCACTCGTCACAGGACTAATTATCTAGACCATTCCTGACAGGTGTTTGTCTAACCTGCTCTTAAAAATCTCCAATGATGGAGATTCTACAACCTCCCTAGGCAATTTATTCCAGGTCTTCACCACCCTGACAGTTAGGAAGTTTTTCCTAATGTCGAACCTGAACCTCCCTTGCTGCAATTTAAGCCCATTGCTTCTTATCTTATCCTCAGGGGTTAAGAAAAACATTTTTTCTTTGTCCTCCTTGTAACAACCTTTTATATACTTGAAAACTGTTATGTCCCCTCTCAGTCTTCTCTTCTCCAGACTAAACAAACCCAGTTTTTTCACTCTTCCCTCATAGGTCATGCTTTCTAGACCTTTAATCATTTTTGTTGCTCTTCTCTGGACTCTCTCCAATTTATCCACATCCTTCCTGAAATGTGGCACCCAGAACTGGAGACAATACTCTAGTTGAGGCCTAATCAGAGCAGTGAAGACTTATTTCTTGAGTCTTGCTTACAATACAGCATTCCTACTAATACATCCCAGAATGATGTTTGCTTTTTTTGCAACAGCGTTACACTGTTGACTCATATTTAGCTTGTGGTCCACTATGACCCCCAGATCCCTTTCTGTAGTGCATATATAGGCCTCTACCAGTTGAGCTAGATGATCTCGGTTAGTAGTATGAGGACTTGTATCATCTGTGGGTCACAGACATTAGAGGACAACATGATCCCCCTCCTCGGGCAAGTCTGTCATTCCATTCTGCAGAAGGCACAGACCAGTCAGTACATTATGTGTGAGAAGCTGCATCTAACCTAATTCTAAGGACAAAACTCTCCTCCCTGATCTTTTATCTGCACTATGAAGATCTTTTATCTGCACTATGAACCTCCACTCTGCTTTCATTCTGACCACAGGACTCCCATGGATGCACAAGTAATATACAAAACCATAGCAGTTTATGACACAGAGAAGACCTTGGCTGTAAGACAGGCCTGCTGTATTCATTTCTGTGTGTGAAAGTCACCCTTTCCTCCTATCTCCTCCTCCATTGGTTAATTCCTCCGTCCTTCCATCGTACTGAAAGACCTCTAGGACACTGAACAAGTTCACATGGGGGGAAAAATGAGCTCTGGCATGAAACAAGAGTGGTAAACCATGCAACAGGTGCGATGAGAACAATTGCCAGACAACAATAGAGACCCTTTTTTTGTCCTCTGGAGAAATACCTTCCTACTGCCAGCAGCAATCATATACATACCACTTCGGTTTCTAGATACGGATCTGCTGACACTTTCCTCCCTCATTCAGTGCGTCGTCCCTCCCTGGCACCCAGCAGCTCTCACAAGAGGAAAGTTACTGTGTTTGGGAAGAACTTGGCACCATGCTAAATGGTACATTGACAGCATACTTTCTTCCCTGGGCCCCTGTCCATACACAAATCTCTCACTGAGTCACTCCCAGTGAGAAAACTAACACCAGCGTTCTGCTCTGTCGAATGGTAAGCCTGAGAGAGCAAATATAAAAAGCACTGCCTATCGGGGGGAGATAGGGGATGAGTTGATGTTTGAAATATTCAGGGGCAGATTAAAATAAAACAGTGATAGGGAAAAAATAGAAGGATCCTAGAAAAATACCCATTAATGTGGTAGACTGCTGCACCATTGCATATTGAACCTAGCCTCTTGGCACCCCACCCACATATCCTGTACACAGAGGGACAACTCCTGGAATCCTTATTCCAGGCCTCATTTTCCTCTTCTATTATTATTACGTATCTGTACTACAGTAGCACCTATTACAGGCCTCAGCCAACATCAGGGCCCTATTTTGCAATGCACTTTTCAAATATGACAGACAGCCATCTTGGCAAATCCCAGGATTGAACCATGAACCTCCAGAGCCAAAAGCAGGAATCTCTGTAGCCTGAAGTAAAGAGCCAGCCTGTCTAGCTAGGAGCTAAACAGGCCAATATCCTCTGTGGATTAGGAACAGATGGTGACATGTGATATACTGGCTTGTGGGTTACACAAACACACAGAATGAGCCAGACCATGCCATGCATAGCTTACAATTTAAGCAGACAAGACAAAGGGTTGGAGAAAGGGTCACAAAGAAGGCTGTCACCTGGGCATTGAAAGATTACCTAACTTGCCCCAGGACTCACAGAAAGCTGGTGGTACAGCCCCAGAATTTATTCAGGTCTCCCGAATACCAGCCAAGTGCCTTAACCACAAGACTGTCCTTCCTCCTTCAATGGAGTTTCTCCTGAGTTCATCAGTACGTAAAGCCCAGACACAGCTCTCTTAGAAGACAATGAGACTTGCTAGATTTGGTCTGGAGAAACTAATAGCAACAAGGGAATGGTAACTACCTTCAGTCTAGTTCCCCATGGGTATTTTTCAATGCTGTGAAGCCACCCTTGTTGCAGAGGAAGGGCAATCTCTGACAGATGTAGCGTGGAAGAGCTGTATCTCTGCAGGCATGCCTGGCTCTAGGTAGCATGCTCCTTCTCCAGCTTCTTGAGCCCTCAATGTAACTGCATTCCTCTGCCTTTAAAAAGAAACTAAAGTTCTATTTCAACATTTAACAGTGAAATCAGATTGGAGAATTTTAGCCATGATCTTGAGAATTTTTGTTTCACATAACACAAAACTGGTAGCATGCATGATCAGCTAATCACATGCTAAGTTTACCATCCTGCAAGACGTCGTACTATTGTCATCTAGATATTATAAACATGGAGATTATCGGGCTTTGTTTGAATACAGCTCACAGAATCATCATTTTATGATCCCTCCAGGCCATTCCCCATGAGAAAAAAAAAACAATTGTACTTATTATAGACTTGAAAACAACTTTGCTTTTCCAGCCGCAAATGTATTTAAATTCTGATCGTAATTAAATAGACAGATCTCTATTTGCAAAGCCTTCCTTGACCAATTACCTACTTCAAAGAAAAAGATGAGAAATAGAAATAGAGCAAGATTACATATTTTTCTGTACTACCACGTGCACTGCCTATTTTCTCCACGAGGCCAAAAGGTGATGGCCAACATGGCTGGGGTTTGACTGAACTAGAGAGTGTTCAATGTATTTCGGCAGATACTCCAGGCATTGCATTTCTGAGCAATTATAGTACATCTTAGGTGATGTAACAACTAAAACATGAAACCATAGGCTGAGTGACTTGAAACACCCAAGCATTACCTGGCTGCCATTGTGGAATGGGATGTATGAATAAAACCAAATGAAAATCAGGCTTATATACATTAAAGGCCTGAAGCTTCTGGTGTTCAGCATCTCTTAGGATCAGCCCTTTAATTTGGCATTGTTGAGACAGTCATGATGTCACTGGCAGCCAGTCACAAAGATTCCAACTTTGTCCCATCTTCTAAAGTTATTTCATTATAAGAGTGTTCCCCGCTCCCCAGCCGTCTCTTTAAATGTTTCTTTGTTGTGCTGCTGTGCATGATTCTGTCAGTCAGGCACTCACTATAAATTCAGTTTTATTGTTTATAGATATATTTTTTGCTCCTGCCACATAGTAACATGAAGGTGGGGGTTTTCATTCAAATGCCCTGTGGTATAATATTTTTTCTGAGAGCCAGAAGTTGCTTAATCCACACAAAAAAGGTAAAAAGAAATTGTACCCACAAATATTGTGTCATGCCGAGCTCCTTAAATTGCACTATTAAAGGCCTAATCTGTACCCTCATGCCCCTGTGCCCAACTTGTACAGCTGAGAAGTCCATTCTGCTGCTAGGGGTAGCTCTGTGGATGGGGAATTAGAGCTGGAATCTTTGTCCCTAAGATTCACTACTGAGGTACATAAGTTGGAGATCTGCCCAAGTATCTTCTCAACACTCCCTAAGCTCCACCCATACTCTCGCAGCATGGACTGAATTGACCAGAATACCTGGGATGGTTTCTCTGGGGAGAAGTTTTTTCTTTGATTGTTCCAAAGTCTTAGTTCAGAATCTGGGAGGAGATGTGCCCAGGGGAAGTTTTCTGAAGCGATCAGTAGCACTGACCTGCCTCTGTTCCCATTAATTCAACGGAACAAACTCCATTGGCAGAGTTGGGTCAATGCTGAGAGAATTTGAAAAATCCCAGCCTATAGTTTCTGAGCAGATCCTCAGCAGGTGTAAATCAAACCATTGACTTCCCTGGATATATGTTGATTTACACCTGCTGAGGATCTCGCTATAAATGATGGCTTCATTAATTTAAGCATATTTTAAAAAGCAAAGTTACAAAGCCCTGAAACTAGCATGTTTATTGAAGAAACAGCAACTACCGCTAAACTCCAGCAGCACTACCAGGCACTGATATGATATTTCTATCCTTTATGTCATCAGTGCATGAGTCATCTTTTGATATTTCTGAGGCTGACAGGTTGCTTGAAATCACTGCCCACGGATTATATTCATATGGAGGTTTAAAACATTTTCTAATTCTTTTTCCTTCCACCCCACTGAACACTGTTAATCAAGAGTTATTATTTTCAAAACACATTATATTGTAACAGTGGCACGCTCTGCATGAGAGGCATCGAGTGGGTTGGACTCCTTCCAGCCTCAGTTTTCAGATGACCAAGATGTTCTTGTTTTTGTAATAAGGTGCTCCTTATGTGTGTGGAATTCACAATTTCTGTTTATTTAGGGAAAAACCAAAGTCTCAGTTCTAAGCTATTTTGTTTGCAAGGGTTACAGGAGTGGCGCACACAGCTGGAGAAACTCAAACTGTCTAGCTTGTCTGGCTTTGTTGTTCATTCACTAAAATGATACAGATCAGACCTGTGTTTCTACACCGATTTCTCACTTTGGGCTTGTCTACTTTACTGCTTAAGTTGATGTAACTTACGTCACTCGGGAGTGTGACGAAAACACCCCCCAAAGCAAGGTAAATTATATTGACTTAAAGCATCATCTACACCGCGCTATGTTGGCGGAAGACTCTCTCCCGTCAACATAGCGCATCTTCAGCAGATGTACTACATTGGCGCAGCTGAATTGATGCAGCTGCACCAATGTAGCCGGGTTGCGAAGACAAGTCTTTTGTCTCCCATAGTGTTATTCCTCAGGCCTTCTATGAAGACCTGCCGGTAGTTATTCCATTCTGGAGCAATAATATACAACATTCTTAGTCTCATGCTGTGTTTGGACTAAAGTAAGCCTGATACAAATCCATAGTTCAGAACTTTGGGTTATTTGAAACCTGGATCCAATTTTTTGAGTCTTGAGTCCATCTGTGGATTTGACTAACATTATGTGAAACATGACAGCTTCTGTTTGCAGATGATCATGCAAATTTTTTCTTTATTTGCTTTGTCTGGGTTTCATGGCCCTTTAATTTCACTCTTGAGTTTTGGGTTCAAGTGAACCTTAGCTAAAAGCATCCAAAACAACCAAGCCATCCATAAAACCCTAAAGCAGCCCTCATTCACCCTAAAGCTTGACCTCAAAGTTCACCTGGAGCTCAAACCTATTGTTCATTGAATGGTTTTTAATCCTCAGGATCCTTCTGATACACATTCCTGAGTTTTGAATCTCTAACAAAACATGAAACCGGTCACATTTTATTGTTTTGAAGTTCCATTAAAAATTGTCACACAGATGTAGTTATGACCAGAGAGGGTTTTTACAAATACAGATATGTAATTGATCTTTGTATAGATGGCAGACCTGGTCAACATTCTTTCATCATAACATTTTTTAATGAAAAATGTATTTCTGACCAAAATGAACGTTTTTTAAAAAATTGTTTTGTCCCAAATTTTCCATTTTCTTTTAAACAAACAAAACAAAACAAAAAGTTGTTTTCTGTAAATATTTTCAGTTTTCAGTGGAAAAAACCTTTTCAGTTAGCTCTTCAGTTAAAAAAAGGTTTTAGTTAAAAAAAACAATTAAAAACCCTGAAAAATGTTAATGATTAAAAAAAAAAAAGCTTTTTATTCTAAATTTTCTGTGAATAGTAATCAACTTTTTTGATAAGCTCTTATATAAATATCTATTCCCCGTTGGCTTCCTCTTCTGGTGTCCTTCCACCACAATCATACGTTTGTCCAGTGTTGGACACATGCTATGGCCCACCCTGTAGCCATGGCAAGATCTTTCATGGTTAGTCCAGGAGCTGGCAGACCAGCGGATGTTCCATGGTTTGTGTTTCACCACAGTCACATTGGAACAGCCCCACTTCCACAGATTTACTTTTGTCCTGCCAACTGTTGTTGAGAGGCCATCTGTTGGCTAATCTTTTCTAATCTATCAATTCCTGTGCCATCTTAAATCTATTCATGACGGGACCAAGACAGAGAGTTTGGTCACAGGTCTGAATTTCTCCAGAGTTCAGAAGTGTTCTCTCTACCTAGGGATTATCATCATGCTTATCACTCTAGTGTCTGAGCAGATCCAAGGGTTTTGTTCAGCCAGAGATACCATCCAGCTACAAAATTCAGATCCTGATACAACCTTCCCTGAAGATCGGGAGCTGTTCAGATCTGGGGAGTGTGTTTGTTCTCACAACTCCTTTTATTGATCTGAGATGTTTTTAGACAGCCACTCCTCTTAAACATGTTTAAAGAAGGAAAAGCCTGTGGCACCAGAACTAAACAGAAACGTGTCCGATAGACCAGGGGTTCTTAACCTTTTTCTTTCTGAGCCCCTCCCCCCGAAACATGCTATGAAATCTCCATGGCCCACCTGTGCCACAAGAACTGGTTTTCTGTATATAAAAGCCAGGCCGGAGTTAAGGGGTAGTAAGCAGGGCAATTGCCCACGGCCCCACTCCACAGGGGACACTGGGAAGCTAAGTCACTCAGGCTTCTGCTTCAGCCTCAGGTGGCAGGCTCAGGGCCCCAGGCTTCAGGCCCATGCAGTGGGACTTCAGATTTCTGCCCTGGGTCCCAGAAAGTCTAACACTGGTCCCCCTTGGCAGACCCTCTGAAACCTGCTCGCAGCCCCTGGTTGAGTAGCACTGCTATAGACGAGTAAACAAAATACACAGTAGGTTTAGCTATCCACACTGAGCACTGAATTCGAACAAGTCATTTCAGATTATGCTTTTGCCTTTGAATCGGGTTATAATTGTTAGCCTGTGTTTTGGTTTTAGTTCTGTTGTTTTTTTAAAGCCAGTTGCTGGACCAGAAGTCCCCAAAATTCAGCTCACTCATTCTGTTCCAATAAACATAATCATAGTCTAGGACTGGAAGAGACCTAAATAGGTCATTTGGCCCAGTCCTCCGCACTCAAGGCAGGACTATGTAATAACTGGACAATTCCTGACAAGTGTTTGTCTAACCTGTTCTTAAAAATCTCCAATAATGGAGATTCCACAACCTCCCTAGGCAATTTATTCCAGTGCTTAACTATCCTGACAGTTAGGAAGTTTTTCCTAATGTCCAGCCAAAACCTCACTTGATGCAATTTAAAACCATTGCGGCTTGTCCTATCTTCAGAGGTTAAGGAGAATAATTTTTCACCCTCCTCCTTGTAACAACCTTTTTTGTACTGGAAAACTGTTATCATGTCTCCCCTCTGTCTTCTTGTCTCCAGACTAAACAAACCCAGTTTTTTCAATCTTCCCTCATAGGTCATGTTTTCTAGACCTTTAATCATTTTTATTGCTCTTCTCTGGACTGTCTCCCATTTGTCCAAATCTTTCCTGAAATATCTCCCCCAGAACTGGACACAATACTCCAGCTGAGGCCTTATCACTATGGAGTAGAGTGGAAGAATTAACTTCTTGTATCTTGCTTACAACACTCCTGCTAATACCTCCCAGAATTATTTCGCTCTTTTTTTATTATATGTATTTATTTATTTATTCGTTCATTTATTTATTGCAACAGTATTATACTGTTGACACATATTTAGCTTGTGATCCACTCTAATCTCCAGGTCCCCTTCTGCAGCACTCCTTCCTGGGCAGTCATTTCCCACTTAGTGTGTGTGCCATTGATAAAATTATGCATTCAAAATTCAAACTTGACTTCAGTGGGAGTTGCACAACACATAACATGATTACCATTTGAGCCCCCACCCCCAAGCATACACAGTCATTTTCATCCAGCCCTGCTGGTGTGCCCTGCAGATTAGAACATCCCACCTTTTAACCAGCCTAGTAGAGGATTTCCATTTGCTGGCCTCCATGCATAGCAGTGGCTGGATGAGAAGGGTGTAGTGAATTCCTAAGGAGTCACTGTGAAGTTCAGAATGCAATTTAGGGTGGGGAATTGGCTTGACAATACTCCTGCCAGGAGGGAAGATAAACAGCTCTCTCTCAGAGCCACGGCCAGGTCTTTCCCATAGACCTGTTGGCAGTGGCATGGAGTGACATACCATTTCCTCCCTCTGAGGACTCAGAGCCAGGCTTCAGTAAACATACACCTCCACTTCAAGAAAGGGCAACTGGCTGCCACCGCCATGATTATTCATCTCAGCGAAATTCCAGCAGCGAACATCCTGTCATACTGTGATGCAAGCAGTAGCAGGGAGCACAGAGGTGCCCCCATATGACTTTCTTGAAGAGAACCCAGAAACAACACAGACAGTACTACCTCTGGGTGTAACAGGACCTACACCATCAACTGTGAAGGGCCTTCCAGCATATCTCCCCTCTCAGCTGCAGAAACATCCTTCCCCAACCATATTTTAATACTGAAAGCCCAACAAGATCAAGTACTTCATGGAGGACAGTGTAGTCTACCTCAACCAGTGAACCTGCTCAAAGGATTGTTCTGCCTCCTATTCTGCTGTCTCCCTATTGTACTTCTGTCTTTCCTTTGAGTTTAGAACTGCCCTTTTGTCTTCCCTTTAGCTTTTGGATGTTCCTTTTCTTTTTAATTCTCTTTGACTCTGGACTGGCTCTTTTCTTTCTCTTTGGCTGTATACCTGGCCTTTACTATCTTTCCTGGCATTAGAATGGCCTTTTCCTTCTATTCTTGGACTTTGCTTTCTTAAGGTTAGGTGTATGTGTGACTCTAGTTTGTAAACAAATTATTATTAATTATCATTATTAATTATTATTATTAATGCTAGTGAATCTAAGCATCTCACAAGTATGGCAGAGTCCCTGATAATTCAATGCTACCAGAGTTGTCTATTAAAATTTGCAATGACTGTGAAAAAAAATCCTGTTTTGATGAAAAACAAATCATTGTGTGGTTTCTCCTTGTGTGTTTCTATTCTTCATGGAAATAAAAGCAGAAAACTGCTATTTTTCACATACTAACTGGAGGAAAACAATTATTCTCAATGTGAAAATGGTGCTATTTTGCATACAGCAAGAGTCTGAAAACATTTCTGCCATCCACCATTTTTTCACCAGATACTATGGTGATAAGTGCAGTATAAAAACCTACATAGAATAGACACATGAAATTTGATGGTAGAACCAGTGACTTAGATCTTACTATTCTGTGCACATTTTCACCACTGAAAATCTCAGGGCCAGATTTTCAGACAGAGTAGGTGCTCAATAGCTCATACATATTTAGTGGCTTAGACTTGCATGCTAAATTAGACTTGCATGCTAAATTACCTGATTTGAGCATGCAGTCATGGTAACTGTATGTGCAAAATAGGCATGTGATTGCAGAACTTGCATGATTGCAAATCTGAACTTCGCTTTACATGCAAGAGAAAATCAAGTTTCATAAAGCTCCTGTGAAATATATTTGTCCTGAGACTACTGTGCTTATTTTGCTCTGCAGAAATACAGATACACAGACTATCACTGAGGCTAGCTGCTAGCCTCCTCCTGCTTTATCACAATGAATGCAGTGCTCCTGAAAGGTGCTACACTGGCAGCACCGAAGACTGAAGGCCTCTCTGTCTGCACAGAACAATGTGGCATAGGAAGTTGCATGGAGAGTCTTTGCCTACTCCGTCCTGTTAATGTGCTTCAATCCTGACCATGTGCGACCACCTCTAGGGGTGAGAGGGAAGCTCAGCCTCCTTGGTTTATTTAGTCCTTGGCCTCTCCCTTGAGATTGCCAATAAGTGTCAGTTGTGATGCGGGATTTTATGATGCTGACATCTGACCAAGTAGGAACTGGACTGAGCCCAGCATTTCTTTTTCCATGAACTACCAACCAGCTGTCACAGAGTAATCTTCAGTTAATCCTGACATAGACTAGTTTTGAAATAGTGACCTAGTGGTGAAAGGTTCTGAATGCCCTGAATGACTCAGTCCTATAGAATAATAAACTGCTTAATGCCACCCTGTTCCATGAGTGGGCCCACTCAGACTGCAACCTTAAGTGCATCGTTTATCGTCAAAGACATACACATACATCTCCAGAATTCCAGCATTCACCATTTTACACCGTGAGGCAGGGGAAGGCTATGTCTGGATAGCACTGGGGGTTATTTCCAGCGGTGCCACCACACGTGAATAGACTTGACAGCATTGATCTAGGCCCGGTATAGTCCCCACCACTAGGCTTGTAGGCACATATGTGCTACTTGCCATCTCTTATCAGATTGCTCTTACTGAATTTCTTTCAAACTCGGAAGCAGCCCAATTTTCAGGTCAGTATTTAGAAAGCTATGGGGAAAATGTTGCAGTCCTTGCTCATGCAAAGCTGCCATTGACTTCAGTGGGAATTTTGCCTGAGTAAGGCCTGAGTGGGTATCTCAGGATTTGGACTTACCTGGTTTAGTTTTAAAGTAGCCAGTACTATATTTTCCAATATCTCTCTTCTTTTTTCCCCTATCCTCCCAATTTTTCTTTTATTCCTGCTCCTTGTTCCTCTCCTTTCCCCCTCATTTCCCATCCCTTCATTTTTTCTTTCCTTCTCTTCTTTTCTATCCAACCTTCAGCATTTCTATCCTAGTGAGGTTCCCAAACTAGAACTGTTTACCCAGTCTCATCCAACCCATGATCCAAAGGAGGATCTGATTCCATAGCACACCTGCTTTGAATTTGGTTTTGCAAAACCAAACCCACCAAGCCTCTTTTTCCACTCTCTGCCTTCAGTATATTGTCCCCTGGCCGAGTTTCCCTTTGTCTCTTCTCTCCCTACCTTTGCTAACAATAGCAGATGCTCTGCAGGCGAGTGTATTTTGCAGTTCCTGGTAATAAGTTCCTAACCGAGTTAAGAGATGAAAGCACATTGTGTGTTTTTGATTTACAGGCTGTTCAGTGACATTGCTTCTAGGGGACCCTGTAAACAAAGAAAGGCCTGTGGCTTTATAGAGCATGGAAAGTTTTCGCTTCTTGTAATGGAGAGGTCAGTCTGGAAGAAATTCAACTTCAAGGTCTTTTTCCTTCTTTGGGGCTTGTCTGAAACATATGGGCCACTCAGCTTGGCCAAATAGTGGTGCCCCCAAAACACTCCTGATCAGTGTACAGGACAGCTTCAGCTGTGTGCCTATGTTTCTGCATCTTCACAGGCAGAGCAAAAAGAGGTGGGGCTGTGATGTCAATGCTCTAGTATTTCCTCATCTGGAAGAGTCAGCAGCTTGGAGATTTCAATTAATGAGAGAAACAGCTGTGACTGGCAAGCAGTCAGTCATCCCAGTGTTTGTGTGCATCCATGTGCCTCTCTCTACGAAACTTCCAGTCCAGGAAAAACTTACCCAACACTTCAGATTTAGATCAGATGAGTCTGAGACAACACCCCTTCCACACCCACAGCTGAGTTTTGGAGAGGTTCAGATCTGGACCTTAACTTTGCAGCCAACACCCATTTTCAACCAATGAAAATCTCAACCCTCTTACCTTTAATTTGTTCCTCTTGGTTTTCCCTGTTATATCGCTGACTGGTATTGAAGCCAGAGGATCATTCCTTTCTACCCCCGCCCAGCCCCATTTTTCTTCCTACTAAAAAGAGAAGCCATAATGGGGATATGCCAGCCCTTTGTGTTTCATTGGTTTGCAATGGATACCCAGGTCCTTTTATCTTCTTTAACTGGCAGGGATGCGGTGACCAGGGCCGGCTCTAGGCACCAGCTAAGGAAGCTGGTGCCTGGGGCGGCACATCAGAAGGGGCGGCGCTCCGGCGTTTTGGGTTTTTTTTTAAATTTTTTCCTTCCTCAGCAGCACATTGGCGGCAGCTTTTTTATTTTTTTGCTTCGCTGCTTGGGGCGGCGAAAAAGGTAGAGCTTTTTCGCCGCCCCAAGGCTGTGACCTCACCTCCCTATTTGCATCACTTCAAGGCTATATTCCTGCTATAAATGATTAGGGGGCTGGAACACATGAGTTATGAGGAGAGGCTGAGGGAACTGGGATTGTTTAGTCTTTGGAAGAGAAGAATGAGGGGGGATTTGATAGCTGCTTTCAACTACCTGAAAGGGGGTTCCAAAGAGGATGGATCTAGACTGTTCTCAGTGGTAGCTGATGACAGAACAAGGAGTAATGGTCTCAAGTTGCAGTGGGGGAGGTTTAGGTTGGATATTAGGAAAAACTTTTTCACTATGAGGGTGGTGAAACACTAGAATGCGTTACCTAGGGAGGTGGTGGAATCTCCTTCCCTAGAAGTTTTTAAGGTAAGGCTTGACAAAGCCCTGGCTGGGATGATTTAGGCGGGGATCAGTCCTGCTTTGAGCAGGGGGTTGGACTAGATGACCTCCTGAGGTCCCTTCCAACCCTGATATTCTATGATTCTATGATTCTATTCCTTCCAAGTGGGCGATATCTCTAAACATTGCTTAGAAGTTCACCTACTTCTATTCTGCTGTTGAGCCTGATGGGGGATTTGTTGCTGGATGTGGGTGTCCAGTTCACTTTGATCTCCTCCAGTCAGGTGTTCCACAGCTAAGGTCCTGCCATTGCCCTTTGCACCTAAACTTTGCTGTGCTACACCATTGTGCCTCTAGTCATTGGTATTGACAATGTTCATTTTTGTACTTGTGATGGGTGAAGACCGTAACTGCATGAGCGGATCTAACAGAAGAAAGAAGCCAGAGTGGGAAAGAATAAGCTTCCACACCAGTGCAAACATCTTCTGTAATTGCAATGGGAGAAATGTCGTGAACGATTTTGCCATGAACAGTCAATCTCCTTTTCTTCTCCAGCATTGCACACCTCCCTTTGAATCAGGCCACAAGGAAGGACTGGAACCAGACCAGAATTTACTGCATCTTGGCTAAATACTTAAGCAAATGTAAGCTGTCAAGAAGTACAACAGCAGCAAGAAATGCATTACTGAGTTTCATAGGAATAGAAATAAGTAAGAGATGGCTTAGTTTACAGAACAGAGAATCCTCCAAGACCATGAAATGAACAGGGGTGGCTAAGCACTTTTTGAAACTCCCACCCTATGGGTCTGCTGTCAATTGTTAACTGCAGAAGCATGCTATGACTCACCCCCTCTTCCTGCTGTGCTGCTATTATCCACCAACATCTCACTGAAATCACTGAAATGCTGATAACAGAGAGGACATAAAATCTGGAATCCAAGCACCTTTGAATTTCCAGGAGAAAGGGTATGTTTGGATTTGCATCTCCACTCCTCTACGGTTTTTGGTTCCAAATCAGAATCAATATTTGCTGCTTCCAGTTTGGATGTGGAAGAAATCTGATGGGAAAACATGGGCACTTTTAAATGCAACCCCCCCCAAGACAAGCCTAAACCTTAGCTGGATTCACATGTGAACCCCATCTCCTGGGCCATTTTCTAGTTAATATTAGCATGTGCCTGCTACACTCACGGGCCACAGAAGGTGCATTCTACCATTCAAAATGTCCAAGGGTTTGTAATCAGAACACATGAGTCAGGAGAGCTCCCTCCACACTAGGTGGTATAAAAGTCAAGAGGACTTTCATCTTCTAAAGAGGCAGTGGGGTCTAGTGTGGATTAAGCACAGCACTGGGACTCAGGTATTACTAAGCTCTACTCCACACAGCTCTGCCACTGTCTTGCTGCGAGGCCTTTGGGAAAGTCATTTAATGTCTCTGCACCTTAGCTTCTCCTTCTTGAAAATGGAGATCATAATATTTAGTGACCTAACCCGATGGGGTAGAAGATCTGGGTGATACTAATGTTTGTACAGTGCTTTGTAAATGGGCATTTCTGAGTATTATCCGCTGCCTCCTAGGTCACAACCTCAAGGCCATTGCTACCTTCTGCCTACGCACAGAGTCCACTGACATCTCTGGGATTTCTCTATGTGCCTTGAAACCAGTATTAATTACATGGCATCAATATCGTAAGTGTGGCTTATAGCCAATATTATTTACAGAGCATAGAAAGTCTACGGGCATGATGCTATAGGAGTGATGTGCCAAAAACACAGAGCGAGCAAGAGAGAGAGAGAGAGAGAGATCTCAGTTTTGAATGGTTTCTAGTTTGGAGTTGGAAGAATACAGGATAAGACAGATGTAAACACTGAAGGGAGCAGTAGGTTGTCACTGTAGCTGGAACGCTTCATGCAACAGTGAGGTCCGAGGAGGCATTTTTTTTCTGTCTGGTCCTTACGCTGTCTTTGTGACACTGTGACTACAGGACCTCTACCAGCTCCACAGCACCACAATGCTAGGAACGTGCTATGCCTTTCTAGGGTTTTTTGTTGTTGTTGATGAATTAGCCATACAGAATGGTGGCGTTCCTATGATTATGCTTATTGAATCCACGCTTGCTGGGGGTGCATGTTGCTGGGCATGCATTGAATCTGCACCTCCATACTGAGGAAGGTAGCTATGAGCATGTCTGCACTGCTTGGGTCCATACTGCCAAAGCATGGCCAAGTGGCAAGTGTACACTTGGCTCAGTGTACAACCAGGGGCAGATTCTTAGGTATTTAAAGTGATTGAGATTGAAGGCAGCCCTGTAGGGACTGTGTGGGATTGGAAACCGAAAGTGTGTCAGATGTAGCAGGCTGAGCACCACGTTGTGCCACTAGGTAACTTTAGGAGGGACTTGCATCCTCACAGGACCTAGATGGAATCAGATACGGATTATTCTTCCTGGTCAAACATCTCTGCACAAGAGTCAAGCAAACAGGGAACATAGCACACACTTAATCCTATGGGCCCCACATGGAGCAGCATCTCGGTTTTTCTCTTCCTCCCTAAATACCAGCCACCAACTTCCCATTCCCCCTCAATGGGGAGGGGGAAGTGGTTTGAACAGAGAGTGCTGACTCTGGGAGAAAGAGTCCTTGGCAATGGCATAACACTGATAGCTCCACCTACCGTTTCACGAGCCTTGCCGAAGAGCTGGAACCTCAGGGCACTTGCATTCCTTGCAGGTTCTCAGCTGGATGTTTTGCCCCCATTTAATTTTATAGGAGCTACACTTGCTTCACATAACAGTACAGTCCTGGCCCTTTAATAATCCTGCAGCCCTGCAAGAGAGAAGTTAGAGGAACTCAACAAAATGCACCCTGTAGAGCAGGAAATCCCCCGAAGAGCCAGTGGGAGTTTTAAAAGGCCACAATTGCACAAAGTGCTTACCCAGCAATGAGAATCTGCCAGCACAGGACATGACCAGTCCCCCAGCCAGTTAAAACAGGTGCTGTCATCCACAGGAGCAACTGTATCCATGCCACTGGTGCAGCTGTCCAGCCTGAGCCCCCCTGCCCAGCGCAGGCAGGATTGCTCTTGTAACGATAGAAGGCCATCGTGTCTCCATTCCCCCATTTTCCCCCAGAAGAAACAGGAGTGCACCTTACAAAGGGGCCACGGTGCAAGATACTGCAGTTCAGTTCTTACAACTGCTGATTACTCAAGAAAGAGAAGGGGGAAGAGGAATGAGAGCAGCTACAGCTGCAGTGACACAAGCCTTGTGTGTCTGGGGCTGTAGCCATAGGAATTTGCCCTTAAGGTAGCTGTTAAGTGACTGTGCTCAGCTGGAGTGCGCTACTGTCTGGCTCCACTGTTCAAAACCCAGAGCATTAGTTTTTTTCCGATTTCCTCCTGCCATTCAACTGGGGACTGAGGATTATTATTGTTTATATTGCAGTGGTGCCTAAAACACGCTGGGTGCTTTCCAAACACAGAGGAAGACACGGACCCTGCCCTGAAGGGCCATGTACAATCTGAAGAACAATCAGTGTATTATACAAGCTTCCACTTCTGCAAACGAGCATTCCCTTCTATTCAGAGACCCATCTCAGGGGCTGTGAGAGAGTCCATCTCAACTCATGCCATATAGCAGGATTGGTTTCCTCATCCCGAAGTCATGGCTGGAGGTTGGAACTGAATCCACGACTGGACAGCTTGTTCCAATTGCTATATGACTCTTCTTGGAATTATAAAGTTTTCCCCTGATATTGATCCTAACTGTTTCCTGCTGCCGCCTAAGCCCGTAACAGCTTTTTCTGTCCTCTTGCTACTGAAAATATTTGATCTGCATCCTTTTTAGCATGTCCTACCATGTACAGTATTTGTAAACAACTACCCTGTCCCTTCAGTCTGAACAAGCCCAGGGTTCCTGGTATTTCCTCATGGGACAGAGCACTTTGGTGAGTCACCACTTGACTCTGGTTAATTTGTCTAGTTTTAGCCTAGTTAACACCAGTGAATGATAAACACAAGAGAAATCAATACAAACACAAGGATCTCTCACCCTTAAATATATACAGTATGTTTAAGACATTAAATATCTGCATCAAAGCTCTTTACAATGAAGGCCAGAACATCGATATGAGGTAGGTATGTTTTAGCTAAAAATGGTGATAATAAAGTGAGGCAGAGAGGTTAAGTGACTTGCCTGAGATAACAGAGAGTCAGTGTCAGAGCTGGTAATAGAATCCAGGAGCTATGACTCCAAGTCCTGTGCACTAACCACTTGGTAACACTCCCTCCATTAGTTATACATGTGTCTGTATAAATGTATTTAGTGCTGTTCCTCTGTTAGGACCTACCCTGGAATCAACGCTATATTACCACCTTGCAAATGAAATACTTAGAGTGAGATTCAAAGGCCAATAGCTTATGAAGCTCATTCACCAGTGGCTCTCCCACAACTGGAAGAGGCTGTCTCTTTGTGCGATGACTGGCAAGACCAATTTTTTCTAGCACCATCCTCAAGGATTCACTAAAAGCACGTGGCATATTTTTGTAAAAGATTGTGACCAAAATTTACAAAAGCACAAAATAATTTCTGGTGCTTCCAACCTGAGTGCCCAGACTGACACTTGAAAGGGGCCCTGATTTTCCATTGAGCAGTCACCATTAGAAATCAGACCCCCTTTACACTGTCCCAAGTTGGGCCTCCAATATCACTAGCCACTTTTGAAAACCTTGGCTATAATTAGTGAGCAATTGAAAAAGTGGGCTTGTATCTAGGGGCAACGTAGCATTAAGCAGAGAGGTGTGAAAATATTTGCATTCAGACCCCAGCAATAGAAAGACTAGTCCAGGGTTGATCACTTCAATTTAAGGGGGTTCTTTGGTGACATCGAGTCAATGTAGCTGTTATACCATTCACATTCCCCGCTGCAGCACGGCAGGGAACAGGGGTTGTGGCTGGAGGAAAGGTGTGACCAGAATGCTCTTGTGCTACACCAATCCTTACTTGCTTTTTTGAACCTATGGACATGGGGCAGCTCTAATCCAGTGCAGGGGCATATTGGCCCTGGACAGAGCAGCACCAACATCAGGAGGGAGCAAAGACGAGCAGCCTTTCTGTACATCCACTCTGTGCACTTAAACCATAGCCTACAGCCATCTGTTTCTTCTGCTTACCCCCATGCCCCTTGTCACCACCAGGAGTCCCCGCCCTCTCTGACATAACAGTGATGATTGTGATTTCACCACAGAAAGATGTGATTAGGGGCTGGGAATATGCAGGGGAGCCCTCAAAGAAACAAAGAGCTAGTTTGCTTGCAGATACCTTTAGCAATAAAATAATTTACCACTATTAAATATAAAAGAACGTAAAGTTGTTAGACTGGGCAGAGTGTGCGTATGTGCGCGTGCGCATGTGCTGACAGACTGCTTCAGTTACTGCATGGCCTGGAGAGAGTTAAACTGGAAACCAGACGCTTCACATCTTTGAGATGGAGTTCTGGGAGAGGAGTGTGTTGAAGTACAGGGGAGACAAGGGCCAGTGCTGCACCCAGGGGGGCTAGGCAGCTGGACAGCAGGTTCCAACTCTCAGTAGAGGATGTGAGATAGGTCTGCACCCTGAGAATGTGCCTAAGGACTCCGAGATTGGGGCAGTGCTTAGACTCTGTTCAGACTCTAGGAGCTGGAAACACCTGGGGCATCTAGAACCCAGAGGCTTGGATTCCCCCCCATGGTAGTCCTAGTGGGTGCTCAGTAGGATCTGTGATAAGAGGTCAGTTATTTGGGGTGGCCTGGAAAAGATCCTGAGCCTTGAAAAGATACAGAGGCAGCAAGATGTCCCACCTTGTGACCGACCACATAATAATGACCGTGCCAGTGATCACAGAACAACTGGTAATGTCTGAGAAGAAGGTGAGTGGGGACATTAATTAATTAATTGACTTGCTCCAGGGATGGGGAGGCATAGAACTCCCTTGGCCCGGGACCCAGGGGACACTCTACACAGCGGCAGGACCCCATCAACATGCCACACCATGTAGCCAGAATAACAAAGTGAAGACCTTGCTGGATCAGGGAGCTGGAGGCAGCCTTTCAGAGTTATATAAGGGACACTGGACTTCACTCCCTTCTCACCACCTCGCTATGGCTTGCTTGGGGTTAAAGTGGACAGCTGAGAAAATGTTCCATGAACTCACTTGTCCACAGCACTTGTCAGGCAAACTCACAGGCTTGGCTGGAGCCAGAGGAAGTCACAAATGGTACTTTTCCAGTGTTGGGAACTAATAGAAAGGCCACAACCAGAACAGCTGCTTCCTCAAGCCTCCCTGCCTAACCCTTGGGTGGGGGTATGAACCACGTCGCTTCCCCTGCCAGGCAGACTGCTTCCTAATTCTTTGGGGAGGGGAAAGGGGAACTATCACCACAAAGCAAAGGGAGCCTTCACTTACATGGTTAGGTCTGAGATGGGGGAACCCAACAGTCTGCACCTGAGAGATCACTCTTCAGGCTGGCTAGAAAACCAGAGTTCTATTGCTTGGAGACAAATGGCGGTTTCAGAAACTGTTTTCATTTTGCATCAGCACAAAAACTGCACATTTTTCATGAAAAACAAGACAGAGGCCCCAATCCCCACAGAGCCAATAGCCTGCTGGGTCGGGCACTCATGTGGGAGAGCTAGGCTCAGGTCCCTGTTCTGCCTGTTTCACATCCCAGCTGAGTGCCCTCACCAGCAAGCTCAATGCTCAGGCTCTTTGTCTCTCTCTCTCAATCTCTCCTGCCGGAGTGGTCACATCTTGTATAAATAGTTAACTATCCACAAGACCAGTCTTCCTCCCACGTGGAACATATGAGTGACAGCTACAATGTCACGTGTGAGATGACATCGGGTTAAATGGAGGAGCATTTTCAGTTCCTGTTTCAGCTAAAATTCCCCAGCATTTCGTTTGTCTGAAGAGGCAGGCAAGGGATAGACCATGTTCTGATCTCACCTGAAACAGCTAATAGCAATATTATAGTGACTTCTAGAGCAAGCACAGAATAATGAATGTCAGCTTAACCACTGTGATGTCAGAAAGCAAAGAATGATGAACACACCCACACTGGCTGTAGACAAAGCCTGCCCAATGGGGCTTCAGCACATAGTATTTAAGCGTATGGAATGTCTTACTGGCAAAGCATTTTCAGCTCTGTATGTTGAGACCTATGTTATGTTACAGGAATATTTTGCCTCAACAGTATAAATTGATGTCTGGAAAGGATCCTGGAATCAGGTGTTTAAATCATACAGATCAAATCAATCTCTTTAATATTGGTTACAGGGGCTTTGAGAGCAGTGTGTCCCTTTACTTAGTTGGAAATCATGTTAGGAAGTGGACTCCAGTTGGTTCAGATGGCTTTGTTACTGAGAGGTGTCTTCACAGGCAAGATAAACTGCTGGTTAGCCTCTTTGTAACAATAAATATGGGTACTCTGCACTTCTAGAACATCTTTCAACAGAGGCTTTTGCAGCACTTTACAAACATTACTTACCCAAAAAGTTCCTCCGACAAGTAACAAAAATTGTAAATTTTGTTTTCTTACAACAGCACATGAAAAATAACTCTGGGCAGAATATAAACATAACAGGTTGGGGTTGCTCTCTCCAACATGGACAATCCATTAGACGTAAGATTAGGAGCCTGATCTTGCAACACTTCCTTGTTTGAATGGTGACTTCAGGGAAACAACTCATGCTAGCAAGGATGTCTCATGAATAAGGGACTGCATCACTAAACAATGTTCCTCTGCTCAAACAAAGGGAACCCACATTCTCGGAGGCCTCATTAGGTTGCCTGTCTCCAGTGCCCTGGGCAGTGCCTCTGAGCTGCCACTCAAATAATTCAAAGTACACAGCAAACAAACAAAAACAATCCGAGCATCTAGTGTTTGCTTATCACGTTTGCCTAAATGGGTTGGTGGGGGAAATGGTGAGTGGTTCGCAGTCCCACTAGCAGGCACTTTACCTACAGCCTCCCTCTGTTTATAAACCCCTCTATTAGCAATGCAGCACAGCTCCCTCTACTGGTCAGACTACTAAAGGGATCCACAAAAAGAAAAGGAGGACTTGTGGCACCGAACCATGCAAATCGTTCCCTTTGGTGCTAGCTTCCTCTAGCTCCCCTATTCCAACATCTATGCTAATGTCACCTCAATGTCTTAGATCCTCAGACCCTAGACTGGGTGCATTTCACTGATAAGGTCTTTGACAGATTGGAAAAGGTGAATTTTTTTCTGTGGCCGTTCAGTGATTAGGATTAAAGGGGCTCACCACAGTGGATTAAAAAGGTCTTTGGTCACAGGCAAACAGCTACAGTTCAGACTAACAAGATAAACCCTTCTCGATTTCACTTACCTAGTGGAATCAGGTAAGTGAAATGGCTAGCAGTAAAGCATTTCTGAAGAGGCTGAGCTCACATATCGGGGGCACTATGACATTGGCTTCCTGCAGTCTTCTTGACATCACATTGTCACGATATATAATGGAATGCTGCTAGGCTTGTGTCCTTTTGGTACAGTGGGGATCTGCCGTCTAGCTCCTTTGTCTGTTTAATCGTTCCTTTCTTTGTTACTCTAGAGCCATAGAAATCCCACCAAAATAAAGATTTAATAGACGTAAAAGTAAAAACACTGATGCCTCAAACAGCCTTGTGTGGCCCTGCCCACGCTCCACCTCCATGCCCCTTCCTGCTTCCCAGTGCTGTGCTGCGGGGGGCTCTTCCCTCTGTGGCTGGGGCCCCAGGCTGGGGCTAATGAGTGCTGGCCTGCGCTCTGGGGCTGCGGGAGGAGGGTGCCACCCTCCCGCCCAGTGCTCCGGGGCTGGGGAAGGGGGGCTCTGGCCTTCGACGGGAGGGGTGGGGCCTTGAGGAGAAGGGGCAGGCTGGGCCAAGGGCTAGCCTCCCCAAGCCCGGGGTTCACCCACCGCCCATGGATACCTGTACATACAGGTTTCCAAAGAAGTAATCATGACTTGAAAGGGAATAAAATTAGGATTTGTTCCTCTCCCTGGTCAATTGTCTATCTCCTTTTTCTCTTCTTTTGCTTCTTTATAATGTATAAAGAAGGCTTAAATATTGCTTTCAATTTTTTCTGCCTGGGTTTTATCTTAGAAATATATCAGGAATTTCAAGTCTGGTCTGGCTTTTGTCAGAGCACACAAAATGTGTGAGCACTCTCAACCATCATATGAAGGTGCAAGCACGGTTGACTCTTTAACTAAAAAATCTTTTAATCCAACTTCTTATAAGATGTTTAATTTAAATAGATGTTAATAAAAAACAAAAAAGGCAGAATTTTAAACTGTCTGAATAAAAATCACTTCTCTCAGTTCATCAAGTTTAACTTCCTAGTGTCTCTGATGTTCTAACCCCACCAGTTTCCCATCTGTCCATAGAGGCTTTGTCAAAACCAGGGTAAACAGGACCTGAAACAGGACCTAATGTATTAAAAACAGTCTTTAAAACATCAAAACCAAAATAGGTTTGGCCTTATTCACATACCACAAATGAGAAAAAAAAATTAAAAAGGCAAAAACTCATTTTTTCTAAAAGTAATCTTGACTTAAATATATGGGCCAGATCGGCAGCTGGTATAAATCAGTAACAAACCATTGACTTCAGTGACTCTATACAGATTTATACCAGTTGAGGATCCGGCCCTTCATGTTTTACTCTTTATCTGTGATAAAATGTAACAGAGAGAAATGCTACTTCTTTCCATTTCTTGCATTAATCCTCTCAGTCTTCCGAGTTATCATTAAAAGAAAACAGTGACAAATTCTAGCCGGCTGCCTAAAAAGCCCAGAATGTCAATAAATCCTTTGGGCCTCCAAACGAACTGCCTATTATGCAATCCCACATCCCTGCCTGTAGGCATTCAAACCCTTAATCAGCTAAGGAGAGGGCAATAGTGAGATCCACCCAATCTTTGGAGCCCCCAGGGGAAGAGATTGTTGCTACTTATGTGAAAGTAATCTCCTACTTTGTTTGTAGGTTGTTTTTTTTTAAAAAACAAACTTTTGTCTATCAGATGCCAAAAGCATTTAGCATTAAATTGTAACTGGCTATTAAAAAAAAACAACAACAGCCGCACACACAGATTGAGTTTTCCATCTAAAAATAAACAATCATTAACAGCAACTAATCCAGGAAAGAAGGTACAGTTAGTGATGGTCACCTAGCTGACACAATGAATTAGACCCAGTGCCGGTCAGTGGCATGGGAGACAGACAGACAGACGGAGCCCTCCATGTCTATCTGTCTCTCTGTTGAACCACAGCAAATTCCTTGCTCGTATCTTCTGCTTAGTTTTTCCATTATCCTTCTGCAGGGGAAATATTTTCTTGACAAGAAAATATTTAATATCTCTGAGGTTTCTGGCTAGCCCCCTCATCCCGCCGAGCCAGTCCCTTTCATTTACAAACACCATCGCACAGCCAGCTGAAAATGAAGGGTTTAGATTCCATTACACTATAATCTGGGCTGGATGGTATCTGTTTCTTTCCAGCGTTGAGGTGCCCAAATACAGCATTCACCTATAGTTGTAATTTTGCCGGTAGAATACAGCACAGAGGGTGACTTGCATCCCAGGTTCATTTCATGATGGCTCTGTGTGCCACCCAAAATTTCATTGGCCTTTTTAGGTGAGTTTGCCTCAATATTACACTGCATGCTCCTGCCCAATTGCTTTCCTGGTATCTCCAGCTTGTTAAAATGATGGGATATTTTTTCCTCAATGTACTAGACCTGTCCACTTCCCCTTGTTTCATCACATTTTATTTCCTGTCCATTTGTTTAGCTCCTTGAGGTTTGTTTCTCTGACCTGGTTGGAGCTTCTCTGCCTCACCTCCCAATTAGTCTGCTTTCTCACCACCTCTTCCAGATGATCAATAAAGATGTTAAATAAAATTGGACTCGCTCAACACTGATTATTTGACTGTAGGGTGGGAGACTTCTCACTCAGTACGCCGGTGGGTCTTACCCACTTGCTCAGGGTCTAACTGTTCACCATATTTGGGGTCAGGAAGCAATTTTCCCCCAGGTCAGATTGGCAGAGATGCTGGGAGGGGGGGGACTTCGCCTTCCTCTGCAGCGTGGGACATGGGCCATTTGCTGGTTTGAACTAGAAGCCTTTAAATCATGATTTGAGGACTTCAGTAACACAGCCAGAGTGTATGGGCCTATTGCAGGGGTGGGTAGGAGAGGTTATGTGGCTGTAGTCCGTAGGAGGTCAAACTAGATGATCATGATGGTCCCTTCTGACCTTGAAGTCTATGAATCTACCCACTCAGAGCAAAAAGTTTCAGGTGATAGAAGTGCTGTTATAGTGGTGCTGAATGTGCACTAGAACTAGGCTCTGGGGGAGCGGCCCTGCATCAGGAGCATCATTTGCTATGGGGAAAGGGGAGCAGTTACCCACCCTCCAGACCTTGGTTTTCCCCCTCACCATACTTTTTATAGGTCTAGATGCTTCATTATGTCTTCCACTTTTTACCTTCCGTCCCAGACTTCGCAGGATATAATCTAATCACACATGCTGACACAGCTTTGCCCTCTCACCATGAGTTTTTCTGAAATGGTGCCCCCGCCTGTATAAAGGAGACTGCATGCATTCTCACATGCTCCGACTCAAGCAAACACACACACGCACAGATACCTGCTCCCATGTAGCATTCCTTCTCACAAATATACACACACAAACTCACATACACAATCACGTATGTATGCACATTCATGCACATATGCTCATGCCTGCTTGCACACAAATACTCTCACGTGTAGTGCACACAAGCTCACATTCACACACACACACAACCACAAATACACAGGTGTGCTCACACACCATACGCATGCAGTCATGCAACTACATCTGCACACTCGCATGTGCATACCCAGTATCCTGTTCTCACGTGCTAACGGTAACATACACATGCTCATTATGACTACGTGTTCACACACACACACACATCCTCACAAGTATACACACTCACACTTTCTCATATATTCACATGCAAGCTCACACCCATGTACACACAAACCAATGTTCACAAACACACACACACACGGACATTTATCTTTGTACACATATGCTCACATACACACACACGCTCTCATTCATCACTAGATCTAAACCTCTAAAATATACAAAGAGCATTTTCAAGGACCACCTAACTGGAAGAAGGATGGTAGGCTGTGCAGAACAACTTCCGGCTGAGATCACCTCACCCACCCCCGCTGCCAGATCAGCCAGGGCAGGGATCCCTGGGGCTCATCTGATAAAGCTGCCCCATAGATCATGATAGTGCTAGCTGAAGGTTTGGTTCTGGTAACATGCACCAATAGGGCCTAATTCTCTTTTGTCCTATTGCCCTTTTACAGTGGCAGAAACAACCTAGTGGAATACACCTGGCATAAGGCCATTCTCTGGCCAGAGCACAGGTGCCAGAATGGTCCCCCTCCTATCCCTGTGTATAAGACTTAGAGGGGAGCAGGGAGGGCCATTCTGGGGGAAGAGGTGTGGCCACAGAACAGCACTTTCTAGATATTCTCAGGTTTCAGAGCGGTAGCCTTGTTAGTCTGTATCAGCAAAAACAGCGAGGAGTCCTCATGGCACCTTAGAGACTAACTAATTTATTTGGGCATAAGCTTTCGTAGGCTAAAACCCACTTCATCAGATGCATGGCGTGGAAAATACAGTAGGCATGTATAAATACACAGTACATGAAAAGATGGGAGTTGCCTTACCAAGTCGGGGGTCAGTACTAACGAGACAATTCAATTAAGGTGGAAGTGGGCTATTCTCAACAGTAGAATACTTTGTAGTGATAGTGAGGCCAAGGTAAACAGGGTGGCCCATTTCAAACAGTTGACAAGAAGGTGTAAGTAGCAGTAGGGGGAAATTAGTTTGGGGAAATTAGTTTTTGTAATGACCCATCCACTTCCAGTCTTTATTCAGGCCTCATTTGATGGTGTCCAGTTTGCAAATTACTTCCAGTTCTGCAGTTTCTCGTTGGAGTCTGGTTCTGAAGTTTTTTTGTTGAAGAATTGCCACTTTCAAATCTGTTATTGAGCATTCAGGGAGGTTGAAGTGTTCTCTGACTGGTTTTTGAATGTTATAATTCTTGACATCTGATTTGTGTCCATTTATTCTTTTGCATAGAGACTGTCCAGTTTGGCCAATGTACATGGCAGAGGGGCATTGCTGGCACATGATGGCATATATCACATTGGTAGATATGCAGGTGAACGAGCCCCTGATGGTGTGGTTGATGTGGTTAGGTCCTATGATGGTGTCCCTTGAATAGATATGTGGACAGTGCTGGCAATGGGGTTTGTAGCAGGGATTGGTTCTTGAGTTAGTGGTTTTGTTGTGTTTTTGTTGTGTGGTGTATTCTCAGCTGCTCGTACACCATGGGCAGCCCAAGAGTAACTTATTCCAGGGGCCAGTCAGACCCACAGAAGCCCCAAGAATATGAGGAACTGAAAGGTAGCTTAAAGCCGCCTTTACTGGGAACTGGGGCTAACTGGATACTGCCCTCTGGTCCACTCTGGCACTGGCCACATCTTGGCAGACAGCCAAAAATCCATCTCATGATTAAGAATAATAATTATCTTGATCTATGCTCCTTGGAACTGCCAATTGCAGCCAATGCTCACTGTAAGCCAGATCTGACCCTCATTATCTCCAGTCCATCCTAGTCTTTCTAAGGTGCCTGTCCTCATAGCCTGCAGTTAAGCAGCAATACACAAACTGCTACCAGTCCCATTTGTGATCGCCAGGATTTGTCTGGAAATGTTGACTGGGAAGCACCAGTTGTGACAGGGTCCATGGATGGACCTAGTAGCCTATTAAGCAGCGATCTCCAGGATAGCTGAATCCAGGCCAGGACTTAAGGAGACCCTGAGTGGTCAACCTAGGTAGCAGAGGTGAAAGAGAGAATCACAGGGTCTGTGGCCAGCAGCCTCCCTAAACCACCCCTTTATATTAATTACAACAGCCTCTTGTTTGTTCTCTGCAGCGAGAGGCACAACAAGTACTGATTTCAGGTGTGTAGGAAGTTTGACACTGGGCAGCCTATTTTAATACACATATATTCTTCTAGACCAATTCTGTTTAACAGCCATGGAGTCTATTTTAGTGGATGAAAGAAACTCTGGCTAGAATCTTTCAATAACCTTCTTCCCTTAATCAGAGATGGGCCCATACCAAAATCCTGAATCCAAACATCTCTTGAGCATTGCGGAAGTTCAGATCTAGGGTGACCAGACAGCAAGTGTGAAAAACTGGGACAGGGGGTGGGAGGTAATAGGAGCCTATAAAAGAAACAGACCCAAAAATCGGGACTGTCCCTATAAAATCGGGACATCTGGTCACCCTATTCAGATCCAGCTCTGAACTTGGAACCAGGCCTCTTTTTTCTAACTTGGGCTAAACCAAAACCTCCAAGGCTTGTTCAAGGAAAGCCCCTGGCTGGCCGGGCAGGTTTGTTTACCTGCCGTGTCCACAGGTTCGGCCAACCGCGGCTCCCACTGTCCGCGGTTCACCGCTCCAGGCCAATGGGGGCTGCGGGAAGTGGCGCAGGCTGAGGGATTTGCTGGCCACCCTTCCTGCAGCCCTCATTAGCCTGGAGCAGAGAACCGTGGCCAGTGGGAGCCACGATCGGCCAAACCTGCGGATGCGGCAGGAAAACAAACCAGCCTGGCCTGCCAGGGGGCTTACCCTGAACAAGCAGCCACCCTAGTTTGAGAACCACTGCTCTACACCCCACTCCTAAACATAGGCGAAACTCTTTCTACCTTAGGGTTTAATGTAGTGCCTGTGTCTGTACTATCTTAGCACTTCCCAGGTAAATTAGGTCCTGAGTGGATTTCATGGAGTCTTCTGCTCTTTTCCATGCCCTGGTTATAGGACATTCTGCTTGGAGTAGACACAGAGACTTTTTTTTTAAAATCATTCCGGTTATTATGGAGAAGATTTTTCCAAGAAGAGGGCCATGCCCTAGGTGCAGTCAGACTTCAGAACACTCTAATCCCCTCTGGGAGCTCTTTCCGCCGCTGAACTCCCTCAACCAATAACACTTTATATCCAGTTTTAGTAGCTTCATTGTGGCTTTGTAAGCAGTGTTGTTCCAGGCAAGTGCAATTGTGTTGGTGGGATATGGATGGAAATACAGGAGCTGGATCCTGACCCATTCATGGCTTTGACAGTCAGGACAAGGGTCTTGGGCCGGCAAAGAAAGGGGATTGGGAGCCTGTGGAAAGACGGAAGCCCAGGCTGGCAGGGCCGGCCTTAGGGAAAATGGCACCCTGGGCAAATTTGTATCTTGGTGCCCCTGGCCCCTGTCGGTGCAGCACCTCCACCCATTGCCCCTGGTCCCCGTGGGTACCCCCCATTGCCCTTGGTCCCCATGGGCTCCCCAGGTTCCTCAGCTCCCCTTCACCCATAACCCCTGCACTATGCCCTTTGCCCTTAATCTCAGCACCCCCATACTGCACCCCTAACTCCTCTTCTGTGCCCCTTCACCCCTAACACCTGACCCCCCTACTGTGCTCCTAACCCCTGCATCCCCCTCCTGCACCCACAGGGGGAAACTGACCTGGATGCATGGAGTAGTTGGCATTGTTGCTCATTCCCCACCTCCAGCATTGCTCCTCTGCATCCCCCTAGAGGGCTGTGAGGGGGGTCGCAAGGAGAAGTGTCAGGGCTCCCTGCATCCAGGTCACTTTCCCCACCTGGGCTGTGTAAGGGGAGGACAAGAGAGCAGTGGCCCAGGTGGGGAAAGTGACCTGGATGATTGGAGCGCTTAGTGTTGCTCCTCACTCCCCCCCTGACAGGGGAACACACAGAGGAACGTTGGGAGTGCAGGCAGTATCTACGTGTCACCGCTCCCCCCTCCCCTCTATGTTCCTCTGCCGGGAGGAAGCTGGGACACATCTGGGTGCCCCCCATGCGGCACTGCCCTGCCTGCCGGGAGCAGTTTCTAACTCTACACTGGCAGCGCGCACCTCTGGACTGCCACATGGCGCCCCCTTGACCATGGCACCCCAGGGCAGTCACCTGGGTGGCCCACCACTAAGGCCAGCCCTGAGCCCAGAGATGATATGATTTTAGCACCCCATCCCACAGAGGAGGTGGATGGCTGCATTCTGCATGAGCTGGAGCGTCTGTTTCAGCCCCACCTATCCCCTTAATAGGATTTTATATTCTTCATGAGCTTAATATGGGAAATATGTACCCCCCCAAAAAAATCATTCCAAATCATGACAATGAAAAATCTTTAAAGCTCCCAAATCCCTCTAAATCCCTTGACAAGATTCAGGATTTCTCACTGTAAGATCCTTTGGTTAATATTGCCACTGACTTAAGGTGCACATAGGAGGAAAAACAACATTCCCTGAAAAACATTTCCCTTTTAGTGCCAGCTCCACAGGACCTGAATAACAGGGAGACAAATGCTCCAATCAAAGAATCAAGAACAGCCACACAAAGTTCCTGAGCCCAATAAATTAATAATAATTATAATGTTTTTGAATGAATGTTAGTTACCAAAGAGAAAATTGTTGTTTTCCAGAATTGTTCCCATTTGGCAGGACTCCTGATTGCTTAGCAGAAGAGCTTTTATCAGTGAGTTTTTCATAACCTCTACCCTTAAAATCTGGGGAATGTCTTGTATGGAAAACACAGAATGCACTAAAATTGAAAGCGTTCCCGACTTTCACATTCACGGGCACCAGCAACCTCTCCTCCCCTTCAGCAATTCACCCACTGGGCAGGTAGGAGTATGTTAGGATTGCTTCCAGGACAGTTTTTGGCTAGCTCAGCTCATTCTGAATGCTGGATGAAATTGAATGGAGCTAAGCAGATTGCTATTGGAGAAAAACAAAAGATTTCTATTTATTTTCAGTTGCATAAAGTGGTGAACTGCATATCCATAGGATACAGATTTTTTCCCATCTGGACTGTGGTTTCAGATACCCCCATGTCTCTAGTGCTTGAAAGCCATTTATTGTTATTATTTAATATTTATATTGCAGGAGCATTTTGAGGCAATTCGGGGGAAGTTTTCCCTGCTTCTGCCCAGGCTGCTCTTCTTCTATAGATAAATAGAGGCATGCTGCCCCCCTAATAGCAGGACTTGTGTTCACACCAGATGCCTGCATTATGTTGATCTCCATTCCTTAATTAGCAGAAGCAAATGAAACCAGAAATTAGCCTAATGGTTAAATTGCTTTCTATTATTATTAGATCACATAAAAGATATGATCATAACTATTTTCAGAGTAGCAGCCGTGTTAGTCTGTATTCGCAAAAAGAAAAGGAGGACTTGTGGCACCTTAGAGACTAGTCAATTTATTTCTCTTGTAATTCTCTCCTACGCTGGGAATAAATGCACATTTTGATAACTCAGCTCACTGGTTAAAGACTTCAAAATCAAAACCTGTAAAAGAGGGGACAGCGGGAGATTTTGAGCCCAACCTGCAACTAAGACTCACAATTAACCTTGTTCAAGCAAATAATCCCATTGAAATCATTGTATCAAATCCTGAGGTTCTTAATCAGTTTTACTAAGTCCTTATTCACACATAACTCCCAATGACTTGTATATTCACTGGGCCAGATTTAGATCTTTGTTAAACCAATGAAAATCCAGACTAACTCCATTGCCTTCAATGAAGTTGCTCTTGATCTGAACCAGCGTAACTGAGATGAGAATTTGGCCCATTGACTACAGGGCAAATTTGCCTGAGAAAGAACTGATAAAAGCAAAGTGAGGCACTTATCTTTTGGCCCAATGTAGGTTGCACACAAGTAAAATTGTTTTTTTTTGTTTTCCTGGAACTAGTTTAATAATTTGCAGTTGAAAAAGAATCAGAAAACAAACCTTTCCAGTTCAACTGGCCTTGAGTCAGTTATATTTTCTTTAAAAAAAAATTGTGTTTATCCAGTTGTCATGGGCAATGAACAGTTACATGAATGCTGATGCAAGATGTTTCCTTTAATTCAAAGAAAATCCAAACACCGCACATCTCTACAGACAAGAATCGCAGAGACAGTCTTGCACATTCTGGCTTGAACACTACAAGGAAGGCCAAAACTGTTCAGTGAGTTTCCAGTGCTTTAGAAACCAAACCTCACTACCTTTGAGCTCATTGAGTCTGATGGATCCTAGCATGCAAACACAGTCAACAATCATCCCAGTGTGCTTCAGAACTCTGATTGACAAGCACTGCCACACCAAGCAGCTACTGATCAGAAGTGAGGTTGACCCAGTGTCCATATACAGCCTTCTGTTTCTACAAAGCATTAGGTTTCCTGGTCTACTAAAATGTAGCCATCTCCAAACTCGAACACAGTAACTCTTTCAAAGCATACAGCAACACAACAGAGCAGTCCAGGACAGAAGGTGAAGGATACGGTACCTAGAGGGGGAGTTTAAGCAGGCAGAATGTAACTAACCATTTGGGATTAGCCCAAAACACAGCGGTTTGCTTCAATCTGCTATTAATCATAGTGGGCCAACCCCTGGATCCTATTGAAGTCAATGGCAAATTTCCCATTGACTTCAGTGGAAGTAGAATGTTATTTATTCGTTGCAATTCATAACATCTAAAAAGGAGTCCATCTGCTCTTCAACATGACACTATTTGAAGCACCAATACAGAAAAACCAGCAGCCACTCACCCAGACAAATTCCAACAAAACTTTATCCCAGTATAACCCAGTAGGCAGAACTTTACCTTCCAAACCTTCGTTCCCCATAAACAATCAACCTATATTAGGCTCTAACCCAGAGGTGGGCAAACTACGGCCCGCGGGAAACATCCGGCCTGCGGGACCGTCCTGCCAGGCCCTTGAGCTCCCAGCTGGGGAAGCTAGCCCCTGGTCCCTCCCCTGCTGTTCCCCCTCCCCCGCAGCCTCAGCACGCCGTGCCGCCAATGCTCTGGGCGGTGGGACTGCGAGCTCCTGGCTGGCAGCGTGACTGCGAGAGCCGCCGGCCTGCCCTGGTGCACTAGACTGCGTGGCTCTGAGCGGCATGGTAAGGGGGCAGGGAGCAGGGTTGGGGCTGGATAAGGGGCAGGGGGGCAGTCAGGGGACAGGGAGCAGGGGGCGGTTGGATAGGCATGGGAGTCCCGGGGGGCCTGTCAGGGGGCAGGGGGGTGGATAGGGGTCGGGGTGGTCAGGGGACAAGGAGCAGGGGGGGGGCAGTGATGGGTCACAGGTTCTGAGGGGGGCAGTCAGGGGCTGGGAAGTGGGAGGGGGTGGATATGGGGCGGGGGCCAGGCTGTTTGGGGAGGCACAGCCTTCCCTACCCGGCCCTCCATACAGTTTCAGAACCCCAATGTGGCCCTCGGGCCAAAAAGTTTGCCCACCCCTGTTCTAACCTCTTCAACCACCTGGCCAAAAAGATAAGCCTGGCAGCACATCCTGAAGGTCAATAATCCCTGATTATTTTGCACAAATTAGGCTCAGTGAGGCTAATAAGAATATCATATACACATTTGTAAACTCCAGGCAATGGACAAACAAAGCAGAAATCACCAAAATTAGATCCTGGGCAGTAAGGAGTGAATCTTAAGTTTGCAAGTTCAGTTCAGAGAACACCTAAAATTCTTGGGGCCAGCTCCTCAACTGGCATAAATAGGCATAGCACTGCGGCCCTGGAGCTTATCTAAAAGTCACTGGGACTCGTTTGTGTGGAATCCTACAAGATTATGGGATTGCTACTGATAAAATAGATAGATACTGCAAATCAGTTTAGGCTCTTTGGATGAAAGGCACTACATAAATGTTGGTCATTATTTACTACCTGCCAAACACAGCAGTATATACAAGGGCATGACAGGAGGCATGCCCTTCCCTGTGGTGTGAGCAGACAAAGCTGACATGCTATAAATACACAGATGTATTTTTACATTTGTTATTGCAAAGCCAGGATGGTCATTGGGATGCAGAAATGTTGCTGAGATTTTTTTCTAGTTATAATTAGACTTCATTACTGTCCTAATGTAATAGCTGGTGATACAGTCATGTGCATTTGGTTTAAAATTACATGTACTTGGGCCTAAATCCTGCCCCAAACCTGAATAATTAATCTGACTTCGGAGTGACAGTGGAGCTGTACTCCATTCACTGTTACTATACTCTAATGGCTGGAGCAGCCTTCATGGTTCACGTCCTCATCCCTTCCTTGGGAAGATGCTCCTTGTCAGGGATCCTCCAGTCCCACCTATATCCTGGCATCATGAGCCTCTGCAGAGTTATTTTCTGTGGTATGTAAAGGAGGGCATTCTCCCTGCAGGGGCTCTTGGCTTGCTGACTCCCTACCCCTACACTGTGGTTCTACCATGTCTGGGGTTTTCTTCACCTGAAGAGATTGGGGCAGGATTTACCGAGACCAAATGTGATGGGAATGCTTTCAAAATCTAAAAATAAATAACACCTGTCATTATAAATGATTAGGAGAAGCTTCTAAGCTTAAATCTTGACTGAGCATGGAATTTTTTAAAGGTTTCTTTGCTGGCACTAACCATCTACATTCCGTGACTGACAGCATGGGAACCATCTTAAGCAAACTGCTAAGAGCTTTTCTCAGGAGAATGGTGACATTGGGCTCTGGGTGTGAAGCTGACAGGCACATAATCATACAAGGGAACTTGCTGGAGCAGTTCCTCACTACAAATCCACAAGAAAGTGGAATTAAATGATTGGAAGTGACAGCTAGAGAGAATCATGCCTGTCTCTGTTTAATCTTCCTGGGAGGATAATGTAACCAAGACAAGGGCAAGGAACAGCTTATACTGCTCACCACTTTGATATAGCTCTTTGGGCAGGGCATTTTTTTTTTTGATCTTGCACAGTGCCAAGGACATTGCTGATGTTAAACAAATAATAATAAGCTTACTGCAGTTTAGTACCCATAGCTCTCACATAGTTGTTTTAGCCACTTCTTCAGCCACTATGCGCCATGATCGGAAAGGTGAACTCTCGTGAAGAGAAGAAAGCTGGTTGGTGCACATTCAACTCTATCAAGGACATCCTCCAAGGAAAAATCAACAAGGCAACATGCGCCAAGCTCTTGAACTCAACAGTACTGCAGTACTACTTCCACAGCAAGGATAGAGGAGCAACAGCTGTCTGTCACAGAGAGGGCGATGGAAAGAAGAATTCTGGGGATTTCAATCCACGACTGAGTCCCCTGTGAAGTGATCAGACAGCAGAGTGGAGTGCAGGATGTCGTTGAAAGCAGGCACAGTAAAATGCGATAGGCCAGGCATATAGCTAGGCTCACTGACAATCAATGGACTGCAGATGTTGCCAAGTGGTACCCACGAGAACTGAAATGACCACTCAGCCAACCTCCAAAGAGATGGGAAGATTTTACTGTGAAAAAGCATGGCTGCACATGGAGAGGGAAGGCCAGGATAAGAGAAGAATGAAAGACTTCTTGTGATCGGTGCAATCTATATGAGGACCGAAGGACCAATCGATCAAGGTGATCAAGGTGACCTCTCACTTGCACACAGAAGCCCTGATTTTTGGTCCCCAGGTTCCAACAATGCTTGTCCAATTTCTCTCTCTCACACACACACCCTTTGCATGCACATACTGGCACTTTTGTACCAGCATGCACTGATAGAAGATTCTAACATCTGCACATCATTGATGTAATATTCTCATGGAAACCCCATTTGCCCATGGTGAGGTCCCACTGCAAATCAGATGTAGAAATGTAAAGTCCATTGCGCCTTCAGACACTGCAGACCTCACTCCCTTTACTGAGCTAATTTGTTAGAACTCATTAGGATTTTACTCATTCATTCATTGAAAATTTGGAGAGGGTCCAGAGAAGAGCCAAGAGAATGATTAAAGGATTAGAAAACCTGTTTTATAGCACTAGACCCATGGAACTCAATCTATTTAGCTTAACAAAAAGGTTAAGTGTCTTGATTACAGATTATAATACCTGCACAGGGTATAAATCTTTAATAATGGGCTCTTCAATATAGCTGAGAAAGGTATAATATGATCCAATGGCTGGAAGTTGAAGCAAGACAAATTCAGAGTGGAAATAAGAGTAATTAACCATTGGAAAAATTTACTAAGGGTCGTGATGGATTTTCCATCATTGTCAATTTTTAAATCAAGATTAGATGTTTTTCTAAAGATCTGCTCTCGGAATTATTTGGGGGAAGTTCTTTAGTCTGTGTTATAGAGGAGGTTAGACTTGATGATCACAGCCATCCCTTCTCGCCTCGGAATCTATTAATCTATGAATTAGAATCTTGTTTTCAGTTTTGATCTGAATGGACCATTCCATTGAATCATAGACTGAAAAGGCTTTCTGGGTCATCTAGTTAATTTTTTTATCAATTCCAGATCGTTTCCTACAGTGTCTTCATTACTATAAGATGATAGGTTAACTGACCAAGCTCTTTTGCCCTGTCTCTTATAGAGGAACTCAAGGAAAGTGATGAAAACCCAATCCCTTAGCAAACTATTGTATTCCACAGTTAAACTGATTTTATTGATAGGAAATAAAGTTACCAATGACTAGCCTAGGTTTTGATTTGCTCAGCATCATCTCTGACTTCTAGTTTTGCTTCCCACAACAATTCTTTCCCTTCCCTTCTTTCCCTTCTTTCCTGATGATGCCATTTAGATATTTGTAGACTGTTTTCAAATCACTTCTTAATCATCTTTTAGAGCCTGGCAGTATACATTTAGCTCCATTAACCTTACTTTCTTTAGCTGCTACTCTGCAAGGTTAGGCTCTCCCATCAGATCACTCTCCATCCTGTCCCCATGGTATCTGAACATAGAATTACCATACAACCTAGAAGACACTGAGTAGTCCCTAGGGGCATTTCGCTTAAGTCGATGGGCTGACACCAGGAATGAGTCTGGCCCACTGTGAGGAAGTCGACTGTAATCCACTCCCCTTTGCAATGTAGCACAGTAGGGTGGGGGAACAAGCCTAAAGAGTTGGTTTTGCTTTTTAGAGGACAAATATCACCAGCAGCAGTCCGTTTGCCCAGCCACACTACCAGTATTTTCTCTTTGAAAGAGTTTCGATAGAGGTATCTCTCAGTAATCATGGCTTTTTCATTCTGATGCCCAAAAAGATTCCTCTGAATTACTTTTTGTAGAATGAAAAGGCTTTTTTCTACTCTCCAATCTCTACTCCTGATACACACTCTCAATTTTTCTTTTTATATTGTGCTTTTGAATTATGTTTTCTTTCAAAGGTTAAAAAAATTGACTGCATGAGAATGTCACCCTCTTATCAGGAAATCTGCTACCTATTTCCCTCCATTGCTATCATCAGTTCAGCTCCACCAGTGTTAACATTGAGAAACTGTCCCTAGTGTCAATAGAACCAAAGCCAAAATTACTCGGTGACGTTCTTTGGCTTGTGTTACGTAGGAGGTCAAACTAGATGGTCATAATGGTCCTTTCAGGCCTTCAAATCTAGGACTCTATAAAAGCCACTCTGACTCAGTGGAAGCTATTGTTACTTTCTGTCTGTCTCCCCTGGTGTTTGCCTAGTTCTTCTTTGTTAACACAACCCTTTGCTGTAACCAAAGAGCAGTAAAAGCACATGCACAGAGTACAATAGTAATTCTTTTCTACATCTGGAAGAGCAGAGGCAGTTTTGCATGCTTGGGGCACAGACAGGTGTGGGTTCTCTTCCTGGGATCAACGTAACTAACAAATTCTATTTGCTTCTCTTGTGAATACACAAATTAAGATAATTGACTCTTTCCTTTGTACTTCCATTTTTATTTTGACTCAGACCAAAGACCACATATGGGTGTGACCTGAACTCAGTCTCCCTTGATAAACTGCTTTTTATGCCATTCCCATAATGAATTTAAGACATCAGCTGTTAATACTGCTGTGGCCTGACTGCGTCCTTCCTGGTGTTAAAAAAAGAATTCAGAGAACCCGGTTAATACTCGCAGCTCTATCCAATTTAAGAAGAGGATTTCAAGGCCCAATTATGTCACTTATTGGCTGATTCTGAGCTGCGACTGTAAACTGTGTCGGAACCTTTTGGGACCAATGGAAATAAAATGATACACACCAGAACATTTGTACAAAAGCTCTTATTTACTTTACATGTAATTTTCTGCATTCTCTGTGCTGCCATTGCAAACACCTGCTTTTGTATAGGAATTTGCCTCTTAACAATGCAGCGTCTTCTGTCTGATCCTAATGTAAAGGTATATTAATGATACTTTGTATTCTATAGCTCCTTTCCTCTGAGGATCTCAAAGCACTTCACAAGGTTTAATAATAAATCCATTTTAATGGATGGAAAACTAAGATTCAGGAAGGGAACTTTCCAAAGAAATCTGTGGTAGAGACAGAAATAGAACCTAGGAATCTTGACTGCCAGCCTCCTGATGTAAACACAGACCCATTCCCATCCCATAGCAGAGAATAGAACACTGGAGTCCTGATTCTCAATCCCCTCCTCTAACCAGTAAACAATTTCTCCCTAATGGCATTGTGCTTCTGATAGTGCAGTCTATTATCAAGGGAGTTGCAGTTCAGCACTCTGGACTAGATTCACCTCTCAATTATAACAATGCAAACCCTGAGCGAATCCATTGAAGTGAATGGCACTATTCTAGATTTGCACAGGTTCAACTGAAGGCAGAATTTGTTCCTCTGAATTTAGTGCAAGATCAAGCAGGAGAAGAAGATGGTCTCAGAGAGAGAAAAAACAAATCATATCTTGACAAAAATAGCTTTGATAATTAGTGGAAGGGACAGGGGAAATCACAAGGATGGCACAAAAGGGAAATTGAAGCATATCATTTTTTCATAAGTGGATAAGGAATCATGGGGCCTGATTCTGATAATTATTATTTGTATCATAGTAGCTCCAACCACGAGCAGTGTTTCAGGGTGCTAAGCATTATGCAAACACAGGGCAAGAGACAGTCCCTGCCCCCAAAGAGCTTATGCTCTAATAGAGAAAGGGCGTGAGAAAGGGAGTTTATGGTCCTCATTTTACAGATGGGGAACTGAGGCTCAGAGGGATAAATGATTTGTTCACACAGGACAGCTGTGGCAGAATGAGAAATTGAACCTCCACCTCCTAAATGCTAGACTATAGCCTTTCCCACAAGACCATCCTTCCTCTCGCCTTGGTGTCATTTGGGAGTAATCCCTGGATGTCAGTGGAATGACACAGGTAATGACACAGGACAATGCTCCCATGTAAGTGGGAGCAGAATCAGGCCCATGTGCTTCAGAAATGGAAAGTGGAAATGACCAATTTGGTGATCTTCTGTATCTCCCTGGCCAGTGCAGGATTGTGTCCTTTAGTATATTTGCTAGGGCTTTACCCGTTCTAGTTTGATATGGATCTTTCACGTGATGCGTGATGGTAAAATATCTTCTTCCTAATGGGAGGCAGAGGGAGAGTCTGGATAAGTGGATGCTATTTCAAGCAATTAGAAGAGGTTCTGGAATTATTCTGGTTATATCGACATCATCTCCACTCTGAGGTTGCTCCGGGACATTGTATTGGTTTTTGTGGATTCCAAACATTTGTAATTCAGAGTTAGTTTAACTGCTTATGAATTTGTACCCAAACTTTCAGAGCAGCTGACAACATCTTTTAGATTTTTTTCTGAGCAATGAGGATGAACACTTACATTTGGTCAGCTGGATTAGTCTTTTAAGGAGGTGTCATCACTGAGGTACATTTGATGCAGATTTGCAGTGAAGCGTTCTTTGAACCTCTTGAATATCTGAAAAAGCCTATGTATTGGTGAGTGGCAAGGTTTGGCACCACCTGCTGTTCTTTAATGCAAAGAGGCATGCAAAGGCCTCAGCTGTATTTGTATGTTTACACTGCAGTGGCCGTTCCTTGGTTTTGCAGGAGTAATGCTCATCAGGAAATGACTCCAGACATTTCAGAGCTTGAAACACGCTCTGGGTTTTTATACTGAAGTCCATTTTGGATGACTTGAGCGAACCACGGCCACTGGGAGCTGCAGGTGGCCGTGCCTGCGTACGGTCAATGAAAACAAACTGTCTCAAGGCCTGCCAGCAGATTACTGTCCCCTTTCAGTCTTCCCTTCTCCAGACTAAACAAACCCAATATTTTCCATCTTCCCTCATAGGTCATGTTTTCTAGACCTTTAATTATTTTTGTTACTCTTCTCTGGACTTTCTCCAATTTGTCCACATCTTTCCTGAAATGTGGTGCCCAGAACTGGACACAATACTCCAGCTGAAGCCTTATCAGCAGAGTAGAGCGGAAGAATTACTTCTCATGTCTTGTTTACAACACTCCTGCTAATACATCCCAGAATGAGGTTTGCTATTTTTTTTTGCAACAGTGTTACACTTGTGATACAGCAGGGCCAGGGAGCAATGAGAGAGGGGAAATATATAAGCCCTTAGCTAATTAAGGCATGGTTCCTTGTAGACTAGGGAGGGTTGCTACAGGTTCATTGGAGCACCTGTGTGAATTAAGGCCCTGTCAGGAACCTAATAAAACCGCCTGCTTCAGGCAGTCAGGGTTTGTGAGGAAGGAGAGAGGACTGGAGTTTGGAGGTGTGTTGCTGAGACTTGAAAGACCACAGAACTAAAGGAAGGGAGACTCCCTCCTGCAGTGTCAAGGCCCAAGGGTAGCTCTACCCAAGGGGGAAGAGGGTAAGAAACCCAGAGGGGCTGAGGCTCAGGGTGAGGAGGAAACCCAGACCCCTCCCCTACTTCCCTCCTCTACCACCTTCCCGAGCCACTAGCAGGGCCCTTAGTGCCCCAAGAGCAGGGACAAGGGGTGGCATCTTAGCCCCCCACCAGGAAAAGTGTGGGACCCACCACACCACCATTGGCCATTTTGTAACACAATGTTGACTCATATTTAGCTTGTGATCCACTGTGACACCCAGATCTCTTTCTGCAGTACTCCTTCCTGGGCAGTCATTTCCCATTTTGTATGTGTGCAACTGATTGCTCCTTCCTAAGTGGAGTACTTTGCATTTGTCCTTATTGAATGTCATGGGTTAATGGGCTGATGTAGTATGGCAATTCCTATTTCCTAAGATCAAGAATAAAGATCCTTTGGGTCCTTTTATTATCATCATTGTTTTGATGTTAAAAATACATCATGATATGAGGGGAGAAGATGACCAGAAATTCACAAATCCTCCTATCTCAGGCATGCCTAAGCATGAGGCCTGTAACCTAAGTTCCCTCTAAGCTGCACAGCTGTCCATTAAGCCCCGCGCAGGGGCTCAAGGCTGCAGCAGGGAGAGATGCCTCTGCCACAGCATGGACCTGCTGCGGCGGGGAGAGGTGCCTCTCTCTCCCTCCTCCAAGCCCATGTGCTGCTGTGGGGGGAGAGAGCTGGGGGGAGTCCTCTCTCCCCACCGTAGCCCCTGGGCAGCCTGCACCCCAAACCCTTCATCCCCAGCCCCACTCCAGAGTCGCACCCCCATCTGGAGCCCTGAGCCGCTCATCCCCAGCCCCACCCCAGAGCCCTCACTCCCCCCCACACCCTAATCTTCTGCCTGAGCCCTCTTCCCACACTCCAAACCCTCAGCCCCACCCCCACCACATGAATTTTGTTATGTGCACCAATATGGAACTGATGTGTCACACATCACCTCCATATTGGTGCACATAACAAAATTCATTCTGCACATATGTGGGAAAAATTAGAGGGAACCCTGTGTAACTCATCATTTCAGTTCAAAATGTACCACCAGACATTATCCCACTGTTTGTTGCCACCAATGGAAGTTGGAAATTGACATCAGAAATGATGAAACAGGAACTGAAGTTAAAGAAAGCTTTGCAAATGAAGAAGATATTGCAAGACGCAACTGTGATCCTCCTGTGAAAAGCACTCACCCCAATAGTTCTATTGATGTGAACTGGCAGCCCATATATCCAGTACAGCTTTCCATTGTTGACATTCTGAGACCCTACCTGGTGCGATTTACAATTCTTTTGGCACCATATTTGCTTCATTTTTTCAGTCTATAGAAGGAATCCCATAGCAGAGAATTGGCAAAGGATCAATGAGCTCTGAGTGACTGCACTGGGCTATTCCCTGATGGGAACCTTGGGCGTAATTTGAACACTAAAGTTGCACCCTGGTTTAAACCCATACCACGTGTCCTTGCCTTCTTCTGTATGATGAGCACAGCAGTTTGGCAAGAACTGCAGTCTCTGTGCTGGAAAGGCGTAGGACTGGCATATCAGGGTGTGGTGCAGGTCAAGACTGAAGTGCATGGGTAGAGTTGTGTGAGTTCCAGGATTAGACTTGCAGCTGGCACTGAGACTAGGTTGAGCTGCATTGGCAGAGCTATGGAAGAAGGGACCACAGAGCTGGACTATGCAGGAGTATTACAAGTCAGGGTTGAGGTGCACTGGTTACAGGGGCAGTGTGGGGGGGCCTTGTGCGGACTGATAGCCACCCCAAAATTTGCCTTAGCCCTCCCATAGTCATCCCATAGCAGCCGCCACTCTCTGGCCACCCACCTCCAAAGGCAGAGCAGAGACAGCTGTGGCTGCTGGCTAGGTGCCCAGCTCTAAAGGCAGCGATGCCATCAGCAGCAGCGCAGGAATAAACCCAGGTGGGTGGGGGGAGAGCAACCCCCCAGCCTGTGTCCCCGCCCACTTGAGTGCGCCACCCAGGGCAGGTGGAGGGTCCAAGACTCCCCACAGCGGCCCAGACTGACCTGCTTCGGCCTGGACTCCTGGGCCCCGCCCCCTGCTGTCACTGTTCCCTGATTGCACCGCTGGCCCCAGAGCCGGGTCCCCCCACCAGGCCATTTCTTACCAGCTGCAAACAGTCAAAGGGTGGTGGGGAGCTCAGGAGCAACTGCAGCCCCGGGGCCCTGAGCAGCAGCAGAAGGAGATGGGGGAGGACTGTGGCTGCCCGCACCATGGCATCAGCTAGTGCAGCAGCCACCCCACACTGCAAAGGGGCAGGGCCTTGTGGTGAGGGGGGGCACAGCCCCCTCAATTTTTTGTCTAACCCGCCTCAGCCTCCCCATCCCACTGGGGAGAGGCTGGCGCTGCCCCTGATTGGTTCTGTGGATGAAATGAAGCTGGCACTGGGCCTGGCCACACTCAGCCTCACTCTAAATTTCAGGTACTTCCAGGGAGGAAGGGTGTTCTTGTGGTAAAAGGACTAGCCTGGAACTCTGGATTTGATTCCCAGCTCTGTCACAGATTTCCTGGGCAAATCACTGAATCTCTCTGTGCCTCAGTTCCCTACCCATTAAAAGGGATATTAACACTCCCCTATCTCACAGGAGTCTTCCCAGGATAGATCCATTAAGTTTGTAAGGTCGTCCGACACTACAGCAGTAGGGGCCATATATGGTAAGTATCTAAGTAGATCAGAAATGGGAATTACCGTGTCACGAGCACTCGGGTTTACAAGCTTCACACAAAGAATGAAGCAAAGAGACGAATGGCAGAAAAAGCAGGAGCTAAAAAATGAGTGATCAAAATAGCACAAGAATTACATTAAAACCCAAACCTAGTGATGAAATGACAGAACTACCACAGCATGCAGCAGTCTCTCCCCTGCATTTATTCTGTCTTTTGTGCATGGTCTGACCTACTTGGTATATTTTCCCCACACTAAGGCCCTACCACTAAGTATCTTAGAACCCTCAAATCGCATTCCAGATTTATAATGGCAAAGCAGCTGTCAGCTTAGAGTCCTGCCATCGTATCCCTCCCATCTGTTCATCTATATAGCATTACTGTCAATGAGAGCAGGAAGGCTGAAACTGTATCACATGGAAGGATAGTAACTTGCTGCAGGACCCACAGGGCCAGATGATATCATTTGCATTTCCAAGAGCCTTGGAATCTGCCCTGTTCTTAAAGAACAGTGGGCGAGAATCCAACCAGAAGAAGGGAGAAGGGACAAAGGCAAAAAGGATTAAAGTTCAGTGGTGCGACGGTGGCATCTGAATTAAACAACACAGACATCCCCAGTTTTGTCGGGAAGTGGACATTGGACTCCAGGGTGGGGCTCAGGATCACTTGAGACCTTCTTAGAGAGGCAAAGCTGATACTGTAGCTTTCCCAGAACACTCCCTCCGCCTCCAACCCTGATGTGCTATTAGGTATCAGCCATATCAGTCAACCTTGGCCGTTTTAAATCCATAGGGTGAAATCAACTCAGCTGAAACACAAACTTAGCTGAGCAGAAGCAGAGGCTCCTCCTGAATACATTAATTTGTTAATGTTTGTATAGTGCTTTGAAGATGAAAAGGGCTACATTACAGTTAAGTAGTAGCTCTGGGCACAACCCTGAAGCCTTTACTCAGTACTCACACTGGCAAAACTCCAAATGGAAGTTAATGGCTTGTTTGCCTAAGTAAGGATCGAGTAAGTAAGGGGTGGGGACTTCAGAGTTTGGCTCCAAATGAATACGACTACCTTGCGCTTACAGAGCACCAAAAGGTATATGTCTCCTTTCACCAAGGATCTGAAATCACTTTACAAAGATGGGGAAGCAGATATGGAGAAGTTAAGGCTACGTCTACACTACAGACCTTACAGGGGCACAGCTGCACAGTTGCAGCTGTGCTGCTGTAAGGTCTCCTGTGTAGTTGCTCTATGCCAGCAGGATAATTAAACTAACAAGCAGAAGTAGCTATGTCGGCAGGAGAGCGTCTCCTACCAGCACAGAGCTGTCCACACCAGCGCTTTTGTCAGTAAAACTTTTGTCTGTCAGGGCAGTGTTTTTTTCACACCCCGGACCAACAAAAGTTTTACCGACATAAGTGCTAGTGTAGCCATAGCCGATCTTGCCCAGGTTCACACAGTCTGTAGCTCAGCTGCAAATAGAATCCAGGTCTGCTGACTCCTAGTCCCTTGAGCCAACCACTTGATTCCCACGGTCCCCTTCTCATTTGGAAATCACTGCCAAGGAGAAAAAATAAAGAAATTTGTAGTTAGCAAAGTTGGCAGCATCACTCATAAGTCTGGGTCAGGACCAGAGTGTGGGAAGAACCCCTGGGATTCCCACTTCTTGGGACCATGGATGTCAGATAAGGAGGCAAATGCATTAGGTGTCTGCGTGGGTGTGACTGGTGCTCTGTCTCCTGCTACTTCATTCATGATACAAGTGGAGGAGGCTGCAGATGGGGAAATGACAAGCAGTCAACAGTTGCTAAGGGAGTTAGAAGGAGCAAAGGAAATTCCCATTCTCTACCCTAATGAAACTGAAGAGGCATGACATTGCCCCGTCAATACCATTCAGCTTTAGTAAAGGTGCAGCCAGATCCAAGTACCCATAGTCCTCTTGCCAACAGACTGTGTCCCTAAGAAATAGATGCTTGACATTGTCAGGGTCCGTTCCCTTACTCCCCGCCCCCCACCATTATACCAACTGGTCTGCTCCTCGTCTACCCTGCAGCTTCTGCCTCTGGGGGTAGATATGACCAAAAAACCAGAAAACTCTTCCAGGGCAGCATAAACTCCTCATGCTTCATGACTAATCCTTCTGATATGCATCCAAAGCCCAGGTCCCAGTTCCATTACCCATGCCATAGACACACACACGATCACTCTGAACTCAGCCCCCCAGCCCATGCTCAGTATTTTGGTGCTCTATGACATCCATTTCCAGCAGGTCCTGGAGTTGCTATCTGCTTGTCTTGGACCATATGAAAACTCCTAGTGCCAGTGTAACATATTCTCACAAATTCTTTTTCTGGCAGAACATGGACAGCGGAAGGCAGAGATGCTCCCATCGGTCCATACTGTTATACTGAATGCCAGCCCAGACAACCCAAACCTCTTAGAAGGACACAATACATGCATCACAAGCAGCTGATCTCTCAACTCCCAGGGTCCATCTGGTGTGTGGGTAGCTGCACAATCAGCAGAGGGGACTATGACGCATGATGCTATTTCTGGATCGCTGCTTTATAATTTTGTATTTAACCTCTAGACCTTTGTTTTCTGTGGGCCAAATCCTTCCTGGGGAAAGCTATCACTGAGGTCAATAAACCAAATCACATGGTCTTTGGGCAGTCATATTCCCTTTGATTTCAGTGGCAGCTTTGTCTGAAGGCTTTTCTACACTGAGGGTATGTCTACACAGCAAAGAAAAACCCAGGACTACTTAGTAATCCACCTCACCAAGAGACAGTAGCTAGGTTGATGGGAGCATTCTCCTGTCAACCTAGCGCTGTCTACACCAGGATTAGGTTAATTTAACTGCATCGTTCGGAGTGTGGATTTTTCACATCCCTGAGTGACAGTTATACCGACCTAATTTCCTAGTGTAGACCAGCCCACAGACAAAGGAATGTATATTTGATTCTCTGACCAGCCTGATAGTCACTCAAAGACAACGAAGGTCCAAATTTACAGGTAAGTAGTAAACAGGATCATCAAGACAGCAGGGGTGTAGATGGCAGGGAACAGAACAATTTGCATTTTAGCAAACATAAGTGGTGGGGGGAAAAGAGTATGGAGCCTCCTTCACCACCAGAATCCATGCTTCCTCCCTGCTTGAATACACTTTACTTTGAGGGGTAACCCTCAGAAGAATCCATGTCAAAGGTTCACTGGTCTATAAAGACAGGAGACCTCAATATCAAGTGATGAGCAATTGAATCAACTGATTGTATACAATATTACTGTATTATAAAAGTGTATAGAGTGAGGTCTTTTCTGAAAGCTAATGACAGACTGGTGATTAAAATCATTGTGAAAGGTATATAGTACACTGCATAAGGATTTATGGAATCTCATTCCTATTGGGCTGTACAGTCTACCCCGACAGAAGGGAAGGTCACAGCTATCTACCTGTCTTCTGTGTAAATTAATCATGGTGAAATCAGAAACAATGGAAGCCCCATTTACATAGAAATCCTAGCAGGGGATGGGGAAGCCCACAGGAAGGGAAGAACAACATGAGTTGATCCTGCTTTTTGAAACAAGTTCACTGAACTTTGGAACATATAAGCAAGGACAGAAGCCATCTTTGGCATCCATCATGAGACAGACACCAGGGAACAGAGCTCTTGAAAAATGAGAAAGATGGCTCCTACAACCAAGGTGGGGGGCAGTTTGAAGTCTCTGGAACAGAATATAGGAGAGAAACCTCCTTAGGCAAAGAAGACAAGAGAAGCCAGCATCTTGTACTTTTGTGGAAGGTCCTGGCTGAGGGAAAGATAGCCATGGCTGAGAAGAAGCATGACTGAGGAGAGAAGCCATCTTGAACAAAGCCTGTATCTTGCTAGATTAAGTTTTAGACTTTTAGATGCATATTTGTTTTTATTTTACTTGTATCTCTTTCTACATCCATTCCTTACATTTTAACTCTCTTAACCCTATGTATATTTTGTTAAGAAATTTATTTCATTTTTACCTTAAACCAACTCAGTGCTGTGTTTAAAGGGAAGGGTGTATTTACCCCCAGTTACGTTATTAAGCTGTGATGTGTTTTGTCTCTTTAGAGGAGCAAACAAACCATATTGTTTCTCTGAACTGTCCAGTAAAGAGCTCGAGATTGCAGAGCACGTGGTTTGGGGAAAGTGTGGGACTGGGGTGTGTTGGGGTGACCCTGCTGGTTGTAACCAAGGCTGGTAGAAGCCAGAGTGGGGCTCCTGGGGTCAGAGCTGCTAAACCAGGGCTGGCTGCACAGCACACAGACACTCAGGGTGTGACCTGAATGCTGGTAGGCTGGTTGGGAGCTACCAAAGCAAAGCATTGCAAAGCACCCAAGGTTGCAGGGCAGGCAGTGACAAAACCCCTCACTGGTTTGGCTAGCACCCCAAAATGTAAGAGTGTCATCTGAAAATTTTATAAGCATTCTCTCCACTCCATTATCCAAGTCATAAATGAAAATATTGAATAGTGCCAGACTCAGGACTGACCCCTGTGGTACGTCACTAGATACTCCCTCTCAGTTCAACAGTGAACCATTGATAACTACTCTCTTTCAACCAGTTGTGCATGCACCTTATAGTAATTCTATCTAGACCACATTTTCCTAGTTTGTTTATGATACCGTTATGTAGGACTCTGTTAAAAGCCTTAAAAATCAAGATATATCACATCTGCAGCTTTCCCCTTATCCACTACGCCAGTAACCATGTCAAAGAAGGAAATTAGGTTGGTTTGGCATGAATTATTCTTGACAAATCCACGCTGCCTATTCATTATAACCCTGTTATCCTCCAGATGCTTACAAACTGATTGTTTAATTTGTTCCAGCATCTTTCCAGGTATTAAAGTTAGGGTGACTGGTCTATAATTTCCCAGGTCCTCTTTGTTCCTGTTTTTAAAGATAGATATTATGTTTGCCCTTCTCCAGTCCTCTGGGACCTCACTCAGCCTCCACAAGTTCCTGAAGATAATTGCTAATGGTTACAAGATTGCTTCAGCTAGTTCCTTAAGTACCTTAGGATGAATTTCATCAGGCCCTGCTGACTTGAATACATCTAATTTATCTAAATATTCTTTAATCTGTTCTGTCCCTATTTTGACTTGCATTCCTTACCCCTTGTGGTTAATATTGATTACCCATTGATTACCCATAACTCACTGAATCTGGGGGCAGGAGGATGAGGGGGAGGAAGGGAAGTTACTCTCCTTTTCCTCACATGCCTGAAAAGTCTGTGCATAATGTGAATATTTTGCTGCACAGTGTTGCAAGGTCCTGTTCTGGGCTTGATTAATCACAGGATTCTTTGCTGGAATAGAAAATACTCCTAGCCTCCTTAGCCCTTGACACAAAATGTTTGTTTTGCTTCCAGTCTCCCAGCACATACAGTGGATAACACAGAAAACACTCAATATAGTTGGAGTTCACTGCAAGGGGAATGGAGAAGAGAATTAGTGCATAGTGAAACAAAAGCTCACTTGCAACTTTTCCTTCTGCATTGCTTGGTATGTGCTATTTCTCAACCAAAGTAAGGAGGAAATCATGTGATTAATCAGTCCAACACTGGTGTTCAATGCACAGGGCAAAACCCACCTCTGGTGGCCATAAGTGGGTTAATATCCAACTCCATTTCCTTTCATCCCTACCCCATCTGCATTCTGCTCATCAAAGGGGATGACAGCCTTTTCCCCAGACCTATATAGGCACCATCCACACAGGTACACTGACACAGAAGCACATTTACAGAAGCAGTCATTTGTGTCCTGCCTGAAGGTACAGGATCCCACAAGAACACAGAGCTCACTGTGAGGTTGTGAATTTAAATCAAAAGCCGTAAACACAGAGTGCAGACTAATAGTAATTGTCCTGCAGGAGCACTTTGGTATTAATGCTGACAAATGTCCAACACAAGGGACCTAATTTTGTCATCAGATACCTGGTTGTAATCCTTATTGAAACCAATGAAAGCTGCACCTTTGTATCTGAGGGTAGAACTGGGCTCCTGAGTTACACCCGTGTTTCTAAGGGTATATTTATGCCCAGTATTCTGAAGTCTGTGCTAGAGAATTTAGGCTCAAAAGTTGCATCAGTTTCAGAGTGCATTTTCCATGAGACTTCGCAGGTTACACAATTCCTGCAGATGCTGTACATCTCCATGAAAATGCCAATCTCCTGTGACTCCCTCATGGATCTCAGCGACGGCCAGATCCTACATTCCTTGTGAACCATGAAACTCCCATTCACTTCAAAGGGGATTTGTGGTGTGCATGATTGGATCAACAATCTGCACCCCCTACATGCACATACATTCACATAACACTCATATGCCCGCGCACACACGTACACACACATACACTTCATTAGCACCTTCACTGAATAATTTAGAATTTCCAGGGCTCACAGTTCATTCAGCTTGTTTTGTGAAGCTTACAGTAGCTGTCTTTTCTCTACATGCATTTAGGGACTGTTCCTCCAGGCTTAATTCACCCAAGTGGGGCCACTTTTATATGAGTCAGGGCTGCAGGCTGGGCGCCCACTGGGAACGTACTGTAGGTCTCTTGCAGCCGCAGGAGGGGAAGGAAGAATACTCATTCCAAATGCTAATTGCACCTTGTGATTCCTGACTGCAGTTCTTCTGTGCTTGCAAGTTCTCATTTCTTTTTTCCTTTTGCTCCAAACAGACAATTTAATCTGCCTGAGAGAACCTTTTGACAGGGTATCGGAATGTAACAAGCTCCTGCTGGGAGCAGCTGGACTGGTATGCAAGGATTGGAAAGGCAGACCTTTCCCTTCAGAGAAAGCCAGGAAACAGAAGGTTACTAGCTCAAGACAGGGAGTTCAGGCTGAACCTGGCATGGGTCTACGGAGCAGCGGTGGCATCTCTCCACCCTACCCTCAAATTTGGCCTTCAAACCTTCAAACATTCTGGGCTGTTGCCCACTGCATGAGATGTCATCATGAATGAATATAACTCTCAGAGCTTGTGCAATTAAATTGCTGCCCTGAATTTGCTGAGCCTACGACCCACCTTCTGTGCATGTAAGGCAGGCCGGAGAATCCACCCAAGAAAGAAAGCTAATGGAGCTGCTTCACGCAGCGAACCATCTTTGGCGCTATAAGAGTAAATGTGTTGATGGGCTAGAGCGGGGGAGGAGGGGGATCGATGACAGGACACACAGGCACCCTTCCACATCAGTGTACACATAAGGCAGCTATAATTTAGCCCCCAGAGCTCCAGTGCATGAGGAGAGTGGAAAGACAGCTAGAGCTGACCAAACCCAAGGGGGAGTGTCTGCATGTGGCTGGGCATAGCTAGACCCCAGCACCCTGAGCACTGACCAGCACTGTAAGTGTGGTAAGAATTACTCCACTTTCCCCAGCACCTAGAAGGCTTCACATAGGTACTGCTGCTCCGACAGCAAACTCCAACTCCCGACCAGCCCAGCTCTGCCTCTTATGTGGCATAATTTAGCCCAGTGGTTCTCAAACCATCAGTCATCCTCAAAGCCTGGCCTGGGGGTCACAGGATGAACCCAACCGGGGGGAGCCGGTGTGTTTGGGTGCAGATATCTATGGGTCTATGGGAAGGTCTCTCTCTTACAAGATTGTTCAGATTATGAAAGAGCTAGGGAACATACTTTGAACCTACAGACTCAGCTGAATGCAGCCCCCTGTATCGTCCAGTGTTTGAGCCATTTCTGGACTAGCTTATAGACCCTTCCCTACTGCCTATGACAATTTGACCTGTCTTTTAGGGTTTCGAAAAGCTGTGATGTGCCAGCATCTGGGTTTCTTATGTAGGTCTGCCACCTGGCTGTCAGAGGGATTAATCAGATTTATATGCTAGCTTTGACCCCGCTGGAGAGAGAGGCTCCATCTGTCCTTGCTGTGACCTTTAATGACTTGGGCACCAGGCCCAAGTATTTTTGTTCTAGCGTCAAGTGGGTTTATTCGTGGCTGATTAAATAATCAGGCGAAGTGTTGCTGGTTTAAATAAACATTTTTAGGCCTCTCCTGAATGTGTTCACTGAGTGGATAATAATGATCAGAACACTTTATGCTAATATTGCACCTTTCATCCAATGCCATCAAAATGCTTCACAATCATGGAATTCATTATTAATATCTTTGTTTTTAGAGAAGGGGAAATGAAGGCACGTAGAGGTGAAGTGATTCAAGCTAAGGGCTCATGAGTCATTGGCAGAGCAGAGAATAGAACCCAGCACTCCTGACGGCCAGTCCTTGGCTCTAATAACTGGACAACATCACATGCAGAAGCAACAACAGAGCTTCTCAGTCTCAGATGCTGAACTTGGAGCTCCCTGCCTCCCCCCAGGCAATTCTCTTCACTCTCCCCCATCCCTTTTGTTGTCCCACAAAGAGGGACTTTGTCTGTGTTTGGTGGTGGATAAGGTGACTGGAAGTTCTGATATTATTGTGACCGTCCCGATATTAGAGGCTTAGTTGCCTATAAAAGACAATGTCACCCCCCCATCCCCCGGAAAAAAAAAGTGTCCCAATTTTCCACACTTGCTATCTGGTCACCTTACTGGAGGAGGTGATGTCACATGGGGAATAAATGGGGTAGAGAGACAGCTGCATGACCCTAGATCCTTCCTAGCCCTTAGGGTAAACATACTCCTGTGAGTTAAGCTGTACTGGGTTCCTTGAAAGCTACCTACCATCCTCCCTGCTCCCATGAGCACTGCAGTTGGCAGCAGGAGCCGTTCAAAGGTACAGAGCTGCATGGTCAGGGAATACCATGGGGGCTCAAGAGTCTCTGCTCCCACTGTAATCACATCAGCCAGGAGAGTTCACTCAATCCGGCCCCATGCAGCAGCCACTGGATGACCTTCCCCAAGCCAAGCAGCACATAGCTTTATGATGAGTAAAGGAACAGGGAGAGGGTCATCAAAGAACAAGGGTAAAGACAAAGAAGAAGAAAAAGGTAGATAAAAATACATAGGAAAAGAAAAAAATGAGACAAGAAGGGACTCAAAGAGCATATACACAAGGATGGGAGGGAGACTCAGAACAGAAATGGTAGCAACTGCCAGGCATGGCATAAAGCGACTCTGGGGGCTGGCCTTTGCTAATCAAAAGGAGATCTGATCAAAACAAGACAGGGAACCACTGCCTTGAATGTAACCTTGTTTACTCTCTAAAAGAACCCATCAATGCTCTTCTCATGTTGAAACTATCACCAGATGATCCCCCCAAAATGTCATTTTCCATGAGACCCTGCATAGATGAAGTTGGAGAATTTGTAACTTGCCAGTGTGAGGGGTCTGGGACCAGTCAGGAGACCCTCAGGACAGCAAAGATCAGATACCTCATGAGCTGACACACTGGAGCTGTGACCCTTGTCAGGTTTATAAAATGGTATTGTAAACTGTAGATGGGATATTGGTGCCAATCAGCTGTCATGAAGGGAGTTAGAGAAGATGTGCATGGCTTTAAGAAGGTGGCATTAATTTTACTTTGTGGAAGCTCAGCATGATGTTCAAGCATTGTATGCTTTTGGGTCTAGCTTGTTATATTATCTTGCCAAAAAAAAAAAAAAAAACCCTGGAGACTTTCTCCTACAAACAAACCCCAGCTAAGATGGTGGTTTTGTATGTTCTCCATGAACATAGCCTCATGAGAGGCAGCAGTGTCTGATGGATGCAGAATTTTGTTTCTTTTGCACTGAAAATTGCCTGTGTGGTGTTTTGTCCATAGCTGTGGACACATTTTCACTCGTCAATTAGCCTAAAGCTCTGTCACAATGCTAGCTTTGAAAAAAGATACATTTTTTAAAAGAAAGATTGGGCCTGTCTGACTTCTATGTGATGGCCAGTGTGGGGGTATTCAGTAAATATCAGAAGCCTAATCTGAAGAGACCATTCTGATTAGTCTCAGATCATCCAGCCAAATTCTTTGCTGCATAGTTGGAAAATTAGAAGGAATCCAAGTCTGAAAAGCACAAAGGACTGCAGGATTTGTGTGTGTGCTGTAGACCAGTGTTTCTCAACAACCAGTCTGTGGACCGGCACCAGTTCCTGACATTTTCCTGACATGCTTTAGGGCAGCAACAAGCCGGTCTCTAGTATCAAAAAGGTTGAGAAACACTGCTGGAGACTGTATGGTGGTGCATTAGCACCAAAGCATAAACCATTCAGCATCCTGAAAACCTATCAGATTCATGGATTTTGAGGGAAAGTTGGCAGCAATTCCTTTTTTATGAAACCCAAAGATATTTTATTTTAAATAGGAATGGATATAGAATAATTTGGGTTGAAAAGAATGTCTGGTTTTTGTACTGTGTTTGTATAGCATCTGGTCTACGACTCGGAGTTCTAGATGCCACAGTAATACAAATAAATAATAACAACAAAGCGGGTCATCTAGTCTATACCCCTGCTTCATGCACAGCAGGAGTGATTTCTTTATTCCACAGTCCTCTCTACTATATAGGTGTCTAGTCTATCTTTGATCTCCAATTACACAGATTCCACAGTCACCCTTGGCAGCTTGCTCCATAGTCTAATTGTCCTAACAGAAAGGTTTAACATTTAACCCATATTACCTTGCTACAGTTTAAGCTGATTTTGTCTTGTTCTCTCCTAATAGGCTAACAAGTATAATAGATCCCACACTTCTTTTGGTCTTTTCAGCAATAATAGAAGGTTTTATATACTGTTTTCCAACTTGCAAAATAATGGACTAACTAGGTAATAAATCAAGATTTAATTAAAAGATTAATATTTATTTTATTAATTAAATTATTTAATTTGAGTAAAATATTAATATTAATGCTCTGTAAAGGTTGGGAAATCAAACACCAATGAATCAGGAAATTCTAAAGGAAAGGTGCCAAATTCTGCTCTCAATCACTGCTGTGTAAATCTGGAGTAACTCCATTGGCTTCAACAAATGGGTGGATTTATAGTGAAGGCATGGCAGCTGGTAGATCTGGATTATATCCCTGGCTGTGGTACAGAGTAACAGAGCCTTATGTCAGGAAGTTACTCATTCAACAAGCCTTTGCTTAGTCATCATTAGCTGTGACTTGTTTGTTAGTTTAATTCTCTAAGTCAATGCAGGGCACTCTGAAACCTATTTAAGCAAGTCCACAAAAGGGCGTTGCATCAATATAATTAAATCAACTTAGAGAAATGAGTTCATTAAATCAGTGCAGTTCCTGTGTGTAGATTTGGTCTTGGTGGAAATGAAAATGAGGCCCAATGGCTCAGATCTCGTGGAAAGGACTCTTTGCAGTTCCTCACATACAGTTTCTTCCAATGTCTTCCTTTGGGACAGCAGGTTTGCTCCCTCTCCCACAAGGTAAGAAGCAAGGGCATCAGCCCCCAGAATGTGTTCAATCTCCAAGATCTTGGGGAATCTGGCCAAGAGCAAGACTATCCATAATAAGGGGCCTCTTAGTGGTGCCTCTTCTATAGTGGCTCTTAGTCCCCACTGGTTGTCCCTAGTTTCCTTGCCAGAATGGTTCTGGTGGAACCCTGTGATATGATTCCCCCCAGCTGTTTGCTGCCCCATACAAGAGTGGGGGAGGGTTCTGCAGCATAGAGGGGATATTTGTTAGATATTAGGCCTCAGGATGCTCATTCCCTCAAAAGAATCAAGTGTGATGATATGCAGATGACTTTTTTAAACAATAATTTAAAATCCCACTGAAATAGGACTTTAATAAATTTGGGTATGTGGACAGCTAACAAGTCTGCATCAATCCAACTTCAGACACAATTGAGACCAGAATCTGGACTCCTATTGCCAGTGTTCATCAGTTTCCATTGCCAATCTATTTCCACACTGATCCTGAAGCCAGAAAGAGAATACTGCCATGTCTTAAATCAATCAGATGAAATGTAAAGCAGAGAGATTGGAATTGGAATTTGTTTAAAAAATGCAATCAGTTGACATGACTACTGGCCTCATGACATCATTTCCCGTTGCTGCTATTCTTTATAGCAAGACGCAAACTAGCTGACACTGCTGTCCCCAGATTTAATATCAATAGCTACTGGAAAGCAGAGATAGACCCTGGGATCCGAACATCCCTGAAATCTGAACCTGGCTCTGAACTTTCTGGCCATCGTAGGTGGAGTGGCATGCTGCAATGTGGGACAATATACAACAAAGTCCCAAAATGAGGGACAAAAAAGAATTATTCATGCAGGAATCATAAAATGCTGTGGGATTCCTTCCTCTTCAGTAAAGAGTTCCTTCTACAACATCAGCACAGTGAGTCTTATTTTTGATGTAAATACTCAGCAATAAATAGGAGAGCACATCAGATTTGCCTGGAAGGCAGTAACTTTGTGACTAAAATGAGCGTCATCCCCTGAAATGTAAAACAGCTGAGAAGTAGGTTTTGCAGCTCAGGCCCATCTCTGCAATGTGGGGAGACAGTGTTGATTAGGGCAGACGAATGGATCTCTGTGAACAGATTTCTTAGCAAGCTTCAGTCTTGCAGGGGCTAAGAGTGATGTGCTGAGCAAAGCAGGATTACGATGTGCTATCAGTTTAGGTGGGGTGGTGGTACTTTAATTGAACTATGGTGGTAAATAAGCCAATAATGCTTTAAATCAGTGGTTTTCAACCTTTTTTCATTTGCAGACCCCTAAAATATTTCGAATGGAGATGCAGAACCCTTTGGAAATATTAGACTGTCTGAGGGCTCCCAGGGGTCCACAGACCACAGTTGAAAAGCCTCTGCTTTAAACTATAGTGCCACTGATAATTGCCATCTTTGTACTAACGAAACAGGTACTAGATGCATCTACAGACTTTAATAACCTCTTATAGGTCACATTAGAGAAGACATTGGTTATGAATTATTAAAATAAATAGTCTAGAGCTTATTTCAAGATCATATAATTGAATAACTGAATTGTGGGTTCTGAAATCCAGATCTGAATCCAAATCTCAGCTACCCTAGGGACTTGTGTTTGTTTGGCCCCATTTCAGAGTTAGTACTTAGCCAGGATTATTAGATCTGAGGCCAAACTTTCCCAGAGATTGGATATGTTTGAATCCAGGGTTATGGTTTGGCCCACTGGAGCAATATCCTTGAATCATGAAGCCTGGATATAAATCTCCACAAAGTGTGGGGGTGGGGATGGACCCAAAGTTCCATTTTGGGTCATCTCTTATCATACCCAGGGAAATTGCATAAAAAAAAGTAATTCCCCTAATTATGCACTTAATCCTCAACCCAGCTCTGGTTGCTTTGTGCTGTAAAGAGTAAAGCACCCAAATAACTGCTATAAAGCAACAGCTGAGAACTTCCTGGAGAGAGCCATTCATTCCCCACCTCCTCCACACAAGCAGAGGGTTGGGAAGGGGGCAAGTTAAGGTAGGAGTGGCAGGCAGGACAGAATGCATTGCACTCTGCCTGTTCCTCAGCCAGCAGAGCAGTCTCTAGGAGATCACTGCAATCACCCACTAGAACTAAAGCAGCCCTTAGGGGAACTGGAAAGGTGTCTTACAGCCAACCTCCTCACTGGCTCTCTTGAGCTGTGCAGAGTGAAAACTCAGTGCAGCTGAGGATCTGTTCTATGTCTATTGTATGAACCTTCTCTGCCTCAAATAATTTTCTCATCACTATCTAATGACCTTATTCAACCTCAGTTCGTTGGTAGAGAAATGGTTTTCCCATGGCATCTCACACCCAAATTGTATTGTTGCAGGTCTCTGCGGACTTGCATTGAAATGATTTTTCCATGTAAACTGACATTACAATCCCATTGTCACTTGGCCCGGAAGGTTTGCACTGAAATAATTTCTCTATATCTCACATATTAATGCCATTGGTGCCCACAGATTGCACGGGAACAGTTTTCCCATGTGCAATCTTACTTTTTAATGCCATTGTCTTTACAGACTAGCATTGAAATGGTTTTCCCATATAATTTCACACTCAAATATAGCATCATTGCAGGTCCCCGCAGACTTGCATTAAAATAGCTTTCCCATTATAATGACACTACATAGGGGACATTTTTGTTGTTGCTGCTGTATAAATGTCAGAGGCAATTTACACATTTTTTAGTGCATCGAAAGTCCCAGGCATGGTAAGAGACTGTGTCATTTATGACAAGCACCAATAGTCAAAATACTGACCCTCCGAAAATAGTGCCAAGCCCCACTTGTTATAAACCTTCGCTAAAGCAGCATGGCTGCAACAGCTCCACTAACAATGCAGAGGTGCCAGGCAGTATCTCTCATCTTTATGTTCTCATCTTTACCACTCTGATTTCCACCCACTTCTGGTCTCTCTCCTTCTGTCCCCTATTCTGACATGTGTTCTCCCTTTCTCTGCGCAGTCTTTGTTCTCTCTGTTTCTTCAAAGCCTCTCTTCCTCAGTAATTTCTTGTTCTACACTCAGCTACTAAAATGCTATTCTAAAGGCTTAATACAGCATCTACCAGTTCATTTTCCCATGTTGCTTCTTGCCCTCCAAAAGAAAAGTTGAGGTTAGCAGGCTAAACCACAGTGCAACCAACCCCAAGCGGCCAAAATTCTAGAGTCAGACCTCAAAAATTCGTGAAATTGGTTTAAAAATCATGAAACTGTAAATAAAAACAAACAATATTTGAGTTCTTCTGGGTTTTAAGCCATTGAGTAGTAATGTTTTCTAGCTTTTCTCTGCAATCAAAGGGTTAGAAACTTTTCTTAAATGAAAGCTGAGATTCTAACAAAATAACATGATTCCAGGAGCTGGGGCTTTAAGAAAGACACCAAATATTATGAGACTCATAGTAAAAGTGCAAGAACTGACCAGATTGAAATGATAACTGTCTTTCAGATTGCCCCTCCTCCTCATTCCCTGTTGTGTCACCTCATTTCAACTCTTCTAAATGAACAAAATGCAAGTGCTGGATCGCTTTCTCTCATTTCCTCCCCATGAACCTCAAGAGGATTTTGCTAGCTCTTAGTTTGCCACCTCTCTTCAGAGACGCTATAGAACTATAGAATTCACTTGTGCTTCCCACAGAATGTAGCCCCAAATAACGTGAGGGGAGGAACAATGGAATGGGCTTGTCTGTGGCTGAAAAGCTGGGTAACCTTTAGTCAGTGTGATAAGTCTGATAAAACCTGCATTTCCTCCCGACAATCAGCACTCAGCACCCCTCTGTCAAGGTGAATAAAACATCTGACTATATCACCCAGAACATATTTTGTCATGATACAATGGCCTTTTCCTCAGAGAGTTGTAGGGGGAAAGGTTCCTGCTGAGGCCCATTGCAGCTGGTAGCTGCTAATACATTTTGTATTACATGAAGCATACAAGGGACCAAAGCCACAAAGCTCAGAGGCAGATCAAGATTTTGGATCCAAGGTTTTTTTCAATCCATTATAGTGAGAGGTCCAAGAGGTGAAGTTTGGATCTGTATTTGAACATTCCCAAATTCCAATGAGGTTCTTGTTTGGGGTTATAGTTAGTAACTGTATTATTATTTGTGTTGTAATGACCATCAGCATGGGTCATCAGCAGTATTCTAACCTAAGACGATAAGATCCACATTGCAGACCTCTGCCACTTAAAACTACAGGAGTAACTCTGTTAGCCAGTAACAATAGTAGGCTGTTATCCATTAGAGGACTAGCAATAAGGAAGGGCAGTGACACATAATTTTCCCAGATGTTACAATAGTAGCCAAAGCACTCCGCTCAGAAGCACAGTCTCATTGTGCTGAGCACTGTATAAGCACTTAGTAAGGCAAAGGCCATTGTATCATGACAAAATATGTTCTGGGTAATATAGTCAGATGTTTTATTCACCTTGACACAGGGGTGCTGAGTGCTGATTGTAGGGAGGAAATGCAGGTTTTATCAGACTTATCACACTGAAGATGCAACAAACAACGATTACAAACAATAGGAGAAGGAAGAGGGTAATGGTTAGGCCTGGCTGGAAAACAATAATTCTGTTTCATGAAAAACTTCTTGTCAGGATGGTTGGGCACTGGAAATAAATTGCCCAGGGAGGTTGTGGAATCTCCATCACTGGAGATTTTTAAGAGCAGGTTAGACAAACACCTGTCAGGGATGGTCTAGATAATAATTAGTCCTGCCATGAGTGCAGGGGACTGGACTAGATCAGAGGTTCTCAACCAGGGGTACATGCAATGTTCCCTCTAATTTTTGACCGTCTGTGTGTGCAAAAAATTTCTTCTGTGCAAATTGTTGTGCTTCTGTGCAAATTTTTGTGCGCATGGTGTTTCACCATGTGTGCAGGGTTTAGGATCTGTGTGCGCGCACACGCACACAGCTTAGAGGGAACAGGGGGTACATGTATCCCTGCGGGTACATCAACTCATCTAGATATTTGCCTAGTTTTACAACAGGCTACATAAAAAGCACTAGCTAAGTCAGTACAAACTAAAATTTCATACAGACAATGACTTGTTTATACTGCTCTACGTACTATACACTGAAATGTAAGTACATTTACATTCCAATTGATTTATTTTATAATTATATGGTAAATATGAGAAAGTAAACAATTTTTTCAGAAAGTGTGCAGTGACACGTTTGTATTTTTATGTCTGATTTTGTAAGCAAGTAGTTTTGAAGTGAGGTGAAACTTGAGATACACAAGACAAATCAGACTCCTGAAAAGGATACAGTAGTCTGGAAAGGTTGAGAGTAAGTGGACTAGATCAGTGGTTTTCAAACTGTGGGTCGCGACCCAATACTGGGTCACAGAATGTCAGGCACTGGGTTGCGGCTGCTCTGATTAGCACTGCCGACCAGGCTCTTAAAAGTCCCGTCGGCGATGCTGCCCGGCTAAGGCAGGCTAGTCCCTAAATTTTCTAACACTATGCTGCGCCCTGGAAGCAGCCAGCAGCAGGTTTGGCTTCTACGCGGGGAGGCCATGGGGCTCCATGCACTGCCCCCACCCCAAACACCGTCTCTGCACTCCCATTGGCCAGTTCCCAGCCACTGGGAGCTGGGGGGGGCGTGCCTGCGAGTGAGAGCCACGTGAAGCCACTTGTGTGCCTCTGCCTAGGAGCTGGACCTGCTGCTGACCACTTCTGGGGTGCAGCATGGTCCTCGGTACCAGGACAGGCAGGAAGCCTGACTTGGAGCCGTGCGAGGTAAGCCTGCACCCCAACCCCATGCCCCAAAACCCCTGCCCCAGCCCTGAGCCCCCCCAACCCACAGCCCCTTCCTAGCCCCCAAACCCCTCATCCCCAGCCCAGAGCCCTGACCCCCTCCTGCACCTCAACCCCCTGCCCCAGCCCTGAGGCCCCCCAAACCCGGAGCCCCCTTCTGCACCCCAAATCTCTCATTCCCGGCCCCAGCCCAGAGCCTGCACCCCCAGCCCAGAGCCCTCACCCCCTCCTGCACCCCAACCCCCTGCCCCAGCCCAGAGTCCCCTCCCACACCCTGAACTGCTCATTCCTGGCCCCACCCCTCGGCCCTCACCCCCGCCCCCCAACCCTCTGCCCCAGCCCTGAGCCCCTCCGACACCCCAAGCCCCCCATCCCCAGCTCCACTGGGTTGTGGGCATCAACAATTTTCTTCAACTGGGTCACCAGAAAAAAACTTTGAAAACCACTGGACTAGATGATCTCACAAGGTCCCTTCCAGTCCTACGATTCTATAAAGGTTTCAACATTCATTCTGGTTCCAATGTGGAATAAAACCAAGACTTTTTGACAATGTTCATGAAAAAAAGAGAAAGCAAGAGAATATCCAATGGCCTGGGGACTAGGGCACTCACCTGGCATGGGGAGGACCCACATTCAAATCCCTGCTCCAAATCAGGCAAAGCACTTCTTTAACAAAACTTTGGTTGGGCAGGTCTTGGAGAGACTATCTGGTCACCGAGAGTGAGAAACCCACTCCAGAATAGCCAACAGGCCAGTGATTAGGGCCCATGGTCAGCTCTAAGTCCCTGATCTGAGTCAGGCCCAGCGGGGACTTGAACTTGGGTCCCGCACAGCCCCGCCTAGTCTCTAGCCACCAGGCTATCCTGGGGTAGGGCCATCTCTTTACCAGAAATTCCATCCTGCACCTGAAAAAAGCTCTCCCAACAAACTGGCATTTTCCATTGAAAAAATGTTTCATCAAAAAGTCTGCAGCCAGCTCCAGTAACGATAAGATCAGGTAGTTACACAAGTTAGCTATTGTACAGTTTAATGATTCTGAATAATGTCAGCTATCCATAACTGCTGCTCTACCTAGCCATCTTTCGTCGGCTGATTTCTTGTGGGCATCGCAGCAGAAGTGGGTCTTGAGGCTGGACTTTGATAAGATTGAAGCTTTGTTCAAGTTCTACTATCAAGGCAAATGGGGTAGTATATCTGCAGGGAGAGGCATTCTTAAGAATAATTCCAAAATTCTCCAAATCTAATAACAGAGTTTTAAGCCATCACTGCACACGCAGCCTGTGCTGTGTGTATCAGATGCTCCCCAGGATCTGGCCCATCATTTTTGCACGCACTCAATCTGTCCTTTAGCACAAAGTGTACCTTAGGCAGTTCTTATGTTCCATGGAATTACAACTGTGTTCTTTAATCTAAATGTACACATGAATAGCCAGTCACTTCATTAAGATCAAAGCTGTGATAACGACCTCCCAAGGAATTCATACTGATCACATACTTAACGGGGAGAAAATATTAAAGATTAAATTATGCACATATTAGCTAATGATCTCTTAAGTTATTCTATGAAGATCCCTTGGTAATTAGAATTAACAGGAGAAGCAGAGCATGAGAAAAGAAATCTCTCAATGTCCCTGCATGCCGAGCATTTAGAAACCCCAGATTCAAGCTACATTTTAACTTGGGGGATACTTAAATGGGCACTATCAACAAAAAACTCATAACACTATAGACTATTCAAACTGAATTTTCAAAACCTAAAGTATTAATATGCTGGTGGTTCCCTTATTTCATTAGGCTGAGACTATCAACCTAGACTGGTTAAGTTTCACTTATATTTATAGAAAGTTTGGTCCAAATTCTCAGAGACAAATACATAAGGGCACCATGCATACTTTTGCACATGTCTAACTGAGATGTGGATATCCCAGATGTACATGTATTTACAACCTGATTAGTGCACTTTAACCAGGTACGCACTTATTGGAAAATGTAGGCCTCCAGAGTCAGTTTCACTTCCTGGTTTTCATGCAATAGCACAAATCTTTGATTTGGATTCACACCACCTCACTGCCCCCTAAAACTGCCCCTCCGTTTTATCCTTGACATTTTAAAAACATTCACAAATGCTTTTCTTTTCATAGTAGGTTTTGTAAAACACTTTTGTTAAAGAGACTAAACCTTGGGCCCAAACTCTAGCTGGTAGCATGTTCCTTTAATCCTGGACAACACATGACATTGTGAACACACAAGGATCAAGTAAAAACAGAAATGAATAGAACTTGATGCATTACAGCACAGGATCAGTGACTAATTCCAGCTTCTGTAGGCGATGGCTCTGGGATGCTGTCGGAAAACATCAATGTGACAAGCAATATGTTGAGCGTGAATCACAATTTCAGGGTTGTTTGTGGTCATGGAACAAAGGGAAGATACAAAATGTCGCACAGGTTGGATTCTAGGCCTGACTCTAGATAATAAACAATCTTTTTCATAAAAGCAAACAAGAAGCTGATTATCTGCCTTTAGAACTGGAGCATCTGAGCCTGTAACATCTGTGGCACCTGGCGGATGAAAGCTGAGTCCATCAGACAGAGGAGATGGGCAACATCTGTGAGTCTGTGCCTGTTAAGAGCTTGAAAATCATTTTCTGTCCCACTTTAAAGGTGGCTTAATAATAAGAATTTTACTAAAAAGAAAAGGAGTACTTGTGGCACCCTAGAGACTAACACATTTATTTGAGCATAAGCTTTCGTGAGCTACAGCTTCGTGAGCTGTAGCTCACGAAAGCTTATGCTCAAATAAATTTGTTAGTCTCTAAGGTGCCACAAGTACTCCTTTTCTTTTTGCGAATACAGACTAACACAAGTACTTCTTTTCTTTTTGCGAATACAGACTAACACAAGTACTTCTTTTCTTTTTGCGAATACAGACTAACACGGCTGCTGCTCTGAAAAGAATTTTACTGTTAATGCATTATAGAAATTGAAGGTGAGAGATCTGTTAGATTATCGAGCCCATCCCCATGCTTCTGCATGAAAGGTTTTGTTTAAATATTAAACAGCAAAGTTTTCCTGATGTCAAACTAATATGGAAACTGGTTTATAAATACAGTCCTGTACATCAGCAGCTAGCAGGGACCATATTATTGCTTCTAATTAACCAAATAGACCAGGCGTTGGTAAACACTAGGTGAGGCTTAAGAAAGATGTTGAAAAAAAAGAGAGAAAATAAAGATGATGGAGAGCTGGTACATGAGACAAGCGTATATTTACAGTGGGGCAGTCTAATAAACATCCACATACTGGGGCCTGTTGTAATAATTGGGGCATAGCAGGTCTAATTTAATTGATGGAAAGTGGTTAAGGTTCACAAATTTTCACATGATTTGTTATATAAAACTGTTTAAGAAAACATGTGAGAAGGAGACAGAAAGACGGAATTCATTTAAACAGAAAGGGTTTACTGATATCATTCAAGGACTGTGTTAAGATTATGAGTGGTAAACAAGAGGAATAGAGGATTGGAAATTAATGAACCAATATTGGCGTGTTAGAAATTAGGCCTAATTGGTGGATGAAATGAGGGAATGAATTATCCCACCCATTGCCTGTTTGGGACCCTTAAAAAGAGACTTTGGGGGACAATAAAAGAAGAACCTTTATTTTACCATCACTGCAGCTGCATTGGAAGGATTGTTGCCGTGACACCAGATCTTGAAATTCCATTGAGGACACTTGACCATCATTGCTGCACCAGTAAGGACTCAAACCTGGTACATGTAGGATGACCAGATGTCCCGATTTTTGGGTCTTTTTCTTATATGGGCTCCTATTACTCCCCACCCCTTTTGCAATTTTTCACATTTGCTGTCTGGTCACGCTAGATACATGTGAGATTGTACTCTATCTTCCCCTCCCTTATGCACTCCTTTCTGCTCCTATCTTCTTCCTGTCCTCTCTCCTGGCTTTTCCGCTGATCCTGAAATCAATTGTGCTGCATGGCACCTAATGTAGCAGGATCTGACAACCCCTCACTGGTCTGGATTGCTCCCCAGAATGTGACAGCATGACAATACAGTCTTTAATTATATAATCACTTACTATTTTTTCCACAGGACTCCAGCCTGTTAGAAGTGGAAATGGGTGGGAATAAGCAGGGGGGCGCAGGGAAACAAGACAATGATGAAAAGGAATCCAAAGAAATGTGGCAGGAAGAGGTGGGGACACAGGGAAAGACATGAAGAATGGATGGGTCACAGGGAAGGATGTGAGGACAGAAGGGCCCTGATCTGCCCAACCCATCAAACCACACAGCAACTACTCAAATTCTTATTTGTAAAAGAAGAAGAAATGTGCCAAACTAGCAGTCATTCAGTTGACACTGAACTAGTGTTTTCCCCAGAGCAATACATCACTGCATAGCTGGGCTCTGGAAGGGGCAGAGCACAGGGCCAAAAAAGGAAAGGGAAAAGAGAAGGAACACGAACCTATGGGCATGTCTACACTGGAGCTGGCAGTGAGCCTCCAAGCCCGGTTAACACTGGCATTAATGGGACTCAATCTAGCATGCTAAGGATAGCAGTATGGACATTGTGGCCCATCTGAATCTCTAGGCTTGAAAGCCTGAGCTCTAACCCAAGCTGCAACGTACATGTTGCTATTTGCAGTGTCCTAGCTTGAGTCTGTCTACCTGGGCTGGGACGCTGCAGTATAGACATACCCCATGACACTTGGAAAGTCTGCATCTGCAAGTGGAAGTCACCCCCACATGCAGCAGCCCTGCCTTACACAAGCCTCATTAACATGGATATTAGAGGAATCAACATGGGTAGGAGACTACTGCTCCCTATTCATTCTACAAAGCCACCTTGACACTCTGTCCTCTCACTTAAAAAGGGACTACATCGGCCACAGTGGCTTTCCAGATCAGGCACCCATCCCATTATAATGAACAATCTAAACTAGTCATGGATAGAAAAAAATATATATCGGCATGCAGATAAGGCTGTCTTGTTTTGCTTTTGAGGCTCACACTTTTAAAACTGCAAGCACAAAAATGTGCATGCAATGCAAGTTAATGTGTAATCTGCATGGGCAATTGCCACGGATGCGAGTGATTACCCAACTGGTACGTGCAATTGCAGTCATTCAGTGTGTATATTTTTTAAATCTTTTCATATTTCAGAATTTTTTAAAATATCCAAAACAGGTTTGAAAAGGACCCTCAGACTAAAGTACTGAAATCTTTACCCAGTTCTGCTTCTTTACAAAGTTATATAACATTTTCTTTATAGTGTAACTGAGAACTTTATTTAAAACCCCCCACTAATTAAGATGACAATTTATTATATGCTGGATGACACATATTTTCTTTTAGCTGTTTTGAATTTGCCACCTTGCAATTTAATTGAATGTCCCTTTGTTCTTGCAGCATGGGACAGGAAAAATAGAAGATCCTAATATGCCTTCTCTATAATATTCATTACCATAGAAAATCTTCAAATTCTGTCATAAAAACAGCCATAATGGGTGAGACCAAAGGTCCATCTAGCCCAGTATCCTGTCTTCCAACAGTGGCCAATACCAGGTGCTTCAGAGACAATGAACAGAACAAGAAATCACCAAGTGATCCATCCCCTGTCGCCAATTCCCATGTCCAGAAGAGGTGGATGCATTGAACTAAAGGGAAAGGGAATTGAGACGACAGGAGGAAAAGGCAAAATTCATCAGTCTTTTTGTCTCAATATTGGATTGGGTGTCAGGAACTTCTATGTTCTAATTCTGGCCATCTGACACCCATTGTGTATGCACCACTCTTCTCTAATACCCTGGAACGTTATACCTGCGGAAGTATTCATCATTTCCCACTCACACAGAGTAACGGTTTGTGTTTTTGGAACTGCAGATCATGAATTCCAGCTGTGTCTGTGTGTGGGAGGCCACGGAACATTACACAAGCCATTATGGTACAGTGTATAACAAGTTGCCACAGCAGTTGTCAGGGTACTGTTTAAACCCTATCTTCTCTAACTGCCTCCTGTAGGCATATTCACCCATATGCCATGGAATCAAGAATAAGCCAGTCCCATGGCTGTAGCTGACATAGCCCCAGTCTTTACCTGATGGCTGCCCCATTCAGTTATATAGCTGATCCACAGGAACAGAGAGGCAGATATACATAAGGGGCTCTCTTCTGCTCCTATTAAAATCAGTAGCAAAACTCACTGATATCAGTGGGAGCACAATTTAGACCTCACTTTCGAACTTTGTGCAACATTGCCATCTAGTGAATGAAGTATTGGAAACCCAGGCCATGCTTTCTCAATACATTCTTCCATGCACATTGTGCTATGTAGGTAGGATGGAGTGGGAAGACCAGCCACCCACCTGCAACTGAACATGCCTTTGCTTCTTATTTACAGCTTGCATTTCATATCACACAGGAATTCCCTGCCATTCATCCTCTATTATTCTCATCCATCCATAAAGCCATCTTCAAAAAGGTTTTATTTATTTCTGCCTGGAAACGAGCCCGTGCAGGATTCTTCTGAACAACAGCTCAGAACCAAAATATTCTAAACATTTAAACACTTTCTGTCCCACAAAGGGGTTTTCAAACCACCATGACCAAGGCTTTTTGGTGGGTGTTATGTACACCATATTTGTAATTGGTTGGATGGTGACTAAATTATGGCTATATAGATCAATGGGGCTTAGACATAATAATACAAGTAATAATAAGTCCGCTTTTGTGTCGTGGCATTTCAGGTGAGGACCTCGAGGTGTTTTGCAAACATTAAGCCAGGCTCCCAACCTCAGGGGGAGCTCGGGAAGTATGGGCGCCACTTTACAGGTAGTGAAACTGAGACTTCTGGGTCCTACTCCTGGCTCTCCCGCTCGTTTGTTGTGTGGCCTTCTACAAGACAACAAGGCCCAATTTCTTTAAAACTCTGATTGTGGCTGCCCAGCTTGAGAAACCTGAGGTGCTGAAGTCTCACAACTCCAACTAGAGACAGTTGTGGCAGTTGCGCTCTGTCTGAAGGAGACAGACCCAAACAGAGACACCCCAAATGAGTACCTGGGGAATGGCTGATAAAACAGCCTACCAAAGTCCAGGGATGCTATTAGTGCAAATATTATTGCCCAAATAATTATTGCCCAAATCCTGCCCTCTCCACTGTGTTTGTTAATTGAGTGATACCTCGGATGGATTGGGCCCATAAACCTCAGTGTGTAAACTTCACGATTACAAATAAAAACAGTCACCACCTGCCCAAGATTAACTCAACTTGTTTGCCTCAGATGTATCTGATGAAGTGGGTTATAGCCCACGGAAGCTTATGGCCAAATAAATTGGTTAGTTTCTAAGGTGCCACAAGGACTCCTCATTGTTTTTGCTGATACAGACTAACACGGCTACCCCTCTGAAACTTGTTTGCCTCAAACTCTGAAAGAGGAACAAACTCAGCATCATCATATCCATCACCGGAGACATAAAGCGCTCTCTACCTAAACATATCACATCACATCCTAATGCCACGGCTTTATTACAGTAGGGTGGCCCAGCAGGCCAATAAATAATTAAAACCAGTGGCTAATGCATTCTTCAAAGCAAGGAGGAACTTATTGAAGACACCGTGCTGACAATATTCATGTTCTCGGAATTAAGTGCTCCCCCGTAGGTTTTACATAGTTTGTTTTAACAGTGGAAGCTCAAGAAGATCTGCTGTTCTTCCTTTCTTCCTCCCTTCCTGCTCCTGACCCTGGGGAACAATGCATTGCTAATAAAAACCACAAAGACCAACCGTAAAAACAAATATCCGCTGTTGGGCTAGCCAGGTTTGACTTTTGAAAGAATTTGATCTGAGTGGTAATTACTTTTCATTTTTCAATCTGTACATGAATTTAGTGCTGGGGAGAGGCACCAGACCATTTATCTTCCTATCCCTTCACCAGTCCATCCATCAGCATTTATAAAGCATTCACATAGGCAGCGAGTTAATGCCCATGATGCCCGTGCTCCACCAATATTCAGGAACATGGGCCCAGCTCCACCAATGTTGGGGCTTATATTTTCAGAGCCATCCCGTCCATAGGATGGACTGGGGCAACCGCCCCGGGCCCCGTGCTTTGGGGGGCTTGGTGTTTCAAGGGGACGCGGAGTCCAGGGTGGTCTGAGAGGTTAGTGGGGGGCTTGGCCACAGCAGCAGCTCCGCCCTGCATCTTCCTGTCCCTGCTACACCCCCACCCCATCCCCATTCTACCCCTTCCCTCAAGCCGCTGCCCCGCCTCTTTCCAGTTCCCGCACCCTTCCCCAAGAAACACAGGGAGCCGGCAGGGTGGAGCAGAGCGGAGTGGGGAGGGTTGGGGCTGAGTCACTCACTGCTGCCAGCACCAGGACCCCTGCTAAATCCCCAGGCTGCCCTGGATCCCGCATCCCCCTGAAGCGTGGCACCTCCCCCCACAAAGAACGGGGACCGGGGCGCTAGCTCCCAGCCCAGTCCGTTCTGCTTGGACCCGTTCTGGGCACCACCAAAATTATACAAACCTAGCACCCATAAGCATTCCTCATGGTAGTGGCAGTGCTACACCCTAAAGTCCTTTGTTTATTCACCAAGCAGACACAGACAGAGGCAGCGGTAGTGCAAGTTTCCTATGCACACTGCCCCATTCATATACCTCCACCATACCTGGAGAGAGCACAAGTAGGCCTGAGTGACTCTTTTATTCCTTGGCCTCTGTTCTGAGGTTGTCCACTATGTTTTTCCGACGGGGAGAGTGGGTGGTGTGTGTATGTGAAGGGCTGAGTGCTATTCTGACATATTTCAGCTGGTTGAGATAACACCCAAAACAAAATAGCCCATGCCCCATGGTTGTGAACATTACCCACAATACCAGCCACCAGGGATTGACAAGCACGGAGACTGGCAGAAAATAAACAGCAACTGGGAAATTCACAAGGGCATGGCAACTAGTACAAAACAAACTCAGATCTCCAAAGGGGAAATGCTAAGAATGCAGGCCATATTTACAGGAGCGGGACTCAACCTTGGGAAGCAATGACTCCAGAAAAAGACTTGGGGAGTCATGATGGCTAGACAGTTGAACAAGAGCAGCTCCCAGTGAGATGCTGTGGCTAAAAGGCCTAATGCAACCTATGGATGGATAAACAAAGGAACACTGAGGAGGAGTAGAGAGGTTAAATAACCTCTGTATTTGGCACTGGTACGATCACTACTGGAATACTGTGTCCAGTTCAGGTGCCCACAATTCAAGAAGGATGTTGAAAAATTGCCACGAGAATGATTGAAGGATTTGAAAACGTACTTTATAGTGAGAGAATCAAGGAGTTCAATCTACTCAGCTTATCAAAGAGGAAGTTAACGGGTGACTTGAGCAGAGTCTATAAGTCAGGGGCATGGCCAGGGCCTAACCAATTAGCCCACCAACATCTGAACCTGTATGAATGCCAGCTGAGAAAGTGCCATCCAGCAGGGGAGCCAGCCCTTCCTTGGCCCCACTAGTGCTGGGTCCTGCTGGCCCTTCCAGGCAAGTCCCCTTGGACAGAGCGCTGTGCATACCCTCGTCCCTGGGCTCTACTGGCCTTGATCCTACGGGAGCAGGCCTTGTCTGGCCAGTGATGCTTCCCAACAGCCTGTGGTTAGGGGTTGGGCTATGGGGCTTCTGGGTTGTGTTCCTGGCCTTGCCGTGGTCCGGCTGCATGCCTGGAGTGAGTCACAGCCCTGTGGGCCTCACCTTTCCCACTAGCTCCCAGCCCAGCTCAGTGGCTTTTTTGGAATGGGATCCAGCTTCTCTTGAGGCAGAGGGGTGTAATGAGCCCAGGACTGGGGGCATTGGACCAGGATCCAGATGCCCCCAGTGCTGTCAGGGCCTTGCCCCATGCCCAATTCAGCACTGGGGCTTGTGGCTGGCCTCACTAGTGCAGACTCCATCACTCTCTTCCCTGTACTGATAGAAGCTCCCTCCCTTGGGGCTGAGGGCTCCTGCCATGCTGATGACACACCCTCCAAGCCATGTGAGCGCTCCTCGTCGTCAGGACACACAAGTCGGGGGACGCCTATCTTAGGGAGGTTCATGCCAGCAGCCCAGCTGCTGTATGTGCCAGTTCTGGGTCCAAGTAAAGGATTCTCTGGCCTTCTTGGAAAGATAGCAAGGTTGTTAGGACTCTTGGGTTCCATTCCCTCCTCTGTTGCTGGCTGGCTGCATATGCTGGGGCTGGGCTACGTCCTTTCTCTTGGCCTCAATTTCCCCTGGTGTCACAGAGGCTGCTGTGGGTGTGGAAGGAGACAGCCCAAGACATCTCAAGCTCTCATGGGGCTCTGACCGTGCACCCCCATCCAGTGCAAGGGGTAGGTTGTTGGGGTGCTGAGACTGGGGTGCTCTGTAATTGCACCCTGTCTAGCCCTGACAATCTGGCTCATGGCGCAGAACCACAGCATACTGGTGACCGAGTGCAGTGCCATGCCCTTCCTGCCTGTCAATGGAAGGGAATCTAGGGCTTGCTCTCCCTTGCGGCCTGTGCCCCCCACACGCCCACATCAGCTGATGGAATTAAAAGTCAAACCAGCCTGGGATCATGACTCCCCCCAAGGGGCTGGAAAGCCATGGTCTGCATTTCTTGGGCCCAGCACAGTCGTGGCAATAACATGACACCTCCAAGGGATGGGCTAGCAGGATTGGACCCTGGTGTCCGCTTTGATCTGCCAGCCAATGTGCTAGGTTGTACACTGACTGAGGTTCTCTCTGGGTCTGCAAAGCATGGTACAGCCAGCAGGAAGCAGTTACTCCACTGGGGCAAAGGAGAAGTGTCTATGTGCGGCTTCTGGGTCCACACTGGTGGTGTGGCTGGGCACTGTTATAAGGGAGCACCCAGTGTTTTTGGGGGAGGGAGCCAGTTCTTGCACTCCAATACAAGGGGGTTGTCATGGGGTGCATGCTACTCATTGCTCAACAGCACCTCCTCTTGGTCATCTGGGGAATTAGCTTGCCACTGTCCATGTCCTCTCCTGCAGTCACTCAGCCCATTGCCTCAGTCATTCACTCAGTGGCCCCTCTCTCTCTGGATACGAGCTGCAGTCAGGGCCGTCCCTAGACATTTTGGTGCCCTACGCAGCACCCCCCTGCGGGCGGAGGTGGGGAGCGTGTCCCCAGGCCCCTGAGGGGAGCGGGAAGCTGCACCCAAGGTCTATTGGGGGCATCAGCAGGCTTAGGGGGTAAGGGGAAACTGCCCCCCCAGCACGAGCCGGTGGAGTGAAGCGGGTTGGGGCCGGGTCGCACCCACGGGGTGGTGGGAAGTGGAGTGACCCGGCCCCGGCCTGCTCCACTCGGCTCCCCTGGCTCTCAGACTTGGGGGGTAGGGGAGAACTGCCCCCCAGCACTCGCTGGCGGTGTGGAGCGGGCTGGAGCCGGGTCGCTCCACTTCCTGCCGCTCCGTGAGTGCAGGCTGCGCCCAACTCCTGCTGCAGTCCCCCAGGACATAGCTCAGGGGAAGGGGTGGAGTGGGGGCGAGGCTGGGGTGGAGCAGGGATGGGAAGAGGCGGGGTGGGGATGGAGCAGGGGCCGGGACTTTGGGGAAGGGTGGAGTAAAGGTGGGGCTGGGGCGGAGCAAGGGTGGGAAGAGGCAGAGCAGGGGCGGAGCAGGGGCCAGGGCTTTGGGGAAGGGGTGGAGTAGGGGCAGGAGTGGGGGCAGCTTTCCTGGCAAGCTGAGGTGACCGGGGGATCGGGCTGGCCGCTGGAGCAGCATGCAGCTGCGTAGAGCACCAGGAAATTTGAGGCACCAAATTTCCTGGTGCCCTACACAGCCGTGTAGTTTGTGTATGGGTAAGGACGGCCCTGGCTGCAGTGCCTCTTCTTCATGGCTCAGCCCTCCGGCCAAATCACTATCATTCTCCCCTTCCGGGGTCTTATCAGAATCTTCTTCCTCAAAGTCTCAGGCAGTCTCTATATCCATGGTGCTGACTGCACTACTCGTGCAGTAGTTCATAGGGGATCCCAGGCCTGCCCGCTAAACCAGGTTCCAATCCTGGGACCCTCAAACCAGCAGTTCCTTCCTTCCCCTACTAGCCTGTACCAGATAAGGGGGCCATAGAGTGGGGTGGCTCCTGCATGGATCTGTGGGTCTTGGTGTGAATAACCCATGGTGGATGGAGAGCCACGAAGGGACCGTGGGGCTGGCACACTGCTGGGGGGGAGCCTGGTGGAGCAGTGATTTAGGGCCCTCCTGGCTCATGTGCTTTCTGTGACATCAGACCTTTGGTCATGGCCTAGCCATCATAAATGGGGGCCCACCCAAATGTCCACTCCTAGCTACACCATGGCTGTAAGTACCTACATGGGAACAGAAATTTGATAATAAACGGCTCTTCAATCTGGCAGACAAAGGTATAATAAGATGTAGTGGTGGCTACCAGTCAAAATTAGAGAATTCAGACTAGAACTAAGGTGAAGATTTTTAACAGTGAGGGTGATTAACCATTGGAACAATATACCAAATGTTGTGGTGGATTCTTCATTACTAGAAATTTTTAAATCAAAATTGGATATTTTCCTAAAAATATGCCCTATTTCAAACAGGAATTAATACAGGAAAGTCTTCTGGCTCATATTATGCATGATAATTACAATAGTCCCTTCTGGGTTTATAAACTATGAATCGATTAAGTGGACTGCAACCCTTTTGCAAGCAGGTCACTTTATCAGATGGTAATAACATTAGAATTTAGTGGGCACCCTGCCTGATAGCCATAAGGGAAAAAAAGTTGTCTATTATCATGTACATCCTATATTATTTTGGAGTAGGCTGATGTGCTCATTTCAGCTGGTGGTCTTTGTTCAGCAAGGTCGCCTTGAAGCTTCTGGCCCCCTACACAAGATTAGAGAATAACGCTTCTTACGGAGTCAGAGATGGGAGAATTTTTTTAAATAATCATAGGATTTTCCATCTCAGGTCAGACCACTGTCCAGTCTAATTTAGTCCTAAAGAATTGTATTCACCCTCTTGCCTAGGGCATATACGGGTTATGCTGGACAATATGTGAATATCATTATTTCCCTTTTCCATTATCATCGCTACCACCACCATAGTAAAAATAGGGGAGGAGAGGCTGATTTAGTCTGACATCCTGCCTCTAGCACTAGCCAGTATTGGATGCCTCTCCTTTATGGCAAAGGTTTTCACTTATAGAGATCTTATAAGCATCACATGAAAAGGATTTCAAGTGGGGAAAGTTATTTTCTTCCTTGCCTGCTTCTCTTGACAGGCAGGGATGTAAGCAGCAAAGCCACATGTCCTGATCTCTGCCTCCTTCAAGTTAGAAAGAGAGGCAGAAGCGCAGTTATTTAAAAGTTATGCACAGAGATGTGACTGTTGGCATTTTTTTGTAGGACACAAACAAGCCCCCAGTGTACTGGCACCTCTGAGCCTTTGCCCCTTAGATCCCCAAGCAGTCAGTTGTTTCCAGAGCACCTATTATAATGGGATGTTATAAGGAACCTATTACACATCTCCATTTACTTCCTGAATTCAGGATGGACTAGAAACTGAAACACTGGGATTGCTTCCTACTAGGTATTAACATAGAGTCTAGCACAATCGGATCCTGATCTCAACTGGGGCTTCCAGGTGCTACCAGAATACAAATAATAACAATAACAGAAAAATGCATGGTTCAGTGGTCTGAGAATAGAACTGAATACAAGGAATGTCTGGCTAATCCTAATCCTGGTTCATATAGTTCCTCCAGTTGTGGCCTTGGGTAAATCACTTAACCTCTGCATTTCATTTCTGTACCTCTAATCTGCCTGTTGCCAAAATATCTAGGACTGGTTCTGGGAATTCCTGTCTATTTGAAAAGAGCTTGTGAGGGTTAGTCAATGTTTGCAAGGTGCTTTGAAGATGTAAAATATAATCATCTGGGGATTCCTGACTGGGGTGAAATCTTAGCCTCATTGACTTTAGAGAGGTCAAGATGCTGCCTCAGGACTTTGTAACAACTAGAGAGTGTCCCTCCTGAATACCCATCCTGGTTTACACTTGCTCCAGTGCATGCTGGGACAGGACTTTGGGAGTTCAGGAAGCACTGATGGAGACCAATGCCATACAAATAGGATTAACAATACTCCTAACTACAAACCAATGCGATCAAATTTTAAAATTAGGAATTCCCAGTAGTTTGGGACACAACACTGGACACTGCCATTTAAGTGTTCAATAGTATATTAAATAATAATTTTAAATAACAGCTAGAGTAATTTTGAGAATACATTTGGTCTTATACATAATTAAGTGGATTTTTGAAAGAAGAGTTATCCTCAAGACTAGGAAATGTTGGGAATCACTCAAAAACACCTCTTCAGACGATATTCCCTGCCCTATGTCAAGACTGAAGATGCCCAGATAAGAACCCAAATCTTGATTATCACTCTGGAACTTCAAGGCATTTTGAGCATCACCCATGTCTAGCCATGGCATCCTACATTCTGCATGTCGTTGCATTTACTGTAAGGCAGTGGTTCTCAAACTTTTGTACTGGTGACCCCTTTCACATAGGTAGCCTCTGAGTGAAACCCCCCCTTATAAATTAAAAACACTTTTAAATATATTTAACACCATTATAAATGCTGGATGCAAAGGGGGTTTTGGGGTGGAGGCTGACAGCTCGCAACCCCCCATGTAATAACTTTGCGATCCCCTGAAGGGTCCCAATCCCCAGTTTGAGAACCCCTGCTGTAAGGGGACAGCATGCTGCAAAAAGCTATGTTGAAATACTTGCACAGATGGATGCAAACATAAAACTTCCTTCCCTCTCAGCGCACAATCTCCTCTCTTCCCACTCACAACAGTTCTCTTATTCTGCCAAAGAAACAAGTCAAGCAAAGTGAAATGACTATGGCACAGTCTGTGTTAGCTACTGTTGCCGCCTACAGCAGCCTAGTGAATTAACAACAGCCACTTCAGATGAAGGGTAAGAAAACCTGAGTGTACTGCTTTTTTGTGATAGTTTTAGGAGAGTGCACAATTTCCTGGGAAGAAATGAAGAAAAGCAAAAATTAATGCAAATGCTTATGTCAGCATCTGCATTGCACATCACACTCAAAGGGTATTTCGCTGTTTAGGTAGTGCCTGTCTTTGGAAGAGAAACTTTTTATACTGATCAATCAGGGAAGGGTTATAAATAAGTAAAGTGGGTCTATTGGAGATCAGACATGTAGGGTCTGAAACATATACAAAACAATGGACTTTTCTTCTTTCAGAAATAAGCTGCTGCTATCATGGGAATAGTCTTTAGGGCCTGTCTACATTTACCATGGATTGATGCTGCGGCAATCGATCCACCGGTGGTCCATTTAGCGGGTCTAGTGAAGACTTGCTAAATTGACCGCTGATCACTCTCCCAACTCCACCCAAATGAGAAGCATAAGGTAAGTTGACATGAAAGTTTCTCCCGTCGACCCAGCATGGTGTAGACACCACAATAAGTTGACCTAAGCTATGTCGACTCCAGCTACATTACTAACATAGCTGGAGTTGTGTAACTTAGGTCGACTTAATCCCGTAGTGTAGACCTGCCCATAATGTTAGCTGGGACTGCAGTTAAGAATTAAATCTGAAGAAAAATGTGAGTTTTGCTACAAGCCAAACAAATAACTTTTAGCTGCACTATATGAGACACCAAAAAAAGATTTGGAGAGGTGATGAACATAACTAATCCACGTTGTCTAACTGAAATTTCTTTAGTCATCTGATACAGCAGGATTATAGATCTGACATACGACAAGATCAGGCATCAATGGGACTACTCACCTAACTAAAGACAGCAGGACCAGACCCTTTGATCTGGGAATTGCTGTATATGTCATACATGCTTAGCAATAAATTATATAATTAAATCTTCACTTTTCCCTGGTACTTTCAACATTAGCTTCACCATTCTTGGTTCATATTTTCAAGTTCCTGAATAAAACACACAGGGCATCTTTGCGTCTTCATAACATTTTAAAATAAAGTTTCTACACTTTTTTTCAAGAGAGCTATTGTTTTTATTTGTTTAACCTAGTTATAAGCCAAGGGCTGAAATAAATCTTGGCTCCACTGAATACAGTGGCAAAAGTCCCAGAACTTTATAAATCTTGACATCTGAGAAGTTTCTAAAAAACCAGGATCATTTTCATCATCCCATCACATGGCTGTAAGAATGGTCTGTTGATCAGAGAATCATAGAAGTTATGGAAAAGACTCATTGTTGGCTCACCTAGTCCATCCACCCTCAAGCAATGTAGGATTGCTCTCCATAGCATATTCTCCACTGATTTGTCTCATCTAGTTTATCATGTGACCAGGCTGGTGGTCTGTTCATCATGCAGTTAAGCTGGTGGTTTTCTCAAAACTGAAGAGAAGTTCAGGGATTAATGTAAGCCCTGAGTGAAATGAAAATTCCTTTAGCCTTGGCTCATGCATTGTAAAACTCCCACTTAAATCCATCTCATTTCAAGTTCTATTTTGTTAAAGAATTAAAAACAAAACAAAATCTGTCTTAGGCTGGAAAGTTTTACATTCCACTGCATATGAGGGATGGCAACGTGCAGCTTGTGGGCCAAATACAGCCCACACGGAGTTCCACAATGTGGCAGTTTTAATCCTCAGTACAGAGGAGAAGCCCACACAGGTTATAGATCTGAGCATGCAGTGTTCCATCTTGCTCTGAGCAGAAACAGGGCATTGCATGATGGGCCCTGCAGTTAATGAGTACACTTGCAATCTACTACATCTTATTGCACTCAGACAACCAAGTATTGCCATTGATTTCAGTGGGAGCAGGACTGATCCCTAGGTGTGAACCGCAGACAGCTAGCAAGTTACTCAGAGGGCTCTTCGTTGCACTAAATTTGCTACCCTGTAGTATACATTTTCACCCTTCAGCCCACTGATTCTTCTTATGTGCTGCATATTTATAAAGCCTTGCCATGCCAGAACCTCTTTGTTGGTGCACCAGCTTCATCCATGATATCGGTACAGATGTTCACATAATATTCGTGAGTTTATTGCCACTGTAGAACCAAAAGGGGTGGATACAAGATTGTAATTTTGTAGGGGCTAAAATATTACATATTGTAATTTTCATTAAATGTATGGGAATAAAAAATGTGAGTTGTAGTCTCACAGTATTTTAGTTCCTGGATGGTGGAAGTAATGTGGGAAGAAAAAAAATGGTGTGTTATATTGTCCTTATAACTGGTTCCTTGAGGCATTAAAATACCCATGAAAATTATAAACACAAATGCAGATTTATTCAGCTTTATTTGGGTTGTTGTGGAATCCAAAGTATCAGCCCTACCGTAAAGGTATGTAAACAGATATAGCCCAGAGATTACTAGAGATCAGAAAAGTTCATCTGGTACTGTAAATTAAATATTATTTCAGAGGTAGCTTGGAAGATACTAGAAATGACCCCCACGCTGCAAAATTTGGATCTAGATGTAAATTTCCTCAGTGTTTGGAGATGGTCCAGATTCTCAGTTTTGGCCTATCTGCGTAGAAAATACCTGACATTATGTCAAAAGGGATAAGCAGTTAGACAATTCCTGTGCTGCAGAAGAAGTGTTTTTCACCACTATCATAGAATCATAGAAATGCAGGGCTGGAAGGGAGGAGGCCATCTAGTCCATCCCTCTGTGCTGAGGTAGGACAAAGTATATCTAGACTATCCCTGACAGGTGTTTGTCTAATCTTTTATTAAAAACCTCAAATGACAGCGATTACAAACCTCCTTAGGTCACCTGTTCCAGTGCTTAACCATCCTTAGGCTTGGCAGAATTTGATTTTTTTTTTTGGTAATTTCAACAGATATCAATATTTATTTTTATTTTTAAACAATTTAAATATTCATGGTTTCACAGGAGGGGCAAAAGGAGGATGCTGGTGCAGCTGTGGGGCCAGTGAAAGTGGGGTTTTCAGGGGGCTCCCTGTGCAGCTGAGGGGCCCAGTTTACCATATCCCTGCAGACGCTCGGTACAGGGGAGGCTGTGCCCTCCAGAGAAGCGGAGACCCTGTTTGATTACTACTGAAGGATTTTTTTTCATTGATTCATCTATCTGTGTGTGTGAAATTGATGTTTAAAGATGATTAATGGTACAAATCAAATCCTACCAAGCCTAACTATCCTTATAGTTAGAAAGTTTTTCCTAATATCAAACTTAAATCTCTTTTGCTGCAAACTAAGCTGATTCGTCTTGTCCTACCCTCAGTGGACTTAGCAACAATTGATCACCACCAACCTTTTACATATTTGAAGACTTATGTTCCACCTCAGCCATCTCTTGTTTTGACTAAACAGGTCCAGTTCTTTCAACCTTTCTTCACAGGTCATGTTGTCTAAACCTCTTATCATTTTTGTTGCTTTTCCTTGGTCTCTCTCCAATTGCTTCATTTCTTTCTTAAAGTTTCGTGGCTAAAACTGAACATAGTACTCCAGTTGAGGCCTCACCAGTGCTCAGTAGAGTGGAAAATTACCTGCCATATCTTACATACAACACTCCTGCTAATACCGAACAGAATGACATTTGTCTTTTTCTGAGCAGCATTGCACAGTTGACATCCAATTTGTGATGCACTACAACCCCCAGATCTTTTTCTGCAGTACTGCCGCCTAGCTAGTTATTTACCATTTTGTATTTGTGCATTTTAATTTTCCTTCCTACATGTAGCACTTGGCACTTGTCTTCATTGAATTTTATCATATTGATTTTGGACCAATTCTCCAATTTATCAAGATCATCTTGAATTCTAATCCTGTCCTCTAAAGTGCTTGCAACCTCTCCCAGCCTGGTGTTATCCACAGATTTTATAAACATACTCTCCTCTCCATCAACCAAGCCATTAATGAAAATATGGAACAGTACCAGGCCCAAGACAAACCCCTGCAGGTCCCCACTTGATATGTCCTTTCAGCTTGACAGTGAACCATTGGTAACTACTTTTTGAGTAGGGTCTTTCAAGCAGTTGCATATCCACCTCATAGTAATTTCATCTAGACCATATTTCCCTAGTTTAGGGAATGTCACGTGTCCCTTAGGAGAATGTCATGTGTGACCGTGTCAAAAACCTTAATAAAGTTCAGTTGTATCACATCTACTGCTTCCTCCATCCACTATTGTGGTTACTCTGTAAAAGAATGAAATTATATTAGTTTGGCATGATTGGTTATTGACAAATCCATGTTAGCTATTACTTATCTTCCAGGTTTGAACAATTGATTAATAATTTGTTCCAGTATCTTTCCAACTTAGGCTGAGTGGTCTGTAACTCCGAAGGTGTTCTTTCTCCCCTTCTGGATGACCCTGTTTAGGACCATGTCTGCCTTTCATGAGTTATCAAAAATAATTGCTAACGGCTCAGAGTGCTTCAGCTAGTTTATGTATACTCTAGGGTGAATTTCATCAGGCCCTGCCAACTTAAGAACATCTAACTTATCTAAGTATTCTTTAATTTCTTCTTTCCTTGTTTTGATGTGAGATCCTTCTCCCTTGTTAATATTAATTGGGCTAAGCATATGGTCACCATTAACTTTTTTTTTTTTTTTTTTTTTTTTTTAGCAAAGCTGAGCACTTCACTTCAGCATCTTCTATATGATCTGTTATTAGCTCTCCTTCCCTCATTAAGTAAGGGGCCTACACTTTTCCCCATTATTCTCTTAGTCCTAATGTATTTATAGAACCTATTCTTTTCCTTGCTAGTTGTAAGTCATTTTTTTGCCTTTAGCCTTTCTGATTTTGTCCTTACCTGCTTACCTACCTTACGTGCTATTCATTTATACCCATTCTTAGCAATTGTCATTGTTTCCACTTTTTTAAAATTTATTTTCAGGTCTGTAAAGAGCTCTTGACGCAGCCATATTGATGATCTCTTACCATTCTTTCCTTTGCATGGGGCTAGTTAGAGAAGATGTATAGAAGAGCAGGAGAAAGGGTTGCCCAGCACAATCCACACAGATGTAGCTGGAAGACAGAATTTTCCACTGTTTTATTTGCATGACAAGTTCCACCACGAACTGACTTTTGATAGACAAATTAACTCTTGAAAACTGAGGCTCAGAGTTCTGATTCCAAAACAGATCAGTTACCCTAAAAGAGATCTGAAAAATAGGCAGGGCTAGCTCTTGAACAACCTCGACCCCAGTACCATGGTATCTGGGTGCCAACTGAAGCTCTAATACAAAACTGTGGCTTCTGTAATTTGTAAGGAGCGTAGCTCCAGGTCCTTTAAACTTTTAAATTCCACAATGAATCACATAGCACCTAAAATGCAGCCCTTACATGTAAGACTCAGTAGGACTTCTCTTGAGGAAGGCAGTAGTGCCAATTTCGGACACTGGATCTGGGTTCTACTCCCAGCTCTGCCACTGACTCACTATGTGATTTTGGGCAAGTCCTTTAATCTGTGTGCCTCATTTACTCGATCTATAAAAACTGACATAATGATGGTTACCTTTGTAAAATGCTTTCATGTTTATGGATGAAGTGTGCATAAGTCCTTAGTATTATTATTCACGTGAGGGCTCTTCATCTCTGTAAACTGGCTGCTACTCTACTCTAGCATTTTTCTGAGCAATCTAAAACTGAGAAGAAACCCCTCCAAGGTACAAGGTGATGGTCAGGAATTGTCTATCCGTAGGATGATTTAATACCAAAGCAAGAGGTGAGACAATCTTGCTGCCCCTTACCCCGAGCCAGACAGCATCAGGCTTTCAGCATAGCAAAACACAGAGTATATCCCACCCTTACGCAAACTGGCAAAACAAATCTTTATTTGCAGGAAACTTAGGCTAGTGACCCAATGGAGACCAGCCCCTGCTAATCTGCCTGCTATTGCCTCAAACTCAAACCTCTCAAAATTCCCAAGGGCCTACTGGTCCCTTAAAGTGGAAAATGTTCTGATTATTTCCTCACAAATATCCAGCTCATAAACACAAGAGAGACACTGAAGGGAACAGTTATGCAACAAGGCCTTATGGAAGAGAAAAAGTGCTCAAGGCAAATTGGCCATTTACATCATGTATTTTCATGCTCTGTTTGTAATATCTTGCTGCAAGATTTTCACATTTCTGTTGCGACTAGAGATGGGTGAATAGGCTTGGATGAAATAAATAAAATACCCTGCGTGAACCTTCACCCCACACTTAATTTGAATGATTTACTTTTAAAGCTCATACACATTTGGTGATTTCTGCATTTTAAAACAAATCATGTGCCCCCAATATCGTGGTTTCAAGTGGCAAAATTGGGTTTGATTTCAAATTTCCCCAAAATGCAGGATTTCTCTGATCAGGTAAGTGTGTGGGTGGGAGGGAGGGTTGGCCTCATCTCTAACTAGAAGCAGAAGCAGCAAGAAAGCTATTTCTGTAGTATCAATAGCTCTCACAAGGAAGCCAGATTTCCAAGCTGGAGGCTCAGAGAGGCTTCCAAAAATCTGGATATTCTTTGGAACTGAAATGTCACAGCTTCACAGGTTCAGCTATCATTAACTATAACCAGAAAAAAAAAAGTGTTAAAAGGCTAAAGTGTTAACGAGATATAACGGTTGCTTCCACAGAGAACCTGTGGAACAGTACAGTCAACCTGTGGAACTCCTTGCCAGAGGATGTTGTGATGGCCAAGACCATAAGAAGGTTCAAAAAAGAACTTGATAAATTCATGGATGATAGGTCCATCAATGGCTATTAGCCAGGATAGGCAGGGATGGTGTCCCTAGCCTCTGATTGCCAGAAGCTGGGAATGAGTGACAGGAGATGGATCACTTGATGATTACCTGTTCTGTTCATTCCCTCTGGGGCACCTGGCACTGGCCACTGTCGGAAGACAGGATACTGGGCTAGATGAACCTTTGGTCTGACCCAGTAGGGCCATTCCTATGAAGGGCTACTTTAAGCACAAGCCAAGCAATCTGAGAACTGGTTCAATGCATGTTCTGCAACTCAGGAGCTTGTCACATCTCCCTTTGGAGCAGCTAAAAGAAAGCTGACACCTCTCACTCCCTCATCTTCTCTTTCAGTATCAGAAAAGGACTGGGGAGGCAATCTACTGGCTGATCTCTTCTTTAGCAACAGGATCCGAGAAGAAGGCAGCTTCTTACATAATTCCTTCCCTTCCCCACTGTGGGAGACTGGAGCCCTGCTTTTGCTTGGGGCCCCATGAACGTCACACCAGCCTCATGCATCGCATTTTGGTGCGTAAGCATTATGTTCAGATTGAGAAAGCAGCTGTCTCTTACGTATATAGTTTATATAGAGCTTCAGAGATTTGCTTAATGTGATAGATCTAGGCTGCCCATGATTCCCATTCCATCAGACATCACTTCTTTGAAATCAGTGCAGTGTCCGTAGAAACTTTATCAATATGCAGATGTTTGTCAAGTGCTTACTGATGCTTATGATTGCTCTCCCTCGTTGGCTGCTTATGAGTCAGAAGAGTGAGAAGCACAAATGAATGACTATATCAACTGCAATCAGAGTATGCTGCAGCTGACAACACTCTTACTAGCCTTTGGCTACAACAGAAAGAGCCAGAGAGATTAGTTCAATATTTTTGTTTACTTTCTTAAAAGCTCTTCTGTGTTAATCAGACAAAAGAATCACTAGTATTGAATAAGGTGAAGGATTTGCCTCCTTTTCAAATAGGAATTAGAGATTACAGGATGCTGCCTGATATTAAAGGACACAGCAGCATGGTCCAGTGGATAAAGCACTGGATCAGGAATCAGCAGATCTTTGCTTTCTACATTGACTCTGACCTATGGCAAGTCACTTCATCTCTTTGTGCTGCAGTTAACCAGCTGTAGAAAGAGAACAACAACCATGTGGGTGAAACGAGACAATCACTACGCTCTCGAATGAACTCGCACAGAAAAATTATAGAAGACATAACCACCATATCACCTGTAGGTGTATGCTTTTCATACAGCGATCACTCTCTATCTGAGCTCTCATTCCCATCCTCAAAGGAGACCTACACAACATCTTCAAAAGATGAGCTTGGAAGCTTAAACTCATAACTTGGCTAGATGCTAGTATGACAAAGTCAGCCTGCGCAGCTATAAGAGGGTGGTGGAAGGCATATATATTAGCACCAGAATGATAAAGGCCCTTTTCCCCATAAGCCGAGAAGGGGTTATCTCAGGCCAATTCAGGACTCCTGAGTCCAATTAAGGGCTGCCTGAGACCTTTAAAAACTCTTCCTCAGGTGAGAGAAGGGGATAGTGAGACAAGCTGCTGCGGGGCTAGTAGCAATAAGGAAGAAAGGCTGCTCCAGGATGGAGGGCTGCTCTCCCCCTTACAGGGGAAGCTACAAAACAGACTGTCTGCCATGGGGAAGGGCTGGCACCCCAGAGCCAATAACAAGGCCATCCACCCTCAGAGTGAGGGGAAGAAAAGGTATTTTCCCTTGTCTTCAGTTGGAATTGGTTTCTTTTTGTTTTTGTGTGTCTCTTTTTTTGGCAGAGGGGCATTCCCTCAAGCCCACCGCAGGCTTCTCTGGAGAATACCGGGAAATAAACTGCCAAGTGGGAGAGTAAACACTGTCCAGAGTGGAGGCTGACTTACCCCAGGCCCTCACTGCCAAAGAGGGAAGCACTGAGCCTGCTGAGGCAGAGGCGGTGCCTTGCCACACTGGATACTAAAAATCATGGACTGAATGAAGACACAGGATTTATGTCTTATTACAACAATCTATAATCCACTTACCCCTGCCCTCCCAACCTCCTCCTCCCCCCCACACCTCCCCCCCCTACAACTGGAGAGGTGTTTGCGGACTACTTCACCTTGAATGGTCCCTTGAAATATATAAGCTCGAAAGTTTGTCTCTCTCACCAGCAGCAGTTGATCCAATAAAATATTACCTCACCCACATTATCACACATGAAAGAAAAGGACACAATGGTTTTTATTTAACCCACAGATGTGGTTTGGGGACTGAAGCCAGGACAAGTAATTGCTACAAATCTTTCCATTTGACTATAAGGAGAATTTCCATTTACCGGTACCAGTATTAAGTCATTTAGCATATATGTAGAGCAGCCATTAGAAAGCAACATAACACTTGAGCAGGTTTGAATTGCACCAGCAGAGGGCAATAGTGATCTATGGCTACTCTAACTAGTATATTATAAGGACCCTGTTAAGAACTGTTTAATTTTAATATAGTGTCTTCTGTTGGTTTGCACTGGAACTTCCTCTCTTGCCTTAATTAAGCAGGCAACTAAAATTTAGCCTGGAGGAATGTATCATAAACATATCTAATTTAAGACAAATCAGATTAGCTTCCATACTTGTTAACACTTCAGTTCTTCCCCAGATTTCTGCTAATCAGAAGCATGCAACATCTATACACCTGGAAGAGGTAGCAATTTTACTTTAAAGTCCTGGAAGTGGACGATCTAGAACATAGCAAATCATTTCACAGACTTTCTGACGGCAAGGGCCACAGCCTGAGATGGAAGCCACAGGAATTATTTGAGGCAAAAAAATTAAACCATGTTCCTTTAATTGTGCCTAACCTGTGTCACTGCTATGTGAAGAAAAACAAGCGGTCACTTTTATGATGTTAGGAAGAAACATGATTATAGCAATTAATTGTTAAGGATGAACATGACAAAGTCAGAGTCATCTGATGTAGAGATGAATTAGTACACCCTTTCCCTGGGTCAAGTTTCTTCCCTACAATCATAATTTGAAGGTCTAGAGGAAGACTGGGTACACAGCTACAGTTAGGCTGATGCTCAGAATTATGAGTCTTTTAAATTAAGAAAGTTTATAAAGGAGAGAATCTCAGTTTCAACAAACAACTGTTTTTATCAAGGTTCTCTGTGATTTACATAGAGTACATTGGGGAAGCCAATAAGTGACTCATGACAAAATTTTAGACAAGCATTTTGTGTTGAGCGATACACTCACAAACACATTTGGCGTAATGACTTGTGTGGCATTTGTGGGGATTTTGTTGCCCAAAGAAGTTCATAAAATGAAATTAGAGCAAAGGAAAATTTAAAATTGCAAGGAAAGTATCTCAGTTGTGAGGTCTGTTAAGACAGTGAATGATGGAGGATCCCTTAATGCATCAGCACCCTTGACAGCTATAGGATTTTGCACCCACCCAATCCCAAATTAGAGATCCTCCACGGAGAGAACACCTCCCCCCCCGCTTCAATTGAGCAGTGGGGTGTTATGACAAAGGTGCACCAGCTGGAGAGAAATGGCTTGCTACTGGGAGATCAGGACAGACCAGGGCTGCCATAGAGTCCCTTTAAATGAGGAGCCATGTGCTGCCACTGGCTAAGTCTGTGACTACAATCAGTCCATAAATAATATCCCCAAGGAAGTGGTGGAAGCCCCATTGGTTGAGTCATTTAAAAGTGGACTAGGCAATTATTAGAGAATATATTGTAAAGAGCAATCCTGTATTGGCAGGGGGTTGGATTACATGATTCAACTGGCTATAATTGGAGGAAGTTATGCTTGTAAAGCACTCTGTTGCTAAGGTGTCAGATGAATAAAGTATAATAATAATAATAATAATAATGAACAATTAGTTTTAAAATTTAAGAAGAAACTAGAGATGCAGAATTATTATTTATATAATAGCATTAGGGCTGTACCCGGTATTAGACAAAGACGAGCTCTGTGCCCCCAAAGAGTTCACAATCTAAAATATACAATAGCATATCTACATAAAAGTTATAAGGCCAGACTCTTAGCTTGCAAAAGTCAGATAAAGCTTCATTGAAGTCAGTGGTGCTATGCCAATTTACTACAGCTGAGGATCTTGCCCACTGCAAAATATTTCATATATCTCCAGAAATAAACTATCATTTGAGGTCTAAAAATGTTAATGCTTTCTTTCTAAAGTTTAAACTATTTTAGTAATTGCAATACAAATGTGTATTATTGACTATAAAGCATTATATGCACTAAGGGTCAAATTCGCCCTTCTGATTCACACAGTAGGTTTAGATTCCTCTATTCTATTATCCTCCATGCATGGTGCAGTCAAGAGAAGTCCTGTGGATAGTAGAAGAGAATTTTGCCCCCAAAGAAAGTGCTCATTTGAATAAGTGATTCCCACCAAATCTTTTCATAGGATTAGGCAGAATTTTCTGAAATACCTTATTCTGCACCCAGAGGCAGTTAGTCGTTTTCCCAAAAGGCCAGGTGATCCAAATTTTGAAAGTGGGCCGTTCTCTCGTTCAAACATATTTAGGTAGCAATGCAAAATTTACCTCAGAAGCAGGTAACTGCACCTCTTTCCTTCAATAGTTTGTTTCCCTCTCCAGGCCACATCATCTAGTCCCTTCCTTTCACCCATCTTTGTTTCCCCCCTTCATCCTGCATAAAAATTTGGCTTATATATTATCATTTTTCATTTGAACTTTCTATTTGCCTTTCCCGTTCTTTTTGTTTAGTATATAAAAAGAACATCCTCTTTAGAAACCTGGAGCACAGCATTGTGCAGCCAAGTGCTTTGCAAACTTCCCTGTTGTGGATGACATGCATGTTTCTCCTTTGCTATTCTATGCCTGAGCCCCTGCATGGCTGTGCCATTGCAACACATTAACCCACCTGTACTATGTACCCTTACTATTCAAGCCAAATCTCTCCTTTGCAGGGAGTACCAATCCTGCCATAATGATAATGAGGTAACAGACTAAGCCCACCCAAACTCACATGTAATCTAACCCAGATTTGAGAAAGGATATTTAAAAGATGAAGGCTACCATGCAGTTACCCTACCCATAGCCCCTCCCCACCTTAATTATATTTCTGACAGTATAGTGTGGAAGTAGAGCCTACCTTAGATACAGAATGAGAAACTCTGGTGAACCAAAACATAACCTATACAATCTGTCTGTAGGTAAGAGTTACCAACTGAATGTTTAATGCTGGTCCTTCCTCCTTCAAAAAGCCAGATTTGATCCAAGCCATTTCCATCGGCTTGGATCAAAGAAAATAAAGAACAGTATGTTGACAGTAACTGGAAATAACAAGTGTTTGTCATGTTTTAAACAGAATTTGATATATGTATACTCAGAAGCTGAACCTGTTTCTAATGCTGAGCTTTAATCACACCAAGGCTGGTTCTCTACAGAACACTGAAGTCAATGGTGGTGATAGGCACAACTGGCACATGCATGCTTTCTGTGCCGCCGTTCTTCAAGCTAAGCTGTTAACCACAATTGTTTTTTAAATGGTGTACTTGTTTCACTGGTGCTATTAGCAAAGTAGCCAGTCAGGATTTCAGGAGTTTGAATCAGTCATAATGCAGGCATGGGGTGGAAGGAAGGGGTGGAAGGGGACGTTGCCCCCTGCCCCGAACTGCAAACCTTGGGCAGCCATGGAATTTGCCCCCCACGCACGGTCCCATTGGCCTGACTGGAGCTGTCCCCCCAAATATAGACGTCAAACTATGCCTATGAATGCAGGGCACATGTACTAAACTGTTTTATACTTACTCTGCCCCTGAAGTCATTTGTGCCTATGTAAATATCAAGACATATTTGGATATCTAACTCTCCTGCTCAGCATAAGTAATTAGAATCACATTTGATGGCAGTTTTAAATTAAAAACAAATGACTAATTTGAGAAAAATAGGCACAGCTCAAATATACATCACTGATAAAATCAGGCAAGGTGAATCAAGCTTAAACCTGAGGGAACAGAGCACCATCTAGTGTTTTGGGTGAGTTAAAATTCAAAGATCAGCTTCAAATTAATCTACACAGAAAAATCACAGACAAACAGTCATGGGGGAAGAAGCAGTTGTAAACCGAACACCCATCCTATGGAGAGGCCTTTTGGGGCCAATTGGCAGGAAGTGCTGCACCTGTTTTGAAACACCACATTAAATACCAGCAGCAGACAGTAATAAGGCAGAGTTGCACTGCACCAGAAGAAGCCATTAAGTGAGTAAGGTTAGATGTTTACATGTTCTGAGCATTTCCTAGTCTGCTGTGCTGAATGAGGTTCACCTGCAGGAAAGGTTTGAAAACCAAAGTGGAAATGGGGCATATTGCCTCCACTGTAGATCAGTAGTAAAAGGAAGCTGCAGCCTCTTTCATAAGAGGAGCTCTCCACAACTGCACATGGGAGCAGGGCATCCTACACCTCATCAAAGGCAATACAGGTAGTGAATGGGGATCAGTGCAACTTGAACAGCATTAACTCATGCATGGATATGAATGTAGGTCACGGACTGCAGCTGCTCTCCTTACCTCACAACAGGGTTGACTTAGAGCAGCAGAGCTTCCAAGGCAATAATCAAACACAGCATAGAGAGGGAAGCTTGCTACAAAGTCACTGGTTCCCTTCTCCACCAACCTTGTTCTGCTCCCTTTCCCTTCAGTAGAAGAGAGCATATAAGGCTACATGAGGTGCCTAAATACAAAAGCATTATTCTTAGATTATCTAATTCTTGCATGTGGAGAGGACTGGAACAATTTGCCTACCTAGCATGTTCTTTGCACCACATTCTAAAAGTTCTACGGCTGTCAACAGAAGACTACATTTTTTAAATGGCATAATTAATGCACTGCAGTTACCTGCAGTAATTTGAACTTCGTTTCAGCTATTGTTTCCATTTCACATACTTGAAGATACACCTCTCACTGTAAATGTAGGAAAATCATACCAGAGCTCCTCATATTATGAAAAATACAGAAAAGTTAAGTTGAGATATTCCACTGAAACCATAACTGGCTTTCTACCCAGGTTGTCTTGAAATGAGGGGAGCAGAAACATACAGATCAGATGCAACCTGGAGGTTCTTGACAATCCTTGGCACGAAAGGCAGCATTTTCTCTTTTAGAATACAAACCCAGAAGTAGAGTCTAACACATCCGGCACTCTTATTACTGTGGCCACATAAACTAGGGGTACTGTAGATCAGAAAGGATGTTCACTTTTAGGAGAAAGCTATTCAGGACAGCAGCTTGTACTGGCAAATATTATAAACTAAAATGCTAAACATGCACTATTTGAGAAACAGGCCCAGTACAGAACCAGCATCCTCACTCTAGCCCAGAGAAATTTATTGAAATGGGAAATATACCCCAATTGGGTAGCTGGCCTTTTATAACTCATAAATTGCATAGATACCTAGCTCTCATACAGTCCTTTTCAATAGTAGATCTCAAAGCGCTTTACAAATTTGGTTGGTATCATGATTCCCATTTTACAGATGGGGATTAATGGTCTTGCAGAAACTGCTATGCACTGTGGCTTAAACAAAGCCACAATTTCAGACAAAGATGCTACGACTCCCATGCGTCAGTGCTTGCTAGGTTAAGAGTCTAAAGAAAGCAGGTTCCCTTCATCTACCAGGATCACACCTTCCAATTAGACTGCAAGACACTGGTGACTACTTATACAAATTAGTCAACACAAATGGTTGATATTCAGACAACAAATCCTTTCAAAACTGATTTTGGATAATAGTTACTAGGACTGTCCCAGTGTAAAGCAGAAGACTCCATGCTTTAGAAATCATGAATGGTATGTGCATACACAAGGATACATGTTAAGAAACTGAGCACAAAACAGCCACCTCTGTATGACTGATACAACAGTGCCCTGTATAAAGAGTCAGTACAAGCTGCAACCCTTGCAAATTAGAGGAAACAAAGATGCAATGCAACATAAAAAAAATTAATCTCTTCCATAAAATAACTATAAGTGCATTTAATTCCACAATAAGTTGTAACTTGTAAATACGATGCATGTTGAAGGTTATTTTTATATACCAAAAATTGATGACAAATCAATAATCCAAAAGATAAACCATATTTATTTAAAAAAAAAAAAAAATCAGAACTCAGCAATTGCCAAGATTGCAAAACTGAATAGATTAATTTACTGATTTGACAGACACCTGTATTATAGCATTTAAATTTACTCTTCGAAAAGTAAACTGTCTCACACCATTGTCTTTCGTCATTTTTTTAGGGTTATTTTCAAAGATCCACATGCCAAGGAGGTACAAAAAAACAAAAACAAAACACAAACCAACAATGTCATATAAAAATATGCAGAGTTTTACACAGAAGCGTGAGCTGAACAGGAGCCTTATCTCAAAGCGAGCAGCTTCCAACCAGGGCAAATCCTTTGTAGTTTCAGCCAACCCTCAGTGGGGGAGCTACAAGCACAACGCCGTCACCTCTGACAAAAAGCATTGGAATATTCCTCTTGGTAGACTAAGTGGAAGGAAAGGAAAGCGTAATTTACACAACGCATCTGAGAAATGTAACCAGCTTTAAATCCATGTTCAAAGAAAGAGATATCAAAGGTTCATAAAAAGCAGGTTTTGAGGAAATACAACTTAGAGTCTTATCCACACACTGAAAAGAGCAATACAGTTAGCAGGCAGGTTTGCTGTAGCTTTTACTTTGATAATAATTTGCCTGAAGTTGCTTTAAATCAAGTCCTGCTCAAATCTAGCTAGCAAAAATCAATTTTCATCTGTCAATTTTAAGTTTAATTAGATAAAACATTTAATTTAGAAAGTACTTTCAGTTTTGTTTTTTTTTTCTCAACCACAAGTACATTTAAACCCTTACTTTATAAATCTCTTCATAGGTTTCCTCATCAATCTCTATCGTTGTCACAGTCTCTTCAACATCACCCAAAATCATATTTAAGTGCTGATCATAAGCCTATGGGAATGAGACCAGTTTAAATTATTTTCTTTATAATCTGTACCACATACAACAAAAAAGTGTTTAAATCTTTGTAGATCAAAGCAGTTCAAATACAAACTAACTAAAATGAAAGTACCTTTTCTTAGTGTATTTCAACTTGGACTCATGAATAATCAATTGCTTTGACTGTCAAATATACCAGTATTTTAACATTAGTGTTAATTTCACCTGCACTAGTGAACACAGTACAACTGTTTTCTTTTTACAAATTAATTTTCTTTCAAATAGTTGTTTCAGCTGTCACATACTTTTACCAAATTATAGTTGCACAGGTTTAAGATTACTAAAGTTATATAGGTAGGGCCCTACCAAATTCAGGTTCCATTCTGGTGAATTTCATGGTAATATGATTTTTAAAATCATAAATTTATTGGTTTTAGATATTTAAAACTGAAATTTCAGGGTGTTGTAACCGTGGGGTCTCAAACCAAAATGGGGTTGTGGGGGTGGGGTTGCAAGGCTATTATAGGAGGTTGTGGTATTGCCACCCTTACTTCTGTGCTTTGAAGATTTGAAGCTTTCAAGATGTCATAAAAGAACCTAGTCAAAGGCCTTAAAGTGGCTCTCTTAATTTAGTCATGTATGAACAGTAAAAATCCACACAATCATCTCCACTAGGGGTGTGAATACAGTTTAAAAAGTTAACCATTTACATGATTTAAAAATGTGTCATTTAAACGGTTAACCGTTTTAAGCAGCTGGGGCCCATCTGGCCAACATGGCTCGGGCTGCTGCGGGCAGCACAGCTAGCCCCGCTCAGGCCAGCTGAAGTTAGCGGTTAACTGGTAAGACTATGCTTACCGGTTAACCTTTTACATCCCTAAACTCCAGTATGCCCACTGAAACTGGATCTACCTGGGGCCAACCCAGCATAGCACTCGAAGGCCTAATCAGAGATGACCATTCTCAACACATTACACCAACATGCCATAAACCACACTGGTGCTGAAGCCATTTCAAGGATAGCCCATTTGGGACTTTGAAGATGAGGACTATACCACATTGCAGTGTTCAGGAGGGATGCTTTGACTGACAAAAAGCCAGATATCAACTTGTGAGAGTAAGGGACATGTCATTATCACTGAAAGTTGCTTGAATACAGACTAGACTTCTGTAGGATATCAGCCTGAGCCCAAATACCATTATTTTTAGAGAATGTTTCAATACCTACTTTTTATAAAGCTCTTTTCATCGGTAGATTTCAAAGTGCTTTATAAAAAGGTTGGTATCATTATCCCTATTTTACAGATGGGAAACTGCAGTATATAGAGCTGAAGTGACTTGCCCAAGGTCACTCAGGAGGTCAGCGGCAGAGGCAAGAAACAAACCCAGGTGTGTGCTGAGTTCCAGTCCTGGGTTCTATCCACTAAGCGACACTGCTCTAAAGTAGTTTAAACTAGATTTTTCCTAAACCATCATGTTGTAAAGACAACTGGTAATGGCAGGAAAGAAAATCCAGCACCTTGTCATTCTAAGATAACAGAATAAAAGACAAGGATTTATACCTTTTACAGGTACCCATACTCAGATACCAAGAAATGCTCAGAAAATGTGTCAGGCACAAAAGAAACTTCTACACACTTTAAATAGATCGTAAAAATGAACTTGAATGGAATGCCACAAAGCAACCAACCTTTGAGTATAAGTTGCCTTGACTTTTATATCTACTGTTTCATAGTTAAAAGTACACCAGTGTTAAATCTTTCCACAGTGTTTCACTTACATGTAATCTACCTCGAAGTTCTCGGTCATTCCTCATTTTCACATAGATTCGTTCATCTAGACTGAGTCTGATCAGATCCAGTGGCTCCTCTACAGTATTTGTTGTTTGTTGCTAAAAAACAGAGAGCAGTTTTCACAATAACTTTTATGTTCAAAAGCAGTCTCTCTCTCTCTCAGGGATAGGATAAAGTACCCTTCACCTTCATCTCAGTCATTTGATCCAACCCAAGCTAGTAACAATCAAAAATCATTACCATAAGATGAGCATTTGGTGGCCGGTATGAAGCGACATGAATTTCAGTCCACTTCCTAGTGGACAGGCACTACCATCACAATTGGTACCATTTACTGGCAGTCTTAGTGACAGGCCAGAAACCTGAACAGAAAGGGAACCAAATATGCCTTTCACCCTCAAAGTTGAGCTTGCACGGTCAGGTCTGAGATACTTTGGCAGGGGATGTAGAGAAGCTTACACTGTCACTGACTATGCTGTTCTCATTGGTGGATAATTATTATTTGTATTATTGTAGCACGTAGCTGCTCTAGTCATGAACCAGGACCCCTCTGTCCTAAGCATTGTGCAAACAGAACAAAATGGTGGTCCTTGCCCCAAAGAGATAATGCATTGGGGTCTCCGGGGTAAGTGTCCTGTATTTTATATTCCTTCACAATTATTCCTTCAGCTTCATTTTCAACAAAACAAACTGCAATAAAAGTAGGAAACAAAGCCATGTATTTCTTAAGCTTGATAATAGCACTGCCAATACTGAGGTTCCAAGAGACATAAAACAGCACTGAAATGGCACTAAGACCACAAAGAACAATGCAAGTTAGATTTTTATTTTTTAATAAAGTAAAGATCATAGTAAAGACTGAAACAAAGGAAAAAATTCTGATATAAAACGCAGTAGTGAGAGGTTAAAGATTTGCTGCTCCATAGGGAACATGCAGTCTGCCTCACGTCAAAGGCTGCAGCTTTCTGCTATTTCTTTATGTCACGCCTCCACTCTGACATAGAATCATAGAAGATTAGGGCTAGAAGAAACCTCCGGAGGTCATCTAGTCCAACCCTCTGCTCAAAGCAGGACCAATCCCAACCAAATCATCCCAGCCAGGGCTTTGTCAACCCAGGCCTTAAAAACCTCTAAGGATGGAGATTCCACCACATCCCTAGGTAACCCATTCCAGTGCTTCACCACCCTCCTAGTGAAATCGTTCTTCCTAATATCCAACCTAGACTTCCCACACTGCAACTTGAGACCATTGCTCCTTGTTCTGTCATCTGCCACCACTGAGAATAGCCTAGCTCCATCCTCTTTGGAACCCCCACTTCAGGTAGTTGAAGGCAACTATCCTTTTTCTGTTCTGCCTTATCTTACTAATCCAGGAAAAAGGAAGCATCTCATGTCACTCTTGAGCAAGTCCCTCTGGTTGAGCAAGGACTGAAGAGTGGTGGAGGCATGCTCTGAAGCAGTGGTCACCAATCCTAGAGAATCTCCCAGTCGATAGCAATCTCCGGCTGCAGCGGGCTACACGAATGGGGGGTGTCTCCCTCCCCACACCGCTCCTGCCTGCAAGCACCACCTCTGAAGCTCCCATTGACCAGTAGCAGGGAGCCATGGCCAATGGGAGCGGCTGGGGTGGTGCTTGCAGAGAGGGACAGTGCACAGAGCAACACGCCCTGCCCTCCCCTCCCCCAGGGGTCGCAGGGGCACATTGGCCACTTCCAGGAGTGGCATGGGGTCAGGGAGCCTGCCTTAGCCTCACTGCACTGCCGACTGGGAGCTGTCCAAAGTAAGTGCTGCCTGGTGGGAGGCCGCACCCCAACTCCCAGCCCCCTCCCAAAGCCAGTACCCCACACCCCCTCCTGCACCCCAACCCTCTACCCCAGCTCTGACTCCCTCTCCAAGCCTGCACCCCAACTCTCTGCCCCAGCCCAGAGCCCCCTCCTGCACCCAAACTCCCTCTGAGACCCCACACCCCCTTCTGCACTCCAGCTCCCTGCCCCACCCCGGAGCCCCCTCCGACACTGCAAACCCCTCAGCCCAGAGCCCACACCCCTTCCCAACCCTCTGCCCCAGCCTGGTGAAAGCGAGTGAGGGTAGGGGAAAGCAGCAAGGGAGAAACGGCGGGATGGAGCGAGCAGGGCAGCGCTTTGGGAAAGGTGGAGGGAGGTAGATCCCTTACATTCAAAAAGTGATTTGGGGCATAAAAAGGTTGGAGGCCACTGCTCTGGAGAGAGCTGTATCCAGCGTTTCTTTGCTAGACAGTGAGCGTCTGAGGCAAGCTGGGGCGGGCTGAGACAGGGGACACTAGGGAGAGCAAACAGTGAGGGGACCCCCCCCCCGGATGAGCCTCATTCATTAACCGCCCCGGCACTGTCTGAGCAGGGGAGAAGCTGAGTAAGAGAGGGGGCTTGTAGCGACAGCGACCAGGCGGGAGGGCGACCCCGCTGAGGGGGGAATCCCCAGGAGAGGGGACCCAGCCTCTGGAGGAAGGGGAGAGCCTCGCTCGACCCCACGCAAGGACCCAGGCTGGGAAGGGGGCAGGCCCCAAACGTGGCTCCCGCCAAACAGTGAGAAAGGGGCGAGTCGCTCACCTGGTCCACTTCGTCCGCCATCTTTCAAACACCAGCCCCGCCTCCTCTCGCGAGACTCTGTCACCCCTCAGGGAGGTGTCGGCGCGTAGGAGCGGGGGGGGGGGCGCCACGCATTGCGTCGGGGAGGAGGCGTGGCGCGGGCTCCGGGCGAGGGGAGGGGGGGGAGGGAGGGGCAGTTGCGCCGTTCGTCGGCCCAGGCTGGCAGAGGCGGGGCTTGGCGGGAGGGGCGGGGCAGGCGCTGTCTGGGCCCGCCCCACAGGCAGGGCGAGGGAGAGAGAAGCCGGGGGGCGCCCAGGCTTGTTCTCAATGGTTCCCTGCCCCCCTCTCCCCCCGTTGTTCTGCCCTAGACGCTCTATGCGAACAGGGCCGGTCACTGGGCCTCAGTTTCCCCGCTCCCCTGACTGCCACAGGGGGATAGGTAGGGTGTAGCGCTGGCTCCCAAAGGGCGTGGCGAAGGGAAGCAAATACTGGTAGACCCATGTTACAGATGGGCAAACTGAGGCTCCTTTGGAATTACTTTTTAACGGCCTCAGTAGGCGCAGGAGCGGCCAGCGTGGGTCAGCCCAAGGCCTGTCTGCCCCGCAGTGGCCGTGCCAAGTGCTTCAGCAGCGTTGCCCTCCGGCAGGCGCACGAGGGACGTGTTAGTGCGAGGCCGCCTCGGGGCTGTTCAGCCGGGCGACCGGCACGTGTGACCGGGGTAGCTCGCTAGCCCCTGCCCGCAGTCACTCCTGGGGGGCAGGTAATGGGGACACGGCGCTCGCCCAGCCTGGAGCCCGCGTTCGTGGGACTGGGGGCGGAGCGGACACAATGGGAACAACCTCTGCCAAGAAGGGGCCACGGGCGAGCACCGTCCAACGGGCCCCTGCAGAGCCCCGCACAGACCAACGGCCGCCCCGCCATCCTGCCCGAGGCAGCGCTGCGCAAGTGGGATGTGACGGGCGCTGTCTCCCGCCCTTGCGGGCTGCAGCCCAGCCGGCCGGGCCGGAAGAGACGTCAGGCAGAAGGGGAGGCGAGAGCAGAGGTAAGAGCCGGCTGTGCCAGCCCAGCCTTCCCAGGGCCTTCCTGCGGCTACGGGAGGCTTCAGGGGGCACATGCTCTTCGGAGGTGGGGAAAGCGTGCAAAGGCCTTGCCAAAGGAGGGGCGGGCTGCCTTCACCTCCGCCGTGTTTGCTTTGTGTCCCCCGCCGGTCTCTGGTTGCACCCCTTGAAAGACGCAGCTTTGAAGAGGAAACAGCATGGGAAAGAAGCGCAAAGGTTCCCTGCGGCAAGAGACTGCCAGCAAGAAATTAAAGGGAGAGCCTGCTGCAGCAGCCACCAGGGCCCCCCAAACTCCCAGGCAAGAACCAGAGGGTGAGTGTAGAAATAGACTCTCTCTTGGCCAGAGCCTGTTACAAGCTGTTGCATAAGCATCATGGAGAATATAAAATGAAGGCGAAGCAGCACCTGGCACCAGATTGCAGATTGGGGGAGGGAGATTGCCACTTTCCCCCAACATGCTCCTTTGTTATTACTTTAAAAATGACTTTAAAATGATCCCTCTATGCTGATGAAGGATTTTTTGTACCATATTTCTGTAGGACATTTAAAATCTCACTTGATTTTTTTGGACTTTCCCCTCATTTAAATGTTACCGTTTTTGCAAGCCTCTGGCCTGCTGTCCAAAGTGTATTTCTAATTAGATTGTGAAGAACAAACCAAATTTCCCCCTTAGTGTTTATTTCTAGCTGTATTCATTCTGTGACATCCGTTTTCCTGTAGGGTTTTTGTAGGAGTTAAAAAAAAAAAAAAAGTAAAAGTTTATTTAGAATTGTTTTTGTCTCTATTTGTCTGTTAGAGCTGAAAATAGAGCCTTTGAAATATTTTAAAGAGCAGATATACCCCCTTTAAAAACACAATCTGTTTTCATATCCACTAAATAGTGTAGTGTTTGTGTTTAACTCCATCTGCTGATCTGTTGTCTGTTATACAGTATGTAGTCATGAGATCATGACTGATTTAGCTTTTTTTTTTGTCCGCCTCATTTAAATTATACAGATGTTACCTAAGCAAGATAGTTTCCTCTCTAGAACTTAGAGAAGTGCTTATTGCTGTTAGTAGACAATCCAAGGTTTCTAAACCTTTCCTTTGTCACGATGAAAGAAGGCAGGATCAAATGATTTGGTCTGACAGGTGCAGCTAAGAAGAATGAAAGTTCTGGGGTGGATTGTTGCTGGTGGCTTTTAGTAAATGTATGTCATTTCAACAGATCTTTAGGGCATTATCCTTTGTGTAAAATATAAGCATGGAATTCAGGCCATTCTTAATTCAAATGATAGTAGAGTTTGATTGATTGTACATCTGCTTGTGGAAAAGGCTAACTGAAAGAAACTCTATAAAATATTAAGGCCTGATTCTATATTTCTTGTGCAACCAACACTCAGGCTCATAATTAATATTATGCTATGGTATCTTCTATTCCTTCACCACATCTTCCGTGCGCATAATTTCTCTCTGAATTTCACATAGGTGTAGAAGATGATGTGGTGAGAGTTCCAAGCAATCTGTATCATTCCTTAACTTGTGAGAGAGACCCTAAATTTTCACATAGTGTCCTGCTTTTTTGTGACTGCTCTGTCCAGTATATTGGATTTGGTCCTACAAAGTGCTCAGCACCTTTAACTCCTGTTCAGTGAGAGTTGAGGATACCGAAGAGCCTCAGAAAATCAGGCCTCTCATAAACACACCATTTAAGAAATAATGGTTTTGGAATCTGTGTAGGTCTTGATACAAAGTTATTGGATCCTGGTGTCTATGTAAAACCCTGTTAAAGACAGGAGGCTACTTTGTGGGCTCAGGAGTGTGGTCTCCCGGAGCAGTTCACAGGATTGGGACCTTTGTGTTTTTTTGTTTTTTTTTTAAATGGAATGTTTAAAGTACAAAAGCCTCTCTCCTCAGTAAATTTTCTCTACAAGGTTGCTTTTTAAAAATGTAATTGAATTTGAACCAATTTTACTGGTCTCAGAATAGGGTCCATTGTGGATGCCCACCAACTCATGCAGTATTGCCAACCCCAGATGTTCAAAACCATGACTCAGGCCCCCAGAATGCATGGGATTGGCTTAAAAATCATGAGACTGTAAAAACATAAGAAGGTCATCTTGTTTGCCTTCTGGAGTGGTGTTGTTACTTATTATTTATCGTACATTTGGGTCACATTTTCAAGTTTTGCTTGGCTGCCTATGTTACGCTGGGGGTCGTTCTAGCTTCCATAGCAGTCCAGTATGAAGAGGGTGCAAAGGTGGCACCTTAGACCCCCCCCCATCTTCGCCCTGGGGTTGTGAGTTCTGCTGTGCCTTGAACAGCAGATACTGCAAGACTTGCAATAAAATCATAAGAGTTGGCAACTCTGCTTCTGATATGTGTTTACAATTGCACTGGTTTGCAGTTGCTTGGTCCTATGTGAATTGACTTGAAATAAGAAAGCTTGTTTCAGTAAAATTGATAAACAGAGTCAACAGAGATCTCTCCAGTTTTCTTGCTTCTCTCAGACTTCCAGAAGATAATCTCTACTTTATTAGGAAATAAAAATCTAGGTCCTAATCCTAGCTAGCTCTATACATGCAGAGGATCTTAAAAGTGACCTTCAATGCTTTCTCCAAAGTGGGATCATTACAAACTAATGAGGTGAATGTCAGACAGTCACACGCAGAGGAATATTCAGCTAGTAAATTACTGTAAATGTAGCGTTGGAAAAAAAAATCAGCTCCTTCAAAATTACCGTACATTGGCTGGTGTTTCTCTGCTATACTGACCCAGAATGCATTGATCTGTGGGCCTGATCCTGCACACAGTTAAGCACATAAGTGACTTCATGCAAATAGCCCTTTTTACTCATGCATTGACTTCAGAGGGACTACATGCGTGATTAGAGTAACTTGTATATGTGAGTGTTTTCAGGAACAGTGTGTATGTCAGCTTGGACACCAGCAGTCTCCCTGGAATATGTAATAACCCATAAGGGATTAGGTAACTGGCGTTTTTTTCCTTACATAGAGTGGCTTTGGAAACCTCTTATAGATATAAAATAGCTATTCCTATATACTGGATACCAAATAAAATAAATTCTGTGGAGCCATGCTATATCCTAAAAAAGGAGGAAAACCTGGCACATTGCATGATGGGATTGTGCCCATCAATCCAATCTCATATGTGCATAGTGCACCCATCACAGTGGGCTCAGTGGTGTCACTGTGATGAGGAAAGCGTCTTGCTGTTGTTACAGGAGAATCTTCAGAAGTGCTTTAAATCCATCTTGCAAAATTCCACTTGTCTGGGAAAAGTAACTCTTTTGAGATAGGTGAGAACAATATGTGTTTTTCATCCACCATCATATGTAAGGGCAGGTATTGTCCATCTTGTGTATTTTGGGCTGCTAAATTTCCCTGATAGTTTTGCTTCAAGTGCACTTTTTGGTAAACACTTCACATTTGTTATGAAAATATTCTCATAGGCAGTGTGTTCATTTTAAGCCTGCATTTTCCCCTGCAGCCTGTGAGTGATGTGCTGGCTCCATTGAAGTTGTTGGGAGTTTTATTATTGACTGAGTTCTGTGGGGCTAGGATTTCGCTCTTTGACATGTATTTTTCCCCTCTGATCCATTGCAGATGATTTTGAAGAGGAAAAGCCCAGTATGAAAAAGAAGCTCTCAAAAGTTCCTGGTGGAAATAAGAAGAAGAAAGGAGATTGTGACGCTGAAGTTCATAGCCTACCAGGTAGATCTTCAAGGCAAAAAGGAGCAAAATCAGTAGCGAAGGAGGAAAATAACATAACTGTAAAAAACAAAGGGGAAACGTGCCGGTAAGTTAATCTACAGCATCAGCATAATAGTCTGGGACAATATTGTATTCACTGTTAAATGTGTTTAGTTAGAGCCTGATCTTGCAAATACACACAGGTTCCTTTACTCACACTAGTAACCTCATAGTTCCACTATGCACTTGAGCATAATTATTCAGGTGTATGGTTGTTTGCAGGATCAGGCTGTTGGAATTCATTCTGGGTGGAAAGCTAATATTTGAGACGTTTTCGAGTTTTATGTAGTGCAAATAATTTAAATTTTATATGGAAGTTGCCAAGTAAGTTAGGCCAAAAATTCAGGTTTGTTTGTCTTTAAATGAGGGTAGGGAGAAGGAATGTAACCTAGGACAAGAAGAAATGGGCTTAAATTGCACCAAAGGAAGTAATAATCCTGCTTTGTGTGCAGGGGACTGGACTAGACGACCTATTGAGGTCCCTTTCAGTCCTACACTTCTATGATTCTATGACATTTGTATTTAAAAATGTTAGAGAAGCTTTTGTGTGGACTAATAGCAGGAAGTGAAACTGATCAGTCTTGTTTCACTGGCCAACCTGAACAAAATTTACTAAAATAGTAAAACAGACAGTTCTAATTCCTGTTCTTTTTATACTGATGATGCTTCAGCAAGATTAACAGTTCTTGAATTCTTTAAGGCCCTGATCCTGCAAAATGTTATATGGAGACAGAACCTCTGCATCTATGTAGAGCCCTGTTGATTTGGGATCTTTTGAGGGTGCAGGTATCCATCTCCCTAGAGATCCTTACAGAATGGGGACCTAACATTACACACTGCACTGGGAAGAATATTTCCCTATATTTACTGTTCTGCCTCTATTTATGGCAGGATGTTTTACTTTACAAGTACAGATGCATTGTTTGCATTTGTAGTTTGCTTGTCAAATATTTTAAGGCTTTGCAGCTGTTATTTTTAATACCGATATATTGTATTTGTTTTTCTATTATTTTAATGTTGTTTTCCTCCAATTTTTAAACAAACTAGCAAACAAACTACACTAACTCTTAAAGCCTTTTTTTGTTGTCTTTTGTAATCTTTATAGTGCTTTACCGAGCCCCTCTCAGAAGGAGACGACTTTGAAGAGAAAATCAACTATTAAAAAAGAAATGGATGAAGATGATGATGGAGATGGAAGTGAGGATGAGTGGGAGGATGTGGAAGGTAAGTCTTACAGTGGCCTTATCAACTATTATGCTCTAAATAGTGTCATATACTGTTGTTCTCAGTGATGATTTATTTGACTCTGGTGCAACCTCTCTCTTGAATTCAAATAGTTTCTATACTCAGTATTACAGCTATAGATTTTTTTTAATTGAATCTCTTCTATAAATATTATATACAGATCAAGATCTTTAACATTCCAGTGTTCATGGGTGTTTAAAGATGGATCCAAACTAAAATCAATATACTTACCAGCGGGTGGCATTTTAGCCTCGTATTATTCATCCACAAACAGTGGATAAAGGGGCAGCCTTGCCCCTCTTCTAGAATTTCCTTTACTGCTTACTTAAATAACATAAGGTTCCTAGCAGAATTTGCCCCTGAGTTTAGGATTGCTCCCTGCAGAACCTCTCTATCCTGCCCATCATTCAGTCTGCCTCAGAAAGACACTAGGGACCCTTCTATGTATGGTAGTTGGTGTTACTAAGACCCACCTAGTTTCGCTGCCAGTGTCTGTGAGCAGAACAGCTCTGCATCTTTATGCGCCTGATACCTATTAACGTGTAGCAATGCTGCTACCCAACATGTGGCACTCCCTGAGCTATTTGTAAATGTGAAATATCACCTTATGCCGAGAGAAGCTTACAGTGAGTCCAACAGAAGAATCAGACTGTGATTTACTCGAGATGGAGACTGGGCAAGTTAAGTCATTCAGTCAGATACCAGTTAGTTGACCATCAAACCAGGTTATGAAGACCGGAATTGTATTGTATTTTAGCTGTAAATGCATGCCTACTAAAGTGAACTCCCTACATAAAAACACTCCTGAGTCTTGTCAGTGCTTTTGAACTGATAGAGAAAGATTTAGCCTCAATGTAGGAATAAGGCGCCAGCGGAAGAGGAGCTCCAACAGCCATATGGTGAAGTCAAGGATACCAAAGTTATGGTAGAATTTTGACATTGTTACCGTACGTAATAATATCCCTCTACCACAGAACACATGGTAGAGTCCCAGAACATGTTACTTTCAATAGGGCAGCAGTGCTGTAAAGAAGGCTGCATTCTCAGCTCCTACCTAATGTGGAGCACCCAGTTCAAAAAAAATACTAATGAAGATTATTTTACAAATAACTGTCTAAATGTATTGTTCCTGTAAGGTGCCATCGAGACAACTCTGAAACCCAAGTGCTGTGTCCCCACAACAAACACAGCATGGCCCATAGCAATGCAAAGCTTCCCTTATGCTGCTCCACCAATGTTCCTCAACCCACTTCTGAAGTAATGATTTGTTCTTTGGACTTTCTGCTAAAGGGGGTTGATTGTGATGGTAGTATTGTGAAAGGGAGACCTGTCTGCTAGAAACTGAATACCTTGATACTAAAGCGACTGGCATTCCATGAATACCTTAGATACAGAATATCTGCTCATTTAACACAGGTTACTGAAGAGACACCAAATGGCAGTGACTTTTGGCAGTCCAACTTTGGCTATGTTTGAACAGGTGAACCAGAGAGGAGACTCCCCGGGGCCATTGATTCCATGGGTATTAATTTTAATTTTACATTTCCAGAACTCGAAGATCCTGTCCTGGATAAATCAGGAACAGCTGCTGCCCTTCCTGCGCTAGTGTTGCCCAGCAAACCAGTTGAGATAGAGATTGAAACTCCAGAGCAGGCAAAGAAAAGAGAGAGAAGGTAAGATCAGTTATACAGGGGAGGCAGCATAGGCCAGTGGGTAGAGCAGGGGGGGCCAGGAGTTGGGAGACCTCTCAGGTTCCAACTCTGGTCACTGTCTGGCTGTATGACTTTGTCAGCTGGGGTAAATGGTCATAGCGCCATTGACTTGAAGTCACTGGAGTTATGACCATTTAGACCAGCTGAGGATCTGTCCCCTGATCTTTAGATGTGCTGAGCATCCAAAACCTTGAATTGAAGTCAGTGAGAACTCAGGGTGCACAGCACCTTAGAAAATCAAGCCCTTAACTTCACTATGCCTTTCTGTGTCCCCATGTATAAAATAGGGATACTTACTTTTGTAAAGTGGTTTGAGATCTGGGGCTGTTGTAATGTAAATATACAGTACTATGACTGTATATATCTTCTTTGTCTTTTCCCATTTTTAATATAGTAGTACCCCTTCAGTAAATTCAGTTAGCAGCAGCCCTCTTAGATCCTGTCACAAGTTTGGGTAGTGAGGCTAGGAATTTACATCTGGTCTTATAGATATATGAATACTAGTTATAGGTGGAATTGTGTTACCTGTATGCTGAATTTTTCTCTCCTAATTCACATGGGTATTTGGGAGGGTTGAGTAGGTAGGTAGTTCATGAAAAGTGCTAAATAAGTACTAAGTATTTTTTATTGTTTGTTGTACCTCCTTACACTGGCAGCTCTTTAAATCAAGGCACTAAGTCTCAGTAGTAAGGTATATAGTGCTCACAGTTTTTTAATCACATCTGCACCTCATGACTATTTGCATAGAATTGACTGAATTCTCCCAAAGCATGCACAGATCTTAGCATAAAACCTGGAATTGATTCTCTGACGCATTCTCTTTTTTGATTATTCCGAGTCGTGGTCAGGAATCTGGAATGGTAGGTCCACAGGGTATTACAGCATTCATTTTTTTTATAACACTGCAGAGAGAAAAGGAAAGCTGAGTTTGAGACCTATCTCCGGAGAATGATGAAACGCTTCAACAAGGAGGTTCATGAAGATACGCATAAGGTGAGGGTCACAGAAGCAACATGGCAGAGAGGGTACAGATCATGAAGACTTCGGAACAGTTGTGGTATGTGATTGAAAAGGCACAATGACATTTAGAGCCAATTCTAATCTGTATGATTCATGGACATGCCTAGAAACTAAAGGGAAAAAGGAAAGCAAAGTTTCAATCAAATTCATATACAGGTTTCTTCTGATCATCATTTGGAATCCCCTGCCGCTTGGAGAATCTGCATTTCTGGAATTCAGGAACAAAATAGATGTCAGTGGTGTATATAGGATTAGTTACTGAACTGGAGTGATTCCCACTCATATTCATGGAGTTAAACTATTCATCACGTTTGAGGCTGGTGATACTGTTGAGCACGAAAGGGATTTTGATCCGGATCCTCAAAGGTATGTAGGCACCTAACTCTCATTTACATCAATGGGAATTAAGTACTTACATACCTTTGAGGATCAGGGCCTTTATCACCTTCCTCTGGAGCACTGAAGGGTAAGATGGCCTTGTGTTCAAAGCACTGGAGCTCAGGAGATCTGGGTTCAATTTCTGTTTTGACACAGATTTCCTCTGTGCCTCAGTTTCCTATTGCTAGATCCAAGGATATGACTTTCCTACTTCACAAGAGTATTGCAAGAATAAACCCATTATTGTTTAGTGCACAGATACGATGAAAGCGGCCAGATAAGTACCTAGATACATTGAGTTAAATTAGGAAGGCATAAGTACATAATTTTACCATTGTTTTGTTATTGGCAGATCTCCTTCCAGCTTCTGTTCCAGTTTTTGTACTGGCTATAGGAAAAGGGTGGGAAATCCAATACAATGAAAAGTACTTAAAATAAGGACTAGCTTTTGACTTCGAAATTGTCTTTGGAGATGAATATTGCTTCTGCTCTCAGGTGAAGCAATGACAGTTGTTTCAAATGTGCAAGACACAAAGTTGGTTTTGTATCTGTTTTGTGCCTAGTCCTAAAAAACAAACGATGTGAAGTGTTTAAATCAAAGCTCATCAGTGTTTCCAGATGGTAGATGGACGCATGGCTGTCAAAAAGGGAACTTAACTGGCATTTCATTTTGCATTAATTTCAGGTATAGTTTAAAATCTGCTCCTCCTTTTTTAGCTATCTTTATTTCACGTCCTTAATAATTGTGCCATGGAGAGGGAATTGAAACAAAGATCTTAGAACTGACAATTTGAAGACAGAATTCCAACGGAGGCCACAGAAATTGTAGTCACAAAACGCCACATTCTCCTCTGGCTTACATGGCCACAATTCCTTTGAGAATTTTGGTATCTCCTTCCTCGTATAGCTATTGGGTCAGATTCACACTGGTATGTTAACTGTAATGGAGTTGCACCTGAATTAATATGGCTTGTTGTATTAGCTGAAGAGCCTTTGTATTTGCCCTATCCCTGGCTGTTGATGGAGGAGTAAAGTCATTCATTGAAACAGCCAGTGTGTTTGGTACAATCTTAAAACCTATTTTCTATCTCCTCCAGGTTCACCTACTATGTTTGCTAGCAAATGGTTTCCATAGGAACAGGGTCTGCAACCAGCCAGATCTTCAGGCTATTGGCTTTTCCATCATCCCCACCCACTTCACTAAAGTGCCTGCAGGTCGTATAGACCTTCTCTACCTTTCCAACTTGGTGAAATGGTAAGAACCTCCCTTGTAATCTAGCTCTCTCATGTTAACTATTGAATTTTTGATGCAGCACAAGGAGAGAGATCAAGCTGAATGAGTGTAGTCATCCAGGCTCAAGTGATTTATCTTGTTAAATACTAGTGTGGGGAAAATCCCCCCCCCCCCCCCCCACACACACACACTTTTTTTTTTTTAAAAGAGGGGTGAACTATGAAGAAGTTATTCAGGAAACTAGACACTAAGGTGAATTTGTCATTCTTCAAGGTTTGTTGCAACCTTCACTATCAACACTGAACTCTCTGTTGATCGAGAGAGCCTGCAGTCCACTTTAGAGAGGCGCTTCGCCATCTATGCTGCAAGAGATGATGAAGAGTTGGTCCATGTGAGTGACTTGAAGTCTGGAAGCTCCCAAGGTTGCTTGCTGGGGTTGGATGCCAGATCACTGGGGTAGAATTGCTGCTGTAGAGGTTGCAGGTTAGGCTTAAGGAGTGGGGCTGGATTTGAAGAAAACTGATAGATCATCTCTGGGCCTCAGCTTTTTCTTTAGTTTTTCCTGTTTTGAACGTAGCCCTGGTGCTTTGAATGACATATGTGCCTTATAACCTGAAGAAGCACCCACTGGGATCCTGCTGTGGTTAGCCCCTGATTCTAAGCTGTACCCAACTGAAGGCCTGATGATTTTGGCCCTCTGTTCGAGGCAATATCCACTTGCGTTAATGTGTAATTGGTCCTGATGCTGGTGGCTTCACAGATAAGTATGTGCATTGTTCAAAATCATTACCCCTGAGTCTGCTCTGGCAGTGCAAAGCAACTACAAAGCCAGATTAACCAGCTCCCTATTCCTCTTAGGTGAAGAAATTCCTAGGGGGTCACAGCCCCTTCTTGGTTCCCGGTTTAGGGGGTTTACTTGGAAAAAAGAGTTGTGATGAAGGTGTTACTGCATTGAGGCAATCCTCAGCAGTCAGAATGACCCTTTGAGGCCAAGGGCAGCCAGATGTTATTTAGAGTAGCCTGAAGGCTTTAACTTATTGCCAGATGCCTTAAAAAGTAGTGGTCAGTCAGCCTGTGACTTTGGAACTGGAGTAGGGGCAAACTAGTCATGTCTTTCCAGTTCTTATAGGAGTTGCTGGTTAAAGAAAAATAATTAATGAGCGGAAAACCGAACATTGAGGGAAGGCTTCCCATCCTTAGGGAAAAAGAAAAGGAGTACTTGTGGCACCTTAGAGACTAACCAATTTATTTGAGCATGAGCTTTCGTGAGCTACAGCTCACTTCATTGGATGCATACTGTGGAAACTGCAGAAGACATTATATACACAGAGACCATGAAACAATACCTCCTCCCACCCTACTCTCCTGCTGGTAATAGCTTATCTAAAGTGATCATCAAGTTGGGCCATTTCCAGCACAAATCCAGGTTTTCTCACCCTCCGCCCCCCCCACACACACAAACTCACTCTCCTGCTGGTAATAGCTTATCCAAAGTGACCACTCTCCTTACAATGTGTATGATAATCAAGGTGGGCCATTTCCAGCATAAATCCAAGTTTAACCAGAACGTCTGGGGGTGGGGGGTGGGGTAGGAAAAAACAAGGGGAAATAGGCTACCTTGCATAATGACTTAGCCACTCCCAGTCTCTATTTAAGCCTAAATTAATAGTATCCAATCTGCAAATGAATTCCAATTCAGCAGTTTCTCGCTGGAGTCTGGATTTGAAGTTTTTTTGTTGTAAGATAGCCACCTTCATGTCTGTGATTGCGTGACCAGAGAGATTGAAGTGTTCTCCGACTGGTTTATGAATGTTATAATTCTGACATCTGATTTGTGTCCATTTATTCTTTTACGTAGAGACTGTCCAGTTTGACCAATGTACATGGCAGAGGGGCATTGCTGGCACATGATGGCATATATCACATTGGTGGAGTGCAGGTGAACGAGCCCCTGATAGTGTGGCTGATGTTATTAGGCCCTGTGATGGTGTCCCCTGAATAGATATGTGGGCACAGTTGGCAACGGGCTTTGTTGCAAGGATAGGTTCCTGGGTTAGTGGTTCTGTTGTGTGGTATGTGGTTGTTGGTGAACCGATAATGTCACGGCTAACCTGGTGGCTGAACTTTGTGACTTTGTCCTTACCCATAACTATTTTATATTTGGGGACAATGTATATCTTCAGATCAGCGGCACTGCTATGGGTACCCGCATGGCCCCACAGTATGCCAATATTTTTATGGCTGACTTAGAACAACGCTTCCTCAGCTCTCGTCCCTAACGCCCCTACTCTACTTGCGCTATATTGATGACATCTTCATCATCTGGACCCATGGAAAAGAAGCCCTTGAGGAATTCCACCATGATTTCAACAATTTCCATCCCACCATCAACCTCAGCCTGGTCCAGTCCACACAAGAGATCCACTTCCTGGACACTACAGTGCTAATAAACAATGGTCACATAAACACCACCCTATACCGGAAACTTACTGACCGCTATTCCTACCTACATGCCTCCAGCTTTCACCCTGACCACACCACACGATCCATCGTCTACAGCCAAGCTCTGCGATACAACCGCATTTGCTCCAACCCCTCAGACAGAGACAAACACCTACAAGATCTCTATCAAGCATTCTTACAACTACAATACCCACCTGCGGAAGTGAAGAAACAGATTGATAGAGCCAGAAGAGTTCCCAGAAGTCACCTACTACAGGACAGGCCTAACAAAGAAAATAACAGAACGCCACTAGCCGTCACCTTCAGCCCCCAACTAAAACCCCTCCAACGCATTATTAAGGATCTACAACCTATCCTGAAGGATGACCCAACACTCTCACAAATCTTGGGAGACAGGCCAGTCCTTGCCTACAGACAACCCCCCAACCTGAAGCGAATACTCACCAACAACCACATACCACACAACAGAACCACTAACCCAGGAACCTATCCTTGCAACAAAGCCCGTTGCCAACTGTGCCCACATATCTATTCAGGGGACACCATCACAGGGCCTAATAACATCAGCCACACTATCAGAGGCTTGTTCACCTGCACATCCACCAATGTGATATATGCCATCATGTGCCAGCAATGCCCCTCTGCCATGTACATTGGTCAAACTGGACAGTCTCTACGTAAAAGAATAAATGGACACAAATCAGATGTCAGAATTATAACATTCATAAACCAGGTTTCAGAGTAACAGCCGTGTTAGTCTGTATTCGCAAAAAGAAAAGGAGTACTTGTGGCACCTTAGAGACTAACCAATTTATTTGAGCATGAGCTTTCGTGAGCTACAGCTCACTTCATCGGATGCATACTGTGGAAACTGCAGAAGACATTATATACACACAGAGACCATGAAACAATACCTCCTCCCACCCCACTCTCCTGCTGGTAATAGCTTATCTAAAGTGATCAGTGCTGGAAATGGCCCAACTTGATGATCACTTTAGATAAGCTATTACCAGCAGGAGAGTGGGGTGGGAGGAGGTATTGTTTCATGGTCTCTGTGTATATAATGTCTTCTGCAGTTTCCACAGTATGCATCCGATGAAGTGAGCTGTAGCTCACGAAAGCTCATGCTCAAATAAATTGGTTAGTCTCTAAGGTGCCACAAGTACTCCTTTTCTTTTTGCGAATACAGACTAACACGGCTGTTACTCTGAAACCATCCTTAGGGAGAGCAGCATGTGAACTACCATTTTGCAGGCATTCTGCCCACAACTCTGTCATACTCCTTGGAAACCTGGGAAATTGCAGCCTTGGTCTAGTTGTAGAATGTCTTTGCTGTGGCTGGAGATGTAAAAATACCTCTAGCTAGGAACTGAGGAATTACGCTTACATACACTGGCGGGAGAGGAGCACAGACAAAGTGAACCGTGCCTGAGTTTGAACGCTTCTGGTTTGAATTTATCTATTCTTGCCCATTTCTGCTGAACTCCCACATAACAAAACAGTCAGCAGGTCACCACTGATACTAGGTTACAGTCGCTAAACTACCATTGCAGTGTCTATATGAATGGCAGATGTTTCTATATAGTTGTTAGCATACATAATTTATTCAATCCATTCTTGAAAGAGGTGCCACTTTGTCTCCTTTAGCTCTGTTTACCTCAGGAATGAGGAACTGAGAGGAAAAACAGTCCAGTGTTGGGGCAGTAGACTAGGACTTGGGAGAACAGGGTGCAAGGCCCTGTTCCACCATGGACTTCCTTTGTAATATTTGGGAGTCATTTGACTTCTTTATGCCTCTGTTTCCCATCTATAACATGGGGATGTTGTGAGGATAAATACATATATTGTGAGACATTCAGACACTGTAGTAATGGGTGCAATGTAAGTACCAGAGATAATTGAAATGAATCTTTATCAGCACACATTGCACCAGGTGAAAGATCTGGATGAAACTTGACTTTTGGGTTGAACTCTGGCTCCAATGTGGTTTTAAGCTAGTTGTTCATACTTAACCACCACCCCCCCCCCCAAAAAAAAAAAAACCCCAACCCTCAAGTCTTTTCTTTTTTCTTAAACAGATATTTTTACTTATTCTACGAGCGTTACAGTTGCTCTGCCGGCTTGTGCTGTCTTTGCGACCCATTCCCCTGAAAGAGCCAGCGGGAAAGGTAGGGTTAATTGGGATTGTGAAATAAAGGAATTGACTATTTTAGGAGTCCACACTCTGGCCCAGAGGGTGATCATTAGGAGTCACATGATGTTAATGAAGAGGGAAAAAATAGGCTGAATATCAGAAAAATCTTCCTGACAATGAGCTGTATTAGGGCGGAGTTGCCAGGGTTTAACGTAAGGTGTGATGTTAAACTGATTTAGCTAACAGTAAAGGCTGTGTGGACACTCGTATTTTGGTTTGAATGTCTTATTTCAGTTTAGCTTATACATGTTTCTTTTCAAATTAAGATGAATAGAAATAAGCCAGGTTTAAACTGAAATAAGAGTGTCCACACAGCCTTTGCACCAATATAAATTGAATCAGTTTAAAGCCACACCTCAAGTTGAACTGGTGCGACTGAGACAAGGATTTAAGCTGTAGAATGTCTTCCACCACTTTTCTTTGGAGACCAAGTTGCTTGGGACTTTTAAAACTAGGCTGGATGAAACTAGAGTTGGACTGAATGATCCAATAGGTCTTTTCCATCTCTGACATCTGTGATGGAGACTAATTAACAAGCTCAGATCCTTTAAAGACAGCCAGCCTGTGTATCTAGGCAGTGTTCTCTTCTCTGGGTTGGGAACACAGAACACAGCCTCTTGAAGCCCACCAAATGGCCCTACCCAGCTGTTTGACTTTAGGTTTATGGTTCCCTAAAACTTGCATATTAACAGGACTACTGTACTCACAAAGCTTTGTTCTGCTTCCACCTAGCCCAGTTAATGGAAGTTGGAGTTTGTTAGACAAACATTATTTACTCTAGAAAAATCAAAATCGCCTCTTTTTTTGTTTTGAGGGCAAGAGCTCCTGCAAGAAGCACTCTGCCAAAAAACCTAAGGCTCCGTCAAGAAAAAGCTCCTGCAAAGGAGCCAAGCAACAGGAAACTCTGTCAGGGAGTGAAGGAGCTGATAAGGAACCAAACACCTCTGGGTCCAAAAGGAAAAGTAAGTCAAAGGTGATTAAGGATTGCCAGGAACAAAAGGAATCCAGTGATGATGAAAGCAACCTGGGGGAGGGGGAAGAGGAAGGAGCACGCAGGCCCAGAAACAAATGCCGACGAAGAGTGACCTTGAAAGTGTCTTACAAAGAGGAGAGTGGAAGTGACGAGGGCAGTGTTTCTGAGTTTGAGGCTTCGGAGGAGGAAGACAATCATTTCTCTGATGAGGATTTTGAAACTGTCTCTAAGAGGCAGAAGAGAACATCGGGGCCCCATAAAGCAAGGGTAGTAGTTGAAAATAGCAGGAAAGCCAGGTCTTCCGAACCAAAAGGGCCCAAGAATTCAGGTGGAAATGAGCAATTGCTGGCAAAAGCAGCTTCTCCAGGCTCTTCTAATACACCCAGGAAGAGGAACAAAATAATCTCTAGTGACGATGATGGGGAGCAGGAGGTGGTGAAAGTGACAGGCACAGATCAGTGGTTGGAAATCTTTGTTGAGCGGGAAGACAGGTGGGTGTGTGTGGACTGTGTTCGTGGCATCGTTGGCCAGCCCTCTCTGTGTTTTAAATATGCCACCAAGCCAGTTTCCTATATTGTGGGAATTGACAGCAATGGGCATGTAAAGGACGTAACGCAAAGGTACGACCCAGCCTGGATGACTTCGACAAGGAAATGTCGTGTGGATCCTCAGTGGTGGGAAGACACGCTGGAACCATATAGAAGCCCCTTTGTGGAAAGAGAGAAGAAGGAAGAAAGGGAGGTAAATGGACACCAGACATTCGGTGTCATTTCATACTGAGAGCCAAATTCTGACATCCTGAGTCTGGCAAAGCTCCCTGGGAGATTTTCCCTGAGAAGGGATGCTGGGATTTGGTGCCAGAATATTTGCTGTATTCATATGTGGGTGTTTTAAATCTGGGAACATATATGTGTATGTTACAAGAAATAAAATAAAATGGAAGCTGTTTAGGAGAGAATCTGGAGAGAACAAATCCAGAGGACAACCCCATTTGTAATTTGTTGCATGGAATAGCATTGCCCTTGTCATGAAACACTTTGAACCAAGTTAATCTGTGGTGTAATTCCATCATCACCAAAGGAGATACACCAGGGATGCCTTTGGTCATTTGGATTACCTGCTTTTGTATGGGTTTCTGATTTTTTTTTTTTTTTTCCCCCCGATCAAGTTTATAATACAATCTGTCATCTTTTTGTAAAATGCTGGTAAATTTTTGTAAAATGCAAAAGACCGTTGAATTCACTATTATTTGCATGGGTCACACAGTTTCTAGTTAAGCTTCAAGACCAACCTCTGCCGACAGCCATTGGAGAGTATAAAAATCACCCTCTTTATGCATTGAAGAGGCATATCCTGAAATATGAGGCCATCTACCCTGAGACTGCTGCTATCCTAGGATACTGCAGAGGAGAGGCGGTATATTCCAGGTGAGACCTACCTGCTTGTCATATTGTAAAAATTATACAGGTAGCTAAATTGATTGAATGTCAGCAAGACAGTTCTGTGTATTTTTGCAGTCCATTGAAAGAGTGTAGACAGTTGCTTTGTTCTGGCCTCTTTAGAGACTGTGTGCACACACTGCACTCCCGGGACACCTGGCTGAAGCAAGCTCGCGTGGTGAGGATTGGGGAAGTGCCCTATAAGGTAAGGGAGCTTGGAATCATGTCAGTGCAATGTGACTGCGCTCTCTGGATAAATAGTCATTGCTTTTATACCTTCTGCACAGACAAGATTTGCACAGTGGACTCTGTGACCAGGGCGGTGAGGGGAGTGGGAGGAGGCAGAGAGATGGAATTCTTTCGCTGCAGGGAGCTGCCCTGCTGCTGTGGATCCATCAGCCAGCCGTGCACCAGCTCTACCCAGAACTCCACTATGTGTTCTTCACACTCTCAGGGACCATCCCTGTTTGGAGGCTTCCTGCCTAGCAGAACTGCACTCATTTGATTCTGTTCAGAGCCTTCCAGGACCCTTCCTTGAATTGGAGGATTTGGCCCCAATTTGCTCACAACATGCCTAGGTGCATCGAGCATAAGCTATAAGTTACAGATGTCAAAGCTATGGAATGAGCACCCCTTTCCTCCCAGACCCTTCTCTTTCGGTCTCCCAAATAAAATCTGAGATCCCAGATTAGTGTGTGTGTGTTTCTAAAGTGTGACAAATGCAGCCATTGTGTTTGCACAGATGGTGAAAGGATATTCCAACCAGGCAAGGAAAGCACGACTGGCAGAGCCTTCGAACAGGGAGAAAGACGATTTGGGGCTGTTTGGCCTGTGGCAGACGGAGGAGTACCAGCCTCCTGTGGCAGTGGATGGAAGGGTAGGCAAGAGGGAAGAGAGGGCGGTGTGTGTGGTGAATGCAAAAATCTGGAACGAGGACACAGGCTTTATTTTCCTAGAGCATCTTTGTGTGTTAGAGGTAGATCAGCTTCTGGATCCCAAAGTTCTGGGATTTGTAGATTATATTGGTTAACTGCCCAAATTTTAGTCCCACCTTAAGTAGGCCTCCATTTTTATGATTGGAAATAATAATGGAGTTCTGTGCCTGCAATTCAGGGCTTGCAAACATGCGGAGTTATTCTTGATTAACTTTGTAAGTGAATTAAGTTAATTCGGAATAAGGCACTCTGTTCCGGTGTAAGAGCATCCACCTATGGAGAAAATTGGAAATAGTTAATCTGCTTGAAATTCCCATCCTACCTTATTCTGGATTAATTTTCATTTTTAATTTTCAAGCCCATAGTTACAAAGCACAGATGGTAACCATAAATCAGGGTTGTCTATGTAGCTAAAATGTAGTTGCAAAGTGTGGCCAATGTCTGAATATATGGCTTGTGTCCTGAATATTAAAGAATTGTTGCCAGTGTCGCTAATCAGACTCTCAGAATAAGGATAACTAAGCAGACACTTGTAATGTATCTATTTCTGAATAAGAGCAGGAATTTCCATTCATCTCCTTACTGAGCATGAGGCTTCACTTTTTATTTTCATTTTTCAATAACAGGTTCCCCGGAATGAATATGGAAACGTGTATCTCTTCCTGCCCTGTATGTTACCAATAGGCTGTGTGCAGCTAAAACTTCCCAATCTGCATAGAGTGGCACGGAAACTGGACATTGACTGTGTTCAAGCCATCACTGGATTTGATTTTCACGGTGGCTACTCACACCCAGTGTACGTGATGTGCCTGCTTTCTATTTTGTTTTACCTGTGAGGATTTTTGTATATTGCATGGTGGGTGCTCCATGCTAAGGGTATATTCCATGCCATTTTCTCTGTCAGCTGCTGTAGAGGAAGGACACCTCAGAGCAAGCTGTGGCACATGACATCACAGAATTCAGCTCAACACGTGTCCTTTCATTTCCATTAGCAGCCTGCTCTTGCTCTGGAAGAGAAGGGAAACCACCCTTGCAAATGCATCATGTGAGATACTCTGCTTTCTCTGTCAATACTCAGTAATCTTCGGTCTATGATGCATCGATACGTATTGGCCTGCTTCCTTTCTTCCTCTAGCACTTGGCCTGTTTTGCGGCTGCATAAACTGATAGGTGAATGTATTCTCCTTTCCAGTACTGATGGCTACATAGTCTGTGAAGAATACAAAGAGGTGCTCGTCGCAGCCTGGGAGAATGAACAGGCAGAGATAGAAAAGAAGGAAAAGGAGGTGAGAATTGTTTTCACAGGGTCCTTATTTTTATATTGAACAATAAGTCACCTTCACTTACAGTTATGTAAAATAACAGTCAAACGGGGTGGGGGGGGGGGCTATGCAAGCATTAAACACAGAGCTGAGCCAATGTAAATGTGTAGTGGTCACAGTCTTACATTTCAGTAGAACCACTTGTCCAGATGGATTCCTAAAGCACTTTACTCTGTCTAATATCCAAACTGCAGGGATGCACATGATCCATTATAATAATGCAGCCATCTCTGGGGTGGACCACAGCAGCTGTTTAACAGCACACAGCAACATTACACAGTTGTTCAAAACAGAAAGTGAAGTATCCATACCCTGAGCTAAATTTTAGGCACAATATAATTACCCAAGTTGGAATTTGCCAGGGAATGAGGGTCAGCATCCCTGCTCATTCACAAATAATTATAAATGGCCATGACATCGGTGTTACATTTAATCCAAATGATGGCCCCTCCAGCAGCCCTGGATAGTGGGGCATTGATTCAGTACTGACTTTGAGAAAAGTGCCCAATTCAGTATTGACTCAGAGATGAATGCCCCATATCCTGCAGCATCTACTGATGTTCTTTTGGGGCCTCCTATATAAGTACTTATACTTATATAAGACACTGCTTAGTTTGTGAGATGTGACAGCAAAAAGCCATGCTGGCTGCTGATAGTGAGTAAAATGGTATAATGTTATATGATGGAATAAATACAATGCTTCCTGTACAAACAGATACCTCTTAAAATATAATGATGTTTGGTTAATAAGCCTACTGAATGCTCAGGAGTGATGCAATACATTTAAATTAATATACAGAATTTCTCCGTTTTGTTTAAACACCAAAGACTGTTTGTATGATTCTGAATATATCAGAATTCCTGACTTTAAGGATTTCTTTTTTTGAAATAACAATTCCACATAGAAAAGAGAGAAGAGAGCACTGGGGAACTGGAAATTGCTGACAAAAGGACTTCTCATAAGAGAGAGACTGAAGCAACGCTACTGCAGAAAGGTAAGAATCTGTGTGTGTATCTGCTGCTTGTAAGGACTAAGGAGTTTTCCAAGGCAGAATTTGCCTGCCAGGTAGTGCTAAGACCTGTCAGGAAAATGGTAGCAGTGGAATTTGCACTGGATTCTTGAGTCTATTTTTTCTGCTCAATTCTTAGTCTCTTCTTGCTCATGGAACAGCTCAAATGATTAATGAGAGCAGGATTTGACCCTTCTGAATGTCAAAGGGGTGGGGTTGGGGGGGGGGGGGAAAGAAGCCCAACGAAGTGCTTCCTCAGTTCATTTTAAAATATATCTAACATTGTAACTTGTCTAGTGCTCCCTTTGGCCTTTCCATATGTTAATTGCAGTTTGTGAAAATACTTCTGGTCTTGGCTTAGCAGATGAAGCTAACTGACCACCATTGCTGTCCTCTCTATTAATGCAACCTAATTACATCTCTTTCAACACAGCTGTTGGTGGTGTTCAAGATCACTACATGCTTAGCCATTTGATGGATGAGACGTAACCTTTAGCAGTGTTTGACCCTGTTATGCTTTATATCCAAAATCTTAAATTTTCAATTGGTACATCAGAGAACTTCCAAAATCTCTTCACGCAAAGTTCTCTTCCCCTCTTCTCACACTAACTTTGAATAGGAGCTCATACTGGGTTTTGAACAAGAATTTAGCTCAATCATGTCAGTTGAAATCTCATCCCTGTTTAACATAACATGAGCACTCTGCAACCAGGCAACATGGTTTTATATTATGGCTCTATTGTTCTGACATATCCACTTCATATTTTGGATTTCTTAGTCCAAACCACAAATGTAGTTTTCAGAGGCATAAAGTGACCTGTGTTGGTTTGGGTTATGAAGTGAAATGATTGTGTCCTTAAATATGTTTTTCATCATGCTCGGTGATAAGTCAGATTTTAAAGCCGGTTTATTCTTACACTCTCTTGACTAGTGAATATTCTTTCTGAAATTGAATTAATGCTGCACATACGAGCCATGGACTGATACTGCTTTGTGTAGAGAATTACATAAAATGTACCGCTTGTCTGTTATAGATCACTCCTGCTAACTAGAGCCGCATCTTCCATGGTGATGAGACTATTATGACAAAAAAGGACTCTTAAAAAAACACCCCCTAACCACAGTTGCCAACTTTCACATGGTAAATAAGCACCCAGGCTTTCACAATAAGGCAAAAATCAAGCTAATCCCATTTCAAAACAAGGCCAAAACAAGCCAATCCCTAAGAACCCCAACACTGTATGTGACTAGAGCCCCCCAGCGTGCACTGTGGGACTGTGGTGGGCCTGCTGTGCCTCCCTATCTCCCCCCTGCTTGCCGGGAGCCGATCAAAAAAAAAAAAAAAAAGTAGCAACAAGCTAAAAGCCAAACAAGCTACAAGCCAAAAACTAGCCAACAAGCAACTCACAAATAAATTAAGCCAAAAACAAGCCCAATTTCTGCGGTTTTTTTTGTGGGTTTGGCAAGTTTGCCTCTAACATTCATGCTTATTTTTTCCAGAGTGAGGCATCCGGATCCATGATGGAGAAAGGAGCTGGATTTTCTTCTGATGAAGAAGGGGAGCCAAGTTCAAAGACTCCAGCTGAAGATGTGGTGGTTTCTTGGCCTCTGAATCGGCAAGTGGAGGAACAAAGAAAAGAGAAAAAAGGCAGAAAGAGCAAGTGGGAAAAGAAGGGAGAAGTAGCACACTTGTTCCCCTTTGAGAAGTTATGACCAGAACCCAGGGCTAAACTCTTTATGTTCAATTTCCCGATGCAAGGATGAAGGTGGTTCGTTTCTTTAAAACTATCTTGTAAATAATTTCAGAGCTAGAAAATGTTTGATGTTTTCTACCAGTTGCCTGCTTGATACTGAATGAGTCAAAATTATATAAATAGAGCAAAGAGCAGATGTGGAGATAGATAAAAATACATCACAACAGGAGCATACCAACCAGTGTGTGCTTTCAGCTCTCTTGTATGTATGTATTTTTGGTGGTCAAAGGTGGACTCTCTCCACAGTGTAATGTCAAACCCTTCTCTCTGATCTAGCATTGAGAGTTCTATAAAGGTGAAACTGGATTTATTTTATCATTTCTTTTGGAGTCATGGGTAACCTTTTTATCTGTGGAGCTTTGAGGGACAGATTTGTAGATATCATATCCTTCTCACAAGAGTGATCCATTGCAGCTGTTCTTCCCCTTTGACAAGTATTGTCACCCCTGCAGTACACCTATTGCTGCATCACTTTCACAATCTCCTTCCCACAAGTCTTGTTTACCAACAAACAGAAGCATGTGTAGCTGCTATTCAGGAGTCCCTCCTGCACTCTATTAGTGGCCTATTATCGCTATTGGTAGTTAACCCATATTGTTTCAAATCAGCAGTGCAACAAATTTTTATTCCCATTTGTAGTCCATCATCACAAGGGTGGAAATGTAAAGAATCAATAGCACCTCAAAGCCTGGCAGATCGCTAACATTTACATGTTTTGCAAAGGACAGAAATTTCTTAAGTGTAGTTTTGACTTATTTTACTTTTCAGTCCTTGATCTTTTCCCTGCCTCCATAATCCTTTTGAGAGAGAGAGCGAGAGAGAAAAGTCTTGAGATAATTTGGGACACTGTCATGTTGCATTTTTTTAAAGATTTTTTTTATCATCACCACCTTTATCATTAAACTAAAATAACTTTTCACCCTTAATGTTTATTTACTGTCTGCATATGGCATAGCTTGGACAACAAAAGCAGACAAAGAACTTTCAGTTTGGGGCAAAATATGCAAGAGCGCCATTGCCAGAAGTAAAAGTCAGTGGGACTTAAGCACTTTTGAAACTGTTACCTATTGTCTATAGCAAGTTTCACTTTCTCTCTCTCTAGCACAGTTCTGGGTTTGTATTCTAAACACTGTAAAAGAATGTTTAAATCCATGCAAACTGTTTATGGGATTTTTTTTAATGAAATAGTACTTGATCTTGACTCTAATTATTTTTAGAAAACCTATAGTTGGGCCTAAACAGACCTAAATTTCTCTTTAAGAAAACTCCTGGTTATGGAGGGAATACAGTAATGTTAAGAGCCTGCTGCTTCCTTGCCTTATGCCATGGGCTCAAACTCATAACCCCAGTGGAGAGGTTAAAAATGCAAGAAAAAAAGCTTTAGTACTTATGTATATTTAGAAAAATATTTTTATACTGAATTTTTGGAAAAAAAGTGTTTGCAAAGATCAATCCTATGCATGGTCCCTGTTATTTCTATGGGTCATTCTTTAGTGCATTTATCTGTATTCCCAATGAACAATTATTAAAGGAAAAAGCAGTGACCTCAGACAGCTTAGTTGTCATTTTTGTATTACAGCAGCAGTATCACCAGTCCTAAGTGTTCAAAACATGTAAATTTGGGTTTCTTTACATTCTGTTCTTTGAGCTTTTAAGGTTCATGTTAAGTTTTTTTTTTTAAACAAAGACTAGAAATTCTTTTAATGAAAGCTGAGATTCTCCGGTAAGTACTTGACTGCAGCTGAGGCTTCAAGAAAAACTCTAGGTAGTGCAAGATTTGACAATACTGCAGTAATTACCAGAGGGTCCCTTTGAGGTCTAGGTCCTCTTGTGCTATATGCTGTGCAAATACATGATGACATGCTCATATACTGAGAATGGTTCAGGGTAAGGACCAGAATCCAACTCACTGAAATTTGTGAGTCTTTCCATTAATATAAATGGGTCTGAAATTAAGTAACAGCTAGGCATAAATGGAAGATGACAATGGAATTCATTGCATGGTCAACCAATATCCTGGGAGATCTAACAGAGCTTCACATAAATTGAATTTTGGACTGTATCACTGGTGGAGGTTCCTATCCTGTACAGCCAGCATAAGAAATTTTATTGCTGCAGTTGTTACTATAGAAACCTTTGTATATATGCAATAAAAGCACCAATTCTGGCTATGTTGCTTAGAAAGAAAATGCACCTCTGGTAACATGGAGTTTTGCTTCACATTATTTGTGTGTGTGTAAAGTAAGCTACTGTGGATGCATACTTAAAATTGTTCTGATTGTATAATTAAGCCTAAAGCTCTTAAATATTTAATCCAATGGAACTAGAACCATTATAATAGTTCCAGTTCCATTGTATAATGCCTTTCAAAGGGTTGTGGAGGTAGGAATGTTGCTGCAGTTAAATAAGGAAATGTATGTCAAGGTTTAAGCAACTTGCTCACATCAAGTCTGTGGCAAACTAGGAACCAGAACCTGTCTTCAAGTTCTAGTGCTCTTCTTAAACCGCTCCACTGTGCTGTCTTTTATATATAAAGTACCTTACCATGGATACTAGTAATTCAGGTAATATGAACATGCCTCTTGAGAGTGAAATATTTGAATGCAAATCTACAACTAAACAGTTACCTTTTTCTCAGTGTAGTTTTAGTAATGAGCTGGTTTATCTAGGAGCTAAAAGCTGTATGTCTCACTGTATTTAATAGTCTCCAGAAGAGTTCAGACCAGCTGTGCTTACAGCACCTTTAGCATCAAAGCCCAGTTACAAAACCCAACACACACACCATCTGAGAAACTTTATTTAATAAAACATACAAAAGTTCAGCACTTCCATAGAAAACTATTTCAAGAGTCTCCATTGTACAGTAGCTGAATGCTGGTTGGGGTTTAAGTTTGGAAAGTATCAGTTCAACACAGTGTTCCCCAAAAGAACACCATTTGAGGTACTGGAAGATATACTGCAATGATTAAGTAGCAGACAAACGCTGCATAAGTTTATTAATTGACTATTTGTATATCCAGGCAACCTGCCCAAGAGCCTATTCCCACTGACTTCATTGGGGGCAGATTAGGGCCCTAGAGCCTTGAAACTGAACTGACAATGGCTGGATACCAACAGGAATAAAAGGGCATTGCCTAATGATTATTGTTCATTCAAGTAGCAACTGTCCAAAGTTATATTTTACAAGCCATTCTTTTTAATAGTTTTGTGCAAAAAAAATTCAAAAATTGCCCCATCACTAAAGACTTGGATTCTCATCTTGTAGTCAACTTTTAAATAGTCCTTGGGCTGTTAGATAAGTTACTAATGCTAATAACCTTGGTAACTATAGTAACTGATTTTAAAATTACATGGTCTGATTCCTTAAACATGTTGACTATGTGTTAAGTGGATTTAAGGACTATACCTTCCACATTCCTTAGCTTTGGTTTAGTTTCTCCTGTTTAATATCCTGAGCAAACAAAAGCCCCTTCTTATATTCAAGTAAAATAAATAATGTAGCAAGAGGAAGGAACCTTTCTTGCAGTTCTTAACTGGACTTTAAGGGATAAGATTTTGAAAATCAGGGTTGAGGTCAATGAGCTACCACATTCCTCCTTTGTGCATGGAATTAGGTATTCTTCTTAAACATCACTTGTGCTTACAAAAGTGGAAGCACAGGAAAAAGTAGGCTGAAAGACAGCCCTAAGTTGTTAGGAGCAAATACACTTTTAAAAATAATACAAAAGGGGTTCCAAAAACATAAGTATTGGTGTTAGCAGAAAAACAAACATGAATCAGTGAGAGGTTAGATGTGGAGTTGCTTCTTCCCCTAACATGACAAAGCTTAACATATAGGTTTACAAAACATTAACCAAATTTTTAATGATTAATTTCAATTAAGGTTTTTAAGTATGAGGCCATTGCAAACCCTGAAGGAGAGCATTTAAATCCAAACACTACAGCTTATATAAGTACTCAGTTTGTTTCTCATGCATCTTTCATTAGCCAAACTAAGTGAAATGAATAAAATAAAGGGGGAAATATTAATCAGTTTTTAAGTACAGGAGTTTACATTAGTTTTACAGGTTACATCAGTTCTTAGTTTCAACCTGTTATGTTTTTTGACCTTAGACTATCCCTTTAAGCAGATGGAATTTTAAATCAGTTTTAAAGTTTTACAAAACAAGGTAGACATGCTAGCAATTTTAGGTGCCCAAGTGAGACCGCTTCCAGGGTTCTGATTCAGTGAAGGCTCATCCCTTTCTGAAAATCAGGTTCCTTTAAAAGGTAAATTGAGCAGCCAAAATCCCTAGTTACTTTTGAAAACCTTACACCTGGTTTTCTAACTACTGAAAAATTAAATGTGTAACACAGCTTTCACTCATGTGCAAGCAGCATTTTGTCTATGAACATGCACTTCAAAACACTGTCAACATAAGTATATTTCTCTGTGTACATAAGAAAATAAGAGGGAATAGTTAAATGAGAGGCAGGCACACAAAATCTGGTAGAGATTGCACATCATGGATCGCATAATTAAATCTGTCCCTGTTCCCCTGTGGATAGCACACAGCATTGCTCTTTTAATAAGTAAAGATTGGCAAATAGCAGTTAAATAAGAAATGCTACTTCCTCTAAATACACAGAATATCACTCACTTCAAACTGCAGCTTCTACAGTTACATTTTCCCATGGATGTGTAATAAGCATACAAAAAATTGCACCTTTGTCTCCTACTGGACTCTCTGGTGCAGGGAATCAAGATTCTGAACTGTAATGTGCCTTAAGCATGTCATAATAGCTTGAAACATGATAAATGCACTAGGATTCAAAGGGGTAAAAAAAACAGGGTTCAAGTGCAAGGGGAGAGAAAAAAAAGGAATTCTTCCATCGTTACTGATGCTTCTTCGGCGGAACCCGGGATTTTGCAATCACAATAGGAACGGCAGACAGCAACCCAATCAGTAGAGCCCAGAGTGGGCGGTAGAAGAGCCACCCCACAGAAATAGTTAGCAGAGAGAGCGAGGTGGCTGTACAAAAAGCAAAAGCTTTAAGTCCAATATTAACCAGATCTCGAACAACAGGAAGCCAATCCACTGTGGGTGGGAAGAAGAATTAAACAGAAAATGAAATATTTGACAGTGTGAACAGCTGTAAGATTTTATACTGCTAAAAATTTGTGGTTAGAATCCACATCCAGCTGCCAGTGAAATCCACGAAAAGACTCCCATCCATTTCAATGAACAACGGATAAGGTCTTTCCACAGTCCTTTCAATCAGAGGATCGCAGATCACTTTACAAACACTGACAAGCAAAACCTCAACATCTCTGGGAGGCAGTTAAGTGTCATTCCCCTTCTCTTCAGATAGGGGAAAGTCAGGGAAAGTAGTTAAATACCAGTTCCAAGATACAACAATAATGTATGGCAGAGCTGGGAATAGAATTCAAAGCCTCCTAATGGCCAAGCCTGTCCCAAAGCTACAAGGCCATCCTTCTGCCTATGTATAAAATACATAGGATAGACGTGTGTGAAAGTCACAAGAGGAAAGACTAGGTATAACTGGTCACATTTCACTGAGAACTGGAAATTGCATAAACTTCTCTGAGGAGTCTCAAGCATCGTGAATGTTTCTCTCAAAATATGGGATAGATGCTATTTCAGAGCAAGAGGTAGCTCTGGAATTCAATTTAAACAAGTTTAATGTAAAAAATGCTCTTTTGCCAAGTTTATTCTTGTAAGATTTGCCTTAAACTAAAATACAAATAATTCAAGGGCCATTTTTTAGTTCAGTGTCTGTACAGCGCCTAGCACAGTGGTGGCCTGGGACTCAAGGCATTACTGCAATACAAATCACAACAATTCAGACTTCAGGTACATAGCAGTTCTGTATTTGGAAACAATAGCAGGTCTGATAGAGCTGCATGGGGAAAGTCTTTAAAGAACCTGCCCAGCTTGTGTTATCAGTCTCTGACTGGTAAGCACAGGGTAAGCATCCGCTGGGGACTAGACTGAGAGACGAGACTATGAATTGTGACCTAATCCACATTTCAAATTACATGGGTTCAAGTCTCAAAGTTCTGATCCAGATTTCATACATCCACAAAGCAGATGTTTGGATCTGGCATTTTGGTTCTGATCTTTATTGATTTAGAGGCCAATTGCAAAGTTCAGATCCAGATTCAAATTCTGCACCCGCCAAAAAGTTAATTTTTGTGTTTTGGTCATTTTGTCACTAGGATCCAGCGTTTTGAGTCAGGTCCCGTCTCTAAACTGAGCTTTGTTTCTAGTAACAGACCTACCCAAAGTGTGAAGGATTCTGGTCATCAGGTTGATGCCTACAAACATCGCCAGCCAGCCAGCTGCACGGAGACCCCAGGTCTTCATGGTGTTACTTTCATGCTCTTTTTGAAACACCTCCTGAAACCCAAACACTGTTATACATTGCCCATTTCTGGGTTCCTTCAAGCCCCAAATCCTGCTGCTTCCTGAACCTTATGAATAAATACATCACAAGGGATCATGCTTGTAAATATTAATGCTTCCCAAGAGATACAGGGCCATTTGCAATACTACCTTGGCTACTAAAAGTGTAGCTTTTTTCCCCTCCCTCAACAGCAGCCCAACATGTTACAACAGTGGCCAAAGGGCAGGGCCAAGGCCATCTTTGTGGAGTCCTAACTTGGTCCACAACATTTTCTGTCACACTTTGTGACTAAAGGTGAGGACACACCTGAAAAGTGCACAAGTGTTGTTGCTGATGAACTCAAATAAGGAACATCCATGTCCCTACCAAGGAAGAATCAGATACACTAGTTTTTTATTAAATGGTTGTTTACATCTCTGTAAAGATTGCTGCCTTCTCTCTCTCCTTATCCAAAACACATGCACTAAAATCAGCAACCTCCACTGGGACCAGGGAAAATTGTAGAAGATCTGCATATTAATTAATTGTGTTTTTATTCAGAAGAGATGTGTTTTGCTGACTAGAAATTTGGGCATGTTTCAAAAACAAGACACTGCCTAGCAAACAGTTTTAGTAAAGGAGATTTTCAGAACCACATGTACAACATGAATGAATTAAGTTCATACATGCTTTGAGATGCTCTGCAACTGCTTATAAAGATTTTATAGTAGGAAGACACCTCCTGGAAACTACTTGTATCCTATTTGGACCAATCTCTACATTGGTGGTGTCTCAGTTTCTGCTGAAGTAAAAATATATTAAGGGTCACATCTTACAACAAAAGTTGTTACTATTTCTTATCTCTTTCAAGACCAGCCTGAAGCAAGATCCAGTTCACCAGCTTTTGGGAACTCAAATACTTGGCATCAAGGATCTTTGCAGCAGGGCACAAAACAATCACTAATGGAAGCCAACCTGCCGGGGAGTAAGTGAATCATCAAACTGCTGGGACATGCAGGGTTTATTGCAACCCAGTTAATTGCCTGAGGGTTCCCACCCAACTGTACTAACAATAATTGTATTTCAAACCTTTAGGTCCCTTAAAAGGGATGGATTTTGGAAGGGGTAAGGATGGAATTACAGGCTTTAATTAAAAAACTAACTTATTTTAAAATATCACCTTTAGAAAGTATTTGGGTGATCATGAAACAAACAGATGGCAAACAATGTGGGGGGGGGGACACGACAAAGAATGCCATTTACAACAGAGTTGTTGTAGCTGAGTTGGTCTCAGGACATGAGAGAGGCAAGGTGGGTGAGGTAATATCTTCGGTCCAACAACAGATATTACTGTACCCACAGTCGCTCTCTCATTTACAGCAGAAGTAAGCAGTAGCAGAAGGAAGTTATTTTGTGTGGTAACTTTTGCCACAAATCACACTTTAACGAGCAGGAATGAAACAGCCTAACTGGCTGCTGCTGATAGGGTAAGAGTACACAGCATTTGCATTCTTCTGAGGCAAAGTCAAGGTTAGGCACACACAAAGACCAGGGTGGGGGGATGAGGGAGGTGGACACAGGCTCACAACTGTCTTGTCCTCCAGCAGTGAGATTAGAGGCAGGAGAGGCAATACTCAGACCAGATTTCCTCTGTCCAGCATCAGACTGGTAACTTACCACCCGATCTTTCCTCTGCAAATGAAACGTGAAGAGGGAGGAAACTCACTGTCCCATTCCCTGCTTCCTGCTACCTCCTCCAGTTTCAATGCTAGCTGTCTCCAATAGTTTACTCATGCTGTGGGATAACTCACCTCAGCAGAGAGCTCACCAGGATAAAGAATCTGCAGGACATCTCCAGACTTGGTTTGGTATGAAACCAACTGGTCCCCTCGCTGACGAGCAATCACGGACACCTTACAAGAGGCAGAGGAACCAATCAAAGAGCTTTACTCGTTACAGCACTGGGGCCTTAGGGAGCAAATCACTGGAGAACCTGAAGATTTACCACATCTGCTGGGCCCAGGTGGGACTTGTCTCCGCTCAGACCCGCATAGAAGAATGAAACACGAAGGTCTCCCACCTGGAAATACGGAAATCACAAGTTAATAAAAATTTACTTCAACAAAAGGTTCCCAGTGAAGCCACTCTGCACGGGAACGTCATGGGAGAATCATAGAATATCAGGGTTGGAAGGGACCTCAGGAGGTCATCTAGTCCAACCCCCTGCTCAAAGCAGGACCGATCCCCAATTAAATCATCCCAGCCAGGGCTTTGTCAAGCCTGACCTTAAAAAACTTCTAAGGGAGGATGCTGTGCCATAAGGCTTTGCACCAGCATATGAGACAGCCAGGTAGGATTCCTGGGTTGTGATTTTTCCACGCTGGGTTGGGAGAAGGTGAAGGCTGCAAAGACAGCACAACTCAAGTCCCAAAGGAGAGCAAGGTTTATGCCACTTTCCCCTGTCTGATTTAGGAGTGGCAAGGATGGGCTCCCAAAGAGAGTTACAGCTAGCTATCCTCAGCCGCAGGCAGGCAGCGCCAGCCAGCAGTGACCTGGCTCACTCATTACTGCGTTCAGTTCACTTGCACTGAGCAGACCTAACTCAGACAGGCCAGTTAGACACTGATGAAACCCACCTATGTGAGAATAGCAGTAGCCCTGCTCCTGTTTCTTTCCATTTAAAAGCATCTTCTTAGCCTGTCAGTCTAACATACAGGAAGAAGACACTCAAGAAGAGAAAGAGGAGGGTAACGGCAGGATAAGAAGCTCGTTTGATATACAGAAATTAATCACTCTTCCATTAGCTCTGCAGTCAGAGCTAAGTCGGCAAGCTGCTCAGCACTATGACTTGCATTGATTTCAATGGGAGATGAGAGTGGTGTGCAGCTTGCAGGATAAAACCCTATGTTTTCTTCAATGAATAGATTTTAGTTGCTGCCTTGATGATCTCTGCAAAGCCCTTTCATCTTACTTCTGGACGCCTGGGATTCTCGCTGTGATAAAAGTAATCTTCTCTTCGAGTGATGTCAGCATGTGGATCCTCCAGTTTCGACAGGCTCATCTGCTTAAAACTGTCAATTTTCTCAATAAGACCTGAGCAGAATAAAGAGCCAAATGTAGGTCTCAGGTGGCGCATTGACTTCAGGATCCATTGTGTTAGCCCTAGACAGCCATTTGAAAGTCTACCATCCCAAAAGATAATGAACCAAAAGCCATCTGCAGTGCAATTCCAATGAGCTTAATGGTGTTACCCCAGCGATGAACTTGACCCAGTGTGTATTTGTTATAATAAGTAAAAAACATCCCTTACCTTTTGAAAGAAAGAAACTGCCCACCTGGACATCAGGAGCAATTGCAGTGAAAGATTCCACAGCCATGGCACTTGGGGAAAAGAAATAATCTCTGTATAAATTCTAGTATTATGAGCATGCTCTTGATCAACAACATAGAATACGCAGAAGCACAAAATACTGACCCATGCTGACAGACAGACAAAAACCTGTGAGTGTGAGAGTGTACCAGTGAGTTAAATAACCGCCATGATGTAAAGATAAATACATTAGAAGATTGTTAGGTGCTCAGATACTACAGTAATAGGACCATTAATAGTTATTAAGGTCAGAAGGGGCAATTATGATCATCTGGTCTGATTCCTGCATAACACAGGTCAGAGAATTATACCAGGTCATTTTTCACATCTAGCCCATAACTTCTAGTTGAGCTAGATCACCTCTTTTAGAAAGCTATTTAAGACTTCACATGATGAAGAATCCATCACATCCCTAAGTAACTTGGTCCAAGGGTTAATTACCATCATGGTTTAAAAAATGAATCTTATTTCTAAGTCTGAATTTTCCTAGCTTTAGCTTCCAGCCACTGGATCTTGCTATGCCTTTGTGTCTGGTAAATTAAAGAGCCCTCTCTCAGAAATCTTCTCCTCAAGTTGGTACTTAAAAACCATGATCAAGTCATAGTAGTAGCTGAAGCCCCAGTAGTTTTGGAAGCAGCTATACGTGCTTAATTTTACTACCATAAGTAGTTCCATTGATAACTCATGGCTGTAAAGCAAACAGCATGTATAAGTGTTCGAAGGATCAAAGCCCAAGATACATACAGATAGAGCGCCACCCTACAAAAGAAAGAATAAATTCAAAGGCCACATCTTTTCCCTACAAACTGTTTCTTAGAATTTGAGTCTCTCTTACACTTGTAATAGCTAATGAGGGGATAATGCACTTTGACACATTTAGAACTGACTTGAAAGATATAGGTTCTCATCAGAAAGGCATGAACTGTAAATTTTAGTGTTCAAATCGGTGGGTTTGAGTCAGGCATGTAACTCATTTACAATGGCATTCACAGCTTTTATGGTTTGCACCATTTGACTCTGGGCTGCTACGTATTTTATTGTTATTCCTGTGGCAGCCCTAGAAGCAGAATGTGATTTGATTTCAAATAATAATCTTAATGGTAGATCTGGTTGGAAAATGTCAATAAAAAAAATAAAGGAAAACTAACACATAACAGTCCCTCCACCCTGCCATGTTTTCTGACCAGCTCTAAGTTATTTGCATAGCTCAGGGTGCCAAATTTGTTAAAAATACATTGAATATATTGGAAACAAAATTCCACTTGCATAAAAATGCTTCAGTTTATGGGACATTTGTGAAAGTCCAAATCTCCAAAGCAAAGATGCAGAGATTTTTCAAAACCCCAAATGCCAGTTTTCCCACCTATCCTTATAGACATTCTTTGCCACATCGCACCACTGGAAAATGCTCAGATACTACCATGATGAGGGTGGTATCAGAACCTGTACGGAATATTATTTGTATTACCATAGTGCTTAGGAGTTTGTAAATCAGAACCCCACTGTGCTAGGCACTGTACAAACACAGGACAAAAAGAAGGTCCCAGCCCCAAGGATCTTACAAGAATAACTCAAAAGTTAATAAGTCAATAAGTCAAAATGTGGCAGCAGGGAGTAATTAAAAATAAATTATGCCTTGAGTGATTGACACAAACAAGTCTGTGATCTTGCATATGCTCTGTCAAAAGATGCAGGCACTATTGCATCTGGCATGACAATCACATGGGATGTCATTCTATTTTCGTATTTTTAATAGCTCCATGCTTCATTGATGGATTATGAAAGTCAGAAAGGAATCCTTTCTAGTTTTCCTACTTGGAGGCAGCACACTCCAGAGGCACAAGAATACAGTTGGAAGTCAGGCAGACCCTTGCCTATTAATTATTAGCTATAATATAAATAACTTAATCTTGGCTCCACTGTTGATTCACTGTGGTACCCTTGGGCAAATCCCCTCCCCCGCCCTGTCTGTACCTCAGTTTCCCCACCTATAAAATAGCGATAATTCTCACCTACCTCAGAGTGCTGTAAGGACTAGTCAGTTAGCATGGGTATCAAATTCAAAAATATTATCTTACAGAAGTCAGAATTACCTGGGGTTTTTATGGCCAATCTCTCGATCAAAGTTTCTGCTGTTCACAACTTCTGATTTCCATTCAGTGTCTAAGGAAAATGGGATAGAAGTTGGGAAGAGAAGAGTTAAAAACACTAAAATCAAGAATGTTCTGCTTAAATGCTACAGAAGGACTGACAAGTTTTAGGCAACGTGCCTTATACTTGCAGTAACATTCTTTACACCAAGGTATATATTTAAAAAAGGTACCATATATACACCTGCATCTCATGACATATTTATAAAGGAATGGAAGGATTTAGGGAAAGGCTACCTCGTGTGAAATCCTGACTCCACTAAAGTCAATGGGAGTTCTCAGACTGATTTTAGTGGAGCCAGGATTCCACCCCTGGTTCCCATCACTGGACGATTTCTGGCTGGCTGAGAAAGGAATAACTGTTCCGCTGGAATAAGCTGCTTCAGTGTGGTGATACAGCAGACAGAGAGGGGAAGAAGCCCCAGTAGGACACAATGTTGTGCTACTGTCTTCACCGCTAAGAAACACAAAGCAGCTTCTTGAGATTTTCAGCACTGGCTCTGGCAGCTTCCTTCTTACTCCTGCAGCATTATCATCTCTTCCCCCTTCTTTCTGTAGCTCATCTGCTGAATAAGGAAAGCTCCATATTTCCATGCAGGGACAAAGACAAAGCAAGGGATCCTCATTAAAGGGTGAAGTGAGGGTGCTTGCATGGAATGCTCTCATGTGTGACCTACTGACAACTATTGGATGGAATACACCAGTCTATATTAGTTCCCTTCTAATGTAGAGCAGCTCCTTTAGCTCACAGCCACCAGTTCTGGTCCTGATATATCTCCATAGCAAGGAGCTCTGTATTCCAACAGGCTGATGGTATTTTTTATAATCATGCACATGGCTTGTTACATACCCACATTACATGCCCACGTGCTTGAATCAGGGACAAATGAGGCTCAGAGACTAATCTCCTGAGATGTGATGACTCAGAGTATTTGTTTTCTGCCATCGGGTAGCTCAGAATTGGAGGGAAATAATCCTCTCTACAGCTTCTGCCAGATGGGCATTATAGTTTTTGCCAAATGCTTGTCAAAAGGCGGAGGCACTCAAGATACTGGGCGTTTCCACTGGCTGATACCAGTGCCTGAGCAGTCTCTCAATACGTTGAACATAAAGTATGAAATACACATGCCATTCCTCCCAGTCACCCACTCGGACTATCCAAGCCTGAAGACATTTTGGGATTTCTAGGTTATTCATGAACAGCGTCCCAGTTGGTCCCCATCTCAATTACCTCATGGAACAAAGTCTCTGCCATTTGCTAAGGGAGCATGGAATGAATCTTTCCCTGATCCTCCAAACCCCTTTCTTCTCATCCTAGCAGGGTACTATAGGACTTATTTTTAAACCAGCATGCAAACCCCATTTTGAATTCAAAGGGGGAGAAGTGCTTTTGTACTGTGCACTGATGAACTTACTATATGAATATCTTGTTTCTTTCTTAACTTCACCATTCTCCTCATATTCTCTGCAGAAGAAAACACACAGCATGAAGGTCAGGACAGGGCCCACCGCACAAGTGAAACATACAGGAAGCCCATGGGAAACGAAGCACAAGCCAAACTTATCTTTAGAATGAAGTAAATGTTTCCCTAAATAATAGATTCTGAACAGCAAGGTTGGGGGGATCCTGCAGACAGGTATCATGAAGTGGCACACACCCTGCCCTTCCCCTATAGCTAACTGGAAGGGAGGCGTCCACTAGATTAGTGGCGGGGAGCCCAACATGGGAAGGACTGAACCACTGCCCTAAACCAAGGACTCTTACTGGCATTAGCATCATATGCACATTATAGGTAGTTACTCTTATGGCCGGGTGTAGAGTACAGATACCTACTCTAGAGTAGAGACAGTACCCAGCTAGCACAGGTATAAATAGCAGAGTAGACAGTGAGGCACAACTATGGCAAGTAGGGCAGAGATTCCTACACACTGTAGGGTTCAGGGATATACCCTACACAGCTCTATACCACACCCAACCAGTGCCTCCCAGGTCTACACTGCTGCCTCCCTGCTGCCAGAGCCTTTCCCTCCTGTAGTGAAAGGCTCCGGCAGCGGGGAAAGGCTCTGGCAGAGGGGAGCTACCAGAGCCTTTCCCCGCAGCTGAAGCCCTGCACTGTGGCATGCTACACACTGCAGCGACAAGTGCCTTTCACTGTGGTGCGTAGCTACATGTGTGGTGCCTGTACTTTACACAGTGCCGTAAATGCAGACTCTCTCTAAACTGGGGACCTCTTGTTTTCTGCATCTTCAAAATTTTCTAGATGATTGTTTTCTGTGTGTTATGATAACAGTTTTCCAAACAGTGAGTCCTGATTCCACACCCAAAGCTACACACATCCATAACGAGGTTTTTATTATAACAAATGTGTTGTTGTTTCATGTCAGTCAAATAATAAAATAAATAATAATAATAAATAATAATAATAATGCTTTGCTCTTCTATTGCACCTGTCAGCAAAGCAGCTAAAAGACCTTTCCTACATTCACTCTTGAAAGCTGCACAGCCCACTGGGAGGAAGGTACCACTAAGATTATTACAAACTCCAATGAACTGAAAGTTTTGGATGACCCTGAGACATTCAAGAAACTGGAATTTACAGAAATTAATTTTGGTTTTTATATGACTGTTGAAATTGCAGGGGGGAGGGGTAGAAGAAGTTTGGATAATCCCAAATTCAGACACGGTTTTTCCTGTGTAGCCATTTTATAGATGGGCAAATTCAGACAGAGGGAATTAAGTGATTTGCCCAAGGCCACATACTGAGTTACTGGCTGTTGGCAGGGCTGAGAATATAACCCATGAATCTGGATTCCCAGGCCTCTGTTCTAACCAGTATATCATACTAAATATATTTTAAAAAATTTTAGGTTATGTTAAGAGCATGGTATTGACTAGACACTTCCATAGAGTTTAAGGCCAGAAGGGACCCTTAGATCATCTAATCTGTTTACGTTTCACCTAGTTACCCGTTCATTGCATTCCAGCCAATGATCAAGGGCTGTAATTTACCACAGAATTCACATTTTAAATTGTGGGTTTTATTTGTTCTAAGAAAGTTCATCATTATTGAGCTTGAGGGGAAGAAAGGAAGAATCTATGTTTAACATGGAGAGGTTTCCAGATCCAGCAGAAGCCATTTAAAATGCATTTACTTTTTGGCAAAGGAGGTCAAAAATGAGCTTGTGCCTCCATTCTGGAGTTCGAGAGTTCAACAGTGGGGAGAGTTCAGCTGGGTGATACCAGAAAGCGTTCTATACTCTGCAGCTAGACTTTGCGCTTAAAAAACTTAAGACATCAGGAGCAAATGCTTCGAGATTATGGGCTGCAAAATGATGAATGCAGGGAGAAGTCCTAGGCCGGGGTGGCCAACCTGTGGCTCCGGAGCCACATGTGGCTCTTCAGAAGTTAATATGCGGCTCCTTGTCTAGGCACTGACCTCAGTGCTGGAGCTACAGGCGCTGACTTTCCAATGTGCCCAGGGGTGCTCACTGCTCAACCCCTGGCTCTGCCACAGGCCCTGCCCCTACTCCATCCCTTCCTGCCCCCTCCCCGAGCCTGCTGTGCCGTCGCTCCTCGCCCCTCCCCCAGCCTTCTGCATGCCACAAAACAGCAGATCGAGAGGGAGGGGGAGGGGGAGGTGCTGGTCGGCGGGGCTGCCGGTGGGTGGGAGGCACTGGAAGTGGGGGCAGGGGGACTGATGCGGGGTTACTGTCGTATTACTTTGGCTCTTTGGCAATGTACATTGGTAAATTCTGGCTCCTTCTCAGGCTCAGGTTGGCCACCCCTGTCCTAGGCAATACTGAGCCACAAAGACCCATGGGAGTCAGCAGGGTTCCGCAGGGGCACATCCACATTGATCAGTCTGTACAATCCTTAGTGCCACTTTTAAAAAAAATTGATTTCTATACTTTTTAGAAAAGTGTATTCAACTGTTTTTGTAAATTATAATAAATTATGCATGTATAGATTCTACTGACATTGCCTACAACAAATTAATATTCCAGGAGCCTATGGAATTGTATCAGAAAATGGAAGGTAAAAGCCACAGCTGTATCTTAGATTGCAAGAGGTCTGATATAGTACTATATGAGGTTAGGGGGTGGGAAAACATTTCACCTACTGCTGGAGGTTGTTGGGATTCTCTTAGACTCTGCTCCTGCAATGGGGTCCACCCGCATAGAGCTCATTACAGGATTGGGGCCAGAATCACTAAACCAAAATTAAATGTAGGGAAGATTAAAGGAAACTGTGAAAACTCAAGGGCTCTTGGGTCATCACGTTACACCCCCCCTCCCCCCCCAAAAAAAACCACACACAAAAAACGTTAATTAGCCAGCACCTTTTCCTTAAATTGTAATTGGATTCTGGTAAGAAGTAAAAATAACGAGCCTACGACTTACTTGGAGTCTTCATATTCTACCCACTGATACATTTCCACCTGACGTTTCAGTTTGACAGCGTGGATGGAGAGCCCATAGCTGGGATCAAACAAAGGCTATTAGGATATAAATAAAATACAAGTCAGTCTAAAAAGCTGTATCTCAGATAACTCCAACTTTTCATTATTGATTCCAGCAGAGCAGAAACCTGTAAATTTATCTTGGAGAAATCTCAGTTTATTGTGATGAAAAAGTAAAGGGGGTGTCATGTAAAATTTTTCCTTCTGAAATAAAAATGAAAAGAAAAAGGCCCTGGTGACATGCAGCAAGACAGACGATGGAATAAAAGTATAACAACGCATCAGGAACAGTTATTTCTCTGCATTTCTATGCTGTAGCTTCTTTCATCTGAGGATCTTGAAGAATTTTACAAACATTAACTAAGCTTCCCAAAATCACGTGATAAGATCCATTTTGTGGATGAGACACCACATTTATCACTGTCAAAAGTATGTGAAATTCCATGAAGCCACAGAGATATCTCAGTGATGGACATGCTGTACAAATCTTTTTTAAAAAGGGAGCACTACACCCTATCTGCTTATACCACTGGTGAATTTGACCTGAAGAAACTGAGACAGCAAGTCATTGGCACAGCAAGGAAATAGAACCAGGAATCCTGGTTCACACTTCTAACCATTAAACCATGCATGAACCCACTTGAAGAGAAACTTTTATTCTTTTCTGCTGGCTGCTTTTCCATCACATTCTCTCTTGCAAAAAGAGCTGACAAACAACATCACTATCTCTAGAATAACCAGAAGATGTACAGCCTCTGCAACGTAAGATCCTCAGGAATGCACAGCTGGCTCCCAAACACACAGCACAGGAATGGGGAGGAACATTTTCAGATGGGAGGTTTACAGCCCACAGTAGTATTTCATATCAAGCATGCATGGGTTTAATCTGGCGGTAAAGAGTTTTTCTTTCTTTTAGTTCATGCATTATTTTCAAACCAACTATTGTTTACCTACCTTTGATGTTCTAAGGGCACCTGACAAGTGCACTAGTTTTCCCTCGTTCTGTTGGGACACACTGTGAATATTGTCAAGAGGGACCACAAGAGAAAGCCCCTCATCAAGGGAAGTGGCTGTCTTCAAGGCTCGTCCCTATACTCAATTAAAAAAAGAGAAAAAAACATGTGGAGGTACAGTCACGCACTGCCACTTTGTGTTAGTTTAGTAGGAGTTGGAGCCACAGCTTCCATTAAGTGCTAATAGGTTCAGCCTCCATGCATGTAACCAAGGAACACATCTGCACTTCCCAGCTGTCGCAATCTTATGTCTGATACTTACTTAAGAGAGTAGTACTTATTTGTGAAACTAACCTCACTGATGTTACTGGAACTACTCATGTGCACAGGAATTACTCCCATGAGTAAGAGTCTGTGGGATAATCAGACTAGCAATAACAGGTGGCACCCTTAAAAAAAAAAAAAACAACAACCACCACCACCCACTACCCATACATGTAGCTCTACTGAAGAAAACAGAACTGCTCCTGATTTACACTAGCATGAGCGATCAACCCAGCAATCCTTATGCATGTACCACTCACAATTACTTTGATGGACATTGCAGGCACATACAAGTTGCAGGCTAGGACCCTGAAATTATTCCTCACCTTTTACCTTACCTGTTGTTTTTGAATAACTGCAATGGTGGTACCATCGTGAGTCTGTTCCACTGTCCAATTGTTCTGATTTATGATCTAGCAATTTTTTCTTCCCTTATTTTCAGATTATTGTTCCTTGTCCTACAATCTCCTAAACCTGTGAACAGTTCCCTTCCTTCATTTATATAGTGATGGTTAGAAAATGTTGATGAAAATCTGAAATAAAATTTCACAAAATTCTGCTCCCACCCCAAAGTTTCCAACCAGCTCTAACTATAAATACCTTCAGGATAACAGATTATGGCCTCAATCCCACAAACTCTTATGCATGCAATTAACTTTACAACCATGAGTAGTTCTGTTGATTTCAATAGGACTTCTCATGGTACTAAAGTTGAGAACATGCATGTTTGCAGAAGACAGGGCCCAAGATCATCCTAGGAATTAATCAAAATAGATCTGCCCAGTTTGGCTAGGTGCATTAACTTCCTTTCATGTAAGTACAATGAAGCTAGCTGAAAATTTAGCCTTGCAATATACCAAGAGAATGAAGAAGCAATGAGAGAGTAAAAACCAGGCTGGATAAAAATGATCACCCCTGCTCGCTGATGGTAAGTCATTTTCTGAGAGTGGTGAAACAAGTCAGCTAGATAACCTCCAGTTCCCATATTCAATAGTGATTCATTCTGTGCTCCTGCAGCACATCAAGTCCCTCCTCACTACAACTGCCCCTCAGCTGTACAGCACGAAGCAGAAGTTACATACACAAATGAGGTGCACTAGCACATAGCAGACACATGCAAGTCCAAACAAACTTTTCCAATCACACTTGTCATGTGCTGTTGACCCACCTTTCTCCCCACTTCCCAATCAATCCACTCCTCTGCCAATGGATCTTCTTTTACTCAGTCATATCCTATCTCTATTCTCCACACTCAGTTCTAGATAAAATCTCCATATACAGCTCTACCATCCCATATCATATCCCCCTGTAACACCCCCACCTTCTAGGGGGTGTTACAGGACCAAAGATCAGGCTACAATTCAGGCTCTTCCACATGCATGCCACCTCTCTCAAGTGTAAATTAATAATGAATCCTGAAGACAATCTGAACTGTTCAGCAACCTAGTGTTACAAATATTTTAGCAAGAAGAGCTTTGTCTTGAATAGCACTGGACTTTGGGCATAGAGGTGAACAAGGACTTCAAAAGAAATTCAAAAGTCAATATTGTTTCACTTACCTCATTGGTAAAAAGAAGGTAGAAAGAGAGAGAAAATGCCGCAAGTCCAATTAGCATCCCTCCAGCAGTGTCACTGAGTCGCTCCAGAAACCCTGGCTTGGGCTCACTTGTGATTTTAACATGTTCTTTCTTGCTGCTTGTGTCAGAGAACTGATAAAGAAAAACAAACACTAAATAACTTCTTAGCTAAGGCAGAAATTGCTTTGCCACTCACAGGGTCCCTTGTTTAAAAGGTGCATCTCCTGATTTAGAGCAAACCTGATCTCTGTCCCAGTTAAACATTTGTCTCATCTCACTTTTATTACTTTTAGTTATTTATACCAGAAAAAACTGTAAATAAACAGAGGTTTATTGAATAAGGTAACTTACACAATAATAGCCCAGTGTACTCTTTAAAGCTGCCTGAGATAGGTTTTGTTAGGTTTCTCATTTTGTGTCAATATCACATATTTGGGCCTCGGCAGGTTCAATTATATTCCTGGCGTCCCTGCCATATAAAAGTGGAGCTGAGACTAACACATAATATTTTACATTACCATGGAATAACTGAGTGTTTTTCAAAAGTAAAGACCTCTCTCCCTCTTATGAAGCATCTAGGGCAATAAATGGAGACAGCTGATTTGATCTAAACACATATTATTCTATTGTCTTCAGATTAAAAGCAAGGTAATATTGGAGTGGAGGCACTCGGTATTTATATGGGTGGTGAGGAATAGCTAGAAACAGTTTGATAATTGCTTTAGGTAGCTAAATAAGATTTGCAAGTTTGGGGATGTTTTTTAGAAAATGCTCAGGAAGGGAGTGACCACCCCACCACTTTTTGTTCCGATCTGAGCATTGGCTAGAACACAATTTTTATATCCTACATGCAGACTGACTCTTACAACCACACACACACACACACTTCCCGCAGCACCATGAAGCCACCCAGTTAAAACACAACACGGGAGAGCAGCGGGGAGACTCCGAGGTGCCGCCGCGCCCCGGAGGGAGAAGCAGCCAGCGGGCAGGGGCGAGTCAGCAGCGGGGCAACCCTGGCAGCGGGGTTACGGGGCGGGAACGTGAGTTATTCCCGGACAAAGGCTCCCCACCCGGACTCACACACTTACGTGCCCGGACATCTTCAGCCTCAGCCGGGCGCGGCTGAAGCCCGGGCTAACGCAGCAGAGACGGGACACCCGCGCTGAGCTAGCCCCGCCAGGCTCCAAACCCCACCCCAGAGGCTCCGAGGCGCAGACTCCGCGCGCAGCGAGAAACTTGCCGCCCTAGGACAAAATGTTGCCTACAGAACTTTAGCCCGGCAGCTACGCCCCAGAGCAAGGCATGCTGGGAAGTGGGGTTCCAAACTGAGAGTTGGCGTGGGGCATGCTGGGAAATGTAGTTTCACGCTGTGTCGCCGTAGGGCATGCTGGGAAATGCAGTCCACGCGCGCGAGAAGGGTGCTTCGGGCGAATCCGAGCCGGGACAGCTCGCTGTCACAGGGCCCCATGGGAAACGCAGTCCTGTAAGAACTGTAAGAAGCGCGGCAAAACGCAAAGCACGCCGGGATAGGCGGAAGGGTGGCCGGCAAAGCTCCGGGTCCTGCCTGCGGCCCCGGCTTCCCTAACGGCTCCTCCGTTGAGCTGCGACCGATTGAGGTCGCTCTCAATCAGGCGCGGAGTCGGGCAGCCCGGGGTCCTTCTGGGAACGGAGTGAGAGGTCGCAGCGTGGCGCGCCGGCCGCCGCTGGTTCAGGCGCTGGCGGGGACGGACGGGTCGCTGGCTGGGTCAGTCAGTCGCCGCGGGCCGGAGCTGCGGAGAGACCACCCCATCCCTCACCATGTCCTACTGCAGGCAAGAAGGTGCGTGGCGGGGGGAGGGCCGGCCCTCCCCTCGGTGCTGGGGGGGAAGGGCCTGCGGGGACGTTGTGTGAAGGGCCCGCTCTCAGGGGCGCGGCTTGGGGGCTGCGGGCTGGGGAAAGAGAGCGCGTGAGGCGGAGGGCAGCCACGGTGACCCCGCGTGGGGTAGAGGGCACGCGGAGCCGCCTTCCTGCCCGCACGTGGGGACAGGCGGCGCCCTGCGCAGCCGTCACGGGCAGTACTCCTTCGAGGGCCATAATTCATGGGTGCAGTGCGGCTGGCTAGCCTCGGGGGTTGTAAACCAGGAGCCCTTCCCCCGTGTTTGCCTTCGGTTTTCTGAGCCTTTAGGGTTTGCTCGTGTCCCATTTTCATGTTTTTTTTCCCCCTCTCAATCATGACCGCTAGGGGTTTCTTTTATTTAAAAAAAAAAAAAATACAGTTGAGTCTCTTCATTCCAGCAATTGCGGTGTTAAGAAATACATCGCCTATCATGAGATTTGTGATAAAATAATGAGAGTTGATCGCTCACTGGCACAAGATGTCTCTGAGGCCAGAGGTTTAGTAGGCATCAAATAAGGCTTAGGCATATGTACACATGGTAAAAATACCCAGTTATGCTACAATGTAAAAAATAAAACTCTTGCACTTTGCAGCATAAGCCATTTTATAGCAAGCGTTAAATAAGAACCTACTCTCAGGGCTAGTCTACGTGGTGCCTCAGGGGGTTTGGGTGAATTCTAAAACATGCCAACGTTCTGCCCTAAGCATTTCAGGATTCACACTCCTCTAGTGCACGTTGCCACACTGTGTGGATGAGACTTAATTGTCTACTATCTGTTTACCTTGTACCTTCCTGTAAAGGGCTGGTGCTGTCTGTGCTGGAGATGCAATACTGGGTTATATGGACCACTCATTCAATCTGGCACTGTAATTTCTATGTCTTTTAGCCAGATTGCACTGTGGTTGTGCTAGCTTTCACTATCTGAGCTGGGTCAGTACTCAGATGGGAGAACAAGGAAAACCCCAAAGCTGCACAGGATGGTGTGTAAGATGTACCGGGAGCATGCCAGTTTGGCTCCACATTGACATCCTAGTATGGCACTACTGGGTGCGGGCTCGAGGGTGGGGCTGGGGATGATGGGTTTGGGGTGCAGAAGGGTGCTCCGGGTTGGCCGGGGGTCTCGGGGTTCGGGCGCAGGCTTACCTCGGGTAGCTCCTGGTCAGGAGTGCAGCGGGGGTACTAAGGTAGGCTTCCTGCTTGTCCTGGCACCAAGGACTGCGCCGCACCCCGGAAGCGGCCAGCAGCAGGTCCAGCTCCTTGGCGGAGGCTCGAAAGCGGCTCTGTGTGGCTCTCACCCACGGGAACCGACCAGTGGGAGTGCAGAGCCGGTGCTTGGGGTGGGGGGCAGCGCATGGAGCCCCATGCGCACTCCCCCCCCCCACCCCCCCGGCCTAGGTGCCGGACCTGCTGCTGGCCACCCAGCTCTGAAGGCAGCACAGAAATAAGGATGGCAATACCACAACTTTCCTACAGTAGCCAGATTTCACAGTCTGTGACATGTTTTTCATGGCCAGGAATTTGGTAGGACCCTATATATCATACCTACTGCTTCACCGCTATTCACTAGGCCAGTAACCCTGTCGAGGAAGGACATTAGGTTGTTTTGGCATGATTTTTTCTTGAAAAATCCATGCTGGCTATTCCTTATAACCCTGTTATCCTCTAGGTGCTTACACATGGATTAATAATTTGTTCCAGTATTATTCATGGCTGCAAAGTTTGCTTGACAGGGTGGAGGGTTTGCAGTCATGCACTCTATAGTGTTTGAAATAGCAATTGCCACAAAGACACTTCACACATCTAACTGGTATATTTCAGACACATCGAAATGAAGATTAGTAAATATTTCACCAAACGTTTATACATCTTGTAATTTGTATGTGTCCACTAATGGCAGTCATGTTACCGAGAGCTAGGAAAGCCTTAATTTCTAATCCTACCCTCCCTGTTGATTCACTGTGGTAGCTTCAAGGAAATGTGAGATAGAGGGAGGCTATTGTATATCACCCTTTCTCTTCCCTCCCAAATGAAGGATTATTTCCCAATGAAGTTTCCAACACTTCCTTTTGGGAGACTGTTCTGCAGTCTCATAGACTTCAGTTAGAAAAATTTACCCTGAGAATCATCCTAAATTTCCCCTAAACTTTCCATTACTCTAGTTTCAGAGTAAAAAGAAAAGGAGTACTTGTGGCACCTTAGAGACTAGCCAATTTATTTGAGCATAAGCTTTCGTGAGCTACAGCTCACTTGTATACCCTTGGACCTTCACAGTGAGTTCTACCTTTGTAGTGTTTACACCCTTCAAATCTTATGCAGACTGTATTTTTCTATCCTTGATAGTGTTCACAGCACTTCCCAATTTAATATAATCGGCAAATTTAATGTGCTCTTTACTTTGTTCATGTAAATCAGTAATAAAAATATTAAATCCATCCCTAATACAAAAAACCTCCTCAATAGTCCACTAGACACTTGCCTGGAATTCAGCACATGTGCCATTTATCAATACCCTTTGTTTGTGTCCCTTTAGCCAACTCTCAGTCCGTTTGATGATATTGCTATCCAAGCCAGTTTTCAACTTTTCAAAAAGAACAGGAGTACTTGTGGCACCTTAGAGACTAACAAATTTAGTTGAGCATAAGCTTTTGTTTTACTGGCTACTGTAGGGAAGTTGTGGTATTGCCATCCTTAAATTGGTTAGTCTCTAAGGTGCCACAAGTACTCCTGTTCTTTTTGTGAATACAGACTAACACGGCTGCTACTCTGAAACCTGTAACTTTTCAATGTCCCTGATCTTCAGTGAAATGAGCTGTGACCTTGGGTTACAAATTAAGAGCTGCCAGTTTCTTGTTTAACTAGATTGTAAACAGGATATATACAGAGGTGCACCTGAGTTTTAGTTCTTATGGTAACTCAATTGCAAAAATCAATAAATTTTTGACAAGTCACAGTCAAGACTGCCTAAAAGTACTACTGCTCTGTAGCAAATTACCTTACATGCATATTCGAAAGAAACTTCTCCACAAAGAGCAGTAATTCTTAAGGTCACCTTGACGGTAGCCATGCTTGCCAAGATAAGACTAATCACTTTGAATGCTTCAGGGCATAAGATAAACTCCTCCCTAAACCCTGTGGTATCTGCCCCACATCATCTCCCAGCTCCAAATATTCAGCATTGTGGAACTCTACTCCAGTGATGTGCACCCTAATAAAATCTGGCTACAGCTGATTAGATATATTATGGGGTTTTCTAGCTTTCTCTGTTGGAGGAGGAATACTGGACTACATGAATAAATGGTGTAATGTGGTACATAGTTTCTTAGTAATTGACTGATGGTCATTGTTTTTTCTATGCTAAACTTTAACCAGTGCTAGCTAGTTAATATTTTAACTATTAAAAAAAAAAGGTTATCTGGTGTTTGACATCTGGGAAAGATCAGTAGGAAGCTAGTTACTTTGCTTTTAAGTTATGTTGCATCTTCATATGTGGCGAGTGCGATAGGGGGTTTGCAGGTGTTCTTAGCGAGCCAGTGGTGCCTTATGGCTCTGACCTTTAAAGCTCACCTGAAATTAGCCACTACATTTGCCGTTTTTAGCTGCCTTAGTATATCCTAGCGGAAATCCTGCCTATATGCCTCAAGAGAATATGGTTTGGGTCCTGTCTTTACTGTCTAATGGTCACTAAAGTTCAATGCAGAGAAACAAAATGAATTCTTTGCATCAGTCTTCATGGCTGAGGATGTGAGGGAGATTCCCAAACCTGAGCCATTCTTTTTAGGTGACAAATCCGAGGAACTGTCCCAGATTGAGGTGTCATTAAAGGAGGTTTTGGAACAAACTGATAAACTGAACAGTAATAAGTCACCAGGACCAAGTGGTATTCACCCAAGAGTTCTGAAGGAACTCAAATGTGAAATTGCAGAACTACTAACTGTGGTATGTAACCTATCATTTAAATCAGCTTCTGTACCAGATGACTGGAGGATAGCTAATGTGATGCCAATTTTTAAAAAAGGCTCCAGAGGTGATCCCGGCAATTACAGGCCAATAAACCTAACTTTAGTACCAGTCAAATTCGTTGAAACTGTAGTAAAGAACAGAATTATCAGACACATAGATGAACATGATTTGTTGGAGGAAGAATCAACATGGTTTTTGTAAAGGGAAATCATGCCTCACCAATCTGCTAGAATTCTTGAGGGGGTCAACAAGCATGTGGAAAAGGGTGATCCATTGGATATAGTGTACTGAGATTTTCAGAAAGCTTTTGACAAGGTCCCTCACCAAAGGTTCTTAAGCAAAGTAAGCTGTCATGGGATAAGAGGGAAGGTCCTCTCATGGAGCAATAACTGGTTAAAATATAGGAAACAAAGGGTAAGAATAAATGGTCAGTTTTCAGAATGGAGAGAGGTAAATAATGGTGTCCCCCAGGGGTCTATACTGGGACCAGTACTGTTCAACATATAAATGATCTGGAAAAGAGTGTACACAGTGAGGTGGAAAAATTTGCGGATGATACAAAACAACTCAAGATAGTTAAGACCCAGGCAAACTGTGAAGAGTTACAAAGGGATCTCACGAAACTGGATGACTGGGCAACAAAATGGCAGATGAAATTCAGTGTTAAAAAATGCAAAGTAATGCACCTTGGAAAACATAATCCCAACTACACATATAAAATGATGGGGTCTAAATTAGCTATTACAACTCAAGAAAGAGATCTTGGAGTCATTGTGGATAGTTCTCTGAAAACATACACTCAATGTGCAGCGGCAGTCAAAAAAGCTGACAATGCTGAGAATCATTAAGAAAGGGATAGATAATAAAACAGAAAATATCATATTGCCTCTAGAAATCCATGGTACGCTCACATCTTGAATACTGCGTGCAGACGTGGTCGCCCCATCTCAGAAAAGGTACCGCAAAGAGAAACAAAAATGATTAGGGGTATGGAACAGCTTTCATGTGAAGAGAGATTAATAAGACTGGGACTCTTCAGCTTGGAAAAGAGATGACTAAAGGGGGATATGATATGATATGATATGATATATGATGTCTATAAAATCATGACTGGTATGGAGAAAATAAATAGGCAAGCGCTGTTTACTCCTCATAACACAAGAACTACTGGTCACCAAATAAAATTAATAGGCAGCAGGTTTAAAACAAACAAAAGGAAGTATTTCTTCACACAATGCACAATCAACCCGTGGAACTCTTTGCCAGAGGATGTTGTGAAGGCCAAGGCTATAACAGGGTTCAAAAAGAACTAGATAAGTCCATGGAGGATAGGTCCATCAATGGCTATTAGCCAGGATGAGCAGGGATGCAAAACTGTGTTCTGAAGTGTCCCTAGCCTCTGCTTGCCAGAAGCTGGGAATGGGTGACGGGATGGATCACTTGATGATTATCTGTTCTGTTCATTCCCTCTGAAGCCCCTAGCACTGGCCACTGTTGGAGGACAGGATACTGGGCTAGATGGATTATTGGTCTGACCCAATATGGCCATTGTTATGTTCTTTTATAACTTTAATTCTGAAAGGTCTTTTCACATAAAGGGTCCCTAATTTTTTTTAGTGTCGTTCCTAGGTGTCACTGAAATACAAATAATAGTGGGTCCTGGAGTAATTTCTAACCCCAAGTCCATGAATCCTAACAGTTGACTCAGAATCTCTGATAGATGGACACCTATGGTAGCCTTGAATCCCTTCAATGAGGACTCCTCTACATCTCCCCTGGCATCAAGTTCTATTGCCTAACTGCTCTTATAAAGATGTGAATATTTTTCCTAAATTACCCTGCTGTATCTTAAGCTCATTATGTCTTGCTCTGTCCTCGTTGATTAATCAGAATAATTGATTCCTGTCCTCTTCATACCATCTTTTATGTATTTGTAGACAGTTATCCTGTCTCGCCTCAGTCATCTTTTTTTCTAGATTGAACGTAGCCTGATTCTCTTAACCTTTCCTTGTAGGTCTTATTTTCCAAATCTTTTTGTCATTTTTTAGCGGCTCTCCTCTGAACACTCTCCAATTTGTCGTTTTTAAAATGTGATGCCCAAAACCAAACACTGCTCCAATTGAAGACTAACCAGGGTCAAGTAGAGCAGACTCATTAGCTCTTAAAATGAATGCATCTGTTTACATGCACAACAGTTCAAAAGCTCGTACCGTGCAGCGGCTTTGTAAATGGCTTGTTTTGTCTCAGCTTAATCCTTTTTCTGAACTCTTGCTTTTTGTCTTTCCTTAAAATGTTAGGAAAAGACAGAATTATATTCGTGACCAAAGAGGACCATGAGACACCAAGCAGTGCAGAACTGGTAGCAGATGACCCCAATGACCCTTATGAAGACCAAGGTCAGTAACATTTGGTAAGAGGATGGTAAGACATATATTTAACAATCTAATATATTTTTGTGGCTCCCATTTAAATTAGTGGAGTAAGTCCCCAGAGAATCTCTAAAAGCTAGGTCATTCTTTTTCCTAATGCAGTACCATTAAACTTACTCTTTAACTTACTTTTTACTTTTAAATGGAGACATAATCCTTGTCTGTGTGTGTTCCCCTCTCATGTTATCTGGACCAGTGATCTACTCGGTCACTCCAATCCTTGACTCTGGGAGCCAGCCTTACCCTGCTTTGCTGTGAGAACCCCCATTCCTGGGCTGTTCACGCACAGCCTCTAGCATGTGGGTTGCTCCTTGGATTGTGCAACCGAATGACACTAGCCAATATTTCAGGTCCCAGACACAACCCTAGGAACCTCCGTCTTGCAGTGTCCAGTTATGCCCGCTGGACACTGCAAGCTTTTATGAGTTTGTCAATTTAACAAAGAAATTGATATGCACCAGGCTTGTTATCCCAGGGGGAGTCTCTGACACGCTTCAAATCAAACACACTGCTTCAAGTAGAATAAACAAACAAATTTATTAACTACAAAGGTAGATTTTAAGTGATAGGCAAAAAGTCAGAGTGGTTACCAAAATAAAATAAAAGCACGCAGTCTAAACTCTCAACCCTATTAGACTGGGCAACACCCCACTGGATATTGCAGTCCTTAATATACAGGCTTGTTCCTTAATATACAGGCCAGTCTCCTCTGTTGGAGTCTTGTTTTCTTCTCAGTGTCTTAGGGCATGGCTGCACTTGCAGAAGTAGAGCTCTGGGAGTTAAACCCGCCTTCAGAGAGCACAGTAGGGAAAGCGCTGCAGTCTGTCCACACCGACAGCTGCAAGCGCACTGGCGTGGCCACATTTGTGGCACTTGCAGCAGCATTGGGAGCGGTGCATTATGGGCAGCTATCCCAGCATGCAACTGACTGCAGCGTGCTTTTCAAATGGGTGGGGTGGGGTGGAGTGTGTTGTGTGTATGTGGTGGGGAGAGTGTGTCAACATGCTGTCTTGTAAGTTTAGACCCCCCCTCACTCAAAGCAAACAGTAAATGTTTGCTTTTTCTCAGAGCTGATAAGCAGCTGGCTTCTCCAGAATGGAGCTTTGAAAGGGCATTTCCGCATTCCTGCAGCCGATTTCACAATAATGACAAGAGTGGCCACTTGACTTTCGGGGATTATGGGATGTTTCCAGAGGCTGATCAGAGCGCAGTAAAGCAACACCTTGTTCACACTGGCTCCGCAGCGCTCCAGCGGGGGCGCAGCAAACGTTATTCCACTCGCCAAGGTGGAATACCAGCAGCGCTGTAGCCGCGGAGTCAGAGCACTCTACGTGCCTTGCCAGTGTGGACAGGTAGTGAGCTAGTGCACCCGGGACTCCTTTATTGCGCTGTAACTCGCAAGTGTAGCCAAGCCCTTAGTTGCTTGCAGTGAAGGTGGGGACAGGAGAAGGGCCCAGTATGTGTCCACTCTGTCTGTTTTATACCCTCAGTCCATGTGCTTGGGGAGTACAAGTCCAGGCATGTCTGGGGGGCATTGCTGAGTCTCTCCACGCAAGGTTGAGCAATTCCCCTGGTGTGGCCTCATGCAGGTGAGTCATTGCATTGTAGCTCCCTTGCTGGACAATGGCTGTTGATGGGTTGTTTGACGCCCAGCCTGGGCGTTGGTTACTTTCCTTGCTTTTGCCTCTGGGGAGATAATATCTGGCTGATTCCCCAACTTACAGCATGTTTTAGTGACCACCATACAACACACTTCTCATAACTTCATATGTATTAATGATACACATATATGGATAGAGAAATGACTTTCAGCAGAGCATAACCTTTCCCCTGATACCTTACAAGGCATGCTTTATATGTGAGATCACAATTATATGAAAATGAGGAATATGGGCATTACAGTACTCTCCTCCAAAGACCGTTAATCATGTCTTGAACAGGTCTAAGAGGAGGAGTTAACACAGTTTAATTCCATACAGTAGTTTAGTGTTTCTCTAACTTCTTTATTCTGCATGTTTTCTAATGGTCCCACCTTCAGCCTCAACTACTTCAGTCCCTCTCCAGTCCTTCAAAATGTTTAGTTCTGCAGACTATCACACATGCAGTTTGTTGCAGTAGTGGTCTGAGATTCTTCAGAAATCCCAATTAGTGTGAAAGTGACTTATACCCATGACTTTGTCATGTTCTACACCCAGTAACCCATTTCAACAAGTACTAAAACTATTTTTCTCCTCCTGTCACATAATGACCACTCTAAAGGGATCCAGTTTTCACTAATGCCTTAAGAGGCAAGTAATGTAACATTTGCAGTTTGGAACTGAAGTTTGCCAAAATATCATGCAAGATAAACCAGTACTGGTGCTAAACCGTTCACATCTGCAAGTGAACAAATTTAAGAACTCTCTGCTTTTACTATTGCTATTTATTCTGCTTTTTGTGAGACAGAATAACATGGGATTAAGCCTTGTAAAATCATGGTTGCCTTGGGCAAGTAATCTTTTTTTCTTAAAATCGGTGAGTAAAATATCTTAGTTTATAGTCATGGTAAAAGCTGAGTGGATATATTTTGACCCAGGCTAATAAATGTCCGTGAAAATTTAAGACTGGATTTGGGATTTATTGGATTGCTTTTATGTTCACCAGGCACAAAAGGCAACTGTTTGAAATATGAGTGCCAGAAGTTGGGACCTGAATGGAAACAATCTCATTTTTAGAGGTGCTATTACTATTCACAGCTCCTGTTGAAATCAATTGGAACTGTGGACACTCAAGCAATTCTGAAAATTGGTCGCTTTTATTTGGGTGCATAAGTTCAGGTACTCCCGTTTGAAATTTGGCTGTAATGTCTACTTCAGTTTGCATGAATTGAGGTATACTAAGTATGAAGTCTTGTTGCCTCCAACTTTGACTGAAGTTGAGCTAAGTTGTTTCTTTTCCCAGCTGAAAATCTGCTAAACATACAGTAGTTAGCAGAAACTCTGCCCCTAGCATTTTAATCTCCAGGGGGCAGTATTCACACATCATTTAGCACTCAGAAAAGGATATTGGTGGTACAAACAAACATACAGTACACAGTCTAATTTGAACCATCTTTTCCTGTATAATTAAACTTTTTTGTTTTCATACATAGATTTGTGCTAAAATGAGCAAGCATTACATACCTGCACAGATTCTGAACCTGTTTACAGCAGTATTCAGAGTGAACAGTTGTATCTGAACACATCCTCACCATGGATCCTTTGACTTTTGTAATGATCTAAATGAAAATTGGGACAAGGGAATACAGAAATCTTTTGACTTTAGATGCTACATGTATGTCAGGTGAACAGACATCTTTCAGATAGAACAGTAACTTACCAGACTCCTTCCCATAGCATTCTTGATTCAAAGTCAAAAGTTTCTCTTGAAGTTTAGGACAGTACGGTGAGAGATGCTCTGTACCCCAATCTCTCGGCCATCAGTCACTTCACCCACTCAGAAGGCTGCTAGAATCTATGAAGTGGGGCGATATTCTGAGGTATTGCTCAGTAAGGATGTGATAGCATATGTATGTTAGAACATTTAACCCTGGTGTGTGCAGTTGTTTAACCCAAGACATTTAGTATTAGCCCAGTATCTGTGAATTTAAGACAATGTTATGTTTAGGTGGTAGGTTGAGAGAACAGCCCATGTGGAACTTCTTGTGAAAGCTAGTAATAAAAGATGATGAAACATAACTTCACAGTAACAGGTAAGTAGAAACAGACATTCTTACACAGTACTTGATGATGTACCTCGGATATGGTGCTCAAAATAGGTTTAATTGGCTTTCTCAATATATGGGACTGGCAGGCTTGGTGTGATTGAGGTTAACCTTACACCCTTTCTGAGATGAAAAGAAATAGCTGGTTTCCCCCTTAAACTTTCCAGTGCGTGTGTCTTTTTTCTGAAAGATGTGTTGAAGCTAAAGTTTAGTGTCTGTCAGGAGTTCCTTTACCCCTCATATTTTCAGGCGGGATGTGTTACTGGCTAAGAGCCAATGCTCAAACAGCAGATTTGTTTTCACCAATCTGCACAATAAGATTTGTCAGCATCTCCTCTATGAAAGCAGTGCATCAGCTTCTAAAGATTTCAGGTAGAATCTGGTACTGGCCATGAAATCCAAACTATTTGCATCTGTTTTTCTTCTCAATTTATGTTTGTACATACAACTCCCTGATTATGGAGAGGAGAATAGAGCCCACAGTATCTACAAATAGTCAGTTCTGTAATACAGTTGACCCTTATATGAAAAGCATTTTCTGAGAGAAATTTATCTGATCAGCCAGTTATTGTACTCTGTGGAAAAAACAATGAGGAAATGTATTTAAATGCTGTCTCAAAATTTTAGAAAAAGCCGTTTTCTCTTAAAGTATAGTGTTAATAGCCTGTGATCTTTTTCATTGATCAATATAGTGGTGATAAGATCCCAACTCCCTTCTGCCTGGCCTGTCTCTCTTCTGCAAAACTAGACTGCCAAAAATAAAGATCCCACCACAATCTCGCATCTGGAGAACATATAAGCTCTTGGAGATGTTATAATGCATGTTAACAGTTCATAGACTGATAAGTCACCTTACGTGGTGTACAACTGAACAAAAAAGACTGCTGCTTATATTGGCAAATTCTTACATTCATGCAGTCTTGGGATATAGGAAGCTGCTTCAAGTCTTCAAATATCTCCCGTTATCATTGTAAAGACAGTGTGTTGGAATTTTTTTAAGTGACACTTCTTCTGCACTAGAAGTCATGTCTTCAACAACCAGGGCTTCTCTAGTAATGGGGTGTGTGAATTTAAACTTGCCTTATTGGAACTGAGCCGTAACAGTTCATGATATTTTGAGTTATATTAATAATTATGGTCCAGCAAGCCAGTGAGGTTTGCTGTATTGTCAGTGCCAGATCAAAAGAGGGAAGAAAAGGATCTCTTGGCATTGGTGTGATGCAGAACAGCCATGCAAGTGATTCGAACATGAACTCTGAGCATAGTTGTTCTCTTGGGACCTGTAAGGACAAGTTTCTGTGTTGTTCTTTCATGGCAGTGGTTGCACAAATGAAGTTAGTATGTCATAGAATCTAGATCCTTTCCCAGTTGGACAGCCTGGGCAGAATTTTAAGGTGGCCAAGACAACTCATCTGGAAGGGCCAGTGAAATTGCCATGTTTATGTTGGATGTGGAGGGGCTTTGGTGGGAGGGAGATATGTATCCTCTCACAAATCAGTAATTCCAGCACTTTAGACCGCCTGCTAGCTGTACTCTGGATTTATATTCCCAATTTGGCCTATCCAGGCCTATTATGGGTGGGGGAGGAGAGAGAAAAGGCCAGAAGCTAGTTGTGTTGGGGAAACCTTGCAATGAAAAGGATATCTTATCCCTGTCCTTTCCATTAGAAATGCATATGATCCAACATGAAAGTGGTTTTTGCATTAAATACTGTAGTATGCTTTTTTGAATATGCCGTGAGTTGCTGCCAAAATTTAAGGGTTTTCTCAAAGTTTCTCACTTCAGTTCTCCAAAGCTACAACAATAAAACAATCAAATAAAAAAAAATAAACAATTCACATATCACAGATTGCAGTTGTATCTGAGTGGAGTGAAATCTATGGAGAGGAAAGACATGGGCAAAACATTTTGAAGCATTGTAGGGCAGGAGCTCTACAATGTGTGGTTTTTATTTATTGTGTGGTTCTTATTTAAAAGAAAATTGGAAAAGTCTTTAGCCGATCATAAAGTAACATGCAGGTTTTTTTAATTTAGCTTATACTTTGAACAGGAGATATGATTTCCAGTGTTCAACTTCTGTGGCATAATTCACAGTAATGGCCCTTTTGATCTTTTTTTACTGTACTATACACAGAATAATCACATTTAAGGAGGAATATGATTATTATATAAATGCCTTAATCTGCACTGAGTCCTAATATAATGTAAACCTTTACATTTATGCAGAGTGTGATCATTATTTTGCAGCCTTCCTAACACATGGTATCACAATGCAAAACATAACTGTTGTTGTAGCTCTAGTTGTTAAATTCCTCTCTTAAATCAAAGATTATCTTTATTACGTTTCTGATCAATAGTTTGCATAGGAAAATCCTAATTATATGCTGTTTCTCTTGGGTAAGATAGAGGTGTATTCTTCTTCTCCCCTTCTACACTGTCAGTTATGAGGATTCAGTTACAATTATTAAAATGTCTGGAGCCCACTTTCTAAGCTAGAAGTATTAAAAGTACAATGGGCAAAGCTGCAGATGATTCCCAACTAAGTGGGATGGCAAAGTGTGTGAGAGATTTTAATTATAGCTTTTAGAACATAAAAGCTGTACCTAAAGTTACATTGTGTCTCTCATTATAACATCCTTTCTTCACAGGGGTGGGCAGGGCAAATTGCCTAAGAATCTCTTCATCAGCATTTGAATTACAGAAAGATGAAAAAATATTTTTCCCAATCTAAGACTTTGCTTTTTGCTTCCTCAGTGCAAACAGATGAACATTACAGGTGTCGAATTTTTCAGGGTGACTGTTCCTAACTGAGGACCTGTTCCTATCACTTGCAAAATCTATATAATTTAAAATTGAGAAACCTGTTATAATTGTTTTTAAATAGTTTGTGCATGCCAGGTGACTTTTGTGAATGTTACAGCACTGTTAGCATAACTAATGTCTTACGCAGAAAGAGTTAATCACAAAAGATTCTCAATAAATAGATTTCAGTGTAAAAGCAGGTTCTGTATTGAAATAATTGTCTAGTGGCAGGAGTGGTTCCCAAAACTGCTGGTGAAGGCACAGGTCCTTCCCTGAAATTTCCCATTACACAACAAACAAGGATCATAAACAGACCAAAAAAAAAAAAAAAATTCAGCGGAAGGAAAGGATGCTACAAGATCAAGTTGGGTACATGTCTTGACAGTTCCATTAACTTCAGTGCTTTTGTGGGTTTTTTAAACTTTTCATAGGTGAGACAGTAGAAGTGAGTTTTGAGGATAAATTTATGACTTGACTTCCTCTTTGCACTGCAAGAGAGAGTTGTATGGCTTTCCAGTCTTGCTAAAGAAACCAGAAGAGCTTTTTAAGCTCCCAGTCTTCAATAACTTAATTTTGAAGAGCCTACAAGTTCCTCAAGCCTAATTGTTTTGGGGTTTTCCTGAGGTTTTTTTAATGGGGAGCGTGTCTGAAGAGGATTGAGAAACTAAAATGTTAATATTTTGAATTTAAAATATTCAAAAGTAAGGAAGTTAAAACAAACGTTCTCCTAAGAATGTTAACTCCTTATCATTGCACCTTTTGCAATTTATATTCCTGTGTTTTAAAGGTGTACAAAACATAAATGTTAAGTGCCCTTATAAAATATACAAGATATGCCAAACTCATATTCACTTCTTGCATTCTGGGTATTTTAAATTTGTAGATTCCAATGCCAGAAGGGACCATTGTGTTCATACAGGCTCACCTCTGTGTAACACAGGCCATAGAACTTCCTCAATATAATTCTTGAGTAGATGTTTTTCTAAAAGATATAATCTTAATTTAAAAATTGCCAGTGATGGAGAATCAACCATGACCCTTGGCAAATTGTATGATCAGGTCACCCCATAACCTTCTCTATGTTAAGCTAAATAAATTGAGTTCCTTTAGTCTGTCACTATAAGGTGTGTTTTCTAATTCTTTAATCATTCTCATGGCTCTTCTCTGAACCCTTTCCAATTTATCAACACCCTTCTTGAATTATTGACACCAAAATTGAACAGAGTATTCCAGCAGAGGTCACACCAGTGCCAAAAACAGAGGTAAAATAACTCTTTTTCTACTCAAAATTCCCCTGTTTATGCATCCAAGAATCGCATTAGCCCTCTTGGCCATAGAATCGCACTGGAAGCGCATGTGCAGTGACTCTATCACAACCCCCAAATCTTTTTCAGAGTCACTGCATCCCAGGATAGACTCCCCCATCGTGTAAGTGTGGCCTACAGTCTTTGTTCCTAGATATATACTTAGGTGTATTAAGACGCATATTGTTTGCTGGCGTCCAGATTACCAGGTGATCGCACTTGGTCTGTATCAGCGACCTGTCCTCTTCAGCATATACCATTCCCCCGATTATTGTGTCATCTGCAAAGTTTGTCAGTGATGATTTTATGATTTCTTCCAGGTCACTGATAAAAATGTTCAATAGCCAACAACCAATCTTTGCGGGACCCCACTAGAAACACATCTGCTGGATAATGATTCCTGGTTTGCAGTTTGAGACCTCTCAGTTAGCCAGTTTTTAATCCATTTAATGGGTGCCAAGTTCGTTTTATATGATTCACGTTTCTTAATCAAAATGTCATGCAGTACCAAGTCAAATGCCTTAAAAAAAGCTAACAGAATGTTGGGAATCATTAGGAAAGGGATAGATAATGAGACAGAAAATATCATATTGCCTCTATATAAATCCATGGTATGCCCACATCTTGAATACTCCGTGCAGATGTGGTCGCCCCATCTCAAAAAAGATATATTGGGACTTGGAAAAGGTTCAGAAAAGGGCAACAAAAATGATCAGAGGTATAGAATGACTGCTGTGAGGAGACATTAATAAGACTGGGACTTTTCAGCTTGGAAAAGAGATGACTAAGGGGAAATATGATAGAGGTCTACAAAATCATGACTGGTGTGGAGAAAGTACATAAGTGTTAGTTACTCCTTCTCATAACACAAGAACTAGAGGCCACCAAATAAAATTTATAGGCAGCAGGTTTAAAACCAACAAAAGAAGTATTTTTTCACACAACGCACAATCAACCCGTGGAACTCTTTGCCAAAGGATGTTGTGAAGGCCAAGGCTATAACAGGGTTCAAAAAAGAACTAGATAAATTCGTGGAGGATAGGTCCATCAATGGCTATTAGCCAGGATGGGCAGGGATGGTGTCCCTAACCTCTGTTTGCCAGAAGCTGGAAATGGGCGACAGGGGATGGATCACTTGATGATTACCTGTTCTGTTCATTCCCACTGGGGCACCTGGCATTGGCCACTGTCGGAAGACAGGATACTGGGCTAGATGGACCTTTGGCCTGACTCCATGTGGCCATTCTTATGTCCTTATAACGCCATTGGATGATTTTAAAAAAATGATGCCCAGCAGAACGCCACTTAAAAGCATTAATAAAGGAAAGACTTTAGAGGTGCAATAGATAATAGATATACAAGCTCACATTACAAGCCAACTGCAACAAAAGTCAATATTCCAAGAATGAATTTATAATGTTAAAGGGAATCCTAATGCAGATCTTTGCATCTCTGATACAACCTAATTATAGGCACTTAAGTAGGTTAGAGAGGACAAAACATGTATTACCATAAGTGCAGACATTTTTATTTGTGGCTGTGATATCAATTTCCATTATCTAAGAGGGGTTAGGTTGGATGAGCTCTGCAACGAATTGCCAGCCTAAGCCCTGGATCTGTTATGATGCCAATTGAGTGGTTTTTGAGCGTAGCCTCAACTAGTATTTAACAGTAGGTCTGGATTAGAGGTTCAATGTGCTGCAGACTACCTCCAGAAGAAAAAGTGCAACTTTCTATTAGTTCAGAGATTACATTAAAAAAAAAAAAATCCTTTCCACTTGCTTCATGTAAAAGGATGTCCTATGTGCCCCTAGAGGTGTCTGGGTAGAATTCTAGCTAATATACTATATCACTTTTAGTGTAGGGAGACTCCTCTGTGCCTCTGGTCCACTGGGAACAAAGCTCTTACTCTTGTTCAGCTTTCTTTTAAAATGTGGTTTCTGTGCAGTTGGTATTAGAAGCTTGTGTCTTTTTAATGATGAGATTAGTGGAGTTATACCTATTTTTCTACTCTTAAAATATCCAGGAGTAAGTGCGAAAGATTCATGTGTGGAAAGTCATAATTTACAATTGAGTTTTCTATATCATCATGCAGTCTTGAGTTTCAAAACTAATAATTTCTGTTTCAGATTGGAGGATTATATGACAAGGAATTTTATTACTGCAATGCCCTGATCAGGGTATTTTCAGAAAACTTTTTCTATGTTCTTAAAGTATTTGAGACACAGCCAGTTATTTTAACAGTTGATATTCCGTAATTTCCCTCAGTGACTTCAAATTCTAGTTTGGTCTATTTACAAAGCAAAACCATATTTATTTTACACTGCAAGATCAACCTACATTCTTTCTGCTTTATATCATCCCTAGCAATAGAGAGTCTTCAACAGGCTGTCCACCTTTTTTTATGACCTCCTGCTTTCTCTCCCCCCGACCCCCCAGCTATAGTTTGCCAAAGATGCCATGATGTACTGTACTAGCTACATCTTGTCCATGAAAGAGAGTGAATTTTTTCCAGCAGGATAAGTGACAATTCTGTGAGCATGTCCAAAAGACCTATGCATGACGATGTTCCAGTCTTTGGGTAGTAAATAGCACTTCCAGCACAGAAATGGTATAACGGGGACTGTGCAGTTTACTACTAGGCTTGGTGTAAAGCAGATAGTCTGAATTCAGTGCCTTCTGGGGTGCTGAACCAAACCCACTTTGCTTCAGTTGTAAATGCTGTTTTCTCCTGGCCTGATCTGGTTGAATGGAAGTGAACTCCAGAGACTCACAAGATTCTTGAGCAAAAAATAGTAAACGTTTTAAGTGCGTATACTACAGTGAGTGCTTAGCTATTTTTTTCCCTACTTTGTTCATTTTTGTTTTTAAAAATAAAACATGAATTGTGGCCCTTGAGCACTTGGGGTAACATAACCTGTAGGCCCTGTGCAGATAGAATCTTCAGAGAGAATCTTAAACTCTAAGAAGTCTCTCCTGAGCATGTGCAAACTTCAAATAAAGAAAGAAAGCATATAACTTAGCCAAATCTGGGCAGATTTCCACAGGGACCTCAAAAGACACATCCCTGATACAAAGGCCACTGCCCTTCCAAATTTCAAGTCCCTGTTACAAACATGGAGTCACTAAAGCTTTTCAAAGAAAAAGTCACCCAAATTTTTTTAACATGGGCAAAACATCTTTTCCTAGCCTTGTTCTCAGCAATGGCTGAAGCTTTATGGCTTAAATTTTCAAAAAATAAATTCGACTGAGGCAGACACTCATCAAGGAAAACTTCAGTTCAAACAGTTAAAAGTTTGGCAACATAATAAGTGACTGAAAACAGGGACTTATAGCGGTAAGTATCAGGCGACCTTAAGTTATCATTTTCTTGGGGGATGAAGGCTAGTAGCACAACCGATAATAACATTACCAATTTACTTTATTTTTTACAAACTTACGTTTCTTGATATTGTTAAGCTGTTTAACTTCTTGCCTTCACGTTTTGTGTTTTCATTCCTAGAATAGATCTTGATATCTTTTTCCTGTGATGTTGTCATTGTGTCCTCTCTTCTGTACATTGTCTTCTCTGTTTCCTTCCCTATGATTTCTTTATTCTACCAGAGACTGAACTAGGACGTGAGCTAACCTCTCCTCTTTCCCTTTCTCAGCAGTGAGTCATACAGATCAGAGTTGAGGCACAGAGGCTAGGCAATAAAGGGTGGCTTGCACTGCCACTGTTGATTCTGTACTGGTTTTGTGGATATAATAAAGAACCTCAGACTTCAGTGCTGTCGCCCAGTACATTTCATAGAACAAAATTCACCTAAAAACAAAGAAGAAAACCTAGAGGACACCTAATTTTTATTCTGTCTTTTGTCTTTTTGTTCAGGATTGATATTGCCGAATGGAGATATCAATTGGAATTGCCCGTGCCTTGGTGGAATGGCTAGTGGTCCCTGTGGGGAACAATTCAAATCGGCCTTTTCCTGTTTCCACTATAGCACAGAAGAAATAAAGGGATCGGACTGTGTGGACCAGTTCCGGGCTATGCAGGAGTGCATGCAGAAGTATCCAGACCTTTACCCCCAAGAAGATGATGAAGAGAGAGAAAATCAGAGCAAAGATTTGGAAACTACTCCTACAGAGGCTGCGGTAGCCAAAGAGGAGAAGGGATCTAGCTAATGAAGATGCGTGGAGGCTCTTGTCTCCACTCCTTAAAATCAGACACATGGACGTTTTGAAAAGTGTCTGTCTTTTGAGTCTTCAAGAAGTGTTTCACCTTTAATGTTCTATACACTGTATTGTATGAAATAACTTATTACAGGAGCAGAGACCTCAGCCCTGTGGTCTTAAAAGTAAACACTGCAGAAAGAGCAAGTCTATATGTATGTACTGTGTAAACCGTTAGTGGGTACAGCCACTGCTTTAAAAAAAATTTTTCTCCAGTTCTCAGTTTGCAGATTGGGTTGAATAATGTCTGTAAAAGTATAAAACATACTTTTTTCAACCAAAAAGTTCCATTAGCCAGTGTGTCAGGTCTATATCCATTTCAGTTCATTCTGATCAGTAGTTGTTCCTTTTCAATGTGTTCTGTGCTGTTGATAGGAAAAGCATTTTGTGGAATTTCTTAAAGCTTCTCTGCTGGGGAGTAGCCCTTAAAGTTGGAAAGGAGCTAAGCTTAAAAGTTGCAAACGCCATAATTTCAAATGGCACTAAAAGGTATTGGCTGCATATACTACTGATTCCAGGTAAAGATTTCCTGAAAACTAAAGTTAAAATGTGTGGCTTTTTTAATGTTATGAATTGAATATGGCTCTTGCCTTTTGAAAATGGTGGTGTGTTGAGCAGTTTTTGATAAAAATATCAAGTGAATGGGAAGAATGCTGATCACTGTGTTCCTTTGTTCTGAAAGCCCAGCTTTTGGGGTCCCTCTGTTAGTGCCTGTTCCTTCTGTATAGACATGTTCTTACAATATGCCATTGACAATAAAATTGAAATGTTACCCAGAGTAACGCCCTCAGAGCAGATATTGTGACTTGAGCAGATATTAAAAGAGCAAAATCTTTTTACCTTGCTTAGAAGCCTGTCTCATTGTTTTTACTCACCTCCCAGAAGCCCATAGTGGCTATGAAGCAACAAGAACCTCTTGCCATAATCCATGAATCATGTGAAGTTAAGTATATGTAACATGAAAGATATGATAATTTGCTTTAGACTTGTATATGGACAGTATATTATAAAAATTACATTGGATTACAACTTGCAGGTCAAAGGGATAATACATTTACCACCCTCTCCACTAGCAAAGAGGCGACCATGATAGTCAATGTGATACTGAAGCCTTGGGTAAGATCCCTTTCATAATATGAAAGTATCATGTGTAACTTGCCTTCACGCTCATTAATCGGTTGTTACCAAAATATAGCAAAGTACATTTTACAATAGCACTAATTCGCTCCAGCAGGTGTGATAATGTTTAGATACTTGCCTCCCTTGGGGGGCTGAAAGCCTTTGGCTTCATCACTCAACACTGTTGATATGCCCTATATCAATACTTTGGTTTAGTGTTACTTTCTTATTAATGACAGGTTTCAGAGTAGCAGCCGTGTTAGTCTTTATTCGCAAAAAGAAAAGGAGTATTTGTGGCACCTTAGAGACTAACAAATTTATTTGAGCATAAGCTTTCGTGAGCATCCGATGAAGTGAGCTGTAGCTCACAAAAGCTTATGCTCAAATAAATTTATTAGTCTCTAAGGTGCCACAAATACTCCTTTTCTTATTAAGTTATTTCAGTGTAAATGGACCTATTTATTCTCTTCTGCTAGCCTCTAAAGCACTGTCTGCCCTCTTTGAATTTCAGTAGTAGTTGAATCTTCATTCAGGATTAGGTAGTTGCTAATAACTCAGTCCTGGGGGGCTGGATAGCAAGTACTCTGGGCAGACTTTGCATTTAAAAGAAGCAAAGTTTCAGTCTGTGCATGAAACAGTCAGCAAAACAGATGCCAAGTTAACAACCTGAGAAAGTGGGCACAAAAGTGACAGTGATAAACCTTGATGACTAGGCATTTGGGTCATGGAGAAATGAAATTTGAGACAAACAGAAAAATACTGAGCACTGATAACGAATCACGTGTACCTGAACCTTTGTTTTTCAAAAGGAAACCCAGCTTGTGATTTGTTAAAGGAATACCAGAGTGTGAAGGAGTGCTCTGTTCTCAGAATTGCTTGCCTGTTGTGCTTCTGTGGTGTGCTTTTCTTTCCCATGCTGCCTTGTCACCTTGCTGCTTTAGGATTTATTATCTGTAACTGAGTATTTGAAGCATCTGTGTACTGAATACAGAATGCATGAGTTCTAGCCTTGTATTTGTGTTGCATCTCAATCCATACTTCAGTCCCTTGTCAGCCTGTCCCATACTGTCAAAAATCATTATGTATTTGTTCCTAGTTGTACCTTCTGTATGCTGTACAAACAGGAAGGAGCATATAGTCCTTTCTTCAGAGAGCTTACAGTTTTAATTTCCTAACTAAAACAATGTCAAATTTCAGTATACAATTTTACAATTAAGAGTAGATTGGGTAACTTGTCATAAATTAAAACTAAGTTGCCTCCTGCCATTTCTAATGGCATTCTAATGCCATTTCTATTGTTCGTAATTTCTTGTTCCAGACTCTGTGCACTGTCGATCAGTTACCGTGTTCTACCCCAGTGCATCATACTGGATGATGAAAAGATTGTTGTATTTACAGCATATAGCTTAACGTACTTTAGGGTTTCTTTTGGCCTAAATTATCTGTAGTGAGATAGTGCCTAGGAGTCCCAGTCATGGACCAGCACCCCATTGTGCTAGGTGTTGTATTAAACAGAAGAAAAGGATGGTCCCTGCATCAAACAATCTAAGTAAAAATTACAAAAGTTTCTGTATCTACACAAGATGTGTAGATAGCCAACCACTTTTAAAAGCTCCTGAGTATTTCATAAAAGGGAATTCTGGAATTGCAGGCGATGATGGTTTACCTTTTAAAGAGAACTCAATAGAAGTTTCTTTCTTAACCAAAAATCTAGAAGTTAGTGGCTAAAATAATTGAGCCACCACTCATTCTTCATGTTGTCCCTTAAAATGCAATTACACTTTGAAAAGTGGCTTAAAAATGGAATAATTACACTTTTATTTTTCAGTGACTTGCAGATCAATTCTGCTCAATTTCCAAAATTTTCTTTTTTTGACCATTTCTAACTGCCAGCTCTACAAACTGCACTTGAGACCTAAAAGTCTGCTAAAGGCTTATTTAGTGGAGAGTGATGCACAAGCCAAAATATAGTATGCAGTTCATTCTGTGTAGGTTCTTGCACTGCTTTCCTCGTCATGGTATGTGGGCACAGTACTCTGCTGTGTTAACAGTAGTAAAACAGTGTAAAAAACCCTTGCTTTTGGGATTTAAAATCCATTAGTCATATAATGTATTTTGCACTTATATAAAAGGTGGTATGGGGGCTCACTAACAGAGCAGATGCTTAAATATTACTATTTTACAGCTGAAACAATTGAGGCACAGAGAGGCTAGCTGACTTACCCGTAGTCTTGTTGTCACTGGTAATTGCAACTAGAATCAGTCTCCAGAAGAGTTCTCTCTTCTGATTAATATCTATGTCCTTAGAAATATTAGAAAAATTGTATGAAGAGCCTGCCTACTCAGGATAGGAAGGAAACTTCCTAGTTTTAAATGGATGATTACCACTTGATGATTATCTGTTCTGTTCATTGCCTCTGAAGCACCTGGCATTGGGTCACTATTGGAAGACAGGATACTGGGCTAGACGGACCTTTGGTCTGAGCTAGTATGGCCGCTCTTATGAGGAGAGAGGGACAGATAAAAGAAACAGCTGAGTGTTACTGGGCTACAGATCGTTGCTATAACCTTTCCTTTACTTTATATGTTAATATGGGTATTTGTGCAAGGCTGGTACAACTCCATCATACTACACCTTCACCAGTACTACCTTTTGTTGGTGCTGTTTCTCTTTTATACATGCACGCTCCAATTTAAACCTGTAATCAGTCAAGGCTATTTTAAGAAGTAAGATGATAAAATGCTTCTCAACATTATGTGGCAGGCTGGTGAAATTGTAGACAAGGGGTCACTTTTATTAGTTGCTGGAGATAGAATATAGACCTGCATGCGGCAAATATTGCTGCTTTTTCAATTTCTTTTGTTTACTACTTTTAACAATATGTACTGGATCTCTGCCACAAACATATCTTATTTTTTTTAAAGTGGCAGATCTTCAGTGTCTGATCTGGGATATTCCTGAGCTTGTTTTGCAGGGGCCTAAAGGAATTGTGGACAAGTTCTATGTAAATTTATTGCATCACATTTATCTTTAATTTGTTAATAAAGAGCTTATGAGTCAGACAGTAAAGAAGACAAAGTGAAGTTGCTGACCTAGCCTACACATGAATAAAGATTTATGGTTGTCTACCTGGACTGCTGACATCTGACTTAGGGTTTTAGGTATGACCCATTTCCTCAGGCCTTGTCTACACTGGCACTTTACAGCGCTGCAACTTTCTTGCTCAGGGGTATGAAAAACACCCCCCTGAGCTCAGCAGGTTTCAGCGCTGTAACGCGCCAGTGTAGACAGTGGCCCAGCGCTGGTTGCAGTACCCCTTGCAGAGATGGGTTTTTTAGATCGCTGGGAGACTTCTCTCCCAGCGCTCTGCCGTGACTACACTAGCAACGCTAAAGTGCTGCCATGGCAGCGCTTTAGCATTGCTAGTGAAGACGTGACCCTAGTGTCTTTCCTGAACAATTCCTTTTAAATATAATAAACAATTACTGATTCAATTAATTTTTTTTTAAATCTTTTTGAGAGACATAACAATACACCTAAATGTTTGGAATGAATTGTCTGTTAAAGGGTTGCCAACAATTGCATCCGTTTTATGCAGTCTTAACCAGACAAAATCTAGGTCAAAAAGTCTTTGAAGGACTTTTTGTTTGTTTAATAGTAGGTAACATCCCTCTTCACCCAGTTACCTCCTTTTAACACCAATCTCCTTACAGGTTTTGATTGAGAGGTCAGGGTTCTGCCTTCATCTCAGCAGGGTGTAACTTCCTTTTTTTCTTCCCATATGAATATATATGGCGGTGCCTCCACCCCCATCATGCCTCATTAGCAAGATCACCAGGGCAGCTTGGCAGGAAAATTCTAACCACAGGGTAACCCCCCCCTAGCTTCCAGATAGTTGGAGACTCCCAAGAAGTAACCCAAACACACGCAATATATTCAACAGAGTAATTCTATTAAATATGACAGGGTAAAACGCTACTCTGAGTCAGCTGTGCCAAGATAATACTGATGAATTTCCCCAGTCACATGACCTCAGAACAAGAGTAAAATTTAGTGTCCCATTGCTACGTGTGCTTTGCGGGGGCCCTTGATGACCTGTGAGAACAAGATCATCTGTAGCAGCAAAGCAACTTGGCTGACTTGGTTCAGTACAGTCCACAAAACTCTCACATGGGTATAAGATGGTAAGTCCCTCCCCAAGTTTAGTAGGCCACAGATAATAAAATCCCCAAACCTTTGCCCCCTGGCTTGAGGACACAATGCAGGGGGACTATCAAACAATTTCCCTGACTGATAGTCCCCCGCTTAGTCAAACAGTTTCCCTGACTGACTAAAAGATGGTGTACTCACAACTCCACAAATGATGCTCCGGTTCAGAGATGAATCATTCTCGACTCCTCAGCAACTAGTTGCTAGGCATCTTCTTCGTGCAGGAATCGAGCTGTTTCTGTTCCTAAGATTTCCCGTCACCGCAAAGGGATGTAGTTGCTCTACTAAAATCTGAACTCCAACCTCCTACCATAGTGCTCACATACACTCACAGCAAGTGGGCAGCCCAAACTAGCAGCAAGAGCAGTATTTGCCACATGGTAACTGAGTGGATCTAGGGTGCTGGAGGGCTAACTCACCTGGCCGGGTAGGGAGTTTTCCCAACAAAATTGTATGCATTGGGGAGTCACCTTGAATGGGGAAAGGACCAAGCTTAAGACTTGCTGCCAGGTATCCAGAGGCCAATTCTCGGGCCCCCTGCATGCAGGCCTGGGACTCAGGACCTCTCACCACATAGCAAATCCTGCTTTTGCAGTGGCTGGCTCCTGACTCCTCCAAAATGGCTTCTCCCCTCTCCAGTGCTCCCACGGTAGGGTATCTCACTTCCTATTGATCAAGCTAGCTCTTCTTACCAGGCTTTTTTTTCCTCAGTCATTTGACTCTACCTCCCTCCTTTTTCTCAGTCACTGCTCCTCCTCTTAGCAGGCATACTGGTGGCTATACAGGCACCCTGCTATCCTCCCCCTACCCAGTGGGCGCCCCAAATAGTCTCTCTCCTCTCTCCCTCTTGGTTGCCTAGCAGACTGCCTAGTCTGCCCTTGGCCCCCCTTCCTCCCAGGGACAGCATGCCTCTCCCTGAGTTACAAGCACAGACAGCCAGGAACCAAGTAAGCTCCTTGGGGGTTACAATGGGACTTTTGAGGTTTATTTAATCATATCTTTTTTATAACGCTGTAAATAGGTATTCCTTTTTAAAATATCTAACACACTTTGCATCTTTACAACAGATTAGCTAGAACATGAGTGGTGTTTGCAAGGAATGAAGACAGTATCAAAAGCCTAGATATATCAAATATATGGCTTTCTCCTTATCCGCAAGGCTTGCTACCCTGTGTTTTGACATTGACTGTTGCTTATCACGTTATTTTTAGGTGCTTACAAATTGATTGATTATTTGCTCCATTATCTTTCTGGGCACTGAAGTTAAGATGACTGGTCTATAATTCCCTGGCTATAATTCCCCTTTTTATAGATAGGTATTATAGTTTCCCTTTTCCAGTCTTCTGGGATCTCTCCATTCTCCATCAGTTCTCAAAGATAATGGCAAATGGCTCAGAGATCTCTTCAGCCAGTGCCCTAATTATTCTAGCATGTATTTAATCAGGCCCTTCCAAGGTGAAGACATCTAACTTGTCTAATTAATTCTTAACTTGTTCTTTCCCTGTTTTAGCCTCAGATCCTACCCTCCTTACCTTGATGTTCTCTATGTTCATCGTCCAATCACTGCTAACTTTTTTGGTGAAAACCGAAACAAAAAAGGCATTTAATACTTTGCTGATTGTTGCGTTTTCTGTTATTGTCTTTCCTTCCTCATTGAGTAATGGGACTACCCTGTTCTTGGTCTTCCTCTTCCTTCTAATGTCTTTGTAAAATGTTTTCTTGTTACCCTTTATGTCCCTAGCTTGTTTAATCTTGTTTTGTGTCTTGGCCTTTCTAATTTTGTCCCTAGATGCTAGTGTTATTTTTTTATATTCATAATTCTAATTTGACCTAGTTTCCACTTTTTGTATGACTTTTTTTTTGAGTTTCAAGTCATTGAAGATCTCCTGGTTAAACTAGGGCGGTCTCTTACCATACTTCCGATCTTTCCTACGCATTAGGATAGGTTGCTTTTGTCCCCTTAATAATGTCTCTTTTAAAAAAAACTGCCAACTCTTCCGAAGGTTTTTTTTTTTCCCCCTCGACTTTCTTCCCAAAGGATCTTTCCTACCAGTTCTCTGAGTTTGCTAAAGTCTGCCTTCTTGAAGTCCATTGTCTTTAATCTGTTGTTTTCCCTCCTACCATTCCTTAGAATCCTGAATTCTATCATTTCATGATCACTTTTACTCAAGCTGCCTTCCGTGTTCAAATTCTCAACAAGTTCACCTCTATTTGTCAGAGTCCAATCTAGAACAGCCTCCCACAGTTGCTTTCTCAACCTTTTGCATTAAAAGGTGATCTCCAATGCATTCCAAGAACTTGTTGAATAATCTGTGCCCTGCTGTATTATTTTCCCAATAGATATCTGGAGAGTTGAAGTCCTCCATCACCACTAAATCCTGTGCTTTGGATGATTTTGTTAGTTGGTTTTTGTTTTTTTTTAAAAAGGCTCATCCACCTCTTCTTCCTATGTAGGCAGCCTATACTAAACCCCTACCATGACATCATCCTTGTTTATTACCCCAGAGACTTTCAACAGGTCTACCTCCCACTTCTATCTCAACCTCAGTGCAAGTGCATATATCTTTGATATACAACATAATACCTCTTCCCTTTTTTCCCTGTCCGTTCTTCCTGAGCAAGCTGTAACCTTTTATACCAATATTCGAATCATGTGAATTATCCTAAGATGTCTCTGTGATGCCAATTGTATCGTAATTGTGATTATTCGCTAGTATTTCTAATTCTTCCCATTTATTTCCCATACTTCTTGCATTAGTGTACAGCTATCTAAAATGTTCATTAGATTTCCCCTCTATATTCCCTCTTGTCTCCTTTGCCCCTGCTATGATTACCCACGTTCTCCCCAGATTCTGACTCTTCACCCACGTTTCCATGTTTTGGACTTATCTGCGGGCTTTTGTCGCCTGCCCCCATTAGGGTTGCCAGGTGTTAGATTTTCAACCAGAAAGTCTGGTCAAAAAGGGCACCTGGCAGTGTCCGGTCAGATGTACCGATCGAACACCAAAAGTCCAGTTTCCGCAGACGGGAGGGAGGCGCTAGGTCATCGACCCGTGCCAGCCCTTGCTCAGTAGCCCTTCTTTCTTAGAACAGCAAAGTGGGGAAGGGGTTGGGGAAGAGAGTCTCACCAATTTAACACGTGCTGGTTTTGAGCAGTAGAAAGTAAGCAACTGCAATGCATGGTTATTTTTACTCGTGAACTTTTAAAAGCTCAGGCTGCTATTAACATGTTAATAGTATCAGTAAAAGGTTGCAATTTGCTTTGTACCCACCGCCACCAACGGTTTAAGCCAGAGCAATTTTTTTCATACGTTTTGATCCACTGGAGGAGCCTGCGTAGCGCATTAAAATGCTTGGAATGTTGCTTTATTTCCTGTCATTTGCTGATTTAATTGAAATAATTAATAATGGGCCTTTTGTCCTACTTGTTGGGGTGAGTGCAGTGTTTTTTTTTTTTGCAAACACTTTTGCAATTCAAGGAAAATAGACTTTGGAGTTGGCAGTTTTCCACCACTGGTGTCAAGGGGTAATGTGTGATAGAGGCTTCCTAATAGTGAACTGTCAGCTTCTCCTTTCTCTTATTAACTTTATTTTCTGCTAGGATCGTTGGCCTTTATTTTTATTTTTCTCTCTCTCCCAGCTCGAATTCCGTATCCTTAGCATAAACCGCACTCAGAGGCCGAACATAAAGAGACCAAAAGGAGAGGCAGTCTCTAAAACAAGAGTAAATGCACAAAAAAAGAAAAGCGTGTTACAGATTAGAGTCGATATATCAGTGAGCAGACAGCTCATGAAGGCTCCATGGCAGCCAACACAAAGAGCATTGGAAGATTTGTAGTGATTGCTCATTGACGATTAGCTCGGATCCCATAGCAGTGAGGTGAAGGGGGAAAGTGGGAGTAGGATTTGCTGTACCAAATCAGATTATTGGTCCAGCGGGTTTGGTGTCTTATCTCCGGAAGTTACAAAAACCTGATACTTTGCAGGAAAAAACCCCACTCATAATACACTTACCCACTTGTTTACTAGTGTACGTGGAAGGGGGAACAAGAACAAACATCCAAGTGACCAGCTTACATCCTGAAGCAGCTCCATGACATAACTTTTGTAGCCATGCCAGCTACAGTAACAAACAGGCATTGTATCTCCTCAGTTAAAAATGGAAAAGTCCTTAATGCCTATGATCTTTGCTCTCTTTTAAAAAAGTCATTACAAATGCATTAATTAGATATGGGTTTGAGCCACAAAGCACAGACCCAGATCTGAGCTTCCCTGAAATTCAGCAGTGTTCAGAGACTGAGTACTGAGCCACTTGTTTTCTAGATACTGAAGCTGTTTGTGTTGTTATGCACCACATTGTTCCTGTAATTTAAAGTCAGTTAACAAACTGAGAGTCATGTACCTGTACAGCTGTACCACATGGAGCTACTTTCGTTAAAGGGGTATATACTGTACTGTACTTAAGGGAGTATATACTTTACAGTACTATTGGAACCACTTCTGTTGGTGATAGAGAGACAAGCTTTCAAGCCACACAGAGCTCGAAAGCTTGTGTCTCTGACCAACAGAGGTTGGTCCAATAAAAGATATTACCTCACCCCCCTTGTCTCTCTAATATCCTGGGACCAACCTGGCTACAACTACTCTACATATAGTACTGCTTTCAGATACATAGGCACAATTCCCATTGCTAAATTCTGCCTTGGTAAATCAGCTACCATTAGCTTTAATGGGAGTTACACCTGTCTAGGCAGAATTGATTTTATTGTAATAAATCCCCTGCAGTTTATGCCAGCAGTGAATATTGCCCCACAGTTCAAAAGGTCACCTTCTTATTGACATATTATGTTATATCATGTCAATAAGACATGGATTGAAGCCTCAGTGTTGTTCGTTGTGTTAATCATCTGCATGCAGAGTAAGGCCTGCTGAGAATGGAGGTGCAAACATCTCAGTAGGAAGACCTGCAAGGATCCTGAACTCATAATATGTCCCAAAGAGCTAGCACAAAATCAATGCCAAAGTCACACTGCCAAGTCTCTGTGATGCATTTATTTTTGTGTATTAAAAGCAAAAGTAATTATGAACCCAAAAAAAGTAGTAGTTTTAAGCCTACATAAGTTTTGGGCAGACCAGAGTCAAGGCTTCTCCACCCACCTTGAACTTGTATTTTGTTGTGCCTGATGCCTGGTGTGGGCAATAATTAGGCTCCAGGGAGTGATTTTGGAATGTAGTGATGAGCTTTAAGGTCCCAAACTTGCAAGCATTTATACATGTGTAATGTTATGCTCCTAAGTGTTACTCATATTACTAAAGTTAAATACCCATATAAGGTTTTGAAGGACCTGGGCTGAAATTCTGAATTAATATGCTGTTGATACAAGTCATCAGCATCTATTTTTGACACTTTCTTTTGTGTGTTTATTATACACACAAAATATACATATTAGTTTTTAATAGTGAGAATTAGCTTGCTAGGAAAATTGGTACAATTTCCTTAACTAAATTCTTTCCTCCTGTTTCTTTTACTCTGTGCAAGACTATTGAACCAAGAGTTTGATGTCTGGAATGTTTCAGGTTTATTAACTTCAACAGAACTAGTGTAATTTGGCTTGAAAATCACATAGTTTAAAACATAAAAACCCAAACTCAAGATCAATATACATTTCTATCAGTATTTTTAATCAAAGTTTAAGTACAAAACAGAAAATGTGCACAACACGTTACAAATAACACAATCACTTTTCCAGGTTTGAGGAACCCTGGAGAGAACACCATGTGAATTAGATAAATTCAAGGAAAGCTTACATCAGGCAGCACTGAAACAATCTGAGATACACAGATGGAGAACACTACAGAGAAACCTTGCTCTGGATAGCAGTTAGAAGAATGAGCCACTCTTGCCAAAGTAATACAATATTGTATGTAGGTCTCTTTGCCTTCCTTCTGCCTCCTTCCTCCTATCTGCTTGCTGTACCAGTGTACAAGAGCAGGAGATGCAGAAGCATGATTAAATACAACATAGCAACCTTGCATATTGAGCTCAGCACTCACAAAGAACTACCTAGTGAACTATTTTGATCCTTTAAAGTTCCCTACCAAGACTAGGATAGATGTGGCCACATTTTATTTGATACGTGAGCTGCACAACTCTCACAGATACTTGCTCTGACTTGAAACTGTCCTAATGGTGCTGCTGCCTCCTCTCCACATATGCTGCTGCGTTCAGCCTGTTCCCTTCCCTGCCCCAGTGTAACTCCTTCAGTGCTTTCCATACTTTTCTTGCGGGTAAACGCTGTTATTTCATCATTAGGCAGGGCCTACCAGCTGTCTTTGCTATTTCTTGGCATGTGATAACAGCTAGCGATAGGGCAACCTGTCTACTATGGTTTGGGTTGGATTGTTCGTATGACCATTTTCAGTATTGATGCTGATGACTGGTCTGTGTTGACTTCCTGCTTATTGCTTCCTGCTCCTTGTTTCTGTTTGTTTCCTGGTTCCCGCTCCCTGAATTCAGTGTTCCATTTCCTGTTCTTCTGTGTGTGGGTAGGTGTGCACATGTGTGTATATACACACAGTTTTGGATGTGTGCAGTTACGCTGAGCCTTCTGCTACGTACCTGCCATTTGGACTGTTGCTGACTTAACTGGTTTAGGGTTATTACATGTTTTTGATTGACCACCTACCTGTGTGTCTTGTTTTGATTTCCTGGTGTTTGGGGTGCATCAGAGTGTAACACAGCTGCCCTGTCTTTGCTGCTTTTTGGCAAAGCTGATGATAGGACAATGTGGTAGAAAGTACTGGAGAGCTGTATTCAGCAACCCCTGGACAAGACCAACAGATTTCTTTTCCCATTTCAATACGTGCATCTTCTTTGGCAGATCCTCTTGTTAGTTCTGTAGGGCCTTGTTTGTTCTGGTCACAGGAAATACATAGCAATTACTTCTGGGAAGTATTGATAGTGTCACGTTGTCTCACAACAATCTTCTTCTGAGCCATCACAGTATATGAAAGTTTATTTTTTCCCCCATACCCAAGATAGTCATCCCTTTATACAGTCTTAATTCCATTGCAAATAGTGAACTCTGTTCTCACTCAAATCTGTGGAGTTCATTTGTACTTTGGACGTTTATTTTCAGGCAGGCTACATGCTTTATAGCACTGCAGAGCGTGCTGGTACTATCGTTTGGCTGGACACTATAGTTCTGCATAATTTTCAGTTTTGTTCCCTATTCTTTGACTTTCTTCTTGGGCTAGTTAACCAGAGATCTCATGAACAGCTGGGAATAATAGCAAAGTCAACTTGCTCTTAGGCTGACCATAACTGGCTTCTATTCTGTACCTTCAACCTGTAGGCTCACCAGTGTCACACGCTGGTGGGGTATCTGCTTACCCTGAATGATTGCAAAGCAGAAGCCATCAGACAGCAGTTAGCCTGACAGTCAAAATGGAATGTGTAGTATTTCTAAGTAATGGAGATTGTAGAATAGGAAGTAGACTCAGCTCTCCAGCCACCATCAAATAGGATGAAAGAGAGGAAGGGGGAAAAAAACCTATGCATATTTTTTCACGTTTGCCCTCAGTTGTTCCGCACTCCTCACACATTATTGTATGTCAGCTGATTCACTTTTGGAAACGTTTGGCTACACAATGGAGAATGTATCTGAATGCAAAAAAAAAAATTGTTAGCCTGATTGTTTTTATTACAATGGATCCCAAGGGAAGTGATAGAGATTATAAAAGTACCTTTGTTTCAAATCTCCCATCTAATATTGATAGAACACTTGGGAATGACATTAATGAATATTTTTCATGATGAGACAGATCCCTGGTTATAAGAAATGGCTGCAATAGATTCAAGAACATAGTAGCTTGACCATTAGTGACGTAAATGTGTTGGTCCCACTCTGGTTTGCAGTGGGCATTTGCATATACCACAAAGCCACCACAGTCTGGCACAAATGGATGAATATGGTCGGGAATCACCCAGTTGAAAGTTGGCGTTAAGGTACATCGCAAAGCTGTATGTATAAGCTTGTGATGGAGTATTCATTCCACACATCACCTGGGAGGGTTAAGATAGCTGGGAAGGGGCTAATTAACCCAGTAAACTGCACCTGGCAGAGAATTAGGCTGGCCAGGCAAGCCCTAATAGAAGATGAATTTCAGCTGAGCAGGTGTAGGCTGGTCTTATACAAAACCAGCAAGCTGAAAACAGAAGGGGTTGTAGGAGAAGTAGTCTATAGTCACTCCCTGGGAGGAGGAAAGCGTGTTTGGAATATAAATTGGCAAGAAACTGAAAAGGGTGAAATAGCAGAGGGAGCTCTACTGGTAACCTGCGGGGGGGGGGGGGGTAGAGCTAGGGGAGAAAAGTAGGAAGAAGAGCAGGGAAATAGCATTGAGGTCTGGGGGTAAGTGGACCATTGTTGCTGAGCAGAGTCCCTGTGCTGGAATCTGGAGTAATAGGCAGGCTTGGGTCCCATACCCCTCCACTGAGGAAAGTGGCATAGTCTTGAATTAGAGGATGGCTTGGGAAGGCAACTGGACAGTTGATCTGGAGAGACTTTGGTATTCTGGAAGGGGAAACATGTATAGTGACCTGGTCCAAGGGCCAAGTTATGGAGAGGGAGCATGCTGAGTCCCAGAGGGTGGGAGGGGCCACGGTGAGAGCAAACAATAGGGCATCAGATGTGGATGGAGCTAATCACCTGAACAGCCAGGAGGAGGCACCCTAATGGTGAGTGAACCCCATTACAAAGCTACACATAACCTCCTCCCTTACATATAAGATTAGGCACATAGAAACTCTGTAAGCGTGGAATTCATATCCCCTTGAAAGGCTAGTACAAGGTCCTCTAAGCTGTTGATTCCCCACTTCCTGCAGTAGCCCTACACGGAGTAGGCAGGCAGACTGAGTGGATGCTGCATAGTGGGCTCCTACTGATGCCAAATAAACTGGCATGGAGGAGTGTATTGGTGGCAGATCAGAGGAAGGGCTTGACTGGACTATGTGGATTCAGCAGCCTGCACGCTGAAAAGAACAAAGACACTGGTCACTATCTCAGCCCATAACCTGAAACGGTCACTGCAAGGGGTTCCCTTCTCAGGTTCCCACAAAAAGGGTAAGTTTCACCCCTGGAAATTAAAATAGCTGTGGGGGGGGGAACCTTCTAGTCCTGTGACTTACACCCTCTGCAATGCCATTTACCTCACTGGGATAGCACTTGGGTAAATGAGAACAGAATATGACCTTCAGCAGATAAGAAGCACACACAGTGGTAAATATAAATGCATTTGTTAAATGCTCTCAAACACATTCTCTCACCCTAGGCTTTACTTTATTGAAACCCTTCCTAATAGGCCCTTTGAGAATGGACTGTAAAGTCATCTAAACACATCATTATTTTTAATGGTCTTTAAAAGAAGATGACTAGCTAATCCTTGTAGTCAGTCTGTTTCTGGACACAGGAATGAAAACAATATCACTTGATTGCTACTCTAACTTAATGGGCTGACATTTTAAATAAAGCCACTTTAGTGGTGCATAGTGTTTTATTACATTAATTAAATGTCTAATCAGAGATGCCAAATTCTTGGTTACTGCTTTAGGTAGCAACAAATGGATAATAGTGACTTTTTTTTCCTCCTGCCATGACAGGAAAAAGAAAACACAGCATTTGTGCTCCTTAGGAGAAAACAAATTTTGGGGAGGGAGTGGGGTCAATGTATACGATCAGATGGGAACCTCTATCCATATCATAATGTGTCCCATGAATACTTCTAGTTAACTATGAAGTGGAGATGACAAGTTCTATGCTAGTTTCAATGTGAACAGGACATACTTCTAGGATGGGATCTGCAAAGGTGCCTAAGGAAATTAGGCTCCGATGTCCCACTTCATTTCTGTGGGAACTGAGCGGCCTGGGCTCCTTTGAAAATTGAACTAAATACAAATAAAGGAATCCCCCAAGGTACTATGTATATTTACTTAAAAGCACAGAAATCTAAAACAACTAACTACTGAAATAACTATGTGGAGCTTCCTTTCCCACAGGATAGCTTTAAAACTGGAACAAGCCTATAGTTAAGTGACATTATCCAAGGGCAGTTAGATCCACTTGTGCATGAGGCAATATACTGTATGGACCTGATTTTGAAAGGAGCTTCTATTCAGCTCCCCGTTTTGTGCCTGCAAATTTGAAGGTATCATCAATGTTATTTGCAACCAAACAGTTTGACATCTAAGTGATATTGATTGCACTTGCATTTACAAAACTGCAGGCACAAAATGGAAAGTTGCTTTTAACAGGGCCATTGTAGGAGCAATAATGGGTTTAGGAATATTTCATCAGTCCAGCTAGCTAACTGACTGAATCTCCTTTGAATTCACAGCCAAACATAGGATGATGTCATGTTGGCCTGAGACAATATATAATGCATCCATAGATTGAGGGGGCTGGGTGAAGGGAGGAGGGAAAGGTTGTTTATGTAAACACACACTGCGTCACTTCAAGGTGATGCCCATCCAGAATTTCACCTAAGCTGGAAGAATATTCCAAGAAATTTCTGCTGGTCTTCTCTTTACAAATGATCTGAAATGTGTCCTTTTGCTGTTCTGATGTGCATCAGGCCCTACATAAAAGGAGGGGTAACAAACAACGGTCATAAAAAAGTAGATCTGGCATTCCAGGATCCCTGGTCTTCAGATACTTGTCACCCAACTGCATTAGTTGAACATGCCGATAATTTATCTCTTTCTCATCAGATACTTCATAACCCAGACCCACCACTTTCTTTTCATGGCTATTGGGCTGTCCTAGATTCCTTCATGTCACAGTGACTGAGTGGCATGCAGATCAAACCCCATCTCCTCTTCCTGTAAGCATAGACAAAGATGTGCAAAAGCTGCATATATGAACAAACAAAAAAAAGGATTGATGCTTCACTTATCAAAGGAACATACTCCTTTACCCTCTCAGTTTGGTCATGAGTTTCCTGTCACTTGGGCAGAGACCGGGAGGAGATCGTTCCCTTCCCCCTCCCCATGGTACTCTGAGGAACTCACATTTCCACGGACTGGCTTCTTACTAACTGTGGAACAGACTAAAATAAATCTACTGGGGACTCCTTCTGCAGAACAGCAGGACTTTACTTAGAGTGGAGATGCTACCACCCCTGCTTCTCACGCTAAACAAACTTCAAGCACAACTGAAAGGTAACATCACTTGACTATTGCAGTACAACACACAAAGGGGGCAAGAGTAACAGCAGAGTGAAAACGGTAGCGACAATTAAATAATGAGCATGGCCTCAAGGGCATTGATCAAAATAACAAGGTAGCTGCCCTATGAGACATCAACACCTTGCTTAATCCTCAAATTGGCACAGCCTGCTGCCCCTTCACACCTCTATCTACTGTAGCTTCACAAACTCAGATCTGGGCCAGCTTCCATCACCTTCTCCTATGGGTCTGGAGCTGCAGCTTGATGCTACTGTACTGGCACAAGGCTTTTTAGCAACAGTCATTCTGAAACCTGTTGTGTGACAGTACAAATAGCAAAGAACGAGGAGACCTTTGATAGAATAGATGAGTGCGGCGTCAGGATTCCACACTGAACCAGAAGTGCTTTCACATTAGGCATTGACTTTGACAACGCCCATCTATAGAGGCCCTCACCAGATAAAGTTCCAGCATTAGTCTCTGTGCAGCAATGTGATATTTTCACTCGAGAAAGCAACGTGTCTTATATTGATCTAACTGCAGTTTGCTTGGTAAAATAAAATAACTCGGCTCTTTTCAAACAAATCAAGTGTCATTTGACATGCTGACTGTTTAATATTTTGCCACGTGCAAAGCTGAAATTTTTTTGCCCATTAATGGCCACTTAAATAAAGAAATGACACCGGAGTAATGACTGCACTATGCAAGCGGTTTATAGGTATCGATACCAGATTCATTCCTGAAGAGTGGAAACACATAAACCATAGCTTCTGCTTCTCCCCTGAGAGTGAATCTCTGGGAGCTATGAAAATGGCTTCAAGCTAAGAACTGTGATTTGTAACCTACATGTGATGTGTTGGTTAATTTCATATAAGACAGTGTGTAATTATGGAAGAAAAGTTATGTCCAAGGATTCCTGGTTTAAACACATAATGAGGGAAAGGAGGGTAAGTCCACTTTTGTCCCCTTAGCTAGGAAGGTGTTGCATGGTAATATATGAACTAGCTACACCTTTCACCACAGTGTTATTAAAATATAAAGTTTATGACTTTAACTTCTGAAGAAGAAATTATTTGCACCCAGTTCGAAGAATGTCTGCTACTTGTTTTCCCAAATATGCCTTCCAGGGTTTCACCAGACTGTTCATATTCACGAGGAGTTTGCTGGTCCTTGAGTCCTCCTGGCCTGCTATCAGGTAGTCTGTTCCTGGTTAAAAAAATAATTACTTAAATAAATAAAACAGAGGAGTACATACTTAATATCTCCACTCCCTGGGGAATCAGGATCTTGCACCTTAGCTAGCTTCAACCTTTTTTTTTAAAATGAATATTCCAGGTTGTGCGCACACAGTTTTATGTGCATACACTTTCTTTGCACTAATTCCTCTGTACACCAGCAATACATTTTAACGTGCATGTGCACATATTAGAACCTTCACACACAAACCTTATTTGTTCCAAGGGGTTTAAGACCTTTCAAAATCTTAACACCTGCACCAGCAAGCGATTGGGCTTGATTCTGATCTCCCTGTCACTGGTTTTTTGTTGTTGTGGCGTTTGGGGTTTGATTTGGTTTTTACACCAATTTAACTCCATAGGTTTCAGTGCAACTACTCCTTGTTTGCACAGGTACAAGTGACAGCAGAATCAGGTCTTGCCAGGTGTGGGCTGGTTTTGAATGTGAGAATTCTAAAGCATCCCTGTTAGATTATCATCTGCACACGCAACTGCTAGTGCACAGAAAATGTGCTAGTTCATACAAAATTGTACACCTTCAAGGAAAGGCCAGACTGAGGCACCACTGAAAATCACGATGTTTTGCATTAAACACAGAGGTGTTTTTTTGTTGTGTATTGTATCTGGTATGATATGTAAAATTCCCTTACTGTTCAGAGGCCCTTGTAACAGCTAAAGCACCTTGGGGCATGTTATGGAGGGAGCTGTGTCCCTCTGAAGTTATCTTGATTTTGTTGGTTTAATAGCACAAAACACAAGTGGAAGGTGCAAATTCCCTAGTCATTAAAACACAACAAAGAAACATCCACCAACTGAAAAGGATGGCTAGATTTTGGCTCGCAATTTACACTGTCTTATTTTCAGCAACGTGTGTGTGTTCCTATCCATACGCCTGGTGTGTACGCGTCTGTTATTGTGTATCCGTTTGTCTGCTGTGTCTTTCTCTTTTTTGTTTGTGCCTTATTGCATATGGCTGTTGTATGGTATCTGGTTGCTTGTGTATTTATGTCATGTGTATGTGATTGCTTGATTTTTAATTGAAATGAAGCTTGGACATCCATCCGCAGGGAGGGCAGGGGGGGATTGGCAGCCTTTTTATATCCAACCTGTTAATATCCAAAGTTTTATTACTTTGGGTTCAATGTGTGGAACAAAACTTCTGGATGATAGGCAAGGGGGGAGGGGGAAGGTACAGATCTTGCCTTCCCTCCCCCATCATAGCTGAAACCTGCAGCAACAGAAAGACCACATTGTCAGTCAGTGTTTTCTGGTGAGGAACAAAATAAACACAATTATTAAAGTGCCTGAGCTGAGGCAGTGTTCCGATTGGCTGGTGAGCAGTCTAAAGGGCTAGATTAATCTGTGTGCGCCACACAGATTAGCTGAAATGGCTGTTTGACATGACAACTGCCAGCTCGGTATTCTTCTCGTACAACAATGCACATTCTCCTGACACAATAAGGATCTTTAACAGCAGCTCAGGCAACTCCAGGAAATGTAACCACCACATCCCCATAGGATTAGAGGCATAACCACAGAGGTGAGACACCCAACTGTGATCAGGTCATTAGCAAGACACAGATACTGCTAATGATTTATTACTCAAGCAGACAAACCCCACTATTATACTATAAAGTTTATTAAAAACACAGGGCCGAATCCCCTGATAACCCCAAGTATGTGTAGTGGTGAAAGGGGATTCTGAGGGATTATACATTCCCTATGTTCCCTACTCAGCAGCCCTGCAATTTCAGTAGAGGCTGCTGTTGCAATCCCGCTCCCTAAGAAGGACTGAGGCTGATAGTGATGGGAGTCACTGGCCTTGGCTCACTCCTCCCTTCCCCCAAATCCTGCTGTGCAACCCCTTGCACAGTGAAAGCACACCAATTTCACTGCAGACAGAGCACTCCACAGCCCTGGAAGGGGAGAGAGAGGGCAGTATTTACCCCCAAATTATACTTCTTCGGCCTTTAAAAATCCTGAGGTTTCCTACGCTTTTTTTTAAGAAATGCTCATTCATGTGCAAAGCAGAGGGCAGCTCAATAGTTTATTCTGCTGGGAGTTACTAATATGGAAAGCAGAAGGTCTTTCTTTAGTATCCATACAGCAAATCTATTGGTAGCTCCATAAGTAAAGTTTTATGATTAAACTCTAAAGGCTGTGAGATTAAATATGGACTTCCTGTCATCAGCCAGGGAAGAACATACAACACAATGCTGCAGAGACGGTTGGGCAGGAAGCCAGATCACCCTGCACAGCAGAAAGCCCTGCTGACGACAGTGGCAGTTTGGACTGGCATTGGTGGCTGCTGCTTACGCTTTACCCCTCCCACCGCCACCCCGCTCCCTCCTTGCTGGAAGTAAAATGATGGGAATGAAAAGCTAATATGCATGCAGAAGTAAGGGAAAAGGGGTGTGTAAAAATCATGAGCCGAATAAAAGCAGGGAATCTCAACATGAGTGAGCATGTACAGTGAAATTCTCAGTGGGTAGAAATCGGCATAGAAACCTGAAGTCAATAGAATTATGCTCATTTACACCACTTGTGAATCTAGTGCATAATTTTGTGATGAGAATCTAGTTTACAAACTTATTGTGAAGAACTGGCTAGTGTGCAGGTACACCACTGCAGGTACACTGGCTAGCATCAGAACTGTACAATAGTGTTTCATGGGCCCCATACTCCTAACAGCTAAAGAGAAACAAGGGGGCTGGACTCCTTATGCCCTCTCCCCTCCTTGAGCTTCTGTGAAGGGTCAAACACAGTCTAACCCTATATTAAACACATACTTCACCAACCCTGACCTACAGCTCCCACTGCTGGGCAGGGAGCCCGGCAGCTGTTTAACGGTCCACAGCTATACCATAAAAGAGTTTAGGACAGGAAGTGTAAGAGAATACCTTAACCATTTGCACCACAGTCAGTAAAATGTATTTGACCAAGTCTGAGTTACATTGCTGAAGTACAGCTCTCAGAGACCATATAGTGCATCCCTGCAAATTCAAACCCAATTCCTCACCTGGTGGTACAGATAATGCAAGACCCAAATCATTTTTGAGAGGGCACAAATCATTTTGGACTGATTGGAAGAATTCACACTGGATTTGATTGGACTCAGCCAATCCCAGAACAATTGGCTCTTTTGTATGTGGCTGATTTCAGATGAGAATTTGCCTTAGAGCTCAGGGTAAGCCTTGGATTTCAGACCAAATACAAGGAATTCTTTCACTCAGCATGAAAGTGTGTTTAATCTGTTCAGAGGAAAAAATGTAGGGTAACTTATCTGACAAGTTTTTGTTTTAGAATGTGGATAAGTCCCCACTCTCCATGGTGTAAGGCACAGTAGTGAAACATGATCCTTGGAGACACTGTTTAGCTCATCCAAAAGAAAACCAAGTTACCTGTCTCATTCAGGGCCTGATTCTAAGCGGTGCTGAGCGCCTGCAGCCTTTGCTGAAGTGAATGGGAGCTGTGGGTGCTCATCACCTCTCGGGATCAAGCCCTTTGCTGCCTACTTGGATGAAAAAAAGAAAGCAGGGTCCAAAAGACATTTTCAGACTCCAATTAGCACAGTTAAAGGCACTTACGTGGGCTCTCTAGCTCATCTCCCCATAATTATCCACATGGGATTTCAGCTGGGGCAATACAAATATTTCTGTCTCCAGTCCACTAAATTGCTTGATGGGAAAGAAGGCAGTAGCGAGGGCTCTGCTGAAAAATCCATCCATTCAGCTACTAATAATATTGCTTAGCACCTCTCTGGCATAGGCACTGACTCTGGGGGTGCTCAGGTGCTCGGGAAGAGGCAGTGAGGGCCGGGTCTTGGGGGAAGGGGCAGAGTGGGGGCAGGGCCTCTGGGCAGAGTAGGGGTAGCGCACCCACTGGGAAAAATAAAAATCAGCGCCGATGTGCTTTTCAATTTCTAGGGGCATTGGAAAGATTAAGCTGTGCAGTGCTGCTCCTGTGCCTCCAAGACATCATTTGGTTCCTATTTCCCCCTTGTCCTGCAGGGAAGTAATATGTACCAGCCCTTTTGCTGGCACAGGTTACTTCCCCTTCTGTGCCATCTTGGGTGTGGTATTCAGAGGTATGGGGTGGCTCTACTCCCTCCCTGCCTACCTGAGGGGGAGGGGGAATAGATGCTCGTTCTGGTGTTGTCACTAGTTCATACAAGCCCCTCCCCTGTGCAGGTGCACAGCAAGGCTCCCAGTTGTGCCCTAACTAATTAATCCTCCAAGTCCCCTGTGAAGTAGATAAGTTCTGATAAACATTAGCTCCACTTGACACATGAAGCAATTGTGGCAGAGGGTTTCTCGTGCCCACAGAGGGAGTCATTGTGAGATGGGATTCAAGGAATTCCTGGACCAAAAGTCTGTGTGTAAACCACTAGACAATGCCTCCCTCTCTAACTCTCTTTTTCTTTCAAACCTGTATATTCAGAAGCGTAAATCTAATGTAGTAATGAACTGAAATGTGAGATCTGGATTTATTTACATTCTAGGATTGCATTATGGTTAACACTGAGATTGCATTTCCTTTTCTCTATGCATACTGTATATGATGCAAGGCATGTATGCAACGGCAATTTTGCCCTAGATTCTATGGCACTCTTGTGGGAATTCTGCGGTGGCTACAGATAAATGTTTAAAAGGGATGTTTTTACTGAATTAAATCTAAAGATGAATAATCCAATCAGCACTGAAGTCCCTGTCTCATTTATTGTGGCATTAAATTCATTTATTGTATGTTAGCCCCATATTTTGAGTTTCCCACATGCTGCAAATTGTGAGCTTTAAGTTTCAAAGTAACAATACATTAAGATGCCTGGGGCAGTTCACACCTCACAGCTATTGTTTCAGGCTGTCTTCAAACTCAGAAAGGCATCACTGAACCAGTTTGAACCTGCTAGAGCTGCTGGCAGGACTAACTGCCCCCCAACCCTGCACTCCCCAGCTCTGGGAAACAGATTATGCCTGGTCACTGTGCAGATGCTTGGGCAGTGAAGGGAGAATGGGTCTCTGTGCCCACTCCCCTGTAGCAAACCCACCACAGGGAGGCATAGTTCAGCCCTAACTATTTGAATAAAGGATTTCTCAGTTATGTTTCTCTCTTTAATACTCCAATAAGAGTACCAGGTTTACCCTGCTAATCTGTTCATTCGCTTTATGTTAACCGGACCAGCTTTACCTCAATGGATTATTCCAGCAGTATGGTCAATTAGTGTAGTTCTCACATAGGTGCCATACCAATACAATTTCATTAGCTTCAATAGCTGATTTACACTAGTGAAAGTGAAATAAGAATTGGGAACTTTAATACCTTAACAACTGACATAGTCTTTTCCCCACAGAATCCATGCCATAAGCATTTAATACTTACCAGGATTGAGAATGGGACATGTACATCCCCTGTTGGTCCAGGACTCCGGATAGATACTTCTGTTACTCCGGGCAATTTTCACTTTGCCTGATTTCAGGACCTTCTTTACCTTCACTACAACTTCCGCATGGGTTCCTTTGTCATGAGCCGATAGGATTCTTGCCTTTATCACTGCCAGAAAATACACACATGGGCACAAACCAATAATTTATTTCAAAGTAAGCAGTGGTATTTTCCTTAGATGGCTAGAGGGTAGAATGTTAGGGACTGTTGGATGAGGCACAAACAATCATGTCAGGGTACTGGCTCTTGGTCAGGGGCACATGAGCATTCTGGTTCAATCACTGCACCCATTTAAATGAATCTGGGGAAGGAATGCTGGATTTTTTCAATTTAGACAGTTAACTAATCCCTTCCCAATTTTATCAGCTCATCTCCAATGGGTTTCTGCCAACAGCTCAAAAGTCATAGGAAACCTCTAGGGTATGTATAGTGTGATGGGGTGTCCACCCCACACAGGAGTGGAAGGGGTTAGTGGAGGCTTCATGGTCCTAGCATGCCCTGCCCCAGAGTGGAGCAATGGAGGTGAGTCCTCCAAGCAGCCTAGAGTGGCTGCTTGGGGTGCAGCCAATCAGAGAAAAGCTTCAGGGAACAACCAATCCAGGCCCAACAAGGCCATATAAGAGGATCTGCAAGGTAGACTAGGTTAATGGCTGCTGGGAGCTCAAGGAGTGAGGACTGTGTCCCTAGCAGGCTGAGGGAACTGTAGCACCTTGGACAGAGCAGCTGCTGGCAGGGACCGGGGGAGCAAGAGGGAGCTCCTGGCTGGCTGCTGGGACTGAATGCCCTGAGGTGAGGGCGAAGAAAGTGTTGGGGCTGTGAGGAAGTGGCCTAGGGAAATGTAGCAGCATTGGGAGAAGTTAAAGAGTCACAGCAGGAGGTTGCTATCTTCAGGGTCCCTGGGTCAGAACCAGGAGTAGTGGGAGGGCCTGGGTTTCCCCCCATCAGCCACTGGGGAAGTGGCCTAAATATTGAACTTTGATACATCCCAGAAGGGGGAAACACTGATGGTGACCCAGTCGAAGGGCTGAGTCATGAAGAGGACTCTCTGGTTCCTGGAGTGATGCAGATCTGCAGGCAGAGACGATGACAGGAGAGGTACCTCCAGAAGAGGGCGCACCAACTGGCAGAGCTAATCCCCAGGGTGGCCAGCAGAAGGCGCCACTATGGTGAGTGGAACCCGTGATAATAGGAATGCCATAAAAAACAAAGAAAGTCCAGCAGCTACAGTATGATCTTAAGCAAACTGACTCAGAGCCTGGGCAGATTTTTGTTTGGACATTGGAAGGCTTGCAATAGATTTACATAGCTACAATCCTGAGCCTTTAAAATTCCTCCTGCCCGCTGTACAATAATTCAGTGTTAAGCAATGGAATTCACCCTGTAGGGCAGGAAATTTCCTACTGGAGTGCAGGAATGCCACATGACTAGAATTCTAAAATGATAATGATAAGCTGGAAAAAGCTACTTTGATTTGTGACCTAACAGGGTTGCCACTCCTCCTGATTTTGCAAGATCATCCAACTTTCAACAGGCTAATCCCACAAATAGGCTTTGTTTGATCACGATGTGATTATGTTGAGTCAAAATGTGGTGTCTTTTGGTGGCCATGACCCTTCACAGAGTGATGACAGGACATAATTGCTTATTTGCCAGGGTGATAAATACGGTGTTGAGAAACAGACACAGCAAGTTTATCCTGCAGGGCAAACTGCAAAAGGGTGGCAATCCTACTGCAAGACCTATAGAATGGGTTCTGAACCTCAGGGTGATGGGAGTAGCAGGCAGGTGTCAGGGGATCCTGACCACCCTGCCCTTCCTCTATTGCTAAATGGGAGGGAGGTGCTGTGTAGACAGAAGAGGAGCACCAGAGGAAAAAAGGAGCCCTGACATGGTCTGCTGGTCTACAGCACATACACATATAGGTGTAAGATGTGCCTGAGTTCATGAAGGCCATGTTGATTTGTTTAGCATTGAAGAAATCATCATTACAGGAAGTATGCTGTCCTCTGATCAGCTCTTCCCAGGACTGGGAGGTATCACTAGACAAAAAAGGAGGAAGGAAACCGATCTATGATTTCACAGGTACCAGCTAAGAAAACACTGGAATGATCATACCATGAAGGCACATCAGTCACTTACCATATGCGTATTTCATCTGGCAGAAATCAGTGACACTTCCGAGCTCTTTCTCTTTGCACACACACTTTTCTAGTGTAGGAACCGGAGACCACAAGGGGTTGAAGAAGTGCCAGAACATGAAAGAGAAGAGAAAAGCAAATGATGTTCATTCATATACACACACACACATCTATGTATAAAAGTTGCTCCAATTATCTGAATAAACACAGATGGTTAAAGAAGATTTCAGAGTGAGCTCAGTTATTTGCAAAGCTGGTTCTTGTTAAACAATACAAAAAGGGTTCTGAAATCTGGTCCGCATTGTGAAGTAAAAAGCGGTCTGCATCGGGTCCATTACACAGTTCATAAACCGATGCTAACAAAAGATAAATCAGAATCAGATCCAGGTGTGAATAATGTAATACAAATAATGCTCTTGTTAGATGTCATATGATAAGCAATATTAAGCTTTATCAGTACTTAGATGGAAGTCCTCTAAGGAAAATCCCTGGTGCTTCAGGACATGTTGGGGATTCAACAGGAGGCACGTTTTCCTCTGAGTCAGTCTAGAACCAGCGATGAACTAACTGGTGCTGTCTGTCATATGCTATATAAAACTGAGGTCTTGACCACTTTTAGGCATTAAAGGTTCCACTATATTCTGTTGGTCTAATTTCCCTCTTACTTTAGCTGAATACAATATACTTCTTTACTGACTGTCTTGAATTGTTGCTTAGCGTGGCCATAAGGTGTTCTTAAAAGCACCTACATTCCATCCCACAGGTGGCTGCATTTCAGCCATGGATCAAATGATCCTTCTACATATAGCATCTGTAGTTCTACAAAGCAATTGAAAGCTTCCAAAGGGCGCTATGTAAATCAATGAATAATACAAATGGGAAGCGTATTTTTCACTGAGATTTGATTTAAATTATGACTTTGTCATTTCTTGACCGCAAAGCCAAAGTTGGATAGTTCAACCTGCACTGGAAAATACAGATAACCAGCACAGTTCAGATCTCTCCTTGAACTCATCCTGGAGTGTCCTGACAAATAATCAGAGCTGGGGGCAAAGAAGTCTCAGACCCATTCATGGGATGCTCACATTTGCCTCCACATTTGAATAACTTAGGATGCCACCATCATACTTTTACATCTCCAATATGCAGGAGCAGTTTTGATAGGATATGAGAGGAAATGGTGCAGGGAATAGTTCTACAAAGATGCAAAGGATCAGACTGGACAGCTATATGTGGGCCAGCTATATTGTGGCTTTAAGTTTCTGAAGGGTGCCGTAGGGCTGCACAGCAGTGGACTCTGGGAAGCACAGGCTGATGCAGCAGCCTCGTTCTTCCCTTCCTTCACCCTCTCCTGAGCTGCTGTCCTGTGTATTGTCTTGTGTTAGACTGTAAACTCTCTGGGACAGAGAACTTATCTTAGCTATCTTTTTACTCTCTTCACTCAAGTAGTTAAAGAGGAGGGAAGACTTATATTTTATAGGCAGTCCTTTGTTTATGTTGTGATTTTTAATTTATGGGATAGACACCCAGAACACTAGATGGACACCTTCATTTTACAAATGTGAAGAAACAAATCATAAATAAAATAAATATATGCATTTGTTCAAAAGCCGTGCCTATTTCTAGCACTCTATAAGAATTTATTTATTTATTTAATAAACACTGAGCGATGGATTTTATAATGCTAAATCATACCTGGATGTCTCAATGCAGAAAATCCCTGCTCATGATCATTCCATTTCCACTCATCGCTTTCATTGGCTGGCATCTGTAGGAGGTCAGGGATTCGCCCACCCATGGGGATGTTGAAAAATGGCTCATTTTCATAACTGGAGGAGATAGACATAGAAGAAAAATCTCATGTTAGGATTTCTGATGTTTAGCAGGGAGGAAGCTACTACCACATGCCAGCAGCATTCAGGGCCAGAAAGGAACATGGCCTCAGAGGCCATGATGAGCAAACTTAATCACACATCTAGTCTTGAATGCAAATAAGAGCAAAACTGTAGCTCACTGCCCTATAGAGAGACTACAGTATCTGGGCTTATACTTCAACTTCACTGACTCACACAGTGAAACACTTCACTAATGGTCCTTGGGACTCAGTTCCTGCAGTTATCTGTCGAAAATGACGAGCACTGGTAGCATCTGTGCAGGCTTCCTCACACCATCAGTGATCTAAAAGGACTACCACTATGGATGGAAGAGTACTTCAGTCTCTGTGGGCCATTCAGGCTTGGCCTTTGCTGAGTCTGTCACCAATTAGTCACGTGTGTGTCTGTGTTTTATGTGATGAGAACATTTGCACACTAGGAATTGGAGTGAGACTCTCCAACTTGTTTCACCTAGGCCACAGAGCACAGCAAGCTCTTCAGATGCTTTCATTTACTTTTTCTAAAGCAAACAGTAGTTTCACGGACACCAGCAGGGTCATGGAGTTACCTATCATAACTAGAAAAGACCTTTGCTTCAGAACTGCCTTTAAAGAGTATTATGGATGTACTTACATGGAAGCAGTCAAATGGCATCTGAATGACCCAGTGCTGCAATCCATTCAAATTCAGGTGGATGCAGAGAACTGTCTTGTTTCCTCTATTACCTCCCCCCACTTCCTTGAATTTATGCCATCTGTGCAGGATTCCAAGTGTTAATCTGAGTTTCATATTAAAGGCCCAAAAGTGAGCCAAAGGATTATCTCCCCATAAAAGGGGCCTTGTTTACCCATTGAAACAGTTTCCAGTGTGGGGGTCGCAGTCTCTGGCACAGTCACAAGGATGACAGCCATTTTCTCCAAGGCCCCAGTATCCCATAAGGCATCTGTCACAGTTCGGGCCTGCCACGCCTGGCTTGCAGTAACAGAACCCCGTCTTTGGGTGGCACTGCCAGCTTCTGCTGAAGGTTGCATTGGCCGATCCCATAGGTTGACAGGAGCAAGCTAACAAGACATAAGAAGTGATTGAGATGATATCCCAAGGGTCAGCAGTTTAGGTGATGTTTCTGCAAGGCTGATAACCTCCATGGGTCCCACTCATTCCCAACAGCCAGTCTTCTTACATCAGCACTGAGAAGCATTGTATTCTCAGGCAGCCTTGGTTCAAAATGGAAATGTAATTTTTAAGTATTGGTGGGGTGTTATCTCATTCAGCATAACAATGGATTCAAAATAAAACCCAAACTGCTAAATGCTCACCTGAGACCAATTCATGTGCCAGCACCATTTCCTGTGGCCCAAATCCTTCCCCCTACACCAATCTCAAATAAAGAGTGTTATGCAGATATGCAGTAGCCTGTGTTACTGGTGTGGATTCACTCTGCAAGGAGGTGGGAGGGGCAGGCAAGTGAATTTGTAAAACACCTGACTGGGCTACCATGTCTGGGGCCCCAAGGTGCATACGTCGCCAGAGTGGGCTTCCCATTATGCCCATCTGTGAACTTGCCTTTTGGATGGTATGTGGCTGTAGGCTGTGGGTAGGAAGGATTTGCCCCGTGTGGGGCTATACAATAAAATAATATAAATCAGTCATAGTCTTCTGTGTACGCACAAAGACCTCTCAGGTGCCCGCTGTGCTGCACACTTGCACCATAAGGGTCAGAAGCCAGGCTGTTTAGCGCTAAGGGCACTTGATTGCAGCATGAGGGATATGCTTACAACGGTGGGCGGCCGTATAATAGTGCCCAAACATTTAGAGAGCGAGAGGGAGAATTTTCACAAGAGAGAGAGGATTTGCTAGTGTGATATGTGAGAGGATGTGCCAAGCAAGGAGATCAAAACAAGGAGGAAATAATTTAGGCTGAAGATCAGAATAAACAGGCTCCCCAGGCTAGTGTTGGAATTCCTACTGCTAGGTATATTTTAAACTAAACTGGACAAAACACTAGTAAAAGTACAACATGAAAAGCAATTCTGCACTGGCCAAGGGAGACAGACCAGACAACCGGATAGGACTTTTCCAGCTCTAGATTTGAGGAGTCCATGATTCTGCTTTAGTGAGAGCTGTAGGGCCATAGGTTCTCTTCCCAATGTGAACTTGAAGTTTGCATGCAGACATCAACGGATACATTACAAGAGGGAGGGGGAGAGAGAGAGATCTCCAAACCCATTGTGTATATTTCAGTTATGACCATTATCTGCTGAGTGCAGCGAGAGAGGGGACAGAAGAGCCAGGTGCGGCGCTCTGATTCTGGTGCCATTTCAACACCAGCCCTGGCATACATCAGAATAGTCTGGAGGCTGCTGTAAAGTAGAGCAGCTGGCTATGGCCTCCAGGGGCTACTACGCCAGCTAAGACAATTTGGAGCTCAGTGGTGTTCTGGCCATGCCCCTAACAAAGTCTCCATGCCAGGGGCTTTGGGGAGTGGGTGAGGCCAGAGCTGACTGTGCATTAGCTGGGACACCTCTCCACCAGGGGAACTCTCAACTGGGGAGATCTGGCAGACGGCCAGCCCCTTTGTGCTGTCAGGGCAGCTCTACCAGGCTGGATCACAAGAGAGGATCTGGCCCACTGACATCTGATGTTTGAATAGGTTTGGACAAATGGAGACGTGAGCTGAATCTTCACCCCAAACTCAGGTCCAGCTCATATTTTAGCTCCCTCTCATTTTTGAACATTGTGACACCTTTTGATTTCTGCTGGCACCAAAGCCTGAAGTGCCAAGATGTCACAATTTCATCCACCTGCAAGAAGGAAGAAACAAAAATCTTGGGGATAAGACCTGCCCTAACAGGGATTTCCAGTCAGATGTTGGACACCCAAGATGTTTGGCTTAGGGGCCAGCCTTTTGGATGATTATCTTTACTCCAGTGCTTTTGAAGTTTGCCTATCACTACTGCTGATCAAACAACTTTTCTTCCTGAGCTCACAGATAAGAGACCAAATGAACACACTGGTTCCACACATCCCTGTCCAAGAAGGGAGCTCTATGAAGAAGGATAATGGCAGTGATGATGGATTTACTTTCATGCGCATCATCATGTTTGTTCTTTAGAAAGGAAAAATCTCTTTTGGGAATACTAATAAGAGAAAAAGCAGTGCCCAGCAGTTTGTGTAATGGGCATTTTTCTTGTGATCTTCCATTAGATATTATATTTTCACCCTGTCCTAGCTGTGTCCTTCACGCCAATATTTTTAATAATATTATTATACCTTGCCGCAGAAGGATCCTATTCAGTTGTTTTCAAGGGAACATTAGCACAATAGCCTAAAGACAGAAAATAAGCATACTATAATGAGCAATGTATTCCACACAATGAGCTTGTTGGCTAGTGGCACGGTAGCATCAGGCTCTACTGCTGCCGTCACACAGGAGTCTTGAGCCTGAGAGCAATCTAAGGGTTGTTGTTCACCAGGATTTGAAAATCAGGTGTAACATCACAGGGCACATTTGCACCAACGTTTCAAAAGTTGCTTCTGATTTTTGGTGCTCAGCTTGAGACACTGTGGCCCAGGTTTTCAGAAGTGCTGAACACCACTCCAAAAATGGAGGTATCTAATATTAGTTGACATTTTTGAAAATGTTGTCCTTGGTCTTTGGACATGGGAAATGGGTGCTTTCCTCATTAGAGATAGGTCTGAGACAAAAAAAATCCAAACTTTGCCACAGTCTGGGTTTGCCTGAATCCTTGTTCTTGATTTCCCCTATTATGTCATTAGGATCCAGCTTTCCCAAAGTTCACTGGTATTTGGATCAGGAGTTTTAGTTTGGATCTATCTCTGTTCTTTACAGATTGTTCGGTCTCTCTCTTGTCTTTCCAAGTTTCCGTATCTGGAGCCAGATCCTCAGCTGGTGTAAATCAGTGTCACTAGCTTACTCTAGCTGAGGACAGGATGTCAGATAGGTGGAGAATGTGAATTTCACCATCCCAGCCAAAGGGAAAGTGCTCCAGTGGGCTGTGATTTATAGCAGAGGCCAAGGAGGGAGGTAGAGAAAAAACTGCATGTATTTAGTTCAGGGATATAACTAAGGAAAGTTGATGGTCCAAAAATGAAAAGCAGGCATTGCTTCCAGTTAGAAGCTTTGGCAGCTCTTGACGGGTCATAAAGCAAAACTGAACAAATAAATGCATGACACTTTCAGATGAGTTACACAAGTGGCTCACAAATGCTTCCCTCAGTCTGTGTTTATTTAGCGTATCAACTCGGGTGTGTGCATTGTCTGGCTTCTAGAGTATTATGACCAAACTCACAATTCTGAGGCTAAGGTAACTCCCAAAATATGAATCTGAATGTCACATGCTGAAGGGCAGCTGTTGATGACCAGGTTTTATCTGTCAAATAACATAACAGGTTTGATGATAAATCTCACAATTAAAGAGTCATAAGTAAGTTCTTAAGAACTGAGTTTTTTGTATTTCCCAGTGTTTGTAACTAAAATGTCTTTCTCTGCTGATTTTTGCTCTTTTCCCTTTGGCAAACCTGAGTTTTCTCTCCATCCACCTCTTTCTAATGAAACACAAACCAACATGACAATGGATGGTTTACGTCCTTTTTGTCAAAGGATGTTAGGGACAGTGGACAGACAATTCTGGCACAGAGCTGGCTAGTTTATTTGTAGGGCCCTACCAAATACACAGCCTTGAAAAACGCATCACAGACCGTGTAATCTGGTCTTTTCTATGCTTTTACCCTATGCTATACAGATTTCACAAGGGAGACCGTTTCTCAAATTGGGGATCCTGACCCAAAAGGGAGTTGCAGGGAGGTTTCTAGGTTATTTTAGGGGGGGTCACGGTATTGCCACCCTTACTTCTGCGCTTTCAGAGCTGGGTGCCCGAAGAGCAGCAGCTGTTGGCCAGGCATCCAGCTCTGAAGGTAGCACTGTGCCAGCAGCAGCGCAGAACTAAAGGGTGGCAAGGCCATGCCACGCCACCCTTACTTCTGCACCACTGCCTTCAGAGCTGGGTGGCTGGAGAGTGGCGGCTGCTGACTGAGGGCCCAGCTCTGCAGGCAGCAGCACAGAAGTAAGGGTGGCAGTACCATACCCTGCCCTCCTTACTTCTGCGCTGCTGCTGGCGGTGGTTCTGCCTTCAGAGCTGGGCTCCCGGCCAGCAGCAGCACAGAAGTAGGGGTATCGGTACAGCAATCCCCCCTCCCCACAATAACCTTGTGACCCCCCCCAACTCCTTTTTGGGTCAAAATCTCCCTGCAATTACAACACTGTGAAATCTGAGATTTAAATAGCTGAAACCATGAACTTTCTGATTTTTAAAATCCTATGACCATGAAATTGACCAAAATGGACCATGAATTTGGTAGGGCCCTGTTTATTTGGGTTCTCCCCTTTACAGCAGCAAAATATTTACACTACAAAATATTACATGGTTGTATCTTAGAGGTGGCTGTTGTTGGTCACTGAAGTATCCCACATGTCCACTTGGATTTTTATTGGCAGCTGCAGTTATAAGATTTTTGCCAGGATGCTGTTGACAGAGAGGAAACCAAGGAATGAAAGCAGTCATAAAGCAGATAAATATTTGTCTGCTCTCAGCACAGATGTCTCCAGCTGTATCTTAATTAGATACAGATGTAAACTATAATATTAGTTGCAACAATGTCGTTCCAACCAACATGAATATAGCAGGCATGTAGTACTCCAATGAATTCATACGTAAGAGACTCTCAGGGTATGTCGACACTGCTATTAAAAACCCACGGTTGGCCCATGCCAGCTGACTTGGGTTCGTGGAGCGTGGGCTATAAGGGAATGCTTAATTGCAGTGCTAGATGCTTAAGCTTGAACCCGGGCTCTAAGACTCTGCAAGGTGGGAGGGTCCCAGGGCTTGAGCTGTAGCCTGAGCTGGATTGTCTACACCACAGTTAAACAGCCCCTTAGCCTGAGCCCTGTGAGCCTGAGTCAGCTGGCACGGGCCAGCTGCAGGTTTCTGGTTGCAGTGTAGACATACCGACAGAGATAACTAACCTTTCATTTCTGTCAAAACTACGGTGCAAAACACAGTTAACAGCAGATTCAATCTTTTCCAAATTTCAAAACAAAATCTTTGGAATTTGGAATATAATCCCAACCAAATTCGAACAATTTTTAAAGCAGGTCAAATGTGGGGCCAAAACCACTCAAAAATGTCCCATAAATCAAGGAAATTGGATACACTACAGTCTGTGCGGGTGTGGTCACCATCTGTGTGGCCGACTGAGATATTGACTCTAACAAAGATGTGATTAATCCCAAATATTACAACTGGAAGGTTCACAGATCTGTCTAGAGGGGAAAGAAGGGAAGGGAAGGGACAGCTTTATTGATGGGGTGTGTGTGCATGCGCACATTTTAATTTTCAAGCTGATTGCTAGAGTAAAAAGCCCATTTCCCTGAAGACTTTGGCCTGACGGTCCTACATACTTGCTTTTTTTCCCCCCTTGGATAAGCAAAGGGTGAATACAAAAGATGGTGTCAGTTCAGAAGTATCCTTTAAGCCTCCAAATAAGCCACAGGAAAGAGCCAAGGATACAGCAGCTTTTCTGACCACTGGCTGGGAAACGATTCGGCTTCACGAGGCTTCTGACTCAAAGCTCCCATACAAGCCTATATCCAAACTGTTTAATCCTGTGTTGTCACCCGCAATAACAAGCAGGTGTGTACTGGGCTCTGTGTCTCTTTTCATGTCCTTTTCTTTCTTTCTTTTTTTTTTTTTTAATCTAAGCAGTGTCAAAACAAGGCTCTGTGCATGACCTGGCTCCCATTCATCCCCAGCTGCCAGGAACAGCAGAAGCAAAGAGGTCAGAGACAGGCGATCTCTCCAGATGAAAAGGAATGGCAGAATCATATTTACATGTTAAATCTCAGCTGGGATTTTTTTTTTTTTAAAGCAAATGTCTTTTTAGTCTTGTAAATGGAGAAGTCAGGGAAGGGGGATCTGGATAGCACCAGTGCAGCCAGTTGTTATACAACCCCTTCCCCCCCTAGCAGTGATTAAGAAAGAATGCTGCCGATTATTATGACTAATGCCTAAAGATTCCTTCTGGACCTTAGCAGAGTCCTGCTAACTTTTTGGGGGCTGTCGTAGCTTAACCGAGACTTTGCTCTGGATGGAAGAGCACTCTCTTAAAGCATGATTTCTCAAAAGGCTTAACACAGCGTTTCATTCATCTTTTTCATCATCTTTTAGTTCCCAGTTCAGTGTCTACTGTAAATACTGGGTGAGTTTTAATCCCCTGTATTTCTTCTCCCTTCCACACCAATGTGAAGCCAAGAACCACGTTGCTCACCCCAAAAGCATCCGTGCAGTCTGCCGTGACCAATTCATTATGGCTCTCTTCATCATTTCCCGAAAACATTTAGTTATTTAATGTTGTGACTCTGGTACTATTTGGAGGGTTTTCTCAGCCAACGTGAGTGGATGTGTAGGAGGTGGCATGCCCAATCCTTCACAAAGCTATTCACCCAGACCTGGTAGTTCTTCAGGTCGTGATCAGCAGGCTGAGGTGTGAGAGAAATGCACCTCCATGGGTTAAAGTTCACTATGGGATAAATCTTCAACCCTGTGCCAAGCCTCCGTAAATGCACTTGCATCAGGGGGGACCCTGTGGGATGAATCTTTCCCCCCACCAAACCTACTGTTGCTCCACCCAGTGCAATGCTTCTCCTCCCCACAACTGTTGCATCGGTGGAGTATGGGGGCTCTATCTCCATTAGTGCCTTTACAGGTGGTGTCACTGGTCGAGCTAAACAGTGATAGCAGAAGAGGGGGAGATTTCCTGAAAATTACCTGTGTAGATGCAGCATTTTACACCCGTACCGACCCACACCCCTCACTGGGAAATTTGTGGAGCTCAGCTCTTAGCTTCAAAACGCTGCCCATTTAGGTAACCAACTGAATGTCTTTGTAAGAATTCTCCCCTTCACCTTTAAATAAGATAGAAAAGGGCATAGACTAATACCCAGTGAAAATATGTCTCTCTGAACAGGCTCTGAAGACTGAATGTTTCTCCCTGCTCCACACAAATACAACCACAGTTCACAAATCAGCCATGAAAACTAGGGGGGTTCTCTAGAGAGGAAAGTGCCTACCTGTTCCTTAGGTCAGGAGCCAGCAAACAGTTAAGCACTGTGTGTGACTTTAAGTGTGTGAGTGGTCCCTTTGACTTCAGTCCCACATGCTTAAAGTCATGCATATGTGCATAAGTGCTATGCAGAATTGGAGTCTTAATGCAGAAGTTATACATAATGGGAACAATTGCAGGGAGCCTTCTATTGGCATTAACCATCTTGCTGGGAAAAACGCTATTACTTAAAATGCTGCCACCACAGGACTAGCTCTGTTTGAACAGGGTATATTTCTGCTTGTGTGACTGCATCCTTCCGAAATGTTTTCCTGTTTGTTTTGCAGAACATTGGCAAGATGTGCTGAGAAGGTGGTACCCAGACTGGACAAAAGAGTTGTAGGTAGGCTCAGGGTCTGATTTCACCCAGGCAGCCTGTTCTAGGGTTTCCTCACAGATAGGCTGTATTTTTAAATAATGTTTTCTCTTCTCTGCTACTCTTTAATGTTCCTAGCCTTAATGATTATCTCATATTACACACAGTGCTGGTTACTACACTGTCACCTTGCTGTCAAATAAAAGAGCTTGTACATTGATTCTTTCAGGTGCCATAAGACTTGAAATCTAATCTACTGGAACAAGAATTTATTCTCATTACAAATCTTTGCATACGGCAAGTCCTCTCAGAGCAGAAACAAACCAGCAGAAAAATCCCTAGAAATCTGGGCATCATCAAACACAATTGGGAAGACAGCCAAGGAAGCCCTGCCTCCTCCCCTGATCAATGAGCTTTGTCGCAAGGTTAAGAAATCAAAAAGAAAGAATTGGGGGGAGACAGAGCTGGCTCTAAGATCCAATGAAAGGTGAATACAAAGGATCAGAAACATAGGGCATGTTCTGCCCGGAATGATCAAGCACTATCGCAGGCCAGCTGGTCCCAGCAAGAAGCGCACGTGTAACCCAAGTGTCTAGAGAAACCTTGATCAGGGCTTTCAAAGGAGCAGGAGAACTTCAGAAGCAATGGCTGACAATGGGAACGAACACAGGTGACAAAGGAGGCAGTTCTTCTGTGTTGACGACTGCGTGGACAGGGCTGGGGGAGGAATCATGATTGCATAGGGGAGAGAACAAGCTTCATCCAGAGGCAGAGAAAGGGAAGTATCCAAGGGGAGGGAGAGATGAATGAAATGACAGATTGTTACAAACAGAAACCTTCCTGGGGAATACTAGGTGGGATCAAAGGTGTCAGATGTGGGAGGGAGCTCAGAGGCTCAAACTCCCTACCCATCCCCTGCAGCCAATATTATTCATGTTTGTCTGTGGAGAGAATGCAAAATCAACCTGTGGCTCCTTGGAGCCTCACAGCAGTTAGAACATACACCCATGGATGCTGTAGGCCCCTTTTGGGTGAGATACAGATAAACCCAACTAAATAAAATGTGTGCCTCACTAGCATAGGAGCATTTTAAATGCAAACGCAACCAGAATAAAACTTTCCCTAAAAATAGAATGGCTTCAGATAATAATTTTTTTTTTTATATCAGACCATTCCACGATCCCACACCGAAATCAGACTTTGGTGCCAGGGTCAGGAGGAAAGTGTCCTTGACCAGGAAAACAGAGCTCGCAAACAAGGGTCGGAGGAAAGGATAATGTATTTATGATGTATTTCCACAGATACCTGTAGATACTTTTAATGGGCTGCATGTCTTAGCTCACTCTGTAATGTGTAGACCTAAACAACTTTCACCATTCATTTGTACTGTAGTATGTTGGACTTACGTTTGCAGACCTCTGGGGAAGACATAGGTTTCCCCCTATCTCTGTAAAATCCTGGTTTGCACCTTTGACATCGATGTCCCTCTGTGTTGTGTTTGCAGTTGTCACATACTCCACCGCTGTGTTTCCCAGATGCCAGCCAAACACTCAGGTTGAAGTGACAGCTATCAGCATGGTTGTGACAGCGGCACTCTGTTAAGGAGCAGGGAAATGCATTTCTCACTCATGTTTATAAAGCACAGAGCCTACAGTATCACTTATGTGACGGTTTCATTGAAATGAACTTAGGACCAAATTAATTTATGCCAAACATTTTTCTTTTGCCTGCCTTCCTGGGTTTACATTAAAAACAGAAATGTCAAAGCAGAATGAAACTCCTAGTAAATCCCAAGAAAGACTGACAGTCAGGTGAAAAAGCCATTTGTCACGAACTGTATACCTTATCTAAGTATCTAAATTTAATTACAGGTGGGCCTGGACCAAAACCCCACGTCTGAACACTGCCTAACTTTGGGAAAGCTAAGATCCAAATCTAGATCTAAACTATGCGTCTTGGACCATCTCTTCTTTTCGTGTTGTCCTGTTTATTTCCACCTGTAGAACTGAGCCCTTTGGGCCATAACAGATCTATCATTACTACGGCGAGTTGAAAAATTCCTGTCAAAACTGGTTTTGGACAGAAAATTGGGTTTTCAACTAAATTATTTTTAAAGTGTCTGTTTTTGTCAAAAAACCAAATGCCTGAAAACAGAAATATTTTGGCCCAACCCCCAGAATTCAGATTCAGATATGCTGCCGCAGTGCCTTATGAAATTTGTGGTTCAGTTGGCTCATCTCCCCATTCTCTATGGCTGGGTTCCTCAGCTGGACTTCATCTTCCATGATGCACCATAGCCGTACGACTCCCAGGATACACCACTTCTCCTCAACAAGAGGGGAAACCATGACGCACCATGGAGAGGCAGTCCAACCAGGCAGCCCTCCTGTAGAGAAGAAAGGGAACATGAGACAACTGAACGACAACTCACATGAGGCACTGTGACAGCATTTTGGAATAAAAATATTTCAATATTTGGTTGAAACATTTTGTTTTTTGGCCAAAATATTTCAGTTTTTGACTGAAAGATTTCAGATTTTGATTTTTCGCCATATTGTCAAAATTTTCCGCAGAACCTCCCCTGTGTTCCAGCCAGCTCTAGCCACTCATAATTTTGCTTTTGCAATGCAAATATAACAAAAAGATAAAGACTTTTCAGGATTGTTTCAATGTCCTGCAATTCTAGCTTGAAGCATGCAAGCTGATTGTACTAAAATTAATATATGTTATAGTAAACCTGTAGCCCTCATTAGTAAACTTGAAAGTCCACTTTATTTTCCGAGATTGATCAGCTACGACTCTGTCTGTTCTGCTCCAGTTAGAATCTCCCACATTAAAACGCTGTTGGCTTTTTTCCCATGCAGTTTAGACTGTAAACTGTTTGGGGCAGCAATGCTATACTTTGTGTTTTGTAAAGTATGCACACCTTTAGTGCTAGATGAGGAAAAAATAGAGATGGACAGATTTGATCCAGAGTTGGACTTCACTCCAAGGTTCTGGGGTGTTTGGATCCAGGGTTTTGGATGAGTCCACCATATAGACATCAAACCTCCCTAAGTCTCGGAGTGCTCAGAACTGGGGTGTTGTTTCAGACCACTGTATAAACAAATTTAGATCCAGATCCAAGTTTGGATTCTGATTCTCACCACACAAATGCCCTAGTTTGTTTGGACTGGGGAAGGGGAGGGGCTGGAGGTTGGTTGAAATCCATTTCTAGTTATTAATAAATACATAATGTAATTATATCTCATATTAAATATAGACTTGGAACCAACTCAAATCAAAACATTTCTGAAACCTTGTTCCCATGCACATGCCAAGGACAGAGATCACTGAACATTTCTTTTCCCCCCATTAAACTTATCCCCTTAAGCTTTCTTAGCCTACTGCAGCTCTGTAGACACTCATGCTTGGGAATGGTGAAATGAATGAGGGAATGTTTCTCTTTGAAGAGCAGAGTTCTGCCTTGTATGTTCTATATTGCAATAGATCAAATAGACCAGCTACATTAAAAAAATACATTGATTGAAAGGATTTTCTAGCAGTTACCTAGCAATTCATTCCCCATCTGCTGCAAGAGCACCATAAATCCAAACTGGGTGAATTGTCTATTATAGAGCCTTGCCTACTTGGACGGTGATTTATTGCCCTGAGACATTAAGGCCCTCCCCACCCCCACACCCCCCGCCACTTACTTCTGCATTCATTTGGTGCCCCAGTTTTTCCATCTCCTGGCTTCCAAGGCTGGTCATTGTATAATGGTGCACACCTCTCACAGTGGTTCCCTGCTGTGTTGTGTCTGCACACACATGTCCCATGGACCTGTCAGGGAAGGAGAATACATTCAAGCAGCTGAAAGAAGTAACAGGACAGAGCACAGCACAGCCTCTGAGCGAGGAGGATTTCTCCTGCACAGTTCCCCAGCACTCTCACAACGCCAACACCGTCCATCTAGAATTTCTATACATGCAGCTTTATTGCCTCATGAAGTCTCTAATAATGTGGGTTCATTCTCTGCCCTCCCGTAACTCTGGGGTCAGATTCTGAATGGGTGATGAGGTGTGCCAGGCATTTGATGCCCCCTGCTGGAATAATAATACCTGGCTCTTATATGGAGCTTTTCACCATAGATCTCCAAGTGCTTTACAAAGGAGGTCAGTCCGTATTATTATCCTCATTTTACCCATGGGGAAACCGAGGCACATAGTAGGTTGGTGACTTGCCCAAGATCACCAACAGAACCAAGAACAGAACCCAGGTCTCCTGGATCCCAGTGCAGTGCACTAGCCACTAGGTCACACTGCTCAGGGTGTAGGAGGTAAGGTAAAAAAGGGTGGGATGCTTCCTCCAGGAGGGCAGTCCTGCGCAAAGCAGGGACAGGGGAGGAAGGCTCTCCCCTGTCTTAATCCAAAAGCACAGCCTGGTCAGAGGCCTAACTCTGATTGCTTATTTTGATTGAACCAGTGAACGATTGAAGCCCTGCTGCCTTGGCACACCCTGCCCACCTTTTGGGTGAAAAGAGCAGTGAGTTTAGACCTCCAAGAGCTCCTAGAGAGGCCACCCAGGATCAGCTGCTGGTGGAACCAACAATAATTGGTCCAGCAGCAGCTAGAAGGGGTGGAAGCAGGCAGAAGCCAATCAGAGCCCAGCAGGCAAGGTAAAAAGGACTGGGTTCTTCCTCTAGGTGAGGGAATTCTGGGTGAAGTTGGGATGGGAATGTGGGGGAAGGAAGGTACTTCACTGTCTTAATCCAAATGCCCAGCTTGGTCAGGGGCCTAACTTTGACTGCATCTTTTAGTGTAGCCAGGAAAATATTGTTTTGTTTTAAAGGGTTGAATTTAAAGCCCTGAGTTGGATATCAGTTGAGTGCTGTAAAATTAAAGGGAGCTCTGCTTTGCAAGTCGCTCTGCTAGTTCAAGCGAACCTGTGACAGATGGCAACAAAGCTCTCCTTCTGGGTACCCAGTTAGCAAAGTCATTACAAGGCTAACATGTGAATAGCAAAACCATATATTCACTTCGGGAGGAGTGAGCGGAAGAGAAGAGCTTCCCTCAGAATAAGAGATGCTAGTGTAAGTGTTCCAAGTAATCTCACAGTACAGTATCAGATTGTGGCAAATGCATAGAGGGAAGACTTTGCCCTCCACTATTTAACAGGACAGTAGTACAGTGGAATACCAGATAAGCAGGCAAAGAAGACAAGAAGCCCCCTGGCTCCCATTAGTGGTGGTTGTTTAATGCAAAATGTCTGAGTGCATCCAAGAACTGGTAACACCTGAGCACACAGGACTCTACAAATCTAGTTTCTTTAGAACTTTTGTGACACAAGAGGGTCTTTTAAAAAGGGAGATCCAAGTTCTCTGCTTGCAGGGTCTTGCAAAGGAAGGAAGAGAATTACTTTCAGAAGAATGAATCTCCTTCAGGAAGTGCCTGATATTTGGCCTAGGAGGCAGGAGATGGAAAAGGTAAACTCACAATTGACAATTCTGCTTTTCCACCTGTCAGGCTAGTGGCTATCCATCATTGACATGTACATCAGGGGAAATGGTCTTAACAGCAGGGCAGGTAATGTCAAGAACTTAAGACTCCCCTCCCTTCTTGCACACTGGTGACTAAGCCCTATAGCCACATGGTCACAACTCTGGCCCAGTGCATGTGACACAAAAAGTGAAGACTGAGATTTCATTTTTGACTGGAGCATGAATCTAATTTTATCCTTTAATCTCACGCTAATGTGAGTTATGATTTTCCATAGCCTTTCCTGAAAGTCAGATTTTATATTTGAACTTCTAGTCTCCTCCATTCCCCACCCTCATCATTGTAGGTAATTTGAGATGATGAGAAGAATGTTAAAAATAATAGTTACCTTAGCATTCTCTCCTATCCCAACCCCAGCTCCCTGCATCAATTTGCTCCCTATTCCTCCAGTTTCTAATCCTCTCAGACCAGATATTTCACGTAGCTAGCAGAGGGGACAGGCTGCAGCTGATGCCACTGCTCCTCTACAGCCAGCTGGCAGACTGACCGCCTCACAGAGCGGTTGGCTGCCTCCTCACGGAAGAATGAACACAGACTTCAGGGTATGCATTTCTCTCTCAGAACTCAACACCAGTAATCCTCAGGGAGATGCGATATCGAGCACATTATGTGGTGTCTCTCCAGACCAGGATGCAAGACGGTCAACCATGTAAAACCCCTAAATCTGATTACAAAAGGGTCTATTATGGTCATTTAATTTGACCTCCTGCATGACAAAGGTCACAAAATTACATCCCATGATTCCTGAACTGAGCCCAGTAACTTACAGTTGAATCATAGCATATCTATGAGAAAGACACGGAGTCTTGACTGAAGGACCCCAAGTGATCATTAGAGACTCCTTCATACTTTGACTGCCCAATATCAAGTATCACCCGCACATATCATTGTCGTGAGCAGTTGAGAGAGAGAGATTTATCAAATAGGTCTTTCCATCTTTAATTTCTTTGATTCTTTAATTCCTGAACCCTAACCATTCATATCTGATGTTAACAGACATAAAATGATTAATAAAGAGCATGCAAACCACACTTGAAAAGAGAGAATTCTAAGTGGCTGGAACCATTATGTAAAGCAGAATATGCATAGTATTTCCATTCAGTTCTACATCATACCTCACTCTTTTGATTTTCCCTCTGTCTGGTTGGGCTTTTTTTATCTTTTTAGTAATTGTTGTTGTTGTTGTTTTTGCTGCTGCTCCTTGGCTGCTGTCAGTGTATTTCATTATTTTGCTACTGAATGAAGGTTAAGTTTGGAAGCCATCCAGAACTGAGCAACTGTTGCTGATTCGGAGAAAATGTTTGTCTTCGGGCTGTGTATTCACTTTGTAGTGTCGCCAGAACAGTTTTGGACATAGCAGTTTGCAACCATGTCAGTAGCAAGTCATTTACAGGCTTTTAGGAAGGGCACCATTTGTGGGTAGTTGTTGGGGTCTCATGAGAAACAGTGAAACATTCATCTGCCCATTCTGCCTCAAACTAATCCCCGTTGTCCTTATGACCTCCCCAAATTGAGAGGTGCATGCATGCTCTCTGGTTCCACAAAGGGATTTTTGGCTATATCAGATGTCTGTGATTTCTGATAATATCATCAATATTTGAGCCTTTGAGGGAAATTCATGAACCTGTTCAATCATTTTGTGTGGTCAAATGAAAAAACTATTTCAACTTTTTCAAGCATGCAAAGTCCTAGGGGACCAAATGGCAGAGGGAATTAGTGATGAATTGCAGTGCTTTCCGCATTTAGGTCACCAGTTCAAATCCTGACAAGGTTAGGAGTGACTGAAGGCTATTACCCATTCACATCATGTGTTGTTGGTCTATGTGATATGAGTAGGTTGGTCTAAGTTCATGTCTGTATTACCCCTGTCATCATGACTGTTACCCTTGTAGGCATTCTCCAAGGAGAATGTCCATCCATCCCAAAGAGCTTCTGTAAAACAGGACTGAGAGATCCTGGCAGGGGAAGGTGAGCTAGGAAGTTGGCAGTGTGGCACCTGTTCTGTGGATAAACAGAGGGCTTCAGTCTCCCAGACTGCTAATGAATCAGCATTCCCCAAATTCACTAGAGAACAACAATGAAGAAAGTCAGTAAGGTGGCTTGTATGAGTTAGGTGAATCCACAGGCTGGCCAGACCAAGTCACTTTCTGAACAGTGACAAAGGCATAATGTAGGGAATGCTGTGCGTGATCTGTTGCCTAATCCATCAAACATCAACTTCTTGTCTGCACCTTCAAGCTCATGCATGACTCCACCCCAGCCAACATCTCAATCTGGTTTCTTATCATTTTCTGTCTCAGTGCAGGCTTGACTTTTCTGTGTCTTTGGGCAGGGCTGCCCTCTTCTGTCTTGTATAGTGATGAGCATATTGTCAATGCCTACCAAATAGCATGCAAATAATAGCTGCTATTATTACATTACATTACATAGGACATTACAATTACAGTAGTTCTGAGATGCAGTAGGTCACCTGGTTCCAGTGATTGCCCCATTGAATGGAGACTGGCTATTTCAAGTGAGGAAGAGAAAGGAGGCTCAGTATATACTGGGTCAATGCATTAACCTGAACTTTTGCCACAGTTCAAATCTTCTCAGATCAAATGGTGAAAATGAGTTTGGTGGTCACATCCTAGGTTCTTTTGGTCCATATCACAAAAGCACAAAACACTTTGGCAGGAGTGGCCAGCTCTGCTGGGGAGAGACCCGGAACTGGGTTTCAAGAGAGAAGAGAAGTGGTTTTTGTCATACCTAAAGTACATTATCAGAGATCTTTGGATTCCCAGCACAGACATAACAGGTTAGCACCAGGGAGCACTGCCATGGCTGTGCAATGGAGAAACTTGAACACCATCTGTTCACACCAGTGGGCCAAATTCTCCTGTCACTTATACTAGTGTGTAAATCTGATGCAACTCCACTGACTGTAATGGAATTACTTGGGATTTACAGTGGTCAAACCAATGTTTGTGGCTATAAATTCCTTCCTTTATCTCATTTTACAGTACTCAGTTAATATTAACTACTGATAATGATAAACAGTAAAGTACATTCTGGGTGATATTGTTATTTTTAGTTGGCGTGTGAGGCTCATGTAGCAGAGTGCAGGGAGCTCAGCAGCTGGTATACTTACATTGTTACTGTGGATATTCACCTGTACAAAACAACTGCCATGACCCTGGGATTTGCTAGAGTATCAGTGTGGCTTGAATCAAGTCTAATTTTGGACAGCTTGTATCGAATGGAAACCAAATAAACACCCTCTGAAATTTGCTGTACTTGACTCTTTGGAGAGATGTTGGTCTCAAATGGTCTTTGATAGTTTTAAACGGAGCTGATTATTTCTTCCCCTCCCCCATCTTTAAAAAGAAAAACAACCCCCTGAAGGCAATATAAGGAACATTAAACCATTTTACCAGCCCTAAGTGTATTTACAAGTGCTTCCAATCAAAGGTCTCTACTGGCAGGAGTAGTGTGGTTCTTTCACAGAAGATGAAAGCAGCAATTAAGTGATTAAAATAACCAAAAAAGCCCCAACCTACCAGTAATTAACCAGTTAAGCAATAAAATGAAACTACCGTACTTTGAATGGCTTACATTTCATTCTTAACCATTACATTTAATAAAAGGCTGTGTTTAAAAGTTAATACAGTCTCAGATAGGGAGTTAGTTTGTAACCCCATCACACTAAATAGTTTAAAGTCAAAGAAGTGGAGCAGAAGTGTTGCTTCCTACAAAGATGGTGGGGGTGTGTGTGTGTGAGAGAGAGAGAGAGAGAGAGGCTGCTCCCTGGCGTGTGTGTGCGGGTGTGTGTGTGTGTGGGGGTGTGTGTAAGTAAGTAACAGAGAATGCTCTTTCAGGCCTTGATTCAGGAAAGCACTTAAACAGCCTTCCTGAATAGGTAAGTTTCCTGATTCAGAGCCTTAATCATTAATAAAAGAGATTTCCAAGACATTAATAAGAGTAATTCAGCACTACATGTGGTTCTTGGCAGAGGGATGTGGGAAAGTATATTTTACTTGAATTTATAATCCTAGACTACATGCTCACTGTATGATAACATGGTCACCAAGGGCTTTATCATGTTTGTTGCTATGCTGTACACCACAGCCACTCAAAACTTCACACTGACAGCATGGACGGAACTCAGATCCTCTTGCTTCAAAAGCACAGATCCCTATTTCAGCCAACGGAGAATCATAGAATCATAGACTATCAGGGTTGGAAGGGACCTCAGGAGGTCATCTAGTCCAACCCCCTGCTCAAATCTCCATTAGATGTTAGCTACAGGATTCATGACCCCAGGTTGAGTAGTTCTGATTCTGCAAAGGGCAGCGGACACAGAAAGATGCCATGCATTACAGGATATTTACAGGGTACAGTCAATAATATCAGTATGGGCTCAGCAAATTAGCCTTCTTTGTAAGAAGGAATGGGGCCAACAGCCAAATTTCATTCAGCACTCAACAGTAGAGTGGGTGCATTCCAAAAATGAGGGCACTGTGAATCAATCTGACCTGAACCCTCACCCAAAACGCAAACCCAAACACTGGTGATTCTAAAAAGTTTGATTAACTACTTTATTCATTACTTTTCATTTTTAAGTGCCCCTGCAATTGTAGCTGGAAGTTAAAGTGTCAAAATACCACTGGGTAGGCTTTTCTCAAGGTATTCTAGCCCATCTGGGAGTAGGAAGTAGCAGAAATCCTCTGAGGGTGCCTGCTCTTTGAGACTTTGAGCTCAGTTTTGGAGACCCAAGGAACTCAGAAACTTCAGAAATACTTTGCAGAGGAACTCAAACTACTGGGTCCTTATTTTAACTGAAATGAACTTCTGAAATGAACCTCTGAAACTGAGAGATCTGCCTACCATGGCCCTTATCAGTTTAATATCTGCTACGTCCTATATCTGAAAGAAAAAAAGAAAAAGCCCGACCCGTTTAGTGCTGCTAGATGTACTAGCAGGGAATAGTCCACAAGAAATTCATACCAGGACAAATGCATTTTCCAGACTGGGATGGTGTCAGTCCCAAACTTGGAGGGTATTTGAATCAGGGGTTTAGGTTTTGCCCATAATAAAGGCGAGACTGTTTAGAACATTCTGGTCTGAATCTCAAACAATTCCAAAGTTTAGTGATGCTGCATTTTGGTTTGGGCCCTGTTTCTAGTGCCAGACAACAACAGAGATCTAGCTTAACGTAGGAATGTTCCTCACAGTCTACATAAGATAACAGCAACTTGAGCCAAGTTCAGAAGCCCTTACTCAGATTTTACTCAGTCATTACTTAGGCAATATATCCATTGACTTCAGTGGGAGTTTTGCCTAAGAAATTCTGGATTTGGCCTTTTAGATGGGTCTGAACATTCATCTCTGGCCTTAGATTAGATCATTTTGGGGAACTTGACTGTCACTCAGGGTATATCTACATTGCAATTAAACACCCACTGCTGGCCTGTGTCAGCTGACTCAGGCTCACGGGGCTGGGATTACTGTGCTATTTAACTGTGGTGTAGACATTTGGATTTGGGCCCTGCAAACCCGAGTCAGCTGACACAGGCCAGCCATGGGTGTTTAACTGCAGTGTAAACATACCCTCAAAGCCGCAGTTTTGAAGTCGGTTCTCATCTGTGGCTCACAGGGCACCATACTGCGTGGAGCCCTCTGCTCCACCACAGCTGCTCCTAAGAAAATCCAAGTGAACCTATCTGTGATGCTAGCTATGGCAGCTTCTCTCTCAGACAATATCTGAAACTTAGCCATCTTTCTTCATCCAACGCTCCAGCAGGGAGTCCTGGAAAAACATTGTATCTAACATGGCTAGCAAACATGCCAGGGATATAATGTTCTTTACGTGTGGTCCATGAAACTTAAACAAACTACTTATTGTTACATAGTCTGTGTTATCTCTTCCTGTTCTTTCAAATGGGGCGCACCAGACCTGGAGTCCTAATTCAGTCCTTATTCAGGCAAAACAGTAGGGAGACCCTAGAACTCATTCTGAAGTAGCCTACAATACATTAACATTTCTGATGATAGTCACCTAACTGAGGCTAATTTTTCCCCTAGCAAAAACTGCTCTTTGACTTGCCGTCTTCAACAGAGAGCAGCTCCTGGCAGCACTGAGTCTTGGAAGTCACATAGTCTGGCACAACTTGGATCCATCAGAGACTGTGGAAACTTAGTTGGAAGATTATCAGTGAAACAGCACAAGGTATTTTGTCAGGAGATAATATTTGTAAGGGGGATGACAGCCAAGTCACCAAGCAAAGTGCTGTAGAAAAACAAGTTTTACCCTATGTAACCCTTGTTTCAACTCCCTCTTACCCCAAACAAGAAACTGCAGATAGGGCCAGATCCTTTTCCCATTTAAATCAATGGGAAAATTTCCTTTGGCTGAAATTGTGTAGGATCAGGCCCAGAAAAAAGTACAATTCCCCTCTGTAAACAAGATAATAAAGAAGAGGAACTGATGTCTGAGGCAATTCATGTGAATTTCCTGGCAATGAGGGCACCAAAAACAAACAAAACACCCCCAACACTTGTCAACAGCCAGTGGTTCTGCACTGTGTTTTATAAATCATTTTTTTGGATACACAATGACCTTCCTTTGTCCCATCTTTATTATTGTTTCATTTGCACTAAAAAAAGAACTGGGAGATATTTGGCAAATGGACTGGAAGTTTGTCTAGAAGCCATTCACTGTCTGCGCTCTCTGTCTGCACTCTAAGCTCCTTTGTATGTTCTAGATGTACGCTAGGGGAAAGGTTGGTCTTAGCTACCATCTGTTAGCTAACTGCAACCTAAACGTGACCACTGTTCCTTGTGCCCTACAGTGTCCTACAGCAAGGCCCTCAGCACATCACAACAGCTATCTTTGCACCTCCTACAGAAACAGTATTTGGCGAGGGAGTGGGGGAGGGCTACTTTCCACTATGTCCAGCAATGAAAAAAACACAGAAAACATAAGAAAGGTCCATCTAGCCCAGTATCCTGTCTTCTGGCAGTGGCCAATGCCAGGTGCCCCAGAGAGAATGAACAGAACAGGTAATAATCATGTAATCCATCCTCCGTCTCCCATTCCCAGCTTCTGGCAAACAGAGGCTAGGAACACCATCCCGGTCCATCTTGGCTAATAGCCATTGATGGACCTATCCTCCAAGAACTTATCTAATTCTTTTTTGAACCCTGTATAGTCTTGGCCTTCACAACATCCTCTGGCAAGGAGGCACACAGATGTGCCTGGTCAGGGCATTCATTCCTTTCTAAACTGATGCCAATGTCCTTCACTTACAACAAAAATGCTTCTCTGTAACTTTCATGGCATCGCCCAGCTTCAATCAGTAGTTCTCCTTCACTGACATCCATGAAAGATCCACTCATATAGGGTAGGGTGACCAGATGTCCCAGTTTTATAGGGACAGTCCCGATATTTGGGGCTTTGTCTTATATAGGCGCATATTACCTCCCACCCTCTGTCCTGATTTTTCACACTCGCTGTCATGTCACCATAATGTAGGGAGAACCAAATGTTGTAGCCCATGCAGAACCGAGAGAAGAATTCTGCCCTTTGAGTGTAAACCTAAGGATACTACAAGATGATGCATAAATCATGTTTCATATCTTTGCAGCATCTGCCAAATGACTTGGGGGTAAGAGAGGAGAAAGGGAAAACAAGAAAAAGGGTAATTGATGCTGCAAAAACCCCCCAAATTTGGGATGTTTGCCCATAGATTTCTTGGCCATCACTTCTTCTCCTTTTTACTTTCTGCATTGAAATGGAAGAATGCGCAAAAGAGCTGGATCCAGGCTTTTCTCCTAGTCTTGTGTCCCACCTATTTGACTAAGGAAGGAATTTACAGGAACTTTGTACAGAGAAATATGAGCGTAGTTAAAGAGATTATGCTAAATTTAACCTAGGAAATATCAGATGCTTCCAGTGAAATAATCCATAAAAAGCAAAACCCAGCATTGAGAGGAATAGTTTATTTAAAATGCTCGTATGCTCTGCATTTCCTATAAGTACCATATATTAAATAATCAAAAGATTTAAAAAGGCTTAACAATCTTAAATCTCAAGATGCCCATTGATTTTCTTTATTAATATGTTCAATAAAACATCTTCCGCCACACGATGGGCACTGCACCTTCAGGGAAATTGGTACAGGGATCCTGAAGCCCATCCTCAGTTCTCATTGAATCCTACCCAGGCAAACCACTCACCCTTGTCTCTCAGTTTAAGTACTAGGATACATACTTCTTTTTGTCTCCTGGGGTATGAGTCACTCATGAAATCTATTTCATCAAAACTATTTCACCTTCTGCCCCGTGAAGTCATTTGATGGCACAAAACCCCTGTTCTATTGAGACTAATGGAAAAAATAAAAAAAGAGACATCCAGTCATAGTTTACAATGACTGTGCCAACAGCATGCACAATATTATGTTTTCCCTTTTGACGGGTAGTGTTTATTCTTCTACCAGCTGTATTCATTTAATGAGTAACTCATCTATTCTATTTCACCATTTGTATATTAAACAGTTTGCAGTAGAGAATTTTGTTCTTTAAACAGTGTTTTTTCTACAGTTATGTCTTAAATGGGTCCATATTTACAGTGGGTGAATAACATCACCCAATGCTAGCATACATAAGATGCTAGATTTATACCATGGCTAGTAGTGATTCAGAAAAAATCTTTTAAATATTGTGAAATTCATATGATCTTTATTAATTGTACAATATCTAACTCTAAAAGTAGAAAACTTAAAAGACACCTAGGAATATCCATTCCAGAAGAAAAAAACCAGAATAACACACGCACCATATACCTATATGGACATGAAATTAGTTGTGGAACGGGTTTCTTGCGTCTATAATGTCAGAGTGCATCACGAATAAAGTATGTATGGCTGCTTTTATTTTCAGATCCCATTATAGAGACAGAAAGCCTTATGGAAAACCACAGAGCTGTTGACTTGTGTTGCTGCTCCTGGTTAAATGGCTTGAATTCTTGGCCTGGAATGTATCTTTTTTGATGTCCTTGGATAACACACTATATTTGGTTAACATAATTCTCCCATGACTGTTATTATGGTTACTCCATACAATATGTACAGCTGAATCAGTATTTGGACAGTAATGGGGGCATTATTGGTAGTGAAGTCTGAATAGCAGCATTCGAACACCCTGCCCAGCTTTAAGGCTTTGATTCAGGAACACATCCTTATTCAGGAAAGCACTAAACCACATACCACAGTGTAAATATGGGCTTTCCTAGATCAAGGCCTCGAATTTTATTCCAAAGTGACTGTTGAAGATTACATTAATTATTAATCTCTTCACAGTTCAGCCAATTAACATTCTACTGAAAACTATAGCACACAGTATCGTAATTGCTCTATTTGGACTGGAGGTGCATCCAGCTACCTGTACCTGGCATGTATAATAGCAGTGAAAAGGTTAGGAGTTTGTATCTGGTCTCCTCATAAAATGTAAAGGGCTACTGTGAACTAGGGTGGTGTCAGGTAAAGGGCGCACGGAACCTTTGAAGCGAATTCAGGCTTAGCACCATTCAAGAGTGAACTTGTGGTATGTATGACAGATCCTTTTTATCCTAATCAGTTTTAAGCTGAGTGGAGGGGGAAAGAGAATCACCTTTACATTCTGAACCTTGTGCTACAAGAAGGTTAAGTAAGTAACAAAAAAATCTTACCAGAAACTTGGTAAATTTGCACTCATTCTGTCTTTTTTTTTTTTTAAGTTTGCTTATGAATCTTATCACAAGCTGATCCAAATGTGTCACAAAAAATAATTCCCAAGCTCCTTGCAAACCTGGCTTTTCTCCAGAGGTAGAGACAAGGCTGGGCTCGAGACCACCTGCATTTCTGTTGAGACTTTCACTTCCTCTCTAGTCCTTTATCCAGAAAATAAAAGGGATGTCCTGCCTGATTTTTCAGTCACTAAACACCCACAGATCCCATTGACTTCAGTTGGAGATTTAAATGCTCAGCCCCTCTGATAATCAAGCCCAATAGTTTACACACTTGAGTGCACGTGGGTGCGCAAAAAGAGAAGAAATCCCTCCAGATTGAAACTTGGGACGTAGTGTCAGCACTAGAGCAAATTGTTGGTGCAAGTGCCTAAAAGAACAGCCAGGTAGATATTAAAATTAAAAAGTGATCGGAGTTTATTACAAGCAAATATGTTCTCGGCCACATTTTGAACCACTAGTCCCACAACTGTGCCCCGAAAACATACATGCACATAAATAACTGCACTGGCAAAACGTTCGTTTTCTTTTTCTTTTCTTCTTTTTACCCTTTTTATGTTCCCTTTTATCAAGAATATTTTCTGTTAGAGTCACAAATGAGTAACAAATTATTTGTACAGAAGTCCATTGTATATCAAGACAAAGATTAGATTGCATGGGTCAAGCTAAGACCTTTCAAAAAAACCAGTAGAACATTGACTAATCTGCTGTGATTCAAGAGAAGGAACAACAAGACCAATCATGCCTCTTTCTTCTGGCCCTGGTATCTAGAGTCAAACTCTGCAGTGCCTAATCAAGCAAAATTTTCATTGAAAATAATTGAAGTATTCCACAATTATGAATTTGGCTGTAGGACTCTATAATTAAACCACTCACACAATCTTCTTCTCCCACCAATAATGCTTAGCATCTGGCTGAACCAACGAAACCCAGGAAGTTCAGAGTCAAAAGCTGAAATCATAACCATAACACAACTACTTGTGCCTTGCAAATTCAAGGGTCTCCAGTGGTGGGGATCTCCGCTGTCATTTGCACTCTAATACAGTGCAAAATAAAAATGGAATTTCAAGGAATACTTTTAATGTCCTAGCTTGCGGTAAATGAGATTCTTTGCCTTGTTTAAAGAGAGATTTCCTTATGTGATTTAAGACAGATAACTAGAACAGATTTTAGAGTAGCAGCCATGGTTAGTCTGTATCCGCAAAAAGAAAAGGAGTACTTGTGGCACCTTAGAGACTAACAAATTTATTTGGGCATGAGCTTTTGTGAGCTACGCTCAATAAATTTGTTAGTCTCTAAGGTGCCACAAGTACTCCTTTTTTAGAACAGATTTTGAAATTCCAGAATTTCACGGGCAGTGTTTGGGTCCAAGGTTTTGGTTTATCTCCCTGCTGAGATACGAGAAGAGGTATATCAGCCACTATATTTGGATCTGGATCCCAGTTCAGATGTCAAACCTCTCCACAAAGTGTGGGTATGTTCAGATCCAGGGTTTTGGTTCAGGCCTATCTCTAACACAGATCATGTTTGGAACAGCTTTTAGTGTTATATAGCCCCTTCCATACTAAGAAGCAGGTTTAGGTTTCATTGATGTGGATTATCAGTGGTACCCTATTTTAAACTGTTATGGGGAAGATGGACAGGGTCTTATGGAGAAGCCTCTGTTTGTCTCAGGAAGCACAAATACAAATTGAAGTAAACTAGTGAATTTCAAGAACTCACCACATTCTCTGTGTTCCCTGTCCGATTGGCAAGCTGGCATTCTTCTGCATGCCCATTACAGAAGCAACTTCCCCGGACAATCAGATCATAGATAGCATAGTGGGCAAACCTCTGGGGTTTCTCCAGCAATCCCAAGCCTTGGCAGGGACACTCCTGCCTTTTTAACAAAAGGAGGCGCAGGTTGGTGAGTTTCAGGAGGTCTTGAGCCTCAGGACCATATGGGTCTTCAATCTTGTTGGTTGGAGTTAAGGCACGATAGATCACCTAGGAGGCAAACAGAAAACACATCCCTGAGGAGATGCAGCACCCCTGTATATGTGCAGTCCAGACAAACGGGATGCTCAGGAAAGAATAATAGTTGCCATTTGGGAGGCTTCTCACAGCCTTAGTCATGGTTGACATGTATGAGGCACCAGGTAGTGACGGATTGTGACAACTCAGAGGAATACCGGGGTTGTAAATGCAACACTGTCCACTTTTCTACACCACTTTCCACCTGAGCATCTCAAAGCATTTTAAGAAAATACCTTCAGCCTCCCAATACCTCTGTGAGGTAGATAGTCTCACCATTCTAGAGTAGTATAAACTGAGGCACAGGGAGGTGAGGTGATCTGCTCAAAGCCACACAACTGGTCTGTGATAAAGCTGAAAATAGAATCCAGGAGTCATGAGTCAGTCCCCGAAACTAACAACCAGCAAACACAGCCTGTCACACCACTGTTAAACATTAGGATAAGCAGATCATTTTAAAGGCTGAGCCAAATTATTAATTAGGAGGGGCTAGAGAGAGAGAGAATCTGCAGTATTCAAACAGTTAAAATCCACAAATAAAGGCATCCTATTGCTGCTGGACATAAGAGGCAAGGTTATTGTTTGTTTGGAGTTTCCATGTTGCTGAGAAAGGCTATTCATATTACAGATTACAGAATCCCAACAGAGTAATAGTTTTTTTCTTGGTATCAAGGCTCTGATTTTGTGTTTAACAAAGGCTGCAGGAATATGTCCTGTTTTAGCTTGGATTCCACTTTGACTCTTCCTCTCTTCAGGGTCTTTTTTTTTTATATTGTGATGGTGAGTGGTGGAGATAGAGGGGTGACAGTGAACTAGAGAGCTGGTCGCATTAGTTCCCAGGCTTAGATTCCCTTTTTGATGTGCTGTCTCTGATTTGAGAGCTATTTTCTCCTCTGGCTGAGTTTTGCCATCATAGCAGAGGTACTTGCCCTCAGGGTTCTTTGGCCCTGCTTTATGAGTAGTGACAGTCTCTGTCTGACTAACCGTATTAGTGGAGTGAAAGCTTTGTTTCCATAGGGATTCCCTCTCCCTCTTTCTCTCTCCCTCTCTCTCTGGATTTTCTTTTTTTGTGGACAGACAAGTTTAAATACCTGCTGTGTGTAAAATATTTCTTCTGTTCCTTTTTGTTTGCAGGGGCCAGAAAAGAACTGGTGGTTTGTGCCTAACAGATAACTCTGTTGTGTGTCGATGGCACATGGGAGATAAACCCCCTTAAAATAACAGAGTCAGCTGCCTGACTCAGTAGCAGACCGACACCTGACAGAGTTATGCCACAGTGCCAACAGCGCATTTCATGCCTTTCCACAGCATTTTCTATTTTATAATTTTCCCTTTTTTTTATTCTCTTCTTTTATTCTGCGGAGCCATCCACAAAGTTGCAAATGACCCTGTCTGTTCAGACCAGAGATGTCCACATTCCCTTGTTCAATGGAGATATGGGCAGATTGCCCAGCCTGTGCAACCCAGGTGCTTACATTCCCCTGATCAATGGAGCCATGATAAAATAGCCTAGTCCTTTCTGCCCAGATGTGCACATTCCCCTGATCAATGGAACCATAAGCAAATGGTCCATTCTGTTTAGTCCATGGGCCCAACATTCCCCTGATCAATGGAACCATAGGTCAATGACCAAATCTCTTTAGAACAGGATCCTTCATTTGCTTATCAATGGAGTCATGGGCAAATGACCCAGTCTGATCGATCCAAAGATCAACATTTTTAGACTGATAGAGCCATGTGGGAATAGATTGGTGTATTCACTCCTAGTTCTTAATTATACCATGTGCAAACCTAATACCTGACACTTCTCTAGAGCCTTCCAACATTAAGTGTCTCAAAGCAAGTTATAAATAATAACATATTAAGCCCTGAAACAACCCTCTGAAGGTCTCTTATACTGGCACAAGGGAGCTGAGGCCCAAAAAAGTTGATCAGTCTGTTTAATCTGTGTTCTCGTCATCCCTGTACAAGCTCCATTCTTCATACGTACTACCAAGCCACTAGGACACTTGAGAGACCACAAGTTTGAGAAAAAAAATATCTTAGTGGCATATTGCACTGCGACATGTCAGCTGAGGAATGGTGACTGGCATGGAGTAAGAGCTGGGAGATCTGGGGTCTAGTCCCAGCTCTACCACAGCCCTCCTGTATAACCATAGGCAAATAATTTAATCTCTCTGTACCTCAGATTCCCTATCTGTAAAATGGAGGATCATAATACTGATCTACGTCACAGGCTAGATCAGGGATTGGCAACCTTTGGCACGTGGCCCATCAGGGAAAGCCGCTGGCAGGCCAGGACGGTTTGTCTACCTGCAGTGTCCACAGGTTCGGCCGATCGCAGCTCCTGGAACGGCTTTCCCTGATGGGCTGTGTGCCAAAGGTTGCCAATCCCTGGGCTAGATTGTGAGATTTAATTCGTTAATGTATGTGCAAAGATTTAGGATTTTCAATAGAAAAGTGCTATAGAAGGTTCAAAGAAGTATTTTTTCTATAATTACATATCCTGAATCATATTTAAATCTGAGGGAAATAGAAGTGCATTGGCATATGCTAGCAATACATTTGGCCCTGTATAGTGTATATTAGAAATCTCGTATATATTAGTGTAAGCCACATTTTTCAGGTAGTGATTAGTGATTTGGGTATCCAGTTAATTGCCCATCCTCTCCAGATATTAATAGGTATCCTATGTAGCAATGAGTTCTTTAGGCTGAAAGAACGGCTACAGGGTGCTAAGCTCTCACTACTGCTCTGCCTGCTGTCATGAAGGTGTTTTGCATTTCCTTTCTTAACCTGCCAGCTCAGAAAATACTCGGGCTCCTTGTGAATTGATTGTTTTGCAAATATTTTCATTTCAGGCTTTGCATCTCTTCAGGGGAGTTGCTTTGACATTTCCAAATCCTCTTAGAGCTCTGAGTATCTACCCATCAGCAGAGATGTTAATAGCTTTGGAAGTCCCATAGGGATCATGGCCTCCATTTATGGAACAGCACTATTCCGTTCCATCTGAGACACAAGAATTTGCTTACCTGATTTATTCATGATGTACTTCTGCTTTTTTAGAATAAGTTCAATGGTGAGATTAGAGTTGTTTATCTCAGTCTCTCCCAAAGAAAGATTTTTACAACATTAAAACCTAATTCCAGTGACATAACAAAAGTGAACTCATGTATATGTTCTTCCTGGGCTCAGCAATCACTGGCTCCTTGCTAGCCTTGACTATTACAAGAATCACAGAAACTGAAGGTCTGTCCACACTAGGGAAATTTGCACCGGAGTAGCTAATGTAGACATGTTGCACTGATGCAAAGTGGAGTTTGAACTGGTGTGACTTACTCTGCAGTATGTCAAAGAAGAGCAAATCTCGCTTTACACTGGTGCAGTGCGTCATTAAGGGTTTGCACAGGTGTCTGGAGTGAGTCACCTGAATGCATGCCCCATTTTGCACTGGTGGAGCACACCTTTAGCGTTTGATTCCGTTTAGCTACACCAGTGCAAGTTTCTCTGGTGTACACAGAGCCTGAGTTTCAGATTCTTCAATCCATCACACTCCCTGGAGGAGAACCCTGGTCCTTGAAACACTGAAAATAAAATCTGCTAGACACGAATGATTGTGTAGTTACTGTTTCTTTGTTGGCTATTATTATTTTTTCTGACCCTGCTTACATTTTATTATTGTTTTGTCATTAGTTGATCAATTGTTTTTTATATATGTTATGGTGAAGGCCAGTAGGCATAATTTAAAATACTGGTATTTATCAGGTGGGATCTGACATCCCATCTGATATATGTTTCCAGGAATAATTTATTAATAAATACAACCGTCTACTAAAAATGTTTTTGCTAAAAAAAGAGATGATAAAATGTTATTTGTTTGTTTTCATTCCATCGGAAGGAATGAAGCCCTAGTTAGAAGCCAAATATATCCAATGATTGTATATATCACTTGTGTGCTGTATATAGATTTTTTTTGTGACTTAGGAAGACACTAAAGTCATTTCAATTAGTTACTCATTTTATATTGTATGAGGAAATACAAAAAAAGAGGCAAGGTGTTCTTGTGGCTAAAGAGATCTCCTCAGACTTTTGGGTTTTATTCAAAGCCCTGCCATAGACATCCTGCATGGCCTTAGGCAAGTCACTTAGAGCCTGCTCCTGTTTAAATCCATGGGAACTTTCCCAGTGACATCAATGACCTCAATCACTGCGTGCCTCAGTTTGTCCATTGGTAAAATGGGGATAAGAACACTTAGCTCCTTTACAGAAGGTGAGGGGATTGATTCATTAATGTATGTAAAGTGCTTTGAGATTCCCAGATGGAAGATAAAGTGAAAAATATTAATTTTAACTATTATCAATATTTTTTAAAAGGTGGCCATCTAAATAATGTCTGTGCTGGTGGTTTGAAAGATCACTAGATTAGAAGTGGATCTACGGCTTAATAAACTTATAATGCCATGGGCCATGGAAAGAGACAGTCTACACTGAAAGCTCTCAATCAATTATCTGATGCTCTGAGATCTGACCTTATCATTAGTTTACAGGGCTGGGTTGTGCATTCTGAATTGTACGAGGCAGATTCTTGGCATACAAATAGACATTTGACTTTTACATTTTGTTTACCTTACGGAAAAATTGATTTGTTTATTAGCTTTCCCTGGGTCAGTTGCAAGTTTGGCATCCCGACTACGTTCCTGGAAAAAGGTCAGGAGAATGTAATAAACAATTGTGTCGTTCCTATTATTCTGATGCCAACTCTTGATTCAAAGATGGCTTCCCAGTATGTGACATTCATCATAAGGATATTCTATTCTATTTAAATCCATCACTGTGGTATCTGAGTCTTTCTGCTACCACGCTTTCTGCCCTAAAGTTTTGAGTACCTTTCCCCAACGTTAGTGTGTAGGTTTAGTAAGAGTTGTCTATGCATACCTAAAGGACAGAGTCTTCTCAATTTTCATTACAGATCCCACCCTGATAAATGCTGAGCAACTCCCATTTTCTGCTGAATTTGATTGGCGTTGCAGGCTCTCAGCATCTCCTTAGAGGCTCTCAACATCTTAAGGAAATAGATCGTAAGTCTTGAGCTACCCTTATTACCAGAAACTGAAATTGTAGCTGAAAGCTTAGTAAGGATTTTCGATCTGCTATCGAGTGCCCATTCGTCACCTTAGTTCCTCCTCCCGCTCACACTTCTAATTTTCATCTGTCATTCAGCCATGATTCATAAAGATGGATATTATCCTTAGGGTGACCAGATGTCCTAATTTTATAGGGACAGTCCTGATATTTGGGGCTTTGTCTTATATAGGTGCTTATTACTCCCCCATCCCCGTCCCGATTTTTCACACTTGCTGTCTGGTCACCCTAATTATCCTGGTCTGCCCTGACCATCCTAATAGCCAGGAAGTTAGCAGAATCCAGTTCAAAACTAATCAAGACAGCCATCTTTAGGGGATGTGTTTTTCTGTTCACCAGCTAGCACAGCATCATAGTGGATGATATTTTATCTCCAGTCAAGAGGGTCATCTTCATTCCAGAGACAATGTCTCAGATTCTTGATTTCTTGCCATTCACTGAATCCACGTTTTGCTTCTCCACTCTTGAGGCCGCTAATTCTGTTTTTTTAACATGATCTCCCAGCCTGCAGTAGTCAGAAAAGATGTGGACACAACAAAAGCTCCCCTCATAGCCTCAGGTCAAGGAATATGAGTCACGCATGCAGGGAAGTTCCTATGCATGCCCTCCTACAAAAGAAGATCCTTGTGCAGAACAAAAAATGGATATTGCAAATCATCGCTAAGATATGCTGATCACGTTGGCTTAATGAGGACAATAATGTCCCTGCACTCAAAGCATGCCCATCAGAAAGAAGCCATAATAAAAACTTCCATCAATTCAAAATGTTCTTCAGTAGTAGGTTGCTTGCAAATTGATTTAGTTCTTAAGGGTGTAGTAAGCATTTTCACCTCTCAAATTTTCCTACCCTTTAACAGATGTTATATGATCAATTTAATGGAACTACAGTGCTAAATGCATTATTCCATCCTGCAATGCAAGAGTAATCTTTGTCCTGTTTTATTCCATCCTGCAATGCAAGAGTGATCTTTGTCCTGTTTCAGAACATCATTAGAAAAACACATCATTAGAAACACAAAGAAATTCCAGTTTTCTTTTTAGCTATTTGAGCGTCTCATTGATTCGCAGAACAGGTTTGCTCCAAATCCACGGCATTTCCATCCTCCCACTTTGGACAGTAAAACTATGGAGCAATTAAAAAACAGAATATGGCAGTTTATTAAAGAAATATCTATGCATTTAATTTTTGTTTTGCACCTATGATCCAGTTAAACCCAGCTACAAAGTGACATCTTGGGTTAATTCTATGCTTTCCAACACAGTGAGGGGGCTGATACCTCTTCAACTTGCATTTGCTTTGGGCTATCTCAGTGAGCAAATCTTCCATTCAACATCTAGCCTTGTCATCAGTATGGTGGCTCCATTTTGGATTCAGAATATCCAAAACATTTCTCCTAAATTCACTTCACAAGAATATTTTTGAGTACCACAAGCTACTATCCCCATTCTACAAAGTGTTACATTCCATTTGGTAAGAATTATAAAGCACTATGGAAGGAGTATCCAAATTTTGGGCCACAATAGCAATTTGCCAGGAGTCTAAGGATCATACCTATGCAGGGCAATCGAAACAGTGTGTCAGAGTAGCTTTCTGCTGCTGATGGTTGCTGTTGCTTGTTGGTGGTAGAGTAATGCATAGTCTTAGAGGAATGATTCATTGCTTAGAGGTCAGAAGACAATGGGAAAGGATCCTGTGTGATGAAGGAAAAACTATTTCACTAGGAGGGTGGTGAAGCACTGGAATGGGTTACCAAGGGAGGTGGTGGAATCTCCATCCTTAGAGGTTTTTAAGGCCTGGCTTGACAAAGCCCTGGTTGAGATGATTTAGTTGAGTTGGTCCTGCTTTGAGCAGGAGGTTGGACTAGATGACCTCCTGAGGTCTCTTCCAACCCTAATCTTCTATGATTCTATGAAGGTTAGAGATGGACAATACTGAAATGCCAATCAACTCCCTGAATGGATGACCTAGGCTGGATTCTGATGGGAAAGGCACCACTGCCCACCACCAATGCCATTTCTTCTCTACCTTTCCTATGCAAAGCTTGTCTGAAAGATTTCCAAAGAACCAACCTGCAGAACAGAGATCTAACAGAAATCTAAGCTGCCACTGTCTTGGTGATCATAGTAATATATAGAAAACCACGGAGCAATTAATAAATTATCTTCTGCATGGAGTTAAAAACAAAAACCATGTAAATTATCCACCAGGCTAATAACTTCTCATACAAAGAGATTTTTCTCAATTGAGACTTGAAAAAAGAAGTGGGAGCTTCTCCAAGCTTTTACATAACAGCGTGAGGATGAGAAATCTATTTGGTATCTGCTGCCCGGCATGTCAGGACTCGCAGAAATAATGCTAGAAAAACAGTGTGTTTTTCTGGCTAGTTTTCAAGGTGCCAAACAAATATCCCTGACATGGCTCATTATAAACCTGGTCAGAACGGGTTGCCCCTGGCTCTCTGCAGTTCATATAACAGGGAGGCAGGCCCCCAGACCTGTCCTCTCTCAGCCCCATTTGTTTCTTCTAGGTTCAAGTCACCTTCAGACACAATCCGCTGTGTCTCTTTAAGCTTGTCCTCCAGAGAAGTGAGGCCTGGCAGTGTTATCCACTTGTTTATTCTGCTGGTGTTAACTACTTCCCGCCAATATGCCTCTGCATTTTCTCTCCTCTACAGCTCAAGTTAAACTAAACGCTGAACAGACAGCCCTAGTCATAACATTCGGGCACTTGCCTTCAAGAGTGACTAATCCCTCATCGAATCCTTTCCAGCTGGAAGTTGGAAGAACCCATGGATCACGCTGAGCTCTGTTTGCTATGCCTGCTGCAGATCTCCTGGACATTTCACTAGAGCATTCAACTCTGTCCCTTGCACCTCAGCTATTAGGGGGCTTGATCTTGCACAAAGATGAGCAATCCCATTTGTCATTGACTTCAATGCTTTGTTGAATCAGACCCTTAAATAGCTGCTGATGCCTCATTGAAAACCTTGTAAATTATTAACGTATCCACATATTGCAGGTAAAGAGAGGGCTCTTCCATCTTTTATTTAAGGGCATTTGCCTGAAAATAGTTTCCCCTGCTTAAAGGGGCACCAAAATGCAAGTTCGCCCAGGGTGCCATATTCCCTAAGGCCGGCCCTGCTTAAGAGATCACCTGGTCCTGCTGCCTATCCCTTTGCGGAGGCCTTAACATTGTCAGTTCTCTAATCATTGTGATGCCACAAGTAGATTATGGTGTCAAGTGGGAGGAATAAGCAATGGGTCTAAATCTTGCAGCCCTGACCTCTCTGTCCCTAATCAGGAAAAATTATCATTGTAGTCAATAAGAGTTTTGCCTGAGAAAGGACTGAGCAAATATTGTGCATGGATATCCCTCTTCCCACCCCTTTGCAGCACTGTCCTCCTCTTTCTGGACTCAGAACAGGACCCTCTGTGGGTCAGGGATCTGTATGTCCAGGTATGCTATGCGCACATAACCCTGTCCCCCGCATTGGTCCCTATGAAGGAGCACTGACTTTTGAGAGGGTTCCCCCAGTGTGATGAAGAGCCTTCTCTGGGCTAGCAGCTACCCAGGGAGTTTCTAGCAGTGTTGCTCCATGGCAGTTAGAGAGGGGGCAGAGACCCGGGGCCTCCATGGTGATGGCTTTGGTTTGAGCAAATTGGTGCTTGTGAAGCAGAGAGCTGCACCCCCTTACACCAGGTCTGAATTTGACCCTCACTGTGTTTTTTAAAATAGGAATAATTAAAAATCTGTTGGCTTAAAAGTGACATCTTTGACAAACAGGCAGCACGGGGTACTTCCATACCCAAAGGGGTCACAATCGTTTAGACAATGAAGAGTGTACAGGTCTTCCAAGCAAGGCACATTTCACATGTTGCCTAGGAACCAGTTACCTTATTCAGGCATACACAATTCCTCTCCCCCCCAGTGAATTCCAGTAATGAGCTTATTATATCACACTTCATTGGTGTCATCTGTCACACAGACATGCACATAAATGGATGGGCCTTTGATTTAAAACTCACTTATACTCTTCAGACCCAATAGCGTAAGGTCTTATTTCTGATCATCAGCTCCTGAGGCTGTAAGTGGGACACTGTGATACAGACCCTGCATGTTAATGTTTTCCTTTTACACAAACATATTCTTCTACAGAGAAGAACATTTGTTTTCATTTCCGGATGCTCTAGTTTATTTAAAAATGCGCTCCTAATGTCCCACATCCTTGAATGCACGTGCTGTCAATATGCAGGTTCAAGCATCCCCATCCTTAACTCCACCAGATGGGATCTGAACTCCCAGGCTTCTGAGCACACCAAAGTCTGACTTCAATGTTGAATTAATTTAACCTTTTGCCTTGGCCACATCTTCATTTAAATTATCTGTCCCTAACGATAATATTAGTGTTCGTACCTACATACAATAGTGAGCGGTGCATTAGAAATGTAGACATATAGACAAGTAGTAAAAAGTTCCATCTACTGATGCATAATGCCACACAGAAGCATTACTGTAGACAAATGTTTTACTGGAGGTGAACAAATCTTCTAAAAAATGTTATTCCATAGTTTTATGCTGGGGTTTGGGTGAAGCTGGTGGGCATAACAGCCATCGTTCGTTCAGGCTAAATGTAAAAAGCAACTAAGCTCCTTTTGGAGTAAAATAGCTGAAGCCAATAGGAGCCACTGCCCAAAACATATGCCACATGCAAGGCTGGTCAGGAGCAGAGCTATGTGGATGGAGAGGTTTCACTGGGGGTTGAATGCAAACACAGATGGCAGAATACTGCTTTGGTGGAGGCCTGTGTTTATATGTGAGCAGATGCAGCCAGAAACATCACAGACATAGACAGAGAAGGCAGCAGAAAGCCAAGAATAGCTAGAGAAGAATTTGCAATGTGATCAAGAAAAAGGTAAAAGAGAGCTTTTGGGGTACAGTGCTGGCTGGAAAAAGAGGCTTGGAATAATGAGCAAGGAAATAGTCTCCTCTTGTTTGAGTCTTACTGTGTTCAGGGAAACAGAACTTTGTTTACATTCTTTGTAAATAAGCAGGTTTGCATCAAAGAAATCCCTGACACTATTATCAATTTCTCCTCCTAACAAAAACAACCTGCAAGACCTTGAATATTGGCTATCAGTTCAGGTCAAAAGGGGTAACACTAGCATCTTAATCATCTTAAAATTAATTGGTAACTTCAGTTGGGAACAAGTTAGATAATTTCTCAGAAGTTACCAGCTTGTGCTATGAGTTCACCAGCTCTCATGCCCTACACCCCCTTTCCTGGGGAAGGCTCTTCAGCAACTGGATGGGGGAACTCCAAAGAAAACAGAAATGCTGCAGGAAATAGCATTGGGGATTCCTTAGGTGGCACTCTTCCTTCTGAGTCAGTATTGAATCAGGTTTCAGAGTAGCAGCCGTGTTAGTCTGTATCCGCAAAAAGAAAAGGAGTACTTGTGGCACCTTAGAGACTAACAACGAACGCTTATGCTCAAATAAATTTGTTAGTCTCTATGGTGCCACAAGTACTCCTGTTCTTTTTAGTATTGAATCAGTGTCCCAGGGGCACTGTGCAGATATAGGTGACGTCTTTCCACTAAGATGTAAAAACTGACCACACGTGGTTAAAAATCCCATGGCACTTTTTGTGAGAGTAAGTCTGTTAGCTCAATGGTTCTGATCAACTTTCACTTTCGGTAACTACATTCCACCTCCCTTCCTCCCTCTATCTGATTCATTCGAATAAAAGTCTGGTGTGTCATGGTCCTGGCTCAGAATGGCTAATGCCTTTGTACCCCAGACATACCCACATTGCAGTGATGATGGTGAATTAAGTGGTCCTCATAAAGTCTGCCCATAACTTCAGGATCCTTTGGGATTATGGGTGCTATATAAATGTAAGATTATGACTTGCATTGCTGCACATCAGTAATCCTCTTCTTGTTCTCTGGGAGGATGTTGGATCGTGTTGCTCTGCGCTGCTCTACACCTGCGACATTTCATTGCAGAGGTGGCTGGACTTCAGTGGTGGGTGAAGTGACCCTGTCTGTTTTTTAGTTCATTCATCAGCTTGTAGAACTATTTGGGATCTTCAAGGTTGTAAGGTCGATGTAAATATATTATTAATAATAATAATCTACATTTCCAGCACATATATATATTGGCTAGATGATACATGGAACCTTTTTTGCTACACCAACTGAGATTTGTCATTGCAGAGGCTTGTGTTGGATGAAGCTTTTACTGTTTGATTTTCTGCCCTTCACGTCTCCGATTTAATTTAGCAGCAACACGTGGCCTTAATGATATTCTCCAAGGTTAAATAAAAATGTGAGCACAAACCAAAGTGTTACAGAGACAGGGGCTTTTGTTACAGAGGCAGGGGAAGGAAGTATTGTTTGTGATTAAGGCCTGTGACTCAGGACACCTGGATTCTACTCCTAACTTTACAAGAAGCCTCCTGTGCGATCATGGGCAAATCACTTCGCCTTTCCACGCCTCAGTTTCTCCATCTGTAAAATGGCGATAATGCCATTTATGTGTGTTCTGAGGTGTGATGCATTAGATTTTATAAAGTACTAAGAGCCTTGATCAGAAGGTGCTATAACAATGCAAAATGGTATTAGGTGTTCAGAGAGTATGTTGATGGGTGCAAAAGAAATAACGAAACGGAAAACATACAAGTACAGTTGTCTTAAATGCAACTCCACTCTCCTTATTTCATGTTTTAAAAAAATCATATTCACTAATTAGCAGAGCTACAACTCAAACAACAGGATGGGCTGGGAGTCAGATCAGCTGCCACACATTTCCAATACGTGCACCATCCATATACATAGGTCGTATGCTGCCAATGCACAGTGGTGAATTTCACCCTTCACCCCTCTATGCCTCAGCTTCCCAGCCTGAAAATAAGGATAATAATTCCTTAACCCTTCAGGCTGTTGTGAAGTTATAAGCACCACTGGAATTCCTATAATTTCATTTTAAGCAAACCAGGGCATCACCTCGCACATCCTCACTTATTTTGCAGTGAAGTCCCAATGCCAAACCCGTGACAGCATGATCACTTCTGTGACTACGTATTGTGATGCCATAAATAGGACTGTGACCTCATTAAAGGATCTTGGAGAAGATGTAGTAGTAAAGCTCTCGGAGGCACTTATTCAAATATGAATATCTCTGATTATAGCCAAGTGAACCCAGGAGATGTCTGGCCATTCTTGTATAACTGTTCTCTTTTTCTTCTGATTTGTTCACATAACATAAGAAAGGCAATATAGTCTAACGGAGAAGGCATTGGACTTGGTTGGAGTCAAGAGACTTAGATTCTAAGCACGGCTATCTCATCAACCTGCTGTGTGATCTTAGGAAAGTCACTTCTCTTCTCTGTGCCTTAGCTCCCCATCTGTAAAATGTGAATAATGATACTTACCCGCCTTGCCACCTGAAGTGCTTTGAGATCTATGGACAAAAAGTGCTATACCTGTATATGAAGTAGCTATTTTATTAGTAAATAATTAATAACTCCTCTTTAAAGAGACATTATCAGTATAAACATATATTTCTTTAAAATAATCTCCTTTTCTATCTAATGGCACCTTAGAGGATTAACACAGAATGAGTTTTACAAATCTAATTTACTGTTCAATATTTATGCTAGATTCCCATTTTTCCCCTAACTTCACTCAACTTGGACAATGAAACTAGGCGGGTCAGTTTCACTTCCTGTTTTTAAACAGTTTCACTTCCTAATCCTCAGGCATTAGCAAAATATTGTATGTGGCAACACTGAAAGTGACTGTTTACATTAAAGATGATTTGACTGACCTAAAAAAACCCATGAAAGCATTTGTATTCCCTTTCTTTTACTGAAACTTCCTCTTTGTTTTCCCTTCACCTCTTCTTTTATTTCCTTAATGTAAAACCTAAATGTTTTGCCTACCTTTATTTACTGATTTGGACAGTGTCCCTTTCAACACGTAGTCCCTGAATTTTAGCCAGTTTTTAACTGACCCTCTAAATATGGTCCAAATGTCAGTTATCACTTACCTCACCTCGCGTGCAAGGCACCGCATCTGAATACCTGGAAGTGCACAGAGAGCCCTCTTCAATAAGATCATCTTGAAGCCCAAACGTTGCTGTACAGTTGACAGAAAAATATCTGTAGGGCCTCCAGGTCTGTCCATTGTCCTGAGACCTCTCCAATACCATAGCAGCTGGGCGAGGTGACTTGAACACAACTATGACATGAGTCAGGTAGAATGCTGTTTCCAAGTCCAGCCTGATTTCTTCCCTGTGTACCCCTTGTGCAGACTGCCACCAGGAGCCAGGGTTTAGGAAGAAATTATCTGTCATATCAGAGGGAAGGTGGGAGTTATCAGGCTGATTGGCATTGCATTTAGTGCATCGGGGCTGCCCACAGCCTTGGGAGGCCCAATGAAGGAGGTTCTGGTCTGGGTAGAAGCAGTAAAGTTCTGTGCTGTTCTGCCCACATGTGGTAAGAGAGACTGGAGTCCTGCCTGTTGCTAGATTCCCTACAGGAGGATTGCAGGAGTGGCCATCACAGCGGAAGGTTCGTAGCTTTACTGGATCTGAAATACAGTAGTAAGAAACAAAACTAAACAGAATTTCTCAGGCCGCTCTCATTATTAAATATAGGGAAAGAGATACAAACTTCTGACAGTCTAAACCATCATGACAGGTTTCAGAGTAACAGCCATGATAGTCTGTATTCGCAAAAAGAAAAGGAGTATTTGTGGCACCTTAGAGACTAACCAATTTATTTGAGCATGAGCTTTCGTGAGCTACAGCTCACTTCATCCGATGAAGTGAGCTGTAGCTCACGAAAGCTCATGCTCAAATAAATTGGTTAGTCTCTAAGGTGCCACAAGTACTCCTTTTTTTTTTTAAACCATCATGGAGACACTTGTCCATCTATACCACTAAAGAATTGTCAGAACATTCAGCACTACAACTGAGGACAGATTTTTTTGAAAGAACTCCGCGTGGTGGGTGCTGGTCTCTTCAGAAAATTTGACCTAATTGTCACAGTGTTAGTTTCTGGGTGAATCTAGCCTTATTTTAGGTGCCTAACTGGGAACTGAACTCTTCTGAAAACCTGGCCCCAATTGTCAACACTGAGCACTTAAAAATCTGGCCTTGATCTCTTCTGAAAATGAGTCTTGTCCAGTATTACACATCTATATATCTCTTTAATGTTATCTCACTTTTATTGTACCCTAGTGAAGCTATGCACCTACAGAACAGGTATACTCCATGTATTCTATATTATTTGTTTTGCAAAAGTGCCTACAGGCTCCCATCAGGGATTGAAGCCCCATTGTGTTGGGCTTTGTACAAACATATAACAGAAAGATGTTTCCTGCCCCCAAAATTAAGGCCAATATTTTCACATATGGGTGCCTAAGGTTAGGTACCTACATCCATATTTCGGCTCCACCTAAGTGGCCTGATTTTCAGATGTGTTGAGCATTAACATCACCTGGAACTGTGGGGTTTTAGCAGCTCCGAAGTATCAGTTCCCTCATTTAAGTACCTAAATATATTGTCAAGTGATGAAGTTCAGGCAACCAGGTTTGCAAATGCTGGGCAAAATGTTTAGAAAGCAAGTTCTACTGATTATACATTATTTTTTTTCTTTACAAAAGTTCTACTATTTATATACTTATTTCTTTGGAAACTAAGAAAATTTAAAAAAAACTAAAAAAATCCTAATATTTACATTTGTTCATCTCTCTAGTTCCTATATGGAAATCATTAATACCTTGTGACATTGAAGTTATAGGTCTCTCCCAAGACCTTATTATCAGTCTAAGGAGAATCATCTTTTTAATGACATACGACAGTCTTCATTTCTTAACGGTCCAGAAGGAGTTAAAGTCTGACCTTACAAGGTCATAAATCTAATCTGAGAGGGGGTCACAAGTCAAATCCTAGGACTCTGTACAAGTCCTACAGGAAATAACCATTTCAGAGAAACTTGGAATGGCCTTAAATGCTTAGTAGTCTAGGAGAAGTTCAAAGATCAACTGTTAATTCAAGATTTAGCAAATTATGGGCCAAATCCTGAAATCCCTATTCGGTTTTTATTCTGTCCTTACTCAGGCAAAATACCCTTTAAAGTCAAGTTAGGCCTGGGAAAAGACGTGAGGATTTAGCCCTATAAAAATATGGAAATCATAAGCATTGAACCATAAAGTCCAATTTATGGAGAAAAAAATGAGCCCAGCTCATGTGGCTTTGTTCCTTGTTTCTCTTCTGTCCTTCATTTTGAGGTAGATGGTGGCATTTATGCTGCAGATCTCAGGAGTGAGTGGTGAGGATCTCCACTGGTCCAAGAGAAGCTCTGGACACAGATTGTGTCTCAGACGTCCAGGCAGGTGCAAAGTCTTCAGGCAGGGGCGCTGGAACAATTTTTATAGTGGGGGTGCTGAGAGCCATTGACCCAAACTGTAAACTCTATATAGAATGGAAACCACTTCAAGTCTGCGCACCCCCAGTTCCAGCACCTATGTCTTTGGGGCTGCCTTGTGAACATGTGTAATACGTTTCCATGCCCCCCACAAAGTGCTGGCCGTACTATGCAGACTAGTGCAAAGAGGGGGCAGAGCCAAAGGCCAGCTGTGCCCCAGCAACCTTCTCCTTGCAGGGTGGAGAAACAGGAACAAGCAGTCCCTCAAGCCTGCTGGAGCCCTGATTGTCGGAGCCTTCTTGCACATGCCTCCAACACTGCATTGTTGAGCAAGGGCCTGTAATGATCTTGCCCTTTGCACCTTTGTCCCGTATTTGTGTACCACAGGCTAAAATGTAGGAGTCGGAGGGACCAAACTATTAATCTGGCATCTTAAAGATGCAGTAAATTAACTGAAAAATTAAGAAGATTTTAAAAAATATGTGTATCAATGGAGCTCCAAGGCCTGCTGATAATAATAGTTCTACAGACTAATACTGTAAGTGTATTGTAATGAGAACCAGAAATTAGGCACAAACCATAATCTCTTGGAGTCCAAAATGCAGATTTTTTTCCCAAGATTTTCCCTTAATATCATGCATTCTTCAAAATCCGTAGTACTTGTCAGCCTTTGAAGCGATTTCAAGACATTCAGTTTACCCTGATGAACACACTAACCTCGCTTAGTGTCTGAGCCAAGTGTACTGTGCAATATGGGCTCAATAACCATTTTGTTCCAACCCCTTTTCTGATTGCATCTCATCTTTTGTGAACCTAAGTAGCAGTTCTGTGTGATGCTGAATGAGGCCAGTAGTCCAGCTAAGTACAAGTCAGTACGTGCTGATAGGTAGAGCTAGAAATATTTCAGTTTTTCTTACTGAAATGAAAGACTGAAAAAAATGTTTCAGAGCAAACAAAATGTTTCATTTCCAGATTTTTTTAATCCTTTTTTTTTGGCGGGGGGGGGGGGGGGGGAAGGGGTAGCTAAATCTAGCTAAATTTCTAAATAAAACACCGTTTCACAACAAAAAGTCAAAAGGTTTTGTTTTGAAAATGTTGAAACAAATCATTTTGACTTTTCTAATTTTGTTTTCTTTTTTCTCAGTCAACACTGCATTTTCCAGTGAATAACCTATTCATCCAAAACATTTTGCCTAGCTCTCCTGATGGATTTTCTACCACAGCACAATATTGCAGACTAAGGGAAATGAACATTTTCCTGTTCAACACCCCAAATCAAGAGAGGCTTAAGGGGAAGACTTGTATTGATTTATCAATATCTCTGTATCTAGGGTTTCTACACAGTACATTCCTCTTGTAATCTGTCTTTTATGCCCTGCCCTGCACTTGCCTCTCTTCGCAGAACAGAGAGAGTGATCATGGCCCATTTCATTTTGGTATCAATTTTCATTTTTAGATGTCGTGCCTTTTAAGGTTGGAGGTCCAGAAATCTGGAGGTTTTTTGCAAATGATGTAACCTAAGTTGCATACTTTATGAATTATTTTATTTACATGAATGACAGCAAATGTCCGGATGATCAAAACTTAAGCATGAGAAGGCTCCAGCATGGGATGAGTTTTAAGAACATTAGGACTACAATCCTGACTGGCTATGGTATCTCGCTGGGTTGGTGTCCAGATAACGCTGGTGGTGCCCTCAGGCTCTGGCCCTCTCTGCTCCTTGTCCCAAATTGGGTATAGTACTGTGGTTGGGTTGCTAACCCCTGGTGCTGGCTGCTGCTTGCCCTGTGTTGGGAGGGTGATCTGGCTACTTCCTGCCATCAGCTGGAGATGCTTCAGCCAGGCTGCTAGCTCCTGACTGGGTGACTAGCTCTGCCTAGTGCTACTTGGCTGGGGGTCTCTGGCTCAGGCTCTGCTTGTTACTCCCTGAATACAGCTTACAAGTTCCTGTGGCCAAGGATTACTGGCCAGAGCACTGCCTGTGAATCAGACCCGCAGCCAGACCAGAGCTGCTCTCTCAGTTCCCATGACTCACCCTGGGCACACCCCCGGAACCTCAGTTGGTCCCATGACTCACCCCTCGAACAGAGCCAGCAGGGACTCATCATTCAGGCATGCCGCAGCAACTCAGCTGCACTGACTCATCCTGTAAGTAAGGTCCTACTTAATTTGCAATATTGCAGAAATTGAGGATCCTGCAATATTAGGTTTCCACCACAATTTTTATTTTAATTGGCTTACTTTGCGCAGACCACAATTTTGTATACATTTTGAGGTTTGCAACACACACTTTTTTCCCCATTAGTACAGTATAACCCCATTGGTGAGTAGAGTCCTTGGTTGGCCAACAACTGCTCTGACTGGCCTGCCACAGTTTTGATATATTTGCTCTCAGGTTATCAGTTGTCACTTTGAACTGCATCTACGCATTGCATGGTTATGGGAGAACGTCAGAAGGTTCAGAAGCTTAATCTGAAAGTTTGTCTGTAGTTTATCTGAACTTCTCTTTTTCTGGGAAAGGGCTTAGAGATCTTCTGAGGTCAGACACCTGGACAAGGTGTCTAGCGCTTCCTGGTTTCGGCCTTGTTGCTGCAGTCCTGAAGCCTTACAATTCCATCTGCTCTGCAGGGTGAGTTCCATTGAATAACACTGAGTTCCTTTTTTTAAAAAAACACCTCGCTTCTGGCAGATGAGGTAGAATTTTAAGGCTCTCAGACTGCAGTGCTCTGAGGATATCTTTTCATGGCATTTTGGTATCTGAATTTCCTTATTTTACCTAGCCTAGCTTGTTAATGTCTGGTCTCTGTCCTGTGAGGTTTCATTAATGAGCTCTGAGACCCTTGGGTGAAAGGCATTGTAGAAATGGAAAATACGGTTGTTTCTGTATTAAGTTTCTGTGTTTAAAATGGATCAGATATTATCACCTCAATGTGGTCAGTGCTGTACAAACCAGAGCAGAAGACATTGTCTCTGGTTCCAAAGAGCTGACATTGGACTGGTCCTACCTACTTCATGCTGAAAGCCTTCAGTTTGTATTGGCCATAACTAGAGTTAAGAGCCTTTAGTGCTTCTCAGGATCAGGCTTTGAGTTAAAAATGCCATTGAGACATGTAATATACCATATGGCTAGAGGAAGGTCAATCTATAAAGTTGTGTGGACAACTGTCTCTCTTTGGTGGATCATCGTGGAAAGCCTTCACAGAGTATACAGCAGCAAAGATTTGAAGGAAGACACAAATCATTTGGTACCCAAGGAAAGGGAATGCGGGAATTCTAAGTATAAGAAACAGCATGGAAGAAATCATGGAGCCAAGAATGGGTGAAAGTAAGGACAGGAAACTGCTGTTTCTTTTAGTTCCTGTTGGTGGGCTATCAGTCTGCTACTGAATGTTCTAACTGTATTTAGTGGCACATGGAAAGTGAGAAAGAACGCAGTTGCCCTTCTGATCAGCAATGACATGGAAGTTTATCTGTTCTGCCTGCTAATGCAGCAACAGCAATATACAGTTCCTGTCTGAACTGCTGTGTCATTAGGAAAAAGGAGAGCACAAACTGCAAATTAGCGAAGGGGTGTTTGATGGAAGGAGAGAGAGGGGAAACGTTCTGCAGTCGATTGGGAGCCTTGCATTTAAAGAAATCAATCTGCAGGAGCTTGCTCGGCCTCCTGATAACAGATCACTCAATTGTTTCATGGCTATGACCTGAAATGTGGAGTCAGAACGGCGAGGGCACTGCTGAAGAAGGGAAACAGCAGCCAGGAAGCCAGCAACCTCCCCCGAATGCCAGGAGGGGCTCACTGAATAATTTATAAGAGGCTAAACCATCAGACCAGCGCACGGGTGCTGCCTATTACTGAGGCTGATTAACTCTGGCTCCCGCGCTGGATGGCTTGGCCCAATAAACGAGGCCGTGTATTTATTTATTTATTTGTTGCTTCCCTAAATGCTGTGCAGTGAGGCAGCAGCTTTGTGGAGGGCGGCTGGCAAATGACAGTCTCTGATGATTATTGAGCCATTCAATTGGAGATGGCTCACATGGCTGAAAGGACGTACTGGACAACTGTTCAGGCAGCAGTGGCTAACTTCAAATCCCCATTAGGCATCAGAGCCTGACAAATGTTAACTGAAGCCTTATTAAATATTAAAAAGTGCATTTTTCACCCTCTCTAGAGGCCTAAACAGAAGAAATGGCACCAGGCTACTCATTTGGGGGCTGATCTAAAGCCCATTGCAGGGAATAAAAAGATGCCCATTGACTCCAGTGGGATTTGGATCAGGTCCTTTATTTCTTGTCAACATAGAGGACCACGAAACAGTGTTTTAAATGTCTTCAGTTGTTCAAATCACAAAGTTCTGATCCATATTTTGGACACCCTAAAAATCTGGGGTTGTCCCTAGCCTATCTCTAGTATTGGTGGATTCACTACAGCTGCGTTTACGATAAGCCAGTTTCACACTGGGGGTGTGTGTGTGCAGATTTCACTTGTTTTACTCTGTTTACCTGTCTTCTTAACAGCTGAAAAATTGTAAGTATGCATTTTTAAAGCTAGCTGTGGTCGGGAGACTGATGTCTCTAGGGTTTAGTAATGAGCTATAGACTCTTTAGCTTCCCTTTGATAGCAACCAAAACATTTTAGCATTTGTTGGCTGGTCAATGGCCCCTGTGAAATGAGTTCGGTGGGTCTCAGTCCATTTACCAGTGGCTAGATATTCACGTCACAAAAACCTCTCTCACAACTGGCACTAACAGTCCCCCTTTGCTACCTAAGAGGCCAAAGATTGAATGAGCCATGGTGATTAGACTGTCTCCACTCCTATGGGTAGTCCCATTCCACATGAGGGTTGTGGCACACCAGCAGGAGGTTAAAGATCACATAGAATATGACAGAGTATAAGAGTCTTAGACCCAATGTCCTGGCCAAATCCCAGCTCGACCAATTCCATTCTGCTTGTCTAAATCCCTCCTACAGTCTCAATTATATTGAACACGGCTGGCCTGATTTTCAGAGGTGTTGGGGACTCACAGATCCCAAGGAAGCCAAGCCACTCTGCTAAGTTAGCCCACTAGTGCCCATTGGCAAAAGCAGAATAAGCAAAAATCTGTGCTACTTGGCATTACTTAGTGAAAGTCTGACAGGTAATTATCCAAGGTCAATTTTGTTTCAAAAAGAACACACATCTGATTTTAAGCTTTGTGCTACAAATAGCCATTTTTGGCCAACCCACACCCCCTTTTGGAGAGCTGCCATTAGGAACGCAGCCATGAAGAACCGCCCACTCTCTGGAGGGAGGGCAGAATGCTGGCAGATCAGACCGTAAGAGCGTGAACTGCTGTCAGCCTTTCAAGCTGACCCCCCACTCAGGACACTTTTCAGAGCTCGGCAATGGCAAAGGGAATAAGGCCCTGAGTCTAACTGAACTAAGGCAAGAGAGAGCTGACAAAATTGCTGACATCCTCAATTTCACCCTCACTGTGTTACCTTTAATGGTCTAAGGGACCATGCACTGGCAGAGGGCATGCATCCCACATACATACCATCCTCCATCAGGGTGCTTCAATTCTGGCCAGGAAGGACCAACTCGCAAGGCAGGGAGGGGAGTTTATTGTACAGTATTTTGGCCAACTATCTGAATAAACAGCATGTGAGTCCTTTAAAATGTCATGACTCTTCAGCTAGATTGCCCAATCTTCAACCTTCAGAGCAGCACTAGACCTGTTTTGTCTTTAACCGCTAGGTCCCACACCCTTATGCTCTGTGTGTCTGTAAGACAATACAGAAAAAAACAAACCATTCCAGACTTTCTGAGCAATCTGCTTCATGCTGCGGCTCATTAAAAATTCACTCTGGCTTTGCAAATCTTACACAAGGCAAATTTCAGCTGCATTTACGATAGATTTTCCCCTAAATTCATTTTTAACTATGTGTTCCCCAGATAGTACCAATAGCTCAACAAATGACATTTCTGTACACATGCCCACTTGTGAGCTGCTGGGATAGTCTCAAGCAGGGAAACTAGCTGTTGCCTCGGATGAGAGACTAAGGGGCCAGAGGTGTAAATACATGATGGGAGATACTATGGACTTCCCTATAACCTTTCCCGATAATGCTGGGATAGCCAGACTCTGATCTGATTGAAGATAAACCTCTGTATGATGTAGGAGAATATTTCTCTGGTTACTGTGATTTCAGTTCTTTTTACCTTAAAAAAAATTTGCAGTTATGGAAATCTAATGTCTAATCATGTCATAAAATATAGTCTAGTCAAGGAATAACCTGTGCTGAAGCAATCTTGTCTGCATCTGATTTTAACAGAGAGAGGCAGAAAGCAGAAAATGTAATTATCCTTCAAGACACGGTGTGGAAAATGATGTTATCAGCGCAATACTCTGGACACGCAAGTGAAATTTAAACCAGTCTGTAGCCTTCTCTAAAGAGAGAAAGAGAGATCCTAAGTCAATTCCCTGATGAAAAAGACACATGAACCAACCCACTGGCTCCTCTCCTGTTTTATCGATACTGTTTTCATATTTTTCTGATCTGATCACCTTAGTTCATCGTAGTTCAACCTGTTTTTTATTATTCTTTCAACCTTAAAGATGTATTAAACCATGGCAGGAAAAGATGTTCTTCCACTCCAATGTCCAGTTTCCATGCCCTCAGGGGAGCCATTCTTTATCATAATCGAGATATTTTTAGAATCCTATGTAAATACCAGTGCAGTTTAATCAAATATGAAAAATGTCCAGCTGCTATGCATTGGTCCTAGTCCTACTGACTTTCAAACATTAACCATTTTAATTTAACCTTGCCCATCAAATCCTGATCAAAGTAAGAAGAAACTTGAGTGAATGGTCTACCTTATACAGTACCAATAATATTTCCTAGATAGAATGGCTCTGTCTTTTAATTATTTTTGTAATAAAACTAACCGTAACATAGTTCAGATCTTTTTAGCAGTGCCATCCAAAGAAACTGGCGTCTGACTTTTGTCCTATCTAAGAAGATAGTATCCCCTATCAAAATAAATTATTGGAATATCTCAATTCTTCCCCACCCATCCACCCAATTTTTTCTTTTTCTTTCTTTCTTTCTTTCTTTCTTTCTTTCTTTCTTTCTTTCTTTCAATAAATAAAGACAACATGTGATTTTCTTGTAATAAAATGAGCTGATAAATTGCACATCCTATTTTAATTCATAGGAAAGGAGAATGGGGTATATAGGAGGAAGGAAAAATATGTATATTGGTTGGCCCAGATTCCTTGAAGAAAGAAAGAAAGAAAGAAAGAAAGAAAGAAAGAAAGAAAGAAAGAAAGAAAGAAAGAAAGAAAGAACCTTACTAAGAGACTTTAAATATCTACTTTCCCTTCTTCCATCCCCTGCTCTTTTTATTTTTTTTAAAGTTACGTTTAACTGTCCCATGGCTGACAATACTGACTGATTTTTGCTTACCTGCCTCACCGTGACCAGAAACAATGTATTCCAAGAACACAATCAGCATGATGCCTTTATGCTGCATGTCTGTAAGGGGGAAAATATCTGTCCTTAGTGGAGCAAAAAGAATTTCATAAATCTACAGGTTTGGTGTCTGCATGTTCTTTCTTTCTTTCTTTCTTTCTTTCTTTCTTTCTTTCTTTCTTTCTTTCTTTCTTTCTTTCTTTCTTTCTTTCTTTCTTTCTTCACCTTCCTCTCAGGGCAGGGGTCCTGGCTGGTGTCTCATTCTTCTTGTTTTATTTAAAATCCAGACAGCTTTCCAGGTCTCAGATGGCTTCTATATGTGTGACCCACATTGCTTCCAAATAAATAAATGAATGGATAGATGTTACCCCTTTGCATCCAGAAAGTAGGTGAAATTCACATCTCTGACACAGCCCTGAGACAAACCATCACTGAGGAAGCAAAGCAAAGCTCAGGTCTCCGGTCAGATCTGATAATATGCAGTTATTTTACTTGCTCTTTTAATCTTTCACTTTCATTTGCGGTCCTTGCTTCTTGGGTCCCCCGCCCCCCTTATCCCCTCCTACGCCCCCCCCGCTGCTAATGGGGGTGCAATTAGGGGCTATGCACCCTTGCTTTGTTATGAATTTTGTCCTAGACAGTGCGCTCTTCCCTTTTGCTCCCTGAGGCAGAGGGTCATAGGAAGAACCAAGTTTGCTTTTCTTTCTGAGAGATGATCGGACAATTACTCCTCTCTCTCTCTGTCTCTCGCTGTCCCTGCTCTCACTTCTCCACCAAGGGGCTAGCTTCACAGACTGGTCGTCAAAGGGTAATAATGAAGTCACCACTGGTGTCAATGCACACAGAATCGATTGCCCCCTTTTACTGTTCTTCTCTGCCTCCTGGGACTTGATTTGTTCCTGGAAATTATGACAGATTAGGTTCTTGGTGGGGAGGGGGTTTAGGGGGAGCATTTGGTTTAGGGGAGCTGGGGGTTCGGGTGTGAGAGGAGGGGGTTGGAGGAACTATTCCTCCCTCCCATATGCCTTGCAGAAAAAAGGGGGCGAGAAAGCCTCCCTTTTCCTATCTGGACAGGGGTTTCGCCCCCTCGTAGTGCTATTTAGTAATCTTCAAGTTTTCTCTCTGCCTCCCTTCAGCAGCTAGCACATCTCTCCGTCCTAACTGGCCAGCTCTGCCCTCCGGTCCTGTCTGGCTGCAAAGGGGATTATTATAACATGTGATCTTCTTCCTGTTCTTTATACGTTTTTTAGAGGCGGCGGGTGGGGGGGGGGGAGGGCTGTCGTTTCCACACACCCTCGGCTGGGCTTGTGGCCGATCCTTGCTTCAGATGCATGCTTATTTGTTTGCCAGCCGCCTCTGCCTCCTCCAGGAGCCAGGCTGGGTGGGGGGAGAGGTTAGAGCAGGCTTGTCACTTTCAACTCAGGCGCGCCCCAACTTTGCTCCTGTGCCTTTAAATTAAATACCCAGCATGTGAGACCGGGGGCTCCTCCCACCAGCTGCTCGGCTGTCGCCTCTGCAGCGCCCTCTATCAGGCAGTCGGGCAAACGACACCTGCCTACTGCAGGTTACTAACCAGACAGAGAGAGCGGGGAGCAAATAGTATCCAAAGCAAGGAGGGAGCAATGAGCTCAGAGGGTAGGAGGGGATTTCAAAACCAATTGCAACTGATCCGCTAGGCCAACCTGCCAGGCAAGATGTGTTAGGTGTGTGAGCCCTGCTTTGTACAAGGCACAAAATGAGACAGTCCCTGCCCCAAAGAACATACAGTCTATGGCCCTGAGCTTGCAAGCAGACAACAGAGCCACACAAGCAGTGCCTGGTCCCAGCTTTAGGGCTCGTTTGTCTTCATGGGGGCTGGCAGAGGGTGTAAGTTGTTCAGAGCACAGAACTCATTGCTTAAGGGCCCAATCTTGAAAACACAGCCCTGTCTGACTTTTTTTCAGGTGACTAGTGTGGGCCTGACTCTTGTCTTTCTTAAACCTACCTTGTGCCGGTGTCACTCCCTGGGCTTCTGGGGAGTTATTCCTGAGTTAAACTGCACTCCTGAGACAGAAGCAGGCCCAATGGGAATCTAAACAGGAGAAAGGCAACTCACCTGCCTGAGTGTTTGCAGGATCAGATCTTAAAATCAGAAATAAAGAATGTTTGTTACAGTGGGAAACCTAGGGAAGGGAGTAACTGGGGGGGGGGAGAAGGTTATTTGTATATTTTTGTGTATTTTCCCCTCTTCTTTTAAAACTGCTAGAATGTTGCATAGTAATTATGAAAAATACTCCAGTCACCTGTTATAAACCATGTGAATACTGTCCTTGGGCTCAGACCAGCAGGGTTCAGTGGGAGCCGAGGATGTGCAACACCTCATGGGATCAAGCTCCATATAACATTAATGGAAAGCCTTTCTTCACAATGCACTGTTATCAGTGTTTAACATAAGAACATAGGAATGGCCCTACTAGGTCAGACCAAAGGTCCATCTAGCCCAGTATCCTGTCTTCCAACAGTGGCCAGTGCCAGGTGCCCCAGAGGGAATGAACAGAACAGGCAATTATCAAGTGATCCATCTCCTGTCACTCATTCCCAGCTTCTGGAAAACAGAGGCTAGGGACACCATTCTTGCCCACCCTGGCTAATAGCCATTGATGGACCTGTCCTCCATGAATTTATCTAATTCTTTTTTGAACCTTGTTATGGTCTTGACCTTCACAACATCCTCTGGCAAGGAGTTCCACAGGTTGACTGTGCGTTGTGTGAAGAAATACTTCCTTTTATTTGTTTTAAACCTGCTGCCTGTTAATTTCATTTGGTGAACCCTAGTTCTTGTGTTATGAGAAGTAGTAAACAACACTTCCTTTACTACTTTCTCTACAACAGTCATGATTTTATATACCTCAATCATATCTCCCCTTAACCATCTCCTTTCCAAGCTGAAAAGTCCCAGCCTTATTAATCTCTCCTCATACGGAAGCCGTTCCATACCCCTAATAATTTTTGTTGCCCTTTTCTGAACCTTTTCCAATTGCAATATTTTTTTTTTGAGATGGGGCGATCACATCTGCACACAGTATTCAAGATATGGGTGTACCATGGATTTATATAGAGGCAATATGATATTTTCTGTCCTATTATCTATCCCTGTCTTAATGATTCCCAACATTGTGTTTGCTTTTTTGACTGCTGCTGCACATTGAGTGGATGTTTTCAGAGAACTATCCACAATGACTCCAAGATCTCTTTCTTGAGTGGTAACAACTAATTTAGACCCAATCATTTTATATGTATGGTTGGGATTATGCCTCCCAATGTGCATTACTTTGCATTTATCAGCATTAAATTTCACCTGCCATTTTGTTTATTGCTGCACTTATGGAAAAGTCCAGTAGAATTTAATAGCAAAAAATAATAACCTTTCTATACATTTTTCAACCCTTCTGTCAAATTTAATAGACAATAATATCCCGGTTGTAGGATTCTATAGGATTGTTCAAGGACACCCTATAAGAGAGGGCATCATTCTCTTTTAAATGCTATAGGTTTTCAGAATAATTTCTATAGAACATTATTTAATTTCTTAAGAACCCTACTGATTTCACCCTTTTATACCTCATAGAACAATGAACCTTAAGTCTGAGATGTTCCCATTTCACACCTGTTCATTCTTTTAATATTTTTTCTCTCTCTCTCTTTTTTTTCCAGATTATGGGCTCAATCCTGGAGTCCTTACTCAGGCAATTCTGCCAGTGGATGTCAGCACAGACACAGGCTGTGGCTCTGTGAATGCAACAAGGGCCAAAAAGCTGCTGCACAATTTAAACAAAGATTCAAAGGTGAGATTAAAGTTCATGTTTTGTGTTAAGAGGAAAGTCACAGGAAGCATATTTGTTTGTTTGTGATGTTTGAATGGGAAGAGCCTTAGCCACTCTGGTTGTTGTTGATCATGGTGTATAAAAGCCAGGTAGAAGAGAAACCTTATTTTCTCCCTGCTGTTATTATGTAGCACAGCAAAATCAGTAGCAATATTGAATAGACTGATATATTTTCTGTTTAAATCTGTTAAAATTTAGGAAGATATAATAACAGTAACCTATGTGGGGTGGCATCCTTATTGCTATTATGGATAACAGCTGTTAACAGAAAGAGAAACTGGTCAGGAGTGAGGTACAGTACTATCCAGAGGTATGAAAGAGAAAGCTCCCAATATTCAGTTATGAGATTATAGACAGGTCAAGGCACAAATCATGGAATTGCTACTCAGACAAATCTCCTTTTGAAGTCCAGCAGGCTTACTTTGCATGGAAGGCAATGTGACTTTGGTGTGTGCAAAGAATATAGGACTGGACCAAAGGTATCTCAAAATGTTAGCAGAGCAGCTGCCAAAAAAAAAAAAAAATTCAGAGAATAAACAGCAAAATGGTAAATGATTCATTATTCAGGGAAGGAGGGAAGAACCAATGGGACTTCACAGTGTGAGTAGGTGTGTCGCCTGGGGTGTTTGTCCTCAGAACTTGGGAGACATGTTTGCAAAAGCCACAGGGTAGGCTGTTCTCTCTGAGGTGATCTCATAGCTACTGCACATCCCAGGTGCTTACACACCTCCCTCTCCACCTCTCATTCCCCTTGAACCAGCCTTTTCTTCATCTCCTATTTCCCCAGCAGACATGTCTAGCCTGGAGGACATTTGTGGGGGGCTTCCACTACATCCCCTGCCAGAAAACAGAGGGCGAAAGAAAGGAGTACCTCATGCGCCTGTGAGAACCCCCAACCTCACTGCTCAGGAAGAAAAGGTAACATGGGGTTTGCGAGACCAAGCCTCCCTTCCCACCAGATACCAGCCATCCAAAGCAGCGGGGCTTCTGCCTCAAATGCTCCGCGGGGTTTGGCGGCCAAAGTACAAGGCCACTAAATAAGTTTCCTTGTGGCTTTAATATCACGGAGCTGTCAGCTAACGGACAACGCCGTGGGGACTTGTCTGCTTTCACCTCATTGCTTCTCCCCAAAGAAAAGCTTGAGACATGTCGGTGGGGCAGTGTGGGAGAAGCTTGCACAGCACTTTTTGGTGCTTTCTGGGGGTAAACGGGACTTTAGGCTCTGTAGCTGTCAATCTAGCACTTTTCACCGGACATTTTATGAGCATCCCCTTTAAAAAAAAAATCCCTCGTGTATGTGTCCAAGGCTTAGCCCACAAAACTGATCAACACAAAGTATGGAAGCTCAACACCTGTTTACTAACCATCCGCATACATTCCATTTTGGTTTTGCATTTTAAGATGTTACAGGGAGAAATATATTTAAAAGCCTAATCAGAAACGTCCTGGTGTTCTCTGCTGAGGCACAGACTTCTTGGGTTTGGGTTAATGATTTGTTCTTGGTTGTGCAATTCTCTCTCTTTTTTTTTGTTTGACTAGGTAGCTTGCACTGTTAGGTAATCATTAGGCTCAATCCTTATTAGAGATTTTTAAAATTTTAACAGTTAAAAGGTTACATTAAAACAAAAGTCAACAGGAGTTTTGCGTGTTCAAGGGCAGCAAGTGGGTTCCTTAATGGTCTGAAAGGCCATCTTTCGTCAGATAATAATAGCAATAATAATATAACATTGTACTCTTCCCCCCCCCCCATGCTAGACACACAGGGACACATTCACAACTGGTGAAAGTAGGCACAACTCCATAGACTTCTTTGGTGTTACAACCTGCTTATGTGAGTGGTGAATTCGCACTTGAGGTCAGATTCTTTCTGTCCATTTCCACAAGCAAGGAGGAACCAAAATAGTTAAAAACCAGCTAGGGTGGAGGTGTGTATCTGGGGAGACCCAGATCTCAGATCTCTCCCTAGGTCCTTGGGACTCTTTGGAAGCCCCACTTTTAAGGATTGAGACACCAGGGGTATTTGGAACAAGAAGAGAATAACCATGAGAGATCCAATTAGGAATTAATGCTGCTTTGAGCAACATTAGTCACTGAGGAATGCTCTCCTTGGCTATTACAGCACAGCCATGGGATGTAGGTGGGGGAATTAATGGCTCCGTGGCTCTTGAAGGAGCCATGCTGCCAGGAGGAGGGGAGATCAGTGGAGCTGCTGTGAAGAAGCATATGGTCTCCATAGATGTTCCGAGATCTCTATGGACCTACAGATATTCACCTTTTAGCAGGCCAACCCCTCCCCACCACCTCCCATCATGCAGAGATCCTCACCCTTGTTCTCCTATGAGGCAGGAACTCTATGAATGGAAACTAGTACAGTTTTCTGCCTGCCATAACCTCACAAGGAGGATAATATGGATCATGGGCTCCACATTATTTCCTCAGGTCAAGTATTTTCTGGGAACAAACCCTCATGGAAATTGGTTTAGTCCCAATCTGGTTTCCAGCATCCTACCCTATTCTCTCTCCTCCTTATCAATAACAGTTAATAAAAGAGGCAAAGAGTCCTGTGGCACCTTATAGACTAACAGACGTATCGGAGCATAAGCTTTCGTGGGTGAATACCCACTTCGTCAGATGCATGTTGTGGAAATTTCCAGAGGCAGGGATAAATATGCAAGGAAGAGTCAGGCTAGGGATAACGAGGTTAGTTCAATCAGGGAGGATGAGGCCCTCTTCTAGCGATTGAACTAACCTCGTTATCCCTAGCCTGATTCTTGCTTGCATATTTATACCTGCCTCTGGAAATTTCCACGACATGCATCCGGCGAAGTGGATATTCACGCACGAAACCTTATGCTTCAATACATTTGTTAGTCTATAAGGTGCCACAGGACTCTTTGCCACTTTTGCAGATCCAGACTAACACGGCTACCCCTCTGATAGTTAATAAAAGGTCAGGCTGGTTGTGAATCTTTTATTGGCCTGTTAAAGATTTAAAAGCTTCCTTTCTGATTTATTTGGCTTTTAATCCTCCACCTTTAAACTCCTAACAGGTTTAGAGTCTCAGCTGGTATTTATTTGATACCTGAAAGCCCAAATCCCTTCCATGCTTAACAAATATAGTCTTTCTACAAGGTGGTTTCAAAACCTTGAGACAGGATTTCAGCCTTTATCAGTGATGTGTAATGCTGGGACTATCTGGAGATTTTTCTTTGTGTGCAATGATACATTTATTTTCTAATGAAAATAGCTAATGAGCAAAGGAAAAAAGTAGTCCAGCGACTCAGCTGGTATGGAGTCAATGGAGCTATGCCGGCTTACACTTGCTGAGGATGTTTATATCCCTTCGGGCTAAGTTTTTCTGTATTTGCAATAATAATTCTAAGCCATTGCAATGTTTGTTTTCGTGTGCCTCTGTTTCTGGTAATAATATAAAGCCTTTAAGTGAGATTTAGAAAAAGCCATGTGCCTTGGGGCTTGCTGACGAGATATACAATTCTCCCTACCCTACAATATTTAATCTCCTTCAATAAACCAAACCATTTCTGAGGACCTATTTTGTTTATAAGTTTCCTGAGCTCACTTGCTTCCACTTCCATGGCTGAGCGCTTGAAACAGCCTTATCCTCTGTCTGTCCCTCCCCGTCTCAGAAAGCTCAAACTTTCTGCTCTTCAGCTTCCATCTGTCAAGCTAAACATTCTGCAGACAGGAAGCTTTGATTGGAGTATCTTTGATAGTAGTTATAATGTAATAGGCATGGGTCAAGAATTTCAAAAATAGGAGCTTGAAGTGGCCTCTTTTGCGAAATTGCTGAGCCTCCCAGCAGCTCCCTTTGACCTTGGTGGAGAAGTGGGAGGACATTTGACCTCAGTGGGAACTTCTGGTTGATTAGCATTTCTGAAAATCAGGCCACTGAGTTAGAAATCCACATATGGAAGGAGGAGTCTAACTCTAGGCTTCTGCTTTTGAAAATCTTAGCCATAAAGAACACAGCTGGACTTTCAGAGCCCATGTGGAGTTAACAACAATGGCCAATCAGAAAGATCCACTTTTACTTCTAAACTGAGGTCATCTGTATTGGATGCTATTGAGAGAGAATAACACATGAAACCCACAATCTCATTTTTACAATCACTTTTCAGAGAATAATCCCTCTATAAATGACTAATAAACACCAAATCCAAGAAGATAAATGGGGGCGAAAAAATCAGTTAATCTCATTGTTAAAGAACAGAACAAGGAACCAAGAAATCAATGTGACTTTGGGTGTCACTTCTCTGGGCTTCAGTTTCCCATCAGTAAAATGTGATAGTGACCTACCTCCCAAGGAGGTTGTAAGGCAAGAAAAACAACCTGCTAGTGGAGTGCTTCAAAATGAGAGCAAAATATTAGTCATGATCCACCATGCATGTCTAAGAAGGAAACTTTGTGTTAAGTTCTTATATTGTACTTAGGTGACCAGCTTGAAATACTCTCAACAAATAATTAGTTCAAGGTGGGGTTTTCAAAAAAAGTCTAAGTGACTTAGGAGCGTAAGTCCTATTGACTTTCATGTACACTTTCAGTGAGGTCAAAGTCTGATTTTCACAGGTGTTGAGCACTTGCAGCATGAGATGAAGTCAATAGGAGTCGTAAGTACCAAGCATCTCTGAAAATCATCCTCTTCATCTCTTTCTCTGCTTGCAGAATAATCACAGGAAAATTTTGATTTCCAGAAATGCATTTATTATAGATGAAATTCACTCGTGTGCTAAGGTCCAGCACAAGGCTCCATATTTTGATGACATAGTGGGATTTAAGTGATGTAGAGGGCAGGAACATACAGAATTCAAGATATGCTGCTTAGTTGTGATTGGTCACATAAGCCACATGGTATTGCTTATCTTCCCTGATTGGACACACATACAAGCGCTTTTGGTGTCGATACTTTCATCTGAGAATTCACTTTGGTTTCTGCAAATACAAGCACATGCAACTTTGGAATTCATTTGCATGAATGTTTGTATTACAAAACTCAATCACTTGGGTGCTTTTGGAAAGGGAACACAAATAGGGCATAAAGTCAGCCAAAAAAAGCCAAGCAGATAGTCACAAAAATGTTTTCACACCATTTGCCCAGCTCTAGTATTTACTTACATATTAAACTGTTTGAATTTGCCAAGCTGTATTTGTAGATTAGGTAAAAATATCCCTAGCAATCCTATTAGACTACAAATAATGCAGGATTTTATTGAATAACTCTAGCCAGGTTAGAAAAATAACATTTTCGTTCCTCCAGCACTTGATAGTCAACATAGAACACAGCCATAATTCCAAATGTTGCAATATTTTCCCTTTTCCTGTTATACATTTCCCCCCCGGCCACACACACACACATAGAATTTTATCCCAGATAATTGTATTTTATTTTTAAGAGTGTGTGTGGCATAATTTATCCTCTTATTTGAAATTCTCCAGAGCTAAATCGTTGTAGTTATGGCTGATTGCAGCTGATATGTCAACTAACAAAAACACTCAACCATACCATATATTAATTATAGCTGGGATTTTTGTGTTAGCTAGTAACATGCTCTTGAAAAACAACTGCTTATCTCGGTGCTGGAGGGGTAGTTAAATTTGAAAAAATAATTTGCATTTTCTACATCCAGTGAATGGAATTTTTTTCTCTTTTCTTACTGTCGATAAAATGGCAAATTCCAGCCTCTGGATTTTATTGGCCACATTCTTAGCTGGTGTAAATGGTCGTAGCTCTGTTGACCTCAAAGAGGATCTGACCCTACGTGCTCAAAAGCAAGCATACCTATGCCAGGAACATTTTCTTACATAGTCATCATCTTGTCTTTTCTGGCAGCCCTTGTGGATGCTAGTTCTCACTGAAGCCTGAGGGAGTTTTGTGTGTGGAAGGCTTGCAGGCTCAAGTGGTGAGCTAGCTGGAGAACTCTAAACCATAAAGAGCAAACCATGGCCCATTGAAGTCAACTAGATTTGCCACTGGGCCAAGGCTTGGGTTTTGTATGGCTTTTAAGGGCTTTTGCCAAAGTGTCTTGGCTCCCCAGAACAATTACTATGCTGAGAATAATTAGGTTGAGTCTGTGGGTTTTCACCGTTCTCTGTTCTAAGCGCCATTATTCCCATATTGCACTACTCCAGTTCGCATTCTCTATAAATTATCTGCATCCATGACTCCCTCATGCAGCCACTAGAGGGTGCTGCAAGTGCAGGGTATATGTGCTGTATTCTCCCCTCTCCAAAACAAGAGTCTCCCCCATGGTGAGATGTTGTGATCTCATCAGATCTTAAAGCAAACTATATCTCCACTCCCTACAAATCACCCAAATGAAGCTATTAAGTTAAATATGGTTTGAGACTATCTTCAGCGGAAAGCAGCTTGGATAGTGCTGCCATTTATAATGCAAGTGGAAAATCTTTTTCGTGACCTTTGTGTGCAATTAGCCTTTTAAAGGTTGTAAAATCTTTGGCCTCATTATGGCTCTAAAAGACCAGAATGTGGAATACATATTGGCTACATGATTTAACAAAATGTTACATAAAGATAATAGCATATGCATATCATCTTTCATCTCAAAGGACACCAATGTGCTTTGCAAACTATGGGCAACATCTCTGCAGGCAGAGGGAATACAGTGCCTTAGCACAGCTTCCAGAGTTTGATTCCATGTGCAAGAATCAGTTTAATATGAAAATACACCCACCACTGTAGAAAATTGTAGCAAATGCATAATAATGCATAGCAACACACTCTGCAATAGCTTGGGACGAAAAGTGATGAGAATACTTATCCAACTGGAACTTAGGCAGGAAGACTCTTAGGCAAGCAGCATGTAATATGAATTTGCCCCGACACAGGGGAGAAAACCCTACTCTTATGGAACGTGCCATGAGATCTTCAATGCCCACCAGAGCCCAGGACCTCATTGTTGTCATTTCTGAACAATAGCTCCTTTGGCAGCACAGCGCCCCCTAGCACAACAATGGAGATTGGTTCAGTACTGATTTACAGGAAAGGACACTACTTATGTCCAAAGCCACTTCCTGCAATTCCTGTTGTTTGGGGCTAGATGTGCTGAACAACTGTAAAATAAAATAACTCCACCAAAATAGAACTTTAAATAACCTTAGCAATTCATAATTTGATTTTCTCACTGATGGAACAGTAATAAATATCTGATAAGTATCAAGAAGAGTATGTGTGATTTGCCTAAAATGCCACCCACCTGTGATTATTTTGAAGTTTAAAATTTCACATAAAATATACAAAATTTTGTATGATTTCTCTCACTCACGTTCATTTAGGTTTATTCAAATGTTGGACAAAATGGCTTTATTCATTCCAACAATTAATTTTCCAGTAATTTCAAAATGCTGCATGTTTTACACATTTTATATGTTTTCCTTTCCTGAAAAATAGTCTTATTTTTTCACATTTTTGTTCAAAAACTGGTCCATTTTTAATTGAAATTGGTCCTGGTTTTGCCTAAATAATATGCATACCTTAGCGAGGCTTTCTGTGAAAATTAGTCCATTTTCCAGTTTGTAAGGAGTGTGAAAAACCTTGAATTTACATTTCATTATGAGGATTTCACAAACATCTAGTGGTTACTTTTAATGGGAGAGATCCTACAAGAATCCACTATCAAGTGTAGGTATCCTGCTATGAGTATACTCTGAGTGAAATTTATCTTTATGCAGAGAGCCAGAACAAGACCTATGCATCACTTAAATCCCATTAAAGTCCTATTTTGAGCAAGCCTTCTGCACATAATTTTGCGCATAACAAATTGAAACTGCCTCATGTCTACTGGATTTTTACTCCCTCTGTGGGATTGTTCCTAAAAATTCCACCATCATAACTTGACTTACAGAAGCAAAGAACAAAGATAAAGAAAATGTGAACATTTTCTTCTGTAAAGGGTTAGAAATGATGGGCAAATATCTTTAGAAATAACTAGGTACACAAGTATTTATGGCTAATCTTTACTTAATTTACATATCATACTTGCATTAAAATTAATGGGAATTACATATGCACATTGAAAAGATAAAAAAAAAAGACCAGAAATTCCACCAGAGTGCGAATGGAATACTGCACATCATGGTGTTATGGTTATTTACTGAACATCTGTGCGTAGCACCATATGTATGAAACTTTACCAAAAGTCTGAAGACATGGTTGCTGCCTTCGAGTTGAGCTGAAGCTTGTTCTACTCCCTATTGTTGGGTTTGTTTAATAAACATCTTAGAGGCTCAGATTGTCTAGCCCAATCTAGTCCCTTTGTGCCACTCCGGAGGTGCAAAGGGGCCATAAACTGGCTGTATCCCCACAGTTAAGGCTTCCCCTGGCCTCTGGGAGCCCTCAACTTGTTTAGAGATAGCAGAGCTGTTTCCTATACCACTGCCTTCCTGGCCGAGTGTAGTGGGATGCTGGGGGCAGGAAAGGAGTGGCCAGAACCCTACTGCCCGGTTATCTTCAGCTGGCTCCTTTGCTGTCCTCCTCTCCCTCTACTGCTGTGGTTGATGGAGACTGGGCGTAGCAGAGAATCTGAGCCAGAGTATTTTTCTGTTTGTGCAAGGATTAGGATGAAGAAATATCATCGGAAATGCTCAGCTTTCTCACTTCTTGGGTCCTTATTCTTTTAAGGGCAGTAACCTTGAATACTCTTAAGATCTGGGCAGGTTTCCCATCATATCTCATAAAAGCTCATGTTGTTATGATAACCACCCACCTCGTCAACTTCATTTTACCCTTGCCCTTTTCTTTGACAGCTGGCTTTGCAAAATGCTTTGCGTTATTTCCCACCCGAAGTCCACAAAGAGCTGGCGCTGGAATTTGCAGAAGAGCTCAAGCTCTATGGCCACATATACATGTACCGATTCTGTCCAGAAATTGAGATGAGGTAAGGCTGGGAGGGCACTTTTCAGAATTGCAATCAGTTGCCACTGCCATGCTTGTTGTACTCTGGATATGAAATTCACTTCTGTGCCTAGGGCTAGCCCAAAGCCTATGCCCCAGTGAGGCCCCGCTTACGCCCATCTCGAAACAGTGTCAAGACATATTAATGACCTGAATCAATCAAACGAATAAATATTGTGCCTTGTATGTAATTAGAAATCAGTAGCTTTGTTCATATTGAGCCTCAGTCATAGTTTTGGAATGCTACCCCATAAGCTGCATAACCGAGGTTCTTCATACTCCGGGCTCTATATTGCTCTCTAGCGCCACAAAATTCCCCTTGGCATTAGTGAGCATTCCACTGTCCAACCAGGGAAATATTGGGCACCCTTGTGGGTGGCCACGAACTAGGCCCTCCCCTCTCTATCTCTCATTATACTGTGCTCCTTATTTAAAAGCAGGTCTACTCTGGAGACATTTACTTTGGGCTCTTACATCATCAGTTCAAGCTCCTGGAATGGTTGTAAAACACTTGGGGTGAAATTCATCTCTGTGCAGAGACTGCACAAGGCCTATGCACCACTGACGTCTGACACATGGCCACATTCAGAGGTCCTTGTAGTGTTTCACAAGCGTCCGAAGTACAGTCCCAACTGTACGAGCTCTGGATAAGTCTTATATGCACTGCAGCTTGTGCTGAAGCTGAATTCGGTTGGCTGGCAAAACTCCTCGGTTATTATTGATAGACTGTAGATTTCAATCCAGAGACTGCTGGAATGTTGAAGCCAACAACTAGGGAATCAGAGGGAGAGGTCAAATGCCCTGAGTGGCTTTGGATCCACCTATTTGAGAGACAGGCTCTCTCCTCATGCCACATAGGAGAGGCTTCAGAGCTGGATCCCCCTTGATTTAAAAGAGAGGTAGAGCATTCTCCATGAGGGGCCTTCAGCTTTGGAACCTGCTGCCTGAGCCTGATCTGAAATATACTAGACCTGTTAACATTTGGAGAGTGCTGTAAGGGGCAATACATTTACTCAAGCTTTCAGAGAGGGGCAAAGGTTTGTGGAGCAGAGCAGTTTTGTTGAGGGCCTGCTGGTGGGTTAGCTGTTGTTTCTAGTCTGATTAATTGTGTTCTAATTTGTGTCAGACAAGGTCATGTTTAATATCTTAACAGAAATCTAAATAAATAAAACAAGTAACTATAAAGCACTCAGATTTGTGCAGACAACTGTGTCTCCAAGCTCTCAGCATGAGACTGGGGACAAATTCTGCAGACCTAAACTAAGACAAACTGCACGCTAAAGACAATGGGAGTTTTGTCTGAATAGGACTGCAGGATTGGACTCTAGGTAACACAAAGCACTGAACACTAAAAAGTTGGGGACGAACTTGCCCTGACTGGGATTGGATTAGATGGCCCACCAGATCATTTCCATCTCTAATGTCAATAGTTCTTTGATTGCATCAGATACTTTTTATAGCATGTTTATTTTTCGTTTTCCATTTTTATAACAGTTTCTTTGAATCTCAAAAATAAAAAGTCTGTTCTTTTCCACCTGGCACACTTTGTTTTCGTTTGTTTATTTGTGTTTCCTATGGAATGTGGTTCAGCGTGCTTCTGTTTCATTAATATCCTTGTTCACATAGCAACATTCTTTGTGTTAGCAGATATCAAAGACTAGGGATTGTATGGTTGCTTATGAAACCAGTCCCCTGCACTGAGGCAGGACTAAGTGTTATCTAGACCATCCCTGACAGGTGTTTGTGTAAACTGTTCTTAAAAACCTCTAATAACAGAGATTCCACAACCTCCCTAAGTAATTTGTTCCAGTGCTTAACTACCATGACAGTTAGGAAATTTTTCCTAATGCCTAACCTAAATCTCCCTTGCCGCAATTTAAGCCCATTGCTTCTTGTCCTGTCCTCAGTGGATAAGGAGAACAATTTATCACTTTCCTATTTATAACAACCTTTTACATACTTCATGTCCCCCCTCAGTCTTCTCTTCTCCAGACTAAACAAACCCGTTTTTTTTTTTTCAATTTTTTCCTTGTAGGTCACATTTTCTAGAACTTTAATCGTTTTTGTTGCTCTCTTCTGGACTTTCTCCAATTTGTTCACATCTTTCCTGAAGTGTGCTGCCCAGAACTGGACACAGCACTCTAGTTCAGGCCTTATTAGTGCTGAGCAGAGTGGAAGAATTACTTCTTGTGTCTTGCTTACAACACTCCTGCTAATACATTCCAGCATGATGTTCACTTTTTCTGAAAACAGTGTTACACTGTTGACTCATATTTAGTTTGTGATCCATTATAATCCTGGATCCTTTCTGCAGTCCTCCTTCCTAGGCAGTCACTTTCCATTTGGTATTTATGCAGTTGATTGTTCCTTCCTACGTGGAATACTTTGCATTTGTCTTTATTGAATTTCATCCTGTTTACTTCAGACCATTTCCCCAGTTTGTCCAGATCATTTGAATTCTATTCCTGTCCTCCAAAGTACTTACAATCTCTCCCAGCTTGGTATTGTTGCAGACTTTATAAGTGTACTCTCTATGCCATTGTCCAAAACACTGTTGAAGATATTGAATAGAACCAGACGCAGAACAGATCCCTAAGGGACCCCACTTGATATGCCCTTCCAGCTTGACTGTGAACCATTGGTAACTACTCTCTGAGTATGGTTTTCCAACCAGTTGTGTACCCACCTTATAGTAGGTTCATCTAGACTATATTTCCCTAGGTTGCTTACAGTATCAAAAATCTTACTAAAGACAAGATATATCACATCTACTGCTTCCTCCCTTACCCACAAAGCTTGTTACCCTGTCAAAGAAGCATATTTCATTGGTTTAGTATGATTTGTTCCTGACAAATATATGTTGACTGTTACTTATCACCTTATTATTCTCTAGGTCAGTGGTTCTCAACTCTGGTCCACCGCTTGTTTAGGGAAAGCCCCTGGCGCGCCGGGCCGGTTTGTTTACCTGCCGCGTCCACAGGTTCGGCCAATCGTGGCTCCCACTGGCCACAGTTCACTGCTCCAGGCCAATGGGGGCTGCAGAAAGTGGCGTGGGCCAAGGGACGTGCTGGCCGTTCTTCCCGCAGCCCCCATTGGCCTGGAGCGGCAAACCGCGGCCAGTGGGAGCTGCGATCAGCTGAACTTGCGGACGTGGCAGGTAAACAAACTAGCCTGGCGCGCCAGGGACTTTCCCTGAACAAGCGGTGGACCAGGGTTGAGAACCACTGCTCTAGGTGCTTACAAATTGATTGTTTGATTATTTGCTCCATTCTCTTTTTGGGTACTGAAGTTAAGATGACTGGTCTATAATGTCCTGGCTTGTCCTTATTCCCATTTTTATAGGTAGGCGCTATATTTGCCCTTTTCCAGCCTTCTGGGATCTCTCCCATCCTCCATGAGTTCTCAAAGATAATGGCAAATGGCTCAGAGATCTCTTCAGCCACTTCCTTAAATATTCTAGCATGTATTTTGTCAGACATCTAACTTGTCTAAGTAATTCTTAACTCGTTGTTTCCCTATTTTAGACACAAATCCTATCCCATTCACACTGCTAATCTTTTTGGCGAAAACTGAAACAAAGAAGGCATTTAACGCTACAGCCATTGCTACGTTTTCTGTTATTATCTTTCCCTCCTCATAGAGTAATGGGTCTACCTTGTCCTTGGTCTTCCTCTTGCTTCTAATGTCTTGGTAAAATCTTTTCTTGTTACCCTTTATGTCCCTAACTAGTTTAATCTTGTTTTGTCCCTTGGCCTTTCTATTTTTCTCCCTACATGCTTATATTGTTCTTTTATTCACTCTTCAGTATTGACCTAGTTTCCACTTTTTATATGACTCTTTTGAGTTTCAGATCATTGAAGATCACCTGGTTAAGTCAGCGTGGTCTCTTACCATACTTCCTATCTTTCCTACAAATTGGAATAGTTTGCTCTTGTCCCCTTAATAGTGTCTCTTTAAAAAACTGATAATTCTCCTGAACTCCTTTTTTCTGTAGACTTGCTTCCCATGGGATCATACCTACCAATTCTCCCAGTTTGCTAAAGTTTGCCTTCTTAAAGTCCATTGTCTTTATTCTGCTGTTTTCCCTCCTACCATTTCTTAGAATCCTGAACTCTATCATTTCATGATCACTTTCACCCAAGCTGCCTTCCACCTAACGTGTTCCTTGCTATTTGTCAGAATCCAGTCCCGAACAGATTCTCCCCTAGTCGCTTTCTCCACCTTACTGCAGTGAAAAGTTGTCTCCAATGCATTCCAAGAACTTGTTAAATAATCCGTGCCTTGCTGAATTATTTCCATAACAGATGTCTGGGTAATTGACCACATCTATGATATCACCTCTATCTCAGTGCAAAGTGTATACAACTTTGATATACGTATCCAGTAATCTTATGTTGTAATAAATTATTTTAAAGTTACCCAGTACTTGCTATGTTATTCCCACAAACAAACGAAACCCCGTGCATTTTTTAAAAATGACTTTCCTTCTAGTTTGGCTGTGACTACAAGACATTTTCCTCTTTATCCTGCAGAATACAGGTAAACAAAAGGAAATACACCCAAGGGATGAGAACAGCTGCTAAATCTACACAATACACATTTTCAATCTTGGGTCAGAAGTTGGTCAGCCAACGTCTGATCAATGTAACTGGCAGGTTTCATCCGAACCTTTCCAGATTAAACATCTTTCTATATGAAGCAAAAGCCCAGCCATCAAGGGTCTGTGTGCAAATAGAAGAAAGATGGTTTAGACATGTAAAACATGTCACGTTATCTTTCCTGCCAGAATGACCTTCCAATGGCCATAACAACTTTTCTGCTTGTGGAACAGGAGGAAGCAAAACAGTGAAACCTTTTTATAATGGTTGCACTTTCTAATATTATTTGATTTGGATTAGCTCCTAGAGGCCCCAGACCTGATGTACTGTGCCCTGTACAAGCATATAAGAAAAAACAGTCCTTGCCCGGGAAAGCTTACACTATGAGGAGACATTTAGATGTCTTAGAACAAATTGGTGGGAAGGAGAGCATAGGGTAGCAATTAGATAATTACAGTAGTTAGCCTTGAAGAATGATCTTGCTCTGAAAAGTGGCTCTGTAGAAATACCAGCGTGGGATTCTATGTACATTATGCCTCAGTGATTTCTGGATCAAAAGAAAATGTGGGTGTTTTTTCCCCTAACTGACAGCCTTGCAAACTCAACCTAGGAATGGAGAATCAAGCTGGAGTCTTTTCTTCTCAAGCATGAGCAGAAATAATAGAGGGGGTGCAGGCCAAACTGTGCCACCAGTGAAACCTTTCAAGCCCCATTGTCTTGTGCGGAGTTGCACAGATATAACTGAGTGGCCCTGTAATTGGCGGAGTAAACAATTCAGGTGATGGGGCACCAGAAATATCCAGCTGTCTTTGTGCTGGTTCTTCAGGGCTCTCAGGAGTAATATGAACTTGCTTATGTCAATCAAGTTAGATCCCACTTGTGATTAATTGATTCAACAATTAATGGTAGAAAAGTGCTGAATAAAACTATTTGCAAATATTCTTGGACTAGCTCTGATCAATCTCAAATATGTTAACTTAATTTACAGAAGTCTTTTAAGGCATGGGCTGTGTTTTGTTTTATTTTTTCTTTCCTTATTAATCAATATCTGCAACTCCGGGAAGTTTGGTGGCAGTTAAATATTTCATTGCAGTTTTTTTCCTTCTCTTTACATGTGCTTAAGCAAAATCCTCCCTAATGTCTGTGTGTGTTTGTTTCAGAGCTTACCCCATAGAGGAATATCCTTGCAAAACCAAATCAGCTGCTGCAATAATGCACATGATCATGAATAATCTGGATCCCTCCGTGGCCCAGGTAATGTAACATGGAAATAAAGGGATAGAAATTATTCACAGAACAGGAGCAAATCTACAAGTAATTCCCTCCAGATATGCTCGCATATAAATGGAGTATTTTAGGACCTGTGCAAGGTTTATGCACCACTTATTCCCATTTAAACCCTCAGTATAAGGATTAAATGGGAGTGAAGTAGTGCTGCATAGATCTTGTGCTGGTCCTCTACACAAGGGTGAATTTCCTCCATAACATCTGTAGAGCTGGCTTCTATGTGTGTTAGTTCAACAGGCCATTTTCAGTATCTGCAAGAGAGTGTATGTACAGCGTGGCATGCCAAAATGATAACTTTCTGTGGGACTGATCCTCCAAGGGTTCCTGAGCATCTCCTGCGGGGACTGAGGGCCAGCCACTCCCTTTGGCTTCAGTTGGGCCTGAAAGCGCACTGTGTTTCTCAGGATAGGGATCTGTGTAGGGCTTAGGCCTGCCAGTCCCATATGCTGTAATCCTAATGACTTCAGGGGGAATTATGCATGCAAGAGGCATGCAGGGTTTTTAGATGGTAAAGCTATGATTTTTATAAAGACCTTATCACCGACCACAATATTCCTCAGAGTTTTCAACTCCTGTTGGATCACTCTGAGGTTGAGATGGTGACTACTGGAGTCCCTTTAACTATTTGACCGTTTTTATTAATTAGGCTCTGATGTCATGGGAGTCTGGAGTACTGGCTGGCATCTGGAGACCCAAGGTGTTCAGTTTGGCTGTGGGGAGGGGAAGGGATTTTGGTTGTTCAAATTAACAGGCCTCTGTATGTCAGTAAATATGGTAAAAGTATTGTCTCCTCCCTCAAAGAAGCCCACAGTGGAAGCCAATGAGTCAAGAAAGCACAGCAAGATGATCTCATGGAGGTTATAGCTCCCCTCTTGTGGGGAGCTGGGGGGCTGTGGAACTTGGAGGGTGATGCTTCCTTTCCCCATGGATACTGGGGATCTGCAGGCAAGAGACACCCCACCCCCGCCATTCCAATCAATGTGGGCAGGAGCCATACACATAGATGGCCACCCTTTGAGTGGCAGGGCTGGCTCTCATTCCACCTAGCGGTATGGTTCCTCCTGCAGCCATACTGCTATTGGATGGGTGCTCCTGCAGCTGCCACGCCCACTTCCACGTAAAGCAATAATGTTTTTGATTTCACTTGTCTTCCTTTCCTTGTTCTTTTCGATTCATTGCTACACACACTTGTTGTGCCTTGTCTATTTAGACTGGAAGCTCCTTGGGGAAAGGACCATCTCTCACTATATATTTACAGAGCGACTAGCGCAGCGGGGCCAGACTCTGATTGGGGCTGCCAGGCACAACAAATTAATCAGGGCTCAATCCTGCTCCCATTGAAGTCATTGACTTTAATGAGAGTAGGGTTAAGCACTCAATATCTTATGTCCTCAATATATATCAAAAAGTAGATGTTAACCCTTTCTGCATCTTTGAAAGTGCAGCATGCATCTCAGAAGCAAGATCGCTCACACTGACTTTAAGGAAGCTTTTTGCATTGCCTGCCTAGTTAAAAGAATAGCAGCCAAGGATTAATTTTTGTAATTTGGCATATAGGTAACCACATTTTTGCAATAATTAATAGCCCTTATTCTACAGGAGAGATTACAATCCACTGATTTGCTTAAATTGTCACTTTTACTATGATACTTTCTGGTTTCAAAAGTCAAGAGAATGTTGATGCAAAAAATATAACGAGTTGAATTTAATATTAAATTAATCTCTGGGATTGTTAAAGGAATCATGCAGAAATGTTGCAGGAAAGCACTAGTTTTAATATAATGAAAATGTGCCTTTTTTAGTTTCCCCAGGAGCTTGTAACTTACGGAGGAAACGGACAAGTCTTCAGCAGTTGGGCTCAGGTATGACATTGATACATTTGCAACCAGAAGTCTTGTGAAAAAGTAGATCAGATTCATATTTCACCCATCAGAACTCCATTCTGCTTAGGCAGAGTTTGTGACAAATTCTTGGCAGTCATTGTCTCGTAATATTCCAAAACATCCTGTCTGAGTAGATGAATCCTGAGTTATGAACTGTAGAGATGTACAGAGCTTTATTTAGTGAGGAGAGGACATGCTGCCAAATAGGAATGTTGTGACGACAATTGAGTATTTTAAGATAATTTCTTTTCTTTCTATCGTACATTTGCATGCGCCTCTGTTCACATAATTTTAGAGGCAAATTGAATCTTAATATGTAATAAGGAATATTTGTTTGTTTCTACTAATTTCACGCTAGTTTGCATAACATGCAACTTACTAATAATGACTTAAAAAGCACAATCTTGAGTCTGTTTCCAACAATATCAAAGAACAGCTGAAGACATTTCATAATTACTAGCTGACCATTTCTTTGTCCAGTTTAGCTTCAGTTTTGGTAACATTGAATTATATCTCCTTTGATAAAGAGGTGTGGTCGAGGCTTGAGTCTAAATTCTGGGGCTGGAATGTATAATGGATCCTAAAGTCCAAATCTGAGACCTAGGGTCAAGGCCAGGTTTGCAGAACACAGAGGAAGACACGCACATTGCCCAAAAGCTCAATAATCCTGAGACATAATATCAATTCTCCACTAGTGTACAGATACTCTGCTCAGGCCATTGTCTGTGGGAGTTTGCTTTCCCAACTAGATGAGAAGATTTCAGAAGCATTAGGTATTATTCTACTCATAGAACAAGCCTCTGCATACTATATGTTGTCCCCATTCTTCCCAGTAATGGCATGCAGTACAGTGTAGTTGTCTAACACAAACACTTTGCAAACACTGAAATTTGCACATGAAAAAACATTTCAAGGAAATCACTGACATCAATAACATGGGTACTCGGTTACATCTTATACAAGGGCAATTTAGTCATTCAGAACCAGATTGGGTACAGTTGCTCAACAGGGAGGAAGTGGAAGAACATTCAATGAGCAGCTCTCATGTGCCCCTATGGACAGCAAGGCACAAATGCAATTGCTGTGAGCACAGAAACTGCCCCCTCCATGAATCCTCTGAGGCACAAGTGTACTACAAAGGGGGCAGAGAAGTGAAAGGAGGAGGTGAGGCTATAGTCCTTCCTTGCTGCTGGTAGAACTGGACAGGTGTGCAGACAGGAATATGCTGCATCCCCTGGAAAGGATGTAGCATCAGGCATGCACTTCCCCCTGCAGACTGGAAGATCTAGTTGGAATTCTGGCTCTGAAGTCCTCCCGGAGCTCACCTGAAGATGGTGCACGTTATTCTAAGGCTTCCTGTACCTCTCACAAACAAAAATACCCTTAAGACAGAAATGCATTGGGTCAGATGTATCCCTGCTGAAGCTTCTCTGACTTTGGTCCCTTGTTTGTTTTTCAAAAAACACATTAACTTACAGGAGTACTTGTGGCACCTTAGAGACAAACAAATTTATTAGAGCATAAGCTTTTGTGAGCTACAGCTCACTTCAAATTTGTTAGTCTCTAAGGTGCCACAAGTACTCCTTTTCTTTTTATGGATACAGACTAACATGGCTGCTACTCTGAAACCTGTCATTAACTTACAGGTAGGGGAATGTGAATGATCTTGTGGTTATGGCGCAGGTCTGGGAGATGGGAAACCTGGGTTTTATTCCCAGTTCTGTAACAAACTCCATGTGTGACCTTGGGCAAGTCACTTGTGCCTCAATTTCCGAGCCGATAAAACGTGGATTGTAGTCCTTACCCCCACCAGGGGCTTTTTGAGGGTAAATTCATTATAAATTACTTGTGAGACCCTGTTCCTGTTTTAGTGTGAACAGCACCTCCCGTTAAATTAGATGCATGCATGTGTCTCAGAGGCTGGTATGCCTCAGGGCAAATGTGAGACTACAAGGTGAAATGCAAGCAACACAAAATTTGATAACACTCTGTCCTTTCTCTATTTCCAGCTGTCTTGTCCAAATTAGATAGAGCTGTGAACTGCAGGAGTTTCACTGCAGAACAAACAATGCTTTTTTGTTCCTGGTTACTTAGAGTAGCAATCGGATGAATGATTGGGTTGTAATGGGGACACTTTGTTCTCTGTGTTCATGTCATGAAATCAGAGTGCTTTTTTTTTTTTTTTTGCCATTGCAAATTTTATCCTGAAAGTGCTGACATCATCTGCACAGCCCCTTGCTTTCTTCCAAGTAGATTACTAAAGAAAAATCCATTTCTGGTTCCAAATTTCCCTCACTTTAGCCCCACCAGTCTCAAGACTTAAAATTGTGACCTGGGCTATTCTTTTCCGCCAAGAAGGCCAGGATGGGTCTTGCTTTAGAGACAGTCATTGCTGCTTGCTAATCAGCCAGAAAGATGGTGGTTGTACATAAAATATAGCAAAATGTGACTATTTTGTGTGTTTTCAGTCCATAATCACATTTTGAAAATTCACTTGAAATAATATGAACGTTCTGTGGGAAAATAATGGACTTGTGTTAACTCTGCAGCCAGTTTATAGACTAAGGGACAAATTTTGCTCTCTAGTGTACTTCCAGAGTAATTTTGCAGACGATGTTGGGAATTTTTTTTTATATATCTGAATGTGTATCAAGGACTGTATTTTCTTTTATCAACATGATGAAAAGAGTTGATTTTTGTTTAGGATGAAAACTTCTTTCACCTTCTAGTGCCAATTGTAATCCAGATTTATTTCAAAGGCGAGAAGCCGTAGGAGACCTTGCAATCTTGAGATTAATGAGGTTTGTGTGTGTTTTCGTAGCTGTTATTTTAAAGAGAAATTTTTAGCATTTGGCCTTGGGAAGATTTTCAGAAAAGTGCCAGAACCAAATGGCTGATTTCAGGTTAAAATCAGGACAATTCAAAAAATGATCCATTAAGTGCTAGCAAGTCATTTCTGAGTTTTGTACTGGAGAAAAATACTGATTTTTTTGCTGTTCTTTCTGGAGCTCATTCAGAATGTTCTCACTAGTAATTTATGTGTTTGCTGTTGAGCAATGTCCTTCTAATAGACCTTATTAAAAGCAAGAATGTAGCAAAAGTTCTGGTTGATTTTCTATATATAAATACACTATGTTAGCCACACAGCTGTTATTATACTAGAAACTTAAGAGCTCTTGGAAGACAGATCATTGCAAGATGGAAACAGATGCACTAGTTTTCCTTTGCTTTAATTTTCAGTTCTGGTTGGTGATGCACTATTTGTCTGAGATGACAGAAGAGCAAACTTTAGTCATGTACAGTGGACATCCTTTGGGCCTCTTCCCCAGCCATCGGTATGCACCTCGATTAATCATCACCAATGGCATGGTGGGTACTATCATCTCATTCTGTTCGCCTCATCTTAGGCTGTTTTTAAACTTATTCCTTATTAGATTATCATTACATGAATAAAAGAAAACGCGTAAGTCCAAATTCTGCCTCATTAATTCCAGTGCAACCCTCTCTACGTCAGTGGGGTTGCATTGGGATAATTAAGGGCAGAATTCTGCCTTCATCAGATGGCCATGTTTTTCTGTCAGAGTTAGCCTAGGGCAGATTTGAATGAGTGACCTAGAGGTGGTTTCTGTGTTCCGTTGTCAATCTTCTAAGCCATTCAGTCCTCATCTCTTCATATCTCCCTACTGTATGTTCCACTCCGTGCATCCGATGAAGTGGGTTTTAGCCCATGAAAGCTTATGCCCAAATAAATGTGTTAGTCTCTAAGGTGCCACAAGGACTCCTCGTTGTTTTTGCTGATACAGACTAACACGGCTACCACTCTGAAACCCATTTCTTCATCTGTTATTCACGTGGACAGGTAATTACCTCTGTAAGATTTGAAAGCAGGTAAGCTGCATGACAGATGAGTCACTTTTTCCATAATATTAGAACATATGGAGCCAAAGCCCCCTTCCTTACCCTTGGGATTAGTCCCATTGATGTTCATTGATTTACTACTGGCATGAGTAAGTCTAGCAGAATTTGGCCTGTGGAATAGAACCATTGCTATGTTCCAAAGCTTTATTTTTTTCTTTTTAGGTTATTCCCAACTATTCCTCCAGAGATGAATATGAGAAAATGTTTGCAATGGGAGTTACAATGTAAGATATGCTTCATTATTACTCCTGTTTCAAAGGTTTGCAGTCTTATATTAACTAAACCTGAGTCAGAGACCAGTTACCTTTTGATTAAAATTTCTAATATAGATGGACTTTAACTGTGTTCCATCACTAAAGTAAGCTCCTGATTCAGCACAGCACTTAAACACATGCTTAATTTTAAGCATGAGTGATCCCATCTGTGCTCAGCAAACAATTTAAGCACATACTTAAGTCCCATTGGAACTTAAGGTTAAACACATGTATAAGGACTCAGCTGAATCAAGGTCTAAAGCCTCAGTCATGACCAAGACATGATATTTTTGATATTTTGGGAATAAATAATTTGATTGCATTTTATTTTTTCATTGCTCATCCAGTTTATGGAGCAGGGGGATTGTTCACTCAATTATACAAGAGTTTGCATGTCATGGTGAGAATTAACAGTTACAGTGCTGTGAAAGTCATGGGGAATTAGGTGCACATAAATAAGGAGCACATATGAAAGGGGTTAATATGGAGCATGAATATGGATGTTAGCATTCTCAGAGGAACCTAGGGGCGAGTTAGGAATCTAGGGTAAAATTTTCAAAAGTACCTAAGTGATTTAAGTACTAAGTTCCACTGAAAGTCAAGTCACATGTACACTGCAAAACAAACCAAAACAACTCTCTGCAGCGAGTCTCAAAGCCCAAGTCAACTGACTTAGGATTGCAGGGCTTGTGTTGCAAGGCTAGACATAGCCATGTAGACGTTCCTGCTCGGATTGGAGCACTGCCTCTGAGACCCTCTCCCCGACCTGGTGTCAGAGAGTCGGCTCCAGCCCAAGTGGGAATGTCTACACTGCTCTTTTTTAGCTCTATAACACAAGCCCAGCAGCCCAAGTCAGTTGATCTGGGCTCTGAGACTCACCGCAGTGAGGGGTTTTTTTTTGCAGTGTAGGCGTCTCCTAAATAACTTAGGTGCTTTTGAAAAATTTATCCTCTGTTTTCATTGACTTTCAATGGGGATCCAGTGTCTACATCACTTTATCCACATTGGGAGTCACAGCCAGAGTGCTTAGCCCACATAAAGCCATGTTTCCATTTTACTTGTCTGTGCTGCAGCTGTGCACTCCCAAAGCTCCTTTTATACCCATATTTGACCTTCTTACAATAAATAACCAGCTTTGGGCTTCTGAGGTGACTCTGCCATTGAAGTTCAGCACATGGAAGAATGGCGAGATATTGCCATGGTTTTCCTCTTTTTGATGGTGGTGGATAATCACTCATAATGCAGACAGGATTCAGTTAAATTGTAAACTTGATAATATCAGGTTTTCTAACAACAGAGAACATAGCCACAGACAATATTGTTTTCATTTTAACCTTATTCTGAATTGAATAAAATGGACATCATTGTGTTCACTTCAACTGATAGGTATGGACAGATGACAGCAGGGAGCTATTGCTACATTGGACCACAGGGAATTGTCCATGGAACTGTGGTAAGAGATTTGGGGAGGGTCTATACATTGTCTGCGAGATAGGTGGTGGGTGCTGAGTTGACTGTTGTATCAGGATGCTCCTGACTACTAAAGGAAATGAGTTTTGCCACCTCATTAACAGAACTTTAGCTCCTCCCAAACTCTTCAAATCAGAGATGGAATCATGATCCAGAGCCATAATTTGAGAGTGTCTGGATCCAGGGTTTTAATCTGGGCTCATCTCTAGTTACAACAGGTGAACTGGCTGAACATGCATTGTCCTAGTACCTAGTACCAGTGATGAGCTGCCAAAATCTTAACAACCGGTTCCCTCCTCACCCCACGAGGGGGTCGTGGACCGCCTCCGCCCCCCGGGACCCCTGCCCCATCCACCCCCTTCCCCTGTCCCCTGACTGCCCCCAGAACCTGGCAGGAGGGTCTCGTGGGCCACCGTAGTGGGTGCCCACCGCGCCCTGCCCCTAAGAACCAGAGGGACCTGCCGGGGGGCGAGGTGGGGAGTCCCAGAGGTGCTTACCTGGGGCAGCTCCCAGGAAGCATCTGGCAGGTCCCTCTGGCTCCTAGGGGCAGAGGAGCGTAGCTGAGGGGGAGCAGGGGGAGCAGCCGCTCCCCCCCACCGATCACATCAAAAGTGGTGCCTTAGGCACCGACTCCCTGGGTGCTCTGGGGCTGGAGCACCCACAGGGAAAATTTGGTGGGTGCAGAGCACCCACTGGCAGCTCCTCGCCCCGCGCCTGGCCCCAGCTCACCTCTGCTCCGTCTCTGCCTCTGCCTCCTCCCCTGAACGCACCGCCCCGCTCTGCTTCTCTGCCCCACCCCACGCCCCGGTTTCCTGCGAATCAGCTGTTCGTGCGGGAAGCCTGGGAGGGCTGAGAAGCAAGCGGCGGCTTCGCGCTCAGGCCCAGGGAGGTGGAGGCGGAGGTGAGCTGGGGCGGGAAGCAGTTCCCCTGAGCGCCCCCCGGGTTACCTGCTGCGGTGCGGACGGCCCTCCTTGCACTCCCCTCCCGGCCCCAGCTCACCTCCCCTCCGCCTCCGCCTCCCTGGGCCTGAGCACGAAGCCGCCGCCTGCTTCTCAGCCCTCCCAGGCTTCCCGCGCGAACAGCTGATTTGTGGGGAAACTGGAGGGGGCGGAGAAGCAGAGCGGGGTGGCGCGTTCAGGGGAGGAGGAGGAGGCGGAGGCGGAGCGGAGGTGAGCTGGGGCCAGGCGCGGGGCAAGGAGCTGCCAGTGGGTGTCTGCACCCACCAAATTTTCCCCATCGGTGCTCCAGCCCCGGAGCACCCAGAGAGGTGGAACCTAAGGCACCACTTTTGGCCAGTTGTTAAATTTAGAAGCCCTTTTAGAACCGGTTGTCCCTTGCGGGACAACCGGTTCTAAAAGGGCTTCTAAATTTAACAACCGGTTCCAGCTTACCACTGCCTAGTACATTGAATGTAACTTGTTCTTGATCCCTCATTTTATTTAGTATTGAAATACAGTATTTTGTTGTCTGCCAAATTCTTCCTGCATAGTGTCTCAAAATCCTGTCTAAAGATTTGTGTGCACAGATTCTGTAACCCATGAGTATATCCACAGACTCCTTTGGATTGAAAGGACCTTTAATTAATATGTATTCCATTCCCTGGCCTCATGGCGGGATTGATTCTGGCATCCCTAAACCATCCACGAGATTTGGATGTCTCTTGAATATGTTCAGGATCAGGAATGATGAGTCTACAACCTTGCTCAGCAGCTTGTTCTATTCTTTAACCATTCAAATAGTTTCTCCCGATATTGAATGTAAATGATCCCTTAAACCAGTTCCATTGTGTTTCAAGCGTTACATTTTTGCAAAAGGCTGGGAAGAGGGTGGTGGTGGTGGAGGGTGGTGGGACTAGGAGGGTGGTGAAACACTGGAATGCGTTACCTAGGGAGGTGGTAGAATCTCCTTCCTTAGAAGTTTTTAAGGTCAGGCTTGACAAAGCCCTGGCTGGGATGATTTAATTGGGGATTGGTCCTGCTTTGAGCAGGGGGTTGGACTAGATGACCTCCTGAGGTCCCTTCCAACCCTGATATTCTATGATTCTATGATTCTATGAAGAGCACTTGACCCTCCTAAAAACACCAGTGTCTTAGAGTATCTTAACCAATTCTACCTGTAAACAAATGTAGGCTTAACAAATACCTAATCAATGCAAAAGTACAATAGAGATACAAACATGTTAAATATCTTTAAATTTTCAGGATTTTAGGGAAAGGGGTTACCAATGATTGCTTTGTTCTGCACTGTGTGTTAGCTAACAGTGCTGAATGCAGGTCGTCGCTACTTAGGCAAGGAGGACCTGGCTGGGAGGGTGTTTGTCACCTCTGGTCTTGGAGGGATGAGTGGTGCTCAAGCTAAAGCTGCAGTCATTGCTGGATGTGTGGGGATCATTGCTGAGGTAAGACCAACACCTCTTTGTTTTCATTCTGTATTCCCTTTGCAGGGTTCCTTTATACACTGTCTCAGATCTCTCTACTCTCTTGGGGCTTGTTCCTCATTCCTTTCAGTTTGCCTTCCTGTGCTAAACTCCATTCTGGTAGCATCTACGCCTGCTCAGTTATAAAACTCTCTACCCCACCAATGTGTAACTGGCAAGAATTGTGTCAAACATGCAATTTATGTGATCCTCATTAAAAAAAATATTCTCCCCCAACAGCTGTGTACCCTTCCCAGTGCTTATTATAAGCTCCTCTCCCTTCCCTAAAGTCCTCCACCCTCTATAGTTTGTTTTCAGTTCACTGTATTTAATTATAAGCTCCTCAGAGTATGGACCTTGCCTTTTGCAAAGTGCCAGGTACATGCCTAGTGCTATTTAAGTAATAAACAATCATTCTCTAAGTGAGCCAGTTTTTAATGTTGGGGATAAATTCGGCCCTAGTATAAGTAGGCCTAACTTCAATGAACTTGAGTGGGAATTATGCTCTTTTATGCCAGGACTCAGTCTGGCCCAAGGTATTAAAACAGGGGTGAGTATAATAGGGTTAATGCATCTGGCAGCCTCATCAAGAGTTATAAGAGAGCCTAATGGTAGACTCTCCCCAAATGTACGGACCCTTCCCAAATCTCTTACCACAGTTCTGTGGACTATTCCCTGTGGTCCAATGGAGCAATAGCTCCTTGCTGTCACCTGTCCCCTACCTATCACTTTCAGTGAACACAAAGATGTCCCTTTTATTCAACTCAGAATAAGGCAAAAATGAAAATAACATTTTCTGTAGCTATGTTATCCATTGTTATCAAGTTCAAATCTTAAATGAATCCTGTCTGCATTAAGAATAAGAGATTAACCACCAGCAGCAAAAAGAGGATCCCATGTCAATAACTCACCATTGGTCCATGTGCTTAACTTCACATGGGAGTTTCACATCAAAATCTAGGAATGTACTAGTTATTTTAGTGGGATTTTCAAAAGTGCTCAGCGTTGGCCTTACTCTGCTCCCATCGAGGTCAATGGGAGTTTAAGTCACTGGGAATTTTACCATTGACTTCAATGGGAGCAGATTTAAATTAATACCAAGTGCTTTTGAAAATCCCACCCTTAAGCAACAAGGCCCATCACAGGGCATTTATTGATCAGCTAAAGACCACCGGGGCAGCACATGTCTCAAGCCTTTATCCCAGCAAGTCCTGATCTCATTATAGTGACCAGATATGAAAGGTCAATACAATTTCTCTTTCAAATGTTCCATTTTGGTACACAAAGCTTGGGGCTGCTTCATTCTGTGCTTCTGCATTTGGACTTTGAACACCCTGAACCTGCACTGAAGTCCATTGTCTCAGTCCCCGGGTGCACCTTCCCAAATGCTGTAGGGAGTGGGCAGCCAGGGGCTCGTTCCCCTCTTCCCCCCACCCCTCTGCCCCCAGCATAATTTAGAGCAGCCTCAGAGCTGTTCTAAATTATACCAATTTATAAAGGACTCTTAGAGGCAAGTACTTTGTCTGGGGAATTGCCAGAGTGCCTTTTCCTCTTCCACCACAGCACACCACTGATGTGCAGCCTCAGCCTGGGGGAGGTGGAATTTATCATTTGGCCCAATGGGAGCATTGCCTGTGCAAAGATTGCCACAATGGCTCATCTATTTGATCCCCTAGAGCAGTAGTTCTCAACTCCGGTCCACCGCTTGTTCAGGGAAAGCCCCTGGCATGCCGGGCCGGTTTGTTTACCTGCCACGTCTGCAGGTTCGGCCGATCGCGGCTCCCACTGGCCGCGGTTCGCCACTCCAGGCCAATGGGAGCTGTAGAAAGCGGCATGGGCCGAGGGACGTGCTGGCCGCCCTTCCCGCAGCCCCCACTGGCCTGGAGCGGTGAACCGAGGCCAATGGGAGCCGCGATCAGCCGAACCTGTGGACGCGGCAGGTAAACAAACCAGCCCAGTACGCCAGGGGCTTTCCCTGAACAAGCAGTGGACCAGAGTTGAGAACCGCTGGCCTAGAGGAAAGTTGTCTGACAGTTTTTTTAAAAAAATGAGGGCAAGTAGCAACACAGCCTCTTCTCTTATTCCCACCTAGAGTAAGATCAATTTTTAATGTTATTTTGCTAATATTAGCTACCTTTTATCTGTAAGTTAAAGACCACTAATGCATTAGCAATCAGCACACTGGATGTTATGAGCCCATTAGGTTTATAAAATGATGGATAAGCAACACATCTAAAAGCCAAACACTAGAATTCTAATGTTGATAAATGTAAGTATCCATAAGACCAAAATAAAATCCACCCAGATTTGAAATATAAATAAAGAAAAACAATAAAGTCTCTTAGTGCCTGCATTTTTCAGTTGTTTTTAAGTTCTGATGCTCCTTATAATGATTCTGTTCTTCTAAAGTTTTCTTTGGTTTCTAACCAGAATTGATCAGAATAATTTTCTATACTCCAAAATGTAATAAACAGAGATCAGGCACAGACTAGGAATAATGGGGCTGTTTCATTATATAATCATTTATTCTTTTTCTAAAGAATATAAATACAATTCTGCTCCACTGAATGGAGCTGAAAGATCAGTTTATTTCCCTTTTAATTTTTTAACGAACTTTTCAACTCTATAGAACCTCATCCTGTCCTTCTTACTTGGAGGGAAATATCAGTCACATTTCACACTTTATAGTAAAGTTACATTTATAAACTATTTCAGAAGAGTTAATAAATGATGAATCGAGGTTATAAGTATGTTATAGAAATGAATAGTATAGATAGCTATAAGCACATCAGTAGAAGGTCATGGGTTCAAGTCTCATTTGATCTGACACTGAAAGGGCACCTCCAGTTCACCCAGCTGCAAAATGGGTTCCTGATTCACTCCTTTTTGTACCATTGGCTATGAAACTGGTGTGCCTTAACTGTGCCAGCCCGATGAGGCATTGGCTTGGTGGGAGGGTGGATAGGTGGTTTTTGACATCAGTAGAAGGAGTTATAGATGTTTAAAGGCAAGAAACATATTGAACTATGGCAGGGTTTCTCAACCTGTGGGTCAGGACCCCAAATTAGGTCACCAGAATGTTTCAAAGGGTCACATGGCAGCTCCTGTCCCATGCGGCTGGCTGGGCTCACCTCCCTGCTCCAGGCAATGCAAGCTCTGGGATCCCAGTGCCACTCAAGTTTGGCCCAGCTGTCACGATGACAGGAGTCCAGATAGGCCAAATCTGAGTGAGTGGCGCTGCAACCCCATGAGCCAGGTCACAACTCCACTCACACAAATTTGGTCTAGTCAGGGGCTGGGGCCAAAGCTGAGTGGCATTGCAACCCCGGAGGTTGTAATGCTCAAAGCAGAAAGCCAAGCCCAGCCAGCCCCACAGCATAGGAGCTGCAGGAGCTGCCACTGTGGGGTGAGTGCTGGGTAGGGTTGCCAGGGAACACCGGGTCAAAAAGGGACCCTGGCAGCTCCGACCAGCACAGCTGACTGGGCCGTTAAAAGTCCGGTTGACGGCACGTAGCTCGGCATGGCTCCTGGAAGCAGTGGCATGTCCCCTCTGCAGCTCGTATGCATAGGAGCAGCCAGGAGGCTCCACGCGCTGTCTCTGCCCCAAGTGCCGTCCCCGCAGCTCCCATTGGCCAAAAACCACGGCCAATGGGAGCTGCAGTGGCGGCGCCTGCAGACAGGGCAGTGAGCAAAGCTGTCTGACCGCACCTCCGCATAGGAGTTGAAGGGGGGACATGCCGCTGCTTCTGGGAGCTGCTTGAGGTAAGTGCTGCTGGGAGCCTGCACCCTGACCCCCTTCTGTGCCCCAGCCCCCTGCCCCAGCCCTGATGCCCCTCCTGCCCTCCGAACCCCTTGGCCCTCTTCTCGTTTTTTAAGGTCAGGTTCCCTGACAACTATTATTATGCTAGCAAAATGCTGCAATGTTTGGGTTGCAAACCCTGCATAGGTATGTTGGAATCAAAACAAAAGCAGGGTTTTTTTCATATCTTCACTTTGGGGCATAAACTACCTGCTGGGGCCTGTTTAAGCTATTATGCAGGGGTATAAGGTTGAAGAGAATCCCTAGTGTAACTCCACTAATCCCATGGGGTTACTCCAGGTGTGATGTGAACCCATGTGGTTGATGTCATTTTAAAAACTGTTGACTCGCTGATCAAAGAGTATAAAAGATTTTCTAGAATCTGATGAAAAGGAAGTTAATTTCTTTGGGTGTGTTGATGGGGTCTATGAAATGAGATCCAAGACCCTATCAAGATAGGTCAGAAATACAGTATATAGGATACTAGAACACAGAGGATTTAGATAGTCCAATCAGCGCTGCACTCAGACTTTTTGAACTGTAGTATCAGAACCCATTTATTTGTCATGTACCATTCTGCATTCTTTTTTCCATCATGGATGTTTTGCCTGGTACTAAAACAGCACACCAAGAGAAGCAGTCTCCTCTGTGTAACTGACTTCTTAGTCTGCTGCTCCCCTGGTGTTGCCCCAAACCAGGGTTTTTTAATGATATGCCTAATCAGTGACATGGGAATTGAAGGAACGTTTCACACACTGAAATAACTTGGCAAGAGGAGGCTTTCCATCAACTTTGATGGGCATTAGATCAAACCCCAAGTATATAACATTTTTTGTTTACATATCAATGGTTTGGTGGCTGGAAATGATGGAAAGAAAATGCAGGGGGTGGGCTGTGGGAATGCATGGCAGTTTAAATGGGTTATTGTAAAATTGTGGGGGGGGGTCATTGAAAGTCTGAAAGCGGAAACACTTTTTGTTTTCAGTTTTTCAGTTAAAACATGAACAATTCCAAGAGAAATAAAAAAATTGTTGTTAAATTTTTTTGTGGGGGAAAAATGTTTCCTAACCAGCTCTCATTAGGATTTTGTTTTTCTAAAGCCAGGTTGGTTTGGATCTGGCTCAGTGCTTAATTTGTGCTGGGGCTTGCCAGGGCTGAGCCCTGGCACCTCTGGGCTTGGCAGTTCATATCCCTGGCACCTCTGGGCTTGCCATGTTGTTTATGAAAGTAAAAAAATTGCTTGAGCCCCGGCACCTCTTTCATTACAAATTAAGCAGTGATCTGGCTCCCATTTTATTAAAACCACAAAGGTTGGGGTTGGGAGGTGGTTGGAGAAAATATTCAGCTCTTGTTCCATTCCTGGTTTGAAACAACAGAAACCAGAACTGATGGAATATTAGAAGCTAGAAATAAAAAACAACGATCACCCAGCCCATCACCTTGAAGCCAATGCAGGAGTGTGGTCTTATGTACATTTGTTAGTGTTTCATCCAGGATCGTTTTAAAGTTAAAGATGGATTGGAGAAGTTCTTCGGTAGGTGAGATGACAGTCCTGAAATAATTATGCAATTTGTCCCAGGTTGATGAAGCTGCACTTTTGAAACGTTACAGGCAAGGTTGGCTGATGGAAATCACTGATAGCCTGGACCACTGCATTGCTCGGCTTAGGTATGGCTCATGAAGTGCTGTGTTTGTCCCTATGTGCTAAATCCTGCTCAAGGGCTGAAGTAACCGCAGCAGCCCTTGCAATCCCCCACATGGGTGTGCAGGGGAGGGATTACAGGATCTCTCTCCTCATATCACCTCTGCTATTAAATGAGGTAAATGAGAAGAGAATCAGGCCCATGTATTAGAAATTCAACTCATGAATTCCCTGTCTTGTTATTATTACTCCATAGCCCCCTTACAGAATCACTCTGGTTTGAAAAGGATGAGCTAGGTGAAAGTATAAAATCTCCATATTGAGGATGTGGATTTAAAGAATATTGTTGAGGTTTTTAAGTGAAAGGAATGGTATTTGGCTTGTCCGGCACCGTAACCTGTTCACTATTAACAGCACAGTCTGAGCTCTGTTTGCTCTGAAACTCTTTCAGACAGAAAGTCTGTCTGAATAAGAACACTGACTCTTCAGTGCATTGTCCAGTTCCTGGTACAGTGCCTAATCTTGTATTGCTTATGCACCTAGAACTCCCAGTCTACTCAAGGAATCCCACGCAGCATAAGGATCCTCTTGTCGGTTTAGGCTGATAGTGCTCATCACTCCTGTCTTGCTGTTTGAACCCACATAGGCTTTTCTCTGCTCTTTTGAGTGACTGCTTTGGTTGTTTATGTGTAGTTTGTAAACTGCAACTATCCAGATGATGAATTTTCTTCAACCATTTCTATTTTTACTCTATTATAGAGATGCAAGAGAGAATAAAATTACCCTTAGTTTGGGCTACCATGGGAATGTGGTAGATCTTTGGTAAGTACCAGATGGTAGATGGCACTTTTCCTTGTTAGTTAGCCTGGAACAATGTCCAAGCTTGTAGACAAAGGGAATTGTCCTTCAAACCAACCATTGAAGCTACATCTTGACTCTCGGAGGTAAATCTGGTGTCCAAATTCCAAATGGGGGAATTACATTTTGCCGACCAAAGTACCCCTTTTAGGCACAAATGGATAACTTTGGCTTTGGAAACCAAAGTGGGGTCTTAATAAGATAATTCATTGGTAATCAGAAACTGGAGAATGGTGTCTTAATGAAAGACAACCCCTTGGTCATCAGAATATTGAGAATAGAAATTTGCTGCTTTAGTGGCTTGATCCAAAGCCCACTGAAATCAGTGACAAGCATTATTTATACTTCTATCAGGCATCCACCAACAGACATTGCCAATCCAGGATATCCTTGTAATATTATAAAAAAATTTCTAGGGATATTCCTGAGAACTCCTAATTGGTGCTGCTGATGCTCACAAGAAATATAACTACGAGGTGATGCCGGCAATGGCAGCCGCCAGACAAGCAGTCTATATATTATCTTTCCTCTCCATAGGGAGAGGCTTGTCTATGAACTTGATACAACAGGAGAACAGCTAGTTGATCTTGGATCCGACCAAACCTCCTGTCACAATCCGTTCAGTGGAGGATACTACCCCGTGCAGCTCAGCTTTGAGGAGGCAAACCAGCTCATGTCTACTAATCCAGGGAGGTTCCGTACCCTGGTGCAAGAAAGGTAAACAATTACCTGATTCATAGATTCCAAGGCTAGAAAGGGCCATTGTGATCATCTCGTCTGACCTCCTGCGTAACACAGACCATAGAACGTCCCCAAAATAATTCCTAGAGCAGATCTGTTAGAAAAACTTCCAGCCTTGATTATGCAGGTTTGGTTGCTCAACATTTCTAGGCTCAGTGTTTATTTTGCTTCTCCAGTGACCAGATTCTTGTCTTCCCCCTAATAAGACTCATAGAATCAGTGGGTCAGATTCTGCTCTAGGTTCTCTCAGTGTAAATCTGGAGTAATGCCATTGAAGTTACACTGGTGTAACTCTTTTAGCTCCTGTGGCGTGACTGCTTTCACACAGATGTAACTGACATAGAATCGACCCCACAGATTCTAGAGAGGGAAACGGTCTATCAGATTGCTTAGTCCCTCTACCTGCCATTGCAGGGTCATTCCCTCTTGTATAAGAACTAAAGTCTGAAAATATCTGCTTGGATCTATTTCAACCATATATTGGGCTTTGTAGCCTATGTAAGGTACCTAGCATGTGAGTTAGTTGTTATTAAAGGTAGAGAGCAGAAAATAAACAAATCCTTATTTTGTATCATTTCCAGGCTTGCTAGTAGCTTCACTAATTGGGTAGGAGCAGGGAACAGTGCTACTGTTCTTCACTAAAACCCAGCAGGTGCTTGCAGTTACAGAGGTTCTTTGGCTCTGAGTGCTATTACTCTTCACTCCTGCTGTTCTCCTTCCTCTTGGAAACACTCCTGCTGAAGAGGTTTTTACCATCAGAGGCTAGAATTTGTGTTTGTCATCTGTTTGGCTTTGGCCCAGGGGCCTAAAATGATGATTTCAGTCTCCCAGGTCTTCATTTTAGATGCTGTTCTGAGGGCGATGCTGTGTGTAACAGCAAAGCTAATTTCCAGCAGGATCTTTTCGTAAGATGCAGAATAATTTAGGGACCCTGATCCCTTTGGTTATGCTTTGGTGTAATTCTGTTGATTTCTGATTTACACCATTGCAAGTGAGATTAGAATTGGGAGCTGTGAAAACAAGCAGTAAAAAGGGTACTCTCGAGAATAGGCCTAGGGCCTGAGTCTCTTCTTAATTAGCAATTTAATTCCATTGCCTTCACTCATGATTTATACCAGTGAAAGCAAGAGGAAAATTAGGCCCCTGTATTGGCCAAGGGATGGACTAAATAATCTACTGGGATCTTTTTAATTTCTGTTTTTTGTGATTCTATTGTAGTCCAAGAAACAGGTGGAAACTGCAGCCAGTTCAAAATAGCCCAGACCTTGTGCGTGCTTTTAAGGGCTAGCAAAAGGAAAAGAAGCAGAGAATTGCAAAAATCTCCAAAGAAGGGGTCAGAGAGGGCTGAAGCAGTTTCATTAATTTCCTGATTTTTGATCTAAAACCAAGTTAGCAAACGACTTTGCTGGAAGTGGACTTTATTTTTGAGACCATTACAAATTTAAGAGCCCCAGCTGTATTGCTTTTGAGCCTTTGCCAGTTGCCGGGGGGTTTCAGACCATAACCACCGGCACTAGGAATTAAAGAATGAGGTTACAAAGATTAGCAGTGGCTGTGAAATTCTCTTGCTGCCTGAAGTTTTTAGATCTCTGTTCCAGAAATAGGGAGGAGGGAGGAGACAGTGATGGGAGTTGCTCACATTATATAATGGTCTGAAGTTATTTGGCCTTTGGTAGGTTTACCTTATCACTGGAAACTGCCAGCTCTGTGCTAGGAGGCAGTCTCTAGCAGTACCACCTTCTGCAATTTTTCCTGTTAGATCTCAGGAGCTGTGTTGGCTTTTTAACTGGGTGGCAGACCTTTGGGAAATACTGTTGTTAATTTAGCAGGTGGCACTCTTCACCCTGGCTCAGTACTTAGCCTGTGTTGCAGCTTCTTGCTAGCAGGTATGGTGCTGATACAGGAGGTCTCTTCTGGATAACCCATAAAACCAAGCTCCTGATCACTTGTGGTCATTAAAGATCCAATGGCAGTTTTCATAATGGATGGGTGATAACCGGGCTGTGTTAGCCAAATTCCTGTTCAGGTACAATAACCACATTCTGCTTCTCTGAATTCATCTCTGTAGTTTCAGCTAGTTAAGATACTGTTCTTCACTGCCTCTTCTGAGCTGATGGGCAGTATTGCTGTGTGCTGTTAAACAGCTGTTGTGTTCCAACCCAGAGCTGGCTGCATTTCTGAGCTGGAATAGGTGACTCCGGTGTGTTACTTACCCTACCTCACAGTGGTGTTGTGAGGTTCACTTAATATTTGTAAAGCATTTGGAGAGCTTGGGACAACAGGTGCTACAGAAGTGGAAAGTATTTTTATTTGGTATCTGGTGGGCTTAGAACATGGATTGATCTTGAGTCTTTCAAAGTCATCTATCTAACTCTCCCCACCTTTTCACAGCCCAGGGCAGCAATGCTAGGGTGTTTGTGACATTAACCTTTTATATAAGTGAATGAATCTCAGAGCTAACTTTCTGCCTTTTTATTTTCAGTCTGAGGAGACAAGTGGCTGCTATAAACAGGCTCTCTGATAAAGGCATGGTGTTTTGGGACTATGGCAATGCTTTTCTCTTGGAAGCTCAGAGAGCCGGTGAGTAGGTGCTGGCTTTCCTAGATGTAACCAGGGCACTTCTCTCCTTTCTGGCAGGTAACGTATAGTTCATTACCTTTGTTAGAGCAGGTCTTCCAAATGGAGTGTATCAGTAGGAGTCAGTCCTGCCTGGACGTTAAATCGGTGCCATTCTTTTTCTCATGAAGACTAGTGGTATTGGGCTTTATTCCGTAGTGTTTGTTTCTGATTTTCAGAGGTGCTGAGCCCCCACAGCTCCAAGTGAAGTCAGTGGGAGAAACAGGTGCTCAGCACCACTGAAAAGCTGGCCCATTGTTCTTAAAGTAACAGCACTGACTTTTTGGGGGGGTGGAGGGGGTCGATGGGAAGCAAAGTCTGTCTTTCCTCAAAGGAGAAAAATAAAATACACATTTCTGAAGTGTCCTCTAATGGCACATCCACAACTTTGCACCCAATGTTGGGCACAGATGATGGACTCCAGTGGCCAGCTTTCTAAAGACAAACCTCCATTCTGTGGGCACAACTTGTGCCGGCAGTTGAACTGTGGGCTCCAATCTGGACACTCATACCTCCTTTCTACACAAGGTAACAGCATCCCAGTCTGAAATTTGCAAAATAAGGCCCTAATCCTGCAGCTGCCTGGGTGTGAGTGGATTCCTATGCAGAGCCCCACTGGTGCAGGGGTCTGCCTGTGTGGAGGCATTTTCAGGACCAGGGCCTAGGATTATAATTTCCCTCTCTGTCCCGCTCCTCACAACGCTTATTTTTTATTTAATGTCCCTCTCTATCCTGGACAGGAGGGGGTGGCAAATGTTACCGTTCCAGATGGCCCCGCTGCCCTTAAATTCAAGCCCACCAGAGATTTACAAGGGAATCTTCTAAAGCCTTCTTAGCATTGCAAACAGACCCTTGCGGCTTGTCAGGATGCAGATCAGACAAACTGAAAGTACAAAGAAAATGTAGCAGACATCTGCCTTTGTTAGGGGTAGAATATATTGCTCCAGATCCTTAACTGGTGTAAATCAGTCTAGCTCCATTGAAGTCAGTGGAGCTATGCCAGATTACACCCACTGAGCATCTGGCCCAATATATTTCCTTCACCAAACCTGATCTTCAGGCTAGGTTCTGTGACTGGTAGGGCATCAACATTTAAAGCACTAGTGATTTTCACCCTTAATCATTTTGTAACAGAAAATGTCTAAGGAGGCAGCTTCAGGATTTCTATTTTTACTCCATTGCACCGTTAAAGCATCAAAATGAAAAAGCTGCCAAGACATCTCCATGCAGAGTGGTTGCTTAAAATATATGAACAAGGAACATGTTTTGACCCCTTAAAATGTTTGGGGAGGGATTCCCTCTTCAACTATGGCCCCTTCACAATGTACAATGGCTGTAAAAGTCCCTTGGCCAGCCAGGGAAAAATTTCTCTGGTTCTGGCACTGTACTGACCAGCCACATGCTGATCTATGAGGTCCCCTGGTTTAAGAGGCAGGGCTAAGTGTGGGACAAACATTCTAAGCTGCTCTGTGTTACAGAGCTGGTGGTGGGCACATGGCTAGCCCACCTTTGCACCTGCCCTTCTGAGATACAAACCTGGCTGGGGCAGGTTCTGCCCATTGAGCAGCCTAGAATTGGAAGGGCACAAAAGTGCCTTCCCTCTTTCCCCATGGGCTATGCGTTTTGTGGCGCAGCACAAAATCTCACCCCAAGGGCTTCGGGTCACTTTTTAAGCCTGCCCTGTTGGTGCTGCAGGATTTGGCAAGGGTATTTTCTTTTCTTTTCTTTTCTTTTACAAGCTGACATTTTAAAACTAGAAAATGAAAATAAAAAATGAGCCATTTAAAAAAAATAAGGAAAAGAAAGCAGTAGGGTCGGCTTTGAGGATGTCTTGGGAGGTGGCTTCTGCAAAATATAGGACCTCTTGAATATCATTAATTTGTTTGGTTGCATTCAGCTGCCGTTGCCACTCATTTATTCCCTGTTTTCTTTCTTCTAACAAGAACATTTAAAACAAATAGAAGAAATGGTGAGTGATTTTAAGAGAATTTCTCTTGGAGCTTGAAATGTTAAGGCCCAGGAGAGTATAGCGTTTCTAAGCCGGGGAGATGCCGAGGTGGGCCGGCTGTGTGTCAGTTTGCTTCTCTGCTCTGGTTTAATTTATAGCAGCCTGTATTGCTTCCCTTGTGGGAAATCCCATAGAAAGGAGGAAGAGGGAAGAAATCACAGAGGTCTTCCTATAGATTTTTCCTGCCTTTTTCAATTTAGGGAGGGGGTTGCTCATCCCCATGGTATGAGCTGTGTGACTTTCCACAACCCCTGGTATATACAGGAGGCCACGGCCTTCCATACAGAAGCCTTTTTTTCTGAAAGCTGATTCTGGGATCCTGTTCCCTCTACCCATCCAGCTCTCTGGCAGAGCAGCTCCAATGGAGGACTGCCCTAACCACAGCTGCCTCCATCATTCCCTTAAAAGAAGATCCTCTGCTGCCCACTGACCTCCCCATATCCACCCAGTCCCCACCCCTCCTTTCACACAGCACCTGTGAGAGGGATCCCAGAGAAGGAAAGTGTCATCAATCAGAGGTCTGACCCCCTTTTTCGGTGTGGCAGGGGAAGAGCTGAGCAGGCAGGGATGCAGTCGGGCATGAACTCAGGGTACAATCGGGCCCAAGTTTGTAGCTGTTCTTCTCATCAACTAATCTGCATTTAAAATCCTTTTGCAGGTGCTGATGTCGAGAAAAGAGGAGCCAATAAAACAGAATTCCGATACCCTTCCTATGTTCAGCACATTATGGGGTATGTTGGAAGGAATAGATAACTTGGGGCAATGAGCTATTTCCATTTACTCGAGAAGTAGAACTACAAACTGGACTGCTTTTTACGAGAATATCCAAAAAATATGTTAACTCGGAGACCCCACTTACAGGGCCAAATCCTGCCTAGTCCCATTGCAGAGTAAAATGATGGTGATGGGAAGGGGGCTTCAGCAACGAATTATCTAAGACATCCCATCATGTCTTGGTTCTATGTCACTTGCACTAGTATTACCCTTGTGTAGGCCACGTGCTCATTTGCACGGGAGCAGTGCCCAGCATGGCTAAGAAGAGTGTGTGTATGTAAAACAATCGGAACAAGGCCAAGAGTCTGGCCTGTGGACACTGTTGACTTCACTGTGGTTATTCCTGATATACATCAGTGTAATATCAGAGTCAGGCCTACGGGGACATCTCATATGCACTAAGGCAAGCAGGACTTGACCCTTAACAGCTCAGTAATTCTGGAAGACATTTATATATATGCAGAAAGCAGAGATGGCATTGCAGTGGTGCCCCGTTGGTTTGTGGCTGTATACATAGATTTGCCACCTCTCACTACCCTGGGGCGAGACTGACTCCTTTTGGATTAGTGGCACAATTAGGGTGGCCACTCATGCATTCCCAGAATACTAGACATATCAGTACTTCCGGGAACGGCATGAGCCTGCTCTTGCTGGCATAAACCTTTCCCCACTGGCGTGACCTTGGCCACACATCCAAATCTGGCCCTTTCTGTACCTATCCACAGAAGAGAGTGGAGAAGTCTGAGCTGGTAGCATTCTACCTTACGTTGCACTTACCAGGCCAGAGAATCTGGCCCTTTCTGCTCCCATTGTGCTCAGGCTGGCCCCTCGTCCGGTATCATATCAGTCCTGCTTTTCTAGGGTTTGTCCCCTATCCAGTACTCAGACAAAACTGGATGTGGTTTTGTCCAGTACCATTTTTAAGAGTGTGCTGCTTCGCCCCCACTGGTGTGACCTCAGATGCACAGTGCATGGAGGTTGCCATTTTTAAGGGCGTGCCACTCCACCACTAGCGATATGACCTTGGATGCATGTTGCATGCGAGGTCACACCACTCAGGGGGAGCCATTTTTAAGAACGCACCACTCTGCCCCTGTGCAGCATGACCTGAGACGCATGGTGCGTGTGAGGTCACACCACTCAGGGGGAGCCATTTTTAAGAACGCACCACTCTGCCCCTGTGCAGCATGACCTGAGGCGCATGGTGCGTGTGAGGTCACACCACTCAGGGGGAGCCATTTTTAAGAGCACACCACTCCACCTCCACTCATGTGCCAGGTCACGCCAGCGGGGACTAAGCAGCACACTCTTCAAAAGGGCATCCCCATCTGGTAAAACCACATCCAGTTTTGTCTGAGTTCTGGATAGGGGACAAACCCTAGAAAAGCAGGACTGTCCGGTTTAATACCGGATGAGGGGCCAGCCTAAGCACAATGGGAGCAGAAAGGGCCAGATTCTCTGGCCTGGTAAGTGCAGTGTAAGGTAGAATGCTACCAGCTCAGACTTCTCCACTCTCTTCTGTGGATGGGTACATTTACACCCACTTTGCATTCACTTTCCATAGCTGTAAATGACTAGACAAGGGTGCAAAAGAGAGGCTCAATCAAGCCCTCACTCTGTAAATGATTACAGGTTCATCTGTGGACATTAAAACGAGGAGCTGGGTGCTCCTCTTACACTGGTGTAAATCAGCTATCCTGGTGTAAGGAAGGAGAGAACCAGGCCTCCAACATCTTATTTTATGAAAGGACCTGCAGTCAACTGGGGAACACCCTTGTTTGATTAACAGCCTTGAGTTTTCTATCAAAGGCTGTGAGCACTGCAAGTGTGGTTGCAATTTTCCCCACACCCGCTGATGTCTTGGTGAGACAGCATTGTTTAAATTCTGGAATAATGATCCCAAGTGCTTTCTGTTTAGATTAGTTTGTTTGAAATATTTAGAATTCTTCCATCTTCAGTTAATGAAAGAAAAGCATTGCTAACTGCCAGGATAAATCAGACAGGAATTTCAACTATCTCTTAATGAAACATGTTCTCTTCCCAGAGACATTTTTTCCCTGGGATTTGGACCATTCCGCTGGGTTTGTACGTCAGGTGACCCACAGGATTTGGCTACCACTGACTTAATCGCCACGTCAGTGCTTGAAGATGCTATACATCAGGGAGGTAGGATGTCAACTCTTTTTCTATCATAAAAGGTGCAAATTTCTTGAAGAATGGGGTGCAATCAAAGGAGTTTAGTGTGTCTTTCAGACGAGACCTGAAAAACCAAGCTCTTGTCTGCTCCACATAGGTATTAAAGTCAGCAAGGAGTGCAGCCAATATTTATGACTTACAAGCACTATTTAGGGGGTTTATGGAGCCCAGGGCTGCTATTAGATGCGTAAACTGCAGCTGTGACTAAGAGCATTATTTCCCATCTGCACATGGTATGGATTTTGCTGCATCTATCCATGCCTTTGTCAGCTTGAGACTCAGCTAATAATAATAGTAGTAATACCTAGTTCTTATTTAGAGTTTTTGATCAGTAGAGCTCAAAATGCTTCACAAAGGAGGTCAGTAGTATTATCCCCATTTTACAAATGGGGAGACTGAAGCACGATGCGGTGACGTGGCTTGCTAATGGTCACCCAGCAGGCCAGTGGCAGAGCCAGAAATAAGATGCAGGTCTCCTGTGTCTAGCGCTCTAGCCAATAGCCCAGTAATGCACTCGACCTGGGGCTAGGCCTTGAGAACTGGAGGCTAAAGCTGGGGTAGAATGAAGTAGCCTGCTTATTAAGTAGGCTTTCATGTCAAGAGTACATGACACCGGTGCTCTGGGAGCTGCACTGGCTGTCTGTAGAATTCAGGAGGATGATCTTAAAGCCGGAAATAGCTTGAGAACAGTCCGCTTAAAAGACCACCTCTCACCCAGCATATGTGATGATGCAGTTAAAGTCATCAAAGGTGCTCAAGCTGGAGGCAGTTCCCTCAATTAAACTGAGAGGGAGCTGCTGGCAGGGCACTCACTATGAGGGCCCTTCGACTCTAGAATTCACTTCCCTCCTTGGTCTGCCTATCCCCAGATATGTTAATCTTCTGGGCTTGCTGCAAGGCTCCTGTGTTCTCCTGCAGGAGTGGCTTTGAGGCATTTGCGAACTGGACTGAAGTAGGGGAGTGCTATTGCTTTGTGCTGAAGGGTTAGTTCCTTGCATGGACCCTGAATGATACTGTGTGATGTCATTTGTGTCATGGCATCCACAGCTTTAGGGGATGGGCACCTTTGGGGTTTTATGAACTGAAATAGAGGCCAGGGATGCTGATGTACCCCTTTACCCCTGGGTGGTTCCACCAGGTTGTATGTGAGGCCCCCAGGTGGGACAGTTTTAGGGAGCCCTGTACATCTGCTAGCTATACCATACCTGTTGTTAGGATAAATGCTCAAAACATTGTTGTCTAAAGCTGTCCACCTGGCACCTTTCATGAGCATTAAATGCACTAAAGAAAATGGTCAGGATAAGTCCTCACTGGGATGTGTTTATTGCAGAAAAACAAAAAATGCATTTAAGCCAGTAGTTTAATTTCTGTCTGGGCCTCCAGCTGATCTCCAGTTTTGTGGGTGCAACTTTGTGCTGAGAATTAAATGTGGCCTCAAATATCTGCACCTGCCCTTCCACCCATTTTGAATCCTCACTACCTTATCTGTGGTTGCAGTTTTGATGGCAAATAATTTTTTCCCATCATTCTCCCATACATGCCTGTACAATTGGCAGCTATTTTTGAAAATATCGGGCCTGATTCTACTCTCACTTTTATACAGTCAGTCTATCTATCTATGGTACTTATTTGGTTCCTCCGCACTGTAGTATCTGAGCACGTCACAATCTATGAATGTGTTTACCCTTACAACACCCCAGACATGGGGCAGTACTATTGTTCCTTATTTACAGATGAGGAACTGAAGTACAGAGAGACTAATTTCTACACTACGAAATTAGGTTGATTTTATAGAGGTCAATTTTTAGAAATCGATTTTATACAGTCGATTGCATATGTCCCCACTAAGCCATTAAGTCGGCAGTGTGCGTCCTCACTACCATGGCTTGCATCGACTTACAGAGTGGTGCACTATGGGTAGCTATCCCACAGTTCCCGCAGTCTCCGCCATCCATCGGAATTCTGGGTTAAGCTCCCAATGCCTGATGGGCCAAAAACATTGCTGTGCGTGGTTTTGGGTACATGTTGTCAGTCGCCCCTCCCTCTGTGAAAGCAACGGCAGACAATCGTTTCACGCCTTTTTTCCGTGCAGACCCCATACCACAGCAAGCATTGAGCCCGCTCAGCTCAGCTCACCGTCACCACTGCTGTTGTGTCCTGGGTGCTGCTGTCAGCAGACGGTGCAGTAGGACTGCTAACCGTCGTCATCCACCACTTCCGCTGCAACTCTGCTCTCCTGGTGCCATGAATCCACCTCGCAGGTCCTCTCGTTGTTCTGTATAAATATCTATTCTCCTGGCATCCGTCGTCATCCACTGCTTCCGCTGCAACCCTGCTCTCCTGCAGATGCCATACCACGGCAAGCATGGAGCCCACTCAGCTCACCGCTGCTGTTGTGAGCATTGCAAACACCTCGCGCATTATCCTGCAGCATGTGCAGAACCTGCAAAAGCTGGCGAGGAGGCGACAACAGCGCGATCACGATAGTGATGAGGACATGGACACAGACTTCTCTCAAAGCACGGGCCCTGGCAATTTGGACATCATGGTGGTAATGGGGCAGGTTCCTGCTGTGGAACGCCGATTCTGGGCCCGGGAAACAAGCACAGACTGGTGGGACCACATAGTGTTGCAGGTCTGGGATGATTCCCAGTGGCTCCAAAGCTTTTGCATGCATAAGGGCACTTTCATGGAACTTTGACTTGCTTTCCCCTGCCCTGAAGTGCAAGAATACCAAGATGAGAACAGCCCTCACAGTTGAGAAGCGAGTGACAATAGCCCTCTGGAAGCTTGCAACACCAGACAGCTACCGGTCAGTCAGGAATCAATTTGGAGTGGGTAAATCTATTGTCGGAGCTGCTGTGATCCAAGTAGCCAACGCAATCACTGAGCTGCTGCTATCAAGGGTAGTGACTCTGGGAAATGTGCAGGTCATAGTGGATGGCTTTGCTGCAATGGGATTCCCTAACTGTGGTGGGGCGATAGACAGAACGCATATCCCTATCCTGGGACTGGACCACCTTGGCAGCCAGTACATAAAATGCAAGGGGTACTTTTCAATGGTGCTGCGAGCACTGATGGATCACAAGGGACATTTCACCAACATCAGTGTGGGATGGCCGGGAAAGGTGCATGACGCTCACATCTTAAGAAACTCTGGTCTGTTTGAACAGCTGCAGGAAGGAACTTACTTCCCAGACCAGAAAATTACTGTTGGGGATGTTGAAATGTCTATACTTATCCTTGGGGACCCTGCCTACCTCTTAATGCCATGGCTCATGAAGCCATACGCAGGCACCCTGGACAGTAGTAAGGAGCAGTTCAACTATAGGCTGAGCAAGTGCAGAATGGTGGTAGAATGTGCATTTGGACGTTTAAAAGCTCGCTGGCGCAGTTTACTGACTAGGTTAGACCTCAGCGAAACCTATATTCCCATTGTTATTGCTGCTTGCTGTGTGCTCCACAATATCTGTGAGAGTAAGGGGCAGACATTTATGGCTGGGTGGGAGGTTGAGGCAAATCGCCTGGTGGCCGATTACGCACAGCCAGACACCAGGGCAATTAGAAGAGCACAGCTGGGTGCCCTGCGCATCAGAGAAGCTTTGAAAACCGGTTTCATGACTGGCCAGGTTACAGTGTGACAGTTCTCTTTGTTTCTCCTTGATGAAATCCCGCCCCCTTCATTGACTCTGCTTCCCTGTAAGCCAGCCAACCAACCTCCCACCTTCAATCACCACTTTCAGAGGCAATAAAGTCATTATTGTTTCAAAATCATGCATTCTTTCACCACACAAATAGGGGGAAAACTCGCAAGGTAGCCTGGGAGGGGTGGGTGAAGAGGGAAGCACCGGATGGGGTGGTGGATGAGGGGAGGAGGGAAGGACAAGGCCACACTATAGTTAAAAACTTATTGAATGCCAGCCTTCTGTTGCTTGGGCAATCCTCTGGGGTGGAGTGGCTGGGTGCCCTTAGCCTCCCTCCACCCCCCTGCGTTCTTGGGCATCTGGGTGAGGAGGATATGGAACTTGGGGAGGAGGGCAGGCAGTTATACAGGGGCTACAGCGGCAGTCTGTGCTCCTGCTGCCTTTCATGCAGCCCCACCAGATGCCTGAGCATGTCAGTTTGCTCTCCCATTAGCCTCAGCATTGCATCCTGCCTCCTCTCAGCATGCTCCTCCCTCCTCTCATCGCGTTCATTTAACGCTTTCCTGGACCCTGCGATTGTTTGCCTCCACACATTCTGCTGAGCTCTTTCAGTGCTGGAGGACTGCATGAGCTCTGAGAACATGTCATCACGAGTGCGGTTTTTTCACCTTCTAATCTGCGCTAGCCTCTGGGATGGAGATGATAGGGGGAGCGTAGAAATATTTGAAGCTGCAGGAGGAAAAAAAGGGAGAGTAGTATTTAAAAAGATGCATTTTAGAGAACAAAGGGAAGACTATTTCACACTGATTCAAGCAATTCACATTACATAGTACATGTGCTTTTGTACAAGGTTGCATTTTGCCTCTTATATTGAGTGCCTGCTGGTTTGGTGTGAGATATCACACATGCTCAGCTGGGCAACAGAATTTGGCTTGCAGGCAGCCATGGTAAGGCAGAGGGTTTCGGCTTCTTCAACCTTCATAACATGTGGGAATGGTTTCAAACAGCATTATCCTCCTTTCCCATACCAAGCAAAGCCCGTTGGGTTGGCCATTTAAAAGGAGGGGCTGCAGTTTTAGGGTGAATGTTCAGCACAACCCCCACCCCAATTCTCTGGGATGAACGCTTCACACACACACACACACACACACACACCCGCGTGGCTAGTATCAGGGAAGATCCCTGTCAGCCAAACACGAACAGCTCAGCATGAACGGGCCTCCCCGCACCACATGGCTAACAGTGGGGATGATTTCTTTTCAGCCAAAGGCAAACAGCCTAGCAGGAATGGGCACCTCTGAATGTCCGCTTAAGCAAATTTCCCGTATTTCAACCAGGTGACCATGAATTATATCACTCTCCTGAGGCTAACACAAAGGGATAAAGAAAGGATGTCGCTTGAATGCCACCAAAGCTGGGCTCATTCACTGCAATGCTTTGTTCTGCAATGATTCCAGACTACTTGCTACTGGCTTGGCCTGGTAAAGTGTCCTACCATGGAGGACGGAATAAGGCTGCCCTCCCTAGAAACCTTCTGCAAAGGCTTTTAGCTCCAGGAAAGCTTCATGGAGATGTCCTTGGAGGATTTACGCTCCATCCCCAGACACGTTAACAGACTTTTCCAATAGCTGTACTGGCCGCGAATGCATCCCAAGTCTTCAGGGCAAATTAATCATTAAACACACTTGCTTTTAAACCCTGTATTATATTTACAAAGGTACACTCACCAGAGGTGCCTTCTCCAGCTTCGTGGTCCAGAAGCTCACCTTGGGAGGATTGGGAGGGTATTGGCTCCAGGGTGATGAACAGTTCCTGGCTGCTGGGGATAAGGGATTCTTCGCTTGCCTGCTGTGCGCTATCCTCAACCTCCTCCTCCTTCTCCTCATCTTCCTCATCCACAAAATCCTCATCCCTGTTGCGTGAGACTCCCCCCTTGCAGGTGTCCACGGACAGTGGTGGGGTAGTGGTAGGGCCCGCCCCTAGAATTGCATGCAGCTCATCACAGAAGTGGCATGTATGGGGCTCTGACCTGGAGTGACCCTTTGCCTCCTTTGTTTTTTGATAGGCTTGCCTGAGCTCCTTAATTTTCAGGCAGCACTGCTGTGTGTCCCTGTTGTAACCTCTGTCCATCATGCCCTTGGAGATTTTGGCACATATATTGGCATTTCGTCTTTTGGAACGGAGTTCTGCCTGCATGGATTCTTCTCCCCATACAGCGATCAGATCCAGTACCTCCCGTTCGGCCCACGCTGGAGCTCTTTTGCGATTCTCCATGGTCACCTCTGCTGATGAGATCTGCATGGTCACCTGTGCTGATCAACTTGCTACCCTGGCCAAACAGGAAATGAAATTCAAAAGTTCTCGAGGCTTTTCCTGTCTACCTGGCCAGTGCATCTGAGTTGAGAGCGCTGTCCAGAGCGGTCACAATGGAGCACTCTGAGATAGCTCCCGGAAGCCAATACTGTCGAATTGCGTCCAAACTACCCCAAATTTGACTCAGCGAGGTTGATTTTAGCGCTAAACCCCTCACAGGGGAGGAGTACAGAAATTGATTTTAAGAGCCCTTTAAGTTGACAAAACAGGCTTGGTCGTGTGGAAGGGTGCAGGGTTAAATCGACCTAACGCTGCTAAATTCGACCTAAACTCGTAGTGTAGCCCAGGGCTAAGTGACTTGTCCAAGGTAAGTCTGTGGCAGAGCAGGGACTTGAACACACGTCTCAGGCTAGTAACCTAACCACTGATGAATAAGGCCCCAATTTTTTCACGGAGGTCGTGGAAATCATGGAATCTGGGACTTCCAGTGACCTCCGTGAAAGTTGGCAACTGTGGTGCTGTATTGTGTACCAGGGCAGCATAAATACACAACAACTTATCTGGCATGTGATTCATTCTCCAGTCATTTTTTCCATCCCAGAATGAGCCAACACATGACATTTGAATGTTTCACACTGTGTATATACAAAATTAATTGAATATTGTGTAAGTACATGCGTATGAGTGGTGTGTGTGTGTGTGTATATATATATATATATATATACAGAGAAATGCATGGAAAGGATATGAGAAAGCACCTCTTACAGACAGTAAAGGTATTGGAATGCTATTTGTATTTTTACATTGATATAAAAATGGTACTTTAAAACCCAGCAGATGGGAGCAGACTTGGGGGCAACTCTGTTATTGGATTTTCTGTTGTGCTTGGCAGCACAATGGAGAGAGGAATTCAGAGAGAATTTAAAACTGAACTTGGATGGAAAACGCACTTAATAAACACAGCCTTTCATGGATTCCAGTTTGACCTCCCATGGTCTTGACTATTCTATTTGCTGTTTAGCCATTGTAAATATATACATGGCCTAAACCAAAATCCTGCATCTGGCCATCCCCTAACATCAGTGGTATTCAAAAGCTAAACCCAAATTTGAATTTTACAGAATGTAAAAGGTTGAACCAAAAGACGGGAGCCCAACATCCTGAATTTTGGGGAATTTCAAATTCAGATCAGGACTTTCAGTCTGGACTCCTCTCCAATTTTAGTGATGCGTGTTACTGTGTATTATTGTGTATATTTCCACGCTTGACCTGTAAAACACTTGTGACACATGCATATTCTGTTTAAAATCTGTGAACCCACAACAGAGGAGGAGAATGGTACATTATTGTGTATATTTCCATGCAGCGTGGTAATTGTGTTTAGTATCTGAGATCAGGGTGGGATGGGAGAAGTAGAACAGTTCAACCAATGGTAATAAAAGGGAGGAGAATGGTTTAAACCCTCTAGGGACTTTGCATATTATTGTGTATATTTCCACGCTTGACCTGTAAAACACTTGTGACACTTGCTGGGAAACTTGACTTCTCTGGATCAAGGCCCAAATGGCAGTGAGATAGTAATAACTAATTTAAATGAGGAATTTGCTCACCACCCTAGTCAGAGTTTGACAGGGTTGGACAGCAAAAAATAAATTAAAACAAACAAACAAAGAATCAACTTCCTTGCTGATGAGGATTATTTTTGTAAGATCAGAATATGCTTTAAAGCCTAAATAAAGACCAGTATCTGTGAAATACCAGAAGCAACACAGTAGCCTGTCTGATTTAGGAACATATTCTTGAGCGAGACGGCAACAGTTTAACAAATGAGAGAGGCGTGGAGTTAGTCCAAGGTTGAGCCACAGCAGCTCAAGAAGGAGCGTCAATACTTTCAATCCCAGCAGGTCAGATTTAATGAAAGGACGCTATCTCCCACCCCCACAGAACTAACAGGAAATTCAACACGGGACACACCAACGTTTAGAAAAGAGAGCCTGATAATGTGTCGGGCTCTGTAGAAGGGTCAGATTTATTTAGTCGTCGTATGTCCCCATAGTCTTAGTTGAATGACAGCAGTTTTCTCAACTAGCTCCTCTTAAGGAAAAGACCTATAGAATTCAGTAGAGAATGAGGTCCTTTCTATAGGTTTATGTGAACCCCTGGACTGAATAGATAATTATACTCTATAGGATATTGTTTTAAAACTATCGAAAGGATCTCATTCTCTATTAAATTCTGTAGAACAATTTTTATAAACCCTTGTAAAACTTTAATAGTACCCTAAGGTTGTCATATCTATTAAATTCTACAGGATGTTTCCGTAACAGTTTTAAAGTTCAGTGCAAGTCTTCTAGGAAAGGATGGTGCAAGCAGATGTTTCAGCCTTTACTCCTTCTGATTATAAGAGCTGACATATTAATCCCTGCTGCATAATTTAGAGGCACTCATAGCCAACCCATAAAGCACTGAAACTTCCTTACAGAATCATTAAAACAATCTCGCGTCTATCTCACTGCTAGTGCAGGCCTGCAGTAATGTATCTTTCCTTTGCAGAAATTAACATATTTTACATTTCTCTTCAGCAATATATTAAACCTGATCTTCAATATCGGGCTCTTTCCTCAGTTTCTAGTTTGGCTGTTCATATTTGCCTGAATGTACGCCTTGTGAAAAGACAATAGTCTCAGTACTCCTCACTTACCCCCATGAAGCCCCCTCTGGAGTCAGTTTCAGACCTCATGAGAGTCTCTGGGCCAAATTCAGTGTTGAGGGAAATATTGGTATAAGTTACATGCCCATTGTAAGTTGGTGAGGAAATGGGTGTGAGCTGTATAGTGTAACATGTACTGACTTGGCATTCAGTGAGTGTGCAAATTATTGTACTGTACTCACCAAGGAGCAGAAGGAAAGGTAGAACAGCAAAAACACCTAAAAGGAAGGTGCAAAATAAAGCAGCCCTTACTTTATTTTACACCTTCCCTCTATCTTGTTAGTCACTTACCTGCTACAGTTACCTTCAGTCTCATCAACATGTTAGATTTGTATTATAACACCCCCACCATGCCAGACTGATGCATGCTACACTTCTTTGCCACTTACACTCATTTTATGACCTTACACTCCACATGTAACTCACCCTTCCATTTCTGTTGCTGCTCAGTTTGACCCAGTGACTTAAATGGAGTTACGTAGCTGTAAATGAGAGAATTTGGCCCAGTGATTACAACTGTTGTACCAGATTATGCTGTCAGATGCACATAAGCAACTCCCTTTGAAGTTCCATTGCTGGAAGTTCCAATTGCTAGAAGGAAATACTTTTTCACCCAGTGTGGAATTAGACTTTGGAACTAACTGCCACTGGATGTTGCTCAGGCCAATAATTTAGCAAGATTCAAAGAGAGATGGGACATTTATAGGCACAACAAGAATATCCAGAGCTGTTATAGTTAATGTGAACAAAAGTATTGGAATCTTCTTGTGTCTGGGTTAAATCAATCCGTTATGGATTTGGAAGAGCGCTTCAATCATCCTGTACTTGCCTGCTGCAGGATTTCTTGTACCTTCTTCTAAAGTAACTGGAGCTGGCCACTAGATGGGCTGCTGGTCTGATGCAGTATGGCCGTTCCTATATTCCTCTGTTGCGCCTATGTTGAGGGTATGGTTTGAACCCTGGAGATGTTTTAAGAATTCCGTAGTATTTAGAGCATGTTGCCTTTATTTTTCTAAACCTTTTGGTTTCTTGGTTTCTCTTGCAGTCAGTGCATCTGTGAAGCAGCAATACCATGACAATATCCACTGGATTCGGCAAGCCGGGAGGCACAGCTTGGTAAATGCACAGCCTCTTTCTCGCATGCGGCCATACCAAAAAGCAGGAAAGAGCGCCCTCGTGAAAACTCTGACTCCAAACACTGCCCTTTCCACCCAGGGGTGTTTGAAATCTGATCCTAGCTCCAGATCCAAACGTTGTGAATGGCCCCATCTTCATAATGAACCAAACTAACACCTAACCCTCTCAACTTGGAGATATTCGAAAACTGGGTCTAGAGCCAACTTTTGTGGCTCGAGTCCACCTCTATTTTTCAACAAGGCAACATAGGCTCACAATACACTTTATTCATAACTAGCTTCCCCTGAGCTCCACTGCTGAAATCTGACCTTGAAGGAGCTGTCCTGTCCTGGGTTCTCCCCTTCAGGACTGCTGTTCTAGTCCTGTAATGCTTTTTACAGGAGAAGGGGGGAAAGAGCTATTTCCTCCTATGGCATTGTGTATTAGATGGACTCTCTCTTTTTAAAGCACAGTTAAGCACCACAGCCAGTTAACAGTGGGCACTTCAGGATTCAAGCATGCCATCCCCCAGCTGGAAGTCAGACTAAAGACCACAAAGTAAGGGATGGATGGGAGCATAGCTATGTGAGACAGATGTTCGATGTTCTTTGTCTCCAGATTTCTCCGCCCTTCCAGCCCACTGCCACCACCACTGGTTCCAATCTCTGCTTCTCAGCTGTTGATAAGGGGATTGTTGATAGGGGATTGTGGGCCTGACAATGAGGTTGATTTAAAAAGTGGGATTTACTGGACTGTAGCAGCTAATTAGAAAAATAAGTCTCATTGTGCGAGTGTAGATAAAACTCAGTTCAATGGGGTGGGAGGGGGTTAATTTCTTATTTCTGGAAGCTGATTTATTTTCAAATTAATACTCCATGCTTTTTCCAGCGGAGGGGGCAGAGTCTACCGCTGGGGCCTGGAGATAAGCCAGTTGCAGAGAGAACGTTATCACTCTAGCATTTTCATTTTCCAGGTAGTTGGCTCCCAAGCTAGAATCTTGTACTCTGATCGGAAGGGTCGTGTGTCTATTGCGGTGGCTATTAATCGAGCCATTGCTGAGAAAAGGATTAAGGTATGGCTTTTCCCACTCAATGCAGCGTGGTAATTGTGTTTAGTATCTGAGATCAGGGTGGGATGGGAGAAGTTGAATGGTTCAACCAATGGTAATAAAAAGGTATATTAGAAAGTGTAGAACCAAATTCTCCTCCCTGTTACACTGGAACATATTCAATGAGAGGAGAGTCTGACCGAGAGAATGTCTTCATAGATACCACATTTAATCCCCAGGTCAGAAATCTGCCTGGTATTGTGTATGGGCATCATACAGTCAACATTCACTCACACTTCATATGCTAGTGAAAAATTAAGAGAAACTAACACAGTGTTTGATACTACCAGCTTTGTGCACGCTGGCTGGTACCTTACTGCAGGAGTAAGATACTAGTCAGTGTGAGTAATGGAGGCAGAATCTACCCTGTTGGAATGTAGTACGTGTGCAGGAATTTGTACATATTGGGATTTTCTTAGGTCTCTGGGGCTTTGTATATGATTGTACAGCAACGTAGCACTGTGGGACCTAGATCCTAGGCACTGCTGTAGATAATACACACTTATTATTGCAAAGAATCTGGAGCTCATGGTTGGGTTCGGTTGGTACATGCATAATAAAGGCTTTTACACTACAGCAAAACTATGTGGTATACAAACCTCTGGTGAACAAAATTGAATTCTTGCTTTTATTCTCATGAAAGGTGTTTAAGTGATGCATGCTGTGGTGGCATTTTGCTCCCTGTATTTTAGTATGATGGGGCCTGGCATGCATGTTTTTCTGTTCAACAGAATAACATAATCAGCATGTGTGTTTGTTTTAGAGAGGGTTCTGAGCCCAGTCTGATCTCCAACCCCCCAAATCAGACAGCCGGTCAGATCCAGAGATTCAAACCCATCTTTACTATTTTTGTTGCTCACAAAATCTAAGGGCCCAATTCTCCTCTCAGACAGGTTTTATAACAGTGTAACTCCATTGGAGTTGCTCCAGATTCACACTTGTTTAAGTGCACTTGGAGTCAGGCCCGAAGATGTTAAATCACGCGTCTGTCTTTCCAGTGTCAGAGCTCAATTATCATCATTTTTAAAGAAGCAAATTCATGTAATGCTTACAATGAATGTCATTGGAGCAATATCTGGTTTTTGTTACTCAGAAAATGTTTAACATATTTCAAATACCGTTCATCTTGTCAGGATTCAAAATGAATGTCATTGCAAGCTAGTCTTAAAAACTAAACTTGGCCAGACAAACCAAGCCCTCGGAGCTATGAATGTCAAGGGCAGGCTTCCATGCCTTTTGGATTTTGTTCTGTATCTTTTTCATCTTTTCAGAATCTCCATTCCCCTTCTCAGCCATTCTCATGAGCTGGCCATAGAGATGCCCTTGAAGTTACTTCATAATTCACTGGCAGAACAGAGCAGAGTGAGCAAACTGACTCCAGATCGTGCCAAGTCCATGGAGTTACTGTGGTGTAAAACTGGCATAAGTGAGAGGAGAATCAGGCCCAATCAAATGGGCTAGATATCCGCCGGCCAAGAAAGATTTATCTGAGCTGTAGGAAGCTGTTAGTTTTCAGTGTTCCCTTATTTTTAGTTTATTATTTATTAGCACTGATTGGAAATTTTCTGGTGGAACAGTTTCCACTGGAAAATGCCCATTTGACAACATTGAAACGTTCCAGGGGAATGTGTCTATTTCGACAAATTTCCGTTGGAAACCAGGCAGATTTCCAGCAGAATCCTGTCTGGTTTCCTGCCAGCCTGCCCAGGCTCCCTGCTCCTCAGCAGCCCAGGCTCCCGGGGCCTCCATGCTACTGGGTCCAAGGCAGCTTGTCAGGCAGAGCCGGGGTGCCCAGGGTTTTCAAGTCCTCTGAGCTGCTGGGCTCCCCATCTGGTGGGCTGCCAGGGCTGTGGGCAGCTCAGGAAGCCTCAGAAACATTTCCAAAAGGTCAGAATGAAATCTCATTTTTTCTCAATGAAATTTTGGAATTCTTGTTCTAAGAGAAATTTCAAAATTTCATTTCTTGTTCTACTTCTCAACAACTTTAATTGTTTTGGAATTTACTATGGAATGGGAATTCCAGTTTCTACCCAGCTCTATTATTTATATTGCAGTAGCACTTAGGAACCCCTACATGGACTCAGACCCTATTGTGCGAGGTGCTGTACAAACACCCCAAAGAGCTCACAATCTATGGTGATGTTTAAGTTACACATATGTGTTGCGATTTGTGGTTAAGAATCAATGAAAACAATACAAGATAAACTAAAGGCCTGATCTCACAAAGCTTTGATCACACAGGCAGTACCACTGCAGTCAATAATATTCTATGAATAAAGAATTCTCTGTGAGTAAGGTTCACGGGACTGGTCTCTCATTTTGGATAGCATCTTTCATAAAAACAAACAGTTTCCTTAAATGCTGTAGAGTTACAAATATAATTGTACTAAATGATAAAGTTAGAATTAAATTATAAAATGAAATGTGGAGCTTTTTAAAAGTATCTATGTAATCTCTCATAGCCTCAGATATTATACTTAATTTCACATTTTCAAAAATGTTGCAAATTCATGAAGAAATATGACTTTGCCCTGTTTTTTGTTGTTCTATTTTGCATGAGGATTAGCCAATACCACAAAGTCTTTAAAATTTCAGATAGCAGTCAATTCAGATCAATTACTTGCCACATTTTGCTTTTTTTTTTACTGTGAAAATATAATTTTTACGCAGAGCTCTCAAACAAAAAAAAGGTCCCTTCATCTATGGGTGTGAAATGATGGTGATTTTCTCCACCAGATTTCACACACAAAAAGTCAGCATTTATTTACCAGTTATAATAAAAAATTAGTGACAGAGGGAGAAGGAAATTAAGAGGATTAGGGTAGGGAGTGACGAGTTCTTTTTAGATGAGATATGAAATGAGATGGTAAATCAATAAGGTGGAGAGTGAAATCTGCAAAAAACAGTCTGTGAATGACAGAGTTGACAGTCTGTAGGATTCCACTTCCTTATCCTTGGTTTCTTGCAGGCACCGGTTGTCCTGAGTCGAGATCACCATGATGTGAGTGGCACCGACAGTCCTTACAGAGAGACCTCAGACATTTATGATGGATCAGCCTTTTGTGCAGGTCAGCAGAGCAGCTGAGACATGTCTGTCTAGGCAAACAAAAGAAATGGCTTAAAACAAGAAATTAGTTTTTATAGAACAATTTAAATGGGTTTTGTTTAACCCTTTCATCCCAATTAATCGGATTTCCTGTTGTCTTGACATGGCGGCTTTATGGGATATAGTTATGTTTCAGAAATTAGCATGGAACTAGTTAAAGTAGAAGGGCCCTTGGTAACACCAATGCAGATCTAGACTAATGCTACAAAAGTCACTGGCATTATTCTAGATTTACACTGGTGTAATTAAAGAGTAGAATCTGCCCCAGCTGGTGGAACATTATACCTGATTTTGATCTTGCACCTGTGTAAATCAAAGGAACTCTCCATGGAGTTACAGCAGTATTAACCTGGTACAGTATAAGCAAGATCAGAATCAGACCCTGTGTGTACAAAAATGTTTTGTACAGAATTGATGCTGACACAACCCTGTTCATTTTACTCTGTGCATTAACGAGAAAATACAGTTCAGATTCTATGAGACAGCCCTTGTCATCGGGGAAAATGGGCCGATGGTTGATACACAGCAGTGAGAATCAGGAGTTCTGGATTAGATTCCAAGCTTTACCACCAAGCTGCAGAATGACCTTGGCTAAGTCATTCAGGTTCCTTTTTCAAAAGGGGCCTGTAATTTTGGGAGCCCTAGAACCTGATTTGTAGAGTGCTGAGCACCAGGGGAAAATGAAGGTGCTCAGCACTTCTGAAAAACAAGCCCAAAGTATTTCAGATTTGGCATCCAAAAATGGAGGCACTCAAATCAGTGCACACTTTCAAAAATGTTGGCGTAAATCTCTCTGCCTCAATTTTCCAACCATAAAATGGGAATAATAATAATAATAATTTGTGTGCCTCGGGGTGTTGCAAGGTGTCATGAATTGCTGATGGTGAAGTGCTTGGAGGTCCTTGGATGCAAGGTGCTACAAAGCTATAAGGACAAGTATTCTTAGCAGGTTTCCAGAGTTGAAAAATTTGACTAATTTGTCGGCTAGCTGAGGATTCCAGTTTGTAATGGAGACTCATTTTTTTAAGAGTGAAATTTGCTTATCAGTGTTTAATAAAATTGTTCTCTTGAAAGATCTCCTCCAAAGCCCATTGGAATCAATGGGAATCTTTCTATAGTTTTCAGTGATCTGTAGATCAGTCCCTAGCTCTCCAAGCTCCTAAGGACGAGCTCTCAGAGAGAGTGGGGGAACATTTTAGGTCTCTTCATTTCTCTTTTTTTCCCCCTCAACACTGCAATATCTGGTAGTTTATCTGAACTGGCCCATCTGAAGTCCTCTCATTACTGAACATAGGGATTTTCTGTAACTTTGGCCGATCTGTTTTGGTTTTGCATTAAGCACTGCAGCCTGACAATCAGGGTCACCTCAGCCCAGGCAGATTCTGTTGAAGAAAGTGTCTTTTCGTGCTGTCGTTCACTCAATTAGTGACCTTTTCCAAAGCAGAGGGCTTGCAAATTATTGCATCATTAATCTGCTTGCCATGCTTCTCTCCTAATCTTGACTCTGCTCAGCTGTTTGCCTGAGGAGGGAATGGAAGTTTTTACATGTTGAGTGTACACTCTTATCCCTCTTGTCCCCAGTGCCATCTGACAAAGTAATAATTATGTTAACTGGGTTATTAAAGTGACATTATGCCAGACAAGATGATGCCGTAATGAAAGCTTTTGGACAGGGTTTAAATATGGATCAGTGGATACATTAGCTAGTTCTTACACTGAATATGTAGTACATACACCATTGCAAATGTGATTCTAGGGGTGTGTGTGTTTGTTTCTTTGGGTTGATTTTGAACTCATAAAATCAAAGCACTTGCTCTGTTGTTCCTGAATCAAAAATCCTAGGGTCTTGTTTTCACTGGGATCTAGCCCGTCATCTTCTGGTGTGCGCAATTTCTTCCACATATGCACACTTCTGTGTGTACTTTGATGTACTAAAATGTACATGCAAAGCTGAAATTTTAGAATTGGATTTGCAAGTGTTAGTGCCCGCTATTGCATGGGCTAGTGTATATAGTGTGTTTATGTGCACTTCAGAGGAAGCTGTGCCCTGAAAATCTGGCCTCTAATTTATTTTTTTGCTTTTTTAAGTGTGATTTTTAAAGAAAGAAATATTCTAGGTAACTTCTGCAACTTCGAATCATTAAGGGTTAAACTCACTCTTGTACAGAGGTGCGGGGCAAAGCCTTCACACTACTCAAGTCCCATGGAAAATGTCAGTCTTCATTGATGCACAGGCCTTTTAGCTTGTTCTCTGCGCATAACAGGGAGCTGTGGTCTGAGCACGGGCTTGGTAATCGGCAACTCCTGATTTCTTGTCCTTGGCTCTTCCACTTTGTGTCTAGGGTTCCAAAAGCATCGACTAATTTTGGATGCCCATGCTGAAAGGTGCCCAGGTGAGACCCCATAACTGAGGCATCCAGAATTATTACACTTTTTTTTAAAATTGGGGCCTTAACTTCCATGCCTCAGTTTCTCTGTTTGTGAATGGAAATGACAATACGCACCCAATTCTGACTTATAACTGAGGGTTATAATTAAATAATGTTTCTACCATGAAAAGTGCCACATCTCTGCAAAGTCTTATCTATTCCAGTGAAGTTTTAGAACTGGAAACTTACATCAGCCTAGCTATGTCTCTGAGGGGTGTGAAAAATCCACACCCCTAAGCAACATAGTTAAGCAGACCTAATCTCCAGTATAGACAGCTCTAGGTCAACAGAAGAATTATACCGTCAACCTAGCTACTGCCTCTTGGGGAGGTGGATTACCTATGCCAACAGGAGAACCCCTCCCGTTGGCTGTGCTGCTGTAGCGATTGAAATGCCGACATATCCTTATTTACTTATTTTCTAGTTTTCTACAGTTCCTCTTGCATAGACCTCTCATTTTAGATCTCCACGTTATCAGTGTATAAAGAGCACTACAATCCTGAGTGAACAGAGCATTCTGTGATACCGACATGTGTTTCCTCCTGTGTGGAAAGAAAGAGGATGGAAAAAATAGTCTCTTCCCTTTGCCCCCCCCAAGAGTGAGAAAAAGCAATGAAGTAACAACAAGCATTACATGAAATAAATGAAGCATTCTGGTGCTGCAATAACTCATTTCCTTTCTTCCTAGATATGGCGGTACAGAATTTTGTAGGAGATGCAGTTAGAGGAGCCACTTGGGTTGCCTTACACAATGGTGGTGGAGTTGGCTGGTAAGGAGAACTTGATTTTGTTTGAAGGGAAGAGCAGTTCCATCCAGTTGACGTGTGTGTGTGTGCGCGCGTGCACGCATGTGTGAGAAAGAGAGAGAAGAGTCAACATTTGCTACTGCGGCAGCAAAAGGCCATGTTCATGGGAAAAATGGAGGTTTAGGGAAGGGAAGCTCAAAGTGTATATTATAGGTTGAAGAGTGGTGTTATATGATGCTTTTTTAATTAATGTCCATATGTCAAGAAAAAGTGTTTTAGACATTGGCCATAGCACTATTTGGGAAACTTAATTTGCCAAACAAGGACAGACTGGCTTAGTCTTTTTGAACAGACCCCACTTCCAACATTGTCTTCACACATGAAGAGCCAGAGTGTTAGTGGATGGATTGTGTTTAGGTTTCCCCTTAAGCTGCATTTAAATCTGTGACCTTAGGACCCCAATATAACATGCCCATGTGCTAAAGTGCAACAAAGGGTTATTGATACAAAACAGCTCAGGTGCCAGCAAACTTTTTTCCGTCCTTCTTCATTCAGTTCTTCGCTCCTCTTCCCTTGCTCAGGCCTGGCAGGATAAAAGGCAGCAGCAATGCAAGGACTGGTTTGAACAACAGCCCCCTTGTCGCATTACACGCTGAACCTGCAGGGATTTCTAAAGTGAGAAGCAGAACAAGATGATTGCCATAGAGAGAGATGGGGATGTATATTTTCAAGAGAATTCTCAGAGGTCACATTCTGATCTTGGTTACACCAGTGTAAATCCACAGTAACTCCACTAACAACTTACTCTGGACTGGCACTTATCTCAGATCAGAATATAGTAGCTGCCTAAGATGACTTTCATCATGTAATCTAAGCACCATGGATAGAAATGCCTAGCTAGGTGGAAGCATGGCTAATAAAATATTAAGAGAGTGCGTTTTTGCTTTGTTTTGTATGATTGTTCAGACTACTCAAGGATGGTTCAGATGACTCATTTCTAGCAGATTTCCATTAATAAAAGACAGAGAAGTTGGAAGAACAAACGAATGACGATCAGGCTTCCTGTTTCAGGGCATAGGATGATCACCACTTACAATCTGGAAAAAAGTACTTCCCCCTACCTGTGCACACGTGAGTGTGTTGTTAGAGCTTTGTGCCTTCTCATGTTAAACAATGCCAGAAAAAAATATACTAAACTAAATCATGGCTCTTTAACCTAGACCTTGATCCAGCAAAGCACTTTAACATGTGAGAAATCCCAATGACTTCAGTGGGCCTACTCAAGCGCTTAAAGTTAAGCACGTGCTTAAGTGCTTTGGTGGATGGGACTCTATGTACTGTGATGATGGGTGCTCTGTAAATGTTGCAGTAGAGAGACAGATTGTTACGGTATGATATAGCAATTTGTTACAGCTTTTCTATTATTGTTGAGGGCTGCATTGTTTTCAGTTACACCAATGTAAATCTGGAATCACTCCATCAACTGCAATGTCAGGTTCACACTGGTGTAGCTTCAAGCAGAATTTAAGCCTTGGCTGTTTCTTTAGGCATCCTATGGCTCATTTATAAGAAGCAGAAAATTTAGTTTTTAAAAGTGTTTAAGAATAGTTTTCTTCAAAATATAGCAAAAAAACTGTCCTCTTTCCATGAATCTCCATGTTCGTGGCATGAGCTTCCAGCAAACACAGCTAGAGGGCGGTATTTAGGGCCAACTGGGCCCATCTGCAAACGACTTACTGCAAAACTTGTGCACTTGAGTATTCTGGGTATACAGTTGTTACATAAATCTACTGGGTTTATTACTGATTATTAATAAAACAAAATTACATCATTACTCATACCATTAAGTTTGGCTTGCCTTACCCACCCAAGCAGTCCCATGGTATTGCTTGGGTGAGTCAGGTGAGGAGCTGTAGGACGTTAAATGTGACAGCGTTTTCTGATTGACCCTCTAGTTCGCAAGTTTAAGGTGGTTGCCTGTAGCCTAGGGGTGTCTGATCAAGGATTTCAAATCTGTGAAAGAAAAATGATAATACTGCTTTGCTGTCATTTATTTTTCCCAAGCTCTGTAGGACAGTGTCTGACATTTCACTAGATGTCCCTTTCCCCCCGAGGCCACTGCAGTAGGCTGCTAGTTTCGATGAAATCTCAGCCAGGCCCATGACTTTAAGAGCAGGAAAGTCTATTGGCATGGGGAATGCTGGTCACCAAGACTGCAAGTCTAACGTATGCTAGCAAGTCTGGAAACTACAGCTAAAAATGTAGTGTGAGGGGCATGAAGTTACTGGTGCTTCGGCTGGTTGCATTGTCTCTAGGCTATTGTCCAGTGGAACAGCATGTTGCTGAGAGGGGCACAGCTTTTGCTGTTAAATGCTGTAAAGAACCCACTCTCCTTCCAACATGTTACAGAACAACTGTACAGAGAACCAGAATTAAAGAGCTTGCAACAGATGTTATCCATAGAGGCACTGACTATTATGTGGCCTTATTAATTAGAGCTAAAACAATCTCCCATTCTGGTTGGTCAGATCATTCTGTCTGCATTATTCTAACTCTAGTGATTTCAATGGAGTTATTACTGACTTACACCTGGGTGAGATCAGAATCGGGGCCATAGTCTTGAGAAAGTCAGACACACAGGGTGAAATCGTGGCCCTGTTGAAGTCAATTAGAGTTTTGCCATTGACTTCAGTGGGGCCAGGATTTCGTCCATAATGTCCGTTAATTATAATGGAGGATATGTCTCTAAATCCTCAAAACTGCTCTGATGATCTCAACTGTAGGCTGTAGAGATGGAAAACAACTAGATCCTGAGTGAATAATTCATAATGAGTCATTTCTGTGCTGAATTTAGCCTTTTTAGACAGCTGCTGGAAAATCTGCCGAAAGATCACTATGTCCATGAATGTATTTGTTATTTAAATGTATTTGTCTTTAGGAATTGTTTATTCTATGCATTGATTGTGACTGTTCAAACTTCAAGTGATAGAAAAGACTATCTAGTCCAGTAGTTCCCAATTTTTTTTTCTGCAAATGACCCCTTTGGCACCTGCCTAAACGCCCTGGACCCCTTTCGTTTTTTATACGTCAGTTTCATGTTGGCCTTTACACTTCATTTTATCTGTATTTCTGTTTCTCCTAAATGGGGGTATTACTTTCCTGTCTTGTAGAAGTGACATGAGTCTTGACATCTGTGGCAAAAAAAGTACTTCTAAAAAACCCTCACAGGGAGCGTGTGGTCCTGAATGGTACTATTGGAATGCCCCTGCCAGGCTGGGAATACCTCCACCAGTGCGACCTCTCACGCTGTTTGGAGGATGCCATTTTGAGAACAAAATGGCCATCCTCCATGCAGCAAAAGTGCCAGAACACAGTTCTGGCCCTGGCTCAAGGGACAAACCCCTGTATAACCCATGGTGGACCCCATTTTGGGAATCTAGTCCTACTACTTTTGCTTGAAGAGCGCATGGGCCAGATTGGGATCTCAGTTACACTAATGTAAATCTGGAGTAACTCCACTGACTTAAGTGGATTTACACCAGTGAGTAGAATGTGTGTCAGAATGTAATACAAAGGGGGTGCTTGCAAAATTAATCAGAAAATTAGCAAATGGAAGTTTACTGGAATCCAAATATTCATGGAAAGGCAGGTACTGGTAACCCAGCCTACCAACTGCCATGGATGATTTGGGGTTGGGTATTTGGTACAGTACCTGACGGGCTCATTGTTGCTCACTTTACTCATGGGGGTAGACTTGGCCCTCTGTGATGAAAGGGTTTGGCTTCCACAAAGAACGTTGGAATTGAAAATTGGGCCTGTCCTTGCACAAGCCTTAATAAGCCACTATGCTGAGATGTCGTAACAATATCATGTTATTAGATGCTGCAGTCGGAGAGCTTTCTAAAAGCCTTAGCACTGCAGTGGTTCTGTTCTGTTTACCTGTATACCACCCAGTCTAGTTGAAGCTGCATCCTCCTTGCATTTGCTTCTTGGGAGAAAGGGAGGGATAATAGGAAGTTTTTCCTAAAAAAAGATACAGTCCCCAGCCATTACAAATATATTTGATTTCCTTGCCCTACAGAGCCAGATGCTCTTTGGTCCTCCGTTTTCATCCAGCAATGTTGCACTTCAGCAACTGAGAACCTGTGTTGCATTGTAAAGACTGCTGGGGACATGAGAAGTCAGCTGGCCCTGCAATACACAAATCTCCTTGTGCATGGTGAAAATTAGCCACCTCATCTCCTTGATCTCAGTCGATGTAGGCTTTTCATCTGTGTGATTTATTTTTCCTCTTTCATTTCCCTGATAACTGATAAAGGAGTGTATGTATATACGTATGTTAGGAAGAAATCAACTTGACATTGGAATGTTGCTGTTTAGAGAATTCAGAAAAGAGGATCACAGTTTATTTGGCAGCCAGCCTTCGCAGTAGATGTTTTGTTTTCACCAGCATTGTTGACAAATCTGATGCTTCTTCCTTATACGGCTCAAGAAATGTTTTTCTTCCATTTTGATTCACTAAGTTATAACCTTGTAACACAAGCAAAAAACAGGATTTGTATTTATTTAGCTGGATCTGCATCACATGCACTGTTGATGTGGGTACAGAATAACTCAGGCTTGGCCATAATTATAGCAACTGAATGTCATTGATTTCTCGAGGCCTGTTCATTTGCACTGGAATATATATTAGCATGAGGTCTGTGTAACTGTAGTGACAAAAAAGCAGAGGTAATTTAAACATTGAACTACACAGTTGACAGTGTGACATCTTGATTGTGAGAGGGGCCTGGTTTTCTTTGATCACCTTACGAGGAGGCATCTGGAAATTATAGGAGGTAGCTTAGGTCAAAATGCCACATGTTTCTTTAATTACTTGAAAATATTACCCAATGCTAATGAAGGCAGAGTACTCTCCTTTAAAAGTGAGAGGTTTTGTTGGCAAAGCCATCCTAACAAACATGACTTGTTTGGGGTTTAATTTATGGGTGTCTTTTTAGATGGTAGGCCAGATTCTAACTGGCTATTCTGGATGTACATTGGTGTAATTCCATTGAAATCAGTGAAGTTGCTTTGGATTTACTTGAGTATTATTGAGATCAGGAATCTAGCGCTTAACCTCCACGCTTCAAAGAATCGTCTTTGAGATGTTGGGCTCAGAGGAGATCTTTTGCCATTAAAAAACATTTCTGCAAGTGTTTTGCCAAAGAGACTATTTTACAAAACAAAACAAAACAAAAAAACTAGAGATCTAATTTTCTTACTGTTCTATATTAGTAGTGGGATGATCTGAGATAATAAACCAGGTCCTGATCTCATTTATACTGGAGTAACTGCATAGAAATTAACAGGAGTTACACTAGGTTTACATGGGTGTACTTGAGAGCAGAATTTGGAATTCTGGCTAGGTTATCAGTCACACTCAGTGGACCAAAGACAAGGTGGGTGAGGTAATGTCTTTTATTGGACCAACTTCTGTTGGTGAGAGAGAAGCTTTCAAGCTTACACAGAGCTCTTCTTCTGGTCTGGGAAATGTTCTCAGAGTGTCACAGCTAAATGCAAGGTGGAAGATGAAGTGAGCTGTAGCTCAAGAAAGCTTATGCTCAAATAAATTGGTTAGTCTCTAAGGTGCCACTAGTACTCCTTTTCTTTTTGCGAATACAGACTAACACGGCTGCTGCTCTGAAACCTGTCATTTAGCATAAGTAGTTAACACACATTTCAAGGGACCATTCAAGGTGAAGTGGCCTGTTAACACCCCTCCAGTCATAGGGAGGAAAAGAACAGAGAGAAAAGGGGGAGAGTGAAGGAAGCAGCTGTGGGGTTATACATAAGGCTACGTTTTAGTCATGGGTATTTTTAGTAAAAGCCATGAACAGGTCATGGGCAGTAAACAAAAATTCACGGCCCATAACCTGTCCATGACTTGTACTGTATACCCCTGACTAAATCTTGGGGAGGGGGCAGCCCAGGGGTGCCACGGATGCTTATGGGGCGGGCGGCCCAGGGGGTGCTGTGGGTGCTTGGGGTGGGCGGTCCGGGGGTGCTGCGGTTGCTCAGAGGGGGTGGGGTGGGGCTGGCAGGCTCCCTCCCCAGCTCCTTGTAGCTCCCCAGAAGCGTCGACGTGTCCCTCTCTTAGCTCCGTACCCTGCCCCTGCCCCTGCCCCTGCCCCAAGCGCCAGCTCCGCGGCTCCCACTGGCTGGGAACCATGGCCAATGGGAGCTGTGGGGATGGTGCCTGAGGGTGGAGGCAGCGCACAGAGCTAGGAGCTGAGGGAGGGACATGTTGCCGCTTCTGGGGAGTCCCCCAAGGTAAGCACTGACCAGAGCCCTCACCCCCTCCCACACCTCAACCCTGAGCCCACTCCCACTCCCACATGCACCCAAACTCCTGCTGCTGCTGGGGGTGGGGCTGGCCTGAGACTGCCCCAGCAGCGGCTGGTGCAGCTGGCCCAGGAGTTGCCCGAGCTGCTCAGGTGGCCCCCTGGCCAGCTGCACCGACCAGTGCAGAAGTCATAGAGATCCTGGAAAGTCCCGGAATCTGTGACTTTCATGACCTCCATGACAAACTTGCTGCCTTAGTTATCGATTATTGTAGGAGGCCATAAATCCAGTGCCTTTATTCAGTCCTTTCCTCCATATGACTGGAGAGGTGTTCACAGGCCACTTCACCTTGAATGGACCCTTGAAATATATTTTAACGCCTTATGCTAAACAAACCGTTCCACCTTGTATTTAGCTGTGACACTCTGATTATGGGAGTATGAATAGGTCGGTTGGTCTGTCTGTCTAGATCAGGGATCTCAAACTTGAATCACCATGAGGGCCACATGAGGGCAAGTACATTGGCCCGAGGGCCGCATCACTGACCCCCGCCCCCGCCCGTGCTGCCCCTAGCCCCGCCCCCACTCCACCCCTTCCAAGAGGCCCCGCCCCACCCCATCTCTTCTCCACCTCCTCCCCCCTCCCTCCTGGAAAGTGCTAAGTGCCGCCAAACAGCTGTTTGGTGGTGGGAAGCGCCTGCAGGTAGGCAGAGGAGCGGGGATGTGGCGTGCTGGGGGGAGGGGAGTCTGGAGGGCTGCAGGAAATAACCCCGTAGGCCACGTGTTTGAGATCCCTCATCTAGATACCAACATAACCCCCATCACCATACTATCTGAATGCTAGACCTGAATGTAGCAAACGTGAAAGGCTTAACCTTTAAGAAGCCCTGTGACTTTAGCTCTTTAATCATCAGGAATGCTGGCATTTCTGTATTTGGTTTTTTGTTTTTTTTTTAAATAAAGCAAGTGCTATGTGGAACATACTGTTCTCAGGAGACTTACAGCAGGCTTAGCTTCTGGCACTGCCACTTGGGTCAGGAATGGGTTTGCTGGCTGATAGTGTGGGAAAGTACAGAATGGGCTTCCTACCCTTTTCTACACTAGGACTTTGGTTTCTTGTACTGCTAGCTTTCCATCTTTTAAGTACAAAGACTCACTGATGGCGTCCTGTATCCAATTTCAGCAATACTATCCAGGCCTAATTTAGATTTTCTCTTTCCCCCGGTGCATCTGATTGGAGGGATACCTTATAGGATTGGTTTGTATCATTTTAAAAAAAAAACTTTTTTTAAATGTAAATACTTGTATTTTAAAGGGGCGAAGTGATAAATGGAGGATTTGGCCTTGTTCTGGATGGATCAGCAGAGGCTGAGAAACAAGCTAAGATGATGCTCAGCTGGGATGTTTCCAATGGAGTAAGCAAAATCTGCCTTCTGTTTTGACTTGAAATATTGCTTTTCGTCTTCAAAACATAAAAAATGCTTGGTGTCCCAGGAATATGCAAGCTGTACCATGAAATAGGCAGAGTAACTAACTCTGCTAACTATTCTCTGATATGTACAATTTGTGGGCCTGATCCAAACCCCATTGAAGTCAGCGGGAGTCTTTCTATCAACTTTAGTCAACTTCAATGGGCTTTGGGGTCAGACCCTAAAAAAGAGACCCAATAAATGTAGGGCTTTGGGACCGTATCCTGGGAGGTCCAGAGCACCCTCAACCCCCACTGAATTCCCAATGCATAAAAGGCCTGTTTATCTCCAATTTGTATCAATGAGAGTTTTTCCAATATTGTCAGTGGGAAAAGGAGCAACCTCAAGATACCTTTACATTAGGCACCTGTGGCCACTTTTATTCCTGGGTACATGCCACATGTCCCTCAGTCTAGAGTTTAGTACTAAGTGCTAGTTATGTGCAAACACAAATCAGTTTATTTATTTGAACTGCAATGGCCTATGAGCTTGGGTTGAGTTTCCTTGGCCTGAGGGAGAGTGTAACACATACTAACACAGAGTGTTTGTCCTCCATTAGTACCTAGACCAATATGGGTTTATTCTCATGCTTGGGCTACTAGAGGTGGTAATTTAGATCAAGCAGGAGTAGCTCAGGCTTTTTAGATCCAGAGGTCCTGGGTTCAATTTCTGTAGACAACTCCCCACAGTGGCATAATCACATACAGCAAAATTATAAAGGACAAAATTTGTTGCGTTTTAGGAAGACTTTGCCTATTCATAATTACTTGATGTGTCTCAGACCAACTGAGGTGATTGCTTGCCAATTCTGGTGTGGTCTGTTTTTGTTTTATTTCTCAAAAGAATTTGGTGAAGACAGTTTCCTTCCTTGCATTAGATCTGAAAACGGGTTCTCTCCAGAGAACGTGGTACAAAAAACAGTAGGAGGAACAATCCACATGCACTCCCTGAACGAGATCTGATAGAACAGATAAATCATTGAGGAAGAAGGAAGAAGATTAAATTAATCTCTAGATTTGAGTAATGGAGGCCGCTGCTTAACAAGCATAATTTATCAGAGACAGCCTATAAAACAAGAGTCTGGTAGAAGATTTACTTGCAATGTGATTTATTGCATGCAATAGTACAACTCTCAGTGCACTGTTTAAAAAAGACAATCTTAGAATATTGCCTATATTCCTACATCCAAAAATGGAAAGAAATTGGACAGTACACTAGAAAATACACTGCCAGGAATAATCCTTTATATGCAGGGGACATTGACTAGTAGTTCTTTTATTTTTATAATCCTCAAAATGTATTCGTTCTAAATTGATCACGTGCTTAAGTACTTTGCTGAACTGGGATCTTAAGCATTTGCCTATTTTAACAGCTTTGAGTCTGACCAAATACTTCAAACACTGATTTGTAATGCATAACAAAATAATATTTCTAGGCCCATTGCACCTTGGATTGTGCCTGTGTAAAGACTGAGTAAGGAGCTCAGGATTTGGCCGGTGATGTTTGTGTTAAATGACATAATGGATACATGATATAATAAATTAATACTTGAGAATAGTTATATAGCACCAATACACTCGTGATGAGGCTAAACCAGCAAGTTCAGATCTATGTCTGACCTTCTCCAAAGTTCAAGGAGGTTTGGATCTGTCCTCCTTCAGACCTATTTTACAAATAAATCTGAATCTGAATCTTAGCATTTCTTGTAAAGTTTTAGGAGGGGTTTCATCTGGTCTGTGGTTTGGGCATAACTTTGCCATAGACATTCTGAGCCTTCCAGTTCTAGAGACTATGGGCTGAATTCTGCTGGTGTAAATGGCTACCACTCCATTTACTTTAGAGGAGCTAGAAGAGAGTTTGGCCCCTTGGTTTCAAATCTTACCTGGGGTTCAATTTGAAAATATGTGCAGTGATCTCAGCGTCCTTCCATGTAACTCTTTGTCCCATGATAAAATCAGTGATTGGTTAAGACAGACTTCGGTCTGAAACAGCAGCTAGTTTTGCAGATCTGGATTGAGATGCATTAATTTTTCCTTGTGAGGGACTTTTGCAAAACATCTTTTTACAGTGTGCCTTGCTCTAGCCAGGGCTATCAGCCCCTAATTTTTAACTGGACTGAAATACATCAAAACCATCCAAAAACTTTTTAAAAAAAAATGCTTAGGGTGAAAGAGCAAATGATTTCTTACATTGGTAAAGAAACCGGGAACTAGCATGAGTTTGGTAGATTTGTTATAATTAAATTGTGTGCGTGTGTATGGGGAGAGGTGAGATGTGGGGAGTTACAGTTGCATTTTTACATCTATTTACTTTCACTATGTTTGTGATCTGACAGGTAGCTAGACGCTGTTGGTCGGGCAACAGCAATGCCTATGAAACAATCTGCCAAGCGATGGAGGAGACTGGTAAATTAAAGGTGACTCTCCCACACAAGGTGGTAGACGAAAGCATTTTGGAGCAAGCCCTGCATTGTTAATTGCATTCTGAATTCATCGTGCTCCTTTCAGACACACTTTGAAGTTGATTTCTTGTTACCCAACCTCACTCTCTGGTAAGATAATAAATGCATTGCAAGTGTCTCTCCCATGTGAGCAGTTCTTTTCCTTCATCATTAGCAGGGTACTGCAGAAGCTCCCTACATTTAGGGTCTGATCTAAACTCCATTGAAATAATTGGGAGTTTTTCCATTGTCTTCATTAAGACTACTCCTGGAGGAAGATACTATTCAGTGTGAATAAGGGTATTGGAATCGGGGCCTAACAAATTAAGCTACATAAAAAACATCCATTCCTGTCTGACTGTTCAGAAATCTCAGACGTCCTTTAGTCTAGTGCAGGGATACACAGACCTCAGTGGTTCAGTAGCCAAATGAGTGATCAACATTGCCCTAAAGAGCCAGTCGTGTGAATTCATTGTTTCATTGGCTATTTGTATATATATATATATATATATATATTGACCAAGTGTTGTTGTTTTATCAATTACAATTGGTTAATAACATAGTAAAGGCATCCTGATTGATTAATAACTTAGATTGGTTAATAATTAAGTCACGCAGTGTTTTAATATTGTGCTGCAAAGAGTTGCAGGAGACACATTAAAGTGCCACTTGCAGCTCAGGAGCCTCAGTCTGAGTATCACTGGTCTAGTGGGTTGAGTATGGAGTTAGGGATCAGGAGTTCTCAGTTCTACCTTGTTCTACCACTGTCTCACTCCACTGCCTTAGGCAAATCACTTCACATCTTTGTGAAGTAAATTCTGCCGTTATAAGCACGTTCATCTCCCATTGGCTTTGGCTGGACTTGTGTCTGTTTATGGCAAGGCTGGATATGGTATTCTGTGCCTCAATTTCTCCACATGTAAAATGGGGATAAAAACACTCACCTCCTAGGACATTTGAGAATGAATGAATGTTTTCACAATGCTTTGGAAAGGAAGCGCACTATCTACATACTCTGTATGATTGTCCAGGAGCTGCAAGGCAGGGGGAAGATGTACACCTTGCAGAAACATGGATACTGCCCTTCTTTGGCTCACAGTGAGGGGAAAAGAATCTGACTAACCCTGCTTTTTCCTGGCATAAAATATCTGCAGCTACTAATTGGTTAATTTTTATATATAAATTGTGCCCTCCTGTTATGTAGCTTCATTTCTCCATGTTGAAGACATATTGTCAGCCTTTGTCATTCCTGTTGCTACTCTGCACCCAAATCCTTAGACCTTTGTTTGCAAGTGTCATCGCCTGCAATCTGAATGTACCAAACACATGGTATGTCGTTCCAAAGCAATTCCTGTCCATTCCCTTCAGCCTCACAGACTGAAAATTCAAAGGGAAGAATGACTTTGTACTGAGAGTAAATTGACGTATCCATAATTGCAGCTGGCATTTCTGATCCTTGTGTAGATGGCAGCCATTTTGCTAAAAGCGTAAGAGATATTTTGTGAAACTGTGTCCTGGCAATAGCTTTTGGTAAGAGATGAAACCTATTACTATCTTGCTTTTAATATGGTTTAACCACAAAGGCCTGATTAAAGTTGTATCGGGATCAAGACCAATATGTTTAACAGTTAAGGCCAAGATTTTAAATAATAGTTCCTGAATCCACAGTGTTTTTTTTTTGCGGGGGGGGAGGAGGGGGTATTGTGACAAATTTTCTAATTCAATGAAAAAATGGGGAAAACATGCATATCCCCCCTCCTATTTTTAGACCAGCTGTAATACACACACAAACACACACACACACACTTCACACGCACAGGTGAACTGCTCAGAGTATAGTATTGTATTAGTACATGGTATTTCCCAATTATTTTTACTGTTAGATATTACCAGCCCCAGCCAATTGAACAGTTATTAAGATTTTAGCTGCTGGTGATATTATTGATTAAGCTGCTCACAGGACATTGAAACCCTTAGCTTTTGTCAAAGTCCCCATTTGAGAACATTTCTGAGTGGACACCAGTTTCTTCAATTTTTGTTTACATTCCCTTCTATTTCCTAATGTATTAACAATGATTTCATGATTGATGGCTCTCAGCTCCATTAGAGTTCTCACACACGCAGTCTGAATGTGGACAAGGGGTTTTAACATCTCATTTAGCAGTTGCAGAGTTAGACCATTTCTTATCTGGCAGGCAACACCCCGAAAACCACTGGCAAAGTGTGTGTCTCATCCCCCTCTAGTGCTGGTCCACTAGAAGATGACAACCTTCTACTGGAATCAGTACATTAGCTCACATGGCATTAAAGGTTCCAACACTGCTGATGACCCATGTGGGTGTCAATGTGATGCCACATAATGGAATTTCTGAGGCAGGGATAGAATCCAATTCTCCAGGGCAGAGTTCAACTGCCTTACCTGTCAGATGAAGAACATAAGAATGGTCATACTGGGTTAGACCAATGGTCCATCTAGCTCAGTATCCTGACTTCCAACAGTGACCAGTGCCAGATGTTTCAAAGTGAATGAACAGAACGGGGCAATTATTGAGTGATCTATCCCCTGTCGTCCAGTCCCATCTTCTGGAAGTCAGAGGTTTAGGGATACCCAGAGCATGGGGTTGCATCCCTGACCATCTTGGCTAAGAGCCATTGATGGACCTATCCTCCATGAAGTTTCCTTTCTTTTTCCTATCCTTTCTGTTCCTGCAATCCCCTGCCTCATCAACCGTACACCTTCCAACTTCTGCAACAAATGAAGCAGACATCCTGCAAAAAACAGCCCTTTTCACTACACAACCCTGAGTCATCCCCAGCGCAGGTCTGATCCTGTGCACTGAATAAGGCAGGGGGCCTGTGGAAAAAAATACTATATAATATAATTCAAGACTGTATTATAATGCATGAGTAGAAGGGGGCAAATCAAATTGAACAGATAACCTTAATTCTGGCATTTCGTAACTTTTGAATATTTTGATTTTGCGCCCTTGACATTCTTTTAACATAGTTTTTTGTGTATCAGTATATGTTTCTTCTGTGCTGTTGGAATGCAGTTTAAGTTCAGCTTATCTGTGAGTAGTCCCAACTAGTTCCACAGCCAAAAACTAGAACTTGCTGATCGCCAGATTATAAATAAAAAAAGACTTGTCAAATTACTATAAGACTTGGGTGTGAAAACATGTTTGTGGAAAATATTCTTAGGCTGACTTTGGGTATTAAAATGACATGGGCTGAAGCCAAGCTATTCTGTTTTCCTGTGTATAGACAAGCAATTTGATATTTGCTATGAAACAAAGGAATTTGTAGTGCATCTACCTGCACCAGGGTTTGCCTGGAAAAAGGGTCACCTGAGATTTGCACAAAAGACAGAACACGGAGTCTCTTTAATTGAACAGAAAGCAATGCCAGAAACAGTGACTGGGAAAAGAACAAGGGGGGTAAGCACTAAATCATTTCAATAAAGTTAACATCAAGGCCAGGAAAATGTGTAAAACAGCTTCATGAGTTGTTGTGTGGGCCAAATTCAATGCCGGTCCAAAGTGGTGCAATTCCATTGAGTCTGACCCTGTGCGTACACCCATCCATCTGAAGGACTGTGATGGATTTGCTCTTTCATAATAGCTGTCTCCATTATCTGAGCAAATGAAGCCACTTATTAGATTGATGGAGGCCTTTTGTTCTGGTCTATACTCGAAGTTCTATCAGCATAGCTACATCGGTCAGCGGTATGAACAATAAGTACACATATCCAAACCAACATAGTCATGATGACATAACCCACAGCATGGATGCAGCTATGTTGATGAAAGAGGGCTTATGTCAATGTAGCTAACGTCGTTAGGGGAAGTAGTGTTCCTAGGTCAACAGAATATCTCCTTCTACTAGCATAGGCTGCGTCTACACTAGAAGGTGATGCCAGCATAGCTATGCCAGTATAGTCTCTCTAGTAGACATGGCCTTAGAAACTCTGAATCCTAAACTCTAGTCTCTTTTGTGTCTCTCAAGACAGACTTGGATTTTTAGAGCATTATCTCTATGGTCTTCTGCTCCCGCTGTAGTGAACACTATTGCTGTATGAGGTTCAAAATGATACAAAAAATTAAGACCATATTAAAAATTGTTTGAAGATCATCCAGTAGTTTTCTTTCATACAACCAACATTACTCTGCAGCAAAACCTAACCTTATAGACAGGATGGGCTTCCTTTCACACAGTAATTCTGTACAAAGCCAAATGTAGATTCCCTTACTACTTCTCTCCCATGCCCGCCAAAAACCATGCTGACAAAGGATTTGATGTAGCTTGATGTAATTGGAAGAAGCTATGCTCCTTGCATCCTAATCCTAGCATTAAGGTTATGTCATAATGTTTTGTTCTAATTATCAGTGACTTTGACTGAAAGGTTGGATTTTTATATATATAAAAATGAGTTTATTTCTTATGGGCTGCCATTAATTCCTCAATCTAGATGTGACTTTTGTATTTCCTATGATTGAGCTGCCTGCAGTGTTGAGTTCAGATTCAATTCAGTTCCTCTTCAGCCATGATGGACCTTTGTTGGGACTAGCATGTTCTTCAAACAAAGATTTATCATCCCATCCTCTATGGGTTTCCTGTGTTCTTTTTTGGGAGTTATATGTACTGTTTAAGACCATATCTTACTTTCCCTTTCTGCTTTGGGGCTAATGCACAATAAACCAGGTGAATGCCAACTCTCTGCACCTTATTAGTGTCTCAGGTGCCATTGTAAAGTACAGCATGCTCTCATTCAAGATTATAAGTTTTCTCCTGATCACATACCGTACTATTTACAGCTGTATAATCATAGAATCATAGAAGATTAGGGTTGGAAGAGACTTCAGGAGGTCATCTAGTCCAATCCCCGGCTCAAAGCAGGACCAACCCCAACTAAATCATCCCAGCCAGGACTTTGTCAACCTGGGCCTAAAAAAACCTCTAAGGATGGAGATTCCACCACCTCCCTAGGTAACGCATTCTAGTGCTTCACCACTCTCCTAATGGAATAGTTTTTCCCAATATCCAACCTAGACCTCCCCCACTGCAACTTGAGACCATTGCTCCTTGTTCTGTCATCTGCCACCACAGAGAACAGCCTAGCTCCATCCTCTTTGGGACCCTCCCCTCCCCCCACCCCCCCGCCTTCAGGTAGTTGAAGGCTGCTATCAAATCCCCCCTCACTCTTCTCTTCTGCAGACTAAATAAGCCCAGTTCCCTCAGCCTCTCCTCATAAGTCATGTGCCCCAGCCCCCTAATCATTTTCATTGCCCTCCGCTGGACTTTCTCCAATTTGTCCACATCCTTTCTGTAGTAGGGGGCCCAAAACTGGATGGATGCAATACTCCAGATGTGGCCTCACCAGTGCTGAATAGAGGGGAATAATCACTTCCCTCAATCTGCTGGCAGTGCTCCAATATGCCATTAGCCTTCTTGGCAACACGGGCACACTGTTGACTCATAGCCAGCTTCTCGTCCACTGTAATCCCCAGGTCCTTTTCTGCAGAACTGCTGCCTAGCCATTCGGTCCCCAGCCTGTAGCAGTGCATGGGATTCTTCCATCCTAAGTGCAGGACTCTGCACTTGTCCTTGTTGAACCGCATCAGATTTCTTTTGGCTCAATCCTCCAATTTGTCGAGGTCACTCTGTATCCTATCCCTACCCTCCAGCGTATCTACCTCTCCCCCCAGCTTAGTGTCACCTGCGAATTTGCTGATGGTGCAATCTATCCCCTCATCCAGATCATTAATGAAGATGTTGAACAAAACTGGACCCAGGACTGACCCCTGGGGCACTCCGCTTGATACCAGCTGCCAACTAGACATCGAGCCATTGATCACTGCCGGTTGAGCCTGATGATCTAGCCAGCTTTCTATCTACTTTAAAGTCCATTCATCTAAACCATATTTAATAAACTTGCTGGCAAGAATACAGTGGGAGACCATATCAACAGCTTTGCAAAAGTCAAGGTATATCACAACCACCACTTTCCCCATATCCACAGAGCCAGTTATCTCATCATAGAAGGCAATCAGGTTGGTCAGGCATGACTTGCCGTTGGTGAATCCATGTTGACTGTTCCTGATCACCTTCCTCTTCTCCAAGTGCTTCAAAATGGATTTCTTGAGGACCTGCTCCATGATTTTTCCAGGGATAGAGGTGAGGCTGACCGGTCTGTAGTTATACAATATACAGCTGTAAATACACACGTTAACCAAATGTCCTGGAAAGTGAAAATTGTGGTAGATCAAGATTGCTACATATTACAGAAGAACAATTGCCAGTTTACACATCCACAACATAAGTAGCTATCAGCCAAAATTGCCAATCTGTGCTTTGACCTATAGACATAATTATTTCTAAAATACTCCCATTGATTTAAACAAGAGTTGAATTGGGCCCAAAGTTAGCATCTTGATAGCTACTTCTTACAACATCATTACTACCTTTTGACTTCAAAGATATTTTTCTCAGTTTAATGGCATTGGGCGACTGTTTTATCATGAATAAATGCCCAGCAAATACATCAGTTCTTTGTACTGAAGGAATTTTTAAGATATCAATTTAACCTAATCCTCATGTGAAAATCCCCTGAGGAAAAAGGCTGCCTAAGGAAATCTTTATTATGAATATGTTAGATTCATTTTCATTATTTCGTACTAGTTATGTTCTGGTAGTGTGCTCAGTCTAGTACAACAGACAAAAAGAGACAGGGTCCCAGCCTCAAGGCTTTTATGATCTGGGCCTGATTCTGCAAACTCTCCCACGCTTATTCCTACCAGAGTCAATGGGCGCACGCATACCTCTGGGTGTAAGCGTTTGCAGGACCAGGCCATATGTCAACAAACAACAGTACCCAAACATAATCTCCATACAAGATTTATTGGTTGAGGATCAGACCTTCTTGCAATCAGTTTTAGTTAGGCTTGTCTATTTACTAATTAGCATGAGCAATGCAAGATGGCTGATGGAATAGTAATGAAAGGACTTAAATGAACCCATGAGTAATTCATCATATTTAATAATGTGATATATATGTAATTTTTACTAATTGTGATACATTTTGTACGTGTATAGCCCTTTCAGCTGAGGATCTCAAGGCATTTTACAAATGTGAACTAATTGAGCCTCATGATACCCTTGCCAGGGAGGTAAAGGAAACAGGTTTCCCATTACTCACCCCTAGGGTGAAGCAGTAGCTGATTAAGAGCATGCTGAAACCATATGCAAGTCTTGGGCAAAGGGTTTTTTTTCTGAGCTCATCTGAACCTCCTGCCTTGTCTTGCAGAGAAGCCAGAATTCTGAAGGTGTGATTGCTCAACCCCCTTCCATGGGGAGATTGATGTCATGTCTAGGATGATGTCTTCACTGTTGGAGAAATCTGTGAAGGGGAGAGTGCACTTATTCAAACACATATGTAGTCATAATAAAAGACACCCATGCAATGACTGACAGAGTAAATGAATTTCTGTAGCAATGTCCTTTATAAAGCTTGCCCCATTGTGAAAGTCCTTCCTTAACTACAAACAGCGTCTTCACGTTCTTCTCCTGGCATGGGAAAGACAAGGCTGCGTGTTCTGAAAAAGCTTATGCACAGTTATGGCTACAGGACATAAATCCACAACATGAGGGAGAATAATTAATTTGGGGCTTCAGTTTTTATATCTATCACTGTAGCTGAATTGGTGTTTCATTGAGATTGGTGAGGTCTGTTGTTCCAGAGAGCTTTCATAGCATCTCTCTGGTGTGTTGTACACAGGAGGGATTTTTGGTTTGGGTTTCTTCCTTAGCAATGACAGAGGCCTGGAATTTTGCTAACAATCTACCATGCTTCATTTCCCACTCTCCAAACACAGATACTCCCAACTTGTTGAGAAGGATTCTAGGCCACATGCTATCCAAGAGGCATTTCCTAAGCTAGGAAAAATGGTAATAAGAATTACCAACAGAAGCCATCCAAAACAATTAGATTGCCAGGGCCTTCAGTGATGGGACGGTGCAAAGGTGCCCTACCACACGGAAAGTATGAGTAACTCAGACATAATTCCTCCAGGCACTGGGGGCAATGTCCGGCTTGCCTCTGGGGTTTCTAGTGCTGCTGTCACCACCACCTATAGGTCTTATGTATCAGGAGGACTGATATTGTGGCTTCCCCTTTGCACAAGCATATTATGGAAGGGGGTCTCCTTGTGTCTCTAAACTCATACACTGCACAAGACTAGCGTGAGTTGAAACCTACGTGCCCTTATTACGCACCCATATTAATACACTACAGGAGGCATTCACAAATAATAGGAGCTTGTTAATACCTGAAGATTGTTGGAACTATTATCAGTGAATAAGGGTTCCACATAAAGAAACAAGCCTTGGTGCTCAAGATTAAATGCTAAATTATACTGTGAAGAGAAATTAAAGTAATTTTTAAAATAAATGCAAAATAGAACTGTTGGGCTAGTGCTATAGCACCATCTACTGGCTGTTTCTCAGAATACCATTAACATCTAAATTGTAGATTTCAGAGTGGTAGCCATGTTAGTCTGTATCAGCGAAAACGAGGAGTCCTTGTGGCACCTTAGAGACTAACAAATTTACTTGGGCATAAGGCATGCCCAAATAAATTTGTTAGTCTCTAAGGTGCCACAAGGACTCTGTGTTGTTTTTATCTAAATTATAGTTAATTTGCCCTTTTTTGCCTGAAACATGACATAATTTTCTTTTATATGGAGGCAGTGTGAAGGGAGACAGAAGAGGGCTAAATTCCATTTTCAGTTATGGTCTATGGGCTGGAGCATATGTTTTGGACTACATATTACCCTCAAATCACAGCAGCTCTGACTGTGATATCAAGGGGAGGTTTTGCACAAAGATCAAGGATCACATATAGCTTTTATGTAGTAACTAAACTCACTTATTCAACTGACTTCAGCATCTCTCAGTGGGAGAATTTGCTTTCCTTTAGGAACCTATTTGTTTCTCCTCCTTCCTCAACCTCCTTTCTGTTTCTTTCCCTCTTTCTTGTCTTTCCTCCTTCCTTTGTTCTGCTTTTCCCACCACTCATGGGGTTCATACTGACCCAGTTCCCCATAAACTGATCAGCAATGAAAGTTTATGATATGTCCATCATCAAAATTAGGCTTTTTAGAGTGACATCCTTATGCTTTGAACCAAGGACTGGTGCGGTCACATCTCTCAGTCCTGGTCTACACACAGTTTTTGTACTGATTTAACTATTTTGATTAGGGTGTGTGTAATAAATTACTAAATAGTTAAAGCTGCACAACCCCGAGTGGAGACATAGTTATACTATATAGAGAGATGCCTTATACTGGTTGATAGCTTATTCCCATAAGCATAAGGAGCATAAAGTAATACCAGAATAATCACCTTTGATATACGTATGTTTTCAAATGGATATATAGTTAAAAGCAATACAAAAATTGAGTTAAGTATTGTTTCTGGCTGTTTCCAAAGTTAGGCAGACAACACAGCATTAATTACACGGGGTTCACATTTGGATTGGCAGGATCACTGCACAACCATGAGAGCTAGAAGAAACATATTTTTCAGACTTGCTCACACTCATGATTTTATTGTGAGCCTTGTGATATTTTCTGTGTTTTAACCTTGTGAACTACAGGTTTCTTGTGAATTTTTGCACTTGTTCCAAAGGGTTGCCATCTTCCATCAGTTTCAACAGGACTGAAGCAACAGGCAAGATAGCCAGTGTTTTCCTACAGATTTTGCATGAGGAAGTGTGGCTACCCCCAATAAAGATGGCTATTGTTTTCAATGGAAGTTAAGATACTGTAGGAAATTGTGAAAAGGAGCAGGAGGGAGCCTGGGAGGGGGAGATGGAAATATGGGGATTCAGAACAGAGAGAAGAGGATGTGCAGGGGATGGAGGGGGCCCCAGGAGGTTATCAGAGGGGGAACTGGGGAATATGAAGAAGTAGCAGGGTCAGAGGGGTTCTGCGGGGCAGGAGGAAGACTGAGGCGTGTGCTGGGGAATGTGGAGGAAAGGTGGCAATTAAAGGGGGGATTGGGGAGTTTGGGGTGCGGGAGGAGACAGGAGACTGGGTGCAGAAGGGGAGCTGAGAGGAACAAGGGAGAAGGAGTGGGAATTGGAGGGGGCAGGCAGGGCCAATCAGAGCGGGGGTCAGGAGGGTCATTTGGCCTGGGCCTCAAGCTCAAAGGGGGCCTCAGATTTAGACACTGGTTAATTTTTTGGCATTTGAGAAGTTTCACAACTTGTTTTTATGCGCATCCCTATCAGACCAAAATGTGACACACTCTCTCAGCTTAGAGCTGCCACTATAAGCAAGTAAGAGATGTGATTTGGTAAAGGACATAATAGGAAGGGGAGTGCTGGGGGGGGCACATGCCAGGCAGAGTTCAAATCTCACAGACCAACCCCTGCAAGTTATTTCTAGATCCCCAGGAGCTGTAAACCAAGCTCAGGATTTGGGATTGGTGACGGGGCGCGGGTGGCAATAGGGACTCTGCGCTCTATGCCTGCTTTGGTTCTCCCCCGGCCCGCGCTCCGCTCCAGCCCCAGCGCTCCAGGGAGCCCCTTCCTCCCTTCCGTAACACCACCGTGATCCAGGTGCCGGGTTTTCCCCCACGCCCCGCCCGGCTCCGCTCTGGAGTTTCTGTTCCGGGTTTCCCCCGCCTCCCGCCCGGCCGGCCCCGCCCCGCGGCTCCGGTTTCAGCCGCTGCTACAGGGACCCCCAAGATGGAAACGCAGGGGCTACCCGCGGTGGAGGCGGCCCAGGCCCGGCCCGACACCCAACATGGCGGCGGTGCCGCGGCACCGAGCGCCCCGCCCGCCGGCCGCCTGCCCCAGCGGGAGCCGGAGCCGCCGTCGCCCGAGTGGGACCCGGCCGCCGCCTCGGGCCTGTACATGAGCTTCCCGGTGATGCTGCTGGAGGAGAAGCAGGAGCCGGGCCCCAGCGCCGCCGCCCCCGGCCCCCCCCCGGCGCCCGGCCCCGACAGCGACGGGCTCCTGCTCGTCTTCAACCTGGTGCGGGGCGCGGCGGAGCCGGGGGCCGGGCCGGGCGGCGGGGAGAGCGGCCGCACCGAGCCTCCCCGCGGGGAGCAGGAGGAGGCTCCCGGCCCGGCCCCGCCGCCGCCGCTGCTGCCCCCGCCGCCGGGCCCCGGCGCGTCTGCTGCGCCGCTCCGGCGGGGAGCGGAGGCGGCGGAGGGCGCGGGCCAGGCCGGCGCGGGCCCCGGCGCCTTCTCCGGCACCATCACCATCAACAACCAGAGCCTGCTGGTGCGGATCGAGAACGGGGTCCTGACCCTGGGGCCGGGCGCCGCCGAGCCGGGGCCGCCTGCTCCCGCCGGGGCCGCGCCGGAGCCGGCCGCCTCCCACGTCCCATCGCCGCGGCCCAGCCGGGCCGAGCCCCCCGGCTCTGAGGGGGAGGTCGCGGCCCCGGCCTCAGGGGGCTCCCGGGCGCTGCTGGTCTATCACTGCCCCGAGCCCCGCTGCACCGAGACCTTCTCCCGCAAGCAGCAGGTGCGGCTGCACCGGCAGGCGGCTCATGGGGGGCCCGGGGCGGGCGGCGGCGGGCGGGCGGCGCGGCCCTTCGGCTGCCCGGTGCCCGGCTGCGCCTGGTCCTTCGCCACCGCCTACAAGCTGCGGCGCCACCTGCACTCGCACGACAAGCTGCGGCCCTTCGCCTGCGCCGCGCCGGGCTGCACCAAGCGCTTCACCACGGTCTACAACCTGCGGGCGCACGGGCGGGCGCACGAGCAGGAGGCGGCGCACAAGTGCGAGGCCTGCGGGCAGCGCTTCCCCAGCGCCGCCCGCCTCGGCGCGCACCAGCGGCGGAGCCACCTGGAGCCCGACCGGCCCTACCGCTGCGAGTTCCCCGGTAATCGCCTTCTCCGGCTGGCCTCGGGGCCTCGCCCTTCCTCTCGGGCCTTACTGGGGATGGGGGTGCGCTTCCTGCCTAGGCACTGGCACAGTCCCACGCCCCGAGAGACCTACGCCCGGCCAGCGACCCTCCCGGGTGAAACTGGTCTGTGGACGCCCCAGCCCCACCTATGATCCTGGGACTTGTGAGAGCTATGCCGGGGGCCTGCCTGAGAGAAATGGGGCGGGGACTGAATTACAGTATTGGTGGGACCACTGGGGGTCACCTGCCTCTTCCGAACAGGGAGGAGAGCTGGTTTGTGTGGGGAGACTTCATAAAGCAGCTGCCTTGCTGGCGGCAGGGGTGTCACAGTTCTGACCCAAGAGGCAGACATCCCCTTTAGACACACCTAGAATTGTTCATGAATCAGTCCTGTCGGGCAGCTCCCTGATTAAACGTCAAGCAATGCTGATCTTATTCAGACTCATTAAGGGGTGTATCTTATGCAATATTCTACATAACTTCAAATAGTATATGAATGTGTCTCATCCATTGGTGATTGAAGGAGGTTCTGTTTCTAGCCCTGTCATGAACAAATCAATATCTTCACAGCCTGCCAAGCAATCTTTTCAAATAATCTAAATTATGGATATTTTTGATTAAATGTAGGTGAGGTACTTACTTGAGCACTACCATACTGCAGTGTTTCTTTGGGATCAGCTGGTATATTTATATGCAAGGATGGCTAACCTGGAGTCCCTTTTTTAGACTGTCTTGTAGGTTTGATACCATGCTTATCCTGCGTGATGGTCATCTCTAGCTTGTTTAATGACAGGTTTCAGAGTAACAGCCGTGTTAGTCTGTATTCGCATCCGATGAAGTGAGCTGTAGCTCACGAAAGCTTATGCTCAGATAAATTGGTTAGTCTCTAAGGTGCCACAAGTACTCCTTTTCTTCTAGCTTGCTTGTGCTGCCACCTTTCTATTTCACCCTGATGTCTGGGATGGACAGTTGGAATCTTTTGATCTCCATCTTCTGTCCCTTGTCGGAGAGAGAGATCTCAGAGTTTTCTGATTGAATAACAGCAGAAAGGAAAAGGATATCACTCAACATATCCACATTAGACTTACATAGTACTTTGATCAATGTACAACAATAGTAGAACAATTTTTTAATCTGTGAGCACTTTCCTCACTGTTGTCTTCTAATCTGTTGATGTGCATCAGTCCACCAGCTTTTCTAAATGACTACATCTTTTTTGAGCAGTGTATCTTAAATTATAGTGGTTCTGCTTTTCTCTGTGCCCAGAACATACCATGTCTAGGTGGATATTCAATTCCAGCCCATAGTTGCAAACCCTGAAGTATGGTTTAGAGCAGTGGTTCTCAAACTGGGGGTTGTGAGTGACCCCCTGAGGACCCCCAGTGACCCCCTGATGCAATCCATCAGCATCCACACCTAAGCCCCACTTCGCCTCCAGCATTTACAATAGTGTTAAATGTGTAAAAAAAAAAAAAAAAAAAAAAAGTGTTCTTAATTTATAAGGGGAGGGGGGTCACGCTCAGAGGCTTGCTGTGTGAAAGGGAGTCACCAATCGAAAAGTTTGAGAACCACTGGTATAGAGTTTTTTCCTATTTTGTGTGTCACACTGAGTTAAGATGATGTTCCCCTCTTTCCATAGGTTGTGAGAGAACCTTTATCACAGTGAGTGCATTATTTTCTCATAATCGAGCCCACTTCAGAGAGCAAGAACAGTTCTCCTGCTCTTTCCCTGGTTGTAGCAAGCAATATGACAAAGCCTGCCGACTGAAAATCCACATGAGAAGTCACACAGGTATTCATCAGGATAGTTCATAAATTGGGACAGCTGAATGCATAAAGAAATAGTGGGTCAGATGCAGACTCAAGCTTTAGCCATTTATAAAAGCAGTCTTTACAAACCTAACGCCAATAAGAATTTTTTTAAAATGTCAATAGAAACACCCCTGAAATGTTTGTGACCAAGAGTTGGAAGAGTGAGAATCTGAAAATGACTCTAAACAACTGTCCGTGACTTATAAGTGACAGCCAGCTTCATCTTGTCAAGTTAAAAAAGAAACTTAAGTTAAAAGTAGTTCTATGCCTTTCCCTCTGTCTTCTGCCATTTTTTGTGGCTTAACAGTCTTTTTCTCTGTTGTTACTGTGTGAAAGATTATGGAAACAGGAGGAAATTGACTATAGATCAAGTGCTATCACTTGCATAGAGCAAACTGCAAGAGTAGAGAAATATTTTACTGATTTTAAGTGTTTACAACAATAGTTGGTAAAAACCTCTTCAAGGAGAAGTGGATTTTATTGACTTTTTAAGTGGACTGCGTTTTAGTTTGGACAACAAAACATAACTGAGAGAAATGGGTGAAAAACAAACCCACACAAACTGCTACATAAACAGTGAGAAGCAAATTGGGTTTTAAAAAATCTGGTTGTCCAAATTAATATAGGGCCGTCTTCTGCAGTTGGATCTATGTAGGTGGATCCATGCACCCACATGGAGTGCCTTCGGGTTCCATGGGAGCTTAGGGGTCTGCCCATGCAGATCCAATTGCCGGATATGGCCAGTAGATACGGAAACTTGTTTGATAACTGTAAAATGATATTTTAGTTTCTTTAACTTTTTAAAGTAACTGAGGGTATGTCAACACGGGGGGGGAAAAAAGACATTGCAGTGAGTCTCAGAGCCTAAGTCAACTGACTTGGGCTTGCGCTACAGAGCTAAAAATAGCCATGTGGACATTTCTGCTTGGCAGTGAAACCCGAGGAGGGTTTCCGAGCCCAGGCTCCAGCCAGAGCGGGAATGTCTGCACTGCTGTTTTTAGCCCCTACAGTATGAGCCTGAGTCCGGGGACCCAGGCTTGGAGACTCATTGTTGCGGGGGGGAGGGGAGGATTGGGTTGCAGTGTAGATATCCCTTAAACTTCTCTGAGACTTCACAATATCAGCGTGTATTTTTGTTACTGTATGATTAAATGTGACTTTTTTTTTTTTTAGGTGAAAGGCCTTTTATCTGTGATTCTGAAGGTTGTGGCTGGTCTTTCACCAGCATGTCCAAGCTACTAAGACATAAAAGGTAAACAAACAAAAAGTAGTTATGCTTAAAAACAAAACCACACCAAAACCCAACACATGGCTTACTTGTCAGATCTTCGCATTGGCTAAACGTGTTTTAATGCAGATAATTGTTTTAAGAGTGAATTTTAAAATCAGAGTGGTTGTAATTGATGCTAGAAATGAGAACGTAGTGAACTTAAGTTTGGGAATAGTAATCTCCCTTTTTTTGTAGGAAACATGAAGATGACAGGAGGTTTACATGTCCAATAGAAGGCTGTGGGAAATCCTTCACAAGAGCAGAACACTTGAAAGGCCACAGTATAACTCACCTAGGCACAAAACCATTTGAATGTCCAGTGGAAGGTACGGTTTGTTTGTGGTCCTGTGTGCTGTTACTAGAGCACATGAGGCTTTGGTAGGTGCAGTGTCCTGCCCAATTAAGGCTCAGTGAAGGAGTGGAACTTTGGGTATTTCAAGTCATATTATACTTTTTTTAAACCTCTTTATAGCTTATTTTTTAAAGAACATCTAATTGAATAAATCATATTGTCCCAGACGTGAAGGAGGAAGGGGAAATGGCTAGCAGATCATTGTCACTTGATTTTTCTTATCAGTTAGTGACTAAAGGAAATCGACTTTAGATTTAAGACTGTGATACTGTCCAGATACTATATTTATCTTTTCAGCTAACTAATTGTACCCTAGGGATAAACTGCTTGTGAAAAATTATTTTGATGTGTGGCTGCAGGAGGGAAGAATCACAAGCAATGTTAAAATGAAGATGTCTGCTCAGCATCTGATTGCTGTTCAGATAATCTAATAGGCTGGTTGGTCATATTTAACATGGATAGAAAGTCATGCAGAAGAGTTATAATGGCCTTTTTCTATAACTCTGTAGTACATTTACCCTCCAGTACTTCTGGTCACCTTGGGTTGCCTCTTCCAGCAAAAAGGTCTCTGTAGAACTACAAATATCCATTAAGGGATAATTAAGTGGCTAAAGGTATATGGGGAGCTTACAGATAAGACCCATGGTTTTAAAATGAATACAAGCAAAAGATTTGTGGATCCATCTGCTGCAGGAAATCATTGAGGCACAATCTCTAGTGGGATTTTTAAAAGGGTTTAGATTATAAGTGTGCTATAAATAGACCCAAGACCATGTACCCAACTTCCTGGCTGAACAAGGAACGTTGATACTTACACTTCATGGCATAAAACAAAGTGGTTTTTGCCCTGTGGTTGTCAGGAAGCATTTCCTCCTCATGGTTTCACCAGTGGCCATTATCAAATGCTTCTATTTAAGGTGCCTTTGTGGTACTTTTCACTAAATCATTTGGGTTTTTTGCTGCTCTTGGAAGCAGGATGCTGCACTAGATGCATCAGCGGTCTGCTCTGGTATGGCATTTCTTCTGCTCCTTTGAAACTCTGTGCTTCTTTGCTTTGTGCTGCTTTCTTCAACTTCCTGTATTTATGTATGGCACCAGTGCTCAAGTACTGCAAGTTAACTAACTAGAACATTTTATTTATGTGACTTTGAGCTGTTTACTAGGGAATTCTAAATACTAATTTTAAGTTAAAACTAAGAAAGATTCTGTAATATGCTGTGTGTCATGTTGCAGGTTGTTGTGCAAAATTCTCTGCACGCAGCAGTTTGTATATTCACTCCAAGAAACATCTTCAAGATGTGGATTCATCGAAGACCCGTTGCCCAGTGTCCAGTTGTAATAAATTGTTCACTTCCAAGCATAGTATGAAGACTCATATGGTCAAACAGCACAACTTCAGTCCAGGTATAATATTTTAGCCTCAAAATATGGGTGGGGCAAAGGGAAGCCTAAACACTATGTATATCAGGCAAAAACTGTGGGTAAAATCCTGGCCTCATTGAAGTCGACAGCAAGACTCTGACTTCAGTGGGGCCAGGATTTTTTCTTTCTATGTACATAATATAAAATCTATAGGGGGAGCTGCGACTAGGATTTGGCTTGTGGTTTTCAGAAGTCAATAACATCTTGAATTAATTAGATCTTGCTCTTGAAGGTTTTTCAAAATATTCTTTCTAGAACCTGATGAGGACTTAAAACCAAAATACTCTTATGTCCTAATTTGTAGCATGGACCGTATTGAGGGTATTTTGGAGAGTATAAGTGTATGTAGAAATTCCTGTGCTGAAAGGAGCTATGTTGTCCAGCAGTATGAACAAATAATGTTACTGTATAATTGTTTGCTGGATATGAGATTCTTCATCACAGTGGAACATTAGTAAACGTTGTTAAAGTAATTTTGTCTTTCAGTGATGTGGCAAACTTAAAAATTCATCCTACTTTTATCTAGACAACTAACTGACACGCACTAAGACAGAGCTCAAAGTCCCACCTTGGTAGCATAGTGAATAGGAAAGAGAGTGAAAATTTTTTCAATGTTCTAAATATGTATACACAGATGAGACACTTCTGTACAATATTTTTGGATTTTTGATAAGGCTGGGAGGAGGATACATTACAAAGGAAACTAATACTTGATTAAAACAATTTTTCTTCTGATTGGGAAATCTTAACATTTACTATAAAGGTGAATTTGTTTTCCTTTGTAATTCTGGTTTAGAAAAGTGGGTTTTATTTGGGAAATATTTTTAGCCTATAATTTTCAGGATACTCTGTCTTCAGACGTTTGCATGCAGTGTGTTTTCTTCCCTATTAAATTCTCATGTGTCTGGTACAAGTGTGTTGCTTCTAAACACCACAGTTTCTGAGGTCAGTAATGTTGCTTCATTTATTTGTAGTGCATGTAAACTTAAGAGTGCATCTTGCCTGTTCTGGAAAAAGTATCAGTATGTTGTATTAGTAATTAGGGCTTCTGTGTGTTCCCACTTTTGAGTGTTGCACCCCTTCAGCCACAGGTAGTGGCACACAACCTCCTTTTGTTTATCATTCGTCTGTTGCATTTTCAACAAGTTTAATACATGTATTGTATTTCAGATCTCTTAACCCAGCTTGAAGCAACCAGTTCCCTCACACCTAGTAGTGAACTCACCAGTCCAGGACAAAGTGACCTCAGCAACATAGACCTTGTGTCCCTTTTCTCCAATGTGTCTGGTAACAATTCTGGGATTGCAACAGATATGGCTTTAGTAAACTCTGGAATTGTCACCATAGACGTTGCTTCAGTAGGTTCTACTCTTGGTGGAAACCTTTCTGTCAGTAGCAATTCCCTAGGTCAAACAGTTGACCCTTTGATATTGGTGACAAGTAGTGATATTCCACATAGCCTGGACAGTTCTCTCTTGATGGGAACCACTGCTACAGTTTTACAGCAAAGTACTTCAAATCTGGATGATGTACAGACTGTAAATGCAGAAGCCTTAGGTTCGCTAGCATCTTTATCAGTGAAGAATTCCAGTCAAGACCTGCATGGTTTGACATCCAGCAATAATCTAACGATAGACACTACCACTTTGACCCCTTCCAGCAGCCTTGGTGGAAACAATGGACCTGAGTTACTGACACCAACTAAAGCTGAACGAAACTTGCTTCCTAGCTCGGATGTTGTTGGTCAACAGGAAGGCAGTAAAGTGGTGACACAGTTTGTGTTCTCCAACCCTCCAGGAAGCTACAGTGCTCAGAAAGAAATGGATCTTAGCACAGTGACTTGCAGCTCATTTTTGGTATGCAGTAACTATATTCAGTTGTCCCCAGATGACTGAAGCATCTTAACTTTGAGGATACTCCAGTGCTGCTTGCAACTTATGAGCAGACCTTTCATATTGATTTACCCAATTACATGGGTTTTTTTCATGAAGGATGTAGAACTCTGTATTGACTAAATATGTTGTTAGACATGGATTCAACATGGTGAAAATTTCTTTTAAAAGGCCTGAATTGTGAGGGTGGGGGAGGGAGGACCGTGCTCAAAGTTTAAAAAAAATAAAAAAAAATTCAAAATTAACCCCCCAAGGGTGAAGTGGGACTAACAAGAAAGCATAAGGAGGGGACTATACGGTATGTCCTGTGTGTATTAGTTTCAGGGAAGGGTTTGGGCATGGAAAGTAACTGAAATTGTTAGTCTCAGTCTTCGTTCCCATAACTCTATCTTTAATACTGCTTCCGGAAAACCATTCCCTTCCCCTTTCCAGTACTGTGTAAAGATAAATGTTTGTTTTCAGTATAAAATGTTTCCTTTTATCACAGCATGACCTTCCTGAAAATGCAGATAAACGTGGAAGTGTATTTAACCTTAGATGACAGATACATGCAGGGACCCATCAGAATTTTGATTGCTACTGTTTGAGAAACTTACTAATTTTAAATCCTAACCAAAGATGAATATACAGGATAACATAAAAGATTATGAGCAACCAGCAATTTGTTAGTCGGCTTCGTTAGCTTAATTGGTTGTTTCAAACATGTATAAAACATATCTCTTGTTTGATTAGGAGAGTGGTGGATCTGCAAGGACAGACTACAGAGCCATTCAGCTAGCCAAGAAAAGAAAACAGAAAGGGAATGGGAGCAGCACAGGTGAGGAGGCATTTTCCTTGCGGAATCTAGTAACATGCAATGAAATGGGAGCATATCTCTTTCAAATAGATAAACTTATTTTAATCAGCAACAAAGTCAGAGTGAGGGGTGCTTTTTTTTGAGGATAGTTAAGATGGTCGTCTTGCATGGAGTTTCAAATTCACTGAGAGTTTAAAAAACCCACACTTTAGTTTTCCCTTTCTGTTAAAGGGACCCTGGTAGGTTAAAGTTATATTTAAACTCCCCCTTCCCTCGCCCTCAATATCATTTACTTAATCTACTCGTAGGATTATCCTTAATGTATTAAAACCAAAATAATTTAAAAAATCTAATTTGCTATTTGTGCTTTTTGTCCACTCTTGGGATTTCATTTTACTCAGCATGGACAATGAATGAAAACAGACTAGTCAGTTTCACTTCTAGGTCGGGCACTAGCACAGTGCTGCAGTGTTAATTTGCAAGCGCTGTAGGGGGAATTTATTTGACTTTTTTTTTTTTTTCTTTTTTAATTGAAACCTTTCTGTTAACCTTGAGTCTGATGTAGCAGATTTTTATAAAACACAAACATTGGGCCATAGTTTACATAACTAGCCCATCTGTTTTTCTCCCCTTAAACTACAGTGGAACTCATAGCTGTCTGTTGATGTGCACTAAACTTTGCTTTGTTAGGTCAAATGTGTTCCATGGCTTGCTAAACTTGCCTAGAAAAAATAACGAAACAACAAGAGACAGCTATTTGAGTTGCAGCTGCCCGCAAGGGGAGAGGAACATTGCACTAAACAATTTTTTTCCTTACGTTTCTTGTTGCCTCCTATCTCCGAAAATCAAGGTGACAGTTGTTTTTAGTTATGTCTTGAGGTAAGCAAAGGATTACACTTCCAAATTAAACATTATCATATCTCTTGCTTTATAGCACTATGCATGTATGCACTTCTTTTTAAAAATTCTTTCTTGTCTAGGAAATAGAGGACTATCCTTCTTTTTGTCTGTTTATGAAGTGATCTGTAATTATGGCAGCTTGTCCAAAATGCATGCTTGGTGATATCCTAGATTGAAAGGACACTTGATTTGAATTTGCCCCTGTTCTATAAAACAGAGCTAGAAAATTCCCAGTTTCCTTCTTAAACAAGATTCCTTGTATCATGTCTAACGTGTCACATACCAGTAACTTAGTGACAGCCATTTACTTTCAGAGCCAATTAATCCGCTCTTCTTTTTGCTGGTATAGAGTAATAAAAACTTCTATATAGTATTTCAAACGAGTCTTGCATTTTAAAATGCATGAACAGAATTTAAATGGACACTCAAAAGTTGATAGTCCTAGTTTAAAAATATTTACCTGTAACATTTGAAATAAAAAACAAAAAAACACTTGATAATTGAAAAGATCTAATGTGTATTATCCTCAAATTATGCTTTTTAATTTTCTTTTGGCATCTTATTCAGCATGAACAATGAAGATATTAGTGTTGCTCTTAATCATCGTATTGTTCTCCTGGGTAATATATGATGTCTATATTGAGAAATATGGAGGGAAATATTTAAATCCAATTTAAATTTAAACAGAAAAAAATGAAAATATAGACTACATAAAAGTTTATAATCTCTACCTTTGGGCCTATCTACTTTAATGGCCTTAGTTGGTTAATAGTAAAAGGAGACAAAGTAACTAGAGGCAAGGGAGAAAAGATGTTTTCAGGTTAAATCTGACAAATCCAAAGGAGAAACTTACCAAAGAATCAGACATTCCAACATAATTAATAAAATAACTTTATTTCAGCAGCATCAAATTCTGGCCAGAGGAAAAGCAAAGGAGGTAAAGTGAGTCCTACCAGCTTCTCATCTACCGGTCATGGCAATCGATTGTGTGGCAACATTATTTTGCCAAATGGAGGCCTAACAATAAGGGATCCAGCCACTGGCGCACAGTATGTGCAAATTCAGCTACTTCAAGTAAGAATACGTGAATAAAACATACGATCTACCCAGTTCTCTAATGATTTGCCAGTTCACGTAGAAGAATCTGACTGTCCTTTCAAACCCGATATAGTCTTCTCCTATATTAATATTGTGATTGTTGCATGATACCAAGGTACTTGGTGAGTAATGTATTGCGGATCTGTTTTTAAGGCTGTTTCCCAAAAGGAGCATTTTTCTCTCCTCAGGGTGAGAGTCCCTTCACACACTTATCGCCAATAATAGAAATGTTTTTCCAAGCATCTTAAAAATAATTACAAAAGTAACTGGAGTGAAGAAGGCTGGTTCAAATGGTTTCCTTAGAGAGCCACTTTATGGGGGTCCTTATACCCCACCCTTAGTTGATAATGAAAAATGAATGCTATAGTATAAACTAAAACCCTTCTGTAAATATTCCCCTTATTCATGCACATGTTGGGGGGTGGGGAGGAGGTTTAGACACTGCTAAGGTGATGGGGAGACTGAGAGTTGTGAAGTGGCATGGCGGAAGCCTTGGGGGCAGCACTGAAAAGCCACAGGAGTAGCTGCACTGGAGAGGGGCCTTGAGGAAACACTGTTCAGGAATGAGAACAGCCCCAGGAGTGCGAGCTAGAAAGGAAAGATCCTGCCCTGCCCTATATGCTGTAATAACACACACAAATTACATTATTCTTCGAGTGCTTGCTCATATTGACGGCAGTGAACGTATGACCCTGGCGCCTCCTCAGTTCCTTCTTACTGCCATGGACGGTCGTTGGAACTGCAGTGGCTTGCTATTGCAAGTGCTCCTCGTTTCTTCTAGTAGTTTAGTTCGGTAGCATTAATAGTTGTTAGTTTATAGTAGTTAGTGTAGGAGTGGGGGTTCTCCCCAGCCCAAATTTCCTGTTCCGCTTGGGGCATGCCTCAATGCCAGGGTTTTAAACCCTGCAGATTCTGCCATAAGCCCCCACAACTCTTGTCTTAAGTGTCTGTGGGAGGTGCACCAAACTGACGGGGTGCAAGAACTTTCAGGGGTTTTGTCCCAGGATGAAAAAGGAGTGAGACTTTCGCCTGAAACAGCTGCTGATGGGGGCGGCCCTTCGTCCCCAGTCAGCTTTGTCACAACAGGATCCGGAGCCGAGCTACTCCATGCGGTGCACTCTGGGCTCCGTATGAGAAGCGGTGCCAAGGAAGGACGCTAGGCATAGAGACCTGAGGCCGGCAGAAGGCGGTGCGGCACTGCTCCCATTCCCCAGTACCACAGAAGTGGCACTGCAGGCAGGACGGGTTGATTTCTGGCGCTGAGGACAGCCACCTTGGAAAGCGCCACTGGTGTGCGTCCTGGGTAGGAGCACCCGGCACCAGCAGCCCAGGAGATGACACCATTGACTTCAGCCCCGCAAGGGGGGCAATCAAGTCTGGTGCTTGTGGACTCTGGGCCAGGTGGTGGAGGACATTGAGTTGCCGGGCACCTTCGAGGCCGCAAGGGACTTAAGTGCCATGATGGCGCCACAGTCCCTGGCCGGTCGGGAGAAGCCTCTGGTACTGCAACGCGTGGCACCGTCTCAAGGCAAGCCCACGATGTTGATGCAATCAGCTGCATCTCCGTGGCACCGCTCTGACTTGTGGCACCGGTCCCCAGCGTGGCACCCTTGTCCTGGCACCACTTGACCTCTCGCCGGCACTCCACCTCGTGGCACCACTCTCCAGATTCCTGGGACCAGTCACAGGTACAGCTCTGATCAGCACCACCCTGGCCTTCATGTTCCAGGTCTTTGTCTTCTGAGGTGGAGTCCAGGCATACCAGACACAAACCCGATTGTAGGCATCGGGATGTGGGTGCAGGGCCATAGCAAGTGCAGTGACAAGTGCTTGCACAGTGGCCATTCTGGACCCTGTGGGCATACCACCGGACCCAGGGCACCCTCCCCTAGGGGTTCTGAGGAGACACTGGTGCAGACCACCCCGCCACTCCCGGAGCCTGCTCCCACCACCAGCATGGACCCTGGGGCGGTCAGTGTGGAAGGAGAGGCTGTGCAGGGTGTCCCCAGAGTCCCATGGGGGCCCTGTACCCTCACTGGCGTCATCGTCGTTGTTCCCATATGAAGTGGTTGCAGGGACCTCTGGCTAAGGACCGCCCCCTATAGACATTCGGTCCCACTAGGATCTGCCACATAGGGTAGCGTGCAACATGGGCCTGCAGGCTAAGGAGGTGGTGGAGACGGAGGACCGGAGGGTGGATATCCTGGCCCTGGAAGGTCCATCGAGGGTGGCTCTGCCCCTTATCAAAACTATACAGGCCAACACAAAGACCCTGTGGCAGACCCTTGCCTCCATTCCTCCGACTGCAAAGGGAGTCAAGAGGAGGTATATTGTCCCTGCTAAGGGATATGAATATCTTGACATACACCCGCAGCCCTGCTCATTGGTGGTGGCCGTGGTAAACAAGCGTGAGAAACTGGCAGCAGGGTCCTACCCCTAAATCCAAGGACTAAGTGGCTGGACCTGTTCGGCCAAAAGGTCTACTCGACTGGGGGACTCCAACTCAGGATTGCCAACCAACAGGCAATCCTAAGCAGATACAACTTCAATTCCTGGAAGTCCATGTTAAAGTTCAAAGAACTAGTGCTGCGGAGTCCAGGGAGGAGTTTGGGACAATTGTTGAAGAGGGCAAGGCAGTGGCACGGACTTCTTTACATGCTTCACTGGCGCTGCATACTCAGCGGTGCGTAGCTTGTCCTCTGGGATTGCCATGAAGGCGAAGCACCCGAGGTGCAACATACCCTGCAGGACCTGTCATTTGATGGGGCAGGCCTGTTTGCAGAGCAAACTGACTCCAGGCTGCATAGCCTTAAAGATTCCAGGGCTATGCTGAAATCGCTGGGGGTGCATACCCTGACCACCCAGAGAAAGCACTTTAAGCCGCAGCCTGTACAGCATCCCTGTCCTCCATGTCCTAGGGAGGACTTCTCTAGGAAGCGTGGCAGGAACGGCGGGCATAAGCCTTCCCAGCCCCCATCCAACCAGGGCCAGGCATGTGCTTCTTCAGGCTCTAAGCAGGCCTTTTGAAAGTGCGCCTGGGGGCAACATACCAGCTAACAGACCAGGTCCGCAGCCCTGTTTCCTGCCCCTTCTATCCCACTTCTACCATGCTTGGTCACAAATAACATCAGATCGCTGGGTCCTTCACACGGTAGAAGTGAGATATTCTGCCTGCCCCCACCCCCTTCCCCGTCCCTCTTCAGGGACCCTTCTCTCAAGCATCTCCTCAGTCAGGAGGTCCAAACTCTCCTCACCGCAGGGGCAGTGGAGGAGGTTCTTCAGGAGCTATGGGGCAAGGGATTCTACTCCCGTCATTTCCTAATCCCCAAAGCAAAGGGGGGGGTCTCAGACCCATCCTTGATCTGCAAGGCCTCAGTTGCTTCATGAAAAAGCTGAAGTTTTGCATGGTCTCCCTGAACACAATTAGCCCTTCTCTGAATCTGGGAGGCTGGTATGCCGTCCTTGACCTCAAGGATGTGTACTTCCACATATTGATACGACCCGCCCACAGACGCTTCCTCAGGTTTGTGGTCTGTCACAAACATTACCAATTTACAGCCCTCCCATTTGACCTGTCCACAGCCCCCCGAGTGTTCACCAACTGCATGTCAGTCATGGCCACCTTCCTCCATTGGAGGCAGCTACAAGTGTATCCTTACCTTGACGACTGGCTGCTCTGGGGGACGCTCCAGGGACCAGGTGGATGCACAGGTCCATTTCGTGAGATCCACCTTCGACAGGCTGGGGCTTCTCCTCTAAGAGAGCAAGTCAACCCTGGTCAACTCAAGTCAACTCAAAGGATAGAGTTTATCATGGAGTGCTGGCCTCGAACTGGGCCAGGGCGTTCCCGCCGGAGGCTTGCTTCTAAGCAATGACTGACATCGTACAAAGCCTCAGACAGTACCCCACCACCACAACAAGGGTCTGCCTGAGGTTACTTGGTCACATGGCGTCTTGCACATGCATGGTACAGCATGCCAGGATGCGACCCAGACCTCTGCGGGCTTGGCTCGCATCAGCCGAACGCCTGGGGCGCGACAGTCTGGATTCTGGTTACTGTCCCGGTGCAGGACCTCGAGTCCCTACGCTGGTGTCTCAACCCGCAGACAGTGTGTAAGGGAGTCCCCTTCCACAAACCTCAACCCTCTCCGTCCCTGGTAACGGACGTGTCAGCGCTGGGTTGGGGCACGCACCTGGGAAACCTTTAGACGCAGGGCCTATGGTCCCAAGACGAACTCTCCACATCAACCTCAAGGAGCTGAGAGCGGTCCAACAAGCATGCCAAACCTTCCAAGCTCATCTACAGGGACAGTGTGTGGGAGTCATGACAGACAACAAAACTGAGATGTTTTACATAAACAAACAGAGTGGAGCCCATTCCTCTCCACTGTGTCAGGAAGCCCTTCCAACTATGGGAGTTCTGCATAGCCCACTCCATTCACCTGGAAGCGTCTTACCTCCCAGGTTCCCAGAATGAGCTGGAGGAGTACCTCAGCATATCCTTCTACAACCATGAGTGGTCTGTCCGGCCAGACGTGATGCACAGTATTTTCGGGAGCTCCTCACCTCTGGAAATCAACCTCCTTGCCGCATGAAGCAACAGAAAGTGCCTGCAATTCTGTTCTTTCCAGAACCACAGCCCAGGCTCTCTGACACATTTCTCCTCCCCTGGACGGAACACTTTGCTCTGAGTTTCCTCCGTTCCCACTCATGCACAAGGTCCTGCTCAAAGTCCGCAGAGACAAGGCAGCGGTCATGCTGGTGGCACCAGTGTGGCCTTGTCAATGCTCGTACAGCTGGAGCTGTCAGTGGATGCCCTGATTGCATTGCCCCTGGTCCTGGACGTGGTTACCCAGGACCACGGTCACCTTTACCACCCTGACCTCCAGTCCCTTCACCTCATGTCTTAGAAGCTTCATGGCTAAACCCCATGGAACTCGTGCTCCAAGCAGGTTAGGGAGGTCTTGCTTGGTAGCAGGAAACCTTCCACCGGGGCCATCTACCTGGCCAAGTAGAAAAGGTTTGCAATCTCATGTGTTCAGAGCCGCACACCCCCACTGCAGGTGCCCAAACCGCTTATTCTGGAATACCTACTGCACTTGAAACAGCAGAGTCTGGCAGCATCATCCATCAAGGTGCGCCTGGCAGCTATCTCTGAATTCCATCTGGGAGCGGCTGGGCGCTCCATCTTTGCCAACCCCTTGGTTGGCTGTTTCCTCAATGTCCTGGAGTGATTGTACCTGCAGGTTAGACAGCAGATCCTGGCGTGGGACCTCAACCTGGTCCTTTCCAAGCTGATGGGTTCCCCGCTTGAACTGCTGACAACTTGTTCGCTCCTATACTTGTCATGGAAGGTGGCCTTCCTAGTCACCATTATTCGGCGAGGAGGGCTTCGGCGCTGAAGGCCCTCGCCTCCAACCCTCTTTACACAGTTTTCTTCAGGACACGGTGCAGCTTAGGCCTCACCTGGCCTTTTTTCCAAAGGTTGTGTCCCAATTCTACTCCAACCAGGACACTTTTCTACCTGTCTTTTACCCTAAGCCTCATGCGAGTAGCCAGGAATGGAAACTTCACACACTGGACGTTCAACGGGCGCTAGCCTTTTACATCGAGTGCACGAAGCCGTTTCATAAGTCGCACCAGCTGTTCATGGCAGTGGCAGATCGGATGAAAGGGCTCCCGGTCTCATCTCAGAGGATTTCGTTGTGTATCCCATCCTGCATCCGGATGTGCTACGAGCTAGCTAAAGTCCCTGCTCTGGTGCTAATGGCGCATTCCACAAGGGCGCAGGCCTGGGTCTCTATACATGAAATCTGCAGGGCAGCAATGTGGTCCTTTGTTCACACCTTTGTTTCTCATTACACCATCACCCAGCATGCCAGAGATAATACAGCATTCGGCAGAGCGGTGCTTCACTCAGCAATTCCATAACTCGGACCCCACCACCGAGGTAAGGGTTGGAAGTCACCTAATTTGGAATTGATATGAGCAGGCACCCGAAGAAAAAAAAGGTTACTTACCTTCTCGTAACTTGTTCAAGATGTGTTGCTCATATCCATTCCAAACCCACCAACCTTTCCTCAGTTGGAGTAGCTGGCCAGAAGGAACTGAGGAGGCGCCAGGTCGGCAGGGTCATATATTCACCACCATAGAGGCGCCACTCGAGGGGGCTCCGCAGCTGACCTGACGAGTGCTGCTAGGGGAAAAACTTTCCAGCGACTGTGCACGCACCTAATTGGAGTGGATATGAGCAACACATCTCGAAGAACAACAGTTACGAGAAGGTAAGTAACCATTTTCGATAAGAATATTAAGGCTGCCTGTGAGAAAACTAATAATTCTGTCTTCAGAGCAGGGTTTGATTGATGTGCTGTAAGTGAGGCATTGAGCCATGCACTGAACCATGAGGAGAAAACAATATTGAATAGCTGCTCGCTAAGTGAACACTGTCTTTTCTATTCACTGAATGAGGCTGGGGTTCTGTGGGGGAAAAATACTATGTGCTCATGGCACTGGGGGGGAGGGGGTGGAGGAGGAGGTGTTTCAAAATAAGCTGCACAGGGAACCTTAATCCTGGCAGTTTGTAATTTTTGAATGTCTGACTTTGCAGCCTTAATGTTCTTTTCATGTAACTTTTATGTGCAACTTCCCGGAGCTTTTTTTAAAAAAGCAGACTGAAAAACCAGATTCCATCATGTCATCCTAGTGATGCTGGTCATCAGCAGCACTGTTGGTACCTTTAGATCCACGCCACAGACCTCTACCACTTAAAATAACAGACTGATAGCAGTAGTAGATTGTAATCATCTTCATGGATCAGCACTGGGTGGGATGAGACACGTTGCCTGAGGGCTTCACAGATGTTTGCTAGCAGCAGACTAATGGTGAGACTTGGAAGTCTTGGATTCCATTCAAGGCTCTGGAGGGGAGTGCTCTCTAGTGAGCACAGAGCCTTCTGCTAGGTTCTCCCAAGCTTGACCTCTTCTTGCCTCTTCCTCTCTAAACTGTCTCTGTCCCAGTCCCATTCTTCTCACCTTAGGTGGCTTAGGTGGTTTTCTCCTCCATGCTGCTAGTGCATCAGCAGGGAGGACATTGAAAGCAGAGAAGAGACATGAATTCAGCCTACAGAAGCTAGAACTACAGTTGCAGGGAAGACCCCATTCAGCACTTTGCGGGGCTGGAGCGTGCTTACTGTGGATGGAGTCCTCGCAAAATGAAAATGTGAATCTCTACTGAGCATTTGTGAATTGAGAGTCTTAAAAGGTCAAATTTAGACAGATTTTCATAGGAACGGCAAAAGTCATATGCCACATGCACAAGGCCCCTGCCTTACCTAACTTCAGGGACCTGCTCCTAAGCTCAGGGGGCACTGGAGCTCTTCAAAGCAAAGGTTGCCAACATACTTTTTAACATGGGCAAAGCAAAGTATTTTTCCCTGGTCTCAATTTTGGAAACAGCCGAACCCTTTGGCCTTATTTTCTCCATCCGTTGTGGCGCGCTGCCCCCCCCTCCCCCCCCCAATATTCAGTATGGAAAATTTCTGCCCAAATGGTTAAAGTTTGGCAGTTATAAGCAGTTGAAAAGACAGGGTCTTCTAACAGGAAATGTCAGGCAAGCTTCCACCCTACATGCTGCTATCTCACTGGGGAGCAGTAAGCTGTTGGCCAGACCTGGAGGTGTTTGGTTTCCAGAGGCCGTTCAGCTCACCTACCCTTAGTATGGGGTGAGCCACGTGCAGAGCTTTTCCTCTTTTCCCCCCATCATGTGGGTTGCCCCAGGACCACCACTTTGGTAGCACAATGGCCTTGAAGTGAACGCATAGCTTTTGTAGTAAAGTTCTTGAGAATCTGCAGTTCCCACATGTGACTGAGTACTAGGGGGGATTGGTTCACCTTCCATGAAACCACTGGAAACATTTCTTAGGCCTCATCAGCCTTCAAAGCTGGGGTGCCTTAGGACACTACCCTTTGTAAGGTCTTAGCCAGTAAGGCACTCTTCACCTTTCCTGATTTTTTTTGTAGTGGTGAGAGTGAAGCTTGCTATGTGATAGGAGATACTTGGAAATCTTATGTTTGCATTATGTTTTTCCCTTCACAGGATGATCCCCCAGGAGAGGGAGACTTGCCCTTTCAGCTCAGCTCTCAATCTTCCTCATCACATTCTCAACTTACAGTGGACTTACCTGTTCATATCCTTCAGGTACAGCACCTTAGAACTCTGATTTTGGTTGTCAAGTTAGATACAATGAAAACAATTTTGCACCGACGCTTTCACTGTCCTGCACTACAGAAGTACTCTACTTTCAGACCAAAGTCTAATTTCACAGTCTCTAGCTCTGTGACCACAAGAGGTTTGCCATTTTTTTCCCTAAGTGCCCCCATTTTTTGTTTTGCCCCAAAGGGTAACATCAAGAAAGACGTTCCGTGGCTGTTATGATAGGTGGCCGGGAAGACTGGGAGCCAGACTTTCAAAAGCGCTCTGCACTTACGGTTGTGGGGCTGGATTTTCAAAAAACCTCTGCTCAGATTTAGGCACCCTAAATATGATGTGACCAGATCTTCAAAAGTACTCTGTACCCAGCCGCTTCTGTTGGTAATAGCGGGGCTGTTGCTTGCCAACTGCTCCTGAAAACATGACTACTTAATAGGTGCCTGAGTGGAAGCTCTGCTGGATGCTGAGTGTCAAATCCCCAAACAAGTACAGATTGAGCCCAAGTGATAGTTCCCAAAAGGAAAGTGAAGACATTTGTAGATCCTACTCTTCCATAGTGACTGGGATTCAAATAACTCCAGCAGCAACAGGGAGTGATATTTTTAAACAGACACAATCTAATGGCAACTACCAGAAACATAAAACCCCTTTAACAACTTGGGCTACTACCAGAGAAGTACCTTTAGTGGCAGCTGGGACATGGAAAATATCCCTGCATTAGTAAAAGTGTGCAAGAAAACCACTGAAGGGAAGGGAACTCTCTTCTACCCTGCGCTCTGAAAATCACCTTTGGATAGCAGTGTGGGTCTAAATTCATTCGTTTTTTGGAATATTTCTTACCACTGTACTGCAGTGAATTTCCACCAAATGCCACTTGCATCCCAAAAGCATCATGTGCAAAGACAGCTGAAAACTGTCAGGATACTCCTAATATCTACTATTCTAACAAGCTGTTTGTCTGTGAACATGGACAGCTCCATAACAGAGAACCAAGTGCTAACATCTTCGTGGAGAGAAATAGATCACTTTTTTTTATGACTGCTATGGAGCTTTTCATTTGTCAAGTTAATTGCAACATAGTATTTGAGCCAAATATTAATGCCTTTTCCTGTAGAAAAAAAAGTGGTTTATATACCTTCTTCCGAGAAGTATTCATGTCTTGAACAACCCTATAATAAATTGGTGGGTTCAGAAGGGGAGTTGGATTATTTCAAATTCTGAAGGGTTAACCTGAAGGGAAACAATATTTTTTAAATGGTCAATTATTTTGTTTCTTTTGTTAGCAATAGTCAGGATCCATCCCTACCCCATCAGCATTTTAATGAAATGCTGTTGGCAATCCACCTAGATCAGTGTGCAACCCAAGAGTGGGACAACTTTAAATTTACTGTGAACAGTGCATTTGGTTTCTTTGCATAATCTTGAATTAAGTTTGAAGATAAAGAAATATTACAAAAAAGGGAATGTGTGTTACAAGCAATGAAAACATAATGGGGTGAAAGCTTTGTCTGAATTCCAAACTCTTTGTTTACTTTGTTTTGACAGGAACCACACAACTCCACAGAAGACGATGCAGGTTCTGATAACTCTCAGTTCACTGGAAGCACAATAAACTTACAGGACCTGGAATGATCGTTAGGAATATTAATTCGAAAACAGAATGGTGCAATCCTATCTTGACAAAGCAAATATAGCTGTATTCCAGTTTCTCAAAGAAAATATGAAAAGTAGGAGTATGTGACTATGATCACACACTTAGTGTCAGTTACATGAAAAAAGAATTAAAAAAGAAAAGAATCAGCAAATCCTACTTAACATGCCTGTGTAAGAGATTCTTTCTGTCTTGTGGTCAAAGATGCTGGGGGCAGACTTGCTGAAATCCCATTGTAGAAAAGTGCCATAGCTATTAAACTTCTGACCAGGGTAATAGTTTTCCTGTTTTCACAAGAAAGCAAATATTTCACAGCTAATGAACAAATACAAACTTAAAATCTTTCATGTGACTTTTAAACTTTTCCTCCATTAGGAAAGGTCTCCTACGTGCCATGAGTGATAAGGAATTAAAAAAAAAAAAAATCCTGAAATATTTTTTCCCAAACTTGTTTCAGCCATCTTATATGTTGACAGCAAGTTGCGATAAAATTATTTTACAAGACAATGTAGGAAAGTAGTGTCCAGAAAGCAGGGAGAAGAAATGAATTAAAAGTCTCTTGGATAGCAAACTATAGATTAAATATTAACTGTGAATGAGTTTTAATCCCTATGTTGAGCTTCCCCCTCTCATTCATCCTGAATAATATTTAGCTGAATTCTTCCAGCAAGAATTGAAAAAAGAAAGCTTTGTTAGAGAACTATACTCTCCATTAGCAATTAGCTAATGTTCCAACAGCATTTGACAAGTTAGATCTGTCTTAACATTTCCTATTTTGGTGGAATGTTTGACAGCCACTTAATTCACAGCACCTTTGTTATGTCTTTATAATACAAAAAGTGTTGCCAGGTTACTCATAACTAGCCACTATCTTTTAGTCTAGATTTTAATGAAGATCATTCTATCTAGTGACCATAGTGTCCAGCTGGCCTACTGATTATGCAGTTGTCAGAGTTTTTAGAGGGAGAGGGAAAGTATTGTTAACTAGGAAGAATTGCTTCATTTGAAAAATTGCAGTTTCTAGAAGAATAGGTGTATGTACTGTACTTAACTGAATTGCATAAGCCTGAATAAGCATAGGGTTGTGTAAATTCTCAGTGGAAAAAACAAAACACCTTTTGGTTATTAAATTTTAAGGTAGTAACTTAAATGTTTATGCTGATGTATTGAATGCCTATAAAATTATGTATAGGACTTTGATAAAGGGGTGTGTGTTTTTTTTTATTCTCAATGAGTTGTGTGTATGCACGTATGTGTATATATTTTTTACAGAATAAGATGTCATGCAGAAGAACATTGCGATCTTCCTAATATTGCACATATTTATTTATTTAGTTATACAGTTGTTGAATTCACCTGAGGTTGTTTAGAAGTGTTTTTACTTCCTGTGCCTTTTGAACTATGTATATGTCCGGATAAATACTTTTTTGTTTCTGAGACTTGAAAGAACTATACAGGCTATTTTCACTTCAAACTCTGATTTGCAGGCAGTATTTTATCCTCTGGTTGAACTAATGTTTTTCTGTCTGTGGTGGCTAAACAATTTGAGCATTGGATATGCCTATGCTCGTGCCCAAGGGATCTCTAGCCTGCCTCAAGTGAGGTCTCCAAGCCAGAGTGAGTCAGTGAGGAGATTTCACCCACTTGTTGTGGGGACTGCTGTTTTGTTTGATCATGGAGTCCAATGTGGAAAGGTTAAAGGGGCTTATGAGTCATCTGCAGGAGCACAGCACTGTTGAACAGACTACTGGGTCTTGCTTTAGAGCAGTCTCTAATGCTGTCCCTGGAAGCTGTCACCCTGAATGCCAAACTCCTCTGATCCTCATGGAACCATACCAGTTGTTCTTAAGAAAATGGCAAAGAAACATAATTTCTTTTTATGGGACTTAAAACTCCATCTGTTTCTACTTCTGAAAATGTACCTCACTTGGCTTTGTATATGAATGTAAATTGCTAACTGCTTGGGGCCGAGACTCAGGTTAATCGGCTCGAAGTCCATTGCTGGCAATGGACATCTGAAGAACTGCTGGTGCAAAAGGATTAATAAAGCTTTTTTTATGGTCACTTTGGCATTGGGTTTGTTCTTGATGTGAGTAATCTTTTTGTTGTTGCAAAGGTGTATGCTATTGGCTTTAAAACTAATGCTGAACAGCTTTTCATCTGCAGTGCTTGTGCTTTCATCTTGATTCTTGTATGTTCAATAGTCAGGGTGGAGCCTGTACTGAAACTCCAACTCCTAGAAGGGTGTTTCCTTTTGCATAGGCTTGGGGTTTGTGACAAACATCTGTTTGGAACCTAGCTTTATCTTGCTGTAACTAAAGAGGTCATCCACCTGTGTAATGAACGTGATTTCCTAAGATTCCAGGGATATTACGACTGACTTCAATTCTATGAAGAACCTTGTTGCTGACAACTGGCCTAGAGGCAAAATGGGGGAGAGAGTTCCGTTTATTTTTCTAAGTAAACAGTCATCTAAAGCAATGCCAAAATAGCTCTTGACTCACACAACAGGCTCCAGTGAAACAAACTACTCTCCTGGGGAGCAAGGGTTAGCAAGAGAAAATGGGAAATTTTGTTTAATTCATTGCAAAAATTGTATATAATTCTAAGAATCCCAAACTAAGACATTCCCCAGTCAGGTTAGTACAATGTCTTTGTATCTCATTGGTGCTGTCCTTAATTTACAGCCTTATTTGGGGTTTTAAGTAAAGTAATAGAGAGCTTCTTCGTTCTCTTGATCAATCAGTCCTTGATCCTCATCTTCTTTCTCTTTGATAGGCACTGGCTCGGAGCGGAACATCAGCTTTCTGCCAGTCTGCAATGAACCAAAATGCAATGGTGGTGAGAGAAGAATAGGTTGGGTGCAAATGCTGGTCACTACCAATGTTTATATTGCAAGCTTGTGCTAATTTTTAGGATATGTTACGGTCCCTCTAGTGTTAAGTTTGTAGACAGAAGCTCCCATAAACCCCTCTGGAAAAACGAGAGTGGGTGTCTTAATTCTTTCAGTAAGACAGCTCCTGGTGGCCCAGGGCTGTCTGTGTATATGCTATTGCTGATTATCTAATGGCTAGGTTTGTACCAAGGCACTGCACTGCAGCCTCCACATTCAAAATATCTAGTCTAACTGAAATAGCTATCCCATCATGGTGATGCCATACTTCAAATGGTGAAAGAAATCGGTAGTGAGACATGTAGAGAATCTGTTTTCCACTGGTTGGACCACATTACTTGGACTCGGACTGCCTGTGGCTTATTCCCCACTCTGCCACTGATTTCCTGTTTGACCTTAGGCAAGTCACATTGGCACTCTGTAACAAGTTACTCATCTGTAACATGGATACAATCACTTGTTTGGTGTGCAGCTGCATTGAGAAGTTTATGGCTAGATTCTTCAGTGGTAACTCAAACTGAGGCCAGTGGAAGCTGTGGCTCCTTACCGCTTGTGAAGAGTGGGGGTAAGATTCTGTCCTATGCGTCTAAGGTGCAGCACAGACTCAGCCCAGGAGGATAAGTGGGGCTAAGGTGCCTTTAGGCCACATTAGTGCCCCCTTGATCCTGGGCCACTCCAGGGATTAGAGTGGCTCCAGGTGTAACTAAATCCTGGGGGCCTACTTAAGATATGGCAGCCTCCCAGGGCTGCCCAGAATCCAGTGTTGCACACTGCAGCAGTGCAACCACATCCTTTCCAGTGCTTCTGAGGGGTCCTCAGAAGGGAGCCTGTGGCTGTCTCTTGTAGTTCTTGTACAGGGGCTCCCATATGAATACAGGGATACTAGAGTCCCTTTACGCTACTCTGGCCTACTTATCCATTGTGAGGGGCTGCAGCAGGGGTGAGGATCTCGCTCCAGATCCTTAATGTCTGAGTGCACTGAGATTTTCCATTAAACGGTGCAGTATAAGTGCCAAGTATTATCAGGAATTGCTTAGGTTACCTTTTTCTTTATATCCGCTTGTGCTCTTTCCAGTGCCCGTTGCAACCTCTCCTCCTGCAACTGCCTCTGTTGTCTTACTTTTTCGTCCCTCATCCTTTCAGAGCAATTGAGCAAAATGGGAATTAAAATGATGGACTCTGCCCAGCAGGGTATTTTTTTGACCCCGGTTTTCAATAAGAAAGGACAAATCCACGAGAGGTGAATGTTTTGTGATACAGTGCCCGCTCCATTTAGTACAAGGGAATTCTACAGTGCAAGTGAGACAGTTCTAAAGTGCAATTGATTTCTTCCCCTCCCCCCTCCAAAAAGACCTGTTTCATTTCTCAGTAGAGACAAAGCAGCAGTGAACTGAACAGAGGAGATCATGCTTCTATTTTGGGATCTGTCACTGACTTTCTGTGTACATCACCTTCAGCAAGTTACTTGCCCTCTGTAAAATAGGGCTAATGGCATTTGTAGGGTAACGATACTTACCTGACACCTTGTGTCCTCACACCAGTGCAAAGTGAGTATAAAATGCTATCTGATCAGCCTGGTAGGGGTTTATACCCGGTTTGCCCTTGTGCAAATGACTACACAAAGTGGCAGGGCAATGGCGAATCTGATCCACTGTGCTCTGCATGAAAAGCATGGGGGGGTAACTGGTAATACAAAAATAATCTGCAATGACAGACTGTCCTGGCTGATTAAGTGCAGAGGGCTTCCTCTCTTGTATAGCCACTACAACTGAGAAGCCAGTGTGATTTCTCCCCCCCTCCTTCTCAAAATACTGCTCTAATGTTAAACCCTTTCATTTAGGGTAACTTCATTTCCTGGCATTTTCCTTTTCTGCAATGGTGTGTGGTTTTTTTTGTGGTGTGGTTTTTGTTTTTGTGTGTGCTTTTAGTCTAAATAACGCTCACGAAGTGGCACAATGACCTTTTTTGAATTCTGAGGAAGGAGATGGGGGGGGGGGAGGAGTTCATATGTTTGTTACTGAACTCTTTCTGACACTTAAAGTTTCTTCTTGCAGCTCTGACCCAGACAGTGATCACACAGTCTGATCGCTGGCTCACTTCTTGGGATGTAAACGATCATCTCTATTCAGCTTCTCAAGTCGTCAATGAGAGTACATCTAATCTTAAGATCATAGATGCGGTGGGGAGGAGTATGGTATTTTCTACTAATGTGGGTTAGCATTTTGAGGGTTTGCAGAGGCAAAAAATTTAATTTAAAACATGCCAGTGTTGTCAAATTTCCCAAATACAGTACTGGAGAATAAGTTAAGATTTTCACACATGCCCTCCTGTCTTTTAGCATACTATCTTAGCAAGAATGATCAGTATGAAAACATAGATTTAACTACAGCAAGAAGTTTTTTCTGCCTGATCAGTTTATATTTTGCTACTACTGTATCTCCTAATTTCTTATTAGAATTATGGGTAGTAATTAAGTATTGATAATGTGGGCTTTTTAATATACCTGCTATTTCTTCCTGATTAACTGACGCACGCAAGCAGTTCCACTGGCTTCTCTCTTTATCTTTTGGAGTTTGAGAAACATTAAACATTGAAATGCTGGCGTGATCTCCCTGAAACGGGTCGCACCACAGCCAGAGCAGAACTTCCTCTTACCTCATCCTCCGTTCTTTTTCTTTGGCTTTCTCCGCCTGCTCTATCTTTGCTTGCGGGACTCTCTCCAGACACTCCAATAAGTCATCTAGTTGGTGTTCTATGACTGTTAGCATCTGCAGGGTTCCCAGGTTGGCCTCATTTTCTCCAATGCAACGTCGATAGACCTCCGTCACCTTTTTGTTCAGACTCACCAACATTTTGTCCTGGAGACAAGGTAAGGGGATGGTCCTCAGCTGCTGTAAACTGTCACCGCTCCTGAGGACCTGCCCAGCGTAATCTGCTTAAACCCAGCCCAAAAGTTGAAATTAACATTTCAATTCCCTCAGTAGAACTCAGTGCCTCATCTCATGTTTTGATACTTTCAGCATCCAGCTCCGTTACAGGTAGGTTTTTGTATAGGGAAAGGATGGGTGCTAAAACCTCACTGACGTTCTGTACCTTGGGGGAGCATCCTGTAACCTCCATATTCCTCATTTATATACAATTGTGATCTTGCATATAAAGCATGCCATGTGAGGTATCGGGGGGGAAAGGTTATGATCTGCTGAAAGTCACTTCATCTAAATATATATAATTAAGGCATATGAAGTTACGAGATTGTGTTGTATGGGTGTCGCTAAAATATGCTGTGGGTTTGGGAAGCGCCCAGATACTAGCTCTCCAAAGGCAATGACAAGGGAGGTAACCAATGCCCAGGCGGGTGTCAAATAACCCATCAACAGCCATTGTCCAGCAAGGGAGCTACAATTCAATGACTCATCTACATAAGGCCACACCAGGGGAACTGCTCAACCCTGCCTGGGGCCTCAGCAGTGCTCACCACACATGCCTGGACTTGTATCCTCCAAGCACATGGGACTGAGGGTATAAAATAGAACACAGTGGCCACATGCTGAGCCTTTCTCCTCCCCCCATCTATGCTGCAAGCAACAAGGACACTCAAAAGACTAAAGACTCCAGCAGAGAAGACTGGCCCAGGTTTAAGGGACAAACTTGCATATTAAAGACTGCAATAGCCAGTGGGGTGAGAAAAACTGCTTAATCTAGATATTGCCCAGTTTAATAGGGTTGAGAGTTTAGACTGCGTGCTTATATTTTATTTTGGTAACTAACTGACTTTTTGCCTATCACTTAAAATCTATCTTTTGTCATCAATACATTTGTTTTACTGTTTATCAGTGAGTTTGCCTGAAGTGTTTGGTAAGGGTGCTTGCTCAGGCTTTGCAAAGGCTGGTGTATATTCACTTTCCATTGATGAAGTGGTGAACCAATTAATAAACTTGCACTGCTTGTCTTGAGAAGTGCAAGACTGTATTCCTGAGGTACAAGGCTAGGAGCAGGGGATTTGGCTGGTGCCTTTCTCTGTGTGATTCATGAGTGGTTCTGGGAGCATTCATGCGATCTAGCTGGGTGTGGGGCTCCATGTGCAGTTGTGCTGAGTGATAACAGTGCCTGGAGGGGTTTGCTACTTGTCACTAGCAAAGTATTTTGAGAGTCAGCCCAGGCTGGAGAGTTAAGAGGGCACAGCGGTCCCACAGTCCCAGGCTGCACCCCAGGGATCCCATCACATTCACCACTGGAAATCTGAAGTCCTCTGTTTGGTCACAGGCTAGAGTTATCATGAGAAGAAGCAGGACAGGCTACTCCTAGACATATCCCTGCCAATCTCTCACTTGCTGAGGGTCTTGCTCTCTGCACACACCTGCACATCTGCTTTATACTCTCCAAAGGAAAAGACTCGTGCCTTCAATTCCAGGTCTGCTGCTGTCTCCTCTTCTTTGATGATGGAGGCTTTGAGTGTGGTTGCAAGCTGCTTCAGCTGTTTTATCTCACGGTCCCTAATCCAGGAGAAAAGGGAGGCGTTTTTTAAAAGGATCTTTCTTAGACACAACTTTCTTCCAGTGTCTTTGCAAACAGTGGCTATAACTCCTCCAACCATCAGGTGGAGCCTGAACTTTGTGACATCACTTTCCTCTGTAAGGAGACTGGCTGGTAAATGCATTCAGTTGAAATTCTATTTCCAAGAGCTAGAGAGGACTCCAGGTCTCTGGAATAGTATTTTCTGTGCATTGGGGGTGGGAGTTAATTAAATGGTGAAAAGTTTCAATATGTCAAAATAGAAAGATTCCTACTTAAAAAAAAACAAGAGGCTAATACACATCTAAACCATAGGATTATTATTAGTCATGTCTATTGCAGTAGTGTCTAAGGGCCAGCCGAAAGGGGCGACCTATTTCACTTGGCCCCGAATAAACGCAGAGTAGTAGAGAGTCCCTGCCCTGAAGAGCTTACAATCTGAATATACAAGACAGACATGGGTGGAGGAATAAAATGCCCATGTGGCTTCCTGCAATTTAAAGACTTTACACTTGGATTGCCTGTTGACTTCCACTAGAGAGGATTCTCATTGGAATTATCATGGATAGTAGTTTATCCTGTAGCTGTAGTTTATTCCTGGCTGGAAGTCCTCTGTGCAATGCTGTACAGAACCTTTTGAGCCTTAAATAGTAGCAACACATGGTGAATGATCAGGAGTGAAACAAGGCTCACTTGCTCACCTTTCCTTTCCGGAGCCTACCTCACCAATTCCCTGGCCCCCTGTGAATAGGAGACCAAAAGACCAACTCAGAGCTAAAGTCAGCCCTCCTCTATGGCAGCGGACAGACAGACCACTGCCCCAGTAGCACCCCCTCCAATCCCTTGGTGAAAAGGCAATGCGGTGCATGCAGTTCATCTGATTAACAAAGTGTAGGAGAGAGACTCCTCTTTCATCGTGTACGGCATGGCTTATACATTACTTTAACATGATCCTTAATGCTATGATCTGTGGCAGGGGAGACCCCAGGCATTCTAATGCTAGAATATATGCAGCCTCTTTCAGCCACTTACATTTTACTTCGCGTAGTGGTGAGAGTATGCCGGAGCTCATCCAAGGTTTCCTCAGTCTCCTGGGAATTCTGGATTAGGGACAGGTTCTGTTCTTCCAGCTCAGTGAAAATATGCAGCAGCTGCTGGGGATCAGTAAAATATAACTCCGGCTCCTGGGATGAGAAATACAGAATATGGTTGTGCATCCATCTCGCTTGGTGACTCTAATTTAGCAGTTTATTATATGAGTGCTGAAGTTTGGTCTACACATCATAATGTTAATATATAGTTATTACATAGCTTGTTACACGCAGATCAAGAAGTGTCGTCTGTCCTAAAGAACTTAAATTCTAAATGAACAAAAACAAGACATGGGTCCATTGCTCAGGAGAGAGTGGGTGTGCGGATTAGTCATGGTGGAAAGATGGGAGAAAGAGTCCCTCGGCATGTTGAATTTTACAGAGGGCCTTGAAGGAGAGTGGTCTGGTTGGACGTGTGTAAGGGAAGTGCTCCAGCAATAAGGTTCAGCATAATAGAAGGAAGGCACAAAGTTGGGAATGAGACCAGATGATGGAAGGAGGAATTAAGGATTGGGAAGAGCATAGGTGGAGATATATCAGCAGGAGCAGGGTTAATCTGAGGAGAGGGTTGAATATGAAGCTGTAAGGGACCCAGTGCCAAAGATGGGATTTGAGGAATGGGGGGTGAAGTTGTTACTATGTAGGAGGATTGTTTTAGCAGCAGTGTTGGACTGATAGAGGCATGCATTTTTGGACCTGGCTCCTTGCTGTTTTGTTTGTATTGCGTGGGTTGGGTTGTACTTCCTAATGCCTGTGAGCAGCATTGCTCTAGAATTGCCTGAACAGCCAGGCAGCTTACAGACACCCCCCCTCCCCAAGCCATCAGTGCCATGGGTCAGTCAGCAAGATTTCTTACTGCCTTTCTACATGGCTTACTCTCGATTCACCCCCTCACCCTAGGAGTTACATGTCTCCTTCAGAGTCCCAAACAGGCCCTAGTTCCTCAGTCTGATGGGGAATTAAGGGGGCTGTGGGCACTACAGAGCTTGTGTTATAAGAAGGGAGTGCCTCTGACAAGACAGGGTCTCCTAGCATCTATATGCAGTTGGATTCTGATATCTGAAATCCCCTCACGGTTCTTCTCTCTGTTACAGGGCAGCCTGTTCCTTTAAGGGCAGGACCTGGCTCAGCCAGCCCAGTTCCAGGGCTCATCCCCTTTTAAGGTCCAGGAGTTGTAGTTCCCCAGCTGAATCACATGACTGGGAGGGGTCATGTGAGTGCAGGCTGAAAGTGGGACCTGCTATAAATGAGGCAGCCTTCAGCCTGGGCTCGTCTCCATCCATTGTTGCACTGGTTTAATGGGAGGTGTGATTTTGTAAAATAAGTTTTATTAAACCAGTGCCACAGGTTCTGTGGCCACTCTTACTGTGCTTTAGTGTAGTCGATTGGGAACAGGTTTACGTTGAAATAAGCCACTCTGAAACCAGAGTAAAAGTCCATGCAAGGAGTAACTAAACCAATACATGTGTGTGTATACAACCCCTCAGTAGGAGAGTGACCAAGCTGAGGCAAGACCTGAGCTGGTCCAAGGCAGTGGGTTGGAGAGACCTGGAAAGAGCAGCAGTTTGGCAGAGGAGGGAGAGGGCCTAGGAAGAGCGAAGCAGGATTGAGGGCAGATGCTGGAGGGTCCCAGGGATGGAACCCAGACTAGTGGAAGGGTCTGGGCTCCCCCACTGTGCCAGCTGGAGGTGATGTGGAAATGGTTGCAAACAGAGGACGGAAGCTGTGGCCCAGAGGAGGACCCCAGATAAGGTAAAATGTGTGCAGAGCACTAGGGAAGGCTTCTGACCCCATATGGAGACTGGGTGAAAGATTCTGGGTCTCTTCATTTTGTCTGGTCTTTGTTTACCCCATAAAGGAAGGACTTTTTGCTTTGGCTGGAAGATCCACCTACTTAAATCACCAAAATGTTAAAGCACCCAAGGGCCTGAAGAGATGGGGAAATGAGATACCAAGCTGATGCGAATCTGAGGCATGCATAGTTTGACAGTGGACCAGGTAAGAAGCCACTATGTCCCAGTAAGAACCCATTATATTCCTCTCTCAACATTCCCTGTCTTCACCTCCCTGCAGTGAGGGATTGGAAGGTCCTTTACTGCCCTTCACCCTCTTAATTATTGCTCCTAATGTCCGCAGGCATGAAGGTTAGGAAAGTAAAAGATTAAAGACAGCTGCTACCAATAGGCTGTTTGAAACCAGCCATAATTGGCCCTAGAGGATGACTGAAGCAGAGCAACAGTGAACATATTAACAATGCAGGGTTTCTTATACCAACGATAGCTGAAGTTGGAACAGACTGCTGCAAGAGCCCAGGCCCTCCCTTTGCTCTTGGTTCCTATCACCTCCTGGGACCATATATCCTGGGCAGCTCGCTGCCCTCAAATGAAAAGAAAACCTCACTTGATTTTCTCCTGGGAGAGAGAAGGGGGGGTGGGGAGTGAAAATCGCACATGACAAATGCCCGTCACATCATATAAAGCCTTCTGGATTGGCACTCAAATGCTGCGGTGAAGAGGGAACCTGAGAGAACCTGAACAGAAGTGAGCTGTAGCTCACGAAAGCTTATGCTCAAATAAATTTGTTAGTCTCTAAGGTGCCACAAGTCCTCCTTTTCTTTGAACAGAAGTAGTTGAATTTTAGATCAATTTTAGGATGAAGCCGGGCACGTTGTCAGCAAAAAGGTAAGTACAGGGTAGCTGCAGCCACCAACAAGCCCTCTGGGGCAAAATACTAAGGGGTTGATAGGATTTGGTATCCTACGTCTAAAAAGGCAGCTGTTAATGGTGCACATTTGGTCTGCTGCTGGCTCCCCAGGCACTTTAATGTCTTTACTTTCCACACAGCATTTCATTTTATTCTTAAAGAGGGAGGGAAACATCACACACATCTCATTTAATCAGCTGAGGTTCGTCTGGGCTCTGTGCAACCCGACTGCGGTGTAACATCCTGTAAGCAAAGGGAGTGATGTACTTCTCTGTACAGATGTACTGCTTGCAACAAGTCTGGGCAGCGAATATCATATTTGGCATCAAAACATAACAGTTTAAAAGTACCTCTTCATTCAGCAACCGTCAACATTTTTAGGACCTAAATTTCACGCAGACGCTGTGTTCTAAGTTAGAATGAATAGGTGATGGGACAGATTTTTTTTTTAAAAGGTGGAGGCTTACATACCCAGATACAAGTGTGCAATTGCACACCTGCTGTGGTGGGGCAGTTACTACAACTGCAGGCACAAATGGCCGTTTAGATGGCTGAATAGTCATTTGTGCAATACTCAATTCCCATATGTAACTGTGGCTATTGCAGCTTTGAATATGTTGGCTTTAAATAGACATTTAAAGCCAAGAGCAGGCTTTTGGTTTTTGATCCTTGCCTGTTTTAATGATGATGGGGATTATGAAAAGATGAGATTTTAAAAATCTAATATTCACCATTTATGCTGCAAATTTACTTTTCTGCATTTTACTCCGCTCTGTCATTGGTCTGTTTCATTTTTGTCTCCCATGAGCTAGCCTCCATGCAACCCCAAAAAAACCAGCTGCATTGTAAGTGGCCTGGGAGCAGATGTTGAAATTTAAGGAGACCAACCACCACCTCTATTTACAGTTGTTAAAAATGTCTCTTTACAAAACTTCAATTTTGGACTTAAAAAAATCACTTTATAATAACAAAAACCTTAAACACATAGTATGACTGGTGGCAAACTGAGTTGATCCTGGGTCTGCTAAAGGCAAAGGAAATAAATGATTCCCTTGGTTCAGGTATTTATATTACACTCATCACTAAGGTATCCTAGAAGAAAATAAGCATCCAGCGTTGTAATCATTAGATACAATAACTCCACAATTCAGCAACTAATGGTTGGAAGGTATGGGAAATCAGCAAAACAAGCCACAGATGGAATGAGAAGACAGGTATAATGTCTGAGTAGTTCAATACAAGGCTACTGACCTCATCCTCGTCCTCATTTTCAGAGAAGGTTGTACTCTCCTTCTCCTCCTCCATTGCTAGGGCTGCAATGCTCCTGAAAAGGTATTTCCAGTGACAGGCACTTACAGAATTGATTGCTTAAGCCATGTTAAAGGAGATCTTGTTAGCTAGCAGCCAGACTCCTAGTAAGTTAATAACAACTGCAAACCACCTCTGGTTGTAGCTGTAAATAGCTGGCAATTTACATTTCTTTTGCATGTTACCTATCTGATTTTAAATATTAACTCCCTGAATATTCGCAGGGCTAGGTTCTTTCTAGGCTATTTGTTTTATGGTATCCCCTAGGAACCCAAGACATGGACCAGGCCCCATTACACTAGCTGCTGTACAAACAGAACAAAAAGATGGTCCCTGCCCCAAAGAACTGCCAATCTCAGCCTTTCTGGGTTCTGTTCAGCTGTTGCAGAGCCATTTGCACTGGTATTGTAACAACAGATAGTCCTGAACCAAAACCACTAATTCTGAACACCCTCAACCTTTAGGGGAGTCTGGGATCCAGCTTTGGATCCGAATTTGACAGCTGAGCCCTGCTCTCTATAATGGGTTGAATCAAGGGCTTGATCCCTGTGGTCCGTGGAGCAGTGGTATGGAGTGGGTCTGCATGTATGCTCCATACAGGGTTGCAGCAGTGCTCTTAGGCAGAGGGGTTTCCACACAGCTAGAGCCACCTGCAGAGTGTACATCCCTGTTCCCTATACCCTGCACACAGGAGAGAAAGTGGGCAAGTTGAAGGCATGGCAGAGTAATATATTCCAAAGCAGGACCCCCGGGCCATTAATGAACAGTGCAGCAGTTTATTTCACTGCTCCAGCAAGGAATAAGCCCCAAGTGCATGATGAAGAGCAATAGGATGAGAGACATTGGACTGATGCCAGCAGCAGACCCTACTCATCAGCCCTTGCTGCTGCTGCTCCATACACTCTCTTCCATGTCCTCTTCATGCCGCAATGGGGCAGCTCCAAACCCCCTCTGCCCCAGATCACTCCTTTTGGGGAATTTTACAAATGGATCCGGATCCAACAGATACCAACGGGTGCCACAGTATGCAATGGCAATTTGGTGAAGCGCCACACCTCTACCCAGAAGGAAGTTTTGTTGTGGGACAAGTGCCTTTTGCCCTAGAATACCACTGGGTGGCAGTCTGAGGAAACAAACACTTTAGCCAAGTGCTCAGCTGGTGTACATCTATTGAGATCAACGGGGCTATGCCAGTTTACAGCACTGAGAATCTGGCCCTTTGAGCACTTTGATTTGCTCTAATAAGAGAGCCAAACACATTAACTGGATGGTTTTCCTAAAAACACAGAAGGTAAATAATACGCATACCTGTAGCTACTGTCATCTGATTGACCGCTCTCCTATATTTACATTGATCGCCTTCACCGGGTATCTCATACTTACTGTCGTCTTGTCAGCTGGAATTTAAAGCTTTGCTTTGAAGGGCTTTTGCTTGGCCTGAGGGATTCCCTTCTCTGCATGATTTGGCTTGGGGACCTCATATCAGGCCCTCCTGAAGAGAAATCAACAGTCTGACATCCTGTATAGCCGAGATAAGGCAACTTGCCACGTCTGGTCCGGGGTGTTGGATCCTGGCCTGAACGCAAGAGGAACAAATCCTTAGAAGGGGAGGCTGCACGCAGTGAGGAATGGCAAGAAACTCTTCCTGGGAGAACTTACCCTTGGGCATGATGGGAGAATGGGAGATTTTTTCTTCTTTCACTTCAGAGGGCATTTTCATCGCCTTTGTCTTCATCTGCTTTTTTTCATGCTCTTCCCGCCACTCCTTTGGAGAGAGCTGGTAGAGGAAGTTCTTGTACATCTTGTACTCCTTCAAAGTGTCTTCAAATCTGGATATCTCACTAGGACGGAGGAGCAAACGGGTTGCACTACATTTAATAGCAGTTAAAAGCACCATTCTGAAGAAATTCTATCCTGAAAGGCAGCTCTACTCTGACAGCGACTATGTCAAAATGGCACCGTCTCGCTCCTCAGACCCGCTGCCCGTGTGCATTCAAAGTCTGAGCCACAGATTCAAGGCCAACAAGTTTTTAACTGCTGTTAGACCCGCACAGCTAAGAGGGAGAGAGCTAGCATCCATGTATTTCTTCTTGTGTATCCTCAACATAATGGGTCACTCTGTTCTGACCCATTACCCCTGCACAGGGGGTCAGAGTACATTGATACAGGAGGGGGAGCTCCAGAGGTGAAAGTAAGCCGGTACGGCGTACTGGGAAGAGCCGGTGCGCCACACCAGGACCGGCTTTCCCAGACAGCAATTTAAAGCCCTGGAGTAGTGGTGGCAGGGCTCCGGCGGGGATTTAAAGGGCCGGGGCGGTAGCAGCTGCCAGAGCCCCGAGCCCTTTAAATCCCCACCTAAGCCCTGCTGCCCAAGCCCCGGGGTAGTGGCGAGCCCTGGGGTAGTGGCAGCGGGGCTCTGGAGGGGATTTAAAGGGCTGGGGTGGTAGCGGCAGCTGGAGCCCTGGGGCCCTTTAAATCCCAGACAGAGCCCGGCCGCCGCTACCCCAGGGCTCGCTACCACAGCAGAGCCCCAGGCCCTTTAAAGCTCTGCCAGAGCCCAGAGCCCTGGGGTAGCGGTGGCAGCCGGAAGTCCCCAGGGCTCCTCAGTGATTTAAAGGGCCCCGGGCTCTGCTGCAGTAGCAGCAGCTGGAGCCCTGGGCCCTTTAAATTGCCCCCAAACCCCGGGGCTCCCAGCCGCTGCTGCAGCTGGTAGCTCGGGGGTGATTTAAAGGGCCCAAGGCTCCCAGCCGCCACTACTGCAGCTAGGGCCCAGGGATTTAAGGCCACACCTCTTCCGGTTGAGGCCACGCCCCCTGCTCAGGACTCCGGTGTACCAGTAAGTCCTTTAACTTACTTTCACCCCTGGGGAGCTTTCAACACACACTAGCCAAGGAGGAGGAGCTATGGAGAAGCCCTGCCTCTTGAAGCTAATGAGAAGAGGGGAGCTCTCCTCTGCTTTTAGTAGAAGAGCGGGTCTTCACTCCCCCAGTCCCACCTCACCCCTACTTTAACCACTGCTCCTGTGAGAGTCAGTGAAGGCATCTGTAATACACAGGTGTCCTCAAGGGCCTAATTTGGCCTGTGGCATCTTTAGCTGTAGTGGAGATGATGGATGAGATCGAAAGAACCCAGCTTGACTCTGAGAACCCAGCCTGGTTTGCAGGGCTGGCTTTGGCAAGTCGAGCAGATGTCATTCAAAAACCAGAGACAAAGCGTGGAACCCCACAATGCCTTTTTTACAGAGCAGAAGCACACCTTCATGGCTTGCAGGAATCACGAGTAGACTATTTGAAATCCTGTAGCCAAAAAAAAAAAGTTAGGCTGGCACAGCACATGGTGAGGGAGACCGCCTGTGTCACTTCTTCCCCTGAATCAGCTCTGAAGCCACCACTCCAATTAGGCCCCTGTAAAGGCTCCCAGAGGAGATTGAGGGACACAATATAGAGCTGTCAGCTGAGAATCAATGCCAGCCCCCTACAATACAGAGCTCATAGGAGGATGAGGGCTGAAACGTCTTTCAGTTAGGAAAGATTTCCTGTTGCAGGCTTCCAGGAGAGGGGTTATAAACAAGATCGGGACTGGCTCAGTGGGCCAGTAAGAGTGCTGCCACATGAGAGAGCGGAAGATCTAATTCACATTCTGAGGTGCCAGGGTAGCTGGGCTGGGAGTGCCAAGGTAGCAAGTGTAGTCATGCAGGTTTGGGGAAGGGAACCTTTATGGCCGAAAGATGGAGCAGTGTATTAATGAGCTGCATCCTGTCGTCCTTTGCTGGGCGTGAGATCTCTGAAGATGGAGAGAGTAATGAGTGGAGTGAGAAATTTGGTGTTTGGAGGACGCCCTAATCTCTACCTCAATGAGGAAACCAATAGCTTCATTCAAGTTCGAGATAGAGAAGACTTATTTCAGAGTAACAGCCGTGTTAGTCTGTATTTGCAAAAAGAAAAGGAGGACTTGTGGCACCTTAGAGACTAACCAATTTATTTGAGCATAAGCTTTCGTGAGCTACAGCTCACTTCATCAGATGACTTATTGGATCATCTTCCCTGTGCCAAGGTCAGGTTGTTCCGTACAGTGTATATTCCATGAAAAATACCATAATAATATCTTTTAAACCTCAGATCTAAGTGAGTCAATACTAGAGATGGGGACAGACCAAAACCTAGATATGGTCAGACCAATCTTTTGGAAGTTTAAAATCCATTTCAAATGTCATTGCTCATACTCTGTCTAGCTATAACCTTTTCTAGCTATTATATCAAATCTATCTAGTTTCACAGACAGTGCAAGGCGTTCATCTACTATCCATCTACTCCAAGATTATGCAACAAGTAATGTAAATGGGAGAGCAGATTTTCCTTCTGTCTCTGGAGATGAAGGCTAAGTTTTCTGATGATGAATGTACACAAAATTTGTACTGTATATACGATTACATGTATGTTGGGTAATGGGATGTCAATGGCCAATTCAGCAAATGCGTGATCATTTGTTTAAAAATACACAATTTGCAGACATAATTGAAGTAATTGGGCATGCACATTAGCCATGATAGTGTGCACATTTTGGGGTGTGCATTCACACTTGGCCTGTTTTTAAAAAAAATCAAGCTGCAAGAGTCTCCCGGGAGTTCCAATCAACTGTGCAGGGCTTTGTGCAACGTTCTAACTCTGAGAACGGTCAGACAACGCCCTCCATAGAAGAACCTGCAATAAACAAAATCTCAGCTTGTGGTAGATCTAATATGGGGAAGTCCCTTTTATATTCCTGACTTGGCCAGGTTCTGCTCTCAGCAATGCTGGGGTAAACCTGAAGTAGTGCTATTGAAACAGCATCATGATAATTGAGCAACTGCCATGCAAACGTCTTTACACGCCAGTGAAGTCAAAAGAGTTACTCCAGATTTAAGCCAGCATCAATGAGCACAGTCCCAGTATTTTAAGGTAAAGCAAATGCCCACAGAGACAATCCCAAATCTTCTCTAAAAAGATGTTAGGGGGCTTATTCCTTCACCCACTTACTTCCCTGGTCCTTCTCTCATGAAGAGAGAGCAACAATACCCGAAGTCCAAAGGTGCAAGCAATTCGATGTTTATTGGGGTGAACTTCCAGCAAGCATGATTCCAGTTTCCTTCCTTAGTATCCTCCTTCCCAGCTCTGACACCACAGAGCCTTACACCTGTGTCCCTGTTCCCATTCCTGCCCTTAGCAAAACATGATTCCAATTTCCCCACCCCCATTCCCTGTTCCCATTTCCCCCTTTAGCAAAACATGATTCCAATTTCCTTACCCCATTCCCTGTTCCCATTTCCCCCTTTAGCAAAACATGATTCCAATTTCCTTACCCCATTCCCTGTTCCCATCTCCCCCACCCACACACCCACCAAAGCAACAATCTGATCCCCCAGAGCCACCCCAAGGCTCAGTGCTCCCATCATTCCTCCCCTTTTCCTTTTCTTTTACCTGTGCGCACACACAAAATTCTCTTTTGCCTAACATCCCTTGCACTGTGATTACTCTTTTTACACAACCGTACCCCGATTACACTTCCATCTTGTACAGCTAGACACAACCAGGGGCAGCCAAGTTAAGTTCCAATCGAAACCCCTTCCATCCTTTAGCGATTTTGATTACATTACCCAAAAGTCAAATAATTTTGATCAGATTCTCTCTCTGCCTGCTGCCTGCAGCAGTCCCTTATAGACCATTTCTGTGGGAAAAGGGCCCATTTTCCCTCAGAATAGCTGTAAAGGCTTCTGGGGACAGAAGCATAGTGGTGGTAGTAGCCACTCGACCTCCCCCTAACACCCTGTCCATGTTCTGAGAGGGCACTATCGAAGTTTAATAAAAAAGCTTGATGACCAAGCTTTAGGGCTGTAATTTGAGAAGCTCAACCTTTCCTTTCTGTGTGTCATACTCCAAGGCTACAGAGTGAAATTCAACAGTGCCATAAACTGGTACATCAGTGGGGATGGCACCCACTTACACCAGGACTGAATTTGGCCCAGTTTTGATAATTCTCCCTGAGATTATGAGAACAACCTGACTGAGCACATGGATGGGGTAACCTGCCACCCACACAAACATTTAAGGCCCCGAAAGTTTTTTTATTTTTAGCCTGAGGAAGGGTGGCGCAATCGGCTCAATGTTATCGGATTGCATTATAATGTGATGACATTGCAACATGAAGTTGCATTGTTCCATTACACAGCTATTGTCTCATGACAGTTTGGCTTCAGATGACACTGACAGCACAAACTTTTAAAGGCGGCAGCCCTGAGGATGCAGCTCCATAAGGTCTGTTAAAGGTTCAAGCTATTCAGTGACACTGTTCGCTGGGTGATCATTACCTTTGAATGCTCATCATTTGTGCAGTAAGCTCCCGGATCTCGATTATTTTCTCTATCTTTGCTTTGGTTTCTTTTTCAGCACTAGGGAAGAATGCATAAAAATAAGATTGCAAATGTGCATAGAACCACAGTTGTAGTGGGGTGGGAGAGAAGTATACAGAATAGAGGAAACAGATGGAGCAGCAGGAAATCTTTATTATATCTGAAAATGTACTCTGCCGACTCTCTGTTGTGACACTGCTTTTGTGATACTCCTGGTCTACTGGATTGACATCAAACTCATTTCACCCAGCTCATTGGCAATATGAACAAACCAAGTCACCTTTGAGCCAAGACCAGAGCCTGGGTTGGGGGTGGGGGGCGAGTGAATGGGGTTAAAAGAATTTCAGATCAAAAGGAATGTTCAAGTTTGCGATGAAGAGAGATGGCAAAAAAACCATCTCCTTCCCCCATTTCCCATTGTAATTTTAAACTTTTTTTTTTTAAAAAAAATTCCACTATTTACTCACGTCTGAAACAAGGGGATTAGAACCAAGTGTTCCACCCAGACTTTGAGTTGCCAGTGACACTATGGTAGATCCATGTAAGTAATTATTATGTTGCAATACTGGCCTCAGAAAACAGAGGATAACAGTAGTTGTTGAGACATGGAGGTACGGGCTAGCAGCCAGAGCACACACCCAGGTATCCTGGCATGCTTGTATTCTTCTTACTAGCCAGTCCTGAAGGCCGGTGCTGCCACATCTATACGACCGTTGCCACTTGTGCTAGCTAGATTAAAGCTACCACGGGTAGGCCTACCTGTGCTACAATCACGCCTTCACTTACAGATTCCCTTAGAGGTCCCTGAGGGCGGGACCTTTGCCTGGGGACTAGACTATAGTGGCTCTGCTGCACTACAGCCCTTACCAATGGGCAGGGTGGCTGCCCCATCGACTAAAGCAGCAAAAAAAGAGGCCCAGTCAGCAGCTGTTTGAGGAATCTCCCAACAGCCCCACTGCAGGTGTCCACCCCCATGCAGGGCAGCAGTAGAAACAACCTTCACAGGGTGGTGAATCCCCCCTTGGACTCAAACTTGGCATAAGCCAAAGATGTCGCTTGACTGGGCAGTGAGCCTGCATGCTAATCAATCTTAGAGCTCTGCTGGGAGAAGTCTGGATTCAGAGGGTCTATGTGTAACCTCTAGCGTGGGTACCCAAACAGATGTGCCCAGACACAGGGGCATGAACCTGCCGCCTTGCCACATGCAGAACTCCCAGTGATGCTCCTGGGAGCACTGTGTGTGCAGCAGAGACCCTGGCTGGGGACCCCCTTCATGTCCAGACATCCATGCCAAAGCGTCTACGCGTTGCCCCCACCACTTGCGTTACGTTTTCAGCGCCTGAGCAGAGTTTTTATCGTTCTCCTTCAGGAACTCGTCAAACATGGCGGCGTCCTTCTCCAGGTACTGTTCAGCCTTTTCCAGTTTTGCTTCCTCTTCTGCTGCTAAATTTTCCAGCTTCTGAATTTCATCTCTCTTTATTGCCACAGTGTACTGAAATCAACCCAAAAGGGCAACACGGTGACTCATGCTAGCTCCTCACTCCGCTTGTTCCTTTGAATTCTGGTTTAGCCTGGTTCTTTTCTGGCTGCTGCAAACATTGTTACATCAGCCACAAACATACACATGGCTTCACAGTGCGCCTTCGCCCGGAGGATCTCAAAGCACTTTGACCCCCATGTGCTGATGGGTGGGCTGAGGCAGGGAGATGCTTAATGATTCACAGAGCAAGTCAGTGCTAAAGCTAAAAATAGAACTCAGGAGTCCTATAACCCCCTTCCCTGCTCTAACCACTAGATAATACCATTGATTTCAACTGAGTTATTTTGGCATAAGATGGGAGTTGTATTTGTGAATCAGGTCCAATCTGTCCACACACTTACACTGTCATCATCACCGAAGTGTCCAAGCACATCACAGTCATTAATGACTTTATCCTCATAACAGCCTTGTGCAGGGGGGAAGTATTATCCTCATTTTACAGATGAGGAACTGAGGCAAAGGGACATTAAGCGATTTACATAAGATCACATAGTAAATCTGTGATAGAGCCAGATATCCTGAGTCCCTCTCCAGTGCCATAACCACAATACCAACACACTCAGCTAATAAGGCCTGATTAGCACCTCCCTGCTCTAACCACTAGACATGCTGCATATGAAACAACACACAAGGAAGGAGCTTAAAATAGGTTTTACATAAATCACATTCGTAAACCAAAGCCAAATACCTGCAGCAGAAACATCTGTCGCTTCTTGTCTATGTATTCATGGAGCATCTCTTTTTCCACTTGCTGGTCTGAAAGCATGAGACAAAGTCGTGCAAGCTGGAGGTAGAACCAAGTAGTCAAGTGACCAAACAAAAGGAGGCGTATATGCAAAATTGCATTTACTAGCAAGAGCTCATTGGAATGGGCATGGGCGTCTGCACTTGAGGCCTAAACAAGCAGGTACAGAATTAAGCCAGCTCACGCTGGGTGTCTTTGTCTGCTGGAGGGGGGAAAAACAGGAAGTTGAATGGTAACAGAAAGTGAATTAACTTTGTCCTTGATTAGGAAAAGGAGAAAAAACTCAGGAGGCTTCTGGCACTTGGATGGAGTCACAGGGTTGAATCAGGATAACCTCTGAAGCTGGGAGAACTAGATAATTCATTGCTTTAAAGAGCAAAGCGCTGAACCTTTGTGGTTTTCAGTCTTTGTTATTCAGGTTTGTGCTCATCACTGCAGTTAGTGCCAAAGCGGAAAAAAATGGCTTGCAAAGCACGCAAAAACAAAGCAGAATTTTACTTGCAGAGGTAAAACCTTGTGCATGTATTTAGCAACAAGAAAGTACTAAGGATGCTGAGGTGGAGTTCCTGGACTGGTTCTCTGATCTGTTACACTGGTTTTATACTGATTTGAATGGAGTTACACCTGCATGAAACTGGTATAACAGAATGGAGTGTCAGGCCCCCATAAGGGCCAAATCTAAGTCACATTGCATTAATGGCAAAACTCCTATTGACTTTCATGGGATCAGGATTTGGCCCTAAATGCAGACAAATATAACCTGCTGGATCATGGTGGAATGGAAATATCTCCATGACCCACAGCCTAACCTTGAGCCTTGGGAGCCCCAGACCAAGCTCTGTAATGACTTGCACCCCACGCAACACTATTGATGACAACTTTTTTCAGGGTGTAAGATAAGGCAGAATTTGGTCCACTGTGCTGTAATAAATTTCTCTGTGTGCCACATATAAGTCCTTATGTACAATATATGGTAGAGACCAGGTGCATGGATATTGGCCAGGTATGATAGACGACTGTGGTGCCTGCATGCTAGAGGAACTCAACTTAGTTATCTACGAGCTGCTTCTGAAGAGAACAAGAATATTTGCAACTCTCAACCCTTCTTTGCTTCTTTATTACAGTCCCACAGAGAACCTGATGGGATGTTAAGTCTAGCAAGTTCTCTACCTTTGGTGACCGCTATCTTCCAAGAGATACTTTCTTGGAGAGCTTTCAGTCGCTTTGCTTCTGCTGCCAGTGCTCTGTCCTCTGCGTCCTCCTCCTTCTGGAGCTCCTTCTTGAACCCCGACTGCTTGGCATTCATCATAGTGGAATAGGTCATCTTCTCATGGACTTTCAAGGTCTTCTTTCGCTCACGTTCCTAGGGGGAGACTTCAGTTATGTAGACAAGTTCTCCTAGTCAAGTAGTTTGTCCAGTACACTCTTCAAATGACTCAAGAGATTATTTTACAATCTAACTGATCTCCCCATTAGTAAGATTTTCTGATATTTAAATTTGCTCAATTTCATCCCATTACTCCTAGTGATACTGCCTTGGAGCCACCAAAATAATTGGTCTCATTCCTTGAAGCTTATACCCAGCAGTGTGCACACTGTTGCTACATCTCCTCCCCTGCTAGATTTTAAATGTATGTATTGAGTGCCTCGTGTTTCCTTTTGTGGGTTATTTCTGGGGGGGGGGGGGAACTGGCAGAGTCTCCTATTCATTCTTCTATTACAGGGCTACCATTTGTCCCCCTACTCAGCAGAAGAGGCTGATCTCGGGGAACCTCTCAAATGTAAGGGACATGCATACAGAGGACTCTTGCCTCCACAGTGCTGCCTGCCTCCTGCAGCCTCTTGAAAGCACAGACCCTACAAGGGTTGTACTACCATGGACTCCCCTGTGTCCTTCCCCATTTGTGGATCTGGAGCCCTGAGGAAACCCCTCCAGGTCTGTGGGGAAGAAGGAAGCATACCACAGAGCCAGCTCTCCCCAACTTCCAGGCCTCACTAGTCTGCTCTCGGGGTTCCAATTCCCCTCCTCTTATGGACAGAAGCCTGCAGCCCTAAATTAATCTGTCAACCTTAGCATTCATTTAGCTTGTGGTCCAGCACAAAACCAGCATTAGTATATGGGCTCCCCAAGTCAAGGGATGAGTCTGATTAATTGTAAATCAGGAGATCTGTAAAACCCAAGGCTGCTACAGAAATAAGTAATCCCAGTAGCCTCAGGAGCCTCCCACAGGAATGGGAAATCCACCATTATATAGAAGGAAAGAAGCAAAAGAGCAATAAAAATAATCTTCAAATACCTGCCCAGATTCTCAGCTGCTGTTAATCAACCTGGCTCCATTGACTTCAATGGAGCTACTCTGATTTACACCAGCTGAGGATCTGGCCTGTAATGTTCTTTCATACAACAAGTTTTGTTAAGGCTGCCATCCCCTTTCGAATGCACTGCAAACATCTTAGCTTTTGCCTTAGTTGTTATACATACCGCCTTAGCCCTTTCTCTTTCCTTGTCTCTCAGTAAGAAGATATCCATATCCGAAGGGATTTTAAATGGGTTTTTCCTCATCTGAAACGCCTCATTATCTATGCACACAGCAAGAAACAGAACTCGATTAGCAGAGCCTCAGTGTGGTGAGAGCTAAAAAGGCCAATTTCAAAATATAAAATTCATGGGCAATGTTTTAATCTGAGTTACCGCAGCACTATCCAACATATTTTAAAGGGACACCGTCAATGTATAACCTGGTCCTTTTGCTAGGGGAGACAGGCATTTTAAGAGTAAACTGTTCCTGAAGTGGCAAATTCACAATGGGCCAAATACTGTGTTTTGTCCTGAGGTTTTACTGTCCTTACTGATTGTTTACAATGGACGTTTTGCCTTGAGTAAGGGCCTCAGGATTTGGCCATATTAAAGGAACTTCACTCTATCAGAGATCGCTATTGATGGGCCCTACTGGGTATAGTTTTGGGAATTAGCACATTTGCAGCAGTTGATCTTTTGGGGAGGCTGTGTTGACAGAGCAGAGATTTTACTGTTTAGCTACACCCACCTCACTCTCTCATCCAGTTCCATTGGGCCAGTTCCTGAAGTCCTTACCCAATGTTTTACTCAGCTAAAGCTCCCACCGATGACATTAGAACCTGCCAGACTAAAGGTTGTACAGCAACCTGAATAAGCACCTGTAGATCTGGCACGTGGTTAACAATTAAAAGCTGAAAAGAGTATCAGGGCCTTACCTGAAAGTGAAGACTTTGTTTCCACTCCAGAGTTGGTAGAGGGAACCCCAGAGGTTGGCACTGTTTGCCGAGAAAATGTCCTAGCCTCTGGTTCAATACAAATCAACATTCAGCCATCAATAAATCAATAGTAATAAGCAACACTGGCAAGAAGGCAGGGCAATACTTGAATCCATAGACTTAATCCCCAAGTCTTGGCATTTCCTTGCTTTTACAGACATCAGAAAGGGGGCTTTTGTTGCCTTTTAATTTCTCATAGAAAGATGCAACAGTAAAGCTTCTTCCTATCTTCTGCAGGATGCTTGGGTTGAGCATGTTTTTCAAACATTGATAGTAGGGCTTTTCCAAAGGGAAATTAACACAATACCCTGTTGTCAAATCAAGGCCACTTTCTGATCAGAGAGGGGCTATTTCTCACATCTTGTCCTGAATCTTGGGGTGACTTTGTAATGTGAATGAAGATTGATTACAGAGCTCAGCCATTAACTCCTTTCACTAGATTTTAATGAAATTATAACCCAGGCCTTTGGACAGAGTGACGGTACCATATCTGCCTGTCTTAAGGAACCAGTACATCCATAATCTAGGGTTCCTTTCTGTAATATAATAATATGTGCAGTGCACATATAGGGCCTGAGCTGAACCCCTTTTAAGTCAATAGGAGTGTTTCCATGGACTTCTATGGGGTTTGGACAAGGCACATAGGTGCAAATTTTGCCATCAGCAATACAAATCTAAATAACTCCATTGACAACAGTGCAGTTACTTTGGATTTACACAAGTAACTCAGAGTGGAATTTGGTATACAATGTTTTAAATGCCCCATAGTGGTACTTCCAATTACATTACTATGTAGGATGGGAAATGCCTGTTGGACTATACCAGAATGCTTAATAGGAAGTTGAACAGGTTGGTTTTGGTGTTGTGTTTCCTACATCCAAAGAGCAAAACATTCACGTGCAGTCTAGATTAGTTTTATTTTAGATGAAAGAATATAGCAAAGAAAGAACAAATATCAAGTCTCCATAAGAAAGGAAAAAGAAAGCATCTCTCACTCTGTAATATCTTCTTTTTCAATCCCCTCACCGTCCCACTCCCAGCAGATGGTTGGGCAGACTTTTTACATTGAAAAGGTGGAGAAACATGATCCAGTGGGTGAGTCCTTGATAGTGGGAAGTGAACCCCGTGGCTGCTAGAGCTAAAAGCTCACCACTACCGCCTAAACTAGCAAACTCAGCTCTCTTAGCCAGCACCTGTAGAAAACTCAAACTTCTATGTGATCCAGCCACAAGAGGGGGACAGAGAGCCACACTCAGAAAGTGTGGGTTACACACAGAAAATAGAGTCCAAGGCCTGGTCTACACTACATGGTTAGGTTGATGTTTTCTGCCTTGCAGCAACCTAGCTGTGAAAAGAACAAAGAGTCCTTGTGGCACCTTAGAGACTAACAAATTTATCTGGGCATAAGCTTTCATGGGCTGAAACCCACTTCATCAGATGCATGCAGTGGAAAATACAGTAGGAAGATATATATATATACACAGAGAACATGAAAAAATGGGGGTTGCCGTACCAACTCTAACAAGACTAATCAATTAAGGTGATAATAATAGCCCACCTTAATTGATTAGTCTCATTAGAGTTGGTATGGCAACCCTAATTTTTTCATGTTCTCTGTGTATATCTATCTATCTATATATCTTCCTACTGTATTTTTCACTGCATGCATCTGATGAAGTGGGTTTTAGCCCACAAAAGCTTACGTTCAAATAAATTTTTTAGTCTCTAAGGTGCCACAAGGACTCCTCGTTCTTTTTGCTGATACAGTCTAACACGGCTACTGCTCTGAAACCTAGCTGTGGAAGAGTCTCCACTTAAATTTGTTTCCCGCTGACGTAAGTGATGTAGTAACCATTGTAGTAACACCACCTCCCCAAGCGGCGTAGAATCATGGTCAATGTAATTAGGTCGATCCAGTGTCAATGTAGACACTGCGTTGCTTACATCAACTGTTCCTCGCTTTCAGGAGCTGTCCAACAGTGCCCCACACTAACAATACAATTGATACAAGCACTCCTGGTGAGAAGCTGCACTGCTGACACGGGGAGCCAAATGTGCATAGCCCCAAGCAATTTAACAGCTGCACTGGTTGTATGCCGATGTAAGTTAGGCTGACATAATTTTGTAGTGTAGACATGGCTTTAACTATGTATACCACTTTTGGGAAAGGAGGGACAAAATAAAACATAGGGGGTTTGTTAGTAATAAGCCTTATGGTCTCTGTCTTTCCTTAAAGACATGAACATTCCCACGCATGCCATACACCACACTTCTAAGTGCTCCAGCCAACACCCACATTTCATCATTAGATTTATGCTTTGCAAGCAACAAGTTACGAATTAAAATTCTTACTGGAAATGGCTCCAGAGCTGGATGTTTCCTGGGACACAGTCAAATGCGAATAGGACACCACAGACATGCTGTACAAATTCCGTTCTGATGACTTCTCGGGAAAGGTTTAGATGGGCAGTTGGCTGAGTTTTATATTTTCTGCGACAGAACCTAGGGGGAAAGCATAATGATCACAATACAATTATCTATAATGTACAGACAGAAGAATGATTGTAGTTTATCATCAAAATTCACCCACAATCAACAGACACAATTGCCATGCCTCCTTCATTTGGAAGGTGACTCCTTAGGACAAGTTCAGATGGGAATCAGTTGCACTGGTCTAATTCCACTAGAGTCAGTAGGATCACTCCAGACGTGCACTGGCATAAAGGAGAGGAGAAAATATCGACTGCCATTTGCACTGGTTTTAAGGCTATATTTTAAGCAGTCTCATTTGCATTGCCACCTATGCTTAGAACAACCTCCCACTTCCTGTACAAAAAGTGGTCTCCACCTTCCCTTTCCAACCCTGCCCCTTAAAACCCCAGACTCCTTTAAAGAAGCTTGCTCCATCACAGAACTGGCTTTCACTCTCCTTCTGCATTAGGTCCAAACCACGAGTGTCACTGGGTTAGCACCAGCTCAAAAAGAAGAAAGTTCCCTACAAAATCACCCTTCCTGCAGTATCTGGGGTTTCTGTAGGGCTAACCCTGTTTATCTTGTGAGCCCTAAGCAGATCCCAACTTGGGTGGTAGCTGTGTAATCCAACTTCTGCTGCATGGTGTAAGAAATATCTTGGTCATGCAGGGCAATTGGGCAAACACAGCAAACCCCTAAAAGTGCAAACCCCTCAATGCTCACTTGGCTATCTATAATCCAGAGCTGTGCTACTCCAGAATGCAAAGTGCCGTTTGCCAGTTGCTAAGAACTTTCAATTCCCATTGAAATGAATGAGAGTGGAGAGCACTCAGCATCTTGCAGGGCTATATATGTGTGCACTAACCATTTATCTGTGACATTCTTTGAGATAAAAGGTGCTTCATAGGATAGTGTTACACTGAGAAAGACTGATAAGTGCAAGGATCATAAGTCTATTTGAGAGTGGGTGTGAACGCACCCTTCACTTGAGATAGTTGTAAGAAGCACTTCAGGACCCACACCTAAAAAAAGAGCTAACAGAATCTGCCCAGAAACTAACAATATGGTGACGAAGGGTCCACTGCGTATTGTGACCAGGTATGAGAGAGAAAGGGAAGGCAGAACACAGAGACAGACAGAAGGAGCAGCTGAAAGCGCAGTATCTGACCCTGGAAGAAACCTTGGGTCATGGGTGCAGGCTGAAAAGAATGGTCTTGGTGCTGTGAGAAGAAGCTGCTTCCTACTGTTTGATTCCGTCTGCATTCAGAGAGACAGGAGGACTTTGTAAATAAACAAAGCTGCATCAAAGAAATGCCTCTCACCGATTTCTATTCCCAACGGGAACATCTCCAAGGCTACAAACTTCCACTAGCTGCTCGGGCCAAAAAAGGGGCAACAATAATAAGGGCCCTTCTTTAACCCTGTTCCTAAGGTGTGGATACATTTTTTTCTTTTATAAATCTTATTATAGATTGTTTGCACAGCACTTTGTAAATTATCTAAAATGTTACCTAAGTGCTAATAGGGTTAGTTATTAAGATCCATAATGAAAAAATGGTATTAAAATCATGTGGTGTCTCTTTCACAACCTTTGACATTTTAATGGTTCCACAGGTCTATACCGTCACTCACTGGTGCCAAAGTCAATTGATAGGGAATTACCATTTTTAGTTTACTGATAAATTTACATCCCACATTTCCCTAGCATTAAGGTGCAGTGCACAAAAATGCTGAATGAAACATACACAATCAGTCTAGAAATAGAATTAATAAGATAAAATGTAGGTTAGTTTCCAAGTTCCCAGAGCATTGGATGGGCTCAAGTCTTGAGCCAGCAGCAGGTAATTGAGAAGCAGACGGGTTAGGTTTCCCTGGCTTCCAACAAAACACACGCACATGCATACACACTCACCCACCCGCAGGTAAATCATCAGTGCATGGAATTTCCTAGTGAAACATACTAATGCCTCCAACTTTCTGTCTCAGTGAAAAGCTGTATTTGCTGTTAAAAACCGCAATAAAAATTATACCTCCCTTCTTTGGCTTCTCACCCCAATGACTACCCTACCCGCTCTGGTAGCAGCGTGGGTCAATTGCAGCCGGGCAGAGCCATGCACCTGGAAGAGTGGCACAGAACCGTGCAGACTTTGGTTCGCTCCGCGGCTTCGTTTGTTCTCCACTCTTGTTTATGTTGTCAAGGAAACCTTCTCTCCTGTTGCCCGGCAACTGTCTACGTCATAAAGGAAAGAAGAGCTGCGTCACTTTGGTGCGCTATTCCAGGATGATGGGGAGGGCAGGCAAACTAGCTAACCGGCTGCACTTGCAGGAGGGTGGGTGGTAGCAGTTCTAGGCTTCGCAAAACAAGCGAGTAAACCGGCGGCAGGGGCAATTTAGTTGCAATTAAAGAGATTGTGCATGACTATGAAGTTGATAAACATAAATCGGCGACAAGTTTCAAGAAAAATCCATTGTAGCTGCTTTTGCAGGTCTCTTGAGCACGAAATTGCGGTTAGCGGCAACTGCGGGTCTCTTGCACATAAACCAACCAAGGGGCTGCACATGACGTGCCACTGTGTTTGGTAGGTGTTTGGCAGGATTCATTGCAGGTTTCTTTCTACTGATTTTGCAGAGGTTCTTCTTTCCCTGGATAATAATAGCCTAGGGACCATTTTCAGAGGCAAAGAGGGATATTGCTAATCATGCATTTCTACTTCTTATTTTTAGTGGAAAGAATTTAACCCTATCTCTACAAATCTTATACATAGGGAGACAGTATATCTAAGAGGTTAGAGCAGGGCCTTCATCCAGGCTTCTAAACCTGACTGCAATTTTCTGGCTGTGTGACTGTGAGCAAGTCACTTGACCTCTTTGGAGCTCAGTTCACCCTTTCCTCAGCTGTAAAATATGGATAATTAAATTTAGTCACCTCAGAAGGGTGTTGCTTGGCTTACTAAACTAACAGCTGTAAAAGACTCATCAGATGAAAGGTGCTGCAAAATATTATTATATCATACATTTATAAAGGTGTATTGCAAAAATATGATTTTGGGGAATGGGGGGAGGGGAAGGTATCAAAAACCCCTTATTTTCTCTTTGTTGTGCCCAAAGGGAAAAATATCGGTTCCAAATATATCAATGTGCTTCTTCTAGGGATTAGCAGTTGAGCTTTCTAAAACAGCAATTTCTGTGTTACAATAGATTTCTAGATGGCTTTACCCACCTGAATAAATCATACAACATGACAAATAACAGGATTTGTTTTTAAAAAGAGCAAACTCCTATTTAATGTGTTATTTTCCATTATTGTGGATCGCTAAAATATGGGACTCACTGAGCTGTAAAGTCTCTCTCAATAATTCAAGCAAGAGGAGGATGTTGCTTATAGAAGAGGAAACTTCTGTTTACCCCAAACAAATACTTCAGCATTTGGCAAAAAAATACAGGGTAATCTTATGTTTCTGTAAAGGAATCTTTTAGTTGAAAATTTCCCAGTTGTAGCAGAAGATTTGAATCAGGAGAGACATTGAAAAATCATTTTGCGTATTAAAAAAAATCAAGGAACAAATTGTACTGCAAATGCAATTCTCTAAATGTAAATAGCCTTTGGAAGTAAGGATTTATAATGGAACTGCAGATACAGAGCTGTAGTGGTATGAATAGACATCACTGGAGTGCATAACGTAGGAACCTAGGAGATTAGGACAGCTATAGCTCTAATATATGGAGTCATTTCTCATAGTGAATGATACAAATTCTATAGCTATGTTTCCCTTCCATGCAACCTTGCTAAACGTTTATTACTTAATATTAGAACACACATGATTTAAAAAACTGATCATTACATTATCAAATTGAGAGAAAGTAGGTAGCTTTTCATGAAATTTTTTTGGCTCATCACTCACTTCCTGTAAACTCTACAGGTGTTTATGTTATGCTTTTCTTTGAGGGCCCATAGATTCATGATTTTTAAGGCCAGAAGGATACTAGGGGGTCTGTTGTAAGCAGCTATTAACTCTGTTAATGAATGTAATAAATTACATGTGCACATCATGGGGAAAACCTGCTTTATAAAGTGGTCTGTGCAACTGACTGGTGGTATAGCTTGTTAGTTACTTTCACATAGTTTCAAGGTTCCATAGTGTGACATCGGGATACCATGTCTACGAGTTTAAATGTTTGACATAAGGGTTATCAATACGGTTTCCTCATTCTATGTTTGGTGAGAGCAGAAGCCCAGGTGTCAGTGAGGTAAGATTCACTTTTAGTAAGATGCCCTTATTCATCTAATAGATGTGATAGCGGGAGAATTGTTATAGCACAATAGTTCTTAAGGCATGGCTAGAACATGGGATTGGAATGGAAGGATTTGGAGTTCTAGTTCTGTCTTTGTTGTTGGCTTGTTATTGATCTTGGACAAGTCACTTGATTTCTCTGTGCCTCAGTTTCCTCATCTATAAAATGGAGCAATTAATACTTATCATCATCACTGGGGTGGTGTGAGAGTTAGTTAGTTGGTACTGGCAAAATGTTTTTAAATCGCTGGCTGAGAAATACTATAAGAGATGGGAGCCATATAAGTATCTACACAGACAGAAAGATACGACTGCAAAGTAATATATATTTATACCAGGAAGCTGGCATGCATCAAGTACACTGTTCAGCTCAGGGTTCATTAGTCTCCACCATTCCTTTTAACTCTCTCAAGGGTCTCCATTATTCATTTATTTTACTTTAGATATTATAAAATGTAACTGAATATGCACTAGACAAACAGGAAAGGACTAAAATACAAGCCAAATGACAAGCAGAGAATGGCACAGAAATACTTCAAGGCAGTTTGAGTATTTTCTCTCAGATCCGTTCAGCTTTATATTCTTTGCTGGATTTGGTGCTGTAGAACCTGAAACAGCCAAAGAGGGAAATCAAGACCTGATATTAATAAGGTTAAAAAAATTAAGGAAGGAGAAATCCTACCAGCTGATATTCTGTGCTGCACTTCCAGGACTCTCTGAATTCCTTCAGGGGCCTGAGCAGCCTCTAATATACAGTAGAGTAATAGGTGCTGTTCAAATTTATTGTAGCCTCCCAAGGACTGACTATGGGCAGAACCCACACAGTGCTCTGCATTCTGGGCTACGTCCCATGTAGAAGGACTTGCAGAGGGGCCAGGATAAAGCTGGCTAGAGTGGTCCTATGCTGTGCCTGTGCCAGAATACACACTCGCCCCATTCCTTGGGGGGCGGGGGGAAGGAGGCTGTTTTTGGCTCCTATATCATGTTACTATTGCATAGAGGGACTAGAGTAGGGAACAGAATCCCTCCCATTTTTTTTTTTTGTGAACAAAGCTTTATTCACCGTACACAATCATATGAGCCTTTAAATGAGTAATGGTTGCCAACATATCCTGTCTGGCTGATCAAATGCTTCTTAGTAGTTCAAGTTTCTTGCATATGGGTGACAGAACATAAGGCACCAAGAGCCTGACCCACAGCCACAAGACTCTCTTTGACTGCGATGGGCTTAGGGTCAAGCTCCCCATAAGGGATGCTGCTTGAAATACAGGATGGGTGGGTCATCTTCACAGCACAAAAGAATCCTCTTGCTCTCCAGAAAAGCCCTGTGGTGAAGGAAGGTTGGGATGTCTCGTGTTTACAGCAGGACTGCCGTTTCTAGAATCCTGATGTGATTCTTTGATCGTGTTGGGCCCCCACATCTACCACCAATTGCTGATTACCGTCTCACCGCTCCCAGCTGAGCATCCTCTTACTGCAGGGAACCTGCATCAGTTTCAAAGGGGGAGGCTGATTTCAGGGGACCTTGGAACAACCGCACTGCCAGAGCCCACCACAGGATGTCATCAAAAGTTGCTTTTCAGCCGCTGGAGAGAGACGGATTTGGTTGAAGGACCCACATTTCTAACTCGTGGCTTCTCTTTGCACATGTGCTTAAATTTCACCTTGTATGTTATGAATGAGGGTTAAACACGATCAGCACAAAGAAAATCCTGTTCCATCCCCTGGATGTTAGTGGTTAAATTTCCCAAGTGATAAATTCTGTAAGCAGTTTTGAAGAGGCCATCAAGATTCTGTGAGCAGAGTTTTAATTCCTGCTAGCAGGGTGATTCAATAGAAGAACCTTGATTTAGTATGCAGAATTGTAGATCCTACCCTCCAGGATGCTATTAGCCTAAAACCAAAGTGGGACTCTTTTGACATTGCTTCCCACCAGGATGGTTCCCCATAAGTAGGGCCCTACCAAATTCACGGTCCATTTTGGTCATTTTCATGGTCACAGGATTTTTAAAATCGTAAATTTCACGATTTCAGCTATTTTAATCTGAAATTTCACAGTGGTGTAATTGTAGGGGCCCTGACCCAAAAAGGAGTTGGGAGAGGGGGGTTGTAAGGTTATTATGGGGGGGTTGTGGTACCTCTACCCTGACTTCTGCGCTGCTGCTGGCGGTGGTGCTGCCTTCAGAGCTGGGCAGCTGGAGAGCGGCAACTGCTGGCCGGGAGCCCAGCTCTGAGAGCACGGTACGGTATTGCCACCCTTACTTCTGCGCTGCTTCCTGCAGAGCTGGGCCCTCAGTCAGCAGCCGCCACTCTCCAGCCGCCCCGCTTCAAAGGCAGCAGTGCAGAAGTAAGGAAGCCATGGTATGGTATTGCCACCCTTAATTCTGCACTGCTGCTGGTGGGGTGCTGCCTTAAGAGCTGGGCTCCTGGCAAACAGCTGCCACTCTCAGCCACCCAGCTCTGAAGGCAGCACAGAAATAAGGGTGGCAATACTGCAACCCCCCTAAAATAACCTTGTGACTTCCCCTCCAACTCCCTTTTGGGTCAGGATCCCCAATTTGAGAAACCCTAGTCTCTCCTGTGAAATCTGTATAGTATAGGGTAAAAGCACACAAAAGAACAGAAAGAAAAGGAGTACTTGTGGCACCTTAGAGACTAACCAATTTATTTGAGCATGAGCTTTCGTGAGCTACAGCTCACAAAGCTCATGCTCAAATAAATTGGTTAGTCTCTAAGGTGCCACAAGTACTCCTTTTCTTTTTGCGAATACAGACTAACACGGCTGTTACTCTGAAACAAAAGAACAGATTTCACGGGGGGGGGGGGGAGACACCAGATTTCATGATCTATGATGTTTTTTTCATGGCCATGAATTTGGTAGGGCCCTACCCATAAGGGGATTTCATTTTATTTTTGCAACTGATTGATTAAACTGGAAACTGTCACCTGCCAAAACTCCAACAGGGAATCTGACAAACTCGTGGCTTTTCTATGGTGGTGTTTGTGAGCACTGGCTGTAGTTACGCTGATAAGAGTGGTATGTGCTGAGCTATTGGGTTTTTTTCCCTGGCCATAATCAAATCAGTTGCACTCCCTTTCTCACTAAAAGGCGTAAATTCTCAACATCTTGTGAGTCCAGATGGCAACAATGTGGAAGTGGGTCAATGGTTTTTCAAACATAATGCTTATTGTAGCGTCCCTTGTGGAAGAAAAGACTCCACAGTAATGAATATAAACTGTATTCTTTATTGAGGCTGTTGGACACGGACAAACTCTGTGGTTCTCTCTAGCTCTTGACTAATTGACTAACACAGTCTGTGCTGTCTAGTGTCAATACATAGGGCCTCCTTAACTCTGGGCCTGGATTAATCAGTAACAGATTGGACTACCGACTACAGCACGCTTATCAGCAGTGTATAGGGCCTGATCCAAAGCCCACTGTAGACCATGGAATGATTCCCATAGAGTTGAATGGGAATGTTCACTGTTAGATTGTTTTTTATAAATTACATTGTTCAATTGCAATGCCATTTTTGAGTTTCTAGCAACACCTGGGCCCCAAACACAGTTTAGATCCAAATCCACATTTCCCTAAAAGTTCAGGTGTGTTTGGAATCAGGGTTTTGGTTTGGCCCATTCTAGAGATAGCCACAAAGATGAGGCCCATGAGACTACTCTAGTCCTGTCTGTTATTCCAGTTCATTTTCAGGGAATAATTATTTTCCTCAGGACCTGCAGAATCTGTCCTAAAAGGATTTTTGTTCTGATAAAGGTCCCACTCTTCCAGGCTTCCCCCTTGGAATTCCCATGAATCTCAATGGGAGTGACACACGTAGAATGTAGCCAATGGGAAATAACTGTTTACAGCAGCCAGTGGGGTGCAGTAGCCAACATGCCCCCATACACATCCATGCAGTTTGCACTGGGTATCCCATCCCAATGGCATGAATACATTTGACATATCTATCTATCTAATTTAAATGGCTCCTATTACTGTAATATCTGAACACCTCACTATTTCATCCTACAACACCCCTATGACTTATCCCAGTACAGTTATCTCCATTTGACACTGATGGGGAAACTGAGGTGCAGAGAGGTCAAGTGACTTGCCCATTGAAATCTATACTGTGGAGCAGGGTCTTGTATGCAGGTTTCCCACCAACTTCAGTAGCTGTTTAGTTGCAATGGAATCCCACTTACTAGGAAATGCACTGCTAGGAAATGCACTGACACTGCTAACTCACTTCAGATGGGCCACCCAACAGGTGTCAAATGGTAAGAGCTTTCATTCATTACCTATTCATTACCCCCAACTAGGGACTGCTCAAAAAGCTTCACATCCCATGCCTAATCTCTTAATCTATCCAGGCCAACATCTGCTTGAATACACGTAATTCTATGTACCAAGATGTCAGCAGATCTTGTAGCTTGTTTTCCAGTGAAATGTCTCCTCTTAGGTAAATATTACATTTAAGGTTGCTTTCCCTGTGGTTTTCCTACCTGCGGTTTGCGCAGTGGGTCAATGCCCTGCTCAGAGATAAGAGGAATAATTGCTACAAGAGCTGTTTGCTGCTTTCCCCTAAACGGTTAGGTGGCTCATATACCTGTAATTACAAGACTTGAATGCTGCTTAATATCTGGGGAAATTTTCCATAAGTGGGGAATTTAAGGCAGGGGTTGAGACTTGGCAGACTGGAAGGGCTTATTTATTCACATTTCAGTGGTTCATAAATTGAAATCTGTATGTAATTTAAACATCCAGCTATCAAAAGGTCTTGTGAGGAGGGTATTGGTGAGGGGGATGACAAATAGACTCTCAGATAATTAAAGGAATGCCAGTTGCAGGTCAGCAAGAAAACTCTTCCATTATTATTTTTCTTTTAATAGAGAACCCAGATTTAAGATGGCTGCTGCCACCTCATGGGTAAGATACGTGTGGGCTGTGTGCACAGCCACAGCAAATAACAATACACAACAATGTTTCACTTCTTTTAAACAAAGGAAATGTTTCCAAGGAGCGACAGAAATCAGAATAGCAGTCTAAGCAATTCTGTCTCCAGTCAAAACCAGACTCAGAATAATTAAAAAGAACAGGTGCAAGCTAGAACATTCGTTGGAATAACATGTCATCTTTTGTCTGTTCTCAGGCACTTTTTGCTAAAAATCTGTGTTCTGGCTAACTCATGTAATCGTTTCACAGGGAGCGTTAACCGTTTAGATGTTTCATTAATATATTATGCAAATTATATATTTGAAAGAGCATTGTAAGACCTCTATGAATAGAGCTTTGGACCTTTTTTCAAGGTCCTGTTTAGAATTCTCTGGCTAATAAGTCAGGCCCTTTAAAAACAGCATTTTCAAACCTTCCTTCTCACATTGTTGTTAGTAAAGTGATCTGCTTGGCTTTCAGAGAGCTTGTGAGAAGGTCTGGGCAGAGGGCCAGCTGCTGTCCTTAACCAGATGTATTGAATTAAGAAGACACCGCTTCTATAACCTGTGCTAATTCATTCCCCTCAGCCAGAGTATGTTCTTGTGTACTTGATGTACAATCTATAGAAACAATTTCGCTGACATCAGATATGCTTATAAATAGAATGTCTGCCCCACTACAGTTCTGTAGCTAAACCAACAGGAAGAAAACACCCATAAGTGTTGTACTGTGCCTGGAACTGGGATGCCAACAAAGATTTTCCCCTAAAGCATCCAAATTCAACCACTCCTGGAGGCAAGGTACTGGACTAGAGGCACATAGGACTTGCCAAACTGGAAGAGATCAATGTCTCTATCTAGCTGTAGACTCCTTTCTCCTGTCCCCTTGCTTGGGGTGTGTGTGACAGGTTTGATTTGGATGCTTCATCTAAGTCTTCCATGGTTTTCTTCTCTCCTCTGCTTCTTCTCCATGTTCTGTCCTCTTCTTCCTTCCATCGCAACCAGAACCTTCCCCATATCTCTCTTGTCTCAATACAATTCCAGGCTCTGCGCCTTTCTGACCCTTCAAGTATGAGTAACCCTGATCCTCCTGGCCTGGACCCAGTGGCTCCCGTTCCTGACATGTATTACACATCATATAGTACATTATTAACTATAATGAAACCCAAAGCAATTATTAACTCATCCACTCTATCAGCTCTCCAGACTTCTTGCTTAAATTCCAGAGGTCTAGTTTTCAAATCCATTTTCCCCAAAATTTAAGGAGTGCACTTCTCCCTTTTGCAACTAACTAGGTGGTTCACTTTTGGATCCCCTATTCCCCAGCGTTTGTAGCATGTCTGGTTTAATAGCTGTTCTGTTGGAGCCAGTGTCCACGGTTCCCATGCATTTCACAGGTACTGTTGCACACTTAATAGGCAGACTCCCATTATTGTTTTTTAACTGTCTAGACCTTAAAGAAAAGAAAAGAAAAAGTGGGGCTAATCCTTGTACCTCCAAGCTGTACCCCTTCATCTGGTGCCCCATCCCCATTTTCCCAAACTGGGAGAGGGGCTTTCACTAGACACTGTGATGCTCTGTCCTGGCCTGCCTTAAATTTATAACAGTCTTTTTATGGCCATTTTTTTTTTCAAAGCATCAGCATTTAACTGAACTGCTTCCTTAATTTTTGTATTATTGCCAATTTCCCTTGTTTTATAAATCAAATTTAACACTTTTTCTAATAATTCAAAAATGTCACAAACCAGATTCGAACCCCCCTCTTATCATACGTATTAGACACAGTGCTGTGCTTGGAGGGCTCATGACAATCAACTTCAATTTTCCTTGCTGCAGCTGCTTCCTCTTCTGGTGCTCTGCTGCAAGGAAAGATTCAAGCTCTGTGGCAGTTTCCATAGCCCCTCACAGTATCTTTGGCCTCCTTTTGCTGATCTGCAAGTCTGAGTCCAGCTGAGTGTCTATAAATTGGTCCATTGTCAAGGCATTTGAATTATTATTATTTGTATTACCGTAGTGCCTAGGAGCCCTAGTGGTGGACCAGTATTCCATTGCACTAGGCACGGTACACACACACACAACAAAAAGATGGTCCCTGCCTCAAAGAGGTTACACAGCTGGTCCTCTTCCTGGCTCCAGCAAACTGTCTTCCCTGGGGCAAGTGGGGACTTTGTCCCTGCACCCCAAGAGTGCGCCTTCCATTTACATCTAAGGATGACCACAAAGTTCTCCATTTACTGCAGGTGTTAAAAAGTTCTTAATTCAAGACAGTCTTTGGCACAGTGTCTTGGTTTTGGCTTTATTTGCTGCCTTAAGCTCAAATATTTCTATTCATTAAAGGGCTGAGCGGGCAAGGTGCTGAGCACCTCCAGAGGGGTACTGGAGTGCCTTTACCTCTTGCTGAAGTCAATGGACATTGTAGATGCTCATCATTTTGCAGGACTGGGCCCTTAATCTGTATTACTATTTATTTTTTTTTTGGTAAAGCACTTGGGTTAGCTTTGGCAAGGCAGACACTATGTACATATGAATTATTAATATTTTATTTTTTTCATGGTGCAAATGGTCAAAGTCACACCTGTCCTCTCCAGCTAGTGAGAGTCAATATATTAGCAGATGTGGTGGCCAGGTATGTCTCCCACTGTGTAAGAGATGCCACCAGACATTGTCTAGGTTCTCCCTGAACCTGCTTCTCCAGTGAACTTTCTTTTAACATCCCCTCTTGGCACAATATCTCAGCTCTCCAGGGCACTGTGTGCAATCCCCGATTTGGACAAACGGCTGAGCTTGATCCTGCCAGAATGATGTCAAAGCTTGCAACAATGTACATCATTTCAACACTGGCAGAGCTAAGGTCTCTGGGCCGGATGATGGCTGCTGCTGCTGCACAACAGAAATCGGCCCATGACAGTTTGATCCAGCCAGCACAATTAATAGGTTACCAAATGGCAGCGGGGTTAGCTCATGTTGCTTTGTGAGTGGAAGGATATCTGCTTACATGATTGGCCATCTCCTGCAAATTCCAGCTGCTCCAGAGGTCATGAAACCTGTGATTGAAAGTGGATGGGAAATTGCTCTTTAAAAGGAACATAATCTGGCTGCAGCCTGGACAGCTGCGGCTGGGGCAGCAGCTGATATAAAAATCCAGAGATATTACCGCCTTTTCTGGGGTTGGGGTTGAGACTGTGCCCCGGGCTACTGTGACGATCATGGAAGGGCAGCAAATGGCTTGAGTGATGGTGAGCCGTAAATCACCAGGGTTAGTACGCCCCTGGAGATAGACTCTAGACTCATCTCCTTGTGAGCAGTATGAGGAGAAAAATTCTATTGTCACCTAATGACCAGCTCAAAACAGTCACTGCTGGTTAAACTCTGCTGAGGTTCATAGTGACAAAGAAAGAGGATAAGGTTACAAGCAATGGTTGTGAAAAGTTTTGATAAAAATGAGGCAACAGTCAAAAGTCTCTGTTTCCTACAGGGAAGATTCATCCCTGGTGGCACAGGGAAGAAAGGGACACCTTCTGACATCAGTGGAGAGACATCTCCTGACCAAGCAGAGGAGAGCTGGTGTTTCTGTCACCACCCTCCCCGAGAAATGGTGCCAGGGCAGGAGCTGTAGCTAACCAGGAGCCTGGCCAATATGTGATGCTAAGTGGATGCAATGAATCAGTGCATCAGTGGACCACATTAGCCCTACCAGCACCTCAAACAGTGTAATCCCCTGCTGGCCTTTCACAGCCATGCCATCCCCTGCTTTACACCTGCCAAACTCAGGTATAAAGCAGGGCTGATTCTAGCCCTCTACCAATAATAATACTGCTTCTGATTCTGTCCCACAGTCAGTTGCATATTTGTCTACTCTAGTCCACGCTGCATTTTGACAGGTCTGGATATAGAAACAGAAGCTTGGTGTTTGTCATTTGCATATTGGCACCCAGAATGCCCAACTGTTTCACAACTACTTCTTACAAGGACACTGACAGGTCAAATCTGGGTCTCAAATTTAGAAACTGTAAAAACCAGCCTTTACAAATCCTCCAACCAATCAGAAAGTTTCTAAGAGCTAAACTTTCTATGGAAAGCTTATTTTTCTTTAAACAGATATAAACATTCCCCGGCAGTCCGTGCACTCTGAACATGGCAGCACTGTGGTAGTGCATAAGAATCAGAAGGATAAATTGACTAGAAGTTGATTAGAAACAAAAATGAAAATGTTTAGTCTGTTTTCATTGTCCAAGGTAAGAGAAGTGCAAAAAGGGCACCCACAGAAGAGCGTAAAGCAAATCTACTAATGTTTTGTGTGTTTTAAAGAATCAGTTTTAATAGTTTAGTGTTAAAACAGGTAAAAAACACAGGTAAAAAAATATGTAACTGGAAACAGAACTGAGCCAAATCCTCAAAACTGACCAGAGTGAACACGGGAAATTTGGACTGAGATCCAGACTTTGCATCTGTCCCTTATACCCCTATAATGGGCACCATGCTGAGACTGCTAGGAAGATTGCTGATTAGTACCAATTGTGTTGGTATTTCTGTGGGCTTGTCTACACATGAAAATATATCCAGAATAAGGTACGGTGTGAATTTAAAACAGATTACCGGTAACTATTCCTGATTAGCTCTGTGTGGAAGCACCTATTCTGGAATAAGAATACTTTATTCCAAATTAGTTTATAACCAGTTTACAGATGGGGGAAACTGAGGCGTGGAGAAGTGAAGTGGCTTGGCCAAGATTACACAATAAATTAAAACAGAAATAGGGGGAACGGAATCTGGGAATGGAAATGATAATGCTTCACTCCCAGCCACATTCTCTGATCCCTGGACCATAGCCACTCCCTCTCCAGTAATGTCTCCTAGAGAATTCAGCTCTCAGTTACATCTGTGGAGTCCCACTGACTACAGAGGCGCTACGAGAATGCCATCAAAGGTAGAATTTTTGCCCATGGGGTCAGTACAGCAAAGAAAATTGCTTATTCGTGGTTCATGACGTTCATCATAAATCAGAACCTGTCCCAAAACAACCTCTCTGATCAGAACACCCTCAAATTCTGAGTTGAACCAATAACTATCCGAACCTCGAACTCCATGGTAAATCTAATAATGGACTTGAAAACACCATTGACCTTTGGGCAAGAATGGATCCAGATGGTCTGACTCTGTACCTTGTGGATTGACTCAGTTGCTACTAAAGGCTAGTAAGGGTGGTGCTCGGGGGGATGGAGGAGAGAATACAAGATTACATCACAATGTATTTTTGAATAAAAATATCTCCTGGGATTTTTTAAAAAATATTCTACTGGGAATATACACTCTGTGACCGTCAATCACCTCTCAATAGCAGCTCAATAAAAGACTATCCAAAATGAAGAAAATTGGGCAGAAACTCCAGCCAGTGGTGCTGCTCTGAAACAAGGTATTATTTTGCAAGCTAGTCTGGAAGAATTGGTCTTGCCAAATACTAAAACTGGGCTTCAGAATGACTGCTGAGTGCATAATTAATCCCCAGGAGCACAGAGTCTGGACAGATGTAAAACAGAGCAGAAAAAATGTATATGAAGAATTAACTTTAAGAAACAAGCAAGGGCATTAGTCTCATTAAAGTTATAGCTCATCATTCATTTAATTTTATTTCTGTGATGAGCAGAAACATTTTTTTAACCCCAGCAATGAAGCAGGATTCTTCTTTCTTTTTCAAAGGCAGATGGAAATTGCTGTGTATAATGTTGTGGCTTTGATAAGATGTTTGATCAGAAGTTATCCAGTCCATTACTCACATGAACATGAATCCACAAAGAACTGCCAGCCAGAAAAGCAGTTCTTGCTTTCTGGAGAAATTCATGAAGGAAGGGGTTGGCCATCATTGGCATATGCACAACGTGCCCAACTGTTTAATGGCATCATCATCAGCCAGGTGGAGAGCCGGTAGCTTGCCGTCAAAATAAGTCAGTGGGCATGCAACAGTGATATGCGATATAGTCTGAAATTGGTTGCGTGACTTTTGCCTTTCAAGGGGTTGGTGAGAAACAGGGATAGAGCTGCCCCCCAAATCCTGACCCCTGCACAAAGCTTCGTAAATAGAGTTTGTGCAGGGCTTGGAGTAGCAAAGGACCACTCCTCTGAAGTTGGGGAGAACCAATGGCTCCTGTGGTTTTCCTGGAGAGAACCAGTGTCCGTGGCTCCTGCCCTACCCTTCTGTCCATGGCAGGGAGGTTGGACAGTGAATCTGCATAGTTGGTGTTCTACCGGCTATGCTTTCTATCTCCCTCCAAGTGCTACGTCTTCACACAATGTTGAGGAGAGAATCATGATAGAGTACTTGCCCATTGCCCATCCACAAGGTGAAGGATTTGGCTCTTGCTTGTCTTTGGTACTGAACAACATATCCATTACTAGACCGACTTCTATTGGTGAAAGAGAGAAACTTTTGAGCTTACACAGAAGTTGGTCCAATAAAAGACATTGCCTCACCCACCTCGTCTCTAATATCCTGGGACCAACATGGCTACAACCACACTGCATACAACATTTCAGTTACTGCTCTAGTCACTCAAATGGATTTTCCAGAGACCCACTAATAGGCAGACTAAGGGACTGTGGTCTTTTGCTCCCATTACCATGTTAGCAGCAGTTTACTAATAACACTATTCACAGAGCAGTGCTAGTGTCACTTTGCATTCTTGGTGCTCAAAAAAGTAATGATGAAATAAACCACATTAATTCTAAGAGGAATTGCAGTAATAATAACGATAAATTAAAGTAAAATAAATAAAGTATGAAATCAGTCCCCCTGAGTTATTCAGTTGTTTTCAGTGAATTGATTGCCCTGTGGGTTGAAAGTCCTGAAGATCAAAGTTCTCTGTCTGTTAGAGGAGGCTCTGAAGCCAAAGCCTCAGATCTGAACATCCTGAATTCTGGGGAAGTTCAAGACTTTGCAATTCAGGCCTATTCCTCCTATTTAGGTGACCCTCCTAAGAGATTCAGCACAGCTTCCAATTCTGCTTCACCCTTTAGCTTCAACCCTGGCCAGGAGAGGTCAGATCTCCAGGTGAGAGAGGAGTTCAATTTCCTTGTCCATCCAGTGTTTGGCCTCTCCACAGAGACTGGGGCTAATTAATGTCAGTTGCAATGCTGTTTTTTGACCTGATGTGGCCATGTAAACTGGACCAACGTTTTTTGCATCTTGGGCTGGAATTGCATTGGTGGTGAGGCAAGACACTCTGCACCCCATTTGCCAACCTCTGGAGTTATCCTTACCGTTCCTCACTTTAATGTGAATCCACAAAGAACAGCCACGCAGGCAGCTCTTTCTTGGGAAGTCCAGCCAGGAAAATCAGTTTCCTAGTTAATACCAAGCCGGTGCTGGCAATGCAGGATGGACGCACGGCAGTCATGGCTGCTCAGTCCAGTAAACTTTGTTTCCAAATCCACTGGCCTCTTCCCAGTTTGCAAAGAGGATCAATTCCCCCAGCTGCCCCCAAGGGATGCTAAACACATGCGACTAGATCTGACATATTCTATCCAGGAGAGGGCAGGGAAGCACAGCTTATTACAGACTCACTACTGAACAGGAGTCAGCTGTCTCAGTGAGATTGTTCCTTCACATCTTCCAGTCTACTCGGCTTTCCTCAACCCAATACAGTTGATGCAGGCATTGTATAAAAGTCCCCCTAAAGTGGTTGCAGATGAGTTTGCAACTCTTACGTCCGCTCCTGAGCTCATTTTCACAAGGGATAGTTCTGACCAGGGCTGGCCTATTGACTGTTAGTTTTGCTTTTGTTCCCTCTTGCATTGGGCCTGACCAGTTACATGGAGAAATGGGTTCGAGTGCTGCTTGGGAACCAAAGAGCTCAGACTCAGTTTGACATCACTTCAAGTTCAACTCAACAGCGCCAGTGTCAGAACATTCCCACCATTGCTTTAGAAATGGATCCATGTCATTGAGAAGAGCAAAAGGACCCACTGCCCATTCGTAATTTTAATGGCCCCAATTTTGCTCTTGGATACACCTGTGGAACTTGCATTGAAGCAAAGGAGGATTTTGTGCATGCAAATATGGGGGAAGAACTGTGCCTAATGCACACCCAGGAAAAAACGGCATCTAGACATTTTGCTCAAATTGTCTCGCTCAGCATCTGACTAAACAAAGAATTTGGAAAACAAAGAACCTTTGCCCAGATCCGAAGCCTCTTTGATTTTCCAGAGGGCCCCAATATAACAATCTGAAATGGGCTTCTTCCTTCGTGTCTCCCTCTGGGCCTGTGACTCAGACTCCAAGAGGCAACATCATTTCCAACCCAGCAAAATAAAATAAAATAATAAAATGCTGTCTCTGCCTCATAGGTGCCCTTGTGAGGCCAAAGAAATTTGGCCCTGCGGTTACTGTTGCTGTTTCCACCTTGTCCTGCAATACTGCAGCAGAGAATAAACATGTTCTTTGTGTCAATACTAGTAGCACTAACAGGACTTGCACTTCTTATCTGCTAATGTTCAAGGACTGCAAATTAATGTGATCACCACACCACTGCTGGGCTGCAGGGCTTAACAGTTTTCCATTATTAATCCACTTTATAGCTAGGCTCCAGGATTGAAAACATATCTGTCTTGGTGCTGAAAAATGAGAGCCACAAGATCTCAGCTGGGGAGAACTATTTATTTTGCAGAACGTAGAAAGTATTGATTTGGGAACTTTTCAGTCATAAAAGTCCCAAATAAAATCTGAACATTTTTTAGCCTGATTGTTTTGTGCTTCTGTCATGGAAAAAGCGGCTGTGATTCATAAATCACATATAAATGTGTGGGTAATTGATCCAGCATGAGGACCCTTTGTTTTGCTAAATGGCCATTTGCTTCAATTGCTTTTAGGAGTTTGCTGCATTGGCAAGTGGGAAGCAGCTGGGGCTGTGAGTATGGCAGAAGCAAAATGCGTAACCTTTAGAATCTGTCTACGCTACAGAGCGTTGGCTGTCAAAGCCTCCTAGTTTAGAGTCAGAGTAAGCCTGCAGAATGGCTATACTATCTCCCCAAAATACATTATCTACAGAAGCTCTTGTGTCAGTATAGTTGCATCTATACCAGGGATTTACCGGCGTAGCTCTGTCGGCTAGGGGATGTGGGTTTTGTTCACAGCCCGAGCCGACATAGCTATGCTAGCAAAACTTGGCTGTGTAGACCAGGACCAGGAAAACAAGGAAACTACCTTGCTCAACAGTGACCTCTCTGGTTGACCATTGTTTGAGTTAAAAGACCGTCTTCTCCAGTCCCCCCACAACTGGAAAGTTGGTGATGGTAACGCAATACTTCGAGAATACTCCCAGCTCAGACACAAGCATGGTAAACCTGTTGAAAGAAGGAAAAAAAGCAGTCCACATACAAACTGGCATGTTCAGCTATATGCAGACACAGCCAAAAAATTCACACTGCAAGGACAACTCCTGACTGCAGGCAGTGCTTAACTTATGCCAGGGCTTAGCTGGGCCCGGTACCTCTAGGCTTGGCAGTTCATAGCCCCAGCACCTCTGGGCTTGCTGCATCAGTTATGAACGTAAAAAAAATTGCTTGAGCCCCAACCTAACTGCTTGAGGCAAGCCCTGGCACCTCTTTCATTACAAAGTAAGCACTGATTGCAGGGAAGGGACCAGAAAACCTCACCGGTCCTTTCAAAAAAAGGTCCAGTCGCTACTTCCAATGATTCTGTGATACATTAGCACTGAGGAAATTTAGACCACAGATTAACTTTTAGAACATGTGATCTTATCATCTGTGTGTCTGTCTATATCGGGGGGGCCAACCTGTGGCTCCAGAGCCTCATGCGGCTCTTCAGAGGTTAATATGCAGCTCCTTACCTAGGCACGGATTCCGGGGCTGGAGCTATAGATGCTAACTTCCAATGTGCCGGTGGGTGCTCACTGCTCAACCCCCTGCTCAACCCCCTGCCCTGAGCCCTACCCCCACTCCACCCCTTCCCCCGAGGCCCCTATCCCTTCCTCTGAGCCTGCCATGCCCTCGCTCCTCCCCCACCCCCACAGAGCCTCCTGCGCACGTGAAACAGCTGATTACAATGGGCGGGGGGAGGGAGGAATAGGCGCCGATTGGCAGGGGCTGCCGGCAAGCAGGAGGCGCTGGGGAGCTGATGGGGGGCTGCTGACGTATTACTGTGGCTCTTTGGCAATGTACATTGGTAAATTCAGGCTCCTTCTCAGGCTCAGGTTGGCCACCCCTGGTCTATATGTTTGTCTAGGCATTTATGCCAAACTGATCACCAAAGATTGTGACGCTCCAGGGAGGAAGGGGGTGAAATGAGGAAATTTGCCAGATAAAATCTACATTTAAAAAAGAGGTGAGAAAATGGCAGAACCAATACTCTTTTCAATCAAAGACAATCCAACACCAAGTCCCAGGTGCAGTGATCGTGATGGTTACCTGTATTCTTATCATTCCCCATTGTGCTATGGAGGTGCTGAGGGAAACATAACTGATCCGTGATGTTTGCGTAGTGAAACAGCTATTGCATGAATACAGAAACATCACACCTGTCTTTTTACTTCACATTGGATTTAACTTCACGCTAGTCACACATTTCTGTGCACAAGGAATGGGCAAGGTTCTGTGTTGGTTTCTGCCATTTGGCTAAAATCACATGCTCTCATTCAGCCCAAGTCACTGTGAACTTCAGTGGAGTTGCACAGGTTTACTGCAGTGATGGATTTGTCTCTTTATCGTCAAGACAAGCTAAAGGTCCAATCTGAGTCACTACTCAGGCAAAATTCCTATTGACTTCAGTGGGAGTTTTATTTAAAGAAGAACAGAAGGTTCCAGGGCTAAGTTAAAACAAGCATGAAATTGACACCTGCACAGAGAGCAAGCACAAGACTTATGAACCACTTAAATTCCACTTAGGTGGAAGTCTGGCTGTCTACACAGTGGTGAATTTCACCCAATGTCAGCAAATATTTATAAAAAGTGTGCAATTATTAATAGTATTATAGTATTTATGTGCAATTGAATGTGCTTTGGAGGATGGGATTAAAATTCAAAATGATCTGGACAAACTGGAGAAATGCTCTGAAGTAAACAGGATGAAATTCAAAAAGGACAAATGCAAAGTACTCCATTTAGGAAGGAAGGATCAGCTGCACACATACAAAATGGGAAATGACTGCCTCGGAAGGAGTACTGCAGAAAGGGATCTGGGTGTCATAGTAGATCACAAACTAAATATAAGTCAACAGCGTGACACTGTTGCAAAAAAACAAACATCATTCTGGGATGTATTAGCAGGAGTGTTGTAAGCAGGACACAGAAGTAATTCTTCCGCTCTACTCTGTGCTGATAAGGCTTCAGCTGCAGTATTGTGTCCAGTTCTGGGAGCCACATTTCAGGAAAGATGTGGATACATTGGAGAAAGTCCAGAGAAGAGCAACAAAAGAGATTAAAGGTCTAGAAAACATGACGTGTGAAGGAAAATGGAAAAAGTTGGGTTTGTTTAGTCTGGAGAAGAAAAGACTGAGGGGGGACATTGTAACAGTTTTCAAGATATAAAAGGTTGTTACAAGGAGGAGGGTGAAAAATGGTTCTCTTTAACCTCTGAGAAGCAATGGGCTTAAACTGAGCTTTAGGTTGAACATTAGGAAAAACTTCCTAACTGTTAGCGTAGTTAAGTACAGGATCCAGTTGCTTAGGGAGGTTGTGGAAACTCCGTCACTGGAAACGCCTGTCAGGAATGGTCTAGTTATTACATAGTCCTACTTTGTGTGCAGGCGACTGGACTAGATGACCTCTCGAGGTCCCTTCCAGTCCTACCATTCTATGATTCTATAAAGGACTCAAACTCCATATGATCCCTTGTATAAAGAAACCTATAGGCCAAAATCAACATATAACCACACTTTCATGAAAGCAACAATAGAAACTTGGGATAGCTTATTTAGAAAGCCAAGTCCATACCCATCATCTCTAATACCCATAGTAGATAATATAAAATGTAACCCCACTAAAAGCCTGGGAAATTTTGACATTTGAGAACTTATAGGTATATCAAAATTCAGCCAACTGTTTAGAGACAAAACATTTAGATTACCTGATGAAATACAACTTGCAAAAGACACCAAAATTCCACTATATCGATGCCTGCAACAGATACTTTTCAACCTCCCTGCACCAATGCAAACCAAAGTAGAAAATTGATGGAATTTGAAAAATCACTCACTCTATCGATTCTGCATACGGGCTTGCTTTCTGTTCTATACAAAGTAATCTCTAGCTGTTACTTAGAGAAAATAACTACGTTCATGAAAAGTTGGAAGGTTGATGTAACATAGACACCAAAACTGAAGAATGGGAGAACAAATGGAGCTATAGTCCCTACACCTCAGCAAACACATTAATCAAAAATTATCATTAAAATTGTTTATCAGTGGTACTTAACTCCCCATAAAATTAAATGAATTTATAGTACAGGGACAGGCAAATTCTGGAGAGCATGTAATGAAATGGGGGGATTTCTCCATGTATGTAAGAGGGGCCAACAAATTAAGACATTTTGGAAAGCCGTAAAAGAGAACTGGGTGTTAGCTGTCAGAAAACCCCTTAGTATTTTTATTAAATTGTCCTGAAAACCCTGCATCTTATAAAAGTCATAGACTCATAGAATATCAGGGTTGCAAGGGACCTCAGGAGGCCATCTAGTCCAACCCCCTGCTCAAAGCAGGACCGATCCCCAATTAAATCATCCCAGCCAGGATTTGTCAAGCCTGACCTTAAAAACTTCTAGGGAAGGAGGTTCCACCACCTCCCTAGGTAACGCATTCCAGTGTTTCACCAACCTCGTCGTGAAAAAGTTTTTCCTAATATCCAACCTAAATCTCCCCCACTGCAACTTGAGACCATTACTCCTTGTTCTGTCATCTGCTACCACTGAGAACAGTCTAGAGCCATCCTCTTTGGAACCCCCTTTCAGGTAGTTGAAAGCAGCTATCAAATCCCCCCTCATTCTTCTCTTCTGAAGACTAAACATCCCCAGTTCCCTCAGCCTCTCCTCATAAGTCATGTGTTCCAGTCCCCTAATCATTTTTGTTGCCCTCCGCTGGACTCTTTCCAATTTTTCCACATCCTTCTTGTAGTGTGGGGCCCAAAACTGGACACAGCACTCCAGATGAGGCCTCACCAATGTCGAATAGAGGGGAATAATCACGTCCCTCCATCTGCTGGCAATGCCCCTACTTATACATCCCAAAATGCCATTGGCCTTCTTGGCAACAAGGGCACACTGTTGACTCATATCCAACTTCTCATCCACTGTAACCCCTAGGTCCTTTTCTGCAGAACTGCTGCCAAGCCATTCAGTCCCTATTCTGTAGCGGTGCATGGGATTCTTCCGTCCTAAGTGCAGGACTCTGCACTTGTCCTTGTTGAATCTCATCAGATTTCTTTTGGCCCAATCCTCCAATTTGTCTAGGTCCCTCTGTATCCTATCCCTACCCTCCAGCGTATCTACCACTCCTCCCAGTTTAGTGTCATCTGCAAACTTGCTGAGGGTGCAATCCACACCATCCTCCAGATCATTTATGAAGATATTGAACAAAACGGGCCCCAGGACTGACCCCTGGGGCACTCCACTTGATACCGGCTGCCAACTAGACATGGAGCCATTGATCACTACCCGTTGAGCCCGACAATCTAGCCAGCTTTCTATCCACCTTATAGTCCATTCATCCAGCCCATACTTCTTTAACTTGCTGGCAAGAATACTGTGGGAGACCGTGTCAAAAGCTTTCCTAAAGTCAAGGAACAACACGTCCACTGCTTTCCCTTCATCCACAGAGCCAGTTATCGCATCATAGAAGGCAATTAGATTAGTCAGGCATGACTTGCCCTTGGTGAATCCATGCTGACTGTTCCTGATCACTTTCCTCTCCTCTAAGTGCTTCAGAATTGATTCCTTGAGGACCTGCTCCATGATTTTTCCAGGGACTGAGGTGAGGCTGACTGGCCTGTAGTTCCCAGGATCCTCCTTCTTCCCTTTTTTAAAAAAAGTCATAAAGAACTGATCACTCATCTCCTAGCTGCTGCTAGAATTACTCTAGCAAGGTAGTGGAAGAGGAGTAACTCACCTAAAACTTTTAACTGGCATCAAAAAGTGTGGGAAATTCTGGAACTAGAAAAACTAACTTATCGAGTCAGAGATCTACTGGAGACAAGCAAAAACATATAACTACTGAGAAGGCTGGTGGAACTTTCTGAAATTTGCTGGAAGAGGGTCATCGCCCGCCATCAAACCTGATAGCTTGAGAATTTTTTTTAGTCCTAAGGAAGGAAGAAACCCCTTCAACAATAGTCAAAATTAAACTCAAAATCAATATCTTAAAGTAAGGAAAATAGATAGGAGAAAAGAGGTTTGATAGGACAACTAAGTAACAGATTGTGTATTTAAATGTAAGAAAAAGAAAAGTTTGGACCTAAACATGAGATAATGAAAGACTTTAACTAACACTACCAACTGACAAGACAGAAAAGGAAGACAAAGAGCAGAAAAACATCAACCTCAGTAGCACTAAGTTGAAGAAAGCGACTGGTAGCAGGTCTCGTCAATACAACTTTAGGGACTTCCATAGGCCAATTTATAATTGTGTTTGTGGGTATATAGAAAGTGTATTTCTATTAATGTTGTAGAATAAGGTTTATAAGATTGCTGTTATAAAAGAATGGATCTGTTAATAAATTAAAATAAAATATAAAGGAATCATCTTTAGCATGTGGAGGACAGTGTTGAGAGTCCTCTAATGCATCCCCATCCTTATATTTCAGTCATAATGTTGCTAAAATTAAGGCTCTGATAAAAAACGCTTGATTTTGGTTGTTCCTAAGATATTAATTACAGTGTATGTGAATTTCACATTTGTGCAGTGGGGTCCACAGGAGTCCTATTTAAGTCCCATTTAGATCCTATTTTGAGGTCTTGGAACTTAGATGGTGCATAAGCATTGTTCCTGGTCCCTTTGCATGGTGGTGTATTTCACACATTCTCAAGCAATAGAGCACTTGAATTTAAAGTAAACAATAAAGCAGGGAATTTGCAAAGTCTAATGTGGATAAAAATATTTGATGCCAAATTCTTGGCTGGTGTAACTCCATTGCATTTAGCCCTTGATATATCTAACATATATCAAGTGTGTGTGTGTGTGTGCGCGCGTGTATAGTATTCATTGAAATATGTAAATGTAAGTGTGTGTACTCTTTTTTTTTAATGAAAATACTTTTCTTTTTTTAATTTAAACCAACCCCTTCAGTGTTGGAAACTGAAACACAGGCATATGTATGCAGAACAGCTGAAAAATGAGGGTTCAGTCTAGTTTCACTGGGTAAACTGGTGACACGCAAAAAAAACTAAACCAAACTAAACCCACCAAAAGGAAAACTGACCATAAATGATGTAAAAATGATTTTTTTCACTTTTAATAATGTATTAGTATTAGTAACAAAAAATAAGTATTCTTTAAAACCCTTCCTTTGAATCCTTCTAGCTCCCCTCCCCACCTGTTTTCGCTACAAGTTTAATCATCTTGTCTTCACCTTCGGCTTCTAGGGTTCTGCATAGCTCCACTCCTCTCTGACCTGATTTTTTATCACATCATACCTTGCCCTCTCCTCTCCCCTAATTAGGGTGACCAGACAGCAAGTTTGAAAAATCGGGATGGGGGTGGGGGGTAATAGGAGCCTATATAAGAAAAAGACCCAAAAATCGGAACTGTCCCTATAAAATCAGGACATCTTGTCACCCTACCCCTAATGATGCCAGCCTCTGTGCATTATCCATCCACCCACACGTACATACAGCTGGCTCCATGTCTTCTTCTACCCCACCCCTCCCAGCTATAGTGCACCAAGCCATTATCTCAGGGGTTCTCAAATGGGGGGTTGGGACCCCTCAGGGGGTCATGAGGTTATTACATGGGGAGTCACGAGCTGTCAGCCTCCACCCCAAACCCCACTTTGCCTCCATCATTTATCATGGTGTTAAATATATTAAAAAGTGTTTTAAATGTATAAAGGGGGTCGCACTCAGAGGTTTGCTATGTGAAAGGGGTCACCAGTACAAAAGTTTGAGAATCACTGCATTTATCCTCTGTCCATTCATATTCTACCTAAAAGCTCCTTCTGAGATGCTCCCAAGAAATGAGTCAGCAAGAGCAATTTCCCACTGTGTTCTCTCTGTTCTGTGTTGTCTTATTTAAGCTATAACCTCTTCAAAGTAGGGACTGTCTGTATTGTGTGCCTGACACAAGGCTGAGCAGATTGTTGGCAGGCACTTAAAACCAATTGAGTGGAAAGATGGTCTAGTAGTTAAGGATGGGACTCAGGAGATCTGGCTTTAAATCCTACCTCTACCACAGACTTTCTGTTCCACCTTGAGCAAGTGGCTTAATCTCTCTGTGCCTTGGTTTCCCCATCTGTCAAATGGGGATAATCAAGCTTCCTTTCTCAGATCTTTTTTCCTGCCTCGTCTATTTAGGAGATAAGCTCATTGGGGGCAGTGACTGTCCCTCGGTATGTGTTTCCACAGCACAGAACAACACAGATGGGCTTTGATGTTGGTGATATTTAATGCAAATCATTGAGAGTATTTGTTGCTGTGATCACTTTAATCACTTTAACTTTTGACATGGTCCTTTTCCCGTGTTCAAACAGCTCTGCTAAAAATGGATCAACATTTTGTTTAAAAGAAGGTTTCAGAGTAACAGCCGTGTTAGTCTGTATTCACAAAAAGAAAAGGAGTACTTGTGGCACCTTAGAGACTAACCAATTTATTTGAGCATAAGCTTTCATGAGCTACAGCTCACTTCATCAGATGCATACTGTGGAAAGTGTAGAAGATCTTTTTATACACACAAAGCATGCAAAAATACCTCCCTCCACCCCACTCTCCTGATGGTAATAGCTTATCTAAAGTGATCACTCTCCTTACAATGTGTATGATAATCAAGTTGGGCCATTTCCAGCACAAATCCAGGTCCTCCTCCCCCCCCCCCCCCCAGTTCAGCGCATGTTTGTCCTGCATCCTTTCCGAACAGCAGTATCCCAGGGCCGGTCAGAAGCCAAGGACAGACAAGGCAAGACTTAAAGAAAGGGAAATGGATTCAGATCCATCCATAAGACTGGCATGCGTCTTGAACATTTCCAGCTTTGCAGACTACAATCTGCACTCAAACCAGCCTCCTACCCGCCCCCACCAACCCAAACCTGGCCCTGTGAGAGAAAAATTCTCCGTGTGGTTTCTTCCAGGTTTTGCAGTCCTCAAAATATCCCCAAGGTATTTCTACCTCTCATTCACATGATCTTCACTGTCATGGCTCAGAGATCGAGTAAGCAGGGAAGCAGCCAAACATTCCTGCCTGCGCTCGGTTGGCTGTGATACAGACCAGGAGGGGGCAGGCAGCAGAGGGAGAGGAGGCGGAGGGGAAGGCAAAGGCAGAGGGAGGATAGGGTGCCAGATGCTTCCATTGACGACAAAACCCTCCGGCCAGCCCCTTTGCTTCTGCTTTGGCCAATGACGTGAGCGGCTTTGGTCGAGCCTCTTTCAAGCCTTCCTCTGCCTTCACTGTGATAACCTCCCTGGCAGTCATGTGACGGGGATAGAGTACTACACTAGCGGAGCTAAAGGACACATCAGCAGCCCGGCCAGCGCCGTTGCAAATCGGGACCCTGCCTCTAGGCAGTTTTCAGGGACAACATTTAACAAGCGGCCAGGCCCCCTCCTTAGGAGCGCTGCGGGGTTTGGTGATTGCTGGGGGTGTCGCGCTGGTTCTGAACGCCACGAGGAGCTGCTGCCCGCTGGGATCTTGCTTGTCTTTGATTTGGGGTGTTCTTAGTTTTTTTGTTTTGTTTTGTTTTTTGGTGTGTGTGTCTGTCCAGAAAAGTTCAGGTAAGGAGTAAAGACACGTTTCTCACTCGCAGGGTGGGGGGCTCTGGGTCCCGTAGCGTGGAGCACCCTGCCTGCAGGGGGCTGGCCGCGTTAGCGCTGCCCGCTGGGGCCAAGGGAAGGAGATCTCCGGGATTGCTGGGGGGGGGGGGGGGGGAATCCCCGGGAGGGGGGATGGGAACATGCTGGAGAGAAGCTTTGGGATCAGCGTTGGGGAGGGGGAAGGAGGAGATCCGGATTTGTTGAAGTGCCGTGCAAAGGGGGGTATGTGTGTGTGTGGGGGGGGTCCTTCGTGCCATCCAGTCCCAATGGACTCTGGAAGATAAGACCCCACAAGCTGGCTGTATTTACACGGGCTCCTCTTTCTGCAGGGGGCGGGGGAGCTGGTCGGGCAGGAGCCGGGGCGATGTTTATAACCATATGTTGGCCGGACTGGCAGCGAAGGGACAGTTTCCTCTGCCCAACGCTGAGACCCGCTTCATTTGCAAGACGGGGCCAGGAATCACCCCGCTCTCCAAGCCAGGAGCCTGCCCGCTCTCTGCCGATGCAATGCGCCCCGGGATTAGAGACTTTACCCCCCCCCCAGCACCCCCCGCCGGACGCGGGGGAGGATTAGCTCTTTGCAGAAGGATAACGAGTAGATGGTTAACCCCCCCCCCCACACACACACACACACACTCTCTCTCTTTTCTTTGCACGGGGGTGGCCGCACCCGGCGTTGCGATGCATGGATGTGGATTGCAGGGGTCGGTTGTTTTGTGGCTCCGGACAGGAGCAAAAGGGAGACATCCCTCCTCCCCCCACCGCCCCGCAGGAGAGCATCGGGCTGCAAAGCTCAAGCCCATCTCCCCCGGGCGCGCCGGGAGACGCGTGCCCCTCTGCGTGCAGGCCGGCCGGGGCTGCTCGGGAAGGCGCTGGCGGGGAGCAGGAGCCGGAGCGGGGGGGGCTGTGTGTGCTCTGCTCGCAGGCTGTTATGGCAGTGTTGACAGGCGAAGCGGCGAGGCAGGGTTACTCTCGGTCAAGCTGAGCCCTGGGGCCGGGGGGGGGGGGGAGCAGCATCAGTGCACTGGGTTCCTTCGCTCCATGTCCAGCCCCGCCAGGTGGGCTAAACACAGCCGGGCTCTTCAGCCATGAGTGCAGAGGAAACCCCAACTCCTGGGCTGACGCACAGCCTGGCAAGGCCCGAGGGGCTCGGAAATGCAGCATCCCCTGTCCCGTCTTTCTGCCCCGTGCAGCGCATCAGTTGCCGGGGCTCCATTCACTAATGAGAAATTAGCATAGAAATGCCTGGAACGAATGTGTGATCAGCATGTGCTTGCGACCGAGGCAGCGGATTATTGTTTCACCGTCGCTGCTGCCAGGGTTGCTGTAGATTAAAGTGTTTCCTCTGTAAGAGGGCAGGGGAGAGTGGAAGAGCTTTTCAAAAGCCTGCTTTCTCCAAAAGGGTTCTGGGGCGTTTGCAAGCTGTGGAATGAGGAAACCAGATGGGCTGGAAAGCATTTTTCTGAACTTCCTAATAATGCTCAGGCTGTCCCCTAAGACCACCCCTTTAAAAGTAGCTCTCACCAGATCATGCTGTATCAAATGCCTCCTCTCTTTAATGCACCTTGCAGAGGTAATCGTTGGCATGACTACTTTGTATTGTAAAATGTACTGTAAAGAGGCTCCTTATCAGGAAAATTACTTTGGAGAACTAATTTCAGTAATGCAGCTCCCAGGCTGCTAATAGAAAATGGATTTTTCTATTTTAAAAATGCCTTTATATGTTAACTGGCTCCTGATTTCTTTGAAATTCAAGGCCCACAGTGTTTCAAAGTCACTTTATAGTCAGCTTTATGGACCAGCTGGAGCAGGATCAGGCCCTTGCATGCATTTTTAATCCTCAGAGAAAAGCGATTTCCCTGGAAAATGGTTGTCAGCATATCCACAGCTGCTGAGCAAGCACCAATTGCCAAAATATGCTATTGGTGTTATCAGTTGCGTGCTATGGTATTTCCTATGATGTTGTAAACATCACCAGGAATAACAGGCTGCTAAATTTCTGCCTATCTTTCAGCAAGCCGCTGAGGCCTTGACTTTTGTAATTTTTAATCTGAAACATTGCTGTACGGGGTATATGTGCTCTATCCTTTTATTAGCCAGTCACTAAACAGACAACTGTTAAACAGAACAATGTGACTCTGGCATAACATGCAAGAAAACAAAGCTGAGAACTCTTTTGAAACTTGGAGACCATAGTGCTGCTGTGCGCTGTTAATCAGCTGCTACATTTCACCCCAGAGGTGGCTGCATTTCAGTGGCATAAGAAGTGAAGCCTCTTTTATAAATCATTTTGGAATGCTTATGGATGCAAATGCTGTGTATAAATGTTAGATATATGATATAATCATTATTTTGTATTAATCTAACTGGTTCTTGTTTCTTTGCAAATGTCTGGTTTGGGCCATATCTTTAGCCGCAGTACTGAGGGTCTTTTGCTCTTTAGATTGGCCAGTAGTGTGGCCATTTTGTCATTGATTTCAGTGGGAGCAAGAAGGGTTTCCAGATTGAAATGGACATTTAAGAAATCTTTACAAAAAAAAATGTTTTTTCTATGCTAAGTTTGCTGCCACTCAGGTACTTTCTCTCTCTCTCTCTCACAGACACACACACACACACACACGCGCGCCAATCTCTCTTCAGCAAAAATGTCTTGTGTGCAAAATCTTTGTGGTCACAGCAATAGCAGTGAGAGGTTAGAGCTGGAGCAAAATGGGAATAGGCAGGATTTGAAGCCATCTGCCATATGGGAATGTGCCCTCCCCTCTGCCCCACATTAAACTGTGGTTATCTCTGCTTTTGAGGCAAGCAAGATATTAATCAGTGAACCCTTTTTGGAAGCAATAAAAGATTCACAGAGCCAGATTCTGATCTCTGTTCACTGGTCTACATCTGGAGTAACTCAGCTCCACTGACTTCTGTTGGAGTAATTGAATTTGCACTGAGATCAAAATCTGACTTGTAGTCCCCTTGGCATATTTCAGGTATGCTGGCAATCACTTTTACTATTAGAAATGATTATATGCTAAGGTCACAGAACATGGACACTAACCGTTGTTTGAACTTCCTCACTTTGAGCACAGGTGAGTATTTCATTATCAGTTTGCAAGAATAGATGACTGACAGTGGATGCAAACCAGGAAAATGTACAACTTGGCTTTTAATTCCCTTTTCTTTGGAACCACCACCACCCTCCTCCACACATAAACATAAATAAGGAAGCTGTAGCTTTAAGAAGTGTGTTTTTACTTTTACTTCCTGTGGAACATTAATAGACTGATGCTGATGGAGCATGTGAAGGTTGCTGTGCACTGCATCAGCTATAGATTGAGTGCACAGATTTATTTTTATCTCCTCCTAGAAGACAGAGACAGAGGCAAATTGCAGATCAGGCAGCATAGGTGCCCTGGAGTAATAATAAACAGCTCCCACCCTTCCCAAAACTGGACGCTATTGACTATTCATGGCAAAGTGTCCACAGCACAGCAGCAGAGCCTGTGGAAAATGACAGTGTGCAACAAGCTTGACTGGCATTTCCTTCATGCTCGGTCACATGCCTTCTGATTGCCTGTCCCTCTCTCTCAAACACACCCTTATTGACCGATCAAATTATATCTATCGCTGCAACCACATACCTTCCACAGGGAGGCATGTTTTATTATGTACATATGCAGCTCAGTTTTCAGTCAGTCACCTTGAGCAGAGCGGAGGGCCCAGGGTCAGTGTTCAGCAAAGTCTGCACATCTGCATTTTAGCTCCTTAAGAGTTATATCGTGCAGCCGTCAAGCAGTGTTTTCTCAGACAAAACTCCCAGTAAGACTGCTGTGCCTGAATTGAGGGCTGCAGGAATTGCATTGGCTTCAGAGGGAGTTTTGCCTGAGGGTTGCAAAATAAGCGTCGGAGCCTGTCGTTCTTTATTCAAGGGAGTAGTCCCACTGACTTCAACCAGAACGCTCAAGTGAGTAAGAGGCTGAAGGATCAGGCCCATTGGCCCTACTAAATTGCGTGTGTTCAGAATATAACAAAATGCAGTCACTTGCTGTAGTCACAATGAGTTGAAATCCTACGCAAGAGCTTTGTTCCAAGTTCCCAGTTTAGAAGTTGGCACCATGTTTAGATCATCTCAAGGCTGTGTATCCAAGTGACAGGCAGCGTGGAATAATGAGGTGACACTCGCACAATCAGCTGGCCTGCCAGCACATGGTAATTAGCCCAGCATGGTGCCAGTCCTATTAAGGGTGATGCAGGTGATGATGACGTTAGTAAACTGATTCATTACATCTGGAAAGGAAAATCTTACTAGTAAATGCTGAAGCACAATAAATATTTTTGGCTCCTAGCAGATTGGTCCTTGCATTATGCAGATTAGCCTATATTTGAATAACTGAGACAGTGAAAAATAAAGTCAATGGAAAGCTATAAGATAAGGAAAGGATAGTGTTCTTTCATGGACACAAGTTATAAACTTTATTTTTATTTGCTTTTTGGGTGGTAAAAATTTCAACACTTCCCCCCCCCCCCCCCATTCCCTTCTTTGGCTCTCTGTTTCTTTGTCAGACAAAAGATTATAAATGTATTTCCTCTTGCCAGTAATAGTCTGAGAAGGCACTGTAAATCTACAGAACACTTAGTTGTGAAATTATTTCTGAAAGAATTCTTTTGCAAACATGTGGTGCAATCTTGGAAAATGCCTAGGCACTCAGAATCCTTTGGGGGTGATACAGCAATATGAAAGCATGTAGCAACATGTGTTCCCAGTGAAACTGCATGCGGTTGACTCTCATTTGAGCTGGAGAGATTTGTAGGTCTAGTGCATGGAGATGAATGATTAAACCTGACTTCTGACTGTCAATATTTTTGTTCCCTATATTCAGGCTTTCGCTTGAGCTTTCACTGTGTGGTATATGCTGGTGGGATATCCGTAACAGATTATCCAGGAATGGTGGATCACTTGCTTCCGGCTGATGAATATTTTTCATCCACAAGGTCCCCTGTTGGATACTTTGGGGACATGATGGCCGGTGGGAGGTCATATCAGATGCTGCCCTCACCGGTGTCAGAAGATGACAGCGATTCTTCAAGCTTTTGCTCTTGTTCCAGCCCCGATTCCCAGGTTCTCAGCTCTAGCTATGGAAGCACATCTAGCGCTGAAAGTCAAGATAGCATTTTAGACTATTTACTGTCCCAGGCTTCCTTGGGGAACACCCCTGCCTCTTGGTGGGACAAAAGGAGACTTCAACCAGTAGTGAAAGAGGAGTATTTCAGATTGCCTGAGTTCACAGTGGATATGGAAGATTCTGGACCATTTCAGCCCACACTTGAGGAGATTGAGGAGTTTCTGGAAGAAAACATGGAGTTGGATCTCAAGGAAGGGCCTAAAAGTGAGACCAAGGACTTGAGAGCTTGCAGCCAAGTTTCCGTTGCTTCAGTCCAGCAAAAAGACCATCTGGTACCTAGCGTTAATTTAAAAGAAAGTAAAAGCGAACAATCAAGTAGCTCAACAGAAGGTAGCGATGTTTCAAATGGAGCACTATCCCTGGAGGGAGGGATACCTGTCATGCTCCAAATTCAGCCTGTACAGATCAAACAAGAGTCAAATACAAGCCCTAGTTCACAAGGACCAGCACAAGAGAATATTAAAATTGCACAGCTCCTAGTCAACATTCAAGGACAGACATTTGCACTTGTGCCGCAGATTGTTCAGTCATCCAATTTGAACTTGTCTTCTAAATTTGTCCGCATAGCTCCAGTCCCTATTGCTGCAAAGCCGATTGGGCCAGGAGGCATGATCCAGGGTCAAACGGGGATCATCGTGGGCCAGAAATTTCAAAAGAACCCTGCGGCAGAACTCATTAAAATGCACAAATGTTCTTTCCCTGGCTGTACCAAGATGTACACTAAAAGCAGCCATTTGAAAGCGCACCTGAGGAGACACACAGGAGAAAAACCTTTTGCATGCACGTGGCCTGGTTGTGGATGGAGGTCAGTACTGTGATGCAGTAGTACTCCGTATCCAATAAACATTTCATTCACTTGACATAATATGCCAGCCAAACAGGTTTGAACCAAGTTCGTTTATAAACAATTTTGCTGTTCTCTGAAACCTGTTTGGTTGGTTTTAAAATTAAAACCACTTTTCTTAATGTTAGGGACTTTGGTGTGTTGAATAGCAGAACATTACTGTTGACATTCACTGTACAAAAGTCTAAAAAAATACCCCAGTGACTGGTATTTCATTTCATAATGGCCAGATTAGACTTGCTCCTGCAGATATTGCTTTGTATATTCATTGGTCCCATTGCAGCATACCATCTCCAATGTACCATTGATGCAAACTAGGACACACAAAGCAAATTGGGTCATTGGAGCACAGTCACTTCATTACTAGTACTACATGATTATATGTATTTGGAGATTCAACTACATGGAGGTCAAATACAATCAGTGAAGGGCTATGAATGACATATATGCTTAATAAAACCCTAATAAAACTTTAAAACATTATAAGCAATTTTGTAATTTCCAGAATAAAATACTAGCTTGGGAATGCTGTCTCATCATAGGGTATGCTACTCCAATTTGATCTGTGTTTATTTTATGTTCTGGTTTAGAAATGTATATTAGTGCTCATCCAGATGTGCCCCTGAGTGTTGTACATTTCAAAAGTAATCAGTGAAAACAATCAGAAGGGGTGGTTAAAAATTTTCTGTCAAAACTTTTCTTCAATGGACAATTGAGTTTTTGAATAAGTAAAAATTTACTTTAGCTTTAGCTTTCCTCAAAATTTTTGATTATTTGTTGGAAAACTGGAAACTGACAAATATTTCTTTTGTGATTAAAAAGTTGAAATTTCCCATGGAAACCCCTTCTCCTCCATTTTTCAATCTGCTGTGGAACCCAGCCAGTTTCTTAACCGAGCAATGAAACTTCCTACACTTTGATGAAAACCAAACATCATCTCAAATCCCTCCTGTTAAATTGTACCAAAATGATTCGAAAGACTTGGCAAAAGGAAAAACATCCTGTAGTGCTTTGGTGAGCAATGTGTGGTTAGGAAATGGGTCACGCTCATTGTGAACTGAAGAGATAAGAGGAGAGACATGAGTAAAATTGCAGCTATGTGAGATATAGGACCACTAGGGATGGATGAATTTGTTTGAAAGGAAAAAGTCGGAACTAGTCTGAATCTTGTCCCTTTCCTGCAACTGATACACTGAGCTTTCCCCATTGCCACTAGGGCTGAGTGGATCATTTGTAGCTAATACTTCCTGTGATCAGTTTCCTCCCTTTTCTCATTCATGGAGGTTCCATGAGCAGATTGCAATTTTCCTTCATTTATTTGCTACCAATGAAATTTTTCACAAGCTTTGTTTACTTCCAGCCTTGTGATTCAAAATGAACTGAAATTCGACTGTGTCTCTCAGTTGTGATTGGTCACATAAATCACATGGCATTTTCCCATGCCCTCATTGGCATAGCATCGTCCTTTCTGTTTGACTTTCAGAGTCAATGCTTGCAAGGAGCATATTTAAGATTTGTTTTCTGCTAGTATCTGTGCAAATGTAACACTTGCTTTCTATGAGCCATGATGCTGGTGAAACTTGATTGTCCAAATTTTTGTGGAAGGGGAACAAAACAAAGGGTTGAAATTTGGCCAAAGTTTAATTCCTTTAAAAAGCTGAATGAATGTTTGTGGGAAATTGATTTGCAATATTCAGCTAACCACTAGTGACAATGGTCCTGACCCAGGCATATTTGAGGTCAGAAGATGACTTGCCGGGGCTCTGATTGTGTCTCTATCTGATTCCGCATTGATTTCAGCAGTGCAAGATCAGACCTCAGGAGTCTGTTTGTGAATTGTTCTTTTGCGGATGATCTTCTGTGGATGTATCTTATGAGAACACTGGTATTTTCCAGAATGTCAGTCAAAGGTGAATGATTAGGAATGCATAAGCAGCAATATAGACCAATGTTCCCTGGGGTGCCTCCCATGAAGTGACACCAAGGATGAGTGTAGCCTCTGTATGTCCACAACCTCACAAGGGTTGAAGTCTAGTGTGAATGGTGCATAGCAAAAATGCCAAGAGGCATGTAAAGAGAAGTACTGATCCAGATGGTGAGTACATCTAGAACCTGTAATTTAAAGACCCAAATGCTTGGACAGCCATAGTTCTTTATGGGCAGAAGTCCAGTAGAGCCTAGGGATTAAATAACTTCCATACAAAAAAGGCTTGTTTCTGGCTGTTGGATGTTTTTCCAAACCCCTCATTGTGGTTGCATCTTTGCACTTAGGATAACTGAGAGCATAAGCCAGAACCCCGGATCCAAATGCCCCATAACTTTGGATGAGTTCTGATCCCAGTTTGAAATTTTTCAGCTGGGGCCCATCACTAACATAGACCAAGGAGGGGGCAGACTTTCAAAGGGGCTGTTTCCCTCTATCACAAATCTCTTAGAACAAGCTTGAGATTCCAGCACTCCCATGTGTTCTTCTCAGACATCAAAGTCAGATCTGCAGTGACATACCATAGCCAGAGCAGTGAGCACAGAATTACACAGTCCCCTTTCATCAGTAAAGCATGTTTACCTTTTCCAGAAGTTCAGGGAGAGCTGTGAGCTCACATGACTAAGTCAAGTACATCTGGAGTCTGTTCTCAGTTTTATATCATCCCAAATGAATTTATGCACTGAAATTCTGCTGCTGGTTTCTTCCACGTTCTTTTCCTTTCTTCTCTGCGTGTGTATGGTGTATTTCTTTTTCAGCAAAATGAACTTAAAATCTGAGTTCATGGAAAATAGCAATTTAGAAAAATGCTGCTTGGTATCTTTTGAGTCATAGTGTTTAGCTACAAGGGGGGTGTCTGTGTAAAAGCTTTTCCTTCTTCCTGTATGGACAGAACAGCTAAACTAAAATAAACTCCCAACCAACTGTATGTCATCTTTAAGTGTAGCAAAGCAAAGTGATGGGAAAGGTTAAACTTTTGCAAGCCTCATACAGCATGGGATTCCCAAGTTCCTTTCTGAATGCTGACCACTACCAACTTTTGCCCCTCCGTCACAGAACGCGAGAGCTGCTCTTTTCAGTCTTAAGCAATATGCAAACAGCAGAGTACAGAAACTGCCAGTGACCCATTTAGTCCAGTATCCTGTTGTACCAGTCAGAGCATTGATCCGTGTCAGACCAGGCTACACCTTATGTTCATCTAGGTCAGTGGCTAATGCCTGCCTCTTCTGAGAAGGGCAAAACCATGAAACTCGCACCTGAACTTCAGTATCTTATGTAGGAAATTTGGTGAAGACAGATGCAAGCTACTGCACTTTCGAAGGAACAGTTTAAATGGCTGGTAAACCATGCTGATGAATCTGATCTCAAGATGATGATCTTGTCAATGATAGAGTATAGGCAAGTTGCTGGAGTTGCCTGCTCAGGGCACCACAACGGCCCAAAAATGTGAATAAGATTCTTGGGGCTGATTCTCATTTACACCAAGACCCCTCTACACTGCATAAAGATGTGGCTGTGTTAAAGGAAGCTTACTGTGTGAGGCTGTGTATTTCCCGAGCACACAGTGCGTTACAGGACATAAGGAAAGTCCAGGTGCCGTAACTCAAGGAGGAGGTGTTGGGGGGAGGGGGAGAGATCCCTGTGAGGATTCCCTCGCCGAGATAGATCCCTCACAACGTCCTGTTAGGTAGGAGGCTTTTCCTTCTAACTTAAAAGGCCACAAGGCTCGAGCCTAAGCTTCTTGGATCCCCAGGGACACCTGCGAGGCCTGGGGCATCCACACCAGAGACCCTGTGCTTCTGCTCTGGCCCTCATACAATGTGTTGTTTCCCCATCCCTCTACCATATTCCAGCCCCTCCTCCCTCAAACTTGCCCAATCTCTACCCTCTGCCCTAGCTGGCATCTCCAGAATGGCATAGAGGCTTCTGCAGGGTCTTGAGGATGGGGAAAGGTGCTGTGGAAATGGTTGAGCCTTTCTTCTGCATGGGAAGGGGGAGATGTGCCTGAGGAGCCCCTGTGTTTGGATCTGGGGTCACTATATGGTGCCATTATTGTTCTTTATTGTAGCTCTCGGGATTGGGGCCACATTGTGGGCACTGCCCCTGCCTGTGTCATAGGAGTGGTACAGAAAGGGCTAGTTGGATGCTCCCTTTCCTACAATACAAGACGAAGAAGAGCTAGGGCACACAGTGAAATTTAAAAGGCAACAGAAAGGAGCTACTTTATTATGAAACTTCTAGTTAACTGATGGAACTGGAATGTGCAGGAGGTCAGACTAAATGATCATGATGGTCCCTTCTGACCTTAAAGTCTATGAGTCTATAACTCAGCGCGACTGGATATTTTTAGTCCTCGTATGATTGTTATTTGTTGGAGCAATATTCTGCTTTGTACCCTCCTCTGTTATTTACATTCTTGCACCCCCCACCACTCCTGCTCCAATGCCCAGAAAGTGCACTTCAGCTCTCAGGAGCTGAAATAATTGTGCTCTCTGAATCTCCTTTCTCTTTGGGAGGCTACTTGATTTCTGAATTTAGAGGGAAACTGTGAAGGGCCGACAGGCACCCTCCCAAGTCCCTGGCAGCCTTGCCTTTGAAATAAATCCCTTAGGTGGAAAATACTTTCACCTGTTCCCAAAGTGAGAATTCTAACAAGATGCAATCACTCCCTTACAAGATAGGTCTCCCTTGAGCAGAAGCTGATAGTCTGCATCCGATGAAGTGAGCTGTAGCTCACGAAAGCTCATGCTCAAATAAATTGGTTAGTCTCTAAGGTGCCACAAGTACTCCTTTTCTTTTTGCGAATACAGACTAACACGGCTGTTACTCTGAAACCTGTCTAAATAGTGTGATTCAGCTTCCTGACTGAAGCCAGCAGGTATAGTGGAAGGAAGGCAACAAACTCAGTGTCATTCTGCACTTACAGGGCTACATTCATCCTTGGCCCATCTCCATCAATTGCAGTGGAATTACAAGAGGGGTGAATTTGGCTCCTTGTGTTTGTGTGAGATTTCCAAACAGTCTCTGTCTTTATTTCGGAGGAGCTGTCATTTCGTAGGTGCTGGGATCATAAAATTTGGGCTGCTTATTCGTAAGTGGGGCCTCTTTTTCATTTGCTACCTGTTTGAATTTGGAATTCCATCAATTTTTTTAGACTGTAAGGCGAGACGGGACCTTTATCGTCATTTAGCCTGATCTCTGAATATCGCAGGCAATAGAATTCTAGCAGCTTTCCTGTTCTAACTTTTGGGTTGTTTTTTTTGTAAACACAGGGAGAGAGAGGAGGGTTTATTTCTGTGGGGCCCGGTAAGGTGATCTTTCCATGAATGCTGGGTAACAGCATTGCAACATTCTTACTTCTTCAGCTAAGGGCTTCGTTATGAGGCTAAGTGTATTTTTATCATATTAACTCACAGTAGCGTCCATGGCTCACATAACACACACATCTCTGACATATAAAGAAAAGGAGTACTTGTGGCACCTTAGAGACTAACCAATTTATTTGAGCATAAGCTTTCGTGAGCTACAGCTCACTTCATTGGATGCATACTGTGGAAACTGCAGAAGACATTATATACACAGAGACCATGAAACAATACCTCCTCCCACCCCATTCTCCTGCTGGTAATAGCTTAGTAAATTCCAGCCACATATGACTCCCTCCCCTCTCCCTTGGTGCAATTGCCAGGGACCCATTGCAGTTGTCTTGCTCTGAGCTTGTTTCAGGTCCCTCCATCCCACTTTTCCTTGTGTTTTATAATGATACTGACAACACAGAGACCTGGATGAGGCAGCCCTGCATCTTGCGGCTCCTGCCTCTGCCATGAGGATTGCTCTGTGTTTGTCTCTCAAGGACCTCTCTCCTGAGGTAGATTTCTCTTCCACCTGAGAAAGTGACTACCTTTCCTGGCAAACAAATCAGTTCCTTGTCCAACATGTCTGATCCCATGTCTGTCAACTTGCCACTATGATATGTTGGTGAGGTCCTAGCAGCTCTCAGTCTGCAAAGTTCTGTATAGTGTATGCTGCCCTTCCCTTTCTCTCCTGTTGAGTTGCTCTGAAAAGTTTCTCAGAGTCCTATGATCTCATGGTTCTTAAAGATAATTCCTTTAAGGACACTGCATCAGGGCCAGCCCAATGGAGGAGTTTCACAAACAGTTCTTGGTCATGTCAGTGTTCCAGACTCTGGTCATGGCTGGGTACCCACTGCTGGAAAGGGCTAGCAGTGTTAGAGAGAGAAGTGTTCACAGGTGCAGATGGGCCCAAATTCAGCCCTGAATCACGACACTCAAGAATTTTGGGAAAGTTTGGATCTGTATCAAAATCTGAACTATCCACTCTCTCTGTAGTGGACAGTGAAATAAAAGCTTAGAATAAAAAAAAAATCCTAAATCCAAACACACCAAACTTTAGCAAAGTTTGGATCCTGACCATCAACTGGTAGCATGGGATCATCTCTAGTTGCAATTAGTATGTATTTTCTTACATGAAGGATTTAGAGTGTGAGCTGTAAAGTCTCTTTCCACCTGAAATGGTGCTCTTTATTTCCCCTCCAGAAAAATAGTATATTTACACAAGTGGTATTGTGATGGTTTTGTTCCACAAATGCACATTTTCCCACATGTCCTTTCCCCTGTTTATTCAGCAAACACTCATGACTTCATGTATTTATTGTAAATAAACAGCTGATATGGTTTCTTGAGAGTTCTTTTTCTATGCCACTCTCTGTTAGTGTTCTGGCAACTCACATTCATCACCCTTTGTTGGACAGCAGTTCTGCGTGCATCCAGAGAGAACTGTCTTAGCATGACATTGTTAACACTTGGGCTCCCAGCACTGGTCTAGGCTAGAAATAGCACCAACCCAGCCGCTCGGTCCCAAGGATTAGCTGGTTTATCTGAGTTTAAAATGGGCCTCCGAGATTCACGATGGCTATTTGGCGACTATTCCTTGGCTGTTGTGGGTGGGAGGTGTCTAAAAATAAAACGATATTGGGGAATCTAATTTTGGTAACCGAGGGCCAAATCCTTATCTCCATTTGTACCAGTGCGGATCCAGAGTAGCTGCAGTGTAGTCAATAGAGTCATTCTGGGATTTACTCCAGTATAACCGTGAGCCGGAATTGACATTAATAGCCCTTTATTTAATCCTTCGGGAGAAAAGTTTCTTCTTTTCTTAGGTCAATTCAATAAGCCGAGTGGCTTCAGAGTAAGCATGGCTGACTCTGCCTGGGTAGTCCCTCACGTAGTATCTGGCCACGGTCTCACAGTCTCGTTGTGATTGAGGATATTGCCGTTCCTCCATCATTCTGAGCATGCCAAGGTGAGACTGGCAGAAGCCTTAGCTTTGGAGCATCGGTGGTGGTCTCTGCGCAGGAGAGGCCCAGAACTGGAGTTTAAGGAAGATGCTGTGGGTTAGAATTGATGTGCATTGGCAGAGCTTTGTGGGGTTTGGGATTGGAATAGCACGGGGTGCTTGCTGCAGGTCAGGAGTGATGATGCATTAGCCGGGTTGTGTGTATGTGTAGTCAGGGGTTTGGGTAAAGCTTATACACCGGTAACCCCTTTAGGGCCTGTCTCCTGTCATTGCTATCCGTTCTAATTTGCATGAGCACCAAAGAATGATGCAATGAAGTGTAGTGTGTTACTGCTGCCCTCTGCTGGATAGAATGAGAACTGCTCGACTGTATGTCATGGGCCTTATACTGCTGACATATTCTCTTTTAGCTTAAGTGTTTGGGCTTCTGCAGCAGGAGGACTTGAGTTCTATCCCTGATGCTGCCATGAAGTTCCATGCATGCAGCATGGGCCATGGAAAAGTAGCAATGGCATAAAAGAATTAGCAGCAAAAATCTGAAGAGGGTTTTCTTTTCTAAACCTCTGCTTGCAGATTCTCCAGATCAGATGAGCTCTCCCGGCACAGACGCTCCCACTCTGGAGTGAAACCTTACCAGTGTCCTGTCTGCGAGAAGAAATTTGCTCGAAGTGACCACTTATCCAAACACGTCAAGGTGCACCGGTTCCCTAGAAGCAACCGCTCTGTGCGCTCCGTGAACTGATTGGTCCCGCCTACCCCTTGCCACCTGTCCGTCCCGGAACAGCCGACAACAGCACTTTGCTCACTATATTTCTTGTGATAATTTATTTGTCTCCATAGAACGGTCAGCGCTGTTACTTCACACTACCACCTCTGAATGTTTTGTGTCCTGCCAACATGATTTGAGAACGAAGTTCTTTTGGGGGAGGGTGGGGTGGGTTTTTTATTAATATTATTATTATTATTATTTTATTTTATTTTCCTTTCCTTCTATCTTTCCCTTTGCTGCTGCTTCTTTTTGGAAATTACAGTGTTTTATTTTTAGCTGTTTTCTGCTGCACAAGGCAAATTTATGGGCTACTTGCTGCTAGTTAATTATAGTCCTGGCATTCCTGAGGGCTTTGCTCATGTACAGAGCCATTCATTGTGAGTTTTTATTAAGCTGGTCTATTTGTCCAGTTTGGAAACAGTAAATTCCTTTTGAAATGAAAACAGCTCCTTTGTTTTTGAGTCGCCTGAGCCAAGGATTTGGGGGGGGGGCAGGCAAAAGGAGGAGGAGGAGGAACAGTTGGGAGGTGGGGAGTAGTGGGATTGGAATTTGGGCCTCTGATTTCTCCAACACACCATCCTTCAGTGGTCCTTGCCGTTCATAACTTGGTCAGCAAATCTCGTGCACCCGGAAACTGGATCTGACAATGTCTTTAAAACAAAAAACCCAAACGCTCGGGCCAGATTCAATGGGCTGGAATGAAGGCCTTTCATTATGGATCCGTGTAAACTGCCTGCATGCGTTCCATCTTACGTGGTCAATGTGTTGAGCGTGGGGGAGATGCCCACATATTTAAGGAACCAGTGATTACGCCTTGGCTCTGGCTGAAACTATCCTCTTCATTATCAGGAGTGTTGTCTAGTGGTTAGAGCAGGGGAGCCTGGATGTCAGGACTCCTAGTTTCTATCCCTGGCTCTGCTGTTGTCTCACGGTGTGACACTGGGCAAGCACCAATCCTGAAAGATGCTGGGTGGGCATCTTTAACTCCCCCTGACTTCAGCAGATGCCTGCAGGCTTGGGCCCTGAATCTCTTCATAGCTTGGTTCCCCCATCTGTACAATCAGGATAATAATACTTATATCCCACCCAGGAGAGATTGTGAGGCGTAATTAATGTTTGTAAAAGCACTTTGAGATCCTTAGCTGACAGGGATCTTAAAGTGCAAAGCATTATTTTATTATTAACAGCCATGTCAGAGCGCCACACAGCTGGGGTGAGTGAATGGGTGGGAACAGTAGAAACAAATACATATGGTAGCTACCTAAGTGGCTAAGAAGGGAATTTTAAACAATAATCAGATGTTATCATAACAATATTATGTTTGTGTTTCTTTTTTTGTTTTTATTTTTTAACTCTGCCGATTGTAGGACTCTTTAGAATACAGTAGAATTCAAAAATCAGAGATGATTATATAAAGGATATTGCATTTCCTTTCCACTCACAGATGGCATCTGTCTGTCTTCTTGTCAGCCAAATGGGAAATAAAACACTGCAATTCTCACATTAGTAGGTAGAAGTGGAGAACATACTGTATGTAAGAACAGTAGAGCTAAAACTACCTTATTTTAGGAATGCATTCCTTTTGTCCTCTAGAAATTAATATAAATGAACTATCTTTTGTTGACTGGTTTATCTCACATCCTATGAATGTATGTAAATAAAACTGTACATAGATGCATATCTATATAAAATATCTTTTAATAACATATCAAAATTTGTGTAAATTGGAAACAAAAATATCTATAATGCCAGTGTACATAAGTTACAATTCTGTATATTTTCTTTTGTTCTTCATAAAATATATTTACTTTGACAATAAAATGAAAATGGAAATTTTAAATCCCTTTTGAAATGATTTTTTCCCCCAGTCATGTTTGAGAGAAGAAATTAGTTCTTGAGTTTTGTTTCACCTGGACATAACTTCTTAGGTATGGGGTGAAAGGGTGAGGCTGGAGTTGGTCCACAGTGAACTTCAGAAGCTTTTGTGATCCTGATAGGCCCAAAGTTAACTGTAGTGATGTTTGCTCTGCTTCATGTGACAGGCATAGGACCAATATTCAGCAGGGACCAGAGCTCAGAAATTATTGGGGGTCCTGAGACGTTTCTGTTCCCCCTTCTATTCTATTTAAGTTTTCATGCCATGCCTGTCAGTCACTGTGGTGCCCTCTTTGGTATCTGACTGCCATGGAACATGTTTGCAGTGCAAATGTGGTTAACGAATGAAAAGCTAACAGGGCTGAAGGCAGTGGGGGTCTAGTGGTTAGTGTGTAGAACGAGGACTCAGGGCTGCAGGGTTCTAGCCATGGCTCTGTCAATAGCTCACTGCGTGACCCAGGGCAAAGTACTGAACCACTCTATGCCTCAGTTTCCTCATCTATAAAATGGGCATAATGATACACCACAGAAATATTGCAGGGGTTTAATTATATTTATAAGATGCTAAGATGAAAGGTGCTAAAGAAGAGCCAGGGATTATTATTAGTAATAATAGTCATAGGGCTAGATTGTGAAATTAATCAGCCAGTAGGAAGATCCTGTATGACATAACACAGATTTAATTGCTAATTCACTTTGGTTTGATTTTCTTGTGAAAGCCCTATATTCAACAGAATGATACATGAGATCTGAAAGCCCTCCGTGGGTCTGGGGAGGAGGACAAATTCTGGCCTGCTTTCTACTCCTCTTTCACAGAATTGGGGCATAAAATATGCTCCTCTCACGCTCTGCACAGGAGGACACCTGTACTGCCTGGAGCCTGTCTGTCTTTTCACCATTTGAGGAGGAAATCAATGATGTATTTCCTGTCAGCATTGTGTCTGCATCTATGCAGGAACTGCTATACTTGGTCAGACCAGTGGTCCACATAGTCCAGAAACATATCCCTAGTAATGTCCAATACCAGACTAACTAGCACTTAGGGACAGTGTATGTTATTTTCCTGACTCACAGGCTACTCCACCAAAAGATACTTACATATGACCCAAGTCTTTCTATAACTTTGATGGTGGTCTTACAGAATCCTTGCATGACCAACAACAAAGCTCAAGAATGCGTCAAACCAGGTTTCGGTCACCACTGTGTGTTGTTAACTCATAAAATGTGGGAAGATCATAGTCCTAAAAGCACTAGACTGCTGGTTGCATGCAGGCTTTGAATAGTAAACATTCCCCCCTCCCATCCACTCTCTTTACAGAAGTTATATATTAAACCGGTTACTTTACATTAACAAACACAACAATCTCAACCCCATCTTCCTTGTAGCTCTGATATGAATATAACTTTGCAATCTACTCTAAAATGAACTGGAAGCAGAAATTCTTATGCCTCTGCAGTAGAAGGTGTTTAAAGCAGAACTGGAGTTATTAAAAAACCCACTATTAGAACAGAGCAAAAGTGAACATTTTTTTAACCCTAGTCTGGGTCCTGTTGCAACCTGGAATATTTTGTTTTCCATGAAATGGCATTTTCACATTTAAAAAAAAAAAGTGTATGCATTAAGAAATGTGTATGCCTGATTGTTAGGCAAACTGATATCGTTCCAAAAGAAATTTGAAAACTTTGAAATTTTTGCTCAAAAATAGGGCCATTTATGGGGTGCAAGTTGTGCCATTGTTGAGTGAAAGTTTATAATGTTTCAGGGGGTTGTCATGAAAATTGGACAATTTTTGAAAATTCCAAATGAACTTTTTGAATTTTACATAGACTTACTTGCATACATCCACCTATTGTGGACATAGGCCCTGATCCAGTAACGCATTTATGCAATATTAAACTTTGGATTCCTGAGTTGATGATAATAGGACTACCTATAGGCTTGAATTTAAACATAGGCTTACGTTCTTACGTGGATTGGGACCATAACTGGAGACACCTTAACTATGTTCCTTATTCAATAAAGCATCTCTTTTCAGCAAAACACTGAAACACGTAACCTTTATGAACATGCTTAATTCTTGTTGACTTCAGCCATCTGTAGTTGCAGTCTAGAAATATAAATAAATGACATATTGACCCTAACATAAATCTATAAGATGATGATCATGATCCCAAGGTTTGTATGTTTCTCTAAAATATTTTAATGGCCATTTTTGGTTGCTGTCATCTTAATTTCTTCAGAGTTCAGTGGAAAAAATATATTAAATGAGAGAAGGTAAGAAATAAAGTCTGATGAAGTCAAATGCAGGTGTGGCATAGGCATAATAATAAAGGGATGTTGACATTAACACACTTGACATATATCTAGTTTACCTTTGACTAAATGGAAGCTTAGAATGGTTTAGTGATTTGCCCAAGATCACACAGCAAGGCTGAGGTAGAGCTGGGAATAGAAATAAGAAGTCATGAAACTTAGTCCTCTGCTCTACCCACTGGAGCGGACCACTGACCACATGTAGATAACACACATTAGATTACAGAAGACAAAGAGTAACAGAACTTAAGGGCGGGACATCAGATAAGAGAAGGTCAGAACAGGGCACTAGATAAAGTCAGGTTGTATTGATAATTATTACAATGGGAAAAGATGCCCACGAGAGAAAAAGAACCAGTTTGCCAAGCTCCTGATTTCCTGGCTCACTACTTAGCCAGGCCACACTCACTGGGTCTGGCTCTCCTGTGACTTACTTCAGTTTTATATCAGTGTAACTCCATTGGCTTCAGCGGAATTACTCCCAATTTACACCCATGTGATGGGAGAATCAGGCCTGGTCTCAGGCTCTGATTTGGAGTGGTCAATATCCATGTGCGTCAATCCACTAGCTTCAATGGGCTGACTCGTGATTAAGGGTAGCAGAACTGACCCTTCTGGGAGGATTTCAGTATTTGTGTATATTTTTTTCTCATTACTGTGGGGACTGTCGCACACCAAGGATTGTTGCAGTCTCTCTGCTTCCTTCCCCTGGGATTTCCTGATCTACAGGGTAAGTGGTAGGAGGAGGTTGGAACGTTTCTCCTTTTCTAACATACCACTTAGACATTTAAACCAAACAAGCAGGTGACTTCAGAACAAAGCAACTGGCACTGAGCCGAGGTTAATGACTACAGTGATCTCCTTGCTGTTATGTAAGCATTCGTGTTTTGTAACACGGGAACTCAGTGGCTCCAGCTTGCTGATCCTGCCATCCCCTTCACGAGAAATAGCAAAGGTGTGGACAGGAATGTGGTTTTCCTTTTCCCACCTAACAGCACCTATTAAATCTGTCCTGTTTGGTTCACTGAGCATTACACATTGTAGTAAAATGCCAGTTGTTCTCTTATTTAGAAATACCACAGATGTGGCCCTTCTAAGGAGCACAGGCCTGATTGCTGCGGATGCTCACTGACTTCAGTGGGAGTTGTGGGCAATTAGCAACTCACAGGAGGTGCTCAGCACCTAGCTGGATCGGACCTATAAGGCCTGATCCATCTGCCATGGAAGTTAATGGGAATCTTCCCATTGCTTTTCATGGGAGCCAGAGTGGGTCCTTAATCTGTGACAACAATACTTCCCCAAGTCTATATTGTGCTCTCACTTTTTTGTGGTGAAGCTGACATGATCCCATTTAAGGTGGCCCCTCTTTTCTCTAGATAGGGCTGAATGATCTCCTTGGCGAGCATGCTGCTGACAGCTTTCATCAATGTCCCTATCCTGCTCTTAATTTTATTCTCCTAAGGAGTGTGTATGTCTTGGCCTGCATTCTGCTAAAATAGGGTCATTCGTAAGGTTTCCTATGGTTTACAACAACATTAGTAAGGTATCCTATGGTTTCGAACAACATCCGAGAAGGTTCCAGCCAGCTGGAGAAGAGGGCAAGGTTGCATCTTTCTGCTTAGTTCTGCAAGCCAAAGTATTATGTAAAACAGAAATGAAATATGTGAATGACAAGTTAACTCTTTGAAAGACTGGGAGACATAGGGCCTGATTTTCCTCTCACTTATGCCAGGGCAAATAAGAAATAATAGCTCCATGGATGTCAGCGGAGTTATCACAGTTCTGAACCTGGTATAAATGAGAGGTGAATCGGACCTGTTGTTTTTCTGGAAAAGAAAGGAGAGCAGGAGGTATGTTAACAAAAGGAGGTATTCTCCTGCCTCCTCCAACATGCACAGAGGTTTGGGCCTCATTTATACAGCAAAAAGTACCCCTGCCTTCCTATTATATAGCACTGCAAGAGGGTCCTTGGTGGAACCATCACAGCAAAACTAGATTAGACCCCAAGAGGGAGAAGAAGCTAGTGGTTAGAAATGGGGGGTTGGATGAAAGGATAACAGGGGTCTCTTCCTGATGTTGCAACTGCCTCCCTGTGTGACCTCAGGGAAGTCATTTAACTGCCCCGTGCCTCAGTTTCCCCTAGTGTTAAATGAGAATAATAGATCTGCCCCACCTATATATTATGAAGCTTAATTCATGTGTGCTTTGAGCTCCTTAGATGAAATGTGACATAGGAGTTACTATCCAGGGGTTTTTAGCACACCCCTTGACATAGTGTCTGAGCACCTACCAGCAGCGCATCTAAGTAAAAATATAAACCACTATTATTTTACCTCTCAAAATATTCCAGCCAAAATTCTCAAACCTAAGTGCCTAACGGGAGGTTCCTAAATCTCTGGCTAGGCACTGACATAAGAAAGGCATGATTTTCAAAAGCACTGGGTAGATGCAACCTTCATTGACATCACTGGGCATTGGATTGGGCTCTCAGAGTTGATATAATGTTCTGACTGGAAAGAGAAGTAGCAGGCTATTGTGCAGAAAAGACTCCAGGCATTTTATAAAACCAGCCTCCAATAAGCGCAAGAGTGCCACGGAAGCCGGATTTGGCTGCCGGAGAGCTGGCTTTTCCTGAGCATTCTAAAACTGGCAGCCAGGTCGTCGCCCACTTTTTGTTTTCTCTGATGCGTGTTCTTTTTCCAGAGACAGCGCGCCCCAGACCTTGGAGAGCAGAAATTAGATCCATTCACAGGAAGGTCCCCAGTGGCAGATAATGAGGGTAAAGTGTTTGCAAATTCAGTTATGCCAGAGAGTGGCCACAGTGGGATCAGTGCTGTTTGGAAAGGGGGCTGTGCGAGACAGAGCAGGAGTCATAGCACGTGAGCGTCAGTGTGCGCAGATTCAGAAGTTTCCCTCATTGGCTGTTTCAGAAAGGGAGCATCCAATAGGGTTTAAGCTGCTCCACTGGAAAACTTGAGAGAAGGTGATGATTCTACATGGTGAATACCTGCCCAGGATAGGGAACCTACCTGATGTGTGGAGATGTAAATTATACCTGCCGGCCCTGGCTTTTCTGTAAATGGCCTCTGAAATGGAAGAGGTGGATGATCATTTTGTCTTCCAGAAGCAACCGATGAAACATCTGCCCCCTACGATGAGGTCCATAATCAGGTCCTTGTGAGTTTTGAAGTGGGAGTCCCAGCAGCATGCTGAAAGGTGGAGGGGAAGGTCACCTGCTGAGGTTTCCTTATCGATCTCAGTGCTATTCAGGAAAGTTTAATGGAAAAAGAGGGGTGAAGGGCTTTTTTCTATCAGAAAAGAGAGTCTGTAATATGTAGCTGACAAGTATATCCGGTAAACCCTTCCTCTTCTTGTCACAGGAATGAATGAACCAACTCGAGGGGGGTCATTCACTTGCCATCTGGAATAATTTTTCTGTTCACGATGAATAACTGGTAAATAAACATGCTCTAATAACACATTTCTCCTTAAGAGTTCATGGTTTTCTTTGAATATGAGCTTCTCAAGGACTCCCAGATTGTTTGAACCAATGGTGACCCCATAGACATTATAGCTGGAAGTGTCCTGTAGATAATCCATGGGTGTATGATATATGTGACACCCATGAAATATTTAATTCAGATAAGACTGTGGCTTCCAAGCTGATAGAAACCATGTGATGCCTCAGGGGATGACCAGCAAAGTGGAGTTGGTCCTGATGGCATAAGGTTTGAAACTTGATATCTTCTGGAGCACCGTGGCGGGTGGAGTACTGTGAATCCAGAGAACTCTGAAGTCACTTTCTCCAGTTTGCTCCTGCAGTTTCATTTCATCTCAGTGGAATAAATCACTTACTCTACATTAATAATAATAATAAATAGTTGGTGGCACTTCTTTAGCATTTTTCATCTCAGGATCAAAGTGTGCTTTACAAATAGGAATGAATTAAGCCTTCCAGACCCTCTGCAGAATAAGAACTGTCTCCATTTTCAAATGGAAGAAACTCAGAGACAGAGTTTAAATGACTGCCCCACGATCACACAGAAAGCCAGTGGCAGACGTAGGAATAGATCCCAAGTGTCCTGGTTCTCTGCCCCAGGCCTGTGTCTTAGCCATTCGCCTGTACTTCTTAAAAATCACTTCGTTTTTTTTTAACTCCTCTCTGATCTTATAAATACAATTGTCTCAAGCAAAACAGAGTGTGACAGGAATAGAACTTTTTGTTCCTTGAGTTCAGATAGAGGTCTGCACTGTATATAACCATGGTATGACAAAGTCACCAAATGTGAGTTATGTTTGGCCACATTCCCAGTTGAGTGGATGAAAAAGGCTGTATTCGCTATGTCCACGTGGACGGTTTGGGGCCCCATTCATTCTTGCCCTGTGTCACAAAGGAGCCTAGGAAAGGCATAACCCATCTAAGAACTGCTCCTCCCAAATATCGCAGGACCAACTCTGCTACCTCTGCAGGAACCTGAGGAACAGAGGGGCATTCCAAGGAGGACTGGGGGAAAGACAGGGAGTAGCCAGGGTGGTCCTGCTCCCTGGCAATTCTGAGCCCCTGAAATAGCTCATAATGGCCATTGCAAGAGGGGCTCAAGTTAGCACAGGCCTCAGGGCTTCTCTACCTTATGCTAAGGGCTGCATTGGCCCCCACAGTCCCTGAACAGGGGACGCATCAACTAGCTTCCCTCCATTCCTATACCAGTGCCTATCCAAGGAATGAATCTGGCTCTTGATTTAGAATGTACATTGCACCATACAGCAGCAATAGTTTAATCTTTAATCCTACATGCGATCAAGTGAATGTGGCCGTGACCCTCAAAGGTTTACCTTGGCTAACACTGGAATCATAACTCTCTTTTCCTTACAGCTGCCATTCTCACTCTTCTAAACCATCTTTGATACTTTCTGCTGGTTGCAAGTGCCCCCACATACTTTTCTTTAAAAAAAACCTCAACTCTCTGCCCCCCCAAAACCCCAGCATTGGTCATTCATTCACTATGTCTGTGGACTAAGTTGTTATCTATTAACACAAACATTTTACTTGAGTAAGAGTTCCCGTTTTGAAAGTTAGTACAAAGGATTTCACTGGAGTCAGTCTCTGGTGGTTGGTCTGATCTTCCATTTAATCTCTGTAACTACATAAATTGTGTTAAAATTAACAAATTCCACCCTTTGTTGTGAACAATTCTAATTGCATTTTTAAGGCAGGTTTATTGGGTCAATAAATAACCAATCCATGTCTAGAGAGAGATGCTACTTAGGGCCAGATTCTTCCTCTCTTACCTATCATGAGTATTATTATTTTTTCTATTTCAGTAGTACTTAGAAACTGGAGCCTTATTTTGCTAGGTGCATAGCAAGAGACAGTTCCAGACTGCTTACAATATCACTGGACAAGACAGACAAAGGAACTTTTATTAACCCCATTTTACAGCTGGGGAATTGAGGCATACAGTGATCAAGTGACTTACTCCGGGTCACATAGATAGAACTAGGAACTGAAGTCCGAACTCCTGAGCCCCAGTTCAGTGTCTCAAACACAAGATCATCCTTCCCCTCACAGTAGCTGTCTCCATAAAGTCCCGTTAGGCAACATCATGATTCCACCTAACATAGGTGCCTAGCATGGAGGAGGATGTAAACACTTGCACATCTAGAGTTAAAGGCCACCTAAAACAGCAGCCCTTGTGCCCGAGGAAGGTACTTCTCTCCCCTAGTGCTCTTCTCACTCATTCTCTCTCCTCAGAGTCAAAGGTCTTTCACTGGTCAAAAATTTTCCATCAAATCAGGATGGTTTTGATTGTTTGCAAGATTGTGGGGTTTTGACAACATGGAGATTTCCATAGAAAATGTCTCTCTGTGTGGAAGATTTCAGGGAGGGGTGATTGTCAAAAAACTGAAAAATGATCAGTTTTCAGGGACCAAAATTTTTTTTTTTTTATTCTTGACCAAAAAAACAAAAACAAAAGAAACCCATGAAAAACTTCATAGAAAATTTTTGCTGAAAGCAGAAACAGTTCTATAGAAAATTTTCATGGCAGAAAAGATGTCAGTTCCCACTCAGCTCTACAAATAGCCCATTTCTCAGCCCGGTGGCAACAACCTCTCAGGGCAACAACATGGCAAAAGAACTTTGTCTTCAATGGACCAATTAAACTGGCTCACATCACTAAGAAAATTCCACAGAGCGCAGCAATGAAGAGTCTATCAAGGCCATTTGCATACACTGAATGAGTACAATTGGACTAAAAAGTAGCTCAAAGTCAGCTAAGTTCTCTAGGGTTTTCCAGCAGCAGAGGCAGCAAGAAGAGAACATTATAACTGAAGATTATCACTACCTGTATGATAAACAGCTTAGACACTAGTGGAAAGGAAACTCCAGCACCACAAGTAGCTTCAGGTGGTGCTGCAGATAGTCAGGGTCCTAATTAGCTTTCACATGGAGGTTGTAGTCTGCTGTCCTTCCTTGCTTTCCCTAATTCACATATGTGCTGTTCAAGTGATATTATCCTCCATTGTACCAACAAGGAAACAAATGCAGTGGTTTGCGTGGGGCACCCTTTGAACCCTAGGTAGAGTTAAAAACAGAACCCAGGTCTCTTAACACCCATCCCATAATTATTCTGCTAGACCCCAGCCCCCACACTTGATAAATGGGGCACATTTTGGAGACCGTCCCACGCAGGGCACATGTGTGTAAGGCACATACTAAAATATCTGTTCAGGATGAAATCCAAGCCTTAGGGAAGTCAATGGCAAAGCTCCTGTTGACTTTAAGGGAGGCCATAATTTCATCCTTAGTTCTTACTCAAGCAAAACTCCCATCCAAGGCTTCAGGTTATGGTCTTGTACCACAAGGCTGACCCTTTAGGGGCTGTTCAACCCAGCCCCACCTGTGACTAATCAGCTGCCTCCCAGCTGAGGCTATGAGGCCAGAGATCAGGTGATAGTTTGAAGATTCCTCATTCTCATAAAAGCCAGCGGGTAGCTCAGTTGAAGGGGGAATGCTGTAGGGGGTATGATAATCATATAGGAGTCTCTGGCTTAGGGGAAAGAACTCTGTTTATGTATGACCACCAGACAGATGGTCTGCAGAGTGTAATCCTATAGGGAGTAGATAGGCTCACACACAAGACAGTGGGTCAAGGGGAAAGGACAGGGTTGATGGTGGTGAACTTGTGTTCAATAGTTTTCTTCTGAAGAAAAAAAACTCAGTCTCTGAAGAAAAGGGAGTGGAATCCTATGGCTGGAAAATGTTCTTTGGTATGCAGGTTTGTGAGTTAGCTCAGTGGCTTACACTGTGTGTAAAGAGCAAAGCAAAGCAAAGAAGGGACCCAATGGAAATAAGTGAGGTTGGAAATCTACACCAGTGTTTGATCACCATGGGGGAGGGCATGTACTCCAGCAGTCATCAGCTTAAAGCAACAACTTCTAGGGGTCGTTGAGCAGAAATGTGACTTACCACTTTAGATTATTTGGGGTATGGGGGGGCTATTTGCACATCTGTCTGTGGCCTGATCTATAGTGCTATAAAAGTGAGAAGTTTTCCATGTGTTTTTATTTTATTATTTTTAATAAATTTCTTCTGGGAAAAAAAATGCTGGTTATATAAAGTACAGAACACCAGGCACAGCTCTGTCCAACCACATGTGCTGAAAGTCATAAACAAAACTACAAGAGTGGAATAAAAGTCTGGGGCCTCTGAACAGGAGAGATTTCTAGTACATGTCAGGGTCCAGATTTTCCTACTTACAGGCCAAACGTCACCATGACAAAATGCAATAACATAAATAAAAATAACTTCCAGATGAGATGTATGTAATGTTTTGTTTTGTTGGCATTTATGCTTATTTGGCTGCAATTCCCAACCACATTTGTTTACAGCAATCATGTAATAGTATAATAAGAAAAATACTGTTTGTTCATACTGTGTCCTTTGTCCCAAGGGACACAGGAAGTGCCATGCCATCCACTGAAAGGCAGCCTTCTCTTGGGTGGAACACGACAGTTGTTTTATAACAGTGCATGGCAACACTGCACAATAGTTTAGGATGGGAAGCAAAGAATACTATATCCAGTTCATGGGGAGGGAGGTGTTTGGCATATGTTATGTTCATGTGGGTTACACTTTTTAATTTCCTTTTATTAACAGTATATACTATCCTATTCTGGGAAGAGGTCAGTGTCTCTATTGTGGGGAGGTGGGGGGGTAGGGATAGAAAGTGGAGAGTCAATGCATCAGACAGAGTACGAGTGCACACATTTGAAATAGCTAACTATATCGAGGGAGGAAATTCAAGGAATCAAAAAGTAATTATCCAAACCAGAGTTAGATAAGGATCCAATGTTCACACCCCTACTGTTGTGAACATTTCTGTGAGATTATAACTGTGATTTATTATTTGTATTATCATAGTGCCTAGAAGCTCAAATGTATCCCACCCCTTAGATAGCATTAGAGCAGTTATACATATTTAGTTCCTTTTGTTGTGATCCTTGCTCATAAATCAATCCCTCAGACTCCTAGGTTATGCTTGATTAGAACTGTATGCTCCTCAATTGGGGGCAACATGATGGGGACAGAGTGGGTAGTGCAGTTTTCAGCAACTTTCATACAAAGAAAAATCTTCTGTCGCATTTGGCAAAGACTATGGTACTTGGGAAGATGGTTTTGGCTGTAGGAGTACTCCATGGACTGATACCTGTGAGAGCAGAATTGTTGTTTCACTTCCTAATTTCCCCCGGGTACTAAGAAGATGGGATTACATAGAATCTAGTGTATAGCAAAGAGAGAGCCCTTTTCTAACACCCTAAGGCTAAAAACAGGGCACTGACTTAGCGTGAGCGTTTCTGGTTTCCCAAAAATGTTATAAAAATGGACCAACTAGGCAATAATTCAGCTCTCTCAAGATGACAAATTAAAGGCATGATTCCTTCTGCGGGGTCATGGTCTATTGTACTGCTGGGCCTGATTCGATGCTGATTTACCCTACTGTCAATCAGGAGTCACACCATTGAAGTCAGTCGAGCTGCATCAGTGTAAAACTAGTATGAGATCAGAATCCAGCCCATTACCCTTATGGGCCCAATCCTAGCAGTTGGTGAGCAGCAAACATGTTCCTGTTTGTTGAACAAGTGCTGCCCTAGGAAGGCTGGGAGAGGTGGGAGCAGGTGTAAGAGCAGTGAACTGCTGCCATTGCTCACTTTCAGAGCTTCAGTTTACAAAGCACGTAGGGAAATGACTTTATCACAGTTAAATTTAGGCTTTAAGGGGTTGTGTTAAAGATGGTGTGAGCAGGCATCTTTCTCAGCCTGGTCTACAAACAGCCCATGCAGTCTAAGCCCAAACTGATTTCCCTCCCTGGGGTTTGGCTTTAGAAAATAGCAAGAAGATAACACAACAGCAAAGTTCAGCTCAGACTTTCTTTTCAGGCTTCACTGCTCCTAGGGTGTCTTGCTCAGGACTGTTCAGATGTACCCTAGTCTCCTCTCTCCAAAAAGTCACTCCTTTATATCCAGGTGTAGTCTGAGCCACCTGCCTCACTGAGTCAGCAAAACCCTCTTTATCTTTATCTTTTTTTCCAGAAAGATTAACACCAGCTAAAAAAGCAGGGGTGTTTCAGGCAAACATTTCCAACCTGTTGTAAGGCTGTCTGGAGTGACTCGTGACCATGAGTGCTTACCTCAGGACAGACTGTCAGAAACCAGGGCAGACACCCCAAACTGGTGGTCTGATCTATAAATAGATTTCACCAAGCCAGTGACAAATGTGAACTCCAGGATCACTATACCAATCTTACCATGGAGTCACAGAGGGTCCCCTTAGACTCTCCAGTCTATCTTGCCACCCAGACAAACTGGACTTTGTGATAAGAGGTCACTTATACCAAAAATCACATCACATTTAGGTTGCTTCCATTCCCAAGAGACCAGTAACTTTCCCCAGATCAATCAGTACTCCAGATCTTACACCAAAGACAGTGATGGCAGCCAATTCTATAGTAAACCAACTAAAAATGCATTGGCTAAGAAAAGGAAATGAGAGTGATTGAGGGATTAAAGCAGATAAAATATATGCACAGGTGAACCACAATTTGTAATTCAAAATGGTGGCAGTGATGTAATAAACTGCCAGTTTCCCAAAAGTCTTCTCAGGGTACCCAGATTATCTCTGGGGATCTCCACTTTGCATCTGGTACACTTCTCTATAAGAGTCCAAACAGTCCAGAGATGCTGGATCTTTCCTTGAATCCATACTTATAGCTGCTTCTCACAGTTACAGTCTTTGACCTCCGATCATCACACACTATGATCACGTGCTTTGAAATTAGCACTTTTCTGTTAAAGTTCTTCATTTGTATTCCACAAGGCTTCTGCGTTACTTGATGGGTTATTTAGTTACAAGGGTATCCACAATGTAAATGCTTGCTGCTACATTATAAAATGGGATACAGATAAGTGAAAGCAATGCAAGTAACATTCCACTAGTTTTCATGAAATTTAAACACCAAATACACACTTATAAATTTAACAATCACTTTGATCTGTACTAATACGCAAATGAAGTGGCCTGGGGCTCTGGAATGAACTGGCACCTGGTCTGCCAGCATCATACCTGTTACAGATGTATTTTTGATCATTTCTTTCCCTTTGTGACAGGTTCCTACTATTGTGGTGAAGATGTAAAGAATGCATGGAAAGAGGCTCTGGAATGAGCAAGCCGAGTGCTTAAAATAAGCCTCATTTAGGGTCCCTGAGAAGGGAAGCCTAAGAGTTGGCATTCAAATATTATGGTGATGAAGATGGTGCATGTGCTTAGAAAGCAAGACAGCTAGATGGATGAGGGGATGTGCCCATGCACCCGCCTTCCCACAGAAAGTAATTAGCAGTATGTATAATAATGAATATCTCCTGTATTTATGATGCAGAAGTCTTACTGAATGGGAGTCCATTGAAATAGACATAAAGTGCAGCGTAACTTTTCTATGCACTTTTAAACACCTCTTGTGCTTGACCCCAGAATGGCAGTAGTCAGTGTTGGGTGAATGATCCCTGAATATATTATATATAGATATAGATTTGCCCCAATCCTGAAGCCCCTCACTCAGAACTGGAGCTTGTAGACCTATTAGTTACAAATAGTGTTTAGTTATGAGATTTTCCCCTTTTGGGGTTGGCAAGTCATTCACATTTTCTTTGAATGTTTTTATTATTCATCAATATTTGCCAAAGAGTTTGAATGAATAATTATCAGGCCGGTGACTTCAACTATTCAGTGTCTGTTAGTGGTGGTATCCAAGTCAAATGATAGTATCTTTGCTCCCTGATCAGGTGACTGAAACATGCTGAACAGGAGGCTAACAAACAACAAAGTGGAAATAACGTTTTCAGGCAAATGATTTATGTTGAAATTTGTGAAACATTTGCCATCCACAGATCTGTGAACACTGTGACTCCACCAATAACAGCGAACCAAACTCAGCAATTTTATGTGTGAGCGTAACCTTTTTATACTATATGGCAGCTCCAGTTATACTTTGCTCAGGCAAAAACCAACGAGTCAAAGCCTTAGGGTCAGATCCTCAGTGGCCGCTCCACGCATATGCCCTAAGAGCTACTCTATCAGGGAATCCAGGACTTCCTCTGCCACCTTCCCAGCTCCTCCCACCTGACTTCCTGCTCAAGTTTTAAAGAAACAGCACATATGTCCTTCCATATGGAAAGGCGAGCTCCATGCATGAAGGCATACCCCTTGGCACAATCTAAGCCCATGTTAGGGGACAGTGGAAAATAAACATGGTTAAACCAGGGTTCCTTCACGTATTTGTAACATGCAGGGTGTTTTGTTTTTTTCTATCTGCAGTGACAGGAAGGGATCATTTTATAACATGGCTGGGCCTCCCAATTGTGTGTTACAGCCCTGTTGCATATGATTTATTTATTTATTTATTTATTTTGCAGAGACTTAATGCACAAACTCTTTGTCCATGTTGAAATCACTGAACACAGTCTTATCTCCAATTTCCTCTGGATTTGATGAACAGAGGGAGGAGAACAGGACGATGACAAGGACAATAAGAATTGGACATGATTCGATGGAGTGATGTGGGTGGGCAACAGCCTCAGAGACCCAAAAGGTTTTGCCCAGGGTCTGCTGACACTTAGTCAGAGTCACAAGGCAGACAACTGTCATATTTCCATTGAACTGAAATCTTCAGCGGGATTGGGAAAGCTGAAATGGAGTGGCAACATCTCACCACTCCCCAAGGAAAGTCTGTGCTAATGTATGCTAGAACATGAATGCTTTGTCTCCGTGATGGCACATGGCTATTCTGATGATTTCCAGTATGGATCAATAAATCACCAGACAGAATGAATGTTTAGTGTCAGGTGGTCATACACAGAAAATCAGACCTTTTGAAGAATGTTTTCTCAGGCTGGGTGCGACTTTGCTGGTAGGCTTGGAGGTAGAAGGTGGGCAGTTTTCCTCCTGGATATTTTCATTAAAAGATGGGGTGAATCAGCTCCAGAAGAGATAGGTATAATAAAAGAAATAGAGGACCAGATGTAAAGCAGCATAGCTCCTTTGATTTCAATGCATCATTGACCTCAGTGACTTATGCTGATTTACACTAGCTGAGGATCTGGCCAGGGGTGAGTGTCATCTTGCAGGTAGCTCAGCTATGACCCTCCTTACCCCACCTTTAAACTAGCAATGGGCTTGTTAAGCTGGCCAAAGCTACTGTGTTCCTACTGGCTTTTCAGAGGTGGTACTTCCTTGGGTGAAAGAAACAGCATGGGGGGTTGGGAAGGCTGCGTACCGCCAGATCTTTGAGACAGCACTGGCTGAAGATCACATTTGAGGAAAACACCCGACTGCACTGGTGGTAGGTGGGTCATTTCATCCAGCACCATCTTTAGTTCCAGTCCACTTCCATGTGCCCTGACCTCCACCAAACTCATCTGCCAACTGTTCCATGTCTTCTGGGCTCAGTGCTTAGAGGAATTAATTTCTGGAATTCATTGCCACATGATAGAGCATGGTAAAATTGAAAAAGAATTAGACATTTTTATAGATACTAAAAATATCATCCACAGTTATATTAATTAGGGCAAACAATATCATTGCTCATGCTTAAAGACATAAACTGACCATCAGACACATAGGATTAGAGGAAAAACTTCCCACATAGGCATGTTATTGCAAAATTGCCCATTATGGTGGTTTTGACTGCTATCAGAGACAGGAATCCAAAATATATGGACCTATGGTCTGAACTTCTATGAAAATTCCTATGGTCCACAGTTATTTCTGAAGTGGCTCCACCAGGCAATTGGTAACATAAATTGAGCTAAAGGTTTTTAAACAAATAGCGGGTTCAAGTTAAATATTAACTTTTGGTCATTCCAACTCTGATAGCTTTGGCCTTCATGTTGATCATTTAATGTTCTCCTTTTTGTTGCCTCAGCAACTGCAGCCCTAGAAGACCTTGATTTTCAGTCAGCAAAAAAACAAAGCTTGTGCTGAAATTTGTTTAGGCCTCTGTTGATAACTGTCTGTGCTCCGAGTCCGTTTTCAGACAAACAAGGCCTGGAGCTGCTGGAAATTGTACGTGTGTTTTAAAGCAATTGTTGCATAATATTACCCAGATGTTTCAGAGCCTCAACACTGTAAAATCAAATATCTTCGAATTCATATTCTTCTTCTTCTTCAACAAAATGAGTGACACCCACCACGTGATTTTAGCAATCCCATAGCATAGTATGATTTAAAAAGCTAACACAGCAGCTGTTCATTAATCACACAACACACAGTTAATTGTGCAAAGAACACGTGTGCCCTGTTTGTTGCACTAGTAACACATATATATATGCAGAATGGACTGAATTTACAAACGGTGGGCTCATAAATTTCTCCCTCAAAATATGTACTTTCACCCATCATGTTTCCAAGTATCAGACTTGCATTAGAGATGGGCAGAAAACAAAACTCCAGGTATGAAGAAATCCTCCCGCTCTGCAACCCAAAATGTGAGGCATTAGAACTCAGTCCTGGATCCAGCACCTAATTTTGCAAACGCGTTCTAGGACAGATCTTCAGCTGGTGTAAATTAGAGTAGCCCTGTTGACTTCAATGCAGCTGCACCAATTTACACCAGCTGAGGATTTGGCCGTCCATCTTTATAGTGCCCCAAAGCAATTCCCCTGACTTTTGATCCAAATGTTGCAGTTTGAGTCTATCTCAATAGTGCAATTATTTGCCCTGGCAATTGTGTAGCACCTACATCTCTGTTGGCATACTTGATGTGGAACATGGGTACATAGTGTGGACATGCACAACCTACACACTTCTCTTTCAGCCCCTTTGGACATCTCTGTTGTAGATGTCGATACCTTTCTGAAATGGAAGGCTACAGATACAGGGCTCAATACTCACTGAAGTCACTGGCAAAGCGCCCATTGATTTGAATGGTGCAGGTTCAGGGCCATGTGGTTTATTCCATATTTCACATCTGACTTTTAACACAAAGTTTTAGGGCCTGATTCGAAGCCCATTGAAAGTAAAAGGAAAAACTTTGTATGAATTCAGTGGGATCTGGATCAGACCCTTAGTCTTTTGATATTAAAGATATTGGGGCCACATATATTCTCACACTAAGATGTTGCCACTCCTACTGGAGGCTTACATTGATTCTGCTACTGCCCCCAAATACCAGAGAATAGAAAAGTGACCATCTTGCCATCACTAGGCTTCCCCAGAATTTGGTGATCCTCAGATCTGGGGATTTGGTTTTGGTTTCTCTCTTCCAAGAGGAGTTTATTGATTTCTTCACTTTCTGGAACAGACTCTGAAAGGACACCACACAGAGACATCCCTGTCAGATGTGTTTTCACACATATCCACCCTGTCATTAAAACAACAAAAATACCCCGCACCCCCCCTGCACCCCCCCCACACATTTGGCCCTAAGCTAGCCTTAGCTTTTAAATTAGGTTGGAAAAAGCTCAAAGGGCAACAGCTGTAAAACCATCGTGAAGCAAAATACAAATAAACCGAAATACAATAAAGCCGAAATTAAATCAGCTCTTCACGTAACTCTGGCAGATACACACATGCACGCGCTAATGGCCAGACAAGCTTGGTGGGGCACTAGCCTGCATATCACTCAAGGCTCAAAATGACAACATTCTCCTGGGAAGAAGGGAAAGAAAGGGAGCCAGCTTCCTGCATCAAGTGAAACAATAATCCTGAGCTGCAAGAAAAAGCTACCAAGTCTTCAGATGGTGAATTATTTATCCACTGACATGGAACAATACACACACTGTAGTCAATGTGCAAGATTCCCAATATGTGTTGCATCAGAAAGCAAAGAGACTTAGTTATATAATTATTCATTTTTCATTGGGGGGAACACCAACGCCCTCCCTAATCTGCTTTAAAACCTGTTATTACCCACAAGGGATTCTAAATGTCTCCAGGCAGCTCCTTTGTAGGTGATCGGTTATTACAATATTAGAACTGAATGATGGTGCTGGTGAAAGGTGCCCAATTCAAGCCCTGGAATCTTTTCAGAAACCACAGAACAGGTCTAGCACCGGCTATATCTAGGCATGTCTCCCCAGAAAACCTCCTGCAGATGGGCTCCTGTTCCTTTTTTTGTTTCTTCCCATGTCCATTTCTATAGGTCTATATAAACTATAAGTTCTTAGGGGCAGGGGCCCTGTCTTCAAATCAGTCTGTATAGCACCTTTCATATGGGTGCTAGGTGAATAATAATAATGTGCCTCGTTGCCAGTGCAGAGGGACCCACCTTCTGAAGGTCAGTTTTCCTGCCCTGATGAGTCATGGGCTTCAGTGCTGAGATCACGAACAAGGGTGCCTGTTAATGTCACACACAATTGTGGTTTCCATGATGTGGACTCCTGTCCACTAGGAACTGGACTGAGATGAACAATCTCAATTCACAGAGGAGTCACTGAGTTGCTGTCAGATTGTAACCACTTCCTACTGACCTGGTCTGGATTGGCAACAGTTACCCAGAGGAGAAAAACTTTGTATCTTGTTACCAAACCTCTGAGCTAGCTCTTAATTATTTTAATCTTTAATTAGAGGTAGGTTACTCAGTTAACCAGTAGAGACACTGCCAGCCTGAGAATAACAAACATGAATGCCTCTGCAGATAGAGAAACCGAGAACCTAAAATGCCACCTTTTTAGAAGGGACCCAGTGAGCTGGCATTGAGGGGGTGTGTGGCATTGCCAGGCAATGGGACATAAAATAACACAGCATCACATGATGTGTTGATCTCAGTTTTCTTCTTGGGGCAAATGTTTAGCACCTGCTTTACCTGCTTCACAACCCATTACTCACTCCAGGCAGCCCCTTCATAGGTGACTGGTTATTTACACAATATTAAAACTGACTGGTGAGGCTGGTGAAAGGTGCCCAATCTTCTTTGAAAACTCAGAACTGGTCCAGTTTCCTCTTGGTGGGTCTCAGTCCAATTCCAAGTGGACTCGTGTCCTCATCACAAAATCCACCAAAACAGTTAATTCTAATTGACTCTTTGCTGGCAGTCCCAGTAGAGAGGCCAAGGGCTGAATAGAGTGAATTCCTCTTTTAGGCCTACAGACAGTCCATACAGGTCAGGGTTGAGGCACATTGCATTGCCGCTGCCTGTTCTGTGGATCAGTAGAGAAGTTCAGACTCCAACTCACTCCTTCTAGCACCTTCCATCAGCATTCAGCTCACAAACATTCTATTTTTTAAATGACGGGGATGCAACATTACAGAAAGCTGTATCCTGAGACCATATCTAGGGTATTCAAAGGGAAGGCTGGAATTCTGCCTTGTTTTGCCCACATATATCAGTGCACAGGCTACTTCGTACAAGGTACGATTTCGTCAGCACCTGGGTGTTATAGAGTTTGGTATAAATCCCAAAGATCTAAGAGACTCCCATGATAATCAGACACAGCGGGGAATGTTAGAGACACAACAACAGTGACATGGATTTTTCATAAAGTTTGCCATGAACCTAATTCACTCTCAGACTGAGGATCCATGCAGTCAGTTTGCATGCAGCCATTCTGTGCGAGGCACAAATATATCTGAACCGAAACACCACAGACAAGATACTGAAAATAAATCACCCATTGTTCACCTGAGGAAGCCATTGTCAGCTTTTGTTGTGCCGGTCCACCCTAGTAAAAATACAGTGGATGGGTGCAAATGAAATGGGTTTTTCAGCTGATCGTGGAGAAGACACCATGAACATTACTTGGACTTCAATGTGGAGGGCAGAATAGACCTCATTGGGTTTAATGACACTGGAGACTAGCTTCAGGGCATGGCTACACTTGCAGATGTAGAGCACTTTGAGTTAAACCAGCCTTCGTAGAGCACAGTAGGGAAATCGCTGCAGTCTGTCCACACTGACAGCTTCAAGTGCACTGGCGTGGCCACATTTGTGGCACTTGCAGCAGCATTGGGAGTGGTGCATTATGGGTAGCTATCCCAGCATGCAAGTGACTGCAACGTGCTTTTCAAATGGGGGGTGGAGTGTGACAGGGAGTGTGTTGTGTGTATGTGGGGGGAGAGAGAGTGGGTTTTTGGGGGGCTGAGAGCATGTCAGCATGCTGTCTTGTAAGTTCAGAAAGCAGCAGACCCCTCCCCGCCCCCGGCCTTTCTCTCTCACACACAGCATTCCACACTAATGGTTGCTTTGTCTCGGAGCAGATAAGCAGCCGGCTGTCAGAAATGGAGCTTTCAAAGGGCATATCCGCATTCCTGCAGCAATTCCAAAACAATGAGAAGAGTGGCCACTTGACTTAAGGGGATTATGGGACATTTCCGGAGCCTGATCAGAGTGCAGTAATGCAACACCTCGTTCACACTGGCGCCGCGGCGCTCCAGCGGGGGTGCAGCAAATGTTATTCCACTCGTCAAGGTGGAGTACCAGCCGCGCTGTAGCCGCTGAGTCAGAGCGCTCTATGTGCCTTGCCACGGCAGACAGGTAGTGAGCTAGTGCACCCGGGGCTTCTTTATTGTGCTGTAACTCGCAAGTGTAGCCAAGCCCTCAGTTAGACTGAAAATTGACTCTGTAGTTGATTAAATCCACTCTCTGCACAAGTTCCCTAGCTTTACGCTCTTGAGGCTGCTGTTGTTTTGCAGAAACTACTCTGAATTAAGGAAAGTACTGCTCCTGATAAAAGTATCATAAAACACATTTTTATCTAGTGATAGCAGTTCCAGAAACAACACACATGAAACTTTACACTCTCTTTACAATATATAATCAGCCAGATCAGCCAGTCAATGGTAAATAATGTAATAAAGGAACAGCCTGTGATAGCTCCTTTTAGGGCCTTTGCCTGCTTGGTTCCATAATCTGAACTGCATGGCAGCTCCCCTTTCCATTCTTCATTCCCTTTATTATCTTGGGGGTGGGGAGAGGGGAGATTGCCAAATTTGCTCTTTGCCTTCACTTTCCTTGCCCTTACACAATTTTGCTGCTAAGCACATTTCTGAACCATCTGGTTACTGATGAAATACCTTGCATAGATGACAGGCCACATTTCATATCCTCTCACTGCCGTATTATTGCAGGGACAGTTGTTTGCTGGCCTGGATGTAAGGCAGGGGCATGGGTCCTTGTGAGTCTCAGCAATTTGAAAGCTTCAGACATGAGTTAGTGATGACTGTCATGCTGGATAGGAATCCACATCATCAGCCTGAACAAAACAGCATGTCCAACTCTGCCAGAATTGGATCCAAACACCCTGAACTTCGAGAATTCAGATATGGATCTAGATCTGACCTTTGCACCTCTGATCCATGTGTGTTAAGAACTTACCTTCCTAGGAGGTTGGAATCAAATCACTGTAAAGCCATTTTGTGGTGAATTTTCTATGAGTTGCAGTTGTATCAACTTGCACCCACACTTTGCAGTTGCAAACATCTGCATTTGCATTAATACTTGCTTGTACCCTTTAAACATGCTAGCACCAGCTTGCACGTACTGGGGTGGGGCTAAAGTGTGGGTGCAATGCAGAGACATGTGTGCACAGCTGTTAGACTATTTAAAGGGTGCTTACAAGGGTTGGAATTTTTAACAGGGTTTTCTATCTGCAAAGAGCAGGTGTAAGTAAGTGTGTGCGCAATTTGGCGCATAGTCCAGTGGAGTAGAGGCTGGATAGAGGCTCAACTGACAATTTACATTGCAGTGGTCATGGTGAGTTCTATGATTTAATTGCATCCTTTTGTAGGCACGGCCTACAGGCATTGAGTCTCCATACAGAGGGCAAGATGCTTGGTCAGTGCCTGAGGGCTGGACTGTAGTGTCTGAGAAGTGAGTCCTCCCTAGATGAGGGGTTAGGAAGAATGAAAAGAAGGAAAGGACTGTCTCATGTGGCATAACTGCTAAAGTTTAGGAAACTGTAAGGAGATTAACTTGCTGGCTATTCTCCTGTGTGCCACATGCATTTAAATTTTGGTTAAATGGTTGATAAAATGAAACAGTTTGATGCACGCTATGAGTCTAATGTTACTAACTGTACAGGTGCAATTGTCTGCACAAAACTATGCATGAAATTGTATGCTTAATTTGTGCACACAGTTGTCTTGTTTACACAGAGCTGGAACTGGAATGCTGCTGTCATCACAACCACTCCAGTCCCTTCCACAGCCAACTCCTAACCAGCCAGAGGGCCTAGAGAACATAGGAACAGAAGACCAGCCATACTGGGTCAGACCAAAGGTCCATCTAGCCCAGTAGCCTGTCTTCCGACAGTGGCCAATGCCAGGTGCCCCAGAAGGAATGAACAGAACAGGTAATCATCAAGTGATCCATGCCCTGTTGCCCATTCCCAGCTTCTGGCAAATAGAGGCTAAGGACACCATCCCTGCCCATCCTGGCTAATAGCCATTGAGGGACCTATCCTCCATGAATGTATCTAGTTCTTTTCTGAACCCTGTTATGGTCTTGGCCTTCACAGCATCCTCTGGCAAAGAGTTCCACAGGTTGACTGTGCGTTGTGTGAAGAAATACTTCCTTTGGTTTGTTTTAAATCTGCTGCCCATTCATTTCATTTGGTGACCCCTAGTTCTTGTGTTATGAGAAGGAAAGGAAAGTTTTTCTCATTGTATTAGATTCCTTTTCCCTGTCACTTATTGATTATATAATCTTACTACATTATTGACTTCTTTGCTTTCAGCTTCCTCTGCACAAATTAACAGCTCTGCAAATTGACTGCCACACCTTGGGCTCAAGTTAGTTCCTGTGCCTGGTTCTCCCATGTAGAAATGCCACCTATTGCATCACCATCACAGCCTGCGTTTACCAGTACGCCTCTAATCCATGAGTGCTTGCACAATGCAGGAGGCCAAATTTATCCCTGGTGTAACTCCATTGACTTCAGAATGGATTTGGCACCAGGAGCTGAGTTTCCATAGCAGTGCCATCCATCTGGAGATCTTGGCCACCAGGCCTCATTGTGCTTGGAGCACAGCTATTGCTTTCTTAAGCAGAGAGTTGGATGCCCGATTCCAAATAAAAATGAATGGGAATCAATGTGTCCAAATCCCTTATCTTTGAAAATCTCAGCCTTAGGCTCTTGACAGTGCACACTGATAGCTACTTAGTTTCTTCGAGCGATGCATTGTCCTGGAACTGTTGCCACGGTTCACTGAACTGGAACGTTGACCCTCTGTAGCTTTCGTATTTGGACCTTATATCTGCTTAGCCAGTCTTTCACTTTAACCAGTGCATTCATGTGGCACACTTTTAATCCCTCACTGCCTCTGAAGAACAGTAATTGTAGCTGAAATCCTGGCCTGGTTGAAGTCAATGGTTGTTTTGCCATTGACTTAAATGAGGCTAGCATTTCACCTTCTGTCCCCATGAGAGCACTGAGCCTTCTCATGGAAGAAGTGCTTGCATGTATTACGTGCAAGGTAAAAAGGAGATGAGCTGGGCAGCCTGATCCTGCATTAAGGAAAGTCCCATTGCACAGCTACCGAGTAGGAGCCAAAGAGGGGAGCATGTAGCTAAGCATCTAATAAACACATTCATTCTCCTTAGACCCAACCATTCTATGCCCATGACATACTGGGGGCTTTTTGCAAGAAAGGTGGAAGGAAACACGACAGAATAGGAGCAGACTCCAGCTCCAAACTGGCACTTGAGGGTCTTGGTTGGTTGCTCTTGCATTCTCATCTGTGCTTTTGGTCAAACACGGCAAAGGGAATAGAACAGCTAATGGGGGCAAAAGGGCAGAAGGGAAAAATCATCCATAAAAGAAACTGAATGTTGAAAATAATGCAAACAATTCCCTAGTGTGAGCGTGAGTGGTTGTCTTGGCCACGGATCTAACCTAACAACTCTCTCTCACTATGTTGCCTTTTCTTTCTCTTTTTTTGACAAAGCTTTGTGCCATATAGGATGGTTCCTCAGACTGGAGGAAGTAGTGGAGGAGTGCGCTACATCCATATCAATAAACAGAGGTGATCTTGGATTAGCGATGACTAAGGCAGGACATTCTAATAATCTGCAAATATTTGAAGTCTGTAAACATCAGAGAGAGAGAAAGTGGATTTACTTAGGGTGTTACAAGTGGAATAATTAAGAGTAATAGGTAAGACTAACCAATGGAAAATTTAGGCTTAAATATCAGGAAGTTTCCTAACAGTGATTTCTATTAGACTGTAGAATTTTCCCATAAGGGAAGTGGTGGAAACAGGAAACCTCATATTTTGAGACATTTTTCAAATTAGATTGGATCAAGGTACTGAAGAATAGACTCTTGCAAAGAGAGATTAAGTAGATAATCTAATAGACTTTTTTTTTTGTCTCTAAAGTATCTTATTCTATAAACCACACAATGAACGGCAGACAAATCAGTTATAATAAAAATGGATTAAACACAATCACAGATCTTTTTAAATGGTTTGTGATCTTAAGCATTCAGTTTGTCTGAAAGAATTAAAGTTTCTAGCCCATATATTGCTGTAAACTAGTTTCATGGAGTATACTTAATAGGCATAAATCCATTTAAAAGGGACTTCTCTGGGTCCTTGTGCTGGATAATAGGAATGGATGTGAACTGATATTTTTAATTTCTGTGTGAGCTTGAGAAGGAATAAAAAAGCAAATGCAATTTTTAAAGGTCCCGATAGGACAAAGGCCATGAAATTGTTCTTTATATTAACTTTTAAAAATGTATTTGTGTAGCCATTTATTTGATGTAGTAGAGGACAACTACATTTGTGTTTTAATTATACAAACGGATACAGTAACAGAGCAATTAGAACCTGATCCAAAGCCCCTTAGGTCAAGGGGAATATTTCCATCTGAATCCAATGGGCTTTGGATCAGGCCCTCTAAGAACCAAGTCCCAGAGCCTGATCTTGCAACACTTCCTCACATGACTAATCCTTAACCCACATGCAAAGCATGGTTGAAGACAATGGAACTACTCTGAAGAGTAAGGATTGCTCACATCTCTGGATCAGTTTTCATTCAGTTTGTATTCGGGCAAAACTCCAATTGACTTCAGTGGAAGTTTTGCTGGAAAAGGACCTCAGGCTTTGGTCAAATAGATTGTAGCCCCATTGATTTCATTGGAGCTACTCCTCTTAACAGAGGTGTGAGAGGCGATTCAAACCTTACAAATCTGTGCACAATTCATTTGGACTATTTGGAGGTGAGAGGGTAAATGTTTCCCTTAATAATTCCTGAGGAGTTTGCTATGCGTTGTTGTTAGGGCTGGCCTTGTCATCCAAGGAGGGAAACATTTTCAGTGCCTGCCCTGCCCTTCTCCCCCACAAAAGGTGCAAGCAAAACAACAAATAAATGGAGGAACAAATGGGGATTTGTTGCCCCTGAACGTTGGCTCTGAGGGTGGCTGTCCTGATCATCTGACCCTGGTTTTTGTTATAAATTATTATTTGTATAAAACTAGTGCCACAAATGGGTGAGGCATTCTACAAGCAAATTGGAAAGCAAAGTCCCTGCCCCAAAGAGCTTACAATCTAAACCACAAATTCTGTTGTTAGGGATCTATCTATCTAATCTATCTATTGTGTTTATAGGCCACAAATCACCATCATGTCTAGGCACAACTAGAACCAGATTTTACACCACTGAGCTATTGAAGCCCATTGGATTTTGCCGTAGGTACTGGAGCTGGGAGTGCGGCAGCACCCCCTGACTTGAAGTGGTTTCCATTATATCCAGGGTTCAATGGCTCTCAGCACCCCCACTATACAAACTGTTTCAGCAACACTGGATTTTGCTACTGATTTCAATGAAATTAGGTTCAAGCCTCTAATATCTAGGTTTCTCAGTCCATGCAGGTGTCCCTATTCACTAAATTCTACTGTACCTGTTTTTTAAAGAGAGTTTGCAAGAAAGAAATGTTGCTCCAGAGTTTCAGCTGGGGTAAATGGGCATAGCTCCAGTGGAGTGGAGTTGGACTTTGATAGAATGCCACCAGTTTTTCCAGCTGAGGATCCTGCCTCTTAAAAATAAAGCAGTCTTTCCTCCTTTCAAGGTAGTGATGGATCAAGGCATAAAAAATGCCCGCCCTTTTTTTTTTTTTGCTGCCCATTCCATTTTCTGTTTGGAAACGTTTCTTTCCATGACTGTGTTTAAGCAATCAGAGATGATATTACCTTAGTCCTAGACGATGAATCTAATAAAGAGTGATGAACTGATGTTATAAAATAGTCCCAAGAAAACAAATTTCTTATCCAAACTGGAAAAAAAAATTAGTTCAGATTGTAAGGATAGGTAATTAAAAACCTCCAGAAGCCGAACTCAGCTCTGTTGTAACATTGTGAATCATGGACTGTGCTGGAACAATGAGCTCCAGTGGTCAAGCACTGCTGAGGAGGAATCACATAAAGGGAACAAAGTTTACAGTTTGTCATAAACAGCCATGGAGTTCACCTCTCCCTCCTGGGTCAGATTCTGTTTTTTTGCATCACTGTAAGTCTAGAATAACATCATTGACTTTCGAGCAGAATCTGGCCCTCTGTCTCTGGGTCCTACCGTGCATGTAAGAGCTCAGGACCATGCAAGATTGGGCCCTATCTCTTTCTCTCTCTGTTTAAAACCACTGAGGACTGTGTGTAGGACTAGTGGTGACACAGGAAATGTACGTATGAGGCATTGCTCTGTTGATTAAACATGTGGAAAACAAGCTGATCCGAATTCTGTCCTCCATTCCACCCCACCAATAAGTGAAGACATGGTCTGGTCCTCTCTGACTCTTTGCCAAAGGAAAGGGGGAGGACTTCATCAAAGAGCCACACACACCTCATCACCTTTAACTGGGTTCTATAAAAGGAAGACAAGAAATAGGTCTGGCAGTGAGATGGTGGTCAAGGTCTCTTCCCATAGCTCTCCGACTTGGCAAATTAGCCAGCTGGGTTTTTTACTTCATAGTTAACTCCAGCCAGGAGCAAAATGTTGGTCATGGCCCCTAACTGCAAATCATCACAGACAACAGAGATCCTATGAGCATTCAGAACAAAGGAAATAGGTCATTGTTACATAGGGAAAATTTGTGGTCTCTTAGAACAAGGGCCTGGGAATCAGGACTCCTGGGTTAGAATAATAGAAATTAAGGGCTGGAAGGGACTTTGAGAAATCATCAAGTCCAGCCCCCTGCACTGAGGCAGGACAAAGTAAATCTAAACCATCCCTGACAGGTGTTTGTCCAGCCTGTTCTTAAAAACCTCCATAATAGGGATTCCACAGCCTTCCTTGGAAGCAATTCCAGAGTTTAATTACCCTTATAATTAGAGGTTTTCCTAATATCTAACCTAAATCTCCTTTCCTGCAGATAAAGCTCATTACTTCTTGTCCTACCTACCCTCCTACCTCAAAATGGAACTTTACCTGAGTTTAGGACTTCATGATTTCTCCCATGGTTAACCTACTTGCCATTCAGATTCCCACAGAAATCTTTTCTAATAGCCTCTGATCAATTTTTAAAAATCACCATGTCTTCTCTTTTGTTAGATATTATTCATAGCATTTCAACTTTCCCAACAGTGCCTTTTTGGTTTTTGTTAGTCTATATTTTAGGCAGGAACTTTAGAGGCCTAAGCAGCTTTATTGGAACTTTCCTTTGACTATTGAGCAATTAGATGACAGAACGTTACTCAGGGGAAGCCAGTAAACTGCATAATACTTCTGTCTTTGCGAAATATTACACACAAATGCGTGCCTGCAATTTGGTGCTATCTTCCCTTTCTCTTTCTAGTCAGAGCCCCTGAGGGCATTGAGCAATGCTCCTGATTTATTATCTATGTTGAACATGTAATCAGCTGAACTGGCCAACTCCACATACAAAGATATTGGGTCAGATTTCCAAAGCTAAGCATTCAATTGCATATGAATATTTGCATGCAATGAACTTATGCATGCAAATATTGTGTGTGTGTGTGAGTATGTGTGTGTATACAAATCAAGTTTTTGTGTGTGCACACAGCCAGTTGGGCGATAAATGGTCTATGTTCTTGTGCAAATACCTGATTTATATTTGCAATCATACACTGTGGGCATGTGTGTCCCTAACTTTGAAAATTTGGCCCTCTCATCTCCTTCAGTTCATTCCTATCTAGAGCTGGGTGAAATTTTTCAGCTGAAACTTTTTTTCACTGAAAAATGCAGATTCGGGTCAACTGTAATTTTTGTGAATTTGTGACAATAATGGCTAATTGTTTCAGTTAAAATGAAAAAAGAAAAAAATCAGAAATGTTAATACAAACCACTTGACATTTCCTGAATGGTTGAATTCACAAGGGGATTTAGGAGCCATTCACAAATTTAGAAGGGGTGTAGTACCAATACCCAGTAGCACTCACTCAGTACCAATACCACTCACTGTTTCCCAGAACCACTCACTCATGCCCAGTACCACTCACTCGGATTCAAATCCCCATTCCAAAAGCTGGGTTTCCCACATCCCAGGTGAGTACTCTAACCCTCAGATTATTATGTGTTGTGAAGTGAGTCTCCCTCAATCTCTCCTGTTCAGGCTGTTCCAATTCATATAAATTATTAAATATTCTTTGGAGCAGGGATTGAAATCCAGGTCTTCTCCCACGCAGGTGTGTACTCGAACCACCAGATTACAGTCATTATCTCTCTCTTTGCTTCAATGACTATTCAGGTCTATTCCTGTCCCCCTGACCTAGCATTCCACTTTGCCTGAGAAGAATCTGCTAAGAGAGCTTTAGTTGAGCAAAGGGTATTTCCTCCCTAAAACCTTCGAGTGTTTTTCTTAATGCTTCAGAAAATAAGTGAATTCTGTAAATTCATTATCCAGTAGGGTCATTTGGCTTCCTTCACGTGAGATCACAAGGCTCTGTACCTTTGTCGGGGTAAGTAGTATGTATTCCAAACAGAGGTCAAACAGGCTCAGATAGAACTACACGGAGAAAGATTTTACAAGTGAAAAGTTTGTGCTGCCATTCAGAGAAGTTCATTTCACAATCCTATAATGGCTTGGTTTGTACGTCCTACTGCATCTTTGGGCCTTTGCTGGCTCCATGACAGTGATGCATGAACAATATGTTACTAATCAAAACTACCTGGCAAGGCTACCCAAAAAGAATACAGCTAGGAATAAATAAATATATGTAGCAAGGGAAATGATGGCAGCAGCCAGATTTCAAATAAACTAATCTCAGTTTAAATGAAGCTTTGATGAGCAAAGATTGAATGATGAGCTGGAAATCATATGGTATGAATAATGAAAACATCCATAGTTATATTAGCTAGGATAAAAAAATCAAAAGAAAGAGTAACCCTCATGCATCAATTAACTCATGGGAGGTAGGAAGAAACTTCCCATGTGGGAAAGTTATTCCAGTACATGGGGCTTCTTTAATCTTCATTTGAAGTGTCTCTGGCTGTTACAACCATATGAGAGAATTCAGAGACTTAAAACACAGCCTAAGCCCAAACAATCATACATATTTTGCCTTAGCCCCACTGGGATTTCAGGGGGGATAGCTGAAACTTTGGACTATATTATAAGTAATAATAATAAACCTTTGCAGCTTTCTAGTGTCTTTCATCACAGATCTCAAAGCACTTTCCAAATATTCAAGCATTACACCTCACAGCCCATCTGTGTGGAAGGTACCGGTAATAATCAGCAGCAGCCCCATTTTACAGATGGTGAACCAGTGGCACAGAGAGGGAAAGTGACTTTCTAAGAGCTCCATAGCTAGTCAGTGGCAGAACTAGGAATCAGATTTCAGAGTAGCAGCCATGTTAGTCTGTATTTGCAAAAAGAAAAGGAGTACTTGTGGCACCTTAGAGACTAACCAATTTATTTGAGCATGAGCTTTTGTGAGCTACAGCTCACTTCATCGGATGCATCCGATGAAGTAAGCTGTAGCTCACGAAAGCTTATGCTCAAATAAATTGGTTAGTCTCTAAGGTGCCACAAGTACTCCTTTTCTTTTTGAGAACTAGGAATGAAAGCAAGTGTTCCTTCTCTGTTTCGCACTCTAACTGCTAGAACACATTGATCTTGACAGACCTGAGTGGGGGTTTTGTTCACCAAGCGTTTCAATGTAGTGGGGGACTGTTCTGCACTGTAAGTGGTGTTTTCAAGCCTTGGTAAACAGCTTTCTTTGCCAATTTATAACACTAAACAAAGGAGCACACTAAGAAGGCTACTACAAGTGGACTCAAGGTAAGACAGGCTGCATGGCACCGAATGCAGATACAACACACAATAAAGTATTTTCAGAAGTGCTCTCAGCAAAGTCAGGTACTTAGCTTACTGTCAGATTCAGCCATTTATATTTCAGTAAAGCAAGCTCAATTTCACTGTGTTGTGAATTTCTGGGATAGGGCAGCATTTGCTATGAGGCCCACCGTTACTTGGTGGGACTATGCTGGTAGAATTATAGAATCATAGAATATCAGGGTTGGAAGGGACCTCAGGAGGTCATCTAGTCCAACCCCCTGCTCAAAGCAGGACTGATCCCCAATTAAATCATCCCAGCCAGGGCTTTGTCAAGCCTGACCTTAAAAACTTCTAAGGAAGGAGATTCCACCACCTCCCTAGGTAACGCATTTCAGTGTTTCACCACCCTCGTCGTGAAAAAGTTTTTCCTAATATCCAACCTAAATCTCCCCCACTGCAACTTGAGACCATTACTTCTTGTTCTGTCATCTGCTACCACTGAGAACAGTCTAGAGCCATCCTCTTTGGAACCCCCTTTCAGGTAGTTGAAAGCAGCTATCAAATCCCCCCTCATTCTTCTCTTCCGTAGACTAAACAATCCCAGTTCCCTCAGCCTCTCCTCATAACTCATGTGTTCCAGTCCCCTAATCATTTTTGTTGCCCTCCGCTGGACTCTTTCCAATTTTTCCACATCCTTCTTGTAGTGTGGGGCCCAAAACTGGACACAGTACTCCAGATGAGGCCTCACCAGTGTCGAATAGAGGGGAATAATCACCTCCCTCCATCTGCTGGCAATGCCCCTACTTATACATCCCAAAATGCCATTGGCCTTCTTGGCAACAAGGGCACACAGTTGACTCATATCCAGCTTCTCGTCCACTGTAACCCCTAGGTCCTTTTCTGCAGAACTGCTGCCTAGCCATTCAGTCCCTATTCTGTAGCGGTGCATTGGATTCTTCCGTCCTAAGTGCACGACTCTGCACTTGTCCTTGTTGAACCTCATCCGATTTCTTTTGGCCCAATCCTCCAATTTGTCTAGGTCCCTCTGTATCCTATCCCTACCCTCCAGCGTATCTACCTCTCCTCCCAGTTTAGAGTCATCTGCAAACTTGCTGAGGGTGCAATCCACACCATCCTCCAGATCATTTATGAAGATATTGAACAAAACCGGCCCCAGGACCGACCCTTGGGGCACTCCACTTGATACCGGCTGCCAGCTAGACATGGAGCCATTGATCACTACCCGTTGAGCCCGACAATCTAGCCAACTTTCTATCCACCTTATAGTCCATTCATCCAGCCCATACTTCTTTAACTTGCTGGCAAGAATACTGTGGGAGACCGTGTCAAAAGCTTTCCTAAAGTCAAGGAACAACACGTCCACTGCTTTCCGTTCATCCACAGAACCAGTTATCTCGTCATGGTAGGATCCATGCCCTGTATAAGCAGAGCCTGTTTGGATAATGTTGTCAAAGCTACAGCCACCTGGGGGCCTCAGGTATTTGGGGGGCCCACAGCACCAGGGACAAGTTGAAACATAAGTGTAATCAGGAGCATGCACGGGGGGGGGCAAGCAGGGGCACCCCCAATATGAATGTAAAATACCTATTTCTGCTCCATCCCCAGCTGCTGCTCCAGTCTAGCCACTGACCCAGCCCTGGACCCAGCCCCGGCTGCTGCTCGGACCCATCCCTGGACCCATCCCCTGGACCCTGATCCATCCCCAGCCACTGCTCTGGCCCTGGAACCAGCCCTGGCTGCTGACCTAGCCCCCAGCTGCTGCTCTAACATGCCCCTTCAAAAGCGGTCAAATTTAAATTCCTGCACACACCCCTGAGTGTGATGTTCTTTCTATTGCAGTGGCACCTAGAGGCCTAATGCAGGTCCCTGCTCCAGTGTTGCATGTGGTGGCATTTGAGCAGCTTTTTTCTGACTGAGAGCTGTGGGGGGATAATTAGTGCAGCTCCTCGGAGAGGAAAGTTGGTGCAGTGATAGATTAGCCTGGGACTTGGGAGAGCAGCATTCAATTCCCTGCTGTGCCACCGACTTCCTGTGTGACCTTGGTAAGTCCTATAGTCTCTGTATTCCTCAGGTGTTAAATGGCTCTTCCTGCCTTCCCCGAGTATTGTGAGGATAAATACATGAAAAAAACAGCTTGCAAGGGGCTCAGCTACTGTGGTGATGGGTGCCATATCTAAGTACTGAACATAGAGTGGGTAATGACGATGCCTTCCCTCTATCATAGAGCACCTCACAGACTGCCCTTTTCTCCTGGGTCACAGGAAACCTTCACCCATGATTAGCCTAACTACTTCCACAATTTCCACCCAGGACATTACATCACACAGACCCCTACCACCACCTTCCTCAGGTGGCATTGCAAAGGAATTAGGGCAGGTGCAGGAGAGGAGACTGTACTGGGCACTGCACCTGGCTGGGGGAAGGGGACAACAGAATGACTTAGTAGGGGGGATGCAAATTTGTCTGAATTGTGTATAAACGGCTCATGCTGTGAGGGAAAAGGAAACAATTGGACTAAGGGGAGAGAGAGAATGACAGCGTGAATCAATTCTACAAGGTACTGTAAGGAATTGCTTCTCTACATAAATAAAACCAAAGGTTATTGGCTTACCCTTGAACTTTGTCCTTGGCTTCATTTAAGTGGAAGTCATTCCTTTAAGTGGAGTCCAGATCAGAGGAATGTATCACAAACAGCAGAATCATTTACAGACCTCCAATGGGATTGCACTGTCAGACTTAGCTATAAGAAAAGGAGTACTTGTGGCACCTTAGAGACTAACAAATTTATTTGAGCATAAGCTTTCGTGAGCTACAGCTTACTTCATCGGATCCGATGAAGTAAGCTGTAGTTCATGAAAGCTTATGCTCAAATGAAGTAAGCTGTAGCTCACGAAAGCTTATGCTCAAATAAATTTGTTAGTCTCTAAGGTGCCACAAGTACTCCTTTTCTTTTTGCAAATACAGACTAACATGGCTGCTGCTCTGAAACCAGACTTAGCCATAGCACCCATTTCAGCTATATGTTGCAACAGTAACAACCAGCTAGCAAGACTCCAGCAGAGAATGTGCTTTGTTGCAGCTGAGAGCACAAAACCATGTATATGGGCTTATTCTCAGTTTAGGTGGTAAAATCTTTAAACTTTTATGTTTAGGTTCAAGACTGGTGTTATGTGAAATGTTTTGCAAGGTTTCAGGGTGTATATAAGTGGGTGGATTATATTGCCCCATTCCATTTTCTTACAAAAGCACCAAAATGAAATATCAAGGTCCTAAGTAGAAGCTGTTTGAAGCAGGGAACAGAGGTGGTGTCTTCTGCGAAATTGTAGTTGTGTTCTGTGTCATCTTCATGAAGAAATCAGCACTTCAGTATCCCCTTGCGGGCTCCATTTTACAGCATTTGTGAAGGACTCTGGAAAACCAGAGATGAAAAGGTGCTCTGTTTATTGATGCATTTATTCACAGAAGTGGATGGAGACCCTCCAGCTGTGCAACTTGAACCAAGAGCTGGCAGAGCATCAGACATCCTAGAAAAACAATCATTATTGTTATGTAAAGATCTCCCCAAGAATTCAAATCTCCCAATTAGACATTTTTTGGCGAGAAAAAAAAAGTCTTGAAATTGTCATAACATTCTGCTTTGACATTTTCAAAGTGAAGTTCATTTTTTGGTTTGAAATTACTTTTTTCATTTTGAAATATAGTTAATTTATACCAAAAATAGGTTATCTTTTAAAGATCAAAATTGAAATAGAACATTTCAATGGACCCAATCTGAAAAATATTTTGGATTATCGGTTTCCAAATGAGATTTTGAATTTTTGTCCTAATTTGGGCTGGGAAAGTCTCAGACTCTCATGGGATGGGAAAACCATTTCCTGCCCAACTCTATGCATGAGCTTTTCTTACTGGTCCCACTGCAACATTTAGGGCCTGATCCCAAACCCACTGAAGTCAAAGGGAATCCTTCAAGTGACTTCACTGGGCTTTGGATCTGGCTTTTAAATACTGGACCCTGTTGCCAGAGTTGTTCATGCTCCTCCTAACATTATCTATGAAGCATATGCCCTTAAAAAGGAAGTAAACGAACTAGAGCTACATTGTTTATCTTGGAAAAAGAAAATGGTGGAGGGTGCTGACTGGTGGGAAATTCAACAGTTTTCAAATGGACAAATTTGATGGGGAACAGCTTGTTATCTCCAAGCTTCTAAGAAGTTTGCAATCAATGGAGTGTGAAATACACATTTTAGGACCCATTGTTTAACTTGGTGTGAAGCTGGTGTGTCACTGCAACAGTGCCCCCTTTGGCCAGGAGGAACGTTGTGCCAGGGTTCATTCAGTCTGGGTTGGTGATCAGTCAGTTCCTCTTGCTAGAGGACGTGTGCTTTCTCCTTATTCTTGGCAGAATCCTGGTGCCCCGGGGGTCTGGAAACCGCCTCATTTTTTAAGTCTCTCAGGGGTTGGTAGGGGAACCCAGGCCCACCCAGTCCACTGTTTTCCTTCCAGCTCATGGCCCTTAAGCCAGAGAGGCATAATTGGGACTTAAGTCCTGCAGTACTCTGAGCTCCTTCCTACTTCCCCTGATTTCTGTAGGCTTTCAGCCTCTTGGTCCGGTTGTCCCTTCTCAGGGGCTCTCTCTGTGTGGCTTCTCAGAAGCTTACTGGCAGGAGTTCTCTTCTCCAGTCTTCTTGGTCCTTTGGCAGTTGCCCTGCCCCTCTGCTTCCCAGCTATTTTATTCTCCCAGCTGCTGTGAGGCTGCCAGTCAGCATGGTGCTCGGCTTAGGGTTACAGACTGGGTTAGAACCAGTGTAGAATTAGTGCACATGAGGGTCCCAGTTAAGGTTAATGACAGGGCTCAGTTTAGGGTTAGGATCTTATTTTTGCTTAAGGGTCCCAGTGATTCTGAAGTTCAGAGCTAGAGCCCTGCTTGCTTCTATGTCCACTATTCACAGTGGGAACCATAAGGCTAATGGTAAATGTCATCTGTTTGCCAGAAGTAGAGAGAATATGAAGAACAAACATATCTGGGGAGGGAATGTTTTTAAAAGCTGACAGTATCGAACCATGAGAGGTAGCATCTCATCTTCTGCACCGCTGTCCTATTTATACTGTACTTAACAGATTGGATTATAATGTCAAACCCACCCTATCGCAGCAAAGAAATACAAGCAAATAGCTCAGAAATGTCTCCCCCACTGCCACAGACATGGTGCAGAAGTGCTGAATTCAAAACTGCCCTCTTAGATTTTAAAACTCCCTATGGATTCACTCCCCCAGTCTCTACCACTACAAAATCTCCATCCTTTCCCTTTGATTGGCCTGTGCGTACTCGGCTTCTTCAGTTATGCCCTCCTCCCTGTACCCTTCCTATGAATCTCCAAAATCAGGAATCTCTCTTTCAGTTGTTCTACCCCATCTATCTGGAACAGATCCCCATTCTCTCCCAAAGCCACCAAGTCAGTTCCATTCTTTAAGGGCCAGATTGTTTAAAAACTGCCCATTGGTTTTGTGCAGCAGATTGTGGGTGCTCATTTACCTGCCTGTGTACAGACCCTGCCTGCACCCGCAAATCAGGTCCTTTGGGAGCAAAACTGTGCCTGGAAATCACTGTAGGTTCAAAACTGCACCAGCAAAATTTCAGAGACAGAGACACATTTAAAACTGGGCTAAATATCAGGCCCTGTCCCCTACTTTAAAATCTCCCTTTGTTTATGATTGACTTTCTCTGTATAGCATTTAGTGGTGCTGGGTAAGAAATTATAGTATATAAAAATAAAAACCACTGTATGTTTGAACACTCTCCAATGTCTTTCTAGGGACATCTTGTTCTCTCCCTCCTTCTGTCCTTGAGGTATCAGGTTTCCTTGTTTACAATCTGTCCAAACAAGGAGCTGGAATTCCTAAAGAGTAGCAAAACAATATAACGTGACTGAAGGCTTATTTCCAGGAAATGAAGTAGAAGTTCCAGAAAGGCGAGTTAGCACCTCACTCTCCCAAAGAAAGAGGAAAAGGTGAGTGGTTAGGCCCAAATGGACTCTCTGAAAAATCTCACTGCTGAGAAATACAGATGTAAGAAAGAACCTTCTGTTTGAATGCAGTTTCTCATACATGTCAGTTTGTTCTTCCTTTATATTGTCTTATTTAGGGACATTCTGCATTTAAACAGGATTCCTGTTGCTTGGGCGTTAATCTGCTCTTGGATCTGATTCCTCATCTGGAATTATGATCTTGTCCATGCTATCGGAATTGTATGCCATTGTAAATTAAGATAGGAGGATGGTTCGCTCTCCACTGGCACAGTAACTGGAAACAAAGACAAAAGCCACTTTAATACCATATGCCTGTGGCATAACTCATACAAGGCTTCAGCCAGCAAAGAATCAGTGAACTATAACTGGCTCCGTCATGGACTTCCAACTCCACACCAAGTGGAGTTTGGATGCGTAGGAGAACTGAGCCCTAGGACTTACATGCCAGATTCAGCAGGGGAAGAAACTGCACTGTGAAGGAGGACAATCCTTATTTTAAAATAAATCATAAATATACTAGCAAAGAATGTTGGGAAATACCATCTGAGGCCATTTCTTTTAGCTTACATGTCCCTTTTTTCAAGTTTTATCTGCTGCCGAAGTCACAATTTAAAAGCCAGATACAAGTCTTTCAATGGTGTCATGTCATGATTCTCCTACCTGGAATTTGCAGTGCAATTGAAAAATTGGGTGCATATATGAACCCTTAGGTGAGCCTAAATTATGACTGATCCCATTGAAGTCAGTGGGAAAAGCTTCCATGGGTCTTCAGGGGGAACAAAATTCTGTCCAATGCACATAGACTTTGATCCGGTAATGTGCTGAGTATGCTGGCTTGGATCCAGCAAAATGCTTATGCATGTGCTTAACTTGAAACATGTGAGAGTCCCACTGAGGTCAGTGACATTGTGTATGTGCTTAAAGTTAAGTACATGACTAAGTGCTTTTCCAGATCAGGGTGATGAACTCAGCACCTTACCTTACCCTCTGTACACTTAATAAGCATGAGACACTTTGATGAAGGATTATGCATACAGATGCTTGTAAACAGTGATGTGTATTACTGTCTCATTCATAATAAGAAAAATGCATATAGCACTGTGAATGGATGTGACACCATACAAACATGCCTGTATGCCCAGGTATGTATATGCCAGTTTCTGAGCACAGGTTTGCTGATGTAAATCCAGAGTAATTCCAAGGAAGACAATGGAGTTACTACACTTTTAGGGCTAGACTGTGGCTTTATCCCCAGCCTGTGCTGGGGGCTAAGGAGGTACGAAAAGACTGTAATACAGCCAAAGCCCCCAGTTGGAATTCTAGCTGAGTCAGTGGGTTATATGCAGCCAAACAATGATTCGGGATTAGTATAAATCAACAAGTTTGGCTTTTACTTGCCTTGGGTCTTATGTAATAAACTGCAGGCTTGAATCCAACATGGTGGATCAATGAAAGGTCTGACGCTGTAGGGATTTGTTTTTCAGTAACATTGATAAATCAGTGTTGCAAGATACCCAGCTCAGACTTGGAGTTTGGCTAACTGATGGTTGTGAAATTTCCAAAGGCGAACAGAAAAAAAAATATATCAAAATTGTCAATGCAATCACCCTCAAAACAGTAATTTTCTAAGTTCATTAACACTGGACACAGTGATTCACTTTAGCTGGAGTCCATGGAAAGTCATTTCTAAATATATCAGCTAGACGTCTGACCCTAATGTTGGAACAAATTAAATCTGCTTGCGTGAGAGTTCAAAATATAACATTTTGGCACAAGAGCCCAAGTTCTGTCCTTGGCTAATAAACAGTCTGACTTAATATTGGGATTGTGTCAAGCAATTGGACAGTGGGTGTTGAACTGAGCCATTCTGAAGAACATCTGTAAGTTGAAACCAAGCAGCAAGATCCAAATGGAACTGGAATGCTTGTGTAAGGGGACTGTTGCCCCCTTACTAACATTCAGTGGGGGTGTTTTGGTTGGCTAGCTCCCAGTACTAAAAGGGGAAGGGTCTATGGGAAATCAGGACCCTGAGACTGATAGTCCCCAGGAACAATGGGGAGAGGCCAATGCTCCAGGTCATCCTGAATGACAGGGCAGGCAGGCTAATCAGGGAGTCAGGAGGCCAGGGAGGTCCCATCCTCTATGTGAGCTGGATTTGCCTGGGTCAGACAGAGTGGGGCCGAGCTAAGGAGAAAGCAGGGGCCCAAGCTAAGCTGGGGAGCAGAGCTGTGCCGGATCCAGAGGGACCAGAAAAGCAGTCCAGAGAGAGCAGACCCTGTCCTGGGAGCAGAGCTGCAGCAACCAGAGCCAGAAGGGCCAGAAAAGCAGCCCAGGAAGCAGGTCAGTGCTGGGAGCAGAGTCACAGAAGCAGCCTGCAGAGCAGACCTGTCCTGGGAGCAGAGCTGCAGCAACCAGAGCCAGAGGGGCCAGAGAAGCAGCCCAGGGAGCTGGAGGCAGAGCAGCAGCAGCAGCAGTGCTGAGACAGAGTGGTGGAGCTGGGGCTGGAGCAGTCCGGAGCTGGGTGCGGTGAGCAGCTGGGGAGACCGAGGGGGACCCTGGGCAGCGGGCCCAGCACAGGGAGACGCCTCAGCCAAGAGGCTCTGCAGGCCAGGCTTGGATCGTAACCCCGACAGGGCGGGGGCAACACTGGGAAGAAGGGTCCTACCACTTAGAGCCTGAGAGCGTGTGGCCACCACCAGAGCAAGTGTCCAACCCACAGCATCCCTGCAGCACAGCCAGGGCCTGAGAACGCGGCCTGGGACTTACAAGGAACAGACTGTGAACTGCCCAGATATTCCAGAGACACTGTTTGTGATGTTCCCTGCCACAGAGCGGGTTGATGTGTTTCCTTTAACCTTCCCATTTTTCCTTATTCTTTTTAAAATTAATTGTTGATTAAATAACTTGCATTTGCTTTAAATTGTGTGTAATGGTCAGTGGGTCAGAGAAGTGCTCAGTGTAGAGAGAGTACCCCGGACTGGGGACACCCTAGCCCCTCTCCTAGGTGACCACAGCAGGGTTGGGGGTCGAGCCCAGGGCCCTGCCTTGTTGGGGTTACGAGGACTCTGCCAGAAGGAGAGTGGAAGGGGAGTCCTTAAGGGCAGGGAGGCCACTGGATAAAGGACGTGGGAGCGAGGATTCAGATCCTTTCGCTAACCCACTTCACCGGGGTAGTGCAGAAGCCAGGAAAGTTCCCCACAATAGCAGGAGTATTCCCCCACTTACACTTGATTAATGATCAAGATTGAAATGAGGGTTCTTGCTGTGAAACAGCTCCCAGGGCTGCATTGGTGCTTCAAAGCATTCTTCGTCAACTTCTCAGGGAGCTATGGTTTTAGTTGCTATGTATTAATGAGGGGACTCCAGACCCCTCGTTCAGCATTTTAGCTGCACCCTTTGGCATATGACTTAGGGTTATTGCCTGAGACTTCCAGGTACTGTGTTAACTGGAGTTCTTCCCCAGAGTCACCTTCAGAGACAAACCCACAGGAGCAAGAATTTCCTGAACGAAGTCATACCAGTTTGCACTTGCTGCCAGTAAAGAAACTAAGGCTAGGCCTACCTAGCTGTGCTGTTTGGACTATGAGGGTATGAATATCAGGGCATGCTAAAATGGTGTGTTGTGACTGACCCGTGTGGATGCAAACTCAACATTTCCTAGTTCACACAAATGTAATCCTGTTTGAAAAGAACTTCATGAACATGCACTAGGAACCTTTAAGTTCACCTCTGCAGTGTCCACATGGAGGAGTTACAGTGCAGCACTTTGGTGCGTACTACTATTTACATCCCTGTTGTCCACACTGCAAGGCAGTGTAGACAAGCACTACTAGAAGAATAAGGAAAAAAAGTGGCCAGGATAAAAGGCACTGGAAAATGTTTCCAGCTCAGTTTGTTTCCTATTAATTATTATTATTATTCATAATATTTAACAACACACCGCTTTCGTCATATCAGGGCTCAGCGTTTCTCTCTTTGGCATTGGAGGGGCCTGGGCTAAATCAGTCCTACTGTGGAGGTTTAATTCTTCATATTGATTTATTTACAGTATTTATGGGGTAGGCCCCAGGGTTCGGCTGAGAGGGCTTCTTTAAACAACCCCCTCCCCCCCCAAAAGTACATTTCCTAATTCCCACTGGAATACTGCTTCAATTTGTGCTGGCTACCAATCACCAGCCACCCTTTCTAATCCACTCTGGGCCTAGCTACGCTGGGAACCAAGGCCCTCTCCCCGAACAGAAATAAACACGAGATTTCCCTGACAGGGAAAAAAGAGCTCTCCTTCACCTAGGAGAAGCCTTTTCCCCTCACTGCCCACAATTCTTCTGCAGTGCTCACTTTAAAAAGAGATTTTTAAAAGTCACAGGCTGCCCTTAATTAGACTTACATGTCCCTGATGAACCAGAGGTACCCTCTTTCAGTTCATAGGAAAAAGGGCTTTAACTTTTCAAAGACTGGTATACCTACTTTCAGCCACCCTCCCAGAACTGTCAGGTGTGACATTGTCACAATAACATGTACAATTATTTACTTGTATTGCTGTAGCACCAGAAGTCCCAGTCATGGCCCAGGCCTCCATTGTGCTAAGTGCTGTAAAAACATGGAACAAAAAGACAGTCCCTGCCTCAAACAGCTTGATCAGAGCTGACGAAAGGCTTTATTGTACCACTCATATCATTGTCCTCCCAGGCCAGCATCCAGCTTCCAGTAGTGACCAATACCTGGTTCTTCTGAGGTACGTGAAAAACCAACTGTGTCATGACATACATGGGGGGATAATTTACTTCTCGACCCTTTTGCTCCTCTGCAGGTGAACAGAGGCATGACATTGCATTATGACCATTATCATTTGTGGTACAAATGGTTGGTCATAAAATGATCCCTTCTACAAAATTTCCCACCAAAGTTTTTAGCCAATAAAAGCTTCACTTCTGTGACTTTTGTTCCTGTTTCAGGATTCTAAACACACATGTATCCTGGATAAACCATAGTCTGATAATGAAGCTGTACATTCAAATGCCCCTTAAAACCTATATGTCACAACTTGACCCAGTCTGCCTCTCTGGGTGGCCACCGGTCCTTATGAGTGGACTCAACCTCTGGATCCCACATGCTTCTAAACTCTCTGTGTCTGGATGGAGTCAGGCCTCTGTTCCTTGCTCTGGGTCTCTGAGGTGCAGGTGTAGACCCTATGTCTTCCACCTTTCTTTGGGACATGGAGCTCCACAGCCCAGCTGCCTTGAACCCTGAAACCAGTGCCCCAGCCCCCCTGAGCCTCTAGTTGCTCATGCACACTCATTCAGGTTTCTACCTCCTGCGGGAACTCCAAGCTTCTTGATTAACCGCTTCTGTTACAATGTGGCAAACAAGCAAGGAACACTGACTGAGCAAAAGAATTTCTCACCACAGGCACTTTACTCTTAAAAAGCACTAGAGAGTTACAGGATCTTTACAAAATAAAAAGTCCTGAGATGTAGCCTCCCAGTTTGATCTCACCCCTTCTCTGAATGCGCGGTCTTATCCGTGACTCAGGAAGGGCAGAGCCCTCCTGCCTTCTCTCTCTTTACAGACTGATTTTCTGGCATGTGGCAATGGTTGGCCCCTTTGCTCAGAGACCCCTCTTTCATCCCCGCCACCTTAAATAGTATCTGTTCCTCTTTGTCCATGTGCTCCAGCTGGAAAATCCTAGCCCCTTCCCCCAGTCAGGCTTTTGTGTAGAGAGTCCATTGTCCCATGGCAATGGGCAGGTAGCTGAAAGACAATCAAAGCTGATGACCCTAGTTTGCTCTATGATGGCTTCTCGGCCATAGTCCTTCAACTAGGTGCCAGCCCTCTGATACAAAATAGACGTTATAATCCAATAGTGTAGGTTACACTATGAAATGAAGGTCATGGTGAAGGTCACAAGCGAAGATGGAGGTTGCAATACAAAATGCAGTTCACAAATTGATACAGCCATATCCCACTCTGTCACACCAACTTCCTTCATGAAGTTCACCAACAATAATCCGTGTCATCAAAAATGCCGTCATCTACTCAAACATCTACCACCTTACACTCTGCATCGGGGTGTCAAATTCCTTCTTTGGACAGGCTCCGAATTCTATGTTTAGTTATGGTCCGTGGGCCAGAGTACAAATTCCGAACGATGTGCTGCTCACAAAGCACAGTGGAATGCCTACCGATGTAGATCAAGAGATCAGGTCCCCCTGAATATGGCCTTTTTGTAGCAACAAAATGCTTAGTTATCGCATTCATCACTCAGTGAGAAAATCTGCTCCCCTTAAGGCCACCACTATTCCTGCCTTTTATTTCTCTCCCCCTCCTCTGTCATCATGAGTCTCCACAGTTCTTTTTTCTGCATTTCCTTCCCTGATGCAACTCCCGAGTTCCAATCCATCATGCTTCCCTTTCACCCTTTCTCCCCATTCCATGCACAGAAGTAAGACCTGGCTAACTAGTTAATGTTAACACTCATGTGTCATCGCTGGACTTTACAGTTGATCGTCCAGTCAGATTCATAGGGGAAAGGGAAGTTTTCTGCTCGGAGTCCTTATTTCAGAGTGTTTGCAGTCTAAGGCTGACATCACTGCAGTGGTTGAACCTGGTAGGCTGTTGACGGTAATCTCTGCAGCCATGAGCGCTAAGAACTTATTTAAAAAAAAAAACCCAAAAGCTTAGATTCTGGAGCATCTGAATATGGCATGTGGACTGGATCCAGGGAACAGGCTGTGGGTTGGACACCTCTGCTCTATAGACATCCTCTGAATCACAGTCCCTAGCTGTCTGATTTGGGTAGTCTCTCTATCACCATGACTTCCTTTGAGGCTAAGCCTATTATCAGCATTTATTAAATAAATAATAAGAGGAAGAAGACCAAGAGCTGGAGGCCACACATGGCAGGCCTATGGGGAGGGAAATTGTATGAGTGAGGTTCCCCTTAGAATTCCTCCACGGGGAATGGGTAAGCTTCATAGAGGAGGGGGTTCAGTCCCCAAATCCTGCAGATCTCCTAAGATATCAGCCAGATCAATCTATTTATCTCCTCTGTTAGACAGATTTTTTTCAGTGAAATAGACTTAAAGAACACAATCTTTGCTACTTTAGGTCAATTAACAATGGATTTTGGTGTCTCGTGTGTGCTGTCCCCTGCAGCTCCTGCAATGGGTGAATTATCTGGCAACCTTTAGCAATTGCAGTTATTATTTAATTGAGTCTCTCTGCATCAGGAAATGTTTGTTAATGACAGATGTACTCAGGGATATCCTCGTGAACATTTGCACCATGTTGCTAATGGGAGACTGGGAGTATTTCAGACTAAGGGGAAACTGCTAATTTGGAGTAGTGTTTCCATGTTCTGTTGGTGACCTTTATATAATCACAACCAAAAGCTTATTTTGCACTTAATTGCTCCATGTCTCAGTTTACCCATCAGTAAAATGGGTCTGACACAAATGGTATAACTTCCATGGAGTTCCATATGGGTGCAGAGAACAGCAAGCAAGATCAAGAGCCTTAGGCCCCATTCTTGCAATCTGATCTGCCTATGTGCATCTAATTGCAAGATGTGGCCAAAGTTTTTACTATCTTTAAATTGAAGTAAAATTCCTTTAATGGGGATCTGCATAGGTGCAGGGGTGACGGGTCCACCCTGACTGTGGCAGCTTGCAGGATCGGAGCCTAAGGTTATATAGTTATCATACAAGAGATTCCCATTGTACTTTAGTAAACATGTCAATCTTCAATATTTTTAATTAACATGTTGACATTCTACATAGTTCTATTTTGATGTTATATTGGAATGTGGATATAAAGACTAAAAGGAAGAAAAAAGAAAATGATGACGACAAACATTGAATTTTGCATAGTTGGCCATAAAACTAAAAATACCGACCTGCTGCACAGAAGTCTTGTGATGCAATTAGCAAAGGCCAGATTCTGATCCTCTTACTTATGCTGAATGTTATCTTGCTCGATGAAGTCAATGGGGCTACTCATGGAGTAACATGCTACTCAGCAGCGTGAGTAAAAACATCAGAATCTGGTCCTTTCTACTTGCAAAGTGCTTTGAGAGCCTCAGAAGAGAGGTGCAATGGAAGGGCAAAGAATTATTTCCTTCGATGTTTTACGACTCCTGTATGCAAGTTTGCAAAATGAGATCATGTGCTGCTGTTCTGAACTTCACACCGTCCTTGTTCTGGTTCCTAGATCTACCTTTGTGATGGCCACTTCAAGGACAATCCACCCTCAAGAGATCTATGTGCAGGCTGCAGAAGTTTAATTCAACCCTACTGCCCCTCACTGATAATACAGAATGTTTTTTACCCCTATGTTTTTTCCAGCCCCTCCTAGTTTAAAGATCAGTGAATTAGTTCTGGGTGCTTTGATGTCAGCTATTCCATGTCCTCTCTAGGTGATCTATTACTTCCAGGAACCCGAGGACAAAACCACATGTGAAATGATCCCACTCCAGATGGACTTTGCGTTACCTAGCAAATGGTGAATGGAGTTATAGGGCCTCTGTTAATTTCTGAGCCTGGGTGTGCACTGCACAGGCAACAAGCACAGCGGACAGAGAGTGTTCTGAAGAATTCTGCATGACTTCTCTCCTGATGGTCAAGGAATGGAGTTGCTAAGGTCCTGTATATCAATCAACCACGGGGTACCCAGTGTGCGTGCAGGCACAGTGTCAGGCGGGGAGGATGTGGGCTGGAATTGGGAAAAATGGCAGCCCTAAATGAAAGAATAGATGAACGCTCTGCGCTCCTATTGAGACAGAGCTAGTTTGCCTCCAAGTCGAAGCACTGACAAGGTGCAAGATTTGGGTGGAGCTTCGTGAATAGTGAGAGAGCCTATGTTTGGATGTACTTGGACACCACAGCACAAGAAACAATTTTAAAAAGGAAAAATAAATAGTTTCAAAAAAGCTGAACCCCAGGAAAAAACAACTCGATGTCTAACAAAGCCTAATTCTATCCAGACGGAAAGGGATGCCTGCCACTTACTCGAGCTGGCAAGACGGAATCCCAAAAGGCAATTAAAATCAAGGCGCATAAGGCCTTCGCTACATGGCAGTAGGAATACAGGGCCTATTCGCTGAATGCTGGTCACAGCTGTTAAAGAGGTTGAAGGGAATTTGTCTCTATTTCTGTGAAACATCTGCTTAATAAGCATTTTGTGAGAACACAACTTACTGTAATTTAAGGAGGCAGAGCCAGGATTCAGCATGTAGTCGTTATAAATATGCATGACTTTGATTGACTGATGAGCCCCAGACCCACTGATTTAGTTTGATCTGTGGCTTGTCATTCAAAATGTCTACTAGAAAAGTAGAGACCATTGGTCCCAGCTCTGCCTGCAATTACCCCAGTGTAAATCTGGTGGAATTCAATTGACTTCAGTGGAGTCATTCCAGATTTACACCAGTGTAAAGGTGATCAGAATCTGGCCTTACCTCTTTGCTAAATCAGCCTCGAAATGACATAAAATACTCAAGAATGGGCCAAGAGGAACCGGTTACTTTTGCAAAGGTTTTCCGTTTGGGCTGCAAGTTTGCAAACCCTAACCTTCTTCCCCTCCCCCAGTGATTGCTCCTCATATCTGTAATCTAACTCCTCTCCCCCTCGCAGCGTGAAGAACCTCTGATGAGTAAAAGCAAAGGATTGCGATGGCAGGAATGACTGCGCGGCTGGAGGAACGACTGGTTGGATGGGAAAGGCTGCCCTGCAGATCTCGCCTGTGTTTCTCCTGGCAGAGAGCTGCAGGTGCTCTTCCCTGTGGGCTGGGGCTGTTTATCTGCCTCTTTGACAAAATTTGTTAGCCCACAGTGACCAACTGCACATTTTTTTATATAATCAAAGAGTAAACAATTAAGAGTGCCAGATCAGTTGTTTGTGCCAAGGGGTAACTACAGTTCAAGGGACCTTTTACTCCGTTAACAACAGGTTGAGCTACGTTTCCTCCACACCCTCTGAACAAAGCCACCTGGTGTAATGCTTGCTAGGCCTATCCAAGCAAGAACTTCGTGTGTGTGGCTAAATTGTACATTCTAGCAAAGCAGATTCACCTTGGAATGTTGACAGCACAGACCAAACACAAAGTTACCAACAGCTGGACACGTATTTCTAAGCAAGCAGCCCTGCTCACCGTGTTTGCCGTATGATTCTATCTAGCGTGAGGTACTGGCAGAGGGAAGGGGAGTCTTGTGGTTAAGGCACAACATTATGAAGCAGAAGGACTGGGTTTTGTTCCTAGCGCTGCCACCACCTCCATGCCTCCATTTCTTTTAATCTGTAAAATGGGGATAGCAATACTGCTCTCCAACATTGTAGCAGTGCTGTGAAAATAAACTGATTAATTGCATCTAACGTGCTTTGATATCGTAGGGTTCCATGGGGATCTGTTCTGGATCCAGTGTTTTTTAACCTCTTTATTAATTACTTGTATGTAGGTATAAAGAGCCTACTGATCAAGTTCACAGAGGACACAAAGCTGGGGGGATTGCCAATACTTTGGACGGTAAAGCTGAAATTTAGAGGGATCTTGATAAATTGGAGAACTGGGCTGTAGACCACAAAATGAAATTCAGCAAAGACAAATGTTAAGGTGCTACGCTTAGTAGGGAAAAACCCAAATGCACAAATACAGAATGGGGGGAAACTGACTGACCAGCAGCACTGTTGAGAAGGATCTGGGAGTTGTGGTGGATCACAACCTCACCATGAATCAGCAATGAGATGCTGTTGCAAAAAAAGCAAATGCAATTTTAGGTTGCATTAACAGAGGCCTAGCATGGAAGTCACGGGAGTGACAGTACCGCTCTACTCAGCACTGGTTAGGCCTCTGCTGGAGTACTGTGTTCAGTTTTGGTCACCATTGTACAGAAAGGATGTAGAGAAACTGGAAAGGATCCAGAGGTGAGTGACAAAGATGATCAGAGGAATGGAATGCAAGTCATCTGAGCCGAGGCTGAAGGAGCTGGTATGTTTAGTTTAGAAAAGAGGAGATTAAGGGGGGACATGATAGTGGTCTTCAAATATTTGAAAGGCTGCCATAAAAAAGATGGAGAAAAGTTCTTCTCTTTTGCCACAGAGGACAGGACAAGAAACAGTGGGTTCAAACTACAGCATAGCAGATTTAGATTAAATCTCAAGAAAAACTTCCTAACGGTAAGAACGGTAGGACAATGGAACAGATGGCCTAGGGAGGTAGTGGAAGCTTTTTCACTGGAGGTTTTCGAGAGGAGGCTGGATAGCCATCTGTCTTGGATGGTTTAGACACAACAACTCCTGCATCTTGGGAGGGGGTTAGACTAGATGACCCTTGCAGTCCCTTCCAACCCTATGATTCTATGACTCTATTATGGAAGCACTGTGCAGGTGCTATTGGTGCATTAGAAATACCGTAAGAAATAGGAGAGATCACCTTCTAGTGACGTCTGCTCATGTGCCATCCCTCTGAAACCCCCTTGCAAGGAGATTTGCTCGAGTTCTTCACGTAAATAGTTGCATTTACCTTGGCACAGATAGGAGGTGCTGTCTTATTGGAAAGATGGGTCATCATCAAATTTAAATTCAAACCTTAAAAAAAAAAAATGAAACCATTAGGACCGTGGAATTTTTTGGGAACTGGCTGGCTTGTGGAATTGGTGGTGGGATATTGAAGCTTTCAGCTCCCATGTTCAAACCCGGCACAAGTTAATAGAAACTGTATTATCATCTGGCAGCCATTTGGTAGCTGGCGTGGCATGTGTTGATGAGTAACCCTGTTAGCCCAGCTGTATCTGTTTCCCCAGGTTACCACTGTAGTGCATTAGTAGGGTGGCATGTTTAAGAAGCCTGTGCTGCCCATTTTGCATGTCCAGTAAATAGGCAGAGAACCTCAGTCTCTGAGGCTGTCGTTGTGACATCTTTCACAACGGAGCGGTGAGCCATGGGCATGGTGTTGGCACGGTTCACCGTGTCCCCCTGACAACTGCTCTTCCTGCATCTAGAGGGAGACTTTGGCACAGACCTGCCTCCCCGTGCATCAGGGCGCAGACCATCTTTCAGCTTCTCCAGAAACTACTGCTGAGGTTTCGGTTGCACTTCTCCCTACATCTCTTCCTTTATGCACTCCCTGTCTGTGGCTCCACAGAAACGTGGAATCTCCTTGTCAGCCACCTCCTGCCATTGGCCAAGATGGCCACACATTCGTCCAGGAGGAGGAAGCTCAATTTGGAGGTTCTCTGTGGCTGCTTTTGGCCCCTACTCATCTCATGTACCAAGGCGGAGTTCTTCTGTCTGGCATCCACTGACTCTTCGGGTGAATTTCTTCTTGGAGCAGTAAGCACTGTCTCAAGTCTCTGCTCAGGATCCCCGACCAGTTCCCTCATTTGATGCCTATGACCTGCACTCCTGCTCTTTTCATTTCCCACCCCCCCGCCCCCCCAGAATTAATTGATGGTCCAGTTGTCCTGCCCTCAACTGAGGGGGAAGGCCTTTAGTTATAGGTAGACTCTGCCCACCTTTATCAGACATCAAATATGCCATCACCTTTCACTGGCTCTAAATACATTTTCAGAAATTGGGTCTACCCATTTTGGTGTTCCAGGAAGATGCCTAGTATTGAACGACAAAGAAAAGGAATGGGACCCTATGTGTTTTTTTTTTCTCTAGGATATAGCTTTATCTTTACCCTTTTTTTTCAACATCTTTGTAAAATATATTGCTTTTGCATTAATAATCTGGGAGAGGGTGAAGGGGGAAAAGAGGCAGAGGTAGACTGATGGTTTGGCAACTTTATCAGTACTGCTGGCAGCACCTAAAGAGGTTCAATGACTCATGGATTTGCAGTGACACTATAAAACTTGCTTGAACTGTGCACACTGAATGTTAAACAAGCCTCTGAAACTCAGCAACAGTGCTCCATTCTCCATTACACCAAAGTCTCTGGGGGCTGCTACCTACAACCAGCCCTGCATTCTCGGTCATCCTCAAATGTTGGGGGCCCAAAACTGCCCAGGATGAATGCTGCATTCTGTACTAACCTGGGCCCCAATTCTGCAATGACATCCACAAGAGTCCATGTGGGTGGACCCCACTGAAGTCAGGGGCAATTCAGAAGGGTGCAGGGGTCCACCTGAGAGCTCTCTGCAGGACTGAAGCCTTGAAGTTTCCAAGACCATGCTCAGAAATAACCTTGTATTCTCTATTCCAGTGAAATCTCTGTGCCTGCTGCCCAGTTCCTGCTCTGAATTCTCTTGGATATACTCATGTTTTTAGGCTTGTTTTCTACACTTGCTGCTGGCAATTTAATCACTCTCTTGGGGTTTTTCATTCACCATCCGGAACATGAGAGAGGTAGTGAATTTGGAAACCTCCTTGTCCCCCTTTTAGACTGAAAAATTATTTGAGCTCAATTTTTAAGGCAGCATGATAAATCAGAAATAATAGCAAGTTGCATTTCTATAGTTCCTTTCCCCCAAAGATTTCTAAGTAGTTTAATAAGTAAACATTAGTGAAGGCTCGTGATGGGCTTATCAGGGAGGTAAATATTAGAGCTAGGTGAATACTTGTAGCAAAATATGTTTTCATTGAAATTTTGCCTGCTTTTGAACACTGGTCAGAAGTATTTTGTCAAAATCTTTTTTTTTTCATCAGGAAAAGCTATTTCGGTGAAACTGAAATTTTGATTAAATTTCCTGTTAGAAAAATATTTGAAATAAAAAAATATTTTGGAACATTTTGAAATTTTGTTTCCAGTTTTTTTTTATTTTATGTTTTTTCATTTGTATATATTTTTATAATTTTTACATTATTTCATCAGTAATAATAATAATAAATATGCACTACTATTGACACATCATAATATGACATCGTATAATAGTTGAAATATTCTGTTATCTTTATTTATTTTATCTTATTTTTAAAATTGTTAATGGCAGCTGCTACTCTGTACTGAGTGAACCATCTTATCTTCTTTGTTAGATGAAAGGGTCTCCTGTTTGTGTGGTAATGAAACAGATGTCCCAAGTGTCAAACTGTTTCACTCCCAAACAAACAGGAGAAACTTTGATCTAGAGAATAAGATAAGTATACTAATCAGAGGAGCAGCTGTTTTCATTATCCTTGTGTTAGCTTGGAAACATTTTCCTAGGATATTGAAAATGGACATTCTGAGTTTCGATCAGCTCTGCTGCTCTTGAGCTTACTGAGCAGTCACAAAATTGGAGCAAGTTTTCAGAATGTGCAATGAATTCTCACATTAGGTGATTTAGGGTTTGTGGATCTGAAAGCCAGAAGGGACTCACTCCTATGATCTAAAGCAGATGCGGCAATGGAACTCACAGCCACATAGCTTAATTCCTGCCGCCCATGCTAATTCCCAGAACAAAGCTCCATCTCGCCACACTTCTGAGGACTGTGAAAATTTTGTGCCAATGATTTTTTTTTTTTAAAGTTTGACTAGGGATGGTTTGGAATAGAATGATCACACCCATCATATGATGTTGATACAATTTCCCTGATTGGCTGAACCTAACTCCTGCAGTGAGGAGAGTCAGCGGAAGCCATTTTCTCAGAAAGAGTTATCTTCTGTCTTTGAACCAGGACCCGCTCTAGGCACCAGCAAAGCAAGCAAGTGCTTGGGGTGGCACAATTGCAGGGGCAGCATTCCGGCCATCCCTTTTTTTTTTGCTTGGGCAGTTGCGGTCTCGGAACTTGGGGTGGCAAATTTTTTGCTTGGCGGCAAAAAAGCCTAGAGCCGGCCCTGCTCTGAACTAGCTAGGAAAGAAACCTGAATGCCTGATGTTTTTCTAACTACTACTCACAAGGATCAAGGGTCTGATTCTGCTCTCACTTACGCTGGAGAAATTTCATGTCAGAGGAGAAGGCTGCCCTTCCACCAAACATGCTGGAGGAGATACTGGCCAGCCATCTTTCCCTGCAAGAAGACACTAGGTAGTGTGGCGTGGGGCTTGTTAATATAATGTTTATTTGTATAGTTCCCAGTATTAAGTGCTTGCTTTGTTGGGCCAGGGTTTGTCACAGGGTGTGTTGGGTGGATGGAGAGGCATAAAGTGTCTGCTTGGGTCCTCCACGGTTTTGGAAAGCCTGGGGGAGCATCTCAGTGATGAGCCTTTTGGTTCAGAATCCCCCTTCACTGGATTAATATGTATCTTTGTTATGTGAAAATTGGTTGCTGTGTGCTGATACTGCATGTCATTTGGCCTTGTTAATACCATCTACTTTAGGTTCTTGTTTGGCCTCCATCACCATAGTATCTGAGCACCTCACAATCTTTAATGTGTTTATCCTCACAATGCTCCTGAAAGGCAGGACAGTGCTATTATCATATTTTATAGAAGGAACAACTAAGGCAGAGAGAGGCTAAAAGACTTGCGCAAGGTCACACAGAAAGTCTGGAGCAGGGACCGTTATCTGGGCCTCTCAAGTCCTGGGCTAGTACCCTAACCCCTGGACTATCCTTCCTCTCTCAATACTGAGGTGATGCTTTTAAAAAAAATGCATTTCCTCCTTGTGGTCATGGAAACAAAAATTGCCAGACGTAGCTGGTTTGATATGCCCATGTGAAATTTTATATGCCTGCGTTTCCAAAAGCCTGATGTTTCTGGGTAGAACTCAATTTCTCATGCCAACTTATGAAACATTTTGGAGTCCTGCATAAAACAGAATGGTGGAAAATCTTTTGCAAAATGTGTTTTAAAAAAAAAATCTAAAAAAATTTCCCTTCTGCACTAGAAAACAAGTATTATCATTCTCCTTGTACAGCTGGGGAACCTGAGGCAGAGAGCGACTCAAATAGTTGTCCAAGGTTACGTAGCGAATCAGTGGCAGAGTTGGGAATACAACCTGTGAATTTTGGGGAAAGATTTTCAGAAGGAACTGGTGATTTTGGGTGCCCAACCTGAGACACATTAACGGAGCCTGATTTTGAAAAAGTGGGGAGCACCTACATGTTGAAAACGAGGCATCTTTAAGATGTCTCTGCTGGGCACCCAAAGCTGAGCCACCTAGAATAACTATTTGGTTTTAATACATCTTAGCCCTTCCTACTCCAACTCCCCTCACTCCTTTACTAGGGAGGAATTGCTATGGGGAGCTCCTTCCCACCTGTATAACCCTGATGTGTGGGATCTGCCACTGAGAAACAGATTTTCCATTTCTCTGTTGGAGCATGCAGGTGAGAATGGAGGCTTGGGGATTTGTAAGAAAGCTCCTCCCCATTTGTCTTCAAACAAATACCCCTGAACAAGAGATGTTACATGTAGCCACAAACTCGAGAATGCTGCCTTTTGCATGCACCTTACACGTTACTTTATAATAGATCTTGCCACTCTAAGGAGGCCACTTGACAGGCCCATGATGGATGCAGCAAGAGAAATTATACTGTGGCATGATTTGCATATTAATATGGGACTCAATAACTATATTTAATGACTAGTCAAGAGGCAAGTGTTGATGAGCATTTGTGGGTCAAAGGGCATATTAATATGGGACTCAATAACTATATTTAATGACTAGCGAAGAGGCAAGTGTTGATGAGCATTTGTGGGTCAAAGGGGGTCTGTGTGGCTACATCCAGCAAAGAGTTGCATGTACAAATTCATTAAAACCTCCATCAGCATGTTGTCTTTCTTCAGGATAAACCTGTTATTCCTTTCACCACACTTCAGGGTGCATGTTGAAACACAATCAAAGTTCCATTTGTTCTTCTTAGGAAAAAGGGAGTGTCCCTGTGAATGGGACGGTTTCATTTTGATTAAGCATAGATGGTTAGGTTTCTAATGATCTCTGCAGCTTTTAGAGCTTTGAACTCCATAGCAATAACCATAAGCAGAGAGTGGTGTGTGTGAGGGGGAGAGAGAGAGAGAGTACAACCATGGGCATGTGTTTACATGTGTGTGGTGCGTAAATGGAATTCTGTTTTCCCAGCCTATAGGTTTCATGATATTGACCAGATCACTTTGCATGCTGCTTACAGTATAGCCTCTCAAAATCTTCCTTGAAAGCAAAGCTGGGCAAATGTGGAGGTGAAGGTGGGGGTTCCACAGAAATCATTGACTTTTTGTTAAAAAACAGAACAAAACCCTTTTCAGGTTTTTGGCTTTCCAATGAAAATTTTGAGTTTTTCAAAGAAAGGAAACACTTCCCACAAAAACGTTCATTTTGACAAAACCCCAATTTCCTATTTAAAAAGTTTCAACAGAAAATTAGCAACCAGCCCAACTTAGAAATGCCTCAGTTCAGATTTTGGCGTGCTGTTGGTATATTTGGTAGATTGTTGAGCTTCATGGCAGGAGTCTTACCTGATTCCTACAGGATCTCACTCTCTAGTCTGCTCCCTGTCAGAATCCCCTAATAATATTTATGATGAAGAGGGATTTGCTGTTAAAGTTTTAAGACCTAGAATTCTGAAGCTACTACAGGACTGGCTGTTCTCTGTCATCTTTACTCCAGTTATGTCCGACCTCACTGTGTGTGGTGTCAACTTCAATGGGACTTCTTGTGGAATAAGGTTCTACTCAACCGGAGTAAAGGTGGTAGAATGTGAACTTAGGCCCTGATGAACAAACACACATACACTTAGCCTTACATCTCTGAGCAGCCCTATTGAAATCAGCTACTCATGATAGCAAAGTTAAGCATGTGCACAAGTGTTTGCAGGATTGCAGCTTTGGTGGACAAAAGCCAAGAATATTCCTGAGCATTCATAAATTCAGGTTTTAACAGTCTGATGTGTTTTACTGTGGATCCCTTCCTGAGATGTTGCGTTCCCCACTCTTGCCACATCCTTTCAGGAATCTTTCTGCAAGTTATTGATTGGAAATGAAAAAGTTAAAAGTGGAGGTGCAGGTCTCAATGACAGTTGCTCTTTGGAAAAATCAGTTTTTAATTTGATGAAGTAATTAACTTTATTATTCCTTATGGGGTCTGTAACAATGCGGCCTGTGGCGGGACACTACTGAGAATATCAATTCAGGACAAATTGCTTAGAGCAGGGCAGTCACAGCCCAAGGCTGGGGTTCTCCACTTCTAAGGCACACCAAACCAGCCAGACAGAGAGGACTTCGGTTTTACCCCACTGGCTAACCAGAAGTCATACAAGCAATTCCCTCAGACACTCCAATTTCCCAGTATCACCACCAGCAGCCACTTCTTATGGGGATGAATGGTTACGAAAACCAATACCCCAGTAAAAGAAGAAAGGTTCTCCTGATCCCAAAGGACCAAGCCCCAGACCCAGGTCAATATACCAGTCAGATCTTACCCACAAATCACGCTGTTGCCAATCCTTTAGAATCTAAAATCTAAAGGTTTATTCATAAAAAGAAAGAAATATAGATGAGAGCTAAAACTGGTTAAACTGAATCAATTACATACAGTAATGGCAAAGTTCTTGGTTCAGGCTTGTAGCCGTGATGGAATAAACTGCTGGTTCAAATCAAGTCTGTGGAGTACATCCACAGCTTGGATGGGTCATTCAGTCCATTGTTCAGAGCTTCAGTTTGTAGCAAAGGTCCTCCAGAGGTAAGAAGCAGGATTGAAGGCAAGATGAAGGTGTTGCACCTGCCTTTTATAGTCCTTTTGCCATGTGGCTTGTGCTTCCTTTGTTCCAAACACAAGCTACTCAGCACATGGCATGGAAAAACTTAGAGTTCTGTCCATAGGCATGTCCCTGCATGCCTTGCTGAGTCACAAGGTGTATCTGCCTTCTCTCAGTGGGTCAGTTGTATAGTTGATAGTCCTTAATGGGCCATCAAGCAGGCTAGGCAGTGCTGATGCCAAATTGTCTGGGGTGTGACCCAGAAGCATGGCACAAGTTTGAAATACAGACAGTGTAGAGCCAATACTTATAACTTTAAATACAAAACTGATACATGCATACAGATAGCATAATCATAACCAGCAAATCATAACCTTTTCAGAGACACCTTACTTGACCTCCTTTGTACAAGATTTGGTGCCACTATATGACCTTGGTCGCAACAATGATCTATACGGTCACAGTTCATATTAATAATGTCACAGGGTCCTGTTCAAACTCCTCCTGATGCACAGAAGGCTTGTGTTCATAACTCCCCAACACACCAGTGAGATAACATGTCCCTGAGGTGATTGTGGATTGGAGAACTAATAAAGAGGCCTGCCAAGATGACCTCTGAAGCAAATGTACGAAAATATGAAATCAGCTGACATTGTTCTCCATTGAAGTGGCTGAAATGCTTTTAAAATTAAATATGATGTGTGGGTATACACATAATATATAAAAGAATGACTTGCTTAAGTGAGAAATGGGCTTCCTGGTCAGAGAAATACTGCACGCTTGAGCTCTAATTCTGCAAGCTGACCCTAAAGCCGCAAATGACAAGACAAAAAACAAAACTGTCTGCTTAGATTCTGGGATACTATGTCTGTTCTGCCATGTGATCTTTGAACTAGCCCTCTGCTATGTAGTTTAGCAGGGATACTTGAACCTCCAAAGACTGTACTCTACGTGGTGACTAACGGACAGAGTGGTGATTACAAGCTTAAACTAACAGCATCCCAAGCTGTCTGAAATCCTCTTTAATGTTGTACTCTTTGGTGTGTGATTTAATTAGTCAGTTGTGTTCTTTTCCAGCAATGCTGGATGAATCACATTGTATTTGGTTTTAAATTAAGTGAGTTCTAGCACCAATGAATAGTCACGGGATTGACACTATGGAGATTAGAGAGGGGCCTTGGTTGTAAAGTTCAGAGCCCCAGGCAAACTTCTCAATGTTTGGGAGTGTGATGGAGGGCCAGGCCAGGCCATTATGGAGAATGAAAGCATTAGTCATCGACCATTGTGTTAGGCACTGTACAAACAGCTTTCTTCCCCCACTATTCACAAATGTGTGCAAATGAGTGTTTGGAGAATAGTGCCTGTTTTCCATATAATTAGAATATTCTTATGTGCACAAGGGTATTTGCTGTTCTCTTTTTTTAAATTATTTTTTATTCTCTGTTCTGCTTAAAAAGTTTGTCATGCAGTCAGGGAGAAGAAACCAATGCCAAATGAGTTACGTGGCTAGCCACACATCACAAATGAAGTCTAGTGAACAGTCCATGAACACCCTGTAGGCTGGAAACTGCTTGCCCAAATGATTTGGCAGCTACTTACAGATAAGACATTCACAAAAATATGCACCCTTTTGCAAGCAATTTGCAAACAGAAACAAGGGTCAAATTAATCTGAAATACATAATTCAACTAGCCCCAGCTAGTTTACCTCCATCGAATAGGTTCGCTCTACACACTTGTTCCTAAAATCTGGGCCCATTATTGACAAATGACAGGAAGGGGGATAAATGCAGTGTAGTTGTAGCCCTGTTGGTCCCAAGATATTAGAGAGAGACCGTGAGTGTGGCAATATCTTTTATAGGACCAACTTCTGTTGGTGAGAGAGACAAGCTTTCGAGCCACACAGAGCTCTTCTTCAGGTCTGGGAACGGTACTCTGAGCATCACAGCTAAATGGGAGGTGGAACAGATTGTCTAGCATAAGTAGTTAGCACATGTTTAAATGATCTTTCAAGGTAGAGTGGCCTGTTAACACTTCTGCAGTCATAGGTCAAAAAGCAGTGATTAGCCATAAATCCGGTGTCTCTGGTCAATTTGTGATTGTCAATCTAGACACTATCTAGACACTATCTAGTGACAATCACAATCTAGTGTGTCTGGTCAATTTGAGCCCATTTTAAGCTGTTAAGAACAAACAAGTGTAATGGTACATTAGTAGAAGATGTCTTCTGATTCCTGCTAGACGTGGCACTTGGAGAAGTGCTCAGCAGATACTTGTGTATTAATTTACTAGGGCTATTTATAGCCTTAAACTAGGTTTACCCTCTTGGAAAGCCAATCACATAGATCAGTAAGAAGATAGCCCAGACTGTCACCTATATGCTAACCAATTTATTTGAGCATAAGCTTTCGTGAGCTACAGCTCACTTCATCGGATGCATTCAGTGGAAAATACAGTGGGGAGATTTCTATACGCAAAGAACATGAAACAATGGGTGTTACCGTACACACTGTAACCAGAGTGATCACTTAAGGTGAGCTATTACCAGCAGGAGAGCGGGGGGGGGGGGACGACTTTTGTAGTGATAATCAGGGTGGGCCATTTCCAGCAGTTGACAGGAACGTCTGAGGAACAGTGGGGGGTGGGGGGGATAAACATGGGGAAATAGTTTTACTTTGTGTAATGACCCATCCACTCCCAGTCTCTATTCAAGCCTAAGTTAATTGTATCCAGTTTCCAAATTAATTCCAATTCAGCAGTCTCTCGCTGGAGTCTGGTTTTGAAGTAATACTTCAACAAAAAAACTTCAAAAAAACTGCTGGTAATAGCTCACCTTAAGTGATCACTCTCTCGTTACAGTGTGTCTGGTAACACCCATTGTTTCCTGTTCTCTGTGTATAGAACTCTTCCCACTGTATTTTCCACTGCATGCATCCGATGAAGTGAGCTGTGGCTCACGAAAGCTTACGCTCAAATAAATGTGTTAGTCTCTAAGGTGCCACAAGTCCTCCTTTTCTTTTTGCGAATACAGACTAACACGGCTGCTACTCTGAAACCTATATGCTGTAGTCTGAAACGCCTACTCCATGGGGGCCAATGTGTGAGAGTCCTGGATCCTGTGCAGAGCTGTGTGGAACCGAAAGTGGAGGAAAAGCAATGAGGTGGCTACAGACTTGGTCAGTTCTATTGTGCATATGCTTCTTCCAGTTGTCCCAGGCCTCCCTTAATAAACCATGCATCTAATAGCTAGTCTATTGCTCTCCTACAGTGATTCCTACTGGGAAGTTTCCTTGTATTGTAGCAAACCAGCATAAGTTAGAGTGGCCTGTAGAAGAAAAAGCCTTTCCAAAATTCTGTGCTTTCCATCATTGTATCTAATCTGTTTCTATTGTGCCCATCACCATGGTATCTGGGAATTGTATGGCATTTATAGATAATCAATTTGTAAGCACCTAGAAGAAAATTAGGTGATAAGTAATAGTCAACATGGATTTGACAAGAACAAATCATGTCAAATCAATAGGGTGACCATATTTTCCCAAAGGGAAAACAGGACACCCCAGGGCTGGCCCAAGACCCTCCCACCCCCATGCAGGGCCAGCCCAAGCCCTCCCTGCCTCCCACTGGCGTGGGGCTGTGCTGAGGTCCCCCTCCCTCCAGGGCCAGCTCCAGCCTCCCGCTGCACTCAGGGCTGCCTGAACCCTCCCTGCCTTCCACCCATGGCCAGCATGAGGTCTCCCTCCCCACTGGTGCCTGGGGCCGGCCCGAGCCCCCCCGCTGCCCACCCATGACCCCCACCTGCCTGTGCATGGGGCTGATCTGAGTCCACTCCCCGCTGCCCACCTGCACGTGGGGCTGGTCCTCCAAGCCTGCTCTTCCCTGCCTCCCACCCGCGGCCCCCTTCCCCCAGCACACGGTGTTGTTCCAAGCTCCTCCCCCACGTGTGGGGCTGGTGGTCCGAGCCCCATCCCACTGCCCGCCCACGTGCAGGGCCACCCGAGGCCTCCCTCTCCCCCACTTCACGTGGGGAGGGCTGGCCGGCCCGAGCCGCTCTCCCTAGCCCTCCCGCCAGCACAGGGCTGGTGTTGCTATTTGCCTGCCCCCGGCATGTTTCTCTCCACCCTGCTAGGGGTCCCAGCCCACATATTTTACAAAACTGTGCATTTGTCCCGTTTGCTCTTCCCCACTGACGATCAGTTGGCAAGAGCAAATGGGACAAATGCCCAGTTTTCTCAAAAAAGTCAAGACAGCCGGGACAATGCCTGAAAAAGGGACTGTCTCACCCAAGATGGGACATATGGACAGAGCCATCCCTAGGGTACAGTGAATCGGGATGACCTCCCCGGGGCCCCGTGCTTTGGGGGGCCCCGTGCTTCGTGAGTAGGTGGGGAGGTGAGGCAGGAGGTGGGCGGGGGTTGTGGACAAGCAACCCTACCACCTCCACCTTCCCCCAGCGCCTCCTGCCCACCGGTGGGCCCTGACGATCAGTGCCCCCCTCTCCCTCCCAGCACCTACCACCTGCCTTGGATCAGCTGTTTCCCAGTGTCTGGAGGCGCTGGGGGAGAGGAGCGAGGGTGCAGCGCGCTTGGGGGAGGGGGCAGAACTGGGCAGGGGAAAGGCAGGGTGGGAAGAGGTGGGGCAGGTCTTGGGGGAAGGGGTGGAGTGGGGGCGGGGAAGAGCTGGGGGGAAGCACCCCCCAGCAGACAGAAACTCAGTGCCTATGTCCCAGGCCCCGCACGCCCCTAGAGACAGCCTTGCATATGGTCACCCTACAAACCAACCTAATATTCTTCTTTGACAGGGTAACAAGCCTTGTGGGTAGGGGGAAAGCAGTAGGTGTGATATATCTTGACTTTAGCAAGGTTTTTGATACTGTCTCACATGACCTTCTCATGAACAAACTAGAGAAATATAGGCTTGATGTACCTATTTTAAGATGGACGCACAGTTGGTTGGAAAAGCATACTCAGAGTAGTTATCAATGGTTCACAATCAAGCTGGAAGGACATATTAAGTGAGGTTCTGTCTGGAGTCCGGTTCCATTCAATATCTTAAATGATGTGGATAATGGCATAGAGAGTACTCTTTTATAAAGGGTGCAGATGATATCAAGCTGGGAGGGGTTGCAAGCGCTTTGGAGGACAGGATTAAAATTCAAAATGATCTTGACAAACTTTAGAAATGGTCTGAAATAAATAGGATGAAATTCAATAAGGACAAATGCAAAGTACTACATTTAGGAAGAAATAATCTGTTGCACACATACAAAATGGGAAATGACTGCCTAGGAAGGAGTAGTGCAGGAAAGGATAGAGGGTTATAGTGGATCACAAACTAAATATGAGTCAATAATGTAACACTGTTGCAAAAAAAACCAAACATCATTCTGGGATGTTTTAGCAGGAGTTTTGTAAGCAAGACACAAGAAGTAATTCTTCCCCTCTACTCAGTGCTGGTTAGGCCTCAGCTGGAGTGTTGCATCCAGTTCTGGGCACCACACTTCGGACAAATTGGAGAAAGTCCAGAGAAGAGCAACAAAAATGATTAAAGGTCTAGAAAAAGTGATCTATGAGGAAAGATTGAGAAAACTAGGTTTGTTTAGTTTGGAGAAGAGAAGACTGAAGGGGAACATGAAAACAGTCTTCAAGTACGTAAAAGGTTGTTATGAAGAGGAGGATGATAAATTGTTTTCCTTAACCACTGAGGACAGGATAAGAAGTAATGGGCTTAAATTGCAGCAAAGGAGATTTAGATTAGACATGAGGAAAAAAATTCTTAACTGTCGGGGTAGTTAAGCACCGGAACAAATCACCGTTGGAGGTTGTGGAATCTCCATAATTTGGAGGTTTTAAAGACTGGATTAGACAAACACCTGGCAGGATGGTCAGATAATAATTTGTTTTGCCTCAGTGCAGGGGCTGGACTAGATGATCTATCAAGGTCCCTGCCAGTGCTACATATATATGATTCTGGTGCTGCTTATTCCTTTAGGTGTTTAACTTCTTATAATACTTGCTACTGGTCCATATATTTATTTTGGTGTGAAACAGGCCTTCACATAGGCCTCTAGACCACTGAAATCCCACTACAGTGAATGGTGGAGGACCTTGCATTGGCTGTGTGCACAGGGGCAAATTCCACCCAGGGGGATTTCAAGTTATTATGAATATAAACATGCAAGCAGTTGTGTAAAGTTGTTGGCACAATATAATCTGCTGTGCACTGTTGGTGCGGGCTGGGATTTTGAAAGGAGCCTAGCAGACTTAGATGCTCAGCTCCCATTGAATTTCAGTCAGATTTGGGAGCTGAACTCCTTTGAAAACCCCAGCCTGGGGCCAGAAGTTTTCACTTGTGCAAGTTCCCATAGAAGCAAATGGGAGTTTTCCCTGAGTAAAGTCGATGTGAAAACTGAGTAAGGACCTGAGGATTTGGCAGAACCATTGGCTGCCTATGTTAATGCAACATTTGAAGGGAGTAACTTGTCACCATATTATTAACATTTGTTCTTTATTTGGTGACATAGCTTGCAGCAAGGGGCAGTTAATTCTGCAGCCACGGAATTGGAAAGCACACAGGGCCTTGACCATAAGTTTGCATAGTGTCTCCCAGAGGCCAATCCTGCACACACCTCTCCTCAACATATCCGCTACTCAGAAGGCATAGGACTTGGGATCAGTGTGTCATAGAATTATATTTGTCAGGATCTCCTTCTAAACTGCCATGGGAGGTGAAGGCAAGTTGTAGCAAGAATAATAGATCTGCCCAGATTCACTGACCAGCTCCCTTCCCACGCTGAGAGTGGGCTGAGGCAACTACAGGGTAATAGCAGCCATTCGCTGACCAGAGGCAGAGTAGGAGTAGGAGTTACTCTTTAAATGCCATGGAATTGTGTCTTGGACTAAGGATTTTGGTATGTCTGTTCAACACTGGCAACATGCAACTTCTGCAGGGTAACCAGGTGTCCAGTTTTTGACTGGAACACCTGGTCAAAAAGGGATACTGGCAGCTCCGGTCAGTTAAAAGTCTGGTCAGTGGTGCTGTGGAGCTAAGGCAGGCTAGTCCCTACCTGGCCTGGCACTGTGCTGCGCCCTGGAAACGGCCAGCAGGTCTGGCTCCTAGGCGGGGGAGGGGGCGAGGAGGGGGTTCTGTACGCTGCCCCCGCCCAAGCACTGGCTCCACACTCCCATTGGCCAGGAACCGTGGCAAATGGGAGCTGCGGGTGGTGGTGATGCCTGCGGGCAAGAGCGGCGTGGTGCAGAGCCATCTGCCACGCTTCCACCTAGGAGCCAAACCTTCCAGCCGCTTCTGGGGCCCAGTGCAGTCCGCAGTGCCAGGACAGGCAGGGAGCCTGCCTGAGCCCACCTGCTGCGCCGCTGACCAGGAGCCATTGCAGGTAAGCCCCTGCCCCAACCCCCTGCCCCCGCCAAAACCAGAGCCCCCTCCTGCACCCCAAACCCCTCATCCCTGCCCCCACCCCAGAGCCTGCACCCCCAGATGGAGCCCTCACCCGCCTGCACCCCAACCCCTGCCCCAGCCCAGAGCCCCCTCCCACACCCTGAACCCCTCTTCCCCACCCCCCAGCCTGGAGCACCCTCCTGCACCCCAAACCCCTCATTCCCAGCGCCACCCCAGAGCCTGCACCCCCAGAGGGAGCCCTCACCCGCCTGCACCCCAACCCCCTGCCCCAGCCCAGAGCCCCCTCCCACACCCTGAACCCCTCTTCCCCACCCCCCAGCCTGGAGCACCCTCCTGCACCCCAAACCCCTCATTCCCAGCGCCACCCCAGAGCCTGCACCCCCAGATGGAGCCCTCACCCCCCCCATACTCCAACACCCTGCCTCAACCTGCAGCCCCTCCCCCACTGTGAACCCCTCATCCACAGTCCCACCACAGAGCCCGCACCTCCAGCCAGAGCCCTCACCCCCTCCTGCACCCTAACTCCCTGCCCCAGCCCGGAGCCCCCTCCCACACCCTGAACCCTTCATTTCTGGCCCTACCCCAGAGCCCACACCCTCAGTTAGAGCCCTCACCTCCTCCTGCACCCCAAACCCCTGCCCAAGCCCAGTGAAAGTGAGTGAGGGTAGGGGAGAGCGAGCCACTGAGGGAGGGGGAATGTAGTGAGTGGGGGGCATGGCCTCAAGGAAGGGGCGGGGCAGGGGGCAGGGCTCGGGGAAGGGGCAGGGCTAGGATGTTCAGTTTGGTGGGATTAGAAAGTTGGCAACCCTAAACTTCAGTGGGCATCAAAAGGAGCTACTTTTCTTGTCATTCACTCATAAGTGTTCCAGTTCCCATAGTTAATAATTGCATTGTACTCTTGAAGAGTCATGCTTCCTCTCAAGCTCTTACATTCACTGGTTTTGTCTCGATTAGAAAAATTCAGACCCATAAATCCCCATGGGGGCAACTCCACTGGGGTACTAATGCTGACAGCTGTAGCATATTTAAGGAACAGGCATCTTTACCACCGTGTTATCTGCCTCTGCTCAGTTCCAAATTATCCCGGTGTAGATCTAGCCACAGAGGAATCAGCCAGTGGGGAATGAGATCTCAACCACAAGCAGGGGCAGCAGAATTCCAAGTGGAATAGGATCTTTCTTCATATTTTTCTGTAGTCACCATGTGTGAAATCTTGGCCTCAGAGAAGTCGATGGGAATCTGGCTATTGACTTCAGTGGAGCCTGGATTTCACCATGAAGCATTAGTGTGGAGGGAGTTAAATTTCTTGTGCTGCTTTCCATTTGCAAATATAGGGCCAGATCCCTGGCTGGTGTAAATCAGCATAGCTACATTGATTTCACTGGACCTGGACTTTCTTCTGCCAGCTAAGGATCTGACCCACCACCTTACTTTTTCCCTCAATAAATCAACACACCACTGCCTTGTTGAGCCACTAGCCAGAGTGGAAACACAGCTCAGATAGGTGCGGGTGTCTCTATCTATGTTCATCATTTGGGGATTAGATTAGCAATTTCAGACCGTTGTTCTGTGATTGTTTCATAGCTAACATAGTTTGGGATAAATCGTATAGTGGTAACTTGCTCTGTAGCATGCCAACGCATTTTTAAGAGCCCTTTCAAAATGTAAAGTATATAGGATAAATTAAAATCTGCCACCTACTCATAGTAAAATAAGCCTGTACCGGGAAGCAAATAGCAGGTTGCTTCTGGTATTTGAATAGATGACTGTGTATGTATTGTGCTATGGTTTACTTAACCATTGTAGTCATTCCTATTTAACAATGTTTGCTTATGCAATAAAGATGCAGAAGAGCACATGATGTAAGATCTTGCGGACAGTTCAGACACCTCTGAAGCTATAAAGTAAGGCCAATCGCCTTAATACAGTACAGTATTTTAAATCATCAGGAACGATGCCAACTAAGTATATTACAAACTCCCAGTGTACTATAAAGGTTTCTAAATCAGGACCTGATTTTGTATAACCTTATGAGATCTCAAAACTCGATGCACTTGATGTGAGTAATCCCTTTGAAGTTAATAGCATTTCTGGGAATAAGAGACTACTCCTGTGCATCAAGTTTTTCAGGATCAGGCCCTAATATTTGATTTTTTAATGCAGACCTTTGATAATACAGCACCCCATTACAAATGGAAATGTATTTATAGCTTTCACAGTGGCAATAGCTATAGTTAGGGTTGCAACTCCACTCCCATGTTAACCCCCTTTTTGCTTGTCCATATTTTCTCAAAAATTCTCCTATTGGGTTGGAACTTCCCAGTTTCAAGGTAATATATTTTTCTAGAAAAAATTCTGAGGTGAGACTGTTCTGCAATTTATGAGTCAAATGCAGGAAAATTATATAGAAAAGTGTCTCTGTGTAAATATTCTAACTCCCTAGCACACAACTCAAACATCTGAATTTTAAATCTTTAAATTTAACAAGAGGCTAGATGTTTATAAGCAATGAAGGAGTGGTAAACTCTGGTGCGGGAGGCGGGGAAATGTAATAATTAAAATGTGCTTACTTGCATGTGCAGTTGAAATTTAAGTGCTACATACCTACTACCTGGTGATGAGCGCTCTCAAAACCCTCAGACTTCAATAGGTGTTGAGTGAATGCTTAATGTTTCTCATATTTCAGGGGTGAAATCCTGCCCCCCCCCATTGAAATTAATGACAAAAGTCCTATTGACATCAATGGAGGCCAGGATTTCACCTGAGGATCTTAGGTTGTGTTCGCATTAGGAAAAAAAAATATCACCTTGGAATTGAGACCAATTCGGGGAAGTTTCAGCTAAATAGGAGAGTTTTGAAGAAAATATGGAAAAGGAAAAAGGGAGTTAAACTGGAAGTGGTATAGAAACTGTTGTATTAATTTAGATGGAATAAATGGGGCAACAGCGTTAACACAAACCAGTTGCTGTCCAACATTAAACTGCGTTAAACAAGGTCTGGGATTTGGTATAGAGAGACCTCAGCCTGCTTCGTACCATGGCAAACACACCCTTATAACCTTTTATTAAAGATACAGAAAAGGAAAAACTCCTTGTCTGACCATCTCAGATGGTATCAAAGGTGGTAATAACTGTCCTATTTGGGGAAAAGTAGTTAGATGAGATGGGCTGGAGCAGTTGCTGCTGCAGTTACAGTCCGATCCTGCTTAATCTCCGGTGGTATTTGGGATTCAGTGGGAGCTGCACTGGTATGGGTGACGATGTCTTCTGGATCTCTCTCTCCAGTCAGGAGACCCCTCAAGATTATGATGAAGAAGGTCCAGGGTCCTAGGACACAGAGCGGGGTGGCAGCCATGTTGGTGAAGCTTGCTTCAGTAGCTTCCATCTGTTCTTCTGTGTTACCCCCCCCACAAGTCTTTCTTCAAGGACCCAAAAAGGGGGTGATATGTGGAATAGCCCATCCTCTCATTATTTTGTCCATTAGGCCTAATAGCCGACACACCAATTTTGATTAAATAATTTCCAGTTCCACATCTGTTTTTTACCAAGCATGATCTTACGAGTCATGAGTTACATCAGTAGGCCTTTTTGTTTAGACTAATCCAGTCTCCCTTTTGTACCTTTTCCCATCAACATTTGTTATCATAGATTATTGTGACATCTTATGAATTTTTACAACTGAGCTCACAATTAGGGTAAATTTGTTGGCCCGATGATCATGACACAACCTAACAGCAGCTGTTGCAACTATGAAAGCTATAAAATACAAGTCCATTTTTAATAGAGTGCTGTGTTAGTACTGTAGGGTGTTTACCATATGAGTGCTAATGTGGTAATTAACTCATAGTAAAATCCTGGTGAAGACAAAGACGGTCTACATTTTAACATGAGTTAGCAGGTCAGGTGAAACTCTAGGCTTCCTCATAGTGTTTCACTTGACCTGCCAAATTGTATGTGTGACGGGTTGCCCCCTGGCTCTGCGATGCCACCTGATATACTGGGGTCCCACTGAGCCAGCCCATTCCGCCAGCTTGAGCTCCCTCATCCTGTCCTGCTGTGCCAGGTCGTCAAGCCTTCTCCAGCGTGCACACGCGCGCACACACACACACACACACACATAGGGACATACCCAGCTGCAGAAAGATACACAGACACTAAGATCAGCCCTGTATGGGAAGATTCAGCTCGGGAATTGCCGAGCACTCAAGTGCACACCTCCTTTGGGATGCAAACCCAAAATTATATTGTCTTGCACTGTATAGAGATCTATACTGCGTACGCTCATGAAATTTGCTCCCTTCCTCAATGTGAAGGAAGATATTCACAGCTTTTTGCCCCCCTCCCCAGTTATGAATTGCATAAACTGGGTTTTAGAATAAACAAAAAACAAATTTATTAACTACTAAAGGTAGATTTTAAGGGATTATAAGAGATAGCAAACAGATCAAAGCAGATTATTGAGCAAATAAAACAAAACACACAAACTACACCTAACACACTAAATTAACTGGTTAATAGTAGCAAATTCTCTCCCTAAATGTTGTTTTATGCAGGTTGCAGAGTTTCTTGAAGGTAAACTGCACTGCTTGCAGCTTAAATTTTTAGGTATTCCTTTCACAGGCTGACCTTTCTCACCTGGGCTCAGCCCCTGCCTCTTTCCCCCCCCATCTTAGTTCCTTTGTTTCTTCGGGAGTTTTCAGCAGTCTACCTTCTTGGGCAGGAGAGGCAGTGGAGAAGAGCCAAGATTAACTCACTCCACAGCCTTAAATAGGATTTGCATATGGCAGGAATCCTTTGTCTCCCAGTTTGACCCTCACCCCCTCTTAATGGAAAAAACTAGATGTCCAAGATGGTGTCCACTACCAGGTGACATGATCACCTGACCCTGCAGTGTCAAAGCAGCATCCCAGGAAACTTCTCAGGAAGGAGGGCAATTAGTATCTTCAAAGTTCTCCCTAATGGCCCATTCCACGCTAATTGCATACTGTCTGGTGAGCGTTCCCCAGGTGAAAACACAGTTGTAATTGTTACATAGTCAATATTCCTAACTTCCGATACAGAAGTGATACATGCCTACAAATTGAATAGTCACATTCAGTAAATCATAACCTTTCCAATGATATCTCACATGACCCATCTAGCATAAAACCTATCTTAGTTATGCCATATTCACATCATAAGCATATCTCAGCTAAGAATATGGGGCGTAGGGTCATCATATGCAAACTGCAGACTGCCTTGCCTCCACTAGGCTGTGCCTCATACTAATTGCCATGTGTTAGCTAACACATGGTAAACAAACACCTTCCCCCTCCCCCCCTCAGCCAAGACAAGGCCTGCAGGGCCTGATCCAAATCCCACTGAAGTCAAAGGCATGTGAGTTGGGGATAATGGAGTGCTACCCGGGCTGAACGTGTCTGTTGTTTAAATGGATGACTTCAGTCTCAGGATCTGCCAATCCTGTGCCTTTCAGAAGCATTACGTTCACACAAATGCATATTTTGAAGACCTATGGCCAGATTCGGATCTGGGTTATAGTGGTGTAAATCTGGACTAACTCAGCTGATTAGCTGAGTAACCAGTACCAACCTATAGTGCCATGAGCAAAGCAGGAAGTCTTGGGATATAATGAGCCAGCAAATAGAACAGTGGCAAGCCACATTGTGTAGAAGGCAGATGTCACTGTGACTTTGCTTGATCACCATAATATAAAAGGGGCATTTGTCAGCCAAGTAAGTTCAAACAATAATATGCAACCAATGGCTGAGAAATCCTATGAGGTATTTGCTTAACTTGTTGCCTCTAGGAGCAGCAGTAAATATGGTATTGTATTAATTTCAGCAGAGCGACACTAATAAGGTCAATTTGTTTTATTCCCAGTTCCTTCCAGGTAACCTTGGGCTGTTTATAACTGTGCCATGAGATTTGTTTCAATTTGTCTATAAAAATTTAAGAAGACGATAGAGGCGAGGAGAACCAGAGAGACTGCTGGATAACATAATAGTCTTTCCCACCCCATAGTTTATGCAAAAGTCTGTATGGAGCGCACCATTCTGTCGATCTGTCTTCATCTCCTGCAACGGAAAACCCAATATGCCGTCTTTCAGGTCAAGGGTTGAGCACTACAGCACCTCCTAGTGTACAGACGATACCTGTGGCCTGATTTTTTCATAGCTGCTAGGCACGGACAGCTCCTAGTGACGTCAATAGGAGCTGTGGATGCTCGTCTCCTCTGCAAAGCTGGCCACGTTAATGTCTGTCGCACCTCCCACTTGAAAGCTCATCATGCTCTGCATTGCAGAGTTAGAGAAATCAGAGCTCTCCTGCCTGTGGCAGAGACTTTCAAATGACTCAGGACAGAGATTAATCTGGGTTGAAGGTTAAAGGATGGTGTCCCAGCCCCAAACCCTTTCAGCAGCCTAATGTTCGCTACATTGGTATTAAGTGATGGTGACAACTCTCAAATGACACATGGAGCAAACTCTCACACCAGAGGGGAATGGCTCAAATTGCTTTCATTTCAGAAAAACTGACCACAGCAGTTTCTGCATTATCTGCTAGATCATGCCCTCTCTCCCATCCCTCCACGGATACAGAGGATAGTGGACACAATAGAACAAGAGTGGCTTCAGTGAGGGAAGGGAGCCAAGACATGGGGAGCTCACATGGAGAATTCTTGTCCCCTTGTGTACCTGTGAAGCTGAAGGGACCCATCATTCCCAGCATGGAGGGTGGTTTTGGAGTAGCAAGTCCACCAGAGAATCCCTTCCACACTAGGCAGAATGACCACAAGGGCTGCTCCGTTTCTGAGGCTGAGTAGCAACCACCTAGCAGTGGGGCATCCAGTCTTTCACAATGCACAGACTCTTTATTCAGGCTGCAGCTGGCCATAGGGCTTGACCCTGTGAAACTACTGTTTGTAAAGCGCTTTGAAAATATGAGGTGCTCTATAATTGCTCAGTATTATTAACAATAATGACCTATGTTACTATGCCAGGTATTGCAACGGCATGCAATATATTTGGGGACCATATTGTATTAAGTGCTTGAATGTTTTATGTATCATTGTGAGCCAGGGATTGTTGTAATTCCAGAGCGAGGGTTACTACAGCTCCTCCAGGAACTAAAAACAGTGGGAGGTGACTAAGACTAGTCACTGAAAGTGTAAGCATGTCCAGGAAGGTACCACCCCATGGGGAGGTTCCCATATACTGGTTCAAAGTGGGGTTTTCAAAGACCAACAGACAACAGGGCTTTTGGTATAAAAGGGCTGCGTTTAAACTGCCACAGGGCTTGTGTCAGATCCAGCAAACAGATGGAACCTTCTGTCCAAGGAGGGCCCCAACCTTTGTAGAAGGGTTGGGAAGACTGCAGCCAGCTAGGGCCCCGTAAGACTGATGGGTGACCCCTGGTAAGCTTCTACCATGTGTGTAGAAAATTTTATTATTTTTTATATGTTTGCTCTGAAAAGTTTTCAGTTTAAGAATAAATGTGCTTGCTTAGAAGGAGGGAGCTGTGGTTCCCGGTAACTGTTGGCAATACACTGCTCGTAGCCCTCGGAGAGAAAGCAAAGGCCAACGGGGGCTGCGGGAAGGGCGGCAAGTATGTCCCTCGGCCTGCGCCGCTTCCCGCAGCCCCCATTGGCTGAGAATGGAGAACCGCGGCCAGTGGGAGCTGCGATTGGCCGAACCTGTGGATGCGGCAGGTAAACAAATTGGTTCAGCCCGCCAGGGGCTTTCCCTGAACAAGCGGCGCCCCTAGTTTGGGAACTACTGGGTTAAGGGAAGGTGGGCAAAGGAATATGTATGACTATCTACAGGTATCTAAAATATATTAGCACCAGGGAGGGGAGAGGGATTGTTCAAGGGATATCCAAGAAGTATACATTGAATTAATGTGATAAAATTGAGTAAGAGAAGTTAAGGATGACTATCCAGAAAAGAATCCTAGCAGTGAATTCCAGGAGGGTGTTATATCTCGCCAAGGAATATGGTGGTAATCCTATCCAACCAAATGATTTTAAACTAGGCTGGGCCCAGATCACAAAGTTGGGATCCAGATCTGAACTTCCCCAATGTTTAGAGTTACATGAATGTGGGGGATATGGTCCTGTCTGCGGGACTGGATGTGGCACTGGGGAATAGGATGTTGGGAACAATCCTGTCTTATCTGGGGGGAAAAGGCCCAGGTGACCTGAGAAGGACTTTCCCTGTCCAATTCCTATGATATCTCTTATCTTGCCAAACCTGAGAGAGCCCTCAGATGAATGACATAGATAACTGAAAAGAAAGATAAACACGTGGCATTAAAATTCACCTCTCTAAGATACATTCCTGTCAACTGGACAGTGTGGCTAATTTCATGTTTCACCTTCCTCTGAAGCATCAGATATTGGACTCTCTCGGAGGCAAGATACAGGGTGAGAGAGACCAGTGTTCTCATGTAGTATGGCAAATCCTATTGTATGTTCCTGGGAACCTGGAGGAAGAAATTGCGAGGTTTGGTGGGAACTTGCTGTTGATGTCTAGAGGAAAAAGATTTTTGTTGCTCTAAATCATGGGGGATGGATAGAATTTGGGCCTGAGGAAGCATGCACTGCCTTAATTGCCACTATAAAATCCACCCCTTTGTTACTGATAGAGAAGGTGAATCAACATTTGTTTCCTAGGTAGGGTGACCATATGTCCTGTTTTGGCCAGGACAGTCCCTTTTTTCAGCCCTGTCCTGGCAGTCCTGACTTATTTTTGTTGTTGTTGCAGAAGTGTCCCATTTGATCTTGCTGTCTTGATCAGTTGGCAAGAGCAAACGGGACAAATGCCCACTTTTGTCAAAAAAGTGGGGTGCAGTGTGGAGGAAGATGCAGGGGCAAGTGGAGATGCCAGCCCCACAAGTGGGGGTAGGTAGGGCATGGGAGGGGTAGTGTTCCAGCAACAGCCTCTTGGGGACGGGGGCTTGGGGGGAAGGGCGAGCGGCTGGGGGTGTCCTGTTTTTCCTTTGGGAAATAGGGTTACCCTATTCCTAGGTGCTAGCCTACACAATGTCTCTGCTGCCCAGCCCAGATTCACTCTCCCTTTGGGATTACATGATTTCACAAGACTCTTGTGCTTTATAATAATACCTAACACTCAGACCTTCAAAACACGGTGCTTCCTTTCTCCCTGTTCAGCAGAGGAAAATTATTCCCTTTGTGGGTCGAGGCCTCAGCAAGAGTAGGACTACAGCCTGGAGTGAAGCTTGTGAAGGGGACAGGGATTAGGAGTGCAGGGCCCTAGCCCCCAAAACATTTAAAAATCAGAGCTGTCCTTGTAAAGTATTGACAACCCCATATGTGGAAAAGTATCCTTGTCATATCTGCCTGGGATTGTGAGCCCTGGCCAGTGCTGCTGTGGTTGGCATTAGTTGTCCCTCTGCATATGATTGCCAGCCCAGCTGCCAATGACACTCTCGTCTGTGTGTGACAACGTGTCATGCTTGGATTTCAGCGTAACTTGGAAACCAACAGGCCTGTCATTGTTTGTGTGTTTCTCTTTATTTATTGCAGCTCCGTCTCTCCCGCATCTGCTTGAGACGGGCAATCCTGTTCCTGTTCCCTCCACACTCTGGCCGTGCTCACTAACAGGCAGCCATAAAACGTCTGGCATTGCAGAAATGTTTGGTTCCCAGTCATTCGCCAGACGCTCCAGATGGACTTAACCAGTTAGACCAGTGGTTTTCAACCTTTCATTTGCGGACCCCTAAAAAATTTGAAATGGAGGTGCGGACCCCTTTGGAAATTTTAGACCTAGTCTGCAGAACCCCAGGAGTCCACAGACTACAGGTTGAAAACCACTGAGTTAGACTTTCCACCTCCTATGTACCTTGAGGATGGATCCACCGTGTTCCTGTGTGATCAGTGGTAACTGAGTAATTGCATGCTAATCTTCTCGGTGGGATTATTACTGTAGCTAGCATTTGCATTTAGGGCATGGGGAACTTCTTCGTGTGTTGAATGTTGCTTAACCAGTCCAGGTTAATTGACTCTACATGCGCACCAGTGTAAAGTAATGGGCTTCTATTTGCCTGCCCGAAGAGTGTAAAAACAAGAGGGTTTAAGGCAAATAGAGCTGATTGAATGGGAGAAGTAATCATCTATAACAATTATATATTATAATTTACAGTTATCAAATATTACCAACCCCAGGCATTCCAAAGCCATGAGGCAGGCCGCACCAAAATCATGAGAGTGGCTTAATCATGAGATTTTTCAAAAATTAATTCATTTGGGGTTCTTTTTGTTTGCCTTCTGGTTTTTGAGGCTTCAGGGTGCACTCAGATCACATTTTCAAGCTTTTCTCCTCAACCATGAAGGCTAGAAATGTATTGAGCTTCTCACCTAATCCCTTGACTCCGTGAGCTGGGGCTTTAAAAAGAACACCAAATATAACAAGACTCATGATAAAATTGCAAGACATGGCCTCCAGTAACTTTATCCTGTAAAGACGGTGTTAACAATTGGAAGGGGTGTGTAAGATTGCCCTCTGTTGATTGGAGACATAATTGCTCCATTGTTTGTCATAGGCCCTATGCTGCTAACTGCTAATGGAGATTTTCCTTTAGCTCAAGTGATAAGAACCTGCGCTTTGGGATCTGAGTTCTATCTCCAGGTTGACATTTTGAGAACAAGTGTATGCATACTGAGCTGTGAAATTCTCAGGAGGCCATGCAAAGTATTTATCCTGGGTATTCATGTCTTCTCTTTTTTACCTCCTTTGTATTGGTACTCTGTAAAAACAAAACAAAATCCATATGTAGATGGATAGAAAAAGGTAACTTTTTTTTTAAAGCTATTAGAAATTTTTGACTGACAAAACTTTCCATCAGAAATGGGGTTTGATTGGAAGAGGTATTATCAATAGAAAAATGTCAGTTTTGATTAACTTTTTCAACTGGAAAAACAGAAACAAAAAATGAGGTTTCCAACCAGCTCTATTTTAAACTTGGAAACAATGTGACCATGAAGACTGGGCAGAGGTGCTGGAGAGAGAGAGGGAGAGAAGACAGGCGGAGCTAGTCAAACATGAGCAGGCAGAAATGAGTTAGCAACTACGTGAACACGTGGAATTTACTTTTATTCCCTTCCTGTTTTGGAGCTCTCTGCTGATGGTTGCCCTTTCAGTAGGGGTTATAATGTTTACATATCATGCAGTGAGTGTCCATGGCTAGAAGCATGGTACAAGGTATTCATATGTTCTGAGGTGTTTGCTCTGCTGCTTGGCTGTGAATTTGTTTCTTCATGCATTAAAAGTGGGAGCTAAAGTTAGTAGAAGAGATAAAGAGAGAAATCAGGAATACAAAAGGGTGGAGGACCAAGTATTGGACCTTGTGGGAGTCCTCTGAAGAGGGTCTTTATAATGGAGCCCCCATAAACTACACCCACACACAGAGTAGTTAGACAACTTCTTTTTCCAAAGAGATTTTTATTGTGTAACTATACCAAATCCAGGATTTATATATTCTGCAATTATACTGGATTTGCATATCAGTCTATGGTATACAATAAGACTAACATCTCTACCCTCCTGGGAACTTCAGCAATTGTCACTCTTCTTCACGCTATGGTCACTTGGAATTTCATAGCAACTGCAAGTGCAGAACATGCTCATCTGGTTCCAAAAGCACAAGCTCATACCACTTACGCTGTAGGAGAATCTGCATAGCAACATGGGGCCTAAAACACAAAGATGAGCAGTTCTAATTCCATCCAGTAGAGGGCAGTGATGTGCACAAGGGCTAGTTCTTCACAGAATTATTAGTTTAGTGGCCAGAGAGGTTAATTCTTAGAAGAACATTTTACCTCCCTCCCGGTAGATAATGTCATCTGAGGTAGCTGTTATAAAGCTGAATGTTTCTGTTCCATGAATTTATGAATACACAAGTTGTCTCTGTGTCTTTGTAAGCAGCAAGTGACAGAGTAAGTCACTATTTGGCTGTCAGATTAACTGAGACTATTCAGAAGAAATCCACTTAACATGAGGGTGGTGGAGAAAGGCGGCACATAGCCAGGGCATGCTGGGATGGGAAACAACTACATGGCTCAACAAAGACGCATTTGGGTGGGAAGCAAAATGCTTCCTGCCTTGTTAAACTTAAGAAGTTAAACTTCTTATATCTATCTTGCTCTGCTGGTAGATAGACCACCAGGAAATTAATGTTAAGTAAGAGGTTTAGGAAGACAGAACTCACTTGCTTAAGGATTGTCAGGGTTGGCGTCAGCCAGAACTTTTGCATCAGCAAAGCTGCATTCTGAGCAAGATATATATATTTTTGAAGACAGAGCTCCGCCGTACTAACAGCTAGTGTAGACGTAGCTAGGTTGGTGGAAGAATGCTTCCGTCAGCCTAGCTCCTGTCATTTGGGGAGGTGGTGCTTCTACGGCAACATCAACACGATGCGATTATGCCAGTGTAGCTCCAATGCCATAGCTATGCTGTTATAGTCCCTGTAGTGTAGACATGGACAGTGATTCTGACCACCCTCAATCACTAACCCAACTGCTCTGGCCAAATTATTCTTTGTACAGTTACATTCTTCCTCCCTCAGTTCTTTCTGTGGGATGGATGGAGTATTCATCACTTCCTGTTAGGTGTTGCAATATAGGGGTGGTGGTCTCTGTTGTTCTCTGCCCTTTTTCACCCCCAGAGGTGGCTGCACTTCAACAATAGGTGTGATTCCTGTGTAGGGAAAGCTTATGAAAGCAGTCTGAGATCATTTGGGGTAAAAGATGCGCATGTATATGTACAAGTTATTATAAATGTAATTCTTTTCAGCTGATCTTTGCTGTGTGATCTCACCATATACTGTATAATGTTAAACTGATTCATCCTCTAAGCTAATTTGTGACCAGATATTAATTTTTGCTAATATCTGAAATCTAATTCTCCCCTGTTCAAATGTTTATCATCTGCGGAATTCTAACCTTATCTGGGCCCATCCAGAGACTGACAAATTAAGAGTCTGGTTTTATAAAGCTCTGAGAACAATGAACTCATTTTAAAAATGTATTGTAATGAACTGTTTGTGTATTTATTTGCCACTGGCAGTACTGCAATGAATTTGCACTGCTCAGCTTTCTATCAGTAAAAAGTAAAGAAGTACTTGTGGCACCTTAGAGACTAACAAATTTATTAGAGCATAAGCTTTCGTGTTGGCTCTGGGCTGCTAACAGCTCGGGAAGATTCTTCTTTAGCTCTTGTGGTATTGATCTTTATTTGAGGAGGAATTTCTTAACTTCTATCCCCGCTGTCATCATTAAGTTCCAAGTGGTCATGATTTGCAACATAGTGATAAGTCTTAGGTGTCCCCAGACGTGGTCCACTGTCTTCTGTTGAAGCCCCATAGAATGAATGATATTAAGATAAGTGGAATCTTGAAAAAGGACTGCATCCTTCGTGTTTGGGTCTTGCCAACCTGGAAAGACCAGCATGTCTTCACAGTACATATTACTGTGTCTGGAGGGAGTAAGATTGAGAGAATTCCCGAAACACATAACTGCAAATGCATGAGCAATGTGTGTAGTATTATTCCATTCAACAGGGCTGATCCATTACTCAGGGAAAGCTGCCATTCCAGTCAAGGAGAGATTTGTCTGAGTTTAGACGTGCATGATCGAGCCCAATAACTTTAAGCAAATCCGGATCTACAATGAAAGAATTGGGTTTAGAGGGATGGCCTCAAAATTAAAGATACATATTCCAGAGCATCCTTGAAAAGATGGTGTCGTGCTCCCAGCAGTGATGCAAGAGCGTGAGTACCAGCCTCAGGGCAGACTATTAAAAAACGGGGCACAACCTGGAAATTGGTTGAGTTATAAACCTAGGGCAGATCTACACTACAAATGTACATTGGCGCAGCTGCGCCGCTGAAACATGTCATGTGAAGATGCTCTACTTCCACCTCTGGGATAGGCAGGAGAAGCTCTCCCGCTGACATAGTGTTGTCTATGCAGGGAGTCCAGGTCAGTATAACTGCATCATTCAGGGGTATGGATTTTTCACATCCCTGAGCAATGTAGTTATACTGAAGTAAGTATGTAGTGTAGACCAAGCCTTAGATTTCATCAACCAATTGCACCAAGTACAAACTCCTCAGGTACTTTAACAGCCTTAACAGAATCCCAGCCAGTCCCTTCTGTCTTGCCACACAGGTGAGCACATCTCTGTGGTAGATGGCCCCTTACACCAAGAATCACAGCAATATTCAGGTTACTCCTAATTGCAAAGTCACTTACCGCAGGGTCAACTGCACTTAGATCTCACACCAAAGACACTGCTTGTAGCCTATCCTATAGTAAACTAATGAAGATTTATGAAATTGGAAAAGGAAGTTAGAGAGTTATTTATAAGGGTAAAGTAAGGAAACATAGATACACAAATGAGTTACAGTCTTAGGTTTCAATAGGTAATTTAGACTTCCATAACCAGCAAACTGTATTTGTCCTTTAGGGCTAGCTCAGGCTAAGCAGTTGGGGGTCTCTTGCTTATGCGCAGAAAAACGTTGCCCCCACAGAGTCCAAGCAGCACAGAGATCCTTAGTTCCTTTGGTTTGGGGCTTTTATCCCCCTCCTGCCGTGTGCTCTGAGCTGCAAACTCAGCTGATGGGAGGAGTCCACTTGCCTGACTCATCTTCACTGAGAGGAGAGCAGGACAACAATAAGTGTAGTTGATGACTTCTCAGTCCAGATGTAGAGTATGCTGTTGTAAGATCTGACTGTCTTGTATCGATGGGTCTCCTCTTTCAGGAGGGGCATGACAATTTTTGTAGAAGAGCAGTTCTTCACACTTGTTAATGTCCCTTCCCTGTATGGCAGTTCAGACACAGAGGCTCACAACTGCTCAAATATTACACTGCTATAGGGAACACAGATATTACAAGTAAGATTAATGCATGCAGCAACTCACAAGCATTCAATGCAGTCTAACATTAAGCATTTTCTTATCATTCTAATTCCTATTTTGTCACTATCGACCCACACATGAGCCAGACAGATTCCACCTATGTATCTATTAGTGTCCACTTGGCATGAGCTGGCACCTAGTCTGTCAATAGCACAGTTGATAGGCAGTAAACTTCCCAGGCCTGCTGTATCCAAGGGCTGGTAGTGCAGTGCTTTGATGTAGACTAATCTTTCACTTACAAACTCTCCTCCCTACCGGCTCGGAGGTTGAGGCAGCCATAGCTGGACAAATCGGAATCCTTGGGAATTAGGAGATTATCTTCTCTCTGTAGTCCTTCCATGTTTTAACCAGTGTCAATAACTGTACAGAAGGGGTATAAAGGGATGTCTGGAGGTGTAGTCACCAGGGATTCGGGTTTGAAAGTAAATTCCATTTTAGCACAATCCAGAGCTTTTCAGAAGTATACTTATAGTTTAGAAGGCCCATAGGGAGGTGAACACCACCAGAAGTAGTAAACTTCTTTCTTCAGTCTGAATGTTGCTGTCAAAGATTTCATTTAGAGCTGGAATAACATATTTTCCCCAAATCAGAGCCCTCTTGATATAGTGGCATCTAGATTTAAGAATAGAGCTTGAAAATGCTGAGGTTTGGTTGTGTCAAAAAGCAAGTTCTGGGCTGCTGCATAGATTTCATCAACCAACTGCACCAAGTACAAACTCCTCATTCTAATTCCCTGATAGTCCTAACAGCAGTGGGATGAGCGTGACTGTCAGATGAGAATTTTTGTTTGCTTAGCATAGCTTTCCAAGAAATTAGAAAACACATGGGGTTTAATTAAACTTTCCTTGGAAAACAGTGGCTTTAAATTAATGGAAAAAATATTTCAAGAAAATTTAGTTTTGAGAAACTCCAAATTATTATTTTTTTAAATCAGTCGTTTTGTGGAACCAAAATACCAGCTGGTTCCAAGTTTAACTGCTTTTCTTGTAACAGACATGAGCCTAAGCCATAGTATTCATGTATGGATCTGAACTTCCCCACTATTTAGGGGTGCTCAGATCTTCCAGCTTTGATAGACCATCCATAAAATAGAATATCACTGGAGTTCTGCAGCAGGGACATAATTCTCTATGAAACTCTGAAGACTATTTACAGGAGTCTACAGAATGTCACTTGTTTCATCCCGACTAGATTCTCTAATTATTTATTTGTATTTCAGTAGCACCTAGGACCCACAATCAAAGATCAGGATCCCATTCTGCTTGGCCCTGTACAGATAAGAAACAAAGACAGTTATTGTCCCAGAGAGCTCACAATCTACATGTCAGTTAAGACACAATAGGAGGGCAAAAAAGACAAATATGGTAGGAGTGAGCTGGAAAGATGAGGTAACAATAGGAGCTTAGTTCAGCAGAAAAGTACAAGTCACAGTCTGTAATCTGGAATCTGTCCCTTCTATCTCTGAGTCTGAATCCAGTACTGCTAACCCTAAATGTTCAAAAATCATGAGTCAGCACCCCCCCCAAATCATGAGATTTTTTTTTAAATCTGATTTTTAAGAAGAAATATTTTGGGTTCCCTTTATTTGCCTTTTGGGTTTTGAGCCATTAGGTTACACTGGGGTCACATTTTCATGCTTTTCTCTGCAACCATGAGAGCTAGAAACTTACTTTTTTTATTTTAATGAAATCTGAGATTCTCATGCAATCACATGACACCAGAAGCTGGGGCTTTAAGAAAAACACCAAATATCACAAGACCTGTTGTGATGGGGTGCCCACTCCACACAAGGCACAGCAGGATAAATTAGGTCAATCAACCTGGTAGGCTGCACCTGGGAGGAGATTTAGGCTTGAAGGACAAGCACTAAGTGATGATGGAGCCCAGATGGGAAGAAGCAGGTTAGGCCTGTACAAAAGGAGGAAGCTGAGAACCAAAGAGTGCTGCAGGGTAAGTAGTCTGCAGTCACTCCCTGGGAGAAGGAAAGTGTGTTTGGGACTACAGTCTGGCAAGATGCCAAAGAACAGAGTAGCCTCCAGTTACTCCCTGGGAGGAGAGTGTTGGGGCCAAAATACTTAGAGGAGGGGGCCAGAAGAGAAGGGACGTCAGAAGGAGTCCGTGGAAATAGTAACAGGGTCTGGGAGCAAGCAGACTGTAGTTGCTAGATATAAGATCCCTGGGCTGGAACCTGGAGTAGTGGGTTGGCCTGGGTTTCCCTACCTGCTGCTTGGAAAGTGGCACACAATGTGGCCCTGGACTGGAAGATTGTGTGGAGTGGCATGAGGGCAACTGATCCACTGGGACTTTCATACACTGGAAGGGGAGGACTGTACAATGACCTGGCTGGAGGGTGGAGTCACAAAGAGGGAGCACTAGAGTCCCGGAGACGGGCCATGGTGCGAGGAAGGGTGCATCAGACTTGAGTAGACCTAATTCCCTGACCCAGCCACAAGGAGGCACCCAACAGTGAGTGAATCTCATGATAGCTGTGATTAAAATCATGAGGGTTGGCAATATTGTGGATCCAAACTTCCCCAAATCTGCGCGATGCTTAGATTGGGAGTTTTGGTTTCGGCCCAGGTCCTGTCAAAGACTTCAAGCATTTAATGAAACTACAGGCTGTATTGGGAGAGTCCCATTTGGTTTTCTTTTACTCTTCTTAATTCTAGTTATCTGTTGAGGTTGTGTGTTTGCTGGTGGGGGAAGATCAAGTAACAAAAGGGCCCTTCCTTCCCTTTCTACTCCACTCTCCCCTCTGAATGATAAAGCCAAACAAACACTACAGTTATGGGAAGAAATTGAACACAAAGGAGCTTTAGCAGGAACAATCCCTTCTGTCAACTGGCAGCTCATATTTAAGCCCCTGTTGTGGTTTTGTATAGACAAAGATAAATGAATGTGACTTGCTGAAAAACTAATCTGGCCTTCTCAAAACATATTTTTCTTCAGAAAATACCACCATTATAAAGAGAACTTGTTTTTTCTGTGTTAAGGGGAGGTGGACAGGAGACGGAGTATTTGTAGAATTTCACTGGTTTCTTTTTAAATACGATTTCCAGTGTCTTCCGAAACCCATACACACACCAGCAAAGTGACATCATAGTAATATAACCTTTATTTATTGATAATTCAGATATTTTAGCTAGAGCTAGTTTGAAAATGGGTTGTTTTTTCTGTGGAAAATTTAGACTTTGTCAACTCCACCCCACTACATTTTTGTCTGAAAACCCAGGGTTCAGGTTTTGATTTGAAAACTTGAAATTTTTTGTGCAAAGCAGACATTTTTTGTGAAAAATGTCATTTAGTCAAAGACCCAGTTTTCTACTGAAAAGCAGTTTTAATGGAAAAATATTGACCGGCCCTAATTAGAGGTAGAAATGGATTAAAACTGAAACCTCAGCTCCCTACAGAAAATGAGGAAAGTGACCAGAAAAATGGAAATATAACCCTTTCATAAAAAAGCAATAGGAAATACACCTCGGTGGGCTGAAGACTTTTGGATCTTTGCACCTTTTAGAAATGCAAGTATACAGGCTGTTACTATACCACAGTTTTGGATAGCTACCGTAAGAGCAAACAAATGCAGGAATATACTCACAGGAGAGGTCAGGAACCTGTGCAGCAAATACTACCCCTTGAGTTCTGTAAGGCATGCTGCATATTATATAAGCCATAATTCAGAAATTGTTTTGCAGTGTGCTTCAATAGCATCAGGATATTTGCTTGCATAATTGAGTGTTTTCTTCTTAAAGCCCATTGATATAATTCATTGTAATTTGTATATTTAATGAACAGAATCCTTGCATTCGGACAGGGAGCTGTTGCCATCAGACGTGAACTACAAAGGCAACAAGCTGCAGAACACACTCGTGTAGGAACTCCAAGGGTTGGACTTCAACTAATAAGAGTGAGGCAATTCTTAGTTTCTCCTCAACCCTTAATTTTCTCTCATGTGTGCACTGCAGGCTGGAGCTTGGTGAAGTTTTTTCAGATGAATAGTTTATTCATTAAAAAGTGCCGTTTTAGTCAGCCTGGAACTATTCATGAATTGGACCCCGATCATTTTGACTAGTCACAAAATGACTGGAGGAAGAGGAGGCAGTAGTAGTGTTGATGCCACCTCCGTCCCTTGTGCCCCGTGGAGAGGATATACTGGGCTGCATGGGTGAACCGCTCTCAGTTCCTTCTCAACTGCCTTCGGACTGAGACAGGGCCCACTTTGCTGTGTTTATTAGACAGTAGTTACTTAGTTCTAGTTCTTTCTCTCTTGTTTTATGCTTTTCTCCATTGCTGGGGTTGTTTTGGACTCTTATTACTGGGGATATGCTGGGATCCCCAGACTTTAAACATAATTTTTTCTATCAGGAATCCTTCCTGGTTAGCAACAGACACTCTAAGTGTCTTGCATGTAGGGTGACCAGACAGCAAGTGTGAAAAATCAGGACGGGGTGGGGGGTAATAGGAGCCTATATAAGAAAAAGATCCAAAAATCAGGACTGTCCCTGTAAAATCAGGACATCTGGTCACCCTACTTGCATGCTAGGGGATACCCATATGCCCTCAACATGTAAAATCTGCTCTTCATTTAAAAGGAGATCCCATAAAAACAGGGAAATAAAATTCAAACTCCTCATAATGGAGCAAACCTTGAAATCAGCTTCCAACCAGAGTTCTGAGACCCTCCCCCCCTATAGATAATGGTCCATCCACCAATGGATCCTGGTCACCAAGAGCTTCTGTGGGTAAGACTGTTGCTACCCCATTGGCAGCTGTTGTAAATGGACAAAGCTTATTTGACTTCAGTTGAATTTTGCCCATTTACTCCCATAGATATTTCGCCCATGGTATGACTCCTTTCAGGCTGTTTATCTTTTGGGTTTATAATTATTTTCCCTCCACAGCTGGGAACTGTGTGTGTGTGAGAGAGAGAGAGAATGAGAGAGAGAGAGAGAAAGAAAGAAACTTGGCCAATTAAAGGAAAGCCCTTGATAGTTTGCCAACAGAAGTCCGTGATGGGAACCTCTCTTTCCATTGACCTGGATACAAGCATGTGGAAGATTTGTTTATAATCACCCATTTGTGTGCTGGTACTCAAGATGTATTTCCAAATATAGTCAAATCTGTGGGTCAATGTCCTCTCTAAAGTCACTGCAGTAGTAAGATACAAAAAGATAACCATGTGTTGTATAGTTCAGCTGTATTCTCAGAATTCTTAAAACCACAAGCTTAATGTTATGTTTTACCATCTGGTTTAAGGCTGTCTGCCTTTTAAAACCTAAAGGAAAAGAATTATTATACTTCTAGCTGCCTAAATTGCTATTTGTCACAGTGTGTTCATGAATCTTGTATATTCTGCACTATTTTTTTAAAAAAGCATTATAAATAGTCTGTGTTCAGCCTCTTACTCTCAGCAGACTGCAGTTTGAACTAGTTAGTTGTTTACGGGAAAATATTTGTGCATTTTGAGAGCCCATTGAGTCAGAGAAAGCCATATGGAGTGGTAGAAACTACTAGCAAATATTTTCCTCCCATGCAGCTAAGTGTGTAGTAAATCCCCATAAACATGAAGTGTGCTGAGATGAGGCAGCAAAAATTGGGTTCATTAGGGCCTGGTTCTCATTTACAAAAAGGGCATTTTATACCAGTCTGGCAAAGTAAAAGGGCCATAAAGTGAATATAAATGTAATTTACACCTATATTAAGGCCTGAGCTCTGTAAAGGAACTTTAGTGTTAATGAGAATCACTCATGGTCTCAACTCAATGACTAGATGATTAGGGCTGGATTCTGAATTTAGTTATTCTGGTGTAAATCCAGAGTCACGCCATTAACGTCAATGGAATCACTCCAGATACACGCAGGTGTAGCTGAGCTCAGTCTCTGGTTGCATGTGTGACGTCTTTGTGACATCCTTTCCTGGTTCTTGACTAGGACTATAAAACAACAAAATAAGAGACTGCTTCTCAGAGAGTCCTTTGCAGTGTTTGTGTGCTGTGTATGCTAGGAGCCGCACTTTGGTAGTTTAGTGAGTGCTGTGGACTATCCATACATTTCAGACATGATCTATGACGCTCACAGTTAAATATCTCACTAGTGTGTTCTATGCTTCGATATAAGGAGCTCTCAGCAACCAGGGACAAAACTGTAGATTTATTTGATAACATGAGAGATTCCAGCAAAAAGGCCAAATAAAGAAGCATTCACACCCCAGAATCACATTCGGCCTCGAACATGTAGGGAAAGAGTGTGGTAATGAATTTGGCTTGTTACTGATCTATTGACTCTGGGCCAAATTCTGATCTCGGTTTTGCTGACGTCAGCTGGATGATTCTATATTTGCACCAATCTGAGGCCAAAATTTGATCCTCTGTCCTTAAATCCTTGATTCTATTGTATTAATTTTTGGTTTGTTTTTTAAGCCAGAGTTTACAGCAGGGCTGTGTCTAGTCCTAAGTGAACAGTCTGAAAGCTTCTTTAAATATGTCACATACAAATCTCCGATCACTGAGGGCCAGTCACTTACCTGTTAGTAAAGAAGAGTGAATTAAAAAAACTGCTGCTGGTGAGGAATTCCAAGGATTACTGCCCATGTTATGGCACAGATGTTTATGTGTTGACTTTGCTCAATCCAAGATTAGTTCACAGAAGCTGAGAAAGCTCTAACTATTGCCTGGGTGTAGTGCCAATGGCTGATTTGTGATGAACTATGGTACTTTTCTTGTCCCCAAGGGAATAGAAACGGAAATGTACACTTTTGTGTAATTAATAATCCTAAAATTACAACATTTCCAAATTGGTAGGGAATCCGAGGATTATTTTGCACCCAAACTGGAAGTATAGTCTTTAAAATGCAGTGTTTACATGTAAAATCATCAAATGCAATGAGATGAATCAGTAGTAACGATACAATATTGTACAATTTTCTGTGTATAAAATTCCATGATTCAGCGTATAATAATGAAAACAATTGTCTGCCTAAATTGTCAGCCCATTGAAACTATTCTTTCCAATATTTTACACCCCCCCACACACACACAGTGGAAACAAGATCAGACTCAGTGACTCATAACGTATTAAAAATATAGGGCCTGGTTCACCACGCCCTTACACTGTAAGTGTGAATCTGAAGTAGCTCCGCTGAAGTCAGAGACAATACATGGATGTAAAACTGGTATAAATGAGAGTAAACTCGGGCCCGTGATCAATATAAATAGGCTTGCAAAGATTAGATTTTTATTGGTAAATGTCAATAAACATCGATTTCACGGTACAGACACAAACCAACCAAAAAAAATGTCCATCAATGATAACTGAAATTTACAGCTAGGCAAAGTAAGAAAAATGCTTCTTGAGAACTTATTACAGTCTGATTTAAGGCTATTTACTTTGTATATTTTGACATGTGATGTTGACAGCTTGGTTTTTTAAAGTTTTAAAGCATTAACTTTTTGAATCTCAACGTCTACTGGCGTTAAATGATTGTCTGAAACCCCTCCCCCTCCTGATTGCTTGCCTTCCTCACAATTTCCCACAACAGTAATGTTTTAAATTGATAAAAATTTTAAAAAATGCTTAAAAATAAATATTGATACTGTCGAAATTATATCTATCAATAGATAGATAGATATAAAAAGCTGAAGGCACTGAGCGTCTCCTATAGCATGGATTCTAAACGCCTTCAAATCCATTAGCTGGATGAAAGTTGAGGGTATTCACCTTGTGGGTGGTGCTGCAGGTTTGCTTCTTCCAGGGTAACAGTCTAGAAAGGTGAGTGAGACTGCAGTGGAGGGAATGTCACAGGGATGGTGGTATTGTTTGTATTATAGTATCACTCAAAGATCCCAGCCACAGCTGGGGACCCTTCTCTGCATGCTGCAGCAAATGCATAGCTAGACCAGGTCCTTTCCACAGAGAGTTTACAATCTGAGACCACTTGCAAAATACACAGGTGATACAAAATATATAAATGATCTGAAAAAAATACAGTTTACTTTTCCTGTGTTATATGAATGACAATCAGTTATCCCACAGTGCTCCATAGCCTAGCCGTCATTCGTAGGCTGATTTTTATTTACGCTTCATGGCAAAAGTGGCTCTTGCGGAGAGATTTAAAGGAGGGTAAAATGGCCTTATGCATTAGTTCAGGGAGGGTGTTACTGGGAAGTACTATAGCCCAGGAGACAGTACAAAGATGGCAGGATAAGAGTCAATGGATTCAAACCACAGCATAGCAGATTTAGATTAAATCTCAGGAAAAACTCCCTAACGGAAAGAACAGTAGGACAATGCAGCAGATGGCCTGGGCAAGTCATGGAATTGCCTTCACAGGAGGTTTCCAAAAGGAGGCTGGATAGCCGTCAGTCATGGATGGTTTAGACACAACAAATCCTGCCTATCCTGGCAGGGGGCTATGCTAGAATGACCCTTGCGGTCCCTTCGAACCCTGTGATTCTATGATTGTGAGACAAGTAGAGAAACAGTGGTCAGGTTGGTGGTGGTAGTGGAGCAGAGAGCAGGAGAGGACAGCACAATAAGCGATGAGTATGAACGGGCAGAGTTGTCGTAAGGACTAGAAGCTTGGTGGTGATGTGGTAGAAAAAGGGGAGCCAGTGGAGAGATTCATAGAAGAGGGGTGATCAGACTTGGAAGATGATCTCAGCTACTGCATTTTGTATGGACTTGTGGGGGGTATTAAAGCTAGAGAGGAAGTGGTAGCGGTGGTGAATATGGGGTATAAGAATGAGGACCTAGACAAGGGTTTGGCAGCATGGACAGAAAGAAAGTTTGGGTTTTAGAAATGTTAGGGAGGAAGAACTGGTAAGATTTGGACACAGCTTGGACGTGTGAGGCAAGGGAGGAGTGGAGAGTAAGATGCTGCTGGGTTACAGGCCTGAACGACAGGTAGGCTGGTGATATTGTTAGCTCTGACAAAATAAGGGTAAGTGGAGAGGGCTCAGAAGAAAGTTTAGCCATTCAGTTTGGGATGCTAGTTGTGACCCTTCACTTTGGGGGTGATCTGGGATGGGAAGTAAAAAATACACAGCACCGTGGAGAATAACCGTGGTTTGCTAATTCCTTACTTGCAAACCAAATGGGTGGTGGTGTTTCTAGGGGTTATTGCACACGTCAGGCCCATGTAACGATTGGCAGAAGTGGATGGAACTATGGATAGATATAACAAATCACAATGTGTAGCTTCTGCTCAGTTCAGCACCTGTTCCTTCGTTTGTGGGAAACGTTAAGATTTGCTGAATGGACCTTTTACTGAAATCTTTATGCATAGTGAGTACATTGTAATATTTGGGAGGTCATTTTAGATGTTCCTGTTTGGGTTTACATATAAATTAGTCATATTGTAACTATTCCCATGAAGCTCAGTATACGGTTTTGAGAAATATTTAAACAAGAGCACTGCAAACTTAACTGAAAGGAGTACATCTTGGGACAGACTCTGCTGTTGGTTGTGGTGGTGACAATTCCATGTAACTCCATGGAAATAAATTGACTTGTTATTTTGGTCTTACACCAGTATAACTGAGATCACACTCTGCCCTTTTTGTGTGATGAATGCCAACAATTAATTGTGGACATTTTTATGTTCAGGAAATCTGTTTCTTGTAATAAAATGGACAAGAGATGAATGTGCCATGTTAGAGAAGTTTTAATGACATCCATTTTTTTCCTACAAAAGATTATGCAGAGACTTGTGGTATTTATATATCCTTTTTTTAAGTTTTAGGTCATGGAAACTGAATGGGATAATGTCAACAGGCAATTGTGTCCAAAAAAGGAAAGCAAAAAGGAAAATCTATAAAGTTACTGATCAAATAGGAAGTGTCTTGTCCCCTTAAAATGTCATGGTTACATAACAGTTGTCTAATACTGATTCTAATATCATGCACAGAACTGAATCTCTGACTCAAAGGCCCAGGGACCGAATGATTAGTGTAAAACTAGTATGAGAGGAGAAGTGGGCCCTGTATCCTTTCATCTATCTCCACTATGGTTCTCATGAAGTATCTAGTACTATTAAGTAAGCTTCCTGGGCCTTATAGAGCATGTCTACACTGCGATAAAATGTCTACAGCTAGCCTCTGTCAGCTGACTCGGGCTCACTGGGCGCAGGCTGCAGGGCTATAAAATTGCAGTGTAGACATTTGGGCTCAGGGACTCGCCCTCATTGCAGGGTCCCAGAGCCCAGGCTCCAGCCCGAGCCCAGAAGTGTACAGTGCAATTTCATAGCCTCATAGCCAAAGCCCAGCGATCCCAAGTCGGCTGTCATGGACCAGCTGCGGGTGTTTTAGTGCAATGTAGACTTACCCATGGAAGCGTCAGTCTCCCAGTTGGTATCTACTCTTGACTATGTATCTTTCAGCTGGCAGACATTATAGTTGGCTCTGAGGGTGGGATCAGCCCTTAAAAAAGGTGAAAATAAGAAACATCTGATGACTGCCATCTTGCCTGACATACTGGGACTGAACTGAGGACCTCCAGTGCCAAAAGCATGAATCTCCACAGCTTGTGAGGTTGAGGCTTAGCTCAAGCAGTAAACTGTGAACTAACTTGCATCCTCTGTGGATCAGGCACAGAGGGGAATGCATAACGCACACTGACCAGTGCAAGTGGGATACCCTCTGAAGTCGGGTTACCACAGTTCTCATTGACTTGATTATCTTAAGACTGTCCTTTATCCTAGGAGGTAAATCAACTGCCCACAGAGAATTGAGGATTCTCATTTGGCAGTAGCTAGAAAACACATAAGACATCATCCAGGAGATGGAGAACTTCAATAATGGGCTAAGTCTGCTCAGAGCATCTAGCTGGCACTTGTCAGATTCAGCTATCACCCAGTTTCTTTCCTAGCTTCTGTGTTATCTCTCCACCTTAGTCACTATCCCACATTCCTCATGCATCTCTTGAGTTTAGGTTCTTGTGCTCAAGTTTTTATTAATGTATCAAAATAGCTGTGAGAACCTATTATTTGCTTTGGATGTTTGCATAATCTACAACTCTAGGATCAAATTCTGCTCAGCAACACCAGTGTAGATTTGGAGTCACTCTAATAAAACCAGTTGTTTCTCTGGCTTTTAACTGATGCAAACTCAGATCAGAATTTGGCTCCTGAGTTGCAGGTTAGGATTAAGAAACACAACCCTCTACATAAAATTCATCTTACAACAGCTAAGCTCAGACAGAATGTAGCAGATAGTAGGTTACAGTTCTGAATAGCTTTGTCTCAACTGTCCATTAACACATTACTACTACACATATGGGAGCTAAGTGAGCCAAAACACTGAATGGAAAATTAATATATTAAGAGAGAAGATTTTTAAAAAAGCAAGGCGACACGGTTAAAGTTGAGGAGGGCTCAAGCTGAATCCCACACTAAAATGACTAGGCCATATTCTGATCACTCTCACACAGGTTTGACACTGGGGTAAATCTGTTGAGTCAGATTCTGATCTCACACCGCTAGAAATGTAGTGGTAACCTCATTGTCTCCAAATTACTCTACCAGGGCAATCTAGTTTAGAATCAGGCCTTGTGTTCCAAAATATCACCGACAAGTGGAAAAGGATGTATTTGCCTCGTCTTCTGCCCTCCTATTCCTTCTGTCCAGTTACCAGCTGTAATAGAACTTAAAATCCAGGCTGCCAGGCTGGTGATGCTTCACTTTGAGATCATGGACACACAAGAATGTGTGAACGTCAGGTCTATCTTCTCTATTCCAAAATAAACATTATTGTTCTCCAATGTAAATACTAGGCCCAGTATGTCCTTGAGCATAATGTAGCATGACAGAGCCTAAAAGCAGCAAGAAGAACAAAGGGGATGAGGCAAGATCACCTTTCATCAGTGATGGACAGGGCAATAGGTGTAGTCAAGAATTAAACCAGACAATTGGCATTGTGCGTTATATGGATGACTTGCAGATTAAAGTTTCTGCTGACTAGGTTTGGAATAGTTGAGAGATGTTAATTATAAAACAAAGGCAACCCATAAAATTAATAACTAGGACAAGGATGATGTTAAACTCAGTTAACTAAAAACAAAACCTATCTCTGTCCTGTGACTTTTGTTGTAAGCAGTGACTCCAGTTGGGACATACAACTGTTGGGTTGAATCAGGCTTAAAAGCCTCTGTGGTTTCCTTTCCAGTTATTTCCTTTCCAGTGGATGTGGAGCTGGGGGTTGCATACTTGTGCTGACCAGAAGTCCCTCTTCACACAGCCCTAGTCTAGGGTGAGGACAATGTCTAATGTTATCAGATTCTAGATCTACTCATCAATAGAAAAGGTACTGAGGGATGACACTGTTTAATTAATGGGGATCTCCATATTGTTCATGACAGTGGCATAGCATCATTTTTATACCATGTATGCTGCAGGCTTTTCATAACCATCTGTGAAATTCTAAATATGGCAAAATGTGAGGGGTAAGTGGCACGATGGTCTTGTATTACAGAAGGCCTGGTTTGAAGTCCCAAACTTGAGTCTGAAGTGAGAAAGTTTGATGGCGGTCATCCTACTTAACTTATGCATATCACCAAACAACCACTGAGCAGATCACAATTTAGCATAACTGGTGCCCTCTGTTTGCTAGATCCAGACTTGAATAGCAGGCTGTTCTGCAGGGCTGGAATGAGATGTATTGGCAGAGTGGTGTGTGGGAGGTGTGCTTAGCTCATACCCAGCAGTATGCCGAGCTCAATCCAGTCCTATCAATCACACACTTTTTCAAAAACTAAGACCCTGACTCTGCAAAGTAGATTCGTAGATTCCAAGGCCAGAAGGGACCATTATGTCGGACCCTCTGTATAACACAAGCCAGACAACTTCCCCACAATAATTCCTTGAGCAGATGTTTGAGAAAAACATCCAATCTTGATTTTAAAATTGTCTATGGTGGAGAATCCACGATGACCCTTATTAACAATTGGAACAAAATGCTTGCTCTGACATTTTTAAAAATTACTCATTTCTGGTCTGAATTCATATAGCTTTACCTTCCAGCCATTGGATCATGTTATACCTCTGTCTGCTAGACTGAAGGGCCCATTATTAAATATTTATTCCCCGTGTAAATACTTATAGACTGTAATCAAGTCATCCCCTAACCTTCTCTTTGTTACGCTAAATAGATTAAGCTCTTTGAGTCTGTCACTAGAAGGAATGTTGTCTAGTTCTTTAATCATTCTTGTGGCTCTTCTCTGAACCCTCTCCAATTTATCAACATCCTGCTTGAATTGTGGGCACTAGAGCTGGATGCAGTATTCCAGCAGCAGTTGCACCGGTGCCAAATACAGAGGTAAAATAACCTCTACACTTCTACTTGAAATTCCCCTGTTTATGCATCCCAGGATCGCATTGGTTCTTTTGTCCACAGTGTCACACTGGGAGCTCATGTTCAGCTGATTATCCACCCTCATCCCCAATTCTTTTCAGAGTCACTGCTTCCTAGCATGTGAGTCATTATGAGATTATACATGTGCTTAAAGCTAGGCATGTGCTTCAGTACCTCATCAAATGAGGGCCTTAGATCTCTAACACATTTCAACCCCCCCCCCCGCCATATTTCTAAGAAAAAAGTAATAAAATTGATCATTTTCTTATGTAAAATACTGTGTGTGATGTGTAGTAGCATAAGTATATTCTGATGTATATTTATAGCAAAATATAATACCCCCATGTAATAATGTATCCACTGTATTGTAATCTGAGAAACCAGCACTGTTGGTTAGTCTAGACCAGCGGTTCTCAACTCTGGTCCACCGCTTGTTCAGGGAAAGCCCCTGGCGCGCCGGGCCCATTTGTTTACCTGCCGCGTCCGCAGGTTCAGCCGATCACGGCTCCCACTAGCCGTGGTTCGCTGCTCCAGGCCAGTGGGGGCTGCGGGAAGGGCGGCCAGCACGTCCCTCGGCCCACACCGCTTCCCGCAGCCCCCATTGGCCTGGAGCAGCGAACCGCGGCCAGTGGGAGCCGCGATCGGCCGAACCTGCGGACGCAGCAGGTAAACAAACCAGCCCGGTGCACCAGGGGCTTTCCCTGAACAAGCGGTGGACCAGAGTTGAGAACCACTGGTCTAGACTATCCCTGACAGGTGTTTGTCGAACCTGTTTTAAAAACCTCCAATTAAGGGGATTCCACAACTTCCCTTGGAAGCATAGTCCAGAGCTTAACTACCCTTAGAGTTAGAGAGATTTTCCTAATATCTAACTTAAATCTCCCTTGCTGCAGATTAAGCCTATTACTTCTTGTCCTACCTGCAGTGGGCATGGAGACCAATTGATCACTGTCCTCTTTATAACAGCCCTTAACATATTTGAAGACTGTTATCAGGTCCCCATCTCAGACTTCTTTTCTCAATACTAAACATGCCCAGTTTTTTTAATCTTTCCTCATAGATCAGGTTAGTCCTGCTTTTGGCCAAGATCTGTTCTTCAAGTGCCCTCTCCCTAAAGTAATTAACACAATACCTTGATGCTAAATTTGACTCACTCTCCAGAGCGTCTCATGGATTCATTTTCTTTCGCTTCAGTTTGGAGTCGTTTTTGAGCCATCATCATGCTGACTCATCACGCAGAAAGATTCATGCTACTAGTTTCTAAAAAGGTCATGTAGCAGAGCGCCAGATCCTACTCACTTTACAGATTGGAACTAGGTACATCTGACCATGTACAATGCAATTCCCACTGTTGCCAGTTGTTTGTTAGGCTTAACATTAGTAGCATGTGCTTTAAAGCCTTGCCTTCAGTCTCCAGTGTCCATTTACTGACTTCCTTCCACCTGCTTCACCAGGTAATTCTGATAATTTCCTTTCATTGTAGCCGATGGTGCTTCCATCAGAAGCGCGCGATTGCTTGCAGCCATTGGGAGTCTTTCAGTTTCGATTTTTAGATTATACAGTTTTTGCAAACAAAGTTCAGACATGCTGTTATGCACCCATAGCCCTATCTAAACTATTTACGTCTAGCTCCAAATTAGTGGTTAAAGAACATTTTGAAAATTTACCTCAGTCACAGTTATTGGCTGGCTGGGATGTTAATTTGGCATTAAATAGGTTTGCATGGAGCCATTCCAAGTTTTTCCAATGTTAAAACTATCATGTTCAGCAGTATACTGACAACAGGTGTCCTGTTTTTGCCAATAGTCGTCCTAAGTTTACTGACATAATGTGGTGTTTGCCAACATACCGCGAATGTTATGATTGACTATTTTAAGACTATAGTTTGTAATGGAGTAGAGCCTCTTACAGAGGATACCTGGTAGCGTCAGATGGAAACAGAACATACAACATGTGTAGCAGTAAAGAGCACTCAGTAAAGCTCTTGTTAGGAACACGAGGATATAGGAATTGCCATTTCTGATCACAGAAATTTGAGGATCCCACTCTCAGCAGTGCTGAGTACCGGATGCTTCAGAGGAAGGTGTAAAATCCTCATAATAGACTATTGCACAGTAACATACTTCGGGGGATGTTTCTTCTTAATCCCTGGCAGTTAGTCGTTGGCTTATGTCCTGAAGCCTGGGGGTTGATATGCCTCATAAATGTTTATCCTTGCTAGTGCCATGGGGGCTGTTTAGTTTTAATATCCATATAAATGTCTAATGTTTCTCGGATTCCTACCAGTCTTTGCTTTAGTGGTATCTTGTGGTGGTGAGTCCCCCAGATTAGTTATGCACTATATATATTTAAAAAATAAATCTTATCAGTTTTAAATGTCTTCCCATTTAATGTCTTTGAGTGAGTGTCTGTTACTCTTGTGTTATGAGATGGGGAAGTCAGAAGTGGCCTAATGGAATTGACTGACCAATATGCCCAGGGAGAAGGTCGCAATAAACATTTTCAGTGTAAGGCTGGGTGAATGGCTTTAAGGCCCTACTCCAAACCTTCCATGTATTTCCAAAAATCATATTTCCCAAAGGGGAATAAACCGATTGGTATAGATCGGTCTAGGTAAGTGGTTCTTGGCTCCTCCACTCAGCTCCCTTCCCATCTACCAATATGGGAAGGGCAGGGTGGTTGTGACCCCTCGCTCTAGGTCCTATTTTCAAGTGGAGATGCATAAAATTCTGACATTTCTTTAGTGACATTGAAGTCAATGGAGCTATGGCAATTTATACTAGCTGAAGGTCTGTCCTACTGAGAACACATATGACACTTAGATATGGGGCAAAACTCTGACTTTATTTGAAGTAAACATAATAATTGGAGTCGGTTGATTTGTTGTGGATAATTTCAGATGAATTCAGAATGATTTTCAGGATTTGGGCATTTTTTTGATGCACAAATGTTTTTTCTATAATTTACCTTGTTCTATAGATAGCCGAACAATATTCAGCAGATAACGTTTTGAATGTTTTCCCTGTCCTTCATCCAGTGGACTATTTATGTGTGTATATTTTTTAATTATTCAGCCAGCTATCACAGTAATTGCATGTTGGGCTATTAGAGCTACAGCAGTGGAGGATAGCTAATATGAATGCTATTGGCTTCCAGGGAAAAAAAAGCAAGTTTAATTGGTAACATCCCAGACAGCTTCTGCCAGAGTCTCCTGCTCATTTTTTCCTTCATGCTGTTGATTAACATAATCTTAACAGGAGTTCTTCCAGATAATCTGATTTTCAAAGATCCACAATGGCATCCTTACTCAGTTGAACTGTTGGCAAGCATGTCATTTTCAGAATACTATTCTCCATTCCTGTCTCTAACCTATTATTATCCACCAACAAGACAAGAAATCAAGGTGGGAGGTAAAGAGTGAAAGAAAAATCTATCATCCGTTTGTCTGCTCTAGGCATTTACACCGTCTCAACACTGAGAACAAAGCGGTTGGGGCTTACATGTGTAGTATGGTAGTAAACAATAGAAATGACTGGGTTCAGGACTTTCACAGATACTGTGTTATGCTACTTAGCATAGGTCCTCTTCAAGAAAAATCTTGTCTGTATTCAGGATGCTGCAGTTTACATGTTCTGATCTCCAGCCCTTGCTTTGCCCAACCCCTCCAAGAGAGCTACAGGAATGCACTGTGTATGGTCTGTGGGTAAAGCACAAGTATGTGCTGGTCTTAAGCCACAAGAACATCATCTTCAGCTCAATGGCTGAACACACAATCTGTAAACTAATGACCTTGGTTCAGTGGATGGCTGTGTTTTCAAATTAGGACTCTCTATATTTAAGAAGGTGAAAGCCCAGACATTGAAAGTAACACTCCAGTAACATTAGACAACTGGGGATCTTAGTGTTTAGAGATAAACATAGAATTTTAGGGCACAAACTTACATTCTCTTTGCTCCCAAAACTCCCGCTGAAATCAGTAGGCGTTTAGGAGGGGAGGGGGGGAAATGAATGCAGGATTGAGCACTGCATGTGTCAGGCAAGCTGGATCCCAAAGTGCTTTACAGAGTTAGGGCTTGATCCTGCCAGTGGTTACTCTCATGTACATGTAACCCGCTGGTCAGTTACAGTGGGTTATGCGTAGCCTTGGCACAATTCGATATTTTTTTTAATAATTTCGACAGATAAGATCAATGTTTATTTTTAAGCTTTTTAATTATTTATTTTATCAATGTACATTTTCACAGCTTTGCTTGGAGAGGAGGGGTCAAGATCACATGTCAAAATACACAGAGTAAATAGCTTTACAGCAACACACAGGGCTTGTCTACACCACGCAGCTTAAAAGTCAGTGCGTGTACACGCTCTTTTTCGGTACTTTGTCCGCACTTTTGCCGACAAAATACTTCCAGCCCCGCGAGCGGCATTAGCTTTGTCGGCAGGAGAGCAGTCCTGCCGAGAAAGCCGCGTTCACACTGCCACTTGCGTCAGCAAAACTTTTGTCTTTTGCGGGGGGGGGGGGGGGGTTAAGTACCCGTGAAAGACAAAAGTTTTGTTGACAACTTCACAGTGTAGACAAGCCCTAAATAAGTTCTCAAGCAGCATTTTTCTTTCTTTGCCTATCTGTAAATTTTTATGATCATCCATGAAAATATTTTTGTCATCCGTTTGCGTGTGTATGGTGAAATTGACATTTACCAATACCAATCTAATCCTTCTAAGCCTAGTTCTGTGTCCTTCTCTGGGCTTCACCCACTTGACTTGAGAACCTAGCTCTATAGCTGAACTTGTAGAGACGTATGCTTTCAGCACCAGAGGGCCCCAGAAGCATAAGTCTCTACAGCTTGAGCTATAACGCTATTCCTTGTCAGCCAAAATGGTGGCCTCCTCACATGTCGTTACTGCCATGTGGCATCCCATAGGGTATGTGTCTATTGCACATTATGCCTGGGCTCTGACTCAGGTTTGAGCCCAAGCCACCTCTTCTGTCCACACACAAATCAGTCTGATTCAGGTCAGCGAATGCTCAGGACCTGGGTCCTACGACCTTGATAGGGGGCTGGTTCAGAGCCCGAGTCCCACTGTGACTTGGGTGCAAGCCCTGACATTTTGCTGTGTGGATGCAGGTCAAGCCGCAGACCTGAGTCAGAAGGTCTTCATAGTGCAGTATGGACACATTAGCACGGCTGTGGGACCCAGGTCCAGCAATGGTAAACCCAGGTTTACAGTGCAGTGTAGAAGCACGGGCTTGGTGCTTCTAACTCCACAAGGCTGGGTCCCACAGACCTGGACTTAGTTTACAGTGCATTTGAAATGGGCATAATTATTTGCAGGACTGGAAACTTAAATAGCACCAATAGGAGAGGGGCAGAGACAAGGGAGAAAATAAATCTTCAACTGAGATTTCCAAAGAGATAAAGCCTCTGTGTCACGTTACCAACCCTCCAGGATTGTCCTGGACTCTCCGATGAAGTGAGCTGTAGCTCACGAAAGCTCATGGTCAAATAAATTGGTTAGCCTCTAAGGTGCCACAAGTACTCCTTTTCTTTTTTCAGGAATTAAAGATTAATCTTTAATTAAATATTATGTCATGTGATGAAACCTCCAGGAATATGTCCAACCAGAATTGGCAACCATAGGGTGGAGAGATATGGTTGTGCTGTATGTGGGCCCTGATTTGCTTTATAGACACATGTGCTTTGGGGGTAGTGTAGAGTTGCAGAGCCCAGGGGACCGTTAGGCGGCACTATGCCTCCGGAAAGCACAGGGCCCCCTGGAGCTCCCTGGCAGGCTAGGGGAGTACAGCTGTTGCACCACCTGTCAAGAGGCTGCACCGTGTGCTGTCCTCCAGAGCTGGCTATCCCTTTGGGTTGGCTCAGACTGTGAGAGGCACTAGCCTGCCCTATAATTGTTGTGTTCAGGCCAGGACAAAGACTGTGATTGTGTCTGGCCCCTATATGGGGGTGGGGGGGCTCCTTGTGTCCTTTCCTACGCTTGTACATGCATGCAGGAGCTGAGCGTAGTCTGTCCACGTCTTAGTTCTAGAATCGCACAGAGGAAGTGCGGTAGCCTTCAAACATCCCAGAGCAACGTAATTCTTGTTTTCATGCCTGTCTCAGCCTAAGAAAGAACTGTATGTTACCAATAATGAAAACCATCTCGGGTTGTAAACGGGGCCCCTTGCATAACCGACAAATGGCTACAGAGCTGGGTTTGATTCAGCCTCTGGAAAGAAATGACAAACAAATCAAAACAGAAAAACCCTCAACACTTTCAAAACCAAAATAAAATACTGACTGGCCACTACCTACCTACCTACAAACTATCTGTGACATCGGCTGAAGAACTTCTTTTCCAAGCAGAGTGCTCCCCGTGCTCCAGCCTAATTGCCTTGCCAAGGCGGATTAACTGTTTGTAGGCTACGCATCCTGTGATGTATTATTTTATGGTGGCAACATTCTTCTTAGGGCTTGTCTGCTTGTGGGGGGAGCCTGGAATAACTCTGCGGACTAGAACGGCTGAATAGCTCTTCCACACTAGCTTAGTGCAGAATAAGTGTCCACATAGAGAGTTAGCGCAGAAGAGCTATTGTGCTTTTGACTACACACCCTAGCTGTTTCTCAATAACTTCACAGTGAAGTCGCCATGTAGACAAGCTCCACGTAAAGTCTGGGCTCAAACCAAACTCGCAGATCCAAACTTTCCTGAATTTTGGAAAAGTGTGGATCAAATCCAAACACTAATCTGGCGCATCTCTAGTACTCAGTGTTAATGTGGATAAAGTTTCACTTTCATTTATAAAAAATAGTCTTCCTATTCAATTTTGGGTCAGTTTCTCTGCTGGGCTAACCACTGGTCTTTGTGGAGTTCCATCAGCTGAGAATCCAGCACTTCATTGCCTCTCGCGCTCTGTTTTTAATGTTCTTTTCTCTCCCCCATCCACAATAGCAAGGGAGTAGGACATTAAGGGAGGAGCTGGGAACCTGGATTCTATTCCAACTCTGCCAGCTGTGGGAACTTGGGCAGTCACATCACCTTTTAGTACTTCAGCTTCCCTATCTGTAAAATGGGGTTTATGATACCTTCTTTTGTAAGGTGCTTTGAGATCTATGGTGAAAAGCATTTTATAAGAATTAGGTAGGAGTAATAGCATCGGTTATTACCTAGATATACTGAGGTAGATTCCTTCAGCTACCTTATACTCAGAGATCAATAGAAGCATATGCTAGGAATATACCTTGGGCAGCAGGGTGGGAAGGTGTGTGTGGAGAGAGCGGGTTTTTGAAGGCTAACACATTTTTTTGCACGTGTGAATGGCATTGCACATAAATGTGAGAGACCAAGAGGCGTCAAATGCATTCAAATCAAAGAAGTTTCACTGAAGTAACAGAGAGTAGAATTCAGTGCTGGGCAAACTTCGCCATGGAGATCAGAGACACTACCTTGCCTTCAACACCAACTCATAGTCCAGCACCTTAGCAGAAAACTCTATGGGAGTCGTTTCATAACTTGTCCTTGTAAGAGCGCGGTCTTGCAATGTGCAGGGCATGTCTGGAGAGCTGCTAAGTAAGTACCAGGTCCCACTGATTTCAGCAGTACCCAGGATATGCTCTGCAGCTCTAGGGTCAGGCACTAAGTAGTAACCAGGCTGAGAGCTTCCCAAACTCATTTCACGTGTGGATATTTTCAGCTTTCCAACCAGGTCTCTAGAGGCAAAAGGCTAATACGTCATAATTCACTCTGTGGTCATTCTTCCCCCTGCTCCCCCCTACCCCTGTACTCTTCCCCGTAAGCGCTGCTGCTCATGGCTGTGAAAACTGATGTTCGTGGAGGAGGGTAGAGGAGAACTGATTTCCTTTATGTGCATTTTTCTGTGCTGAAGTTCTCTATGTCTCCTTCCCAGCTGAATAGTTCTATAACATGTTCTATAACAATTTATCCCCAAATAAGCTTGGGTTTAGAAGACAATCAGGAGAAATCTTTAGATTGCCTTAACACAGGTCATGGGCAGGAAACCATAGAAGTCAATAGAAAGTGATATCCTCTAAATCTTTTCATCTTGTGATCTTAATGTCAAACGGACTTAGATCCTTCCTGAGCCATTTCAACTCAGTTAATACGTTTATGAGCTAGATTACAAGGGTACAGTGTGGGGGAGGACAAGGCACCTTCACTAGCGCTCCTGCATGTCCTGCATAAGGACTCCCTGTGGGAGTAGGTTGTACTCCTTAAGGGGATGAATCCATTTGTGTGCTCCTCAGCACATAGGGAAACTCCCAGAGTGCTTCCTGTGATCCTCCTATAGCAGTGCAGATCCTAAAAGGCACAACATAAATGTTTATTTCAGTTCTATATTCAGTTGCATGTGAAATATAAGAGGGAGAGCTGTATTTCTGGCAGAGAAGACAGGACCAGGCATGTGGCTATTGGGGCAACAAAGATGACACTCAATATCCATATTAAAAGAACATAGGAAAGTTAAAACTACATGGAGTATTGGAGTACTTTCCTTAGCCATATAAATCACGCAGCTTAGGAAAATGAGATTATGCTACACTTTAATGTTACACTCTCACATTGTTGGTAATTTATACTGTTTTTTTGTACTTCGCTCTGCCTGGGCATTGATGTTGGACTGGTCAGTTTAATTTGCATTTCTGGATCTGTCCGTTAACACAATGCTGTTCTTTGGGCTTCCAGCATTGCAGGGAATGTTTAGATTTTTTTCCCTCCCACGCTCTAAATGTTTTAACTGAATATTTGGGGGGGGGGGGTTTCCTGACACATAAGCAAAAAATTTTCTCCTAAATGCTTTGATGTTACAGTAGTGTCTTCAAGAAATTTCCAAGCTTGCATTCAATGAATCAGCTTTGCCGTACAACACTTAATAAACTTCACAAGTTCTGCTCAACAGCCAAAGGTACGAAAAAGAACAAAACTGTCTAGGAAACAGAAACACCAATGCTGAGTGTGTGTTTGGGCTGCGTTGTGCCCTGTTGGATTGTTGTATATCTGAAGTAATTCCACTGAAGTCCCTGACACAACTGAGACCAGAATCTGGCCCAAAGTGTTTAATCTATGTCCTTCGGGACAGGGTTGAATCACATTCAGTTACTGCTTTTGTTACTGAACAGTCTGACACTCACTTGTTTTCTTTAACCACATGAATAATCGATAGCTTTCTCTTTCGTAGCTCAGAATTAGAGACCTCGACAGCAGCAAACCCAGTTAAACGACTACTTTTAATATTTATAGGAGAGCAATTCGTCTTGCTCCAGTGTGCATCTGTTCTTGACAAGAATTAACGCTGAGCTCCGTATTACAAGTCTGTAACAGGATCTGGGGCTTGGATAGCAGTTAACAACCTGCTTGGGTATAGTGACATCATCCCAAAAGTTTTGATTGTGATCTGGAAGAAGCTCCACGTCAATAATCTGTCCTGTATGGAAGGACAGGTGTACTGTAAAGGAGTAATATAACGAAGTCAGGTCCGTGCTTGAGATTGCCTTACAGGGCCAAAGCAAAGATCACAAGAAGTGGGCTCCCAGTCTCAGCATGGGAAGAGATTTAGAGCAGAAGGTTCAGGTACCTCAGGACCGACTGAAACGTATGGCATTCTTTAATTGCGCTAACCCTCGTGACATTTATGTATTTAACTTATCTGTAATTTTTCAGATAATGCATGATATTCTACCTGTAGGAACACACAAGAGGCCCAGCACAATGTTATGCTTTCTGTGCTTTTATTATTTGTATTACAGTAGCACCAAGTAAATTTGTTGTGCTAGCCACCGTTGTGCTAGCCGCCATGCACGTTAGCGATAATACCTGTGCTGAGGATAATTGTTATTTACTCATATTACAGTAGTGTCTAGAGGCTCCAACTGAGATCAGGCTCCATTTTGCTAGGTATTGTACAATCCCTTTAAAAGAGACATCCCCTGCTCCTAATTGCTTACAATCTAAATAGACAAGACAGAGAAAGGTTGGTTAAAAAAGGAAATATTCTCATCCCCATTACATAGATAGAGACCTGAGGCATAGAGCTAAAGTGACATGCCCAAAGTCACAGAGGCACCCTGTGTGGCAGTAGAACCCCGATCTTTGGAATTCCAGGTCTGTGCCATCACCGCAAAACCATCCTTCCTCTACCTGCCTTTGTCCCAACACAAAGAGAAAATGGATACGTCTCAAACTTGGATTCAAGGTCATTTGGACAATTATTGACCTGAAGCAATATAGTGCAGTATAGGACAGTAAACCAGCGTCTGATCTTGATGACACTGGTAAAAACCCAGAGTCACACCACTGTTTTCAATAGAGTGACTCCAAGTTACACAGATGGCACAAAGATCAGAATCTGGCCCAGGGAATATTCCTAACTGGATGACAACATTCCAGCTCTGGGGAACCTTTCCTTAGAAAAGTGGAAGTCACTTTGCCATAAGAGGGGCTCTGCATGCAATGTGATTTCCCAGCAGGGTGATGGTAGAGCATCTCTAGCATGTCATTGCATGACATTTTGTTGGTGACATCTCATCCCTTATTATTACATTAAAAATATTTAAGAAAAGGGAAGTAGAGACAGAGGAATCTATACCTGAAAGACAACACGTCTCTCTCCTTTTGATGCTTGATTGGGTCAGATAATTTAATACTAGGGCCAGACAAAACATTTCCATCAAAACTTTTTTTTCAGTAGAACATTGGGTATCCAGCTAAAAACATTTTCTGGAAAGTGTGTTTACTCCTCAATTTTTCCATTTTCTGTCAAAAACCCAAACGGCCCAATTTTTTTGCTTTTGGGTTGCCAAAACCAAACATTTTGGGGGTTTTGACAAAAAGTTAAAATTTCTGCAGGGGCACAAAACCCATTTTTTGACCAGTTCTATTTAATACGTAGACTGATCATCTTGGAGTTACAGTTTTAAAGTTTGTGATTTTTGGAACATCAAACAGAATTAATTCCTACAGAACAACCCCTCCTTCCCTGCCATCTTCCAAATCCCTGATTATATTAAGAACAGCATATACTGTAGCTAAGGACTCTGGCGACAACGTGTCAGACATGTACAATTCTCTTGCCAGAAGCAAGGGATATTCTGGGAAACCAGCCAGGAGAAACTTACAATAAGCAGGGCAAGAGGTATACTGTATAAATGTGAGACTGGGGTGGGATGGTTGGACATGGACACATTTGGGCTGGGTTTGTGTTCCAACTCCGTAGCAGCCTCACTTAAGCAACACCGAAGCAAAGCCATATATAGACGCCAGGGGGTCGTATAGATCTGTATGTGTGCATGTATGTGTATGTGTATATATATAAAACCTGATTAAGAAAGAGACATGTCACTCTTGGGCAGGTTGACACTTGAATCAAAACTTGGATATATATATCAGCAATTCCCAAATAAAAAGGATCTGGCTTTCTTCAATGCTGGTCATATGACTGGATAGTGAGTGGGAGCCAATGTAATATAGAGCAAATGAGCAGGGAAAACACATACCAAAATCAGCAAACCATTTCAATTTGTGGCCCGATCCCCTTATTTCTGCATCTCCTTTTATGCTAAAATAGGGTTGAATAAACAGAAGCACCAGTTCCAACCAGCCAGTAGAATCATCATTGTTATTAAATATGATTTATTTACTATGTGTTATGTGCCTCTGAAAACACATAGAAGACCCACTCCCTGTCTGGGGGTTCTTGCATCCCATTCAGGCAAATAAATACAATGTATAAGAAACCAGTACAGTAAGATGTTAATATGAGGGTAAACTGGCGCAGAACAAAATGGGTTTATTTTTCTCATAAGCCATGTGTGTGCTTGGGGTTCAGGGGGAGCATGCATCTCTGATAAACAGTACAGCAGAATGTGTATCTACATACAGAAAAACAAGACGCACTAAAAGAAAATGTCCTGCAAACCCCTCTGATGAAAAAAGCAGCTGAGGATGAAATTCCAAAGGAGTAGAAAAGGGAAGAAAACAAACCCTTGGAATCCATGCATTCCAGACATAACATCCCAGAATAGGGGAGGGGGGGAAGGGGAGTTTGCTATTTGAAAAAACAAAACAAACACTAAAAAAAAATATATTTTGTAAAATAAGGGCTCATGTGTTTCTCCAAAACCACCAAACGCCTTTAATTCCAATCCCTTCTGGTGCCAAGTATGTTGAGGTAACCACATTGTGCTGTTTGAAAACAGGCCTTCTCATTTAAGAACTGTATGTTGACTAGGCCTCAGGTCCGCTGAAGTGCAGCATTATGAAGTGAGTGATTTCTCTTCATCATTTACTCTCTGTATAAAGACCCTACTGAGTTGGGCTGAAGACAGGGTTGAGAACATTCTGCACTGTACAGAACGTTTCCAAGATCAGGGATGGTATTTGTCAACAGGTTACTGAGTTTTTTTTATACTGAGCATCCGATGCAGTGTGGGCTCTTGGCTCCTGTGTCCATGAAGTTCATGCTTTCTGCATTGATTCCTTGTTTTGGGAGGGATGTGCTCAGTTGGGCATGATAAACAATTTTTAGATCTGTCACTTGTTTTTATTCACAGATTTCAAGGCCAGAAGGGACCACTGTGATCATCTAGTCTGACTTCCTGTAAAACACAGATCATAGAATGTCCCCAAAATAATTCCTAGACAAGATCTTTTAGTAAAAACATACAATCTTGATTTTAAAATTGTCAGTGATGGAGAATCCATCACAGCCCTTGGTAAATTATTCCAACGATTAATTACTCTCACCGTTAAGAATTTATGCCTTATTTCCTGTCTGAATTTGTCTAGCATCCGCTTCCAGCCATTGGATCATGAGGGTTTGTTGGGACCCTCTCCTTGCTAGTGGGAGTGGATGAAGGTGCTTTCAGGTGGTCCCATTCATTCCTATTTTGGAGGTACCTAGGATGGTTTGGGGCAGTTGTTTGTCTAACCCAATGGCTCTGTCGTGATGTACTGCAAGTGCCAATTTTGTCACCTGTCACAGGGTGGCACTTTAAAGGGAGGTGGGTGTCAGCCGCCCCACTGGTGGCAAGTCAACTGTCATCCCCAAGTGGGGAAAATGAAGATGGTCATGTTGGTGTGACGGGTGGGTCATGTGACCAAGTCAAGTCTCTACTTTAGGTAGCCCAGAGGCCTAGGGAGAAAGGGGAAGTGATGGCAGCAAATGGCTGCAGAAAGGCTGTGAGGAGCCAGAGGAGCTCATAAGGCAGACAGAGGCCTCTGGAAGTCTCCAGATAGGAAGGCCTTTGGAGTGCCTGACTGGGAAAGAGCAGGGAGTACCCTTAAGGAGCCTAGAAGATGGACAGAAGAATTAGAGGAGAGGAAACAGACCCCTTGAGAAGGGACTAGGCCCAGATTGAGCCTGACTGATTTGTTTGGGTTTGGACTTGCATACACCAGAAGGGATGAAGGTTTCAAAAAATGATGTAACCAGAAGGCCAAGTCACTGCAGCAACCAAAACAGGCTGTGGAGTTTTGTGGACCCCTGAGAAGGGGGGAAACTGAGTCAGAGCAACTGCAGCCACCCCAGGCCACGAGGGAGTGCTCTGAGGCAGCAGCTCTGCAGCATCACCTTTCCTATCAATATGTATCTGAGGCCACTGGCAGAGTTAATAAGGAAGAGTGAGCTGTGGTATATTTCATATGCAGAAGATACTAGCTCCATGTTGTCGTTACATCAGACCCAATGGGATGTGATGGGTCACATTCAACATGATCTTCTTAATTTTCCCCATTGCCTGACTCTGCAGCATGAGGCATGGCCACTTGCAGGTTTAAACTAGTATAAATGGTGGATTCTCTGTAACTTGAATTTTTAAATCATGATTTGAGGATGTCAGTAACTCAGCCAGAGGTTCTAGGTCTATTACAGGAGTGGGTGGGTTCTGTAGCCTGCAATGTGCAGGAGGTCAAACTAGATGATCATGTTGGTCCCTTCTGGCCTTAAAGTCTATGAGTCAAGGCAGAGGAAGGAATAAACTTGGTGTCGTTCCAAAAATGGAGCAAGAATGATGGCAAAGTGGGCCAGGCTTAATCTAGATGAGGCTGAAGAGATGGTGGTGGACTGGAAGAAGCAAGTGGAAGAATTGGTGAGGGTGATCACTGCACCCTTGGTGGAGGGAGTGTACTTGCTATCCCTAAGTCAGGTTTGAAACTCTGGAGTTTTATTAGAACCAAGGCTGCTTTTAGGAGATCAAACATCACCAGTAGCCAAATATCAAATAGCCAAATAGCCAAATATCTTATTTCCATCTGGCCAGAAAAGCGTGCAACCCATTTTCATGTCTTTGTCATCTGCTGTAATGCACTGTACATTGGGAAACTCAGCAAATGCAAAAATACATCCAACTGCCCATTGAGCAGTGTGTCATGCAAGGTGCATATAAACACCAGTATTCTGAGAGTTGCACTGGCTCCAACTATATCTCATGGCAATAAAAAACCCAAAGCACCAAGTCTCTGAGCCCAGTCAATTGACTCTGGCTCATGGGGTTCAGGATGTGGGGCTAAAAATTGCAGTGCAGACATTCAGGCTCAGGCTGGAGCCTGGGCTCTGAGACCTTCTCCCACCGGGGAGTTGCAGAGCACGGGCTCTAATCTGAGTCCGAACATCTATGCTGCAATGTTTAGCCCTGTAGCCTGAACTCCGTGAGCTCGGGTCAACTGACCAGAGCTGTGAGACTTGGTGCCACAGGTCTTTTATTGCAGTTTAGATGTATGCTCAATGTTTAACCTATAAATGGTTTGGGACCTGGTAATTTGAGATCCCATCTGTCTCCACATGGCATGGGTGAGGCAACCATGCTGAAGTGCCTTCTGTACAGATGCTGACAGGGTGTTCTTTGTGAGTATCTCTTGACTGTGCTTCACTCCTTGACATGCCAGAGCCTAGATTTGTTCGCTTTCTGGGTATGCTGTAAAAACTATGTTCTTTCACATACTTAAGAAGTTTGAATCTCATAGGTATTGTGGGGAAGGGGCTCGGGGACAGAAATCAAGAGGTGACTTAAACAGATTGATTGGGCAGCTTTTGATTTTTATGAGAGAGTTATTTAACTGGAAATCGAAGTTGGAAATTGGATGAATTGATACATTGTTACCAATTGATATATAGGTTACCAAGGAGGTTGTGGAATCCCTATCATTGGAGGTTTTTAAGAACGGGTTAGACAAACATCTGTTGGGGGTGGGTCTAGGTATATCTGGTCCTGCCTCAGCATAGGGAATGAACCGGGTGACCTCTCAAGGTCCCTTCCATTCCTACATTTCTGTGATTGTGCTGATGCATTACAGGTTATTTTTTCTAAAATTTTGGTAAGGGCATAGAGCTCTGGGTAGGTGCCTGAGAAACTGAAAAAACGCCTAAAGAAACGGCACCTGCTCCCTGGTGTATGTCAGTGGATGAAATAGAGACATATTTCAGTCACACTACAGTGAGACCAAACTGATTTACTTATACACAGTAAGTCCGCATTGATAGTAAAATTACATTTCCTGTTGGAACATTCAGTTTCTGTTCAGTAGATCAGACAAAATCATTCCTGGAGTTCCACATGTGATTCTGTGTCGCCATGTCTCATGTGTGATTCCTATCAGGCACACTGTGAAATTGACAGCAGGGATTAAATTCTTCTCTGTTGCACTGATGTAAGTCTCAAGTGGTGCCACTGCAGTGGCTTCGGTTTTCCACCAGGTGTAACTAAGAGCAGAACTTGGCCCTATGACAAGGTACAATTGTTTTTTTTTTAAAAGGAAAGAATATTGTACAAGTTTATTGAAGGGTTATTGTTTGGAGCTGGCAAATTTTGAGTCAGTATAAACATGCATGTTTGCCTTTCATGTTAAATACTAAATAAGCTGTGGCAAAATTTATAATACACAGAATTCTTTTTTCAAGACTGCTCAGTTTCACATGTTCTTCTTTGTCCCAAGATCATGCTATTGTTCTCTTTAAAGCTTCCTAGGCCATTAATCTACCCCTGTAGTTTCCAGCTGGCCACTGGATAGGTCAGCTGGAAATTACATTGCAGGAGACTATTTTGGTCTTGGGAACACAAAAAAGGAGTGTGGAGAAGCTCCAAATACTGTCAATTTCTCCTTCAAAATGTGCAACTAAATAAATCAACAAAGGCCGTTTGTTACTAAACCCTCTAAATATATCTGCTTGAGGCCAGCAAAAAACGCTGGGCATCGGGTGTTACGTTCCACAACAGCCCCTGGTCTCCAGCTGAAGTGCAAGTCTTTTCCGCTCTTATTTCAATGCTGCTCTGTTCTCCTCCTTTGTCTTTAACTATCCACCAGAGTCTAGTATATTGGATATGACAGTTCAGAATGTTTATTTAAGGATTGATGGCACTGGCATCAGTACGAGCCACTGTAGTGTTAAGGATCCATCAGCCTTTCCATTACAGCCCCTCCCCATTGCAGAGGATTTATAGACACTTTGTTGGCGGGGGGGCCAATAAGTAAAATAAAGATTTATTTTTCTCAAGAGGAGTTTTTGCAGCCAGATCCTCCTCAGTATGTGGCTATTTGGAGAAAACAGAAATATTAAATCCCACCAAACTCAAGTGCTGGCAGTTTTGTCCTTGTATTTTCAAAATCTTGTGCATGGCTTTAGATGCGTAACTATAATTGTTTAAGCGTGTTTACTATTTCTTATTTATGTAGCACTGAATGACAAATATTAGTGTGTTTAAAACAAATGACAGCAAACCTAAAATCAGCAGATAGAGCTGGATTGTATGCTCTTCAGGGTGGCTTGCTTGTGCAATGTTATTTCAGCCCTTGGGTTCTTTATGCATTATGATTACAGTCTTTAATTACATGATCATGTACTATTTTGCACCCAGCCCCTGCCTCATGCAGGACATGGGATGGATCTGCTCCGGGGATGAATCAGAGCTGTGTAGTGAAGGAGACTGGTGTCTGTTAGGACCTCTGCCTCATTTGTTACAGAAGTTGGAAGCCGTGTAGTGAATGAGATGGGGATTACAGGAAGAGCAAGGGGGTGGGGGCGGGGGTGGTTCATGGTTAAGGCAGTGGAATGCTTCCCTGGGGAACTGGATGGTATTCCTGATTGTGCCACAGAGTTCCTTGCTGGGCAAGTCACTTACACTGTTACCAAACTTTCCACAGCTGGTCACTCACTTTGCGTTCTTCCTTTTCTGGGTGCCTGACTTGCTACACTGGGGTCTGCTTTGCAGCACTTCTGAGTGCTCACATCTGCAACTGAACTCAAGGGGAGGAGTTCGTTGAACAGATAAAGTGCTATATAATGCTACGCTGAAAATCAAGTTCTAGGCATCTCAAATTGGACACCCAACATTAGTGGATGTTTTTGCCTTAATCTCTCTGTGCCTCAGTTCCCCGTATGTAAAATGGGGGTAATACCACCCCGTCACCTCATGAGGGTGTTGTGAGAATAAACTATTTAATCTTTGTGAAACACTCGGCTTCGGTAGTTACGAGTGCCATAGACAAGGCAATGAGGAAATTTAATGGTGCAGAATTCAGACCGGGGTTTGAATAGTGTTAAATCAATAAGGCCTGGGGCCATGTATTGGACAATGAGGAGAAAGCAAAATATTGACTACCTGCTCAGCACTGTTCCTCACTGAATGAGGTGGGGGTCTATGGCAAAAACAATCTATAACCATGTAATTAAAGACTGCATCATAACGCATATGCACAAGGAGGCTGATTTCAGGTTGCATGGATGACCTTAATTCTGGCATTTCCCAGCTTTTGAGTGCTTGACTTTGCAACCTTAGTAATGTTCTGTTAATGCAGTTCTTATGTGTGGAATATACACATATTTATTTTGAAAAACTAACAGAAGGGCTCACATTGTGCAAGTCCAGTGCAACAGGTACATTTACCTTATCACCTTTTCATGTCCTGGCTCAGTACCTGCACACTACGGTCCACTGCTGAAGGGATTGGTAGGTCTGTTAAAGTATATGTGACTATGATGCCCTCTAGTGTTTGGAAGCCCAAGGAGGCTACAAAGCTTGACACTACTACATCTAATGGAGATTTTCCCCCCTCCATCAAGTGAGAGAGGCCTGTGATTTGGGATCTCAAGCTCCTGGATTCTACCTCCCAGTGCTGTATGTGTGTAGTTTGAACTATATGTTGTTTGTGGTCGTGGTCTTGGTTTGGGTGCCACCAGTCTGTAACAAACATCAGAATTATATGCTAAAGTGCATACATTTTCTACTGGGTCCCGAGGACCTTTGGCTCCAAAACCATATGTCACTTGAGCTAAAGGGGAAGCACTGTTACCTGTATTAGCATTAGGCTTTATATCCTTTATGGACCTCCCAGCCACAAGAAGCAGACATAGTCACATAGTGTACATTTCAGCAGGCCTGACATTCCATGTACATTAGAGCAGGAGTGACACACACACACACAGCCAGTACATTAAGTGCAGCTGTGTAGTTAGATGGGCAAGTGCAGAAGGCATTCACAAGTGTGTGTGTTATGGGTGCACTGCATCCATGTGTATTTTTGGTGGGCCCACCTATTGCATGCATGTTTAGAAAAATTAGCCCAAACTGTTTGCCACCTGATTTGTGTAAAGAATGACACCTAGGAGAGGTACAGTGTGTAAAGGCATGAGGGATTTTATGCTTTCCCCCTTTACAGTTTAGGCCTGATTCTGATCTAAGTTACAGAGATCAGTAGCAATGCTCAGTTACAGTTCCTATAAACCAGCCATAGGTCCATTAATGTCAGTGAAGTTACATCAGTATAAAACAGAGATTGATGCGATCAGAATCAGACACGATATTGAATTGTACAAGTCAGGGTTGGCTTATCTAATCCTGCCCCCATGCGTTTTTCCTCTAGTTTAAAGCCATATTGACCAAATTGTTTTCAGCTACACCTAAGTAAATCTGGAGTAACTCCCGTGACATCAGTATGGACTCAAGACTGACACTGGTGTAACTGAGAGCAGAGTTTGGCCCAAATGTATTTTACTCTTGACCCCCTTTAATGAGATTGTCTTGATAGCCCTCTTGGCAAGTAATCTCACTGTGTAATTGGTCTTACTTACTATATAACAGAGCAAAATGGTTCCGCTGAGCCTTGAAGGCCATGAAGTTTTTGATCATGCCAATCCCTTTTTCTGGGTAAATTTTTCAAAAGCAATTCCTTTCCCCTCTTTGTTATGGATCAGTGACATAATAGGCATCAAAAGGGAATTTGAAAACATTTCTTAAAATGTGGACCAATAATCTGATGAAACTGTAACAATTATCTTGTGTGACAAAGTTCCTCCTCTACCTTGGTGGGTCTTGTGCTTATTGGCGGATTTGCTCGCCTTGGAGCTTCACGGCAGCCCTCAGTTTGGCTGTTTCCGTGAACCCACAGTCCAGGCCAACTCCTCCTGTGTCTGACCAGGAGTTGGGAGGTTTGGAGGGAACCCGAGCCCACCCTCTACTCCGGGTTCCAGCCCAGGGCCCTGTGGAATGCAGCTGTCTAGAGTGCCTCCTGGAACAGCTGTGTGACAGCTACAACTCCCTGGGCTACTTCCCCATGGCCTCCTCCCAACATCTTCTTTATCCTCACCATAGGACCTTCCTCCTGGTGTCTGATAATGCTTGTACTCCTCAGTCCTCTAACAGTCCGCGTTCTCACTCTCAGTTCCTAGCGCCTCTTGCTCCCAGCTCCTTACACGCACACCACAAACTGAAGTGAGCTCCTTTTTTTAAACCCAGGTGCCCTGATTAGCCTGCCTTAATTGATTGTGGAAGCTTCTTGATTGGCTGAAGGTGTTCTAATCAGCCTGTCTGTCTTAATTGTCTCCAGAAGGTTCCTGATTGTTCTGGAACCATCCCTGTTACCTTACCCAGGGAAAAGGGACCTATGTAACCTGGGGCTAATATATCTGCCTTCTATTACTCTCCTGTAGCCATCCGGCCCAACCCTGTCACACTTGATAGTTGCTGTCTGCCAGATAAATTGCTCTTAATTCACAGTTCACTGCAGTCCAATAATCTACAAACTAAAACAAATTTGTGTACTATACCCTGATGGTTTATGAGTGCCAGAACAGATTTGGCCACATCCGTGAAGCTCATTAGCTGGGACATTAGTAATCATCTCTCCAGATCATGCAGCTCCCCACATAATTTGACACTGTTCCCCTTATGACCGTCTTTGCTCAGGAAAGACAAAGAAAGTCACGATCGAAGTGCCTTGGCAAAAACTATATGGTGGGTGGGTTTAATAATAGAATATTAGATATGCAATTCAGGAGAGAGGTGCATTGACAGAGCTGCATCGATTTCCCAGAAGTGAAATAGCAATGGGAGGTGCAGGTCATGTTTAAGACACACTGGCAGAATTGCAGATAGTGGAAGGGCTAGCTGTTTGAGCTTATCTTCCTGCTTCTGTGCCTGGCTAGAGCTAGTGTAATGAAAATGAGAGACTGAACTCTGAATTTCACTCCAAAATTTAAAAACAAAACAAAAAACTCTCACAATATGAAGTGCACAAATGAATACTTAGGCAGTCATCCTACATTCGCTGTGCTTGTCACAAGCCATTTCCACTGGAAAATTTGATTTACGATCTATGCAGAAAACCTTGAGTGAATCTCAGTCTAACATTTGACCATGCAGTACATATTTGTTCATAACTCTTTCTAGGAAGGATCTGTCTCATTTAGCATTCAACACACTCTTTGTTAGCAAAATGCTCAAATCATCTGGAATTCAGCTGTTGCTCTCCCGCCCCCTTTCAAATCACTGAAGACATAACAATCTCCAGAAAAACAGAACGTAATGGCTGTGCAGAGAGACCACTGTGCTATTCAATCACAAAGAGCTATCATGTAAAATGAAAAGTGGCATGGATCTGAGACACATTGGTTGTTTTTTTCAAAGCTTTTCTTGCCTTCCTTAAGTAGATGCAGTGATAAATCCGCTAACAATGAGTCGGTGATCAGCTAACTGCCCTGTTTTTTTAGTAAGAAAATGGAACTTTTAAAAGATGTTGTAATGCCCTTGTCTTGGCTGGTGTTGAGATTGGAGGAGAGGTCTTTGGATGGAAGAAGTACACGCTGGACCAAAGGTGGCACAAACATAGCTGGTTCAGCATGAATTCTTTGCATCAGTCTTCACTGCAGAGGATGTGAGGGAGATTCCAAAACCTGAGCTATTCTTTTTAGGTGACAGATCTGAGGAACTGTCCCACAATGAGGTGTCAGTAGAGGAGTTTGGGGAACAAACTGTTAAATTAAACAGTCATAAGTCACCAAGATCAGATGGTATTCACCCAGGAGTTCTGAAGGAACTGAACTATGAAACCTCAGAATTACTAACAGTGGCATGTAACTGATCACTTAAATCAACTTCTGTGCCAGATAACTGGAGGATAGCTAATGTGATGCCTATTTTTAAAAAAGTCTCCAGAGGCAATCCTGCCAATTACTGGCCAATAAGCCTAAACTCAGTACCAGGCAATTTTAGTCTATACTACAGTTTCAATCAGATTTACCAGTCACATAGATGAACATGATTTGTGGGGAAAGTCATTTGGCTTTTGTAAAAGGGAAATCATGCCTCACCAATCTATAAGAATTCTTTGAGGGGGTCAACAAGCATGTGGACAAGGGTGATCCGGTGGATATAGTGTACATGGACTTTCAGAAAGCCTTTGACAAGGTCCTTCACCAAAGGCTCTTAAGCAAACTAAGCAGTCATGGGATAAGAGGGAACGTCCTCTCATGGATCAGTAATTGGTTAAAAGACAGGAAATAGGCTAGAAATAGTCCATTTTCAGAATGGAGAGTGGTAAATAGCAGTGTCCCCCAGGGATCTATAATGGAACCAGTGCTGTTCAACATATTCATAAATGATCTGGAAAAAGGGGTTAAAAGAGACATGTCAACATTTGCAGATGATATAAAATTATTCAAGATAGTTATGTCCAAAGCTGACTGTGAAGAGTTGCAAAAGGATCTCACAAACCTGAGTGACCTGGCAACAAAATGGCAGATTAAATTCAGTGTTGATAAATGCAAAGTAATGCACACTGGAAAACATAATCCCCATTATACATACAAAATGACGGGGTCTAAATTAGCTGTTACCACTCAAGAAAGAGATCTTGGCGTCACTGTGGATAGTCCTCTGAAATCATCCACTCCATGTGCAGCGGCAGTCAAAAAAGTTAACACAGTGTTAGGAACCATTTGGAAAGGGATAGATAATGAGACAATAAATATCATAATGCCACTATACAGAACCATGGTACACCCACACCTTGAATACTGTGTGCTGTTGTGGTCAACCCATCTTAAAAAAAGATATATCAGAAACGGAAAAGAAACAGAGAAGGGAAACAAAAATGATTAAGGATCTGAAACAGTTTCCAGATGAGGAGAGATTAAAGAGACTGGGACTCTTCAGCTTGGAAAAGAGAGGACGAAGGGGGGATACGATTGAGGTCTATAAAATCATGACTAGTGCGGAGAAAGTGAATGGGGAAGTGTTATTTACCCCTTCACATAACACAAGAACCAGGGATCACCCAATAAAATTAATAGGCAACAGGTTTAAAACAAAGAAAAAGAAGTATTTCTTCACAGTACACACAGTCAACCTGTGGAATTCATTGCCGGGGATGTTGTGAAGGCCAAAACTATAACTGGGTTAAAAAAAGAATTAGATAAGTTCATGGAGGATAGGTCCATCAATCACTATTAGCCAAGATGGTCAGGGAGGCAACCCCATGCTCTGGGTGTTCCTAAGCCACTGACTGCCAGATGATGGAACTGGACAACAGGGGATGGATCACTTGGTAATTGCCCTGTTCTGTTAATTCCCTTTGAAGGATCTGGCACTGGCCACTGTCAGAAGACAGGTTACTGGGCTAGATGGACCATTGGTTTGACCCAGTATGGCCTATTTTTTATGTGCTTATGTTTATGAGACGTGGGAGGAAAAATTAAAGTAAAAATGAGAAGATGTCAGTAAGGGAACAATCATCTCTTACTAGAATGCAGTTATTTTGAGCAGATGAAGAGTTAGTGTGAACTCCTGGAGTATTAGGAGTTGCGTTTTCTCACCTTATTCTGCCTTTGGCTTCATGTCGTCTGTTATGCTGCTCCATGTCTGGATCAGTCTCCCTGTTGAGTACCTTCAGTATTCTCCTTCAAGTCCCTTCTTGGAACTAATTGGTCAAATTCAGAAAGGCGTTTTGCACAAAAAGCTAAATTCAATAGAATTAATCTGTTCAGATTTTTCTGCTGGAAAGATCCTGAAACAGTTTCCCAAGAGAGAAATATTTCAGTGCCCTTCTCTGTGGAGATCATCAAATTTCAAACCATTCTGAAACCTCTTAATCATAACACAGTGTCTCTTTCTAATATAGATTTGAGTTGTTTTCCAGCCAGCTCAATGGCAGCTATATTCTTCCATACCAGTAACCCTAAGTAATTCAGAGATAAATTAACATCATGTCATAAATATGTTTTTACTTTATATCCTGGCGGAGAGGGGAAACCCCAGCCAAATTAGAATCTGAAACAAGCTTTTTAAAAATAATTCTGGTAACTCTCTAAGAAAAATGGCAGCTTTACACTGTTCGATTATTGCCATCATTGACTGAGCTATGAAAGGAGGCTATGGATGGAGTTTCAGCCTTATTTCCAGTCAAGAGCTATTGGATTCCAAGTTTCTTTCAGCTTCTTGTAACTTGAGGAAAATTTGGATTTTTTTAATAAGATGTTGAAAATCAAGTTCTGCGTAAATTGCACACAGAGAGGTATGAATACTTCCTTATATGAAATTGCCGTGTGCATGCGTGTGTGTGCATGTGTGAATACATGCTTCTAACTTGCATAATCCATCCCTCAGAGCAGCTTGGCGGCTCACGATTAATTATTATCATCACTCCTTGTTGTTTTATTTGTTGAGGGCCAAAATTAGGCCCAGTTTTTTACAAGACAAAGTCCCTGTCCTGATGAGCTAACAATCTGAAAGAGAAATGCAGGAGATGGAATGCACTTGGAAGCCCCAAGGAAGAACTGATTTGGAGATACATAAATTCTCTCTATAGAATCTCTCTCTGTCTCCCTCCCTCTCTTGTCTGAGTTGCTTCCTGTGAGCACCGTGAAGACAGTGAGTCTTTAGGGGAGTCTTGAATGAGAGGGTTTTGTTTGAGAGAGCTGTGATCTGAGATTAAAGGTGAATGAGACAGCAAACCACTTGTGAAATCTGCCTAATGAACATGGGACAGTTAAGTCCTGTAGGCAGGGGGGAGGCCTTCCTCTTTGTACTCCTGTACAATGGTGTAATGGCCCCCCACCCCCCGCAACTTGCAGAAAGAGATCTCTTGCAGTTGGCTGACCCTGCTTTTTTTTTTCTTCTTAATGCCCTTCTCACTGAGAAGGAGTAGAAGGAAGACTCCTTGCAGAAACAGAAATGAGAAGCAGGAGCTGGGTAAAAGTAGGACTAAGGTACAGCATATTTCATGTAAACCTACTCCCAATATTCAGGCTGGTCCAGCAAAGCACTCTAGCATGTGCTTAAGCACTCTGCTGAATTGGGGCCTTAATAAGGACCCTATGCCTACCATGCTGGCCCCCTCAGCTCAAAGGATCTCACACCTTCTGCATCTACACTTACTTATACTGAAGGACTATGGGACACAGTTAGTTGGAACTTTTGCCTAGATGGTGATGGTGATGGGCCCAGACTCTGAGGCCTAGATGCAGTGCTGGAAGAGTATAAGAGGGGAGAGAATTTAAAGCATTGAAATTCTGTTTTCCCCTCTTTTACTCCCCCGGTTATTAAAATGCTTGTATATTCGGCTTTTCTCCTACCCTTAGTCCTGCAAATCTTGTCTCGCTCAGGCACCGTCAGAATGGGAACAACCGCCTTACGTTCAAGTCAATTCAGCTCATAGTGAAGGTCCCAAATAAAATGGCTTCTTGTTCTGTTTTCCCCTAACCTGAATCGTTTGTAGAGACTTGGCATGGCCAGTTAATCAGAGGCTCCTCTGCGGTTTTGAAGGCTTGTCTTCCAGATTTAGTATGTGTCCAACTCATTTCCTAGTTTTCTGTTCCTGGTACAAAATCCTCTGCCAGTTTTGTCAGCCAGTACGAAATGTGGACAGTGGATTCCAGGCATTTGGATCTAAAATTTGTAGATCATTATAAAGTAATAAGTAGGAACTTTTACTATCCTTGGAGAGGTTTTTTTATATATGTATATATAATTGCTGGCTGGGCTTGCTGACACGATGGAGTCTTGAAAACAACAACAAGTTTCCTCATACTGGGAAGAATGGAGAATATCTTTCTGTAGACCTCAGTGACTAACTTCAGGCTGGCATAAAATTATATCTGACCATGCTCAGAGTCCAGTTCTAAGCACAAACCACACAAAGGGCTGTTTGGGAACCCGTGCAGTTGAGGACTCTGACCAGACAGTAAATCACAAGTCCAATCCAGCAGGAAAACTGGAGGATGAGGAGGCTATATCATGGCAAAATCCCATTCCCTCACTACGTCAGGCCTCCATCTGGTATTGGGCCCTAGAAATAATTGCACCAGCTCTGGTCATGCTAAAGGGAGAGACAAAAATATGTGTTAATAAAAATGGGACCAAACTCATATCCTAAATCCAAGCTCCCTGACTTTTGTGCCTTGAGTCCATTGCTAATGAAAGAAAATTACCTTTGTAGATTGGCAGGTAACTTATAGTGGAGAACAATCCATGGTTTGTTTAATTTATGTGGTCATAGCATACAGGGGAAAGTCTTTTAGTTGGATAAGAAATCATCACTGTTCTACCTGAATTCACCTGAGTTATATTGAACTGTACTGGCCTTTGACGTGATGTGCTGTGTCTAATCCATCTAGGTTTTTATGTCATGACCATCACCATGGTACCTGAGTGCCTGACAAACTGACATTTCTTCCAGTCTGTGAAGACTCCTTTTTTGTTTTCTTTTCTTTTTCCTTCTTTTGCTATTTTAGGGAAATGATGAGTTGGTCAAAGAAGTGGAAGGGCTTTTTCCCATAGGCTACCAAAGAGTCATCACATGGCTTGTGAATAAGGTTGGAAGTGCTAAACAAAATTTTTTTGCCTTAGTTACTTACAGCTGTCACTTTCCAGTGTAGACTAGCCCCAGCTTGCATTGCTGAGGCATCTGCCTCAAAGCCCAAATCTGTCATCTTTACTTAAAGTAAGTTGCTCCATGGGTTTTGATAGAACAACTTGTGGAGTAAGGGCCTAACCCAAAGCTCAGTGCAGACAACAAAAAGATTTCTAATGACTTCAGTGAGCTTTGGATCAGGCCCTTAGTTACTGTGAGACAGGGTGGCAAAACAGGCTCTTTATGATGTTATGGTGTAACACGATGGTGGTATTAGTCTGGTTCCTAATGGACAAGCTTCGTCATTATTAAATCAAATACACAGTTGGGGCACACTCCTTGTCCCTCTCCAGGGGATCCACATGAGGATCCTCTCATCTCCTAGAAGTGCACCTTCTATGGCAAATTTGAAACATTGTTGGAGGAGCACAGAGGCAGCTGCACTGCTGCTGCCCACACAATTAGAGTTTGGGGATAATTCAAAGACTGCAGTCTTTAGAGTCAGTGTGATACCCTTCACCCGTGCCAAATGTATTCCCATGGAGGGGGGCGGGGGAGAAGGGAGGAAAAAACATAATACAGATGGCTTGAAATCAAAGCCAATCATATAGATAAAAGCAGGGGAGCATGGATAATCTGAGTCTTTGATTTAAAGTGTGTGAGATTTCCTACAGCAACTCGATCTTTTTGGCTAACAAAACAGGTGTCGACTGAAATCTCTGTGACTGCCTTCAATTGCAAGTTGCACTTCTCAGCTGTTACTGTTTAGCAGGAAACCAGTAGATTATTGATTGTGGGGTGGGGTGGCTGATGTTTTGTCAATGATTTAAAAAATCAAGATATCTCTCTTTCCTTCAGCCCACCTCACCCCCTTTTGTGGTAGAACCTGTGAGAGAGCAGGGGAAGGGATTCTGTGAGAATTTTCTTGCCCATGTCATTCCATTGGAGGGGAGCAAGCTGCTACAGAACGAGCCCTACGGCCTGTCGAAAACCCTGCAAACCTTCAGGGATCTGCATGGAAACCCTCTATCATTTTGTGACAGACTGGTCTATATGTGTACAGGCTTCTATCACAGTGTCCTTCACTTGGCAGCGTAATCACCATGCTGAAGAATGCGACCTACATGTTGAGGTTGTATGTGACTGCCTTGAGATGTCAAAAGGAGATGTCAAGAGACTAATTGTTATAATTCCTGAGTAAAGCTGATTGAAAATTTGTTGATGCATCTGAAATGTATGATGAAAACACGTCAGTTTTGACAAAAATTTCTTCAGTCTAGGATGTGAGAGAGTGTAGGAGCTCCATCCCATAATATCCCAGAGGTTGGGATGCTCACTTGAGATGAAGGAGACCCATATTCAAGTTCCCAGCTCAAGCCAAGCAGGAACTTGAACCTAGGTGGCCAATATCCTAGGTGACCTCCCTAATCCCGAGGCTTTTGGCTATTCTGGTGTGTGTGTTTTTCTCTTTTTTTCTCATGGGGAAAGAAACTTTGAAAGGTCTTGTTTTCCTTCCACATAGAATGTAGACAAATTCCAAAACCTCTACATTTTACACAAAATAGAACTGCTGTCTTCCACCCAGCCCTATACCTGACACCACTCTGAAGGGACTAACATGAGAGCCGTCAAATATGATGGTCTTCCATTCCAAGGGATCTGCCCTCGGAACAATTGATTTGCTACACAGTGTGGTTAGGCTGCAAGAACTGTTTTTCCCAGTTTGAGCTAACCATTTGATTGAGATTCTGAAGCTAACCAGTGGGTCGCATGACAGAGAGGACTGAAACTGTATTTAAGGGGAAGATCTGCTCTTGCCTCCATCACTCTCACTGGCCAACCATTGGCAGGGGTGACGAGTTATATGGGCCCATGGTGCCCGTGCTTCAGGAATATTCACAACATGAGGGCCCATCTCCACCAATGTTTGGGGCTGGGTCTGTCCCCGAGCCCTGCCTGCCGCCTACCAGGCGCCTTCCCTGGAGGGTCTCCTGGCCCTGCCTGCCACTCCTGGGTGATTTAAAAGGGCCCAAGGGCCCCCCGCTCCCACCACCGGCAGTGGAGTGGGGCTAAAGCGGCTTGCTGCCTGCCCTCGCTCCATGCAGCACGCCACTCCGGAAGGGGCTGGCATGTCCTTGCGGTCCTGGGGGGGGGGGTGTCTCTGCACACTGCCCCCGCCCTGAGCACTGACTCTGCCATTGGAACTGCAGCCAATGGGAGCTGCGGGGGCAGTGCCTGTGGGCAGTGGCATGTGGAGACCCCCAGCTCCCCTGCCTAGGAGCCACTGCCAGAGGGGTGTGCGGGTCGCTTTCGGGAGCTGCCTGAGGTAAGCGCTGCACCCCTCATTCTCGCCCACACCCTAACCCCATGCCCCAGCCCAAAGCCCGCACCCCGTACCCAAACTCCCTCCCAGAGTCCACCCTGCACACCCCCTCCTGCACCTCTACCCCCTGTCCCAGCCTAGAGCCCACACCCAAGCTCCCTCTCGGAGCCCACTCTGCACACCCTCTCCTGCACCCCAACCCCTTGCCCCAGCCCAGAGCACGCACCCAGCACCCAAACTCCCTCCCAGAGCCTTAGGGAGGTGGGGGGCGCAGAGTGGGACTTGGACCCATTCTGGACACCACCAAAAATTATACAAACCTGCCACCCCGACCATTGGCCAACAACAGGACTGCAGGAAGGGCCTACCCACCTGACACAAGGGCTGGGCCTAAGTGCTCAGAGAAGGAGTGAGCATAGACTCAGGGGAGAAGGCATCTAAGCTTTTGTTGTTTTACCTAAAGGTCTGTAACGTGTCTGCTTTGAGAGTAAAAGTTTCAGTGGTTTTAGAAACTCCTGAACAAAGCCTGTGTTCCTTAGTTTATCTGCCCGGGGTCCCCAAGGAGATAAGCTGTAAACCAGAGCACCCACCGCAGTGGATCTCAGAGGGGCGTGTGCATAAGTGACTCTGGAGGCTTGCGAGGTCAGAGCACTTTTTTTGAGGGCCTAAGGCAGTTGAACTGCAGAGTCCTCCATCCCAAGGAAGATGGCCAGAGAGGAGGTCTGCACCGGGGAGTGTGCCTTGGTGACCCAGACTTAGAAACATTGTCTGGACTTTGCTCAGACCCAGCTGACTTGGAAGTATGGGGGATCCAAAGGTTGAGTCTAATACAGCAGATTGTGACTGTCCACGTACGGGACTCAATCAGGTGTATGACACCTCCACAGAAGCTCTATGCCAGAGGTGCCCCATCCCCTGCGGCCAGTGTGACTGCAGTGGAACTGTGCTACCAGGAATGACTCCCGGCCATAGCTGCCCTCAGGTTCCCCCCACTGTGGCAAGGGCTTCAGGAAAGTTAATACAGCCCCAGCTGTACTACCTGAGCTGGATCAGAGGGGGAATGAGGTGCATCCAAAGTGGGGCCACTCTATCCCTGCTTCAGCCTGCCTAACGCCACCCTTCTCTTCAAATGGATCCTGACCCTGCAGAGAGCTCCCCAACATGTCTTATGAAGTGTTAGTCAGAGGTGCAGGGGGACAGTGTTGCGGAGCTGGCATATTCTCTCTCCTCCCCTCCACTTCTTTTAGCCCTGTAACAGGCATCTCCCACCACATCAACCCACCCATTGGGTCTTTTATATTCAGGCTCTCATGGTTTGTGGCAGTTAAAGCAGAATTAGAGCAGTGGGATATGCAGCCTGCCATATTATAAATGAGTCTATTAGAGGTAGTGAGTGATTCAAAGAGTGCAATGAAGAGTAATGGATTTTGGAGACGCCATCCCCAGGCAGTTAAATAAAGGCTCACATCAAGTTTTTGAATAGCTTTCCTTAAGTTTTCCAATTCCTTTCCCAGTTTTCTATTCGCAAGACCAATAAAAAGAAGAAATCCTCAACTTGCCAGTTGTCACAGCCAATACAAAATGTGCGTAACAGATGCTGGAGACTGGACCCAAACCCGTTTGCAGATAGTCAGATACTAATAAGAAGGTGACTTCTACCAACCTTGGAGAATTCATTTTTATACTATCTGGCTGGAGTTGCTGACACAGCGGAGTCTGGAAAACAATAAAGCCATGGTTCCTCTTAGCAGGAAGGAGAGATCTTATTTCTTTAATGTGTCTGAAATGGCCAATTTCAATTTCCTCCATAGCTTAGGAGGGAGACCAAAATATTAATAATTGAAAATAGAACAATGGAAACCAGCAGGAGGACATAGCTGAGGTGGTTACAGGTGGAGAATACAGAGAGTTAAATCCTGAAATTAAACCCAGGGTCATTTAAATGAGAAATTCTGAAAGCAGTTTTAACTCTGATCAGTTAGACAGTGGAATAATTTGTCAAGGGAGATCACTGAGGGCTGGTCAGCAGAGGTGTTTAGGAGTAGGCTAGATGAAACCGTTGGGAGATTGGAGGACTAGGGGATATGCCTGAGGGATGCAGCATAATGAAGGGCAGGATAGAAAACCAACCATTTTCCCTGATGCCTTGCCCTATCTCATGATGCAAGACTAAAGGAACGCTTACTGCAATTACAGGCTGTAAGCGTGAAATATGTGAGAGGAGATACTCTATATACAGTCTACAGGCAACCTGCGGAACGTGCTACTGCACCAGACAGTTTGTGGCTGGATTGTAAAAAGGACTGGGTTAATTTTATTACTCCTGTCAATAATTGTGGCAGAGGATGCTCACATACCACTGTGATGAGTGTGGTTAAAAATGCCTAGACAGAAGTTAAGACAGTGTTACAAGGTTGTTCAGATATAATGCTTCAAGGGATTAGTTTGTCAACTGCAAGGAATGAATTGTATGCATCTTTACTCTGTACATGGCATTGCACAAATAGACTGGTGCAAGAGCATTCTGGGTTTTTTATCTGTAAATCAGTGTCATTCCATTGACTTGACTTCGGTGAAGCGCTGAAGATTTACACCACCTGAGGGTCTGACCCTTGCTCTGAAACATCACATATTGGTCACTACTAGAAGCAGGACACTGAACTTGATGGATCGATGATCAGCAAATCCTGTAAAGCTAAGTTCTTCTATGAGGAAGTAATTTAAAACTCCTTCCCATCTCTACGTGTTCTCTGGAGCAGTATAGACAACTACAGACAAAACGTGAGTCAAAATGCTGAGGCTGTAGCTTGGTAGCATTTGCAGGAGAAAAAATAAACAGGAGCAATAATTAGACAATAGAGACATCTGGCAACTACAGTTGGGTTATAATAATAATTTTTAAAAGTGTGCAAAAAACTTTCTGAACTCTGGCCTTCAGTTGCCACTGTCTTGGAGTGTGTGCGGTTATTGACACCTGTGCAAAGTGGGTGTAAATCAGAATGGCTGCATTTCACAATAAGTCTACGCACTCTAAATAACGCTACATAACAACACAAGAAGTAAGGAAGGGAAGAATCAGGCACCTTTATATTTAGAATATCTGCCCTCTCCCATATTATGGGCCAAATTCTCTGATGGAGAAACTCCACCGAAGTTAGTGGTGATATGCTAGCAAAGTATTTGGCCCTGAAGACGTAGTTCAGCTGTCCCCCCGATACTGGACAAAGGCCCTTATTTTCGTGTCACCTGCATCATTGTAAATCAGGAGCGTCAGTATTGCAAACAATGGAGTTATACCCACAGCATGCCAGTTGAAATGAGAGGATCCTCAGGATCAGACTCTCTTCCAATTCTGATGACTACCATTTTTTGAAAAAAAAAATTGCGAAAATATTCATAAAAAAGGGAAATACCCTGTTGCATTCAAAAACAATTCCGTTACTTACTGTATCTCTCCATTGTTATTTATCAGTTTGCATATCTTCCAGCCTGGAGACATTTATTTTAGCTCATTGACCTTGGTTAATCTTCAAATCCATTAATGTTATTACAATGTATTTCAAAACTTCTCTGGATATAATTGTGTATTTGTGTTCGTGTGTGTGTGTGTGTGTGTGTGTGTGTGTTTGTTTGTTTAGTTTGAGTCAGCAGTTTAGAGTTTGTACATAAGTAATATTTGCAATACCCAGTCCTAGAGGGGTTTTTCAAGACAACAAAGTTATTTCATATGTGCAGTTAAAAAAAACCAGAAAAATTACAAACATCTGTATTTTCTCTAGAGAGACATAGATTATTGGTTGCAATGCTGTGGGCTGGAATTTGCTTCTTTCAGCCGGCTGAATCCATGTGCCCTTGCCAAGAACGTTTTACATTTCCCTTTTGCTCGGCTGCTGTTTCCAGCGTTGGCACTGGATCTCCTTATTATATTTATTTCTCGGAGTCGCTGGTTCCAGCCTTGGCATTTACCACATTTGTTGTACTTGTCTTCCCACCCCTCCTTTCTGACATCATTCGAGTGAGATCAGGAAAAAAAAAGAAACTTGGAAACTCTAGCCAGGTACAATAGTGTAAAAAACAAAATAAATAAAGTGTTGATGTAGCAAGTGAAACAATGGACTCCTGGGCCAGTTCTGGGCACAATATTTCTCCAAGAGGTGCTTTGGTGTTGACTTCAGTGGGATCAGAATCGGGCACTTAGCGAGCAGGAGACATGGACCTGGACCAGGGAATCTACACAGTAACTTTTCCAAAGTTTGGGAGTGTTTGGATCTGGGAGGTTGGTTCTGGCCTTTCCCTAGTTAGTATGTGGAATACATACTAATTTGTATGTGCATAAATGTACAGAGCTTGATCACACCGTATAGGCAAAGCCTTGAGCCACCCTCTCCCAGAGGAAGCTTGCAAAGGGATTGCTATTGTCCTGGGCCCTTGCACAAGATGTATAAGTGGTTCAGACTCCTCACACTCTCCCTCTTCCCAGCCATGAATATCCCATAAAAGAGCCAGTAACAATCTGGTTCACAAGGGCTTCTTTCCAAAGCCATAAATATCCAGCTGTTATGTAACAGGGTTGGTGGATCATATGTTTTCAGCAGGACAATGCTCCTCTATTTGTGATAATTTCTTGGAATCCTATGGGCTAGAACTCACTTTCCACCAGGTGAGAGGCAATTAATCAATAAGACCCTAGACCAGATTTTGCTCTGTTCCGCTGGTGTAACTCTGGAGTGACTTTGTTTAAATCAGTGGAGTCACTCCCAGTTGTCACCAGTTTGACACCTTTTATGTTTTGCCTCTGATTTTTAAATCAAAAAGGAAATTCAAACTGAAGAGTGAGCAAATTAAGAGCCTTAATTTTCCTATTCATTTTCCCTAACTTTTTATTGGAAAAAATGGCACAAAACGAGCCTGAGAGTCGATATATGACGGATACTATAGCCTCTCTGGAAGGCTCACATGAATTTGTCACACAACGCCCCCAACATAAATCAATCTGCACCATAGGGAGATTACACTTTTAGTACAAGTGTACGTGTTTAGAAATTGTTCTGCGAGTGTTACATGTACATGTGCAGTTACTAATTTTCAATCCTGAAAAACTTGGCTCATTCACATTCCTTTCTGAAGTAACCAAGAGAGCCTGGTCCATGTTAGGAAATTGACAACTTTGCCAAATTTGATCCTGAAAAACTAGTGAAGTCAGCTGGGCGTTACAGAAACACAGAATGTCCCAAGCTGGTAAACTTTTTATTTTATTTTTACTTTACTTTTATTGTTAGCTCTCATATAACTTAAAAAGACAGCGTGTCTCGGAAAGGGTGAAACTCACCCCATGCAGTGGGCCAACACAAGGCATATGTGCCACTTAAGCCTTCAAAATAGAATTTGAGTTGTGCATGTATAACCCATTGAGGAGTATGTATTACAGATCCCCACATGAGTCCAATCCACAGATAATGAGAGTCTGTTACAGGCCCAGTATGCTCTTTAGCTCAAACTGTAGCAGCTCATGCTTTTAGCTTTAGAGGTTCCCAGCATGTCAGTCAAAACAGACCTCATACTGGCCCTCTACACCAGTGGTTCTCAACCAGGGGTACATGTACCCGAGGGGTACTCAGTGGTCTTCCAGGGGGTACATCAACTCACCTAGATATTTATTTTACAACAGGCTACATAAAAAGCACTAGCAAAGTCAGTACAAACTAAAATTTAATACAGACAATGACTTGTTTAGACTGCTCTATGTGCTATACACTGAAATGTAAGTACAATATTTATATTCCAATTGATTTATTTTATAATTATATGGTAAAAATGAGAAAGTCAGCAATTTTTCAGTAACAGTGTGCTGTGACACTTTTGTATTTTTATGTTTGATTTTATAAGCAAATAGTTTTTAAGTGAGATGTAACTTGGGAGTATACAAGATAAATCAGACTCCTAAAAGGGGTACAGTAGTCTGAAAAGGTTGAGAGCCACTGCTCTATTCAGGGTGATCTTCACTGCAAGTTTGTGGAAAACAGATGTAGACATTTTAAAATTGCTCCTGGCTTTAGACCTGGAATGGCATATTTTATCCTGGCGCAAAGGTTTATATCATATTAGAAATAATTGTAATGGGCCAGATTGTCTCCTCTGCACAAAAAAAAAAAAAGTAAAGGAAGGACAATTCCATGAAGGTTCCCCTCGCAGAGCTTCCCAGGGTTTGTAGCTTGGGAGTTCAGAGTCTGCCCAGGATGGAATGACCATCGAATCCAATCCCCAAATCCAGGTAGCTCAGAGAACAGCCAGAAGCAAAAGCTGCCTGTCAGTCTTTTACACTGTAAACTCTCTGGGGCAAGGACTATTTTGACATCTGTCATGTCTAGAAAACAAATAAGCTTGCTCTAAAATGTGTGGACTCTAAATTGACAAATCTGCCGTTAATCCAACACCTTTTAAAATATCTGGATTATGTGAGGGGAAAGTTGTTTTAAAAGCCAAAATTCTAGTGATTGCTTTACATGAGAAAACAGAAGGGCTCAGGATAAGGATAATATTAACACTTATATGGTGCCTTACCTCTTCAAAGCACAGTACAAACATTAACTGACTCATCCTCACACCAGCCCGGCAGGCTGGGTAACCCAGTGCAAAACACAAGCCCATGGAGGTTAGAGGTTTTACATTAATGCCCTGAGTTTAAACTCCTGCATAATTTAAAGCAGGGGCAGCTAAAATGCATCTTGTGGACCAAAGGTGGTACTCAGAGTCCTTAAATACTGCCCACAGCCTCCCTCCTCTGTTTCTTGGCTGAGTGAGGATGAAGCTGGGTCAAATGGGGGCTTTTGCTGCTAGTGAGTTCAGTCAACAAACAATCTAGATATTTAACAAGTAAGATACGAAGACCAATCAAAGTTATGGTCTTGGGCAATCAGGGCTAGATCCTCAATTTGGGCCAGAGCTCTGTTCAGCGCAGCTCAGGGTGTAGGGCAAGTATGGCTGTATGCCACCGAAGTTACTCCAGCTTGTAATGATTTTGCTCAGAGGTTAAATCATCTGGAGGTTGCTGGTGTGGGTAGCATGGTCAGGTCACTGCCAGTACCCACATGGCAGGAGGTTAAGAAGGTGACCACATCCTGGCTGTGCTGGCTGTATGCCAGCCAGGGATTTCCCCACGCCGGGGGGATGGGGGGGACGGGGGACAGTTGTAGGGCACCTTCAATGGTCCCTGTGGGCCAGTGCATTGCAGCCAGGATCAGGCCATGAGTGTTTTTTAGGGATGAGGTCTATTGTATGCAAATTAGGCGTGGCTGGTCACACTCTTGGGAAGCTGCCAATGGAGTCCTCAGTGGGGTTCTCCCTAGTTTACATGAGCTAGAGAGATGGCCAGAGCTCAATGACCAGGTCCATCTAGGTACAGGCACGCTCCCTCCGGGTTAATCTAGCTTAAAATGGTTAATTAAAGATGGTTCTGAACCAAAGCCCCAAATCTGAATACCACCAAACTATGGAGTGAAGCAGAGGAATCAGAACCTGAACTCAGATTCAGATTTGTTTTTTTTTTACAGCTTGCAGCTACTTCTATAAGGGGTCAAACCAGACATCCTTGAACTTTCTGGATGTGAAACAGATGTGGTGCCCAAGGGCAGAAATCTCACAAGAACTGCAGATCTTACAAGATTTCTGGCAATTTGGCTGAAATTTCAGGAGAAAGACTTGTGAGAGTTCACCATTGCTAAATCAGAATCCTGACCCAGCTCTGGCTTTGAACATGAACTCTAATCCAAATCTGAACAGCGCCTCTTTGGATATCTCTCCCTCAATCCAAATGCCACCCGGTTTGGGGGCTAGAGGAATTCAGGCTTGATTCCCTTAGATATGAACATGTCCCCATAGTTTTTGTTCCTGATAGGATCCATGATCAGAAGGCTCCCATTTTCAGGACCTGGTTGCGGTGCAACTCAAGATGCAGAAATCTCTTGCAATGCTTTTTTAGCTCACAGAGTCAACTGATCTCAAGAGATTTCTGCTATTTGGGTCTGACAATCTTGAAAGAATAGCTTGCAAGTTGCAACCTCTCGCACTGAACCCAAATTCTAGCCCTGGGTTTAGTTTTGAATACATACCCTGAACCTTATGTAAGCGGAGGAATAGTCCCGCTATTGTGGGGAACTTTTATGGCTTCTGCACTACCCCAGTGAAGTGGGCTAGCGAAAGGATCTGAATCCTCGCTCCCACTTCCTTTACCCAGTGGCCTCCCTGCCCTTGAGGACTCCCCTTCCACTCTCCTGTCTGGCAGAGTCCTCGTAACCCCAACAAGGCTGGGCCCAGGATTCCAGGGGGGCTCGACCCCCAACCCTGCTGTGGTCACCTAGGACAGGGGATAGGGTGTCCCCACTCCGGGGTACTCTCTCTGCAGTTCTCTGACCCACTGACCATTACATACAATTTAAAGCAAAGGCAAGTTATTTAATCAACAATTAATTTTAAAAAGAATAAGGAAAAATGGGAAAGGCTAAAGGAAACACATCAACCCGCTCTGTGGCAGGGAACATCACAAACAGTGTCTCTGGAATGTCCGGGCAGTTCACAGTCTGTTCCTTGTAAGTCCCAGGCCGCCTTCTCAGACCCTGGCTGTGCGGCAGGGATGCTGTGGGTTGGACACTTGCTCTGGTGGTGGCCACATGCTCTCAGGCTCTAAATGGTAGGACCCTTCTTCCCAGTGTCGCCCCCACCCTGTCGGGGTTACGATCCAAGCCTGGCCTGCAGAGCCTCTTGGCTGAGGCGTCTCCCTGTGCTGGGCCCGCTGCCCAGAGTCCCCCTCGGTCTCCCCAGCTGCTCACCGCACCCAGCTCCAGACTGCTCCAGCCGCAGCTGCACCACTCTGTCTCTGCACTGCTGCTGCTCTGCCTCCAGCTCCCTGGGCTGCTTCTTTGGTCCCTCTGGCTCTGGTTGCTGCAGCTCTGCTCCCAGGGCAAGTCTGCTCTCTCTGGGCTGTGCCTCTGGCTTTGGGGCTGCAGCTCTGCTCCCAGGACAAGATCTGCTCTCTCTGGGCTGCTTTTCTGGTCCCTCCGGATCCGGCACAGCTCTGCTCCCCAGCTTAGCTTGGGCCCCTGCTTTCTCCTTAGTTCGGCCCCACTCCATCTGACCCAGGCAAATCCAGCTCACACAGAGGACGGGACCTCCCTGGCCTCCTGACTCCCTGATTAGCCTGCCCGCCCTGTCATTCAGGCTGACCTGGAGCATTGGCCTCTCCCCGTTGTTCATGGGGGCTGTCAGTCTCAGGGTCCTGATTTCCCATAGACCCTTCCCCTTTTAGTACTGGGAGCTAGCCAACCAAAACACCCCCACTGAATGTTAGTAAGGGGTCAACAGTCCCCTTACACCTAGCTTAATTCCAGTCCAGCTCTTCTCTTCAGTCCATCTGTGCTGTGCCTCTCAGGATCCATTTCGATAGATACAATACATGTACTTATGTACGTATTCTGCAGTCATAGGGATGAGTGCTTTATAAGTTCCTAAGGTAGGTAGGTAGATCTTTCATAGACCTACTGTAGGAACCTGTCTACACCATATGGAACAATAAATGTAAAGGTAAAATTTTCAGAAGTGAAAATTAGGTGCTTAGGAGTCTAAATCTCATTGAAAGATTCTTAAATCCCATTGCCTTTCAATGAGACTTAGCATCCTGAGTACCTCAATCACTTTTGAAAACATTACCCTAAGTCTTTGGAACTGTTATGAGCAGGTATCTGAACGTAGTTTGCAAGTTGAATATAGGGCACACAACTTAGTCAAGTAAATATTGCTTAGCATTTAAATGCCTCTTCATTTGGAGGTGCACCCAGCAAGGCCTTGCTCAATCTGTTTGATAATGAAAGTTTAATAATCTCCATGTGTGCATCCCATGCAAATATGCTTTTATGGGATTAGCACATCAAGGGACTACAGCAAAATTAGAATTTGAGACCCATCACAAGGAGTAATGAGAATGAGCTGTTGTAACAATAATAATAAAAAGACAGTAACAACTGCATTCAGCACAGCAGAGTCACATTGTGTTGGGCAACACGGTTAACCAAAGACTGATGTGTCACAGAAGATGGTATTCTTGGTCCAAGGAAATGCTGAACCTCTTTCCTGATACTCCACCAGCTGCATTTTAAAGAGGAAATCACATCTGATTTCTGCCTATGGATTTTAAGGAGGCCACATGCAGGTGGAATTATAATTTTTTATTATTATTCAGAGTGCAGTAGCACTCACAAGGTAGTAGGGTCTGTATAGACACAGAAGAGAGACAGATCCTTCTTGAAGAGTTTTCCTATCTTAAAAAAAAAAAGGTTGTAGAGCGAGGGAAAGGGGTACAACACACAAGCGAAGTGGTAAAGGAGATGACTAATACCTGCCTTGTTAGTTTTGTCCTTGCCTACATAGACTATCTCCAGCTGCCCCTCCACTTGGCTACTGCGAGTTACTGATCTAGCCCTCCTCCATATCTAGCAAAAATTACTTCAGTCTGTTTAATTATCATTTTCATGCCCAATAAATACCTAGCAAATCCAACCTCTTACCCAAGGCCCCTCTTGTCATTCCCCCAGCACAGTGGAGCCAGCCTCTCATCTTCAGGTGCTTCCCACACCACCTCATCCTAGTTATACAAATAGGCCATGGACCCAGGGGTACATCTGACATTGCAGGGTGTAGGTCCTAAAGGTGGGGAGCCAGTTTTCTGCTGTATCATCACCTCACAGAAGAGGTATGACAGACATGAGGAAGTGTCCAGCACTGGAGTTTGCAAGGGCTGGTCAGGCCATGAGAACCCCTGATCCATCCCTTCAGGTCCCGCTGATGCAGGAGGAGTCTCTGTCTGTGTTCCTCACAGGGCTCCCTTGGCAGCATGGGGCCTGCAGGGGTACTTTGCTGGTAGTAGATCCTAGCAAGGGCCTGCAATTTGGGCCCCCTTTGATAGGGATCACAGAGTGTGGGTGGGGAGCACAGACAATTGTTTGAACACCTGTGTAATGCCCGTTCACCAGTGCCTGACTCGCCTCCTGGGTCACTCTCTGTTGTGAGCTGGGTCTGTGACCCCTTGCTACCCAGCAAGCTTTTAGCCTCAGTTACAACCGTGTTTGTTTATATGGTGCTCATGCTCTAGGTCTAACAACACACAGCACACAACATGACCCAGTTAATTCCTGAACCACGGAATTCCAAAATCCCCAGTAAAACTCCCACTACCCTACCCCCTCCCAGTGTACAATAAATAAAATGGCCACTCACAAAACATGGAGCTCAAAAGAAAATGCAATGGGCTTGAGCTTGGATTGGAAGGGTGCCAGGAGACAACCTCTAGCTTGTGCTGAGAAGAGCATTTCAGAGCACTGTCACTGGGAGCTCTTTGTGCTGTGTATCTTGACAGTCAGATTGTTCCACCCTTGTATGTCACTATCCCATGCTCTCTTTTCTTGATTTCTAATCATGAAGAATTTCATGATTCTTCATGTCCCCTTTTTACTGCAAGAACAGTGTGTAAGGGCAGCCTAGCATCCAAGGCATGAAGGGTCTGATCCTGAGAGGCCCTGTGCACCTACTGCTCCTACTGCGGCAAAACCGGAAATCATCACTCGCTTTTTATTGAGTCAAAACTCTTGCTAAATTCAATGGAGCAAGCCCCGGGTCCTTATTCTGCAAACTCCCACTCCACTGAAGTCAGTGGCTGTTTGTCTGAGTGAAAAGTAAGTGTAAAGTGAGAGCTGTAGTTTCTTGGTATCTTTCAGGATCTCTCCATAATATTGGGTTTGTGCCTGGGTCATGCTGAGTACCTTCAATGCCCACTGAAATCAGTAAGCATTGAGGGTGCTCAGAAACTCGTAGAACTGAGCAGTTCCCTTCTCTGAGTCAAATCCTGACGTCTTTACTTGGTTTTTATTCAGTCCTTATGCAGGATTCACCACCTCTCGAGAACATAAGAACGTAAGAATGGCCATACTGGGTCAGACCAAAGGTCCATCCAGCCCAGTATCCTGTCTGCTGACAGTGGCCAATGCCAGGTGCCCCAGAGGGAGTGAACCTAACAGGTAATGATCAAGTGATCTCTCTCCTGCCATCCATCTTCACCCTCTGACAAACAGAAGCTAGGGACACCATTCCTTACTCATCCTGGCTAATAGCCATTAATGGACTTAACCTCCATGAATTTATCTAGTTCTCTTTTAAACCCTGTTATAGTCCTGGCCTTCAGAACCTCCTCAGGCAAGGAGTTCCATAGGTTGACTGTGCGCTGTGTGAAGAACTTCCTTTTATTTGTTTTAAACCTGCTGCCCATTAATTTCATTTGGTGGCCCCTAGTTCTTATATTATGGGAACAAGTAAATAACTTTTCCTTATTCACTTTCTCCACGCCACTCATGATTATATACCTCTATCAAATCCCGCCTTAGTCTCCTCTTTTCTGAGCTGAAAAGTCCTACTCTCTTTAATCTCTACTCATATGGGACCCGTTCCAACCCCTAATCATTTTAGTTGCCCTTCTCTGAACCTTTTCTAATGCCAGTATATCTTTTTTGAGATGAGGAGACAACACCTGTACGCAATATTCAAGATGTGGGCGTACCATGGATTTATATGAGGGCAATACAATATTCTCCATCTTATTCTCTATCCCTTTTTTAATGATTCCTAACATCCTGTTTGCTTTTAAGACTGGATGCCTTTTTGGAAGGTATGCTTTCGTCAAAACAAGTTATAAGGCTCATTGCAGGGGTAATGGATGAAATTCTATGGCATGTTTTATTCCGGAGGTCAGGCTAGATGATCGAATGTTCCCTCCTGGCCTTAAAATCTTTGAATCTATTAAATCCCCCCTTGTTTTCAGTGGGAGTATCACCTGAGTAAGGACTTTGTAATCCAGCCCTATAAAACTCTCATGCAGCTTGTCATCCTATTGGCAAAGAGCACAAATAAGAGCCAAAAGTGCCACTGATTCCCCGCCCCTGCCCCCCCCCCACACATACACATACAGAAGCCTTATTTGAATAGATGCTGCTTCAGGGGGCATATGATATACAGACAAACTTAAAAACCCATCCTGAGGGGGGATAAAACTGTTGAGTATTTTTCCCCGCGTTCGTGGGACCTGAAAATGCAAACTCAGTGTCAACACCTTTGGAAAACAGTGCACGTTTCTGTTTATTCTGAATCCAAACCTTTCCATTAAGCAATGATGTGGTATTGAGATCAGCATAGCCTTTTTTCTTTACTATGTACTTGTTGATAAACATACACGGTGTTTTTTTAAAAATATAACTATTCATTTTAAGAGACAAACTTCTCCCTCTTCCTAGTGGATTTTGGTGGAGGGGAGGGGGAAGTGTGTACTTCCTTAAATAAATATTTTCTCAATCTTTCGGGGTATTTTTTTTTCAAGCAGTGGGTTTTAACATTTTTTTAACATAATTCTTTACTGTGGAAAATGTACAGTGTTGTTTTGGCTGGACGGAGCAAAGCAGTGGGTTAAAATTTAGCACTTTTAGTAGCACAGAGATCTCTCTTCTGTGAAAGACAGGATTGTATTATGTAACTGTCAGGCTGCCAAATACTTACGCTGGCAGTGGTCAGCTTTCTATGCACCATTGACATCAAAATCTAATGAGGTTTGATCCAGAGAAGGGATTTGAAAGGACGCCCTGTTTTTCTTCAGTCTTCACAAACCGAACTTGTTTAGAAAGGGGTGGGGGGGAAGATACAGACTCTTGTTTGATAAATGAGGAAACATAGTGGTTTTTCGCTGACGTTTCGACTGTTTATTGATTGAACAGCAATTGCTCAGAACAAATAGTTTCTATTTACGGGGTTTATCATATCATCTAACCTTGTATGAGGGCTCATGACGGCTGTGGAGTCAGTGCCTGTGTGTGTTCCACCTACAGAGGCGTCATGACAGCTTACCTTAGTAATGATGTTGCCTAATATTTATATAGTAGTGGTATTTCATTAGTTGCATTGCAGTAGCTCCCAGGAGCCCAACTCACAGACCAGGCGTCCATTGTGCTAGGTGCTGTACAAACACAGAACAAAAAGATGGACCCAAAAAGCTTACAGCCTAAGTACCAGCCAAGAGACAACAGGTGGAAACCGATGGATTGACAGGGGGTCCCAAGGAACCAGTGACACTGGATTTATTAGCGTCATAGGCAGCTGGCTCAGTTCACCAGCTGCCTAACTGTTGTGTTTTGTAGGCATCATGGTGAAGGAGAGGTTTTTTAAGGAGGCATCAGAAGAAGGACAATGAGGTAGCTTTGCAGGTGTTTGCTTGCAAGTGTGAGGAAGCACAAAGCTGCTTGTTTGAAAATGTAACAAGTAGGTGATGGAGGCTGGTGTCACTGGCAGCGTGGAGGCGAAATGGACATCTCAGTAGTATATGCAATACTTTATACATATATAGTACCTTACATCTTATGGGCACTGCAAACATATTAACTAATTTCCACCTAATTCCTTTGAGCTCAGTGTCCTTATCGCCATTTTACAGATGCGGAAACTGAAGCCTGGAGGGGTTAAATTTCTTAACCAAAGTTTCCCAATAAATCAGTGGCAGAGCTAGGATTACAATCCAGGCAGAGGCAATGCATAACTCTTGATGGTGGGGGGACACAATTTAAAGATTGGGGGGGGGGGGGCACGTGACTGCCTTGCATGTCGCCTCTGGGCTGAGGGGCAGCAGCTTGGGGGAACATCTCATGGCAGGCGGGCTCTGCGAGCAGGGGACGGCTCCAGGGGGCATCGTTGGCCACACGGGGCTTCTTCGGGGAAGAGGCAGGAACACATCGGGACTCAGCTCAGAGCTGTGCTGCCTGCTGTGTGTGGGGAGCACCCAACCGAGCAGAGGCGGCTTGTCTCAAGGCGCAGGGCAGGGATGGCTGCCGGTAAGTGAGCCAGCCAGCACCCCAGCTTCCACAGCGTGGAGAGCCAGGAGCCCGAGCGGGTTGGGCGGCTCCCACCAGCTTCCAATCCGCCGGCTCCTGGCAGGAGGCAACAGTTTGAAAACCTCTGTGCTAAATGGAAGGCAGAAATCGGGGGTTGGGGGGCGCATGACCCTGTGTGCCCCTCCCCCCGCGTCCCCATTGAGACCTGTTTTGCTGTTACCTGCTTTTCTCTGGAACAGTATTTCTGGTCAGACTATTGGTATGTTATCCCAAATGGACTTTGACAGTTGTATTATGTTCCTACTTTCATCTTGACGCTCTCAGTACTTTCTGGCCTGTCCTACTAAGTCCCAACAAAGCTGTTCAAGAGAAAAGGGGAGAGCCCTGGTTTATTTTTTTCCTATGCTGAGTTTCTGCCATTGCCAAGAATCTCTCATAAATTCGGCACGTGCAGGACCAGAAACGCATCAGTATAGCAGTACAGTAAGTTTTGTGTTTAGATAGCTATTTGCACAATCTGTCTACCCAGTGTAGGCTAGTGGTATCCATGTGATAAATTGCACAACCATATGATGAACTGCATTTCTCATGCACCATTTGACCATCTCACCTGTTCTCTGCCCACTAATCCACCTTTTGCAGGACGACTCCTAACCTCCCAAAATTGTGAGCAGCTCCAAACAGCTGTTGCTTTTCTTTTTTCTTTTCTTTTTGTAAGTCAACCTGTTACTGAAATGAGTTTTCTCTGTCTCCCCACAGGTTCCCAGGCCCAACGTAGGGTTGCCAACCCTGCCAGTTTGGCTGGGAGTCTCCCAGAAATGGGCTCGATGTGCCGGAGACTACTGAAGCCAATCCTGGAGATTTTCAGCCACTAAAAGTTCGGCAGTGCAGCAGGGCTAAAGCAGGCTCCCTACTTGCTCTGGCTCCCCGCCGCTCCCGGAAGCGGACAGCATGTCCGGCAGCAGTTCCTAGGCGGAGGGACCGCCAGGGGGTTTCTGCATGCTATCCCCATCCCAGCGCCAACTCCCATTGGCCGGGAACGGGGAACTGTGGTCAATGGGAGCTGCAGGAGCAGTGCCTGCAGGCAGGGGCAGTGTGTAGAGCTGCCTGGCTGCCTCTGAGTCTAGGAGCCACTGCTGGACATGCTGCTTCTGCTTCCGGAGGTAAGTGCTGACCAGCCAGACCCTGCACCCCAAACTCCCTCCCACACCCCAACCCCTTCCCCAGCCCTGAGCCCATTCCCGCACCCAAACTCTCTCCCAGAGTGCACCCCACACACACCCCTGCACCCCAATCCCCTGCCCCAGCCCCCTCCTGCATGCAAACTTCCTCCCAGAGCCCACACCCCCGCCTGCACCCCAACCCCCTGTCCCAGTCCTGAGCCCCCTTCTGCACCTCAACCCCCTGCCCCAGCCCCCTCCTGCACACAAACTCCCTCACGAAGCCCGAATCCCACGCCCCCACCTGCACCCCAAACCCCTGCCCCAGTCCTGAGCCTGCTCCTGCACCCCAATCCCCTTCCCCAGGCTCAACCCGGAACCCTATCGCACATTGCATAGCCCTCTGTCGCAGCCCAGAGACCGCATCCCCTCCCGCATCCCAAGCCCCTGCCCAAGCCCGGTGAAAGTGAGTGAGGGTGGGGGAGAGCGAGCATCAGAGGGAGGGGGGCTGGAGTGAGCAGGGGTGGGGCCTCAGAGAAGGGGCGGGATTTTGGGGAAGGGACAGGGAAGGGTGTGGGGCAAGGGTGTTTGGGTTTGTGAGATTAGAGAGTTGGCAACCCTAGCCTAAAGCCCAGTGGAGGTAAAATTCAGTCCAGGCCAGTGACAGCTTTTCTAAACATAAAAATGTTACACATTAAATATCCAATATTGTTACCTTGCAGACCTTGGAGATTTCGCCCAGAAGAAACAAGAGCTCTCCAGTAGCATACACAGCTGCCTCTGTTCTAGTCCTGCAATGTACTGAAATAATGGACTTTAAATCTGTGACAAAAGTTTTTAGGCCAATTTTAGAGGCCTTTTTGGCTCCCTCTGAGTCCTGTATAGTTGGACTCATGTTACTTGACCTTTAGAAGTGCAGAATACCCAGTGAATTCAAAGGGAGCTGCAGGTCTCAGCATCTGTGAAAATCAGACCAGCCTTTACAGGCAGCGGGATATGGCAAATAGTCCTAAGAAACATTTTTTTAAAATCTATAAAATGTTAATAGTTGTAAGATAATGAGAGCTAACTCCCCAACGCACATTAGAGGGTCGCTAAGCATACTGAATACTCCATGGCAAAAACAAATCTTAAGTGCACACAAATGTTGGCCTCCTTATAGATAGTGGGGCCTGTTCTTGTCCCAGATGAGAGGCTCCAGTGATAGGGCCCACGAAGCAACTATAGAGCGGAGACGTCCCAGGACTCAAAGTCTCTGTGTAAAGGAGAGGTTGTGGGGCTGGTGGTTACCAGATCCACACAGGTTCTGGGAATGGGACCCAGATGCTTCTGAGGAGGGCAAGATCAGCCAGTCCTCTGTCCTGGTAAGGGTCTTTTCTTTCTTGCAGTTTACTCCTCCCTTCCTCTGCTCCTTGTGTAGTTGTTTACACCTGTGCGGTGTGAGGGTCAAATGCTACCAAATCAGAATGATGACATTTTACACCCACTTTGCCTGGATGTCTGTGAAAGGGAAAGGCAATGGAGAATCAAACTTTTGGTTTCTGTCCTGCCGTCCTCCTCCTGCACCGCCCTGTAACCTCACAGGCAGGGCCGGCTCTACAGTTTTTGCCGCCCCAAGCAGTGAAAAAAAATTGCTGCCGTGGACGGCAAAAGGAAGAAGCTGCCGCCGATTTGCTGCCGCGGCCGGAGGAACTGCCGCCCCTTTCTAACTGCCGCCCCACGCACCTGCTTGGAATGCTGGGGCCTGGAGCCGGCCCTGCTCACAGGCCATAAACTCAGAGCCTTTGGTCCCTTGTGTTAGCAGCAGGGACCAGAGCTTGCAGAAGATAAGCTGAGTGCTCTGGTCAAGCCCCTGTTCCCCTTGAAGCCCTAATATTGACAATTCCAAACTCCTTAGCTGACTCTCCTCAGCCTTGTTCTCTCCTGGGCTTTTGATTAATATTTGGTGACCTTCCCTAGTCTCCACAGGCTACTTTCTGAAGAAGATGGCTCTTTTATTGGTATGGCAAGAGGAGTCCAAACCCTGTCTCTAATCAGAAGGCCTTTGAGCAAAAGTAGAGCAGTATTTACACGTGCCCCTTGGCTCTACAGAGAAATACTGGCTTGGCTCACAAACAAACTAAAAATCCCCCGGTGGGTTACGTATTGGATAGGCCATAATTGTTTTACAGCAGGACAGAGTTAACTTCTTGCTTAGCCTCCTGGTGTCCAGGGTGAAATAAAAAGGCAAGCTGGGAACAGAAGGTCCAGTCAGGTTATCAAAGGGAATACAAAAAACTCTGCAAGAGGTTTACTCAGTGTAACAGTAGCCAATGGAGTCAGTGGACACTTACCCCTGCCATGTGTCTTTTGTGACATTGAGCCACGTCATGTGATTTGGTCCAGGAAATAAACGTCAGACTCCTACCAGCGTATCAAACCTTTACTAAGCAGTCAAATGGGTTAACAGAAAAGTCCATTTAAATAGCAAATAACTTGATGATGAAAAGCTCTGGCGTGTTGAAGGGATCCATAGTTGGATTGTTAGTGTATCGGAACATACCTCCCAAGGCTTCATTAAGCTCAGTGTTTCAGAGACTTGCAGTCAGAAGAACAAAAACCTTAGTGCCAATATCTAACAAGCTTCTTGAGCCAAAGATAATTAAACCTGAAAGAGTCACAAATGACCTAGACACCAGGAAACTAGGAAAGAAGAAAAGCTCCATCAAGAATGCCAGCCATACCAAGTAGGAGAGAATGTTAGATTTCAAACAGAAAGTGGCTGGCTTCTATACCATCTGCACCAAGGTCATGTATCATAACCAAGCACAAGGGATAGTTCTACCGACCAGAAATCGAAACCCAGGCGGTTTTCTGCTTTTTTAGAGCATCAAAAATGCTACTGACAATGCATCTGTCCTGGCAAAATCAACACAAACCCACCCAATCGCTGACAATAAAAAACATAAGGAGCAGCAAATATAGGCTACAAGTGGCACATCCACCTCAGTGGCAGAACCGGCCACTCCAGAAGACAATGTTTTGAGAACAAGCAGTGGCCATGTCATCAGAGTGCAACTGAGGTTGAGATTATTGACAGGTGTTCAATAAGAAGGTGGAATAATCTTCTCCTCTACTATAGAAGGCTTCTGGTTGTCCATCTTGACTTCCATCGTACATTGTTTACAGTATTGTCAACCTCAGTGTTCAAAAATCATGAGGCAGGCCTCCCAAAATCATGAGATTTGCTTAAAAATTAAGAGATTAAAAAATAAATGTTGAGGGGTGTCCTTTCTATTAATCTTTTGTGTACACTTGTGTACAGCTGAGATTCTTTTGCAGTCACTTGATTTCAGGGGCTGGGGCTTTAAGTAATGCATCAAATACTGTAAGACTAGTGATAAAAGCTCAGAAGCTGGCAACACTGTGTTTTGCCTCTGTTTATTAATTTTTGACCTTCTCTCATTTCCTTTTCGAAAATGTAAGAGTAGCCACTGCAATTAGTGGACATTGGCCTCTGCCATATGACTGGCATATTAACCTTTGATAACTTTGATACCTATCATGTGACTGGGGGCAGGAAATAAATATCCGCTTCTTATCAGCCCACCTGAGAAGATAGTACCCATTTTCTAGTAGTTGCACATCTTGTTTGTGACCCAGGCTGTGGTTCTTCTGTTTCCTGGTTATGTAAAACTGTTTTGTTTCTGTTTCCCTTGATGAAGAAACTTCGTGTCTGAAAAGGTGGTTGTTGGCTTTTGTTTTGTGTTGTTTGTTTGCTGATCCAGCTCCACCAGAATTGTTTCTAAATGAAATGTTTGTCAAGTTTCCCATAAGGCATCAGTGACTCAAGCCAGAATTCAATTTTGTGTGGGCAGAATTGCCACATAGCGTTCAAACTGTAGGTAACAGTGTGCTCATTTGACCATAGTGGCATAAAATGAGAAGCCATAATTGAAAATGTGGGTAATTGTTAATAGCAATATTCTTGCTAGATGAAGAATAAAAAAGAGATAGTAAAACTATACTGGCTTTGTTAGAGCTATGGGTAGAACTGGTCAAAAAGTGGAATTTTCCTCCTGATATTTTTTTTTTTAAATTGCATCCTGATTTGGGATGAAAAGTTGATATATCGATTTTTTTCACAGAACAGAAATTCCCCCCACCCCCATCCCCCAAAATCAATTTTAAAATGTTTGAAATATTTTGTTTTGACATTTTTCAATCAAAATGAAACATTCTGACATTCCTGAATCCAAATGTTTCATTTGTTTGTCGAACTGAGTCAAAACATTTAATGTTGGGTCAGTTTGACATTGTCCTCCAAGCTCCCATGGTGCCTCATGCCTCCATTGTCTTCTATGGACCAGGCTCCCTGGCTGAACTACGTCTCCTATAATGCACCATGATCATGGAATTCCCATGATGCACTTTGGTGTTTCACCCAGAGGGGACACCACAATGGATCATGAGAGGTGTAGTTCAAACAGGGATCTAAGCCCATAGTGGAGAACTGGAACATGAGGTACCTGAACTTCAACTCCCAGGAGGCACCATGGGAGCTCTGGGGAACATAGATTAATGTTGAACTGACCTGAAATTTAGTGTTTCAATTGGTTCAGTAAACCAAAATACTTTGATTCAGGCCAGCCTAAGCTGAAATGAAATATTTTGCTTAGATTTCAATGGAAAATTTCTGAGCAGCTCTAGCTATGGATATAGGCTTTTCAACTACCCTATGCATCAGTATGATGTGGCACAGCTGTACTAGTTATAATCCATTACCTGCTCAGCCAGCCAGTTAGTTACCCAGAGTTTCCCCAGTGTTCTGAAGCACTCTTATTGTAATGAATGAAATCATTTTGCAGCTAACAGAATCCTGATTACCATTGAGGCTGGAAGTTGGTTTTCCTGCTTAAAGAGGGAAAGTAATTTATCATCTGTTAGTCACAATAACATAATCTATTGGCCTAATCTACCATTCCAGTTAGATACTGGTCTAACTCCACTGATTGCAATGGAGTTATGTTGCAACTGGAGTAATGGAGTGATGAATCATTCCCTATATTTTTAATGCAGAAAACAATTATATACAAATTAAATTGGAATGAGTTACAAAATGAACCTATTCCATTTGGGGCACATCTAAAGGATGCCCTCTTGTTTACAGTACAAATGCCAAAACCACAGTACTTGGCCTCCAAAGTCATTTTCCCAGGCAAAGCGTGAGATATCATTTATATACTCACAAAACAGCCCAAAACAGCCCAAAGATAGTGAAGTCTGTGAAACCTTTACAATGCCGTTTATAATAGTTGTTTCAATGCAAATGGTATGACAGAGGGTGAGGAAGGATGTTAGCCTGAAACTTTGGAAGATCGCAAATATCTTTCTTGAAAATATATATATTGATGTGGCTTCCATGGGCTTGGGAAAGTGAAGGAAAAGCACCAGACTTGGCAAAGCCCAGCATACAGGTTTGATTCCCAGTACACACAAACTGGCTTCAAATAGTGCCCGATTTTCAGGCCAGGTTGTTTGTCTGGGCCTCTCTGTTTTGTTCTGCCCACACTCTGGAAGCATCATGAGTCTGAGAAGCCAAGGCAAACATAAAATGTTCGTTTTTCACTGGGTTATGCTTGGCTGACATTTCCTGAAGGGAAGAGCTTGGGAGTAAAAAAAATAAAAAAACCTTGATATTTATGGGGCATAATAATAATAATAATAAAAATAAAATTTCATAAAGAGGGTAATTCAAATTTCCCTCTTGGTTCTGAGTAGCTATTGGGAGAAGTCGGCATTTTGTACTGAAGGAAGGGATTAGTTTTCTAAATGTCAGGCAGAGCATAGGTTTTTCCACAATATTATTTTGGGAACAATTTTAATATTTACTTCCATATCTCAAAGCCTCACTATGGAGCACAGAACTTCCCCTTGCATGGTTCCTACAGGGCATAAACAATCTACTGTTGCTTAGCTCTGCCCTTCAGGGAAACCCATTTTAAATGGCTACTTCAAAACATTTAGCATTCTGACTTCCATATCAAGAAACGTGCAGTTGGGCCCTGTTCCAGCACCCACTGAAGTCAACAGACAGATTCCCACTGACTTCAATGGGCATTGGATCTGGGCCTTGGAGAAAATGACTCAGTTGGTGTGTGATTCATTCAAATACACTTTAATACAGACAATATGGCATCAAGAGTCCATGGTGATCCAGTCATTAAAATTACTTTAGACTAAAAAGAATGTAACTTTAAGCAAGCTTCATGAGTACCTGTACATTCGTATTTTTCAACACAGTAGATGCAGAGGCATATCTGGAAAAATGTATATGGTCTGTCATCAAGACCTACCTAGATCAAACCAGGGGTACTGTATACCCATCAACTTACATCTCTTCAGTTGTTGTTCCTCTGTGAGGGAGAGGAGCCCTCGATGCAGCCAGATGATATATCCATGGATATTTCCAGCTATGGGGTCTCTCTGAGAGTCTCGCACAGAAAAGTGACCTAGACAGTACAATAGGAGATTTAAGCCTACCTAAAATGGCCTGCCTAGATCACCCTGAGACTTAATTGATTTGATAAATCCAGAAAGGCCGGAGGAGTGAGGGATGCACAGAGGAGGCAACCAAACAAACATAGTCTAAAAACCCAACAGCACCATCTTAAAGTCCATATGCCTCTTTATAGGCTGCTGATGTAAAGGTGGGTGTGATCTGGTGTTAAAATAGACTGAAACAGGAGGCGGAGTTCTCATTGCATCTGCCAAGGAAGAGGAAGTGCTGTAGGGATGCGCTCCATCCCTAAGCTAGGGAAAGGAGGGGGAATTGCACTCCTTCCTCTCGAACCTTCCTCTGACCCCAGAGTGCCATATAAACGTATTGATGCTCAAGCCAGTGAGTAAATGTGCTGCTTCCTTGTGAACAAGTTGTGAGCATTGGGAGGATCTCAACTTACAGCTCCACTCAGAGGGGATCCTGTAACCAAGCCTTGTGGTCATGAGGGCATGTATTTCAAGAGAGCTGTGGAATAGATAAGCAGATGGCCTGCACCAACTGTGACTGGAAAAGCCTTTGGACTACATCCAACATGTGATTCTTTATGGAAAGAGCGTGTCAACAGTGTGTCTCAGATTCTTATTTTATGAGTCTCTTCTATAAGCAGAGACATGAAGGGGGAGAGAGCTTCTTTCTAAGGATGACTTTTACCCGACACCAATACTCCTGTTTTGCCTGAGGATCCATTTAGTGATCAACATCAATCAGGCAAGGCCTCCACAACACGGATGTAAGATACAGAGTTCTGTATCACCAACATCCTGGTGATGCTCTAGGCCATAATTAGCAATGGTCCTACTTCACATGGATATTGAACAACACTTGACAGAACTCTGCATGGTAATTCTTAAGTACACTGTATGGAGGAGCAGGAAGTATGTAGTTCCATGGTATTAACCCAATAAGTCCTTTGCTGCTATCAGGTAGGTTACGAGTTCTAGGCTTAGTTGATATTTGTTCCCTACCTTACACAAAAGCATTTGAACAGCATGAGGTTTAGAAACAGGGTAGACATTGGATATGTCTACACCGCGAATGGCAGCCTCAAGCAGCGTATCTCAGAGCCCAGGTCAACAGACCTGGGCTTGCAGGGCTCATGCTATGGCACTAAAAATAGCTCTGTAGACATTGGGGTTTGGGCTCTGAAGCCCACCTCCTTCCCTAGGCTTCGGAGCCTGAGCTCCGGCCCAAGCCACAACATCTATACTGCTGTTTTTAGCACCATAGCGTGAGTCTGAGTCTGTTGACCCGGGCTCTGAGACTCACTGCCGTGGGCTGGGTAGACATACACCCAGAAGAAGAATTATATTCTGTGACCACTGTATCCCAATGGAAACCATGACCATGATTTTCAGAAGCAATTTCTGATTCTGGAAGCCTTTTTTCTTTTTGGTGCCCACCATAGGGAAACCTGTTTTTTGAGAAAGTACTGAGCACCCACACTTGGAAGATCAAGCCCCTTTGAGGTGTCCCAAGCTGGGCACCCAAAAATTGTGAGATCCAATGTCACTAGCCACCTGAGCCATATCTCTGACATTTCAAATGAAAAATCCAGTTATTAACATTTAAACAAATTCTGTTCCTCTCATAGTATAAGGGGGATATGTTTTTAATGATAGGTGGGATTGCCTTCCCTATGTCAGTTGGCTGAATTGCAGACTTGTCATCAATACTCTTTTAGCACAAGAATGAAACAGATTTGCTCCATATGTCTCATCCCATACATTGCCACAATATCTGATTTAGCTATGCCCATGGTCCTGTGATTCCTGTGTCAGTGCAATGAGAGCCAGTAAATTGCAAGCACTTGGCAATAGCAGGAATTATTCCCCCCTGAAGATATTGCATTATATTCCCTGGCAAAAGAGAACATCTAATGGAGTACAGATGATGTGAATTAATCTTTGAATAAGCACTTAATTTGCTGGCCAAGTTCTGATTGCCTTTTTTGGAGTATTCTCAGAATGAACATAAAAAGATTACAAGATTTGTGAATGCAATCAGTCCCCTGGAAACACTGGCGGTTGGCTCAGTTTTGGCATTATTTTTTCTGAGCAATTAAAAACACTTACAGTGACTCAGAACACTAGCATCAATTAGTGGGGTTCTACCAGAGTAAGGTTTAGAATTGTTTCAACTCACAGCAGCCACTAGCCGTAGATGCGGAGGGAAATGATCCCATGGAGATATTTCCTATGAGAAAGTCCTTTTATTTTTGCACAGGATGCTAGAATTGAGCAGTTTGGCCCATCTACAAATAAATGGATTAAAGTAACTGAGATAAGAGCATTTAAATTGATCCCTCCTGATGGGAATACCAGCTTTCATTAGACTAAACAAGAGAGCACAGTACAACTGTATATAATGATTTCCATACAAACCTCTTTCCAGAATCAGTTAGAGGGCAGCAGAGAGTATATGATGGTAATTACAGAAAACTATGGTTAAAAGAACATTGAATATATTTGACTATTCACAAACCAATTAATGAAACGAAAGGGAAATTAAGACGCACAGGCTAAGGAGAATTTTTTTTCCTTGCAAGGCAGGGTCGCCTTGCAGTCAAGACGCTGGCCTGGGACTCAGGAAATATAGGTTCAATTCCGGTATCTGCCACAGACTTCCCTGTGCGCTCTTAAGAAAATCATAAGAATAATAATGCTTCCATCTGCCACCATGTATATTTAGACAAAACTCTTTGTGGATGGGGCCATCTCTTACTATGGATACCTCTGTACTGCAGCTGGAGATGTAACGTACAGCTTGAATATATGTGTACACGTTAACTTTGACCAAGCTAACATGAGAAAAATAGTCGTGTAGCAGCAGCAGCAACATGAGTGGTGATGAAGGCCAACTGCCCAAACACATGCCTAGGCACTCAGTTGGGATTGTAGTCAGGTGGCTAGCCTGAGCCACTGCCCATGTTGCTGTGGCTATGTTGCCTTTTTTAAGCCTGCTAGCTTAATCAAAGCGAGTGCATGTGCATCTACCTGACTAGAAATTACATTTCTAGTTGCGGTGTAGACTCTCTGCATGGTGCTTAGCCCATTGGGGCACCAATCTTGGTTGGGGCCTCTAAGTGTTACCCTAATATAAATAATAAAGTCAAGATGATTTTTGAAAGAACAGCCAATAACGTGGAAAGGTGCCATATATAGAACTGCTGTTCCAAACAATGGAAACTGCACCAAGGAGATTCTTCTACCAGCAGCGTGGAGATTTTGTGTAGTGAGAGCGAGAAGGTGGGTGCTGGATGGCCACAGAGAATGGGAAGAGTAGCGAGAGATGAGGCCTAAGAGCTAAGGCTAATCAAAAATGTAAAGGCCCAGGTGACAGTTTGGAACTGGTTCCCGAAATGAACAGGGAGCCGGCTGAGATGGTTAAGGATGGGCTTGAAGCAGTCAGACCCCTTTGTATGGGTGAGAATGCGAAGAACAGCGTTCTGCACCTGCTGGAGTCCAGAGAGTGAAGAGCCTTAGAGAGAGGAGACTGCCACACTCCAAGGAAAGAGGAGATTGAGGTCTAGATGAACGGAGGGAGAGTCAAAGCATCGGCATTCACAGCAGAGGTGGTGACAGGAAGATTTACAGACTGAGCAGTTGTGGGAGGAGAAGGAGAGTACAAGGTGAAAGATGATGCTGGAGTTGAGAACAATTGGGGCAAAGGGAAGATTTGGATGGAGGATGTGGAGGAGTGGAGCTATGTTTGGGGATGATCCTTTCACCCCTCTGGTCTTTTTTGGGCACCATTATAAGATATGCTACATTGATTTCTTCAAAGCTCTGCTTGCCAGGCTTTCAGCCACATGTGTACGTGATTATGGGAGGAGGAATTTTTTCTCCCCATCACCTCTGCTATGATTGTCCCTTTAAATCTCCCTGTGCGATTAGTCCTTGCGACAGAACAATGCTTTAGTAGCTTGCTCATATTGTTAGCCACCAAAATTGAGCCTCTGATGGAGGAGGTTGCTGGGTCTGGCTTTGAATATCCTCATACCTGATCTTGTCCTGACACTTTATATGGAGTAGCTGATTGAAAGGACAGGAATCAAAAATGTCAATTGTATTCTTCAGCCTTCTTCAGCACAGATATTTCACTTACATACAACAAAGTTGGTAAAACCGTGATTCTGTAGATCTGTGGCTTCGTAGCAAGGTGTATGTCACAATGTCCCCAGAGAGCGTCCCTGAAGGGTCCAAATCATGGCAGCAGTGGCTGCTATACAAGCAACCACATCTTTCAAGCATCCTTCAGCATTGTCTATGACACTGCCCAAATATTTGACAGCTGCCACCTGTCTGGATAGAATAAAATTGAGCTGGTTGTAATCTGGAGCTGGAGGTTGTTCGGTGGTAATGGCTAGAGACTTAGTTTTGTCTGGATTAATAATCAGACCAATGCATGCTGCTTCTTGCCTGAACAGATCTGCCATCAGCTACAGCGATTCACCAAACTGAGCCAACAAGACAACGGGATTAGCATATTCAAGATCTCAAAGCAGAATGGTTTTCAGCTAAGTGCCACCAACAGCTGCCTCCTCAAACTTACCCATCAATCAGTCAATACCGATAATGAACAAAGATGGTGCCAGAACACAGCCTTACTGACCTCACATGGAGATAGGAAACTGGCTTTCTTGGTACAGACATATTAGATTCAGTAGCTTTCTTGATATGGACATATTATAAGAATGGAAGACCTAGGAATTCTGAAGCACGTGTACCAAGGAATGCCACAACACAGCCAGCAATCACCTGGGCACCAATAGCTTCAGCGGCGTGACAAGATTGCCAGGGATTGACATAAACTGAATATCCAATCAGACCACCTTAAGTACCTTGCCAGAATCGATCTGGGTGTGATTCAATTTGCAAGGAGGCCACATCCCTTTGGGAATTTGCCATGGTGGTGGAGATCAATATTGCTAGAAAATCTGCCCATTGACCACACCCACACCACTGGTTTAGTCCCCTTCATCTTTTCCTAGTGTTTTCCTACTCACCTTGGCTCTGTAACTCTCACGTATTTCCATCACTAGGAGGTGAAGGACATGCTTGCTAAAGCATGGGATAGGGAGTCAGGAGATCTGGATCTTATTTCTGGCTCTGCCAATGAGTCTCTGAGATTGGGGGGGAAGTTACTTAATTTCCCTGAGCCTCAGTTTCCCCATGTGTAAAATAGGATAACAACGTTTACCTATGTCATAAGGATGGTGTAAGGCTTAATTCCTTAATGGTTGTAATGCATTCTGAGATCCCTCAGCGGAAGATGTTGGAGAGAGGAAATGTATTACCTATTTAATATCAGTGTTCAAACACTCATTAGTTTCTCAGAGGGTCTTCAAAATATAATATTGATCTCCATGTGATATGGGGGCGGGGTGTGTGTGCTATGCATGGGCCTATGCATCCTCTTTTACAATAAGCTTTTTTCCCCCCAGTTAAACCCCCTGTGACAGAATCAGAGGGCTTCTTGTCTGCTTCAAAGCTGTCACTATGACTCAGAACAAACTGAAACAAGCTCTCCCGACTGAAGTTAGGTGTCCGGTTACAGATTTCCTCCTTTCATAGGTTGCCACTCCAGTGGAATAACAGGTAGGTCTAGACACAGGGCAATTCAATTTGTAGCAGAATAAAAAGAATAGAGAAAAGAGCAATGGCCCTCCAACTAGGGCCGATAAAAGGTAATACATTTATGCTGGCATAAAACCCAGAGTATGAATGGCCTGATTTTCAGGGATGCTGTAGGGTGACCAGATGTCCGGATTTTACAGGGACAGTCCTGATTTTTGGGTCTTTTTCTTATATAGGCTCCTGTTACCCTCCACCGCCTGTCCCGATTTTTCACATTTGCTGTCTGGTCACCCTAGGCTGAGTGTCTCAGTTTCAGGGTTAACTGCGGCTTTGAGCCCCCTCCTGGTCTACCTGGAGAGGGCACCCACTTATGGTTTCAGGCTCCCAGCCTTTACCTCTCTTGGGCAGAGTCCTGCGTCTTTCTGCCTTCAGACTGGGGGAATTAGGCTTGCAGTCCCTCTGCACCTACTGTGATTTCCCCAACAGGTCTGACCGGGGCCCAGCACCTGGGGTATGACTGTGCGTACCAGTTACCAACCAGTCTTCACAAAGCATTTATTTTCATTCTTAGGACAAAAGCATTACAGAGAAAACATACAAAACACAATAAAAATCCCTATTATTAAAACCTTGCCGGTGGTCACCCCCACCTCCAGCATAAGGCTCTCGTAGGTGTCAGTCTTTCAAACCCATCAGCTGGGCTTGCTCTCCTGGTTATCAATTTATCAGGTTTCTTATCAAGAACCAGAAGCCCCTTGGGGAAGTTCAGCCATTAATACAGTTTGGGCCTTTGATCTCTGACCTCCTGTAACAGGTAATCACTATTCAATGATTCAATTTCCTCCTCAGGGGTGAACTTTGAAAGGCTGATTTTTTCCATAAAGGCACTGGGTAATTTTCATGAATCACCCCCTAGTGGTTCCAGATTCTGCAGGAAACCCATCCTGGGTGAACCAAGATCACACAAATGGCTGTATGTATTTTACAGCTCACACTGTCTGGCCCATCTCATTATAATGGCTTTTGGGGGTTTCCTCTTTTAAACACAAAACATAATATAGTCCCCAAAGATGTGCAAGTGGTTACCATATCTGTCACATCTCCTTAAAGAAGCTGTTACTAGCAAGGATGGCTTTCCAGCATCCAAGGGGGGCCCACTGACTTATTTCCTGGACAGACCATCAGTGACCAAATTTATATTCCTTTGACATAAACCATTTCAATATCATAAGCCTGGGGCACAAGGCACCATTTTAGCAATGTGGTATTTGTCTCTTTCCTTTGATGCAACCAGGTGAGTGTGACTATATACAGTGAAATGACACCCAAAAAGGTAGGGCTGTAATTTCCTAGGGCCAACACCATTGCCAAATATTCATTTGCAATTGTTGCATAATTTGCCTCTGTGGGAAGCATTTTCTTGCTCAGATACACTCCGAGATGTGTCTCCCCCTTTTCATCGCTTTGCATCAGCACAGCCCAAGCCCCTTATCAGAGGCACGGGTGAAAACCATAAAAAGTTTGTGGCAGGCCATGCTTACTAGAACTGGGTCTGTACTCAGGGCTTCCTTCAGTTCACCGATTGCTCATTGACACTGTTGGGACCCAATGACCATGGCTGGCTTACCCTTTTTACATAGATCAGTGATGAGAGCAGTCAGAGTACTAAAGTGAGGGACGAATCTCCAATAATACCGTGTCATCCCAATAAAGCATTGTACCTGTTTTCTTGTCTGGGGATGGGGCCAGTTCTTAATCACCTCCACTTCTGCAGGCTCTGTTTTTATGCAGCCCTTCCCCACTCTACGGCCAAGATAGCCCACTTCTGCCACCCCCTACACACACACACACACGTTGCATTTCTCCACCTGTACAGTTAGGCCAGCTGTCTGAATGCTGTGAAGCACTCTCCTAATGTGGGTCACATTCTCTTCTATACTTAAACATGTAAAGCACAGGAGAGTACTGATCATACAAAACAATAAACATTACATTCATGTCCCTCTCTATCTCACCCTTCCTTTGATAGTCGTCAGGGGTCATCGGTGTCCATGCAGGCAGAGGTGTCCCCTGCCTCATGCAGGCTATCACATGGCAAGTGGAGAAAATGGACTGGAGAAAATGGCCCCAATTCATCACACTGAGCTCTCACATTTCATTTTGGCTTCAATGAGAACAGGAGCACTCAGCATTTCCAAGAATCTGCCCATTAGCTTATTCACCCAATAGTCTTCTTTAGCAATGAGCTGGGGGAAGAGGGCTGGAATACAGTTCATCTTTTTTGCTGGGCAGCAGGGACTTTCACAGCTTGGCAACAGGCTGCGGAAAGATCTTCCTTTTTTGCAGGCTTATTTTTCTGTTAAATATAGTGCCTTTCATTTTCATCAAGGGTCTCTTTGTTTTTATATTGTGGGGCAGAGTGAAAAGAAAGGTCTGATCAATTTACATTAGACACTTCAGTGGTTTGTTATACCCCAGTCAAATCCTTTCTTACTGTGCTCTTTTCTATTGTGTACAATAAACATTTAGATAATTATTTGTATTGCACCAGAGCTTAGAGGCACCAATTGTGTTGGAGACCTCTTGGCTGGGAACTGTACAGACACTTTTTATCTCCATTATACAGATGGAGAACTGAGGCACACAGATAAGTGACTTGTTCAAAATCATACAGGAAGTCTGTAGCAAGGCTGGGAATAGAATTCAGGTCTTCTGATTCCCAGTCCTTTGCCTTAACCAGTAAACTATACTTCCTTTCCTATAGCCAGCCCTAGATGTGGAACATATTTTAAATTATTACTCAAGCTAGTCTATTCAGTTCCAGATATACTGATATGTTTTGCTGTAACTAGACTTGGTGAATGTTTTGCAAGGACTTTTTCCCTGTGTAACGATTTACATGGTTATACAACCCTTGAGTTTCACTTGCAGATTCAGGTTCATCCAGTAGGATGAATGCACAATTCAAAGTGAAACTGACACGTTTCATTAAGCTCCCCGTGTATTGTGCATAGGTTTGGCAAAGGGTCACCTGCTTTATTCAACCCAGACATACCATATGATCAGCTGTCACAGATTTTGCAGTAAAACGGGAAGGAAACCATAAAACATGGTTGAATAATAATTGCCGCTCTCCAGGGACAGCAAGAATTTTCACTTTGAGCTTTGACAAAAGATTCACAGGACCCAAAACCACAGTTTTGTGCAAAACTCAGCTGTTTTCATTTTCCACATTTGAACAGTATACATGGTTTGGCGTTTCTCTGTAAAGGATTCACCTTGCATTAGCTACAATCTGAGGTTCTGCTTTAAATATTGCCAGCTGTAATGCACACACATTTTTGTGGAAGAGTGTATCCTTTTAGTTAGGATATCATGAAAAACATGTGAAAACACCACATCCTGCTGTATAATTGCTACTTTACATGACACATTATATCACTTTGTTGTAAGGCTGTGCATTTCTATACCCCCTTGCAACAGAAGATCTGAAATCTCATTATAGACGTTTATCAGGCCAGCCAGCTTCTCCATGAAGTAGAAATGTATTTTTAGTATCCCCATTTTACATGTGGGGAATCAGTATGCAGAGATAAATGCCAAAATATTCAAGGGTCCTCAAATTTGAGTGCCCAGTTTGAGACATCGAGGAAGTGATTTTTCAGAGATGCTGAATACCCACAGTTCCTAGAGAGAACTGCAGCTGCTTAGCACCTCAGAAAATCAGATTTTAGTTGTTCCTGAGGGCCAAAATTAGCAGATACTTGGAAATTCAGGCTTTAGCAAATTGCCCAAAGTCAGACAGCAAATCTGTGGCAGAACTGGAAGTGGAACCCAGATCTCCTGGTTCCCAATCCCATGCGTTAGCCACTAGAGATGCTGTTTCTGATATCACTGTGAGCTAACTGCATATTGTATAAATAGGCCACGGCTTCTGTAGAGAAATAATCAGAATCCTCTTAAGTGCTGATATACGGCTCCTATAGATGCTAACAGAATTGCCAGTGAAGAAATCATTGTATTGTCAATTTGCAAATAAGTGAAGCATGCAAACACGCTGCTGGAATTCGTTCAGCGCCTGCTGTTTATTTTGACTGATGCCAGTTTGTAAAATGGTGTAAGCTATTTCCATTCTAGAGTCATATTCTCCACATGGGAGAAAGACTGGATAAGGAACTGTTTCCAAGTGAAACATTCTATTCTGAGGCTTGTTAATCCCATTTTCTTCACAATAACTGGAGGCTTGCCCAATTAAAATCCATACCTGACTCTGAAACAAGAAGAGGGAGTAGCAAAAACGTACAATTTATAAACCAGGCAGATCTTAAATTCCTATTTGCACATGTGTAGAGGAATAGCTACTACTGTAATGACCCACATGTAACCTGGCCGGTATGGATGGCGTTTTCTTGAAAGAGTCAATGTGCATCTCAAACTAGTGTTCCATTAACTTCTACAGTTTAACAGCCGCACGTCCAATCAAGTCAATATGTTGGTGTAACTAAGCTTCCTGAGAGCCAGATTAACTCCTGGTGTAACTCCATTGACTTCAGGGTAATTTCACTAGGGATGAATTTGGCCCTTTGATTTCTACAGTCAGCGGGGGAATGATTGACCCTGGGTGTGAATGACAGAATGTAGATGTCTGACTCCTTGGTTGTGCCTGTAAATCAGGTACATTTCTTACTATCAACTGTACTTGCAGGTATTTGCAGGTGCAAAATTCTGGGTGCTACACTGAAAGCCAGGTTATGGTGCCAAATCTTCTGATTTGTCTGAGTCTTGCTTTGTGCACGATTGGATGACAGCGAAAGGAGGCAAATGATGCCTCTCAACCACCTCTGAATTCCCCTGCTTCTGTGGCTGATCTAGTCCACCTGGGCTCCCAACACAAATTAGAGAGCCTTCAGAGCTGCTGTGAATTATTCCCGGCTGCCCTTGTCCTCCGTAAACTGTTCTAGGGATTACTGGATTGTAAGTATGTCCTGGCTCTATTTCCTTTCCCCCCACCAAATGTATCCCCACTATGCCAGGAACAGGTATGGGAGTGCAATGGCAGCCATTACAATGGTTCTTTGCCTTTGGGGAATTCCTTCAACACAGGAAAAATCCCCAGAGAGCCAGGTAAGATGACGCTGGGGCCGAGGACCTGGCCTGTGACCTTTACATTTCCACATTGTTTAGAGTTGGTAAAATGGAAAACGGACCTTTTTTCATCAGCAAAATATCAGTCTCCAGTGGGAGATACGTGAGCTATTTGCACTGAACAACGCAGCTGGTCAGAACGTGGAATTCCATTTCCACGAGAAATTCTGATTTTTTTTCAGCACTAAATCTTGACATTTCCAGTGGAAGGGGAATTCCAGAATTTCATTTTAAAAAAATCAAATTGACATTTCATTTTAGCTTTTTGAAACAAAATTGACAGGGCTCCTCGATCTGCACAGAGACCTGGCAGCCCTGCTTCCAGGCTCTCTGCTGTGCAAGCTGGGACTTGCGCTGGGGCGCTCAGGGTTTCCAAGGCTGCCAGGCAGGGAACCCAGCAGCCTTGGTAGCTCTCAGCTTGGTGGCAGCCCACCAGGCATGTTGCCAGGGAGGTGGCTGAGCTAGTGGGGAACCAGAATATTCAATGAAATGTACATGTTCCCATAGAACAATTTGATTTAATCAAATCTGCATTTTCCAATGGAATAATATTCGGTCAGAAAATTTCTGACCAGCTCTACTAAGCAACTTATTTCATCTTTAGCCCTTTGTCTTTTTCCAAATTTTCTGCAAACTTATTTCACAAATATTCATTATTATTTTATTACAATAATTGTGATAAAGCCCAGGAGCCCCAGTCGCGGAGCAGGATCCCATTGTGTTAGGTTCTGTACAAACACAAAACAGAAATACAGTCCCTGACCCGAAGAGTTTAGACAATCTAGGTGTATGATGAGAGGTGGAGACAGACAGACAGGAGAGCACAAGGAAACAATGAGACAATATTGGTCAGCATGATCAAAATGGTCTCAGCTGCCTAATCACTGTCAGGTTTTTCAAAGTTCTCTGAACCAAGCTCTTAGCATCGGAATTTGTCATTGCAATACCAGCTATCTTTGAGTGAATGCACATGTCATATGGTATGTATCTGTTCCCTAGGTGGAGGCACTAAGCTCATAGAGCCAGGTTTTAGGTGCAAATACTGGCATTTACAGTACAGCCAAGGATTTAGCCTATTGAGCCAAGACTTGCTCAGTGCAGAAAGCCTAGTAATAGGACCCATATTGGTTACAGGGAGCCCCCTTCCCTGTTTTCGATACCTAACAGACGACCTCTTTCCTAGCATTCAAATCTGGCAGCTTGGATCTAATGGGTCGTTTGAGCTGTCATTCCTTAGATGTGTTAGTCTAGGGCCTTGTAACAGACCATTCTTACTGGAGGACCTTCCACTTTGGAATTCGCTGATCCATCAGCGCATCTGTCCACGCCAGTCCATTTGGCCATTCTGCAAGAGATGGCTTGTGGGGAGGGGCCTGAGTTTGGGTATAAGGAGTCATTTTGCTTTCATTACCTGAGATTGGCTCAGCTGATGGAGTGTGTGTGCAGATATAAGAGAGACAATGTAGGGAAGGTAGTACCTTTTGTTGGGCTGTGTCATTCAAACGCGTCTTCCTCCCACCAAGAGAAGTTGGTCCATAAATGATATTGCCCTACCTACCTTGTCTCTCCTTCATCCTGGGATCAACACAGCTACACCACCACCATAAACAACTATGCAGACATTGTTATTTACTGCACATGTAGATAAGAGGTCACGATAGGAGCAATTTTTTTTTATAAATGGTAAAAATAAGTAATGAGCTGCCCCTATAGTTGTCATAGCTAGATAGACAGACAGACAGGGCTATGGCCCACCCTGGAACCAAACCAACTGGATTGCATGGCTGATGAAGGAGCAAACCACATGGGGTCATTCTCAGTAGCTCTGTAGCCTCTTCTGCTGCTCTGGGAGCATCAAAGGTGGGAATTCTCCCTGTATAAGGAGGCTCCAGAAGAGATGCCAAAATGGCCCTACACAGGCCCCACTCATAGCCCCCAGCATTTCAGGAGTGGGGAGGGCATTAGACCAGACAGAACTATAGCTATTCTCTGCTTTCCAGAGCCCCTAGGGAGCCATGAGAAACCAAGTGGAATTTAGAGTAACCCTTAAGCTGCTCTAACTGCTGGCAAGAACTAAATGGCACCAAAGGGCTCCAAAATGGAAGAGGAAAAGAGGTGGCTTTCCTTTCCCCCTCTCACCTATTCCTGAGCTAAATTCAGGAGTGAAGGATCTCAAAATCAGAGCCTTGTTCTTCATTTGCTGCTCTTCTTGTATTATTGATTCAGAAATAACCAGGTGGTAGTTGGTATTATCATCAGTGCTACCATTAGCCTGCACTGGGTGTGTGGGTGTGGAAACAAGCTTCCTCATGGACTGAGGGAATGTGACAAATGTAGGCTCATACTCTGTTTGATGCTCCTAAAGTGCTTTCCCCAAATAGAATCACTTTCCTCTTTTAGACAATTATGCTATTTTCCCCCCTTGTGAAGAAGCTCTGCTGTTTCCCCAGGTTTTCATGTCCTTGTGGGCACACCGCCATGTAAACTGTTCCTCTACAAGGTAGGAGGGTTTGATATTCAAGAATGCAGCAAGTTAGTCCTGTTTAATGTGAATTCATATTTTTACAAGTTAATTTTTCAGGGAAACCCTCTGCAAATGGAGTATCTTTAACTGAATACATTTGTTAAAAGCTTTTGATCATTAAAGGGCAGTTTTGTTTTGACAAGTGACTCAAAATGACATAGTATATTTCCTGTCTCAAATAAATGTCTATCATATTTTCTGAGATTACGAATAAAAGTAGCTACCAGAGCTGCAAACTCACCCTGGGATCTGAGAGTCATGCTGGATCCTTTCTGGCAAGTACATTATCAGCCTGAATAATGATGCTGCAGGTCCAAATTCTGCCCTTAGTAGCTAAAGACAGACTTTAGGGTTTGCCCATAAGTAACCAGGGACAGAATTTGACCTTGAAAGTGCAGTTTAGCTAGTAATCCTGTTGGACAATTCACACAGTCACAAATGTTCAAATAGTGAACACAAACTTTTACAGGAGCTTGCCTTCAGCACAGAACCCCTTGGGCCACTCCTCCAATGTGTGTGCAAGTCACGACTTATGAACACACATATTGGAAGGAGAGAGCTTGAATATATAATTTGGGTAGGCACATGTTTAACGTTTCTGTGTCTCAATTCTCCTGTCCATAAAATGTGAATAATAATGCCTTACCCATCTCTCAGGCGTGTTGTGGAGCTTAATGGATTAATAGTTGTAGAGTGTTTTGAGATCCTTAGATGAAAGTGCAGAATATTAGTACTGAAGAGTTAAAACTGGGGCAGGTATTGAGTTCATGAAAAATCCTTTGGGACAATGGTTTGACAAACACAGTGCAGACAAATCTAAATATACCCCATAGCCTGTGAGCCTGAAGAGGATGGCTGATCTTCTCTTCATTTGCTGTTCTTCAGCATCTGTTGTTCTGTGTCTTTGTGGAACAGATTTTCCCATTCAAAAGTGGCCGTATTTTATTTTTGTTTTAACTTTGCTTGGGAATGCAGAGCAACTCAATCAAGAGGAAAATACACCATGAAAAGCACTGAAAGCCTTGAGGTCAAGGATCTGAAGTTACCCACAATATTAATGACAAACCAGCGGCTGCACCATGGCAACGGACAGAAGAATACGTGGCATGGAAGCCATAAGCAATGTGGGGCTGTGAGAGAACACAACCGCGAGAAGAATGGAAATAACATGATGTTCTCTCTGTTCTGTGCTGGGACAGTTGTGTATGGGCTAATCCCTAAAGGTGGTGAATCCAGGATTTTCAAAAGGGTCCTGCAACAGAAGGAAATAGAGGTAGGAGCTGGAGTTGCACTGCCAAGAAGCTTAATTTCAAGAGGGATAATTGGAAAGGGGAGGGAGGAAGGATGCAGGGGCTTATGGCTGAATTGCTGTGGATTCTCCTCTGGGATCATTACAGGGAAAGAATGAATCACTCTGAAAAATCACAACCTGCCTGACTTGATTAGAAATATGAGCCTCTAGTCGCATCCCTTGCTAAAGCTGGGAATTAACACCAGTAAGTTTTCTAGTCTTTGGAGGGTGTCAAATTTCCTATGGAGACGAAGAGAAGGAATCACTTCCAAAACAGCCTCCAGATCATAGTCTATTATTTACTTTTCTTTTTCTTTTCTTTCTTTCTTTTTTTTTTTTGGTTACTGGGACATCTCTGTTGCTTTGCAGTATAAGCAATAAACAATTGCTGACAGTGCAAGCCAGATTGTCTGGCTCCTATATGGCCTACAGGGAGCAAGAGAGACAGCCTCCTCCTCCCCACCCACCCATGCGCAGGGCTCTGGTACAACTGCAGTGTTTGACGACATGGGACTAATGCCCTCTAGCCTTCTTAAAGGAGGCCGTACCTTAGCCATAGCCCAGCTATCACCTCCATGCCAGCCAGCAGATCTGGTGTTGGATGGAGATGGGGAGTGCATTGTATATGCTCTCAAAGGGTGATGCAGAATCCACTCCGACCCATGCTAGACTGGAGCTCTCAGAGGCACTTTGGATTCCAGAAGTAAAATACCCTCTGCTGCGATGTGGCTCTGTACTTCCCTCTAACTGGGGCTAAGCTTTGCAGGGACAATTGAATCCTGATGGAGCTGAGGCATTGACCCAGTGCCCTGACAGAATTTCAATGTGGGTAATTACCATTAGCCTTCCATGGAGGCTCCTGGACCAAGTCCTGCCCTGCTATACATTGTGTTCATCTCCACTGATGTCAGCACCGCTGCAAGTCGTACAAGTCTGGGCCAGGGCAGTGAGAGTCACGGAGTGATGTGGCTTCCTCTCAGGCCATCGCAAGTCAGCCAATAGTTTTCTGGTGCAAGGACCATTGATCTGCTAGGAAGTCAATGGCCCCCTAAATATTTTAGCTCACAACTGGCACGTTTCTGGCCACCAAAGGGTCTGAACTATCACCTGCCAAGTTATTTCTTAGTTTATTTATTCTAAATATATTTAGGACCTAATTTTCCAATGCAGGCAGAATTTTGGGCGAGATCCTGAGCGGGAGAAAATTGGCATAGCTCCACTGCAGTCCATGCCAAGAGTCCACGGGCATGATGCCTGTCCACAGTGGCTGGAGCTCCAGCCCAGCATGCCCAGTTTGTGCACGGAAGTATGCACTGACCTATCTGGTGTCCTGCATGGATGCCCAGCTTTCTCTCCACTTTACCTGTGTGTGCACATTAGAGATGCAAGAGTGAGTCTGATTTTCTACACGTGCATGTCTGAAATTCGGACCCTTATTTTCCTACTGAACCCAAAGCACAGGTGAGCTAGCTAGTGACTCAAAAGCGGGCCATTGTAAACTGGATCACCGAACAGCCCCAGGTTCTATTCTACCATAACATCTGTTGCCTTCACATTCACTCTGGTCACTGGCATCCAGGTGACCTCGTTATCTTTCTGAAGTGAAGTGAGGCGGAGAGGCAGGGGTTGGGGAAAGGCCTATACAGGGAGCTGTCCACAGGAGCTGATCTTTTAGAGAAACTTGATTAAACAATTGAGAGGGAAGAGTGAAAAGAAGCAAGGAAGGGGAATGGTGGGGGGGGGGAGGGGTTGGACAGCTTGACTTTGAAGAGGAAACAAGAGCGACTCAGAAAGCAGCATGACCTTGGGAAGGACATTAGACTCTGGTGGGGGAGGGGGAGGGATCTACAGCTGAAACTGGAGAAGAGAGCCAACTAAATAAAGTGTGTGGTCTGGATAAAGGCAAGAGCTAGGGAAGCAGCGAGCTTTATTGTAGCTTCTGACAGCAGCAAAGGATTTCTTAGCACTTGATAACACCCATAAGACCCCATTGATGGCATGAAAGCAGTAGCTCAGGAGGGTGTTGAATTTGGAAAGCAAGGGCTTTGCAAAAGTATTTGGGCACACTCAGGAGCAGTCTTTTTTGCAGCACTCTTTGATCACTGGCAAAAAGGCTGGATTAAATGGCAGAAAGGGAACAGGGAACAAGACGTTCAGCTGGGACATGCAGTTAAGAAATGTGAACATATTTCACTCCATTTTTTTCTCCATCCCATCCCTGAACAGCTACTGAACTCCCCTCGAGTGTTTTCACTCCTAGCAGCATCTGCAAGAACAGAGGGTCTAACGGTTAGTAAAACAATACAAGTCGGGGTAATTCCCTGGAGCCCCAGTGTATTGTCAGAAAGAGCAACTAGAGAGGGGAAAAACACCAAAGCACAAACCGCACTCATCGACTGATGAATGGTGTTAACACGCTCTGCTTCTGACATCAGACTCCTAGGAAAAGATCCTCAGGAATGTGGGGCCCATGGCACATGATGGACTATTTCTGGTTTGGCCCATCTTCTCTATGCAGCCTGTTCCATACTCTCCCTGCTCCTCCTGACAGGTGGAGGGCTGTGAAATGCAGCTCATCTCCTGCAGCACTTCTTGTTCTTGCTCTGCGAACAGACTGTGGCGTATATGAATGTGACACACATGGAGGTTCATCATATATCTTCAGGTGACAAAGTCCCAGGGTATGATCTGCTCCATTCTTTCCAGCAATGATGCAAAAATGATGCATGTGATTGCCGACGTGCTAAGACTCCCGCTAATGCATTCCCATCTGGGTTTACATATAGACCTGCCTCTTCGCGCTCATGCAACCTAGCTCACAGTGGGTTATATATAAGATGCATTTAAAGTCCATTGCCAACCCCTGATCTATAAAATAAAATCTGCAAAGAATAATTGTCGACTGAGAGCTACTCGTGGCTCAACCAGGGTCAGGTTCCTGGTTCCAAGTTCCGTTGAAGTCGAGCCTTCCGGGAGGCATTTTGCACCATGCAGGAATGGGATCACAACACATGACAGAAGCTGTTAAGTGTGTTCATGCACATAGGGCCCAAACCTAGAGCTGAATATCTTCAGCTCCTCTTGGCTTCCCCTGGAGTTAACCATGCTCACCGCCTCACAGGCAGGGTAGGCAATTCAGTACCTTTCAAGATTGAGCTCTTCTTTCATTCATTTCCAAAGGGTTCGGAACAGATAGTGTCAAAGTTCACCCAGTTCTTTATACTCCTCTTCCCCAGAGAGGATACCTAATGATGGAAAGTATCCCAAAATGAGGTAAGTGATGAAAAGTCAATATTGTCTCCATGGTCTATTACTGATGAGCCTCAATCCAAAACCTGGATCCAAACAAGCCTGAACTGTGGCTGGCCTGATATCTGTAATAGACTAAACCAAAACCTTGGACCAAACACCCTTGAACTTGGAGGAAATTCAGATGCAGATCCAAATTTTGCAGCTGAGTCCCATCTCTACATAACCTGCATAGAGTCTCCCGTAGCTAGACCTGAACAAGCTGTGTAATAATGATAATAATACTGAGCAGTTGTGCATATTCAAGGTGCTGCATAAACATTAACTAATTAATCCTTATAAGGTTCCTGGACGTGGTAGGTGAGTATCTTTATCCCCTCTTCTTCAGATAGTGAAACTACACAAAGAGGTGAAGTGACTTACCAAGGCCGCATAGTGATTTGCTAGCAGAGCCAAGATTTGAGCTTGGGAGTTTGATTCCCAGCTCACTGCTTGTTCCTCTAGATCAGTGATTCTTAACCTGGGATGCACGTGCCCCCTGGGGTGCGAGAGGCCCTTTCTGGGGGTGCGAGACATGCCAGTTTTTTTAGAAGGTAAATCATGGAAAACCCAAATTAAGTACAGGCACGTAAGTACAACTACAAACAAAAATATATCTAGGTTTAAAGAACTGACCTACTTCAACGATTTTTGCTAAGGGGTGCAAGAACATAGTTTGAGAACCAAAGGGGTGCAGGCTGCAGTAAAGGTTAAGAACCACTGATCTAGCTCATGCTTTGCTTCTTTAGGGATCAGAGTAACAGCCGTGTTAGTCTGTATTCGCAAAAAGAAAAGGAGGACTTGTGGCACCTTAGAGACGAACCAATTTATTTGAGCATAAGCTTTCGTGAGCTATAGCTCACTTCATCGGATGCATACTGTGGAAAATACAGCAGATGTTTTTATACACACAAACCATGAAAAAATGGGTGTTTATCACTACAAAAGGTTTTCTCCCCCCCCCCACCCTACTCTCCTGCTGGTAATAGCTTATCTAAAGTGATCGCTCTCCTTACAATGTGTATGATAATCAAGGTGGGCCATTTCCAGCACAAATCCGTTTAACAAGAACATCTGAGGAGGGGGGGTGGGGGGCGGTAGGAAAAAACAAGAGGAAATAGGTTACCTTGCATAATGACTTAGCCACTCCCAGTCTCTATTCAAGCCTAAGTTAATTGTATCCAGTTTCCAAATTAATGCCAATTCAGCAGTCTCTCGCTGGAGTCCGGTTTTTAAGTTTTTCTGTTGTAATATCGCAACTTTCATTTCTGTAATCGCGTGACCAGAGAGATTGAAGTGTTCTCCGACTGGTTTATGAATGTTATAATTCTTGACATCTGATTTGTGTCCATTTATTCTTTTACGTAGAGACTGTCCAGTTTGACCAATGTACCTGGCAGAGGGACATTGCTTGCACATGATGGCATATATCACATTGGTAGATGTGCAGGTGAATGAGCCTCTGATAGTGTGGCTGATGTTATTAGGCCCTGTGATGGTGTCCCCTGAATAGATATGTGGGCACAGTTGGCAACGGGCTTTATTGCAAGGATAGGTTCCTGGGTTAGTGGTTCTGTTGTGTGGTATGTAGTTGCTGGTGAGTATTTGCTTCAGGTTGGGCGGCTGTCTGTAGGCAAGGACTGGCCTGTCTCCCAAAATCTGTGAGAGTGATGGGTCGTCCTTCAGGATAGGTTGTAGATCCTTGATAATGCGTTGGAGAGGTTTTAGTTAGGGGCTGAAGGTGACAGCTAGTTTCGTTCTGTTATTTTCTTTGTTGGGCCGGTCCTGTAGTAGGTAACTTCTGGGTACTCTTCTGGCTCTGTCAATTTGTTTCTTCACTTCAGCAGGTGGGTATTGTAGTTGTAAGAATGCTTGATAGAGATCTTGTAGGTGTTTGTCTCCGTCTGAGGGGTTGGAGCAAATGCGGTTGTATCGTAGAGCTTGGCTGTAGACAATGGACCTTGTGGTGTGGTCTGGGTGAAAGCTGGAGGCATGTAGGTAGGAATAGCGGTCAGTAGGTTTCTGGTATAGGGTGGTGTTTATGTGACTATCGCTTATTAGCACCATAGTGTCCAGGAAGTGGATCTCTTGTGTGGACTGGTCCAGGCTGAGGTTGATGGTGGGATGGAAATTGTTGAAATCATGGTGGAATTCCTCAAGGGCTTCTTTTCCATGGGTCCAGATGATGAAGATGTCATCAATATAGCGCAAGTAGAGTAGGGGCATTCGGGGACGAGAGCTGAGGAAGCGTTGTTCTAAGTCAGCCATAAAAATGTTGACAAACTGTGGGGCCATGTGGGTACCCATAGCAGTGCCGCTGATTTGAAGGTGTACATTTTCTCCAAAGCTGGGAGTGCTAGTAGTGTAGGGCCTGAGGAGGGAGTATACATAGCCAGACAATCCTGCTGTCAGGGTGCCAATGCCTGAGATGATGCGGCGTCCAGGATTTCCAGGTTTATGGATCTTGGGTAGTAGATAGAATATCCCAGGTCGGGGTTCCAGGGGTGTGTCTGTGCGGATTTGATCTTGTGCTTTTTCAGGGAGTTTCTTGAGCAAATTCTGTAGTTTCTTTTGGTAACCCTCAGTGGGATCAGAGGGTAATGGCTTGTAGAAAGTGGTGTTGGAGAGCTGCCGAGTAGCCTCTTGTTCATATTCCGACCTATTCATGAAGACAACAGCACCTCCTTTGTCAGCCTTTTTGATTATGATGTCAGAGTTGTTTCTGAGGCTGTGGATGGCATTGTGTTCTGCACGACTGAGGTGGTGGGGTAAGTGATGCTGCTTTTCCACAATTTCAGCCCGTGCATGTCGGCGGAAGCACTCTATGTAGAAGTCCAGTCTACTGTCTCGACCTTCAGGAGGAGTCCACCTAGAATCCTTCTTTTTGTAGTGTTGGTAGGAAGGTCTCTGTGGATTACTATGTTGTTCAGAGGAGTGTTGGAAATATTCCTTGAGTCAGAGACGTCGAAAATAGGATTCTAGGTCACCACAGAACTGTATCATGTTCGTGGGGGTGGAGGGGCAGAAGGAGAGGCCCCAAGATAGGACAGCTTCTACTCCTCCTGAAGGTCGAGACAGTAGACTGGAGTTCTACATACACCCATTTTTTCATGGTCTATGTATATAAAAATATCCTCACTGCATTTTCCACTTTTATGCATCCGATGAAGTGAGCTGTAGCTCACGAAAGCTTATGCTCAAATAAATTGCTTAGTCTCTAAGGTGCCACAAGCACTCCTTTTCTTTTTGCGAATACAGATTAACACGGCTGCTACTCTGAAACCTGATCACTTAAGGGGAGCTATTACCAGCAGGAGAGCGGGAGGGGGTTGGGGGGAACCTTTTGTAGTGATAATCAGGGTGGGCCATTTCCAGCAGTTGACAAGAACGTCAGAGTTGTTTCTGAGGCTGTGGATGGCATTGTGTTCTGCACGGCTGAGGTTATGGGGCAAGTGATGCTGCTTTTCCACAATTTCAGCCCGTGCACGTCGGCGGAAGCACTCTATGTAGAAGTCCAGTCTGTTGTTTCGACCTTCAGGAGGAGTCCACCCAGAATCCTTCTTTTTGTAGTGTTGGTAGGAAGCTCTCTGTGGGTTAGTATGTTGTTCAGAGGTGTGTTGGAAATATTCCTTGAGTCGGAGATGTTGAAAATAGGATTCTAGGTCACCAGAGAATCAAAAAGGCTGACAAAGGAGGTGCTGTTGTCATCATGAATAGGTCGGAATATGAACAAGAGGCTGCTAGGCAGCTCTCCAACACCACTTTCTACAAGCCATTACCCTCTGATCCCACTGAGGGTTACCAAAAGAAACTACAGAATTTGCTCAAGAAACTCCCTGAAAAAGCACAAGAACAAATCCGCACAGACACACCCCTGGAACTCCGACCTGGGGTTTTCTATCTGCTACCCAAGATCCATAAACCTGGAAATCCTGGAGGCCGCATCATCTCAGGCGTTGGCACCCTGACAGCAGGATTGTCTGGCTATGTAGACTCCCTCCTCAGGCCCTACGCTACCAGCACTCCCAGCTATCTTCGAGACACCACTGACTTCCTGAGGAAACTACAATCCATCGGTGATCTTCCTGAAAACACCATCCTGGCCACTATGGATGTAGAAGCCCTCTACACCAACATTCCACACAAAGATGGACTACAAGCCGTCAGGAACACTATCCCCGATAATGTCACGGCAAACGTGGTGGCTGAACTTTGTGACTTTTTCCTCACCCATAACTATTTCACATGTGGGGACAATGTATACCTTCAAATCAGCGGCACTGCTATGGGTAGCCGCATGGCCCCACAGTATGCCAACATTTTTATGGCTGACTTAGAACAATGCTTCCTCAGCTCTCGTCCCCGAATGCCCCTACTCTACTTGCGCTACATTGATGACATCTTCATCATCTGGATCCATGGAAAAGTAGCCCTTGAGGAATTCCACCATGATTTCAACAATTTCCATCCCACCATCAACCTCAGCCTGGACCAGTCCACACAAGAGATCCACTTCCTGGACACTATGGTGCTAATAAGCGATGGTCACATAAACACAACCCTATACCGGAAACCTACTGACCGCTATTCCTACCTACATGCCTCCAGCTTTCATCCAGACCACACCACAAGGTCCATTGTCTACAGCCAAGCTCTACGATACAACCGCATTTGCTCCAACCCCTCAGACAGAGACAAACACCTACAAGATCTCTATCAAGCATTCTTACAACTACAATACCCACCTGCTGAAGTGAAGAAACAGATTGACAGAGCCAGAAGAGTACCCAGAAGTTACCTACTACAGGATAGGCCCAACAAAGAAAATAACAGAACGCCACTAGCCGTCACCTTCAGCCCCCAACTAAAACCTCTCCAACACATTATCAAGGATCTACAACCTATCCTGAAGGACGACCCATCACTCTCACAAATCTTGGGAGACAGGCCAGTCCTTGCCTACAGACAGCCGCCCAACCTGAAGCAAATACTCACCAGCAACTACATACCACACAACAGAACCACTAACCCAGGAACCTATCCTTGCAACAAAGCCCATTGCCAACTGTGTCCACATATCTATTCAGGGGACACCATCATAGGGCCTAATAACATCAGCCACACTATCAGAGGCTTGTTCACCTGCACATCTACCAATGTGATATATGCCATCATGTGCCAGCAATGCCCCTCTGCCATGTACATTGGTCAAACTGGACAGTCTCTACGTAAAAGAATAAATGGACACAAATCAGACGTCAAGAATTATAACATTCAAAAACCAGTTGGAGAACACTTCAATCTCTTTGGTCACTCGATTACAGACCTAAAAGTGGCAATTCTTCAACAAAAAAACTTAAAAACCAGACTCCTGCAAGAGACTGCTGAATTGGAATTAATTTGGAAACTGGATACAATTAACTTAGGCTTGAATAGAGACTGGGAGTGGATGTAAAACTATTTCCCCATGTTTATTCCCACCTCCCCCTCTACCCCCCACTGTTCCTCAGACGTTCTTGTCAACTGCTGGAAATGGCCCACCTTGATTATCACTACAAAAGGTTCCCCACCCCGTCCCGCTCTCCTGCTGTTAATAGCTCACCTTAAGTGATCACTCTCCTTACAGTGTGTATGGTAACACCCATTGTTTCATGTTCTCTATGTATATAAATCTCCCCACTGTATTTTCCACTGAATGCATCCGATGAAGTGAGCTGTAGCTCACGAAAGCTTATGTTCAAATAAATTTGTTAGTCTCTAAGGTGCCACAAGTCCCCCTTTTCTTTTTTCAAAAAAAGAGAGAATGTTCTGTGCTGCTCTTCTGCTGGGCTGCTGTCCTGACTCTCGCACAGGGGAAGTCTGATGCCATTCCCCTGCCATATTGTATCCCATAAGTGTCTGCCAAAGAATGCCTGGTGCAAAAATAAACTATGGCAAGCGCTGTCTGTTTCCATTACTGTATGGGGAATGACTGTCTTATGTAACTTGTGGGGTTAAACCATCTCAGAGATCAAATATAAATATTGTTCTGTTGTGGAATGTACTGGGTGGCATAGTTAACATCTTTGTGGCTGATGAAAAGTCAAAGCATATCACGCAGCATGGGGTTTACTGGGTGTGTGTTAAAGACTATGTGTCAAAGCCTGATATTTTTACTCTATTTTTACTCCAGTCATTACTCAGGCGAAACTCCCATTGACTTTAATTGGAAAAGCGCCTGTGTAAAGACTTCATAGGGATTTAGGATCTGGCTGCATCTCTACTGGATTTTAGCTTTAGAAATTCCATCTCTTGGAGTTTCTGTGCATAACTTTAAACTCCAGTCATTGCTAGCAGTAGAGGGCCAGAACCTTCGCTGGTGTAAATTGGTGTCACTCCAATGAAGTCAGTGGAGCTGTGCCCATTTACGCCAGCTGAGTAGCTTGCCCTCAGAGTGTTTATCTTCTACTGCTCTTATTATTACAGCCTCTGTGAGCTATTTGGCAAGAATTCAAAAATCTACCAAGCAAGCCCCCCCCTCCAATCTCAGCGCACCCCCTGCTGTTTGGCCCCTGGCTGCTGCCACCGCCACTGTTCTCTCTGAGCTGGGGCCAGAGTTTTACACAGAGGTAGCAGACTAGAGATCAGCACTGAACGACCCCTGGGGAGAGGTTGGCCTCTGAAATGAAATATATATGCAGTAGATGAAACATTTCTATGAAACTGAGTTGAAAACTGGTACCGGGGGCTATCTCTGTAGCTGGGAAAAGGGAGGTCAGGTTCTTTGTTTTGTTTCAGAACGTGGTTCAAGTCTTGCATGCCTTGCTCAGGGGGGATTCGGTGAGGCAAACAGTCATAGCAAGGCAGCTGCAGACAGCAGTGTGGCACAGCAGAAGGCTCTCACGCCGGCAATGGAGGACAGGGAGGAGGCCTGTGCTACCTGAGCAGAAGGTACAGGGCAAGGAGTTGGGAGAGGGAGAAATACCAGTGGTGCATCATTATCCCCTTTTTGGCACCCTTAAGCTGCATACTCTGAACCGGATCCTGAAGTGTATGAGGAGCTGGTAGAACTATCAGGGAGTGGATGTGATGTGGTTGCACTCCCCTGAGCAGTGAGTTTGTGTCAACTTGAAGGGATTTCGGGTTTCCCCAAGCTGCACTATTGACAGCTGTCAACTCACTGCTAATTATTAAAGAAAGCCAGGCGGATGGTCTGTTTTGTTCTTGGCTATCCCTCATCCCTCCACTTCCCAGGGACCTGTGCTCATCCAAAGTGATCTGTCCTTCTGGGTTGCAACACGAAAGCTCCTGGCCCAGATTTTCAAAAGTGATCAACGATTTTGGATGTCCATCATGAGACACCTTAAAAGCAGCTGATTTCCAGAGGGTGGGTGCTCAGCATCTTCTGCAATCAACCCTGGGAGTCCCACTGTAAGCTTGTTGCTAGGGGCCACAGACATTTTTTAACACCCTGCCATCTAAACTGGCTAGTCTAACCATCACAATGCTGGAGACAGCTGCCAGGGCTGGAGACCCATCCTGTACTAGGATTGCTAGCATTGCTAATATGTGAGGAGCTGAAAATTTCCCTACTGTAGACAACGCCTTACTATCCAGATTGCAGGTCACTTACCCTTTCTGATGTGCCAAGCTAATGCAATTATTGGTTCAGCCCACTATAGAGGTAGGAATGAGCTGCAAAATTTGGATCTGGATACAGATGCACATCTGAACTCCCCCAGATTTTTGAAGAACTTGGTTCAAGGATTTTTGGTTCAGGTTCATTGAAATACTGTTCTTGGTGTGTCTGCAGAAGCAGCAAGCCCCAGAAATCCACTGTGTGGGCCTATTCTCATGAGACTGCTGGTCCAGTTCTGAAAACCCAAGAAGCCTGGATAATATGGATAATAAAGTTTATTAAAACTGAGCCTCTGATTCTTTTTGGCTTCATCCTTTATTACATCTAGTATGTAATTAATGTAATTAATGTGAGATAATATACTTTAATTCAGTGATACCAATGGAAATACTCAGCACTTTTAAGTATCTTATTTCATGCTTATTAGTGATTCACCATATACAGTCAGCCTGGAGCATGCTAGCTAGGACGTTTATACAGATGGGAATGTGGATCCAGATCTCAAATTTCCCAAAAATCAGGGATTTTTGGATGTGAATTTTTGGTTTGTAAATTCTGGGAATGTTTCAGAGGGCTCTGTGAAGATACTCAGTAGAATACTCTGAAAGCAGGGGTTTGGGGGCGCCACTATCAGTTACTCATCTGATTCTAAGATAGGCAATCTGGAGATCCCAGAATGCATGGCGGCTCTTTATCTACTCCCAAGAAGCTCTGGAGGCTTTTGTACTTAATGTCCAAATTGAATTCTATTCTATGAATACAGTAGCAAAAGGCAAGTGTTTTCCCAAATAGTTGCCGAAAGCTAAGGGTTTAACATGGGGAAATATTCTTATCCCAAGGTTTCTTTTGCATCTGCAGATCGCCTTCCTTAGATCTCCAACTGCTCTGATGGTTATATACTTTGCATTATGGTAAAGCATACCATACGTTTGTAAGTAATTCTTTGGTAAATGTTCGAAGCATAGCAGCATAAATGGAATTACCTTGGCACAGTGATACTCAGACTGAGGCTCATAAGCCGCAAGTGACTCTTTAATGTGTCTCCTGCAGCTCTTTGCAGGTGCAGCACGTGATATTAAAACATGGTGTAATTTAATTATTCACCAATCAGGATGCTTTTACTATGTTATTAACCAATTGTAGTTGATAAAATAATAATAGTCAGTTATTTTGCTGTGAGAATAATATAAACTAAATATTTCCCCTGTCATACTGTTTAAATATGAATATATAATACTATAGTAAATTAAATGAGTTCACACTACTGACAACCTGTGGAACTGTTTGCCAGAGGATGTTGTGAAGGCCAAGACTATAACAGGGTTCAAAAAAGAACTTGGTAAATTCATGGAGGATAGGTCCATCAATGGCTATTAGCCAGGATGGGCAGGAATGGTGTCCCTAGCCTCTGTTTGCGAGAAGCTGGGAATAGGCAACGGGATGGATCACTTGATGATTACTTGTTCTGTTCGTTCCCTCTGAAGCACTATTGGAAGATAGGATACTGGGCTAGATGGACCTTTGTTCTGACCCAGTATGGCCATTCTTATGTATGTATTGTGGCTCTTATGAGTAATCTTGATTGCTAATTTGGTTCCTGAACCACTGAGGACTATCATTCCTTGGCATTTTGTGTTGCTACACTAGAATACTGAATTATTGGACCTGTGAAAGCATCAGTGAAGGGGAATAAGGATGGTTTTGTGGTTAAGATACAGGTCTAGGAGCCAGGTGATTTGGGTTTTATTCCTGGCTCTGCCACAGACAGCCTGTGTGACCTTGGGCAAGTCACTTAACTTCATAGACTCCTAAGACTGGAAGGACCTCGAGAGGTTTTTCTAATCCAGTGCCCTGCACTCATGGCAGGCATAAGTGTTATCTCCATCCTTGACAGATGTTTGTCTAACCTGCTCTTAAAAACTTCCAATGATGGAGATTTCACAAACTCCCTAGGCAATTTATTCCAGTGCTTAGCTAACCTGACAGGAAGCTTTTCCTAATATCCAGCCTAAACTTCCCTTGCTGCAGTTTAAGACCATTGTTTCTTATCCTATCCTCAGAGGTTAATGAGAACCTCTCTCCCCCTTGTAACAACCTTTTATGTACTTGAAAACTGTTATCATGTCCCTGACTCTGTCTTCTCCAGACTAAACATATCCATTTTTTTTTTCAAACTTTCCTCATAGGTCATGTTTTCTAGACATTTAATGATTTTTGTTGCTCTCTTCTGGATTTTCTCCAATTCGTCCACATCTCTCCTGAAACGTGGTGCCCCAAACTGGACATAATACTCCAGCAGAGGCCTTATCAGCACAGAGTAGCGTGGAAGAACTACTTTTTGTGTCTCGTTGACAACGCTCCTGCTAATACATCCCAAAATGTTTGCTCTTTTTGCAACCGTGTTACACCATTGATTCATATTTAGCTTGTGAGGCACTATGACCCCCAGATCCTTTTCTGCAGTACTCCTTCATAGGCAGTCATTTCCCATTTTGTATGTGTGCAATTGATTGTTCCGTCTTAAGTGGAGTACTTTGCATTTGTCCTTATTGAATTCCATCCTATTTACTTCAGACCATTTCTCCAAATCATTTTGAATTTTAATCCTAACCTCCAAAGCCTCTCCCAGCTTGGTATCATCTGCAGACTTTATAAGAAGAAAAGGAGTACTTGTGGCACCTTAGAGACTAACAAATTTATTAGAGCATAAGCTTTCATGAGCTACAGCTCACTTCATTGGATGCATACAGTGGAAAATATAGTGGGGAGATTCTATATACACAGAGAACATGAAACAATGGGTTTTACCATACACACTGTAACAAGAGTGACCAGGAAAGGTGAGCTATTACAAGCGGGGGGGGGGGGGGGGGGGAGCCTGTTGTAGTGATAATCAAGGTGGGCCATTTCCAGCACTTTACAAGAACAGTAGGAGGGGAAATAAACAAGGAGAAATAGTTTTACTTTGTGTAATGAACATCCACTCCCAGTCTTTATTCAAGCCTAAGTTAATTGTATCCAATTTGCAAATTAATTCCAATTCAGCAGTCTCTTGTTGGAGTCTGTTTTTGAAGTTTTTTTGTTGAAGAATTGCCACTTTTAGGTCTGTAATCGAGTGACCAAAGAGACTTTATAAGTGTACTCTGTATGCCATTATCTAAATCATTGATGAAGATATTGAACAGAACCAGACCCATAACTGATCCCTACGGGACCCCACTCGTTATGTCCTTCCAGCTTGACTGTGAACTACTGATAATTACTCTCTGGGAACGGTTTTCCAACCAGTTATGAACCCGCCTTATGGTAGTTCCATCTAGGTTGTATTTCCCTTATTTGTTTACGAGAAGGTCATGCAAGACAGCATCAAAAGCCTTACTAAAGTCAATATATACCACATCTACCCTCACCCCCCTCCCCGCCCATCCACAAGGCTTGTTACCCTGTCAAAGAAAGCTATCAGGTTGGTTTGACACAATTTGTTCTTGTCATGTTCTCAGTGCCTTGGTTTCCCTCTAAATGAGGAGAACAATTACCTCCCTTTATAGGGGTGTTGTGGAACTTAATTTATTAATGTTTGCTATGTGCTTTCAGATCCTGGATGGGGGGTACTGTATACAAGCAAAGTACTTTGTGCTGCCATGTGGGGAAACCAAATTCAGACCCTAATCTCAGTCCCAAACTTCCAGGGTGGCAGGGCTGGGGGAACCGCCCAGGCAGCATGTGGGAGGGAGTACCTTGCACTGTGGGGCAATGAGCACTTTTGGCCAGCCCCAAGAGTGGCAAGCTTAGAATCATCCTGCCTTCCTCAGCCAGAGGCATGGGTAGCCAACACAAGGGTCTTTCTGATGGAGTGCAAGGGGAAATAAAGGAGCCTGATGATGCGCTAGAGAAACCGTTGTCAGGAATGTGTGCAGCACATTCAGACACAAGCAATTCCGTATAGGCTTCCCTCTGTTTCAAGATGGTCTGTGAATGCCCCTGAACTCGAATGCCTTGTAATTTGCAAGTAAAACTCATGACTGTGTCCACAGAGAGTTCATTTTGGTATATAGAACGTGCCTTATTATAAACAGCAGCTGCAGGCCCTAATGTACACAGCAAGCTTCCTCTGAGTCTATCACTTAGCCAGATCACCCCAACATGCCCACTAGGTTGCAGCTATACAGGAAGCCAGAGTAGCTCCTAGCTGATACTAACGCTGAATAGATTCACTTCAACCAGAATTGAAAAAAAACCCAATTCTCTTTAGATAATGAAGCACATTTTGGTATCTGCCTTCTACCCCTTTCATGGGCTTGCCTAGATTTTACATTTCTTCCATCATGGAAGAAAGAATGGGCCCTTGTTTTGGAAAAGAGGCAGTGACGTATAATGGAGATTGGAAATTTCAATAATAGAACTTAATAAAAAGTTTGATAGGCTATTAGATTTTGAGGCTAGAAGGGACCATTGTGATCATGTGGTCTGACTGCCTATGTAATACAGGCCCAGTAATTCCTGCATCAGACCCATAATTTCTATAGCATACAGCATAGCTTTTAGACAGTCTTGATTTAAAGATGTCTAGTGATGGAGAATTGTCCATGACGATGATGAAAAAATGATGTGATGAAAAAATGACACCCCCATGTACTCAACCAAAGTGCTTGGAGCACAAAACAAACCAGATGCAACAAAATAAAATATTTACTGTCATTCTGGCTTTTATTTTAGTAGAAATGCACCGGGACTAAAACTCCAGCTCTGATCACCTCCAAACACAGGTGGCGTTTGGAATCTGAACCAGATCAGGATCCAAATTTTGCAAATAGTCCCTACATTTATAAAGAAATTCAAACCTCAGGTCTGACTACTCATGGGGTGAAATCTGGACCCCACAAAAGGCAATGGGAGTTTTGCCATTGATATCAATAGAGCCAGGATTTTGCCCTTGAACTTTGGGATGTTCAAAATTCAGAACTGAATTTTGCTGCTTGATCCTATTACCAGATTTTAACTTTACAGATGGTAACATTTCCTGAGGGTTTCCCAAGCAGACAAAGCTAAGTGAAAATGCTATCCTCAAGTCACCTTCGGCTGGGGCATATTCTCAGATTGTTGGCAACACCTGGTGGTCTTCTGCATCGCATTCCTCCCCACAAAGTGACCTGCCAAGGGGACATCCATTTGATAAAGTATTTGAGGGCTTAGAAACTGTAGGTCTACTAAGGGAGTGCAGCAGCAGTTGATAATGATTTGGTTAGATGCTGGAAGAGGTTAGCATACAAGTCTTTCATTTCTGGAAACCTGAGATGAACTCCACTCTTTGGAAGGCATTTATGCTTCTAACCAACTGGCAACACACAATTATTCCCTGCTTGAGAAAACCCAGAAGTAGATTAGCTTTGGGTGTTACAGATGAGAAAAGAGGTGCATTGGCAGAGCTGTTCCAAATCAGGGAGCTTGCACAGAACCAGCCACCACTATACTTGGCTCTAGCCAGTTTATTTAGCAAGCCCTGGAAATTTCCTAGCCTCAGGGATAAGCCAGGATTGTCTCTTTGGGCAGGGATTGCGATGATGTGCAGCCCCTGAATGGGATACAAAGACAGCAACACTTCTTGACACCTCACAATTCCTCGCTGTACCTGCACTGTGGCCAAGCACAATACGGCCCTTATTAGCCTACCAAAAGTGTGTCACTATTGCTGCCCAGTTATTAACATAAGGACCTGAGATTTAACAACACACCAACTGAGGAGCAGCAGCTGCCCTGAGGCACTTTCATGCTCTAACTCAGTAGTTCTCAAACTTTTGTACTGGTGACCCCTTTCACATAGCAAGCCTCTGAGTGCGACCCCCCCTTATAAATTAAAAACACTTTTTTGTATATTTAACACCATTATAAATGCTGGAGGCAAAACGGGATTTGGGGTGGAGGCTGACAGCTTGTGACCCCCCCCCAGGTAATAACCTTACAACCCCTGGAGGGGTCCCGACCCCCAGTTTGAGAAGCCCTGCTCTAACTGCAGAGCAACACATCTCATTGCAGTGCAATGACGTTCATCGTAACCCCAGCTACTGATTCTGAAATCCAGCTCTTCCCCTACAGCCAAAGGGCACTCGCACTCAGCAGCCATGCTGGCACACATAGGAGCCCTGCCCCATCCAGGTTTTTTTACATCATTCTTACTTTTCGCTTTTGATGAGCATAAAATGGAAGACAGGGGTAAGTAGCTGGAAATGAATGGCTTGTGAACTTGTAGTTAGCACTAATGGAAATTATGCACAGACCATTGCAATGGCATCAGACCTAGGACTTGAGCCTATCCAGCATAGGTGCAGCATGTTGCTTGGGAAAGTGCAAGGTAAATAGTACGGGGCAGAGTAAACATTCAGGGGACTCCATTCCTGCATCGGTGAGACTGCTGCTGTGTGGTCACTAAGCTGCTCCTGCCTAGGTACAAGAGTAATAGCCACACCCCACCTGGTTGATTTTTACCTTGCACTCTTGACTGGAAGGAAGGAAACGTTCAGCAGACTTGCGATTTACTACTGCTAAGTATGGAGGATAGATGCTTAGCTCTTAACTTTCTGGGCATCCACTGGCCTACAAACTTGGGGACCCTGTTGCGCATCATGCATGATCTTGTCGGAATAAGGCTGCAGTGTGCGCAGAGGCTGGGCAAACTTCCCTTAAACAGCTCTGCAAGTGCTGCCCAATTCTGATGTGCAACACACCCTTGTGTTCTGATCCTGGATATCTCTGGAACTCACATTACCTGTCATGCAAAAGAGTAGTCTGTAGTTTGGACTGAATGGATGAGATCAGCCAACTCATTTCCATTTTCAATCTTAACTGGAATTCCAACCATCTCTCCAGAAGCCCATAGCTTCTCTTGGTCCTTGTAGTCCGCTTCTTTGTCTGCACCTTGAGAGACAGAGTGAAAGAGAGACAGACTAACGCAGAATACCCATCTGTCCCTTGCTGAATGTATTAGCACAATCAGCTTATGTGCCTTGTTGTGTCAATGTGTCTAACTTCAGCAAAATCCATGTTTGAAAGGTAACCTCTGGTAGCTATTTCAGCTGCCAGCACACTCTAGAGAAGGGACAGTGGCTAAAGAAGAGCAATGATGGGAAGTAGAAGTGGGCCTGGTGATATACAATGCTTTAATTTGGAGAATTCCTCCACTAGACATTTGGGTTCAGTTTTGATTTAAGCTACCTAAATATTCAGTTTAACTGAACTCCATCACTTTAGCAAAAGGCTAAGGACCTGCCCTGTAATGTTTGTTCCTTTAAAGAGATGACTGGATGATAATGAGTCAGTATTTACCTAGCTAGTTATTATTAATTAGCCAACTCCATGTATCTTCCCTGCTTTTCTGCAGTTGAACATAGATAATTAATCTGATGCATTAATGATCAATGAAACACACAGAAGGCTGTCAGATGATGGTAAGATAGCAGTGGGGGAGGCTTACTGCCGACACATCTGGGATTTGGTAACCGCTACACATTGAGCAGCTAAACTATCCGAGACACAAATTAGCCCATCTAATACTTTGGAGGTTTTTAACGTTGGGAGGTAAGGAAGAGGCATTTTGTTTTGTGTTTAAAAAGTTTGCTTGCAGCACAAGTGTTAATGATTTTGAAGATCATTTAAATCTTCCAAGTAGAGCTGGTTGGATTTCTTTTTAATTTAGATGCAAATTGGGGGGGAAAAAAAAGCGGAAACATTTTTGACACAGCTTTTTCTGGGGAGTTTCCCCTCCTATTTTCAGCCAACTATGGTGCTGGTTGAAATTTTTCAATTTGTTTTCGTGGCGTTGGAAAGGGGAGGTAATTTTGGAGAAACAGGGTTCACAATCCCCATGCGCCCTATTTTTTACTTTCAAGGTGGTGACTTTCTTGGTGATTGGGCTATTGTGATGCTGCTGTGCCTTTTTAGAAAAGCAGCCAGTGGCCACTTCCATCCTCCAATCTCTTTGGTCCAGGCTGAGCCTGAGAATCCTGAAAGAATTCTCAACTGATACTGGATGAAACCGCATGGTAGGTCTTGTGATCTGCTCTCTGATAATAAGCATAAAAGGACGGCTAGATCTTTTTCACACCTGCATGGGCCTCACGTTGGGGTTTTAGCTTCAGGATCTGGCATTCAGCTAAAGGAATATTCACTCAGGATTATGTTTCAATGAGGATTCACGGCCAGAGTTTCCTGGGAGGGCACAAATTCTTCAAAAGTTCAATAAACTATTGCCCTCTCCCGCTCCACACTCTAAAAACGGCTTCTGCCAGTTCTTAACGTCACCGTCCTTTTATGCTTATTATCAGAGAGCAGATCACAAGACATAACATGCGGCCGCTAATGCAGCTGCCTCCAACCAGGCCAGACCATTACAAATATAGAAAGCACAAGGGTCTCATACCTATTATGGCTCTTGTTACTCCCAAACACTTGCTGCCAGATCAGAGTTTCCAGCAGGCAGAAAAGGGAACTGGTTCTATTCACAAGAATTTATTTCTTTTGTATCATTGTATTGCATTCTTTTTTTTTTTTTTCGGGGGGGGAGGGGGGTGTAAAGCATATTCTTCCCCGTTAGCCCATCTGCGCAGATGCCCAGTTCAGAAGTATGCTTTAACTGTCAATCCAAGGACTTTAGATTTTTTGCCCACAGATACATAAATAGATCTCTCCTTAAAGAGAGCTATTTAATATTCTATTTGTGGCAGAAAGATGCTACTAATGGAATAAAAATCTGCAAATACAATATGCGCCTCTTCAGCACCTTCCATGTAAGTGTCTCAAGACGCCTTACAAACATCCCCAAATTAAGATATATAGTAGCCCATGTTGGGTGGTTAATTTTAGTTAGCCAAGTTTTACAGATGGGGAAACTGAGGCACAAAGGGCCAGATTTTCAAAAGTATTCAGGTGCCAAAAGATGCAGCTAGGCGCCTGGCAGGATTTTCCAAGGTGTCTCGGCAGATAAGGCTCCTAAAGGGACCTAGGCACCTAAACTGCTTAGGCTCCTGGGAAACACTTACCAGGTGCCTATCTACATCTTTAGGGACCTACATATCCTTGAAACTCTGGCCCAAAAGCCTAAATATTGGTCAAGGATACACAGCAATTCTGTGGCTGAGCCGAAAGTAAAACCTTGCTCTCTTGCCTCCAAGGTTCATATTTCAACCACTAGACCGTGCTGCCTGGCAAGGACATATACATGTCAAGCTCCTGCCCTCTCTCTGCAGGTTCGAGGCTTTCAGTAAGGAGTTTGAATTAGCCACCTCAGCATGTCTCCTGTCCTAATAGCTACAAATCCTCATTGTTCCTGAACTGGCTGCCCTGCAGATAATATAAATCAGTCACTGCTGGTAGCAGAAAACAAGGCTCTGGTTATGGCCAGTGGCACAAGGAATGTCAGTGATTTGTTTAACAGTCAGTGTGCAGGTTTCTGAAAAGCCAGTTCAGGTGATGGATATATAAGGCCTTTGGCTTTAGAAAATTAAAAAAAAAAATTCTGGGAATTTATCATTTATTTAAAAAAATAATTAAAAAATGGGTGAAAACAGGTTAAAAAAACTAAAATGAAGGGCCAAAAGGGGTGAGAGGTTCCCAGTACTCATGGGGGGCAGGAGGATGAGTGGCATCTGGTACACCCAGGGGATAGTAGTCAGGGTGAGGGGTCTCTGGTACTCATGGGGGTTAAGCTGGTGGGGGGACTGGCAGGTGCCTGATACTCATGGGGGGCAGAAGGTGGAAAGTGAGGGGTCCCAGTACTCTCAGGGGCACAGCGGGAGCCTTCCACTCCCTGAGGCCAGTCACAGCAGCAGTCGAGCAGTCTCAGCTGCCAGGACCTGGCTGCCTCTCTCACTCCCTCACTGCACAGGGAAGCAGACAGGGCTGCGCTGAAGGGCAGGGGTCAGGAGGGGGCTCTGTCTGGCAAGGAAAGCAGATGGGGGCTATCACCCAGGTCCCTGCCCGTCTCGCTCCCACCCTGTGCAGCAGCAGTCGCCAGCCAGCAGTTACCCTCTTCTGTGGAGTCGTGCTGTGGGGACTCTGTTTGGGGGTAACTGGCTCTGGGGAGTGCTGGCACTTGCAAAATTTGTGTTAAAATCGGTAAAACCTGAATACTTGCTTTTTTCAAAATCTGCAAAATTACTGGGGAAGTTCGGTACAAACTGAATTTGTATGCGTATTTGTCCGAGGCCTTGCTAGCGAATGTGATGACTAGGCTAGGTTTCTCAAATGTTGACATCCAACTTGTACTTACAAAACCTACATGTGTACCTGTTGCATACATAATCTGAGCATTTGCACACACTAAATGAGTAACTGCGTGCAAACAAGAACGTATGCTCCTCACAGCTGTCCACTTTGCAAACACAAATGCAGGATTTCTTTGCACAATAGTTGTCTATGGTAATGTTGTCATGTAGCTTTACTGTTATTTCATATTGATATTGCAATAGGGTCCTGGTCACAAAATCGGGATCAGGCCCCATTATGCTGGATGCTGTACTAATACGTTTAAAGACACAGTCCTAGCCCTAAAGATCTTACTTATATTTTTACTGCTGTTATTAGAAGGGAGAAGGGACTGGACACGAGGAGTGCTGGGAATTTTTAGTTTTGTGGGCACAGCAGGAGAACTGGAATGCTGAGAGTTTGTTCCTGGATCTGCCACTGATTCATATAGTCTTAGGCCAGTCATTAAACCTCTTTGTGCCCCTGTTTCCTTAAATAGTACATAAGGATAATACCATCTAACTAACAAGGGTGTCGTGAGGCCTAATTAATTATGTCTATACAGCTATAGCACCTTTCATCCAATGATCCAAATGCCTTTTTTCAAACAGTAATGTTCACAACAAGCCTAAATGGGTAGGTTGGAAGGCATATACAAGAACTATGTACCTGGCCCTGGAATAAAAAGGCACATTACACAAGAGTTTAGCAAGCAGAAGAAGAGAGGAAAGAGACTGCATGCATTTGAACAGGCAGCGGAAATGTAGGTCCATGGAATGTAATACACAGGTTGGAGTTTGGGGGACGCTACCTTTACTCTTACAAAAACATGCCGTGGATTTACATTTCGTCCAAATGATGGTACCTCCAACACCATAGCACCCTCATACACCATATTGGAGCACTGGCACGGTATTGATTCCAGTAATAGTGAATCACCTCTTGCTGCAGAATCATGGGGTTTCTTGGAGGTCTCCCCTTCAGGCAGTGATGTGGTCATGCCCGGCTTAGCCTGTGACAATGGACAAGGTTGACAAACAAAGTAGTATGCACATACTCATTCAAAGGATTGTTTCTCAACATGAAAAAATCTCCCAGCAAATCCTACACAACAGTCTTCAAATGGCTCTGAAAATTCCTATCTTCCTGTGCTCTAGTAGGCTATTTAATTCTTAATCTGAGGCTTTTGAAGGGGAAAAGACCTACAAATGGTTGATATGTAAATTACCAGACAACAGCTCTGTGGAGGACTATGCCTAAAAAGGCCACAGAGGGTAGTGGCACGTTTTCACATAAGAACACAGCAGTCCCCAAAGAAGATACTGCTGGTGTTAATCTGCAGAGGGTGCTTCCTGTTAAATATAGAAACCAGTTTTCCATCGCATAATCCAGTTCTAAATAAATACATCTTTCTTCAGAAAGCCTGGCGAGGCCCCAGCTGCACTGAGCAATAACACCTGGCTGTAAACCTTGGGAGCCTAGTGTGTGCAACCTGCCAAGCTGGTGGGTGAGCTGGGGACCAGGGACACCTAGCTCTTCCCAATTAGAGGATTGCTCTAATTGTTTTCAGAACTCTGGGGAGGGCAATGAGGCCAAGTGAACAGATCTGCTCTGTGCAGTGAGCATTTGTTTCTGTCTTTGCTCCCTACCCTCTCTGGACTGTCGAAAAAAACTGTATTTATGGGAGAGAGTCAACAGGGGAAATTAGTGCTTTGTGGGTGGGAAAAGGGAGTGTGAAAATCATGAAATATAATTAGAAGGGCTACCTAAAGTTACTGCTTTAGGTGTTCAAAATAAGGGCCCAGTTCTTCAAACCCTTATTCACATGAGTAGACCCTGAACTGCTCAGATACATGAGCAGGAGTGGGCCCTAAAGAGAGCAGATAATTCAGAAAAGGGACTGCATTGGAACAGTGGGAGAGAGTGCTGTATGTAGTGGTTAGAGCAGAAGAATTGCTGTGGGAAGACTCTTGGATTCTATTTCCAGTCATGCCAATGACAAGCTGCATAACCTCAGGCAAGTTGCTTAGCTTCTCTGCACCTCAGTTCCTGATCTGTAATGTGGGAGTGACAATTCTGATCTTTAACAGATTTATTAAATCTGTTAGTCTTTAAGGTGCCACCGGACTCCTTGTTGTTTTTGTGGCTACAGACTAACACGGCTACCCCTCTAATTCTGATCTTTGTCACATAGCTTTATGACGCTTAGCTAGTTAAAGGATAGTTAATAGCTAGTAAATGTTAATAATAATTGATGTGAAGAAATTAAAGCTCTGGGTATGAACAACCTTGAACTTTGAGAAAGTTTGGATCGCGATCCATATTCTGCCCTTCTCTAAAAATAACAGTAACACACGTTGATATTGCATTTTATTTTTTTTCCAAAATGCCATCCCACCATTAATTGATCTGCTTGGGGATCCTGTAAATTGCTTGGGGATCCTTGGATAGAAAGTGCTATAGACGCATAGAATATGATTATTATTCATGTGCTACCCAGCTCATCGGTCCACAATACTTCCCGTGGATGAAGTACAAGGGAACTGAAAGCCATGCACTCGCGCACGCAACCTGAGGCCAGGGAGTGGAGTAGTTGCAGCACAGATTCCATAGCTGCTAGTGCAGCCCCGAGGCTGGAGTAGTGGCCAGACCCCTGCATATCACTTATTCAGATGTCAGAGCGAGCGGATCCATGTAAATGTATATAGCCCCTCTCTGCCAAATCATGTGAGCTTAGGGCACAGAACCCTTCTGGCATTAGGCATTTGCTGGTGGTACCCGTTGTGGGGCTTTGGCAGTGGGAGGGCTTCACAATTCTCTTCTGAACCAAGGTGAAATCAACCAGTAAGAGTTTATGCCCTGAGATTTGACTGTCCCTATTTTAGAGCCACATTCTGAGAGGGGCGGACTTCGGAGTTCAACGGATTGAGATGAGCTCAGCACCTTCCAGGATTTCAAAAGTGGCCACTGAAACGGCAAATGCAATGATTCACATCTGAGTTTTTGCTGGTGCAAACTGCATCTGCATAATACCCACATGCAATCTGCATGTACAAAATGGAAGGTTCAGATATGTGAAAATGGAGGTGAGTAAAATTGATCCTGCAATTTTAGAGGCTGATTTTGCAAATGTGACACCCAAATGCTGAATTTCTTTAACTGCCACATATTATATTACGTATCATTTCCTTTGTATTTTTGAATGCCTCTTTGTGATAATGGCTCTATCCATGCTTAGGCTCCATGATCCAGACAAGCCTTGACCTCTCTGCTGCGACCATCAGCTAGTGCCCGGTCAGCTATGATGGTGGGTTCTGTGCTGTGGACATCTGTCCACTGGGAACTGTACTGAGACCAACAATTCATTTCACAGGCCTCTAAATAATCGTCACACAGTAATAATGTGCAGTCATTACTGATCTGAGTAAGACTAGCACTGGCAACATGGAGCTGAAAGGCTCTTTCTCTCAGAACCAAATCCCTGAATCATGCAGTCCAATCCAGATAATTTTGATATCATGTCTGTCATCATTCGAAAACAAATTTGATAACGTCTATTTTTTCCACAAAACTACAGATTGTGAAATACAAGACCGAGCTAACGTTCAGTAGAACAATTTATCTATTTAAAACAACAAAATATGGTAAGAAATTAAATGCAAAGGTTCAGGAAATAGATCAGCAAAACCCAAGGATAAAATAGGTGCCTAAGGAAATATCCTAACGAACTGGAAAGACACTTCAAAACAATCATTTTGTGAGTCACTTAATAAAATCACTTTAATACGTATGTGCTCTGGGGAATAAACCATCTAGATCTGATTCCTCTTAAGTATGAGGCATTAATCTGTGGGAGGAGACGGTTGGAAGGAAGCATTGTTCCTTTTCTTTCAGGGCAATGATGTGTTTCTAAATGTATTTAATGGTGCCCAGCATACCATGGGGCTGAGGGCCTTAGAACGATGGATTATTTTAACAAGTGCAAAAAAGAAGCAGTGGAAAGATACAGAACCATTGCCTCATGTATTCATAGTAGGAAATCACTCTCAGACTGGACTGAACAGCAGAAATGATAGCATCCTTGCCGATCTTTGGAGCTGCTTTGTTCCAGCAGAGAGTCCCTCTCCCCTTTCTTAAAGCCCTCTCAATAGCTTGTAAATCTGCTATGAAAACACACGGTTAGCACTGTGTGGTCTACTGTGTCCATACACAGTCAGCACTGCACACCATTACATAGTAAGGCAACTTAGATTGCTCTCGTTCCGCTTTCTGGGGAGCAATTACTATAAAATCTGAGACCACTGGAAGCCCAGGAAAGACTGAGTTAGGCTGCTAGCATCCTTTACTCTCCACGGTATGTAATGCCCGGTTAACGGATGTCTAGAAATAATGCCTGATATATGCACCGCAGATGACGCAACCTCCAATATCCCACTCCGGAAGGAATTTTAACTAATTAATCATATGAGCTGAATCAGAACTGGTGCTAGGTATAAGCAGACTAAGCAATTGCTTAAGGCCCCAAGCAGCTGAAGGGAGTCCCCATTTGCTTTTTTAGTATGTGTTGGGGGGGTTCAAAATATGCCTGCTGAGGGACCCCAATGGGCTAGCACTGACTCTGAACAGAATATAATGTATTTGTTAATATCACTAAAATACTTTGAAGGTGAAACATGTTGGATAAAGTCTAAATACTATTTCTCCCATCCATTGCTAGGCATGTTGTGCATTTCTCTGTCTCTTTACTTTGAAACATCAGCTATTGGGGACACTGGATTAGATGGATCAGTGGTGAAAATCCTAATAGACACAGGTCATCGCCAGGGCTTGATTAACGCAGGGGCTTTAGGGGCTGCAGCCCAGGGTCCCGGGCTGAGGGGGACCCTGGTGCAGCAGGGCTCAGGCAGGCTGCCTACATGCCATGGCCCCGCTGCTCCTAGAAGCAGCCAGATGCTGGCACAGAAACTGGCCAATGGGAGCTGCGGGGGCAGCACGGGCAGCGCACAGAGACACACTGTCCCACTCCCCCCAGGGGCACGCAGAGACGTGCCAGCAGCCAGCCGCTTCCGGGAGCAGCGTGGGGCCACGGCATGCAGGCAGGCAGCCTGCCTGAGCCCTGCTGCGACACCAGCCGGGAGCCGCCTGTGTTAAGCGCCTCCTGGCTGGAGCCTACAGCTCACATCCCCTCACACCCCCCCTCACACCCCAACCAACTGCCCCAGGTCAGAATCTCCTCCTGCAACCAAACTCCCTCCCAGAGCCTGCACCCCGCACCCTCTCATGCACCCCAACACTCTGCCCCCAGCCTGGAGCCCCCTCCTACACCCAAACTCCCTCCCGGAAAGAAACTAATATAAGAGCTGTTCTAAGGTAAGAAGTAGGCTATTTTGAATTAATTTAACTATATTCTACATGTTTTAAGATTGAAATGTAACCACAAAACAGCTTTAAAAAGCAAGTTTAGTATAGTGTTAATAGCCTCAATGCCATAATTGTGATCATTTTGTTTTAAATTAGGAAAAAGACTTGTATACAGGAGCCCCACAAAATCTAACAGCGCCCGGGTCCACAGGAGAGTTAATCCAGCCCTGGTCATCGCACTCCCATGTTCCTTGCATGTATTGATTAAGAACAGTCTTATGATAGAGATTGGCTCGAGCCAAAGTTTCAGATTGGGATTCAAACCTCACATTTAGAGTTGGTGAGGTCAGGGGTTTTAGTTCAGCCCATCTCTCTTTCCAGTGTGGTGGTTGGTTTTTTTAAATAACACTGAATGGTTTTGTCTCCAGTTCTCTCTTAGGGATGCCTACAGGAGAACCACAAGAGGGAGCTCTTCTTGTCTTCTCTATGGGCTGTTCTGAGAGCACCCTGCACTTCGTAGATGGGACGGCATCTGGAATATTTCGCCTCTACAAGCGTTCCCCATCGAGATGCCATCTCCCTTGCAGTCCTGCCCTGTGAAGGTTTGGGGGAGCAGGGGAGCGTGTTTGTTTTGCCCTTGCGTGGCCGTGACAGCGTCATAATTGATCAGCCCTTGTAGGGAAGTATGAGACTGTGTGTGTTCCTCACTAAAATAGGGAAATGGCAAAATAACAAACATACACAGAGAGTGTGAGTCCACATCGGGTCCTTGGTACAAGGCAGATGAATTCCAGCGCAGGCTCTCACCAGCATTTTCTGTGTTGTGGAAGCGCTGGCACCCTGAAATGTCAGGTCTCAAAATGGACATGGCCTGATGTTGTTTGTGACAGTTTCCTGGAAGTGCCTCTTGGATACAGGCACCCTCACTTGTGCCTCCCCTCCATAAATATGACTGAGAGAGGAAGACCATCTAAAATAGGTCGTTGTTATGCATGGAGAGAGCCTTGTTCCTTAAACCCTTGGTTTCCAAGTAAACAAGCTTGGGAGGTAAATTAGCAAAAGAGGTTGATTCATTAGCAGCAAGGCAAATCTGTGCACTGGAGAGGTGCCCAACTCCCCAGAGAGATTTGCATAGCAACATGCTTCTCAGATCTGAACAGAACAAGATATGTGACACACAGACTTGAACTGTTTCACAGTCACATGCTGGCTAGGCTCATTGCTTATCTCATGGGGTGTCCTGAGAGTATCAGCTGCTCCAACCCCACATAGGATTACAAAGAGGTTAGTAGGGAGCATGGCCAGCTAAATGTCTTCCAGGGCAGGGGATACAAAAAGGCCCTTCTCCCCCCAACCTTTGAAGCCAGAAGACATTCAATATGAGAAAAGGATTTCAGATCCATTTTCTTTTTTAAAGCTAGGTCACCACTATGGCTGGACTAAATGCGTTGGATAAAGTCTGTCTGTGCAGCTATGCTGATCTGTCAACAACACGTGTTATTGACATATTTAATGGTATTGAATGGCCCCATTGCTAGAATATCTGAGTGTCATGTACTAAATTAACAGCAACTTAATGTTTAGCTGCTAATGGACTCTACATATCACTCCTCGTATCTTCTGTGCCCCTATCCCGAATGAGATCATTTCAGGCAGTGGTTTTCTCCCACAAGGAACAAAGCCAGGGCATTCTTCTTCTGGCACCATTACAGAGGGAAGGCTTGTGCACAGAGATGAACCCTTTGCCTTGTGGAACAAGCCAGAGAGGTGAGAGGGGAATTTAGTCTCTGTGGCCCATTCAGTCTTTTAGCTTCTCTGCAAATGCTGCTAGCAAATTGCAATGGGGCCAATTAGTACCAATTATCATATGGGCACCTGTCCATGAGACAGGAATGGAAATCCACAAACACATTTCACATGGGCCACTGAACAGCTGTCAGATTGTAAAGATTTCTAACCACTGCTGACCTGGGCCAGATTTGAACCCCTGACCTACAAATGACAAGCTTGGAATCCCAAGACTATGAGCCCTCCAGTAAATCAGCATGCTGTTAAATATATTCCACTGAGAGTGGGATTGAACAAGATGTCACGCTATGCTGCTGCCATCTAGTGGCACATTGGTACGAGTTTCCCATGTCACCTGAGTATCATAGAAGAGCAAATAAATTCATGTGGGTAACAAAATGGGTGGAAATCACACTAAAACCTAATGCCCTGAATGTATTAAATGCATGTGTGATATACAATAGGCTTTATGATGTACAGTCTTTTGTACATTATTACATTAGTAAAAACAATATTGACAGAGGATTTTTTAACTAATATTCATGGATCTTATCATCCTGGGCCTTATCTATGTTAAAATTAACTTTCAAATCTAAACTCAAATCAGAAATGAGAAGTATAAAGCAATAACCAGATATATGTTGCTGCACATTCCTGTGGCCTATGTTGCTAATAATGATCAATATTTAAGTGTCTTGCTCATTGCAGTGTATTTTGTTTTTTGCACTTTTTTGGTGGGAGGAAGAATTCTGTAAGGGGACGACTAGATAACTGAGCCAGCCAGCTTCAGGCAGAATGCCAGCTCCATTCAAGCACAAATACAATTTAAGCAGGTGGAGCTGCCACATTGCTCTGAAGACAGCATACCTACATAATCCACATTTACCCCTTCCGGTTTTGACCTTACTGGTGACTCAGACATAAACCTCAGCTTACACTTTCTCTCCAAACTTGGCTGTTCCTAGGGCTCTCCTTCAGGACGACCTCTGGCCCAGTCTCAAGTTCCGTCCCATTTATAATTTGGTTGGAGCTAACTTGATCTACATGTTAGTCATGATTTAGCAATAATTCCACTACTCCTTCTTGTAGGACTCAAGCACCGGATAACAAGATACCTCAACAGATGACCCTACACAGAATCCTAGGGTCTGATATACCATTAAATACTGGGAACCAACTCAGTTCTGGGTCTGGCTCTTTCCCTAATGAAGCCTGATCAACCAAGCAGCTCACAAAGATGCAGACAGGGTTACCCAGATAAAAGCTTCCTTTTCAGCTTTTCCAGTTTTGATGGTATACGCAGAGTCCATTTCACAACCTCTCTTTCTTGTGAAAGTGACATTGAGTTGACAAGACTTGCTGAGGACATACAGCCATTTGAGTCAGTCAAGAACAGAGACGGCTGTGAGGAACTTCAGAGGAGAGCTGGTGGGAAACTTTCCGCTGAAAAGCTTTCCACTGGAAAATGCTGAAATGACAGAATTGAAACGTTCCATGGAAATATAGGATCATAGAGTTTAAGGCCAGAAGGGACCCTCAGATCATCTAGTCCAACTTCCTGTATATCACAGGCCACAAACACCACCCAGCACCCATACACTAAACCCAACAACTGAAATTAGACCAAAGTATTACAGCCGACAGGAGACTAAACTATTATGTGCCACAGGCAGAGGACAGGAGGGCCCAAGGTGCACCAGTGCCCAAGGCCCCCATAAAGGCAGGGAAATAAGTGAGATATACCCAGATAATCCTGGCAAGTGACCACACTCAAATGCTGCAGAGGAAGGGGGGAAAAAACCCCAAGGTCACTGCCAATCTGACCTGAGGAAAAATTCCTTCCCAACCCCACATATGGATATCAGTTAGACCCTGAGCATGTGAGCAAGAACCAGCCAGCCAAGCACCTGAGACAGAAAAAGCTCGGTGCCACCTCAAAGCCATAGCCCTCTTCATCCAATGTCCCATTGTCATCTGTGGCCATCGCTGATGCTTCAGAGAGAGGAGATTAAAAAAAATTGTTAATTCTATTGAAATTCTCACAGAAACCAGGTAGGTTTCCTGCCAGCCCATCCAGCTACCTCCCCGGGCTCTTTTTCTTTACACCTTTCAGAAGAATGAAAGGGTCCTCACACCTCCCAAGGTGTGTCTTTGCTGCAGAGTTAACACAAGCTCTTACTCAGGTGTTTCCCCAACCTCTCTCCCATCCACTCACAAACCTCACACCCAAGTCCCTGGTGCTTTAAACCCAGACTAGCTGGCCTGGGTGGGGTTAGAGCTTAGATTCTGCTTTCACTTGGGCTGGTAACCGGCCCACTTTGCAGTGAGGATGCAGGCTAATTACTTAAAGGCTGATAGTCCTCCCAGTATTTTCCCACAAATTCCCCTGTGCTCCCAGGACAGACAGATTCTCCCAGAATTCACTGAGCACAGCTCATCTTAGTGCAGCACAAAGAACCACAGGCTAGGCCCCCAGAAGTCCTAGTGACACACATGAGGAAGTGAGGACTCAGTAACTCAAGTATGGCTTTGCAGTGTGGCTGCTCAGATGCAAATTAGGCTAACCTGAGTGCTCAGACCCAGGTGCTGATCACCTGAGTTAATTCTGCAGTGAAGACATACCTCAAAAGGCACTTTACAGATAAGATATCTCTTAAGTAGCCTCCTGCTAGCTAGCTAATGCTGGCTTCACTTTTACTGCCTAGGGCAAAAGAGACTAACCAGAGAAAAGTTTTTGATAATATGGAACCCTAAAGTGATCCTGGGAAGAAAATTATTTCACAGCTGAACCGAAGGGGCCACCTTTATCAGGGTGGGAAACAATACAGAACAGAATATAGGAAAGGGCTGATAACTGCCAGGAAAATTACTTTCCAGGAGAGAAGCAAAAGTGGAATAGTATGAATGGGGGAATAAAGTGCTTATTAAGCACTAAGTGAAGGCTCTGTGGAGGGAGCAGGGAGTATAGAAGAGGTCAGAGGAGAGAGATGCTATGGGTTGGAATCCTAGCTGGAAACAATCCTCAAACTCCTTCATAGTTCTCAAGGCTGCTACCCGCACTCTGGTAGGTCTATGGAAAATCAGCACGCAGGAATTCTAGGTTGGTGAGGACAGAGAACAACTTAGCACAAATTGGCCTCCTGTCTTTGCACCGTGAGATGAACACTGTCCAGGTTCTGCTATGAGCAAATGACGTGCCCTTCTTTCTGGAGAACAGAAGAGCATCTAGAACTTTGATCACTCTCTCTCCCACAGGAGCCAATCCAATAGATACGCTGCCCTGGATTGTGATAAACGCAGGGTTTCTGTGACACTAAGTCTGAAGCCAACCACTACCAACCAGCTTATACGAACCATGATCTTCTTGGCCACGCGGGAGCAAGGAGCGTGAGCTTGGCTCTATCTCAAATGACTTTCTTTATTACCCTCCAAATGAGAGGCATCAGAGAGGATGCATGCACTGGAGGGAAGTTCCAATGCCTCCCGAAGGCATCCGAAACCACCCCTCTCACCTGTCTCTGTATCTGCTCCAGAATTTTTTGTGTTTTCAGTTTTCCATAGAGGCTGATACTCAGTGTACCCTGCTTGTACTCTATCCTCTGAGACGTTTACTTACTGAGATCCTTGCATATATCAGTTTTCTGCTTAACCCTCAGGCTTTATTTCAGCTTGATGGACAGATGGTGGAACTCCCCCTACTTGATCAGAAGGGTCTCCTTCTTCAGCAAGGGTCTGCTCTTTGCTCCTTGGTGATCTCTGTACACCAGCACAGCAGTGTTGTCTGCGTTTAGAAGAATGCACTGACTGTGGCAATGACTTTTTGAGACTGATCAGTGCAAGATGGACTGTTGTGAGCTCTAGCAGGCTGATGTGAAGAGCCTCTCTGAAACAGTCCATCTTTCTTGCTTTGGCTGTTTACATACACTCCTCCAACACAGCAAACTGGAGTCAATCACCTGGAGTCTTTCTAGGTCCTGCAGGGCATCTCTTTCAATGGGAAAGCTTCTTGCATAAGCTGCCTTTGATATTGTTTGCTGAAGGGTGTTGCTGATCAGCACACAAAAGACCTTGAAGAAGATGGTGCAGTGCTATGACAGTTCTGCTCAAACTTCTCAGCAGTGCCAGCCCTAGACTAGCTGCCAGCAACTGGCGCCCTAGGCGAACCATGCATCGGTGCCCCCATCCCCAAGGGCAGATCTAGGCTGAGGTTTTCGGTAAACTGGGAAACATTTTGCCCCATTTTTCCTTTTAATGTTTTTTAAGCATTTTTTTTAAAAAACAGAGGCCTAATTATTCAGTTTGTCCGTCCGTCCGTCTCTCCAACCAATGAGATCAGATAAAATAGAGGCACAAAATTTTCAGAATAGATTTGTACACAACAGCTAGATGATATTTCAGTCCGATTTCAAATAAAAATGCATTAAAAATGTAAATTATAATTTTTATTATTATAAATCCAAAATCATCCATTACGCTATCCTGCTTTAACTGCCATTACTACCACATCCAATATAGAAAGAAATAAGAAAACTCTTCAATGAACTTTAACCTGTATTTACAAAACACTCTGAATAAAAAACACTCTGTGCTCTTAAAACATGACTTTTCTTGCTTTAAGTTTTGAAAATTCAGTCACTAGTTCTTTTAGATCCAGTTTTCCAGCTATTTCATGCTCTGTTGACATTGTGGCAAGTCCAACAAGTCTCTCTTGCACCATTGTTGAATGCAGATAGGTTTTTATCAATTTTAACTTTGAGAAGCTATGTTCCCCACTAGCTACAGAAACTGGCAAAGTTAAAAGAATGTGTAGAGCTATAAAGATGTTTGGAAAACTGTCTGTGAGTTTATTTTAACAAACAAACTTCAACACTTCTTCAGGAGTGGAATCTTTCATAAGTCGTCTTGAAAAAGCCTGAAGCTCACGACACAAATCTGTAGCATCAATGTCTTTTGAGTTTTCATGAGTCAATGCCAACTCCAGTTTTATACAAAATTCTCTTAACTGTTTTGCTGTTTTCTTTTGCAAGCTGCGGATATCATATAGAAAGCCAAATACTGACTCTAGCTGCTGCATCTGTTGAAATCTTTCGTCAACCGAGTGAATAGCAGTATCAAGGACTGCGAAGTAGAAATTCACTTTGAACCTTTGTTCTGGGTTTTGAATGGGTGTGTCTTGTACTTCATACGAAAACTGCTGTTTCTTTTGCCGAATGCGAACTGGCTCTGGTTCAAATTCTGTCGGAAAGTCTATTTCTTCAGTAAGCTCGAGAGAATCTATCAGTGTTCTTTCGAACCCTTCATCACTTCTGAATGCCTCCAGAATATTTTTACTTTGCTGCAGTTTTTGAATAGCAGAATGTATGTTCAAGTTCTTTTCCTGAAGCTGCTTACTAGTGAGGTTAATCTCGAAAAGGATATTATACCACAAAATAAGTGAAGTCACAAATTTGAACTTGGAAAGGGCATTTGCAAGAGCTTCTGCATCTGAACATGGCCAGATGATCCAGTAAAGGTAATATCATCAGAAATTTCAATTAGGGCATCATATATGTTTCCAAGTTCATAGTGAAGAGGCTTCAAAGCATCAGTGCGACTCTCCCATCTTGTCTGACTAAGTGGTTTCACAGTTAGAGAATTCATATGGCGAGTCAGAATCTCCCAACGGCATGTTGAGCCTGAGAAAAACACATAAACACGTTGCACCAGGTCAAAAAAAAATGCTTGCCTCCAAACAGCATCTAGCAGCATCACTGACAACCAAATTCAGAGAATGCACACTGCAAGGAATGAAAAAGGCCCCAGGATTGATTTCCATCATTCTCTTTTGCACACCATTGTCTTTACCCTTCATATTACTCCCATTATCATAGCCTTGGCCACATAAGTTTTCAACAGATAATGACATTGTTTTCAAGCTCTTGTAGAATCGTTTCAGTCATAAATGCTCCAGTCGTTTCCTTCAGTGGTACGAAACCCAAAAAATGTTCCTTTATGAGCACTTCAACATTATCTTCATCTGCAGACTTTTCCATACTCACAAAATGAACGATCATCGTAATCTGTTCAACATGACTCATATCTGGTGTAAAGTCCACTATTATTGAAAAGTATTTTACAGAATGGGCAGCTTCTATGATTTTCTTTTTAATGGCATTTGCTAGGATTTGAATCAGTTCATTCTGCATATTTTTTCCTAAGTAATGGACCTGTGTTTCATGATCAGTTATTTTACGTAGATGCTCCTTCATGACTGGATCAAACAAAGCTAGGTATTCAACAAATTTTAAAAAGTTTCCATTACCTAGAGTGTATAATTTTTCATTTCTAGCACGGCTGCGGAATGCTAAATTTTGCCCACGAGAACTCTCACTAAAGCAATCAGATGCTCTAATATTTGTGGCCAATATTCTTTTTCCTTGATCACAAGTAAATTTTCTTCATCGATAATTTTTCCTTTTTTCAATTGTAATTCAAGTTCTTTCCAATTTTGAAAACATTCCAAATGTTCTGTACTTCTTTCATGTGAAGAGAGAATTAAAGTTATGTTTTTCCAGTCCTTCGAACCATTTTCAGTAAGTGATGTACCAATTGCTTGATTTCTAAACAACTTGCAGCAAAAGCAATACACAGAGTCCTTTGACACTGAATATTGTAACCAGTTTTGATTAATTTCTTCCCCATTAATAAGTTTCCTCTTGTAATGCTGAGCAGAGAATTTTCTTTTATTTCCATCCTTAGGGAAGGGAAATTCATGAACTTGTTCAGGTCCATGTTCCAAGAGAATTTGCCGCACACTGTCATCACATCTGGGCTATGAAGCTGGGTCCCCATACTGTAACTTTTTTGTAACTTCCTCATCCTTTCTTCCTTCTACTTCATTTACTTCAATTTCTGTATGTGTCTCTGAAGGTGAATACATTTTCTCCACTTCCATATCAGTCTGATCCTGTGAGCTGCCTTCATCTAGAAGTAAGTTTCCATCATCTTGAGTTTCCAAACTGCTTTTTTTGTGGATGTGAGCTACCCTCATCTCGAAGTAATATACTTTCATCTTGATGCTTCAAACTGCTTCCATGCAGATGTGAGCTAACCTCCTCTCCAAGTAAAATTATTTCATCTGGATGCTGTGAACTGCTTCCATCTTTATTTGGATTAAAGAGAAGATATTTCAGGAAGGATCCCTGCTGTTTTGCTTGCTCCTTTTCCTTCTCAGCCTTTCGTTTACGATACTCAGCTCCTGAGGGTTTTCTTTTTCCTCTTTCCACCATGAGGCATTTGAATACTGTTATGTACTGTGCTCCCGACTGCAAGCATTATAGCGTTAAGGATGGCTGACACACCGACCACGTGGTTGGCGATTTAAACCACATTACAGCCATCCCAACACATCTTTTCACTGCTTAAAGGTTCAATGATTAGTAACACACAATCACTTACCTATTAAAACAGTCAGTTACAGTGTTTACATGGAAACAAAATGACCTTTTTCGATGTTATAACCCAACACCGGTTGTTTGAAAAGTAATCCCCTTCTTCACGGTTACCCACCTGGAGTGTGACGTCATCACTTTCTTAGTCTGTTAAGCGTTAACGCTGTTACATTTCTTTTATGGACCTTATTTATTACATGTGAACCAATTATAACAAATTTCAGAGTAACAGCCATGTTAGTCTGTATTCGCAAAAAGGAAAGGAGTACTTGTGGCACCTTACAGACTAACCAATTTATTTGAGCATAAGCTTTCGTGAGCTACAGCATCCGATGAAGTGAGCTGTAGCTCACGAAAGCTTATGCTCAATTATAACAAAGAAAAGTTCATAATTATACAGCCTGATAATAACGCTAAGGTTTAATAAAGCTTAAAGATACTCACATTTTGGATTTATAATGCTGAGTGAAAGACATTGTTCTTTATTCTTTGGTATCAAGAAACACAATTTTCCACAGTATTCACTCAATTCTTAACTATCTATCTGCGCAGTGTGTTAAATAACCATTTGACATGTATCAACTCGCAATATCTCCACTCTACATGAATTTCCGGCTATGCGACCTTGATGTATATTCGAGTTAGGTGTCACTAGCTTTGCAGCTCTTGCCACTGGTGGATGTGTTTCACTGTGGCTGAGTTATTGCTTATCAAAATTGCGCAGTGGGTCATCTTGACCCTACACTGCAAATTGAAAAAAAAAATTTGCTAAAATATTTTTTATTTTTGCAGTAAATAAAAGATTTGACACATTAATAAATTCTCAGAAATGTAGAGAAATGAATTATAATTCATATTCCCGCCATACATGCACGGGAATTGAAATAATGACATCTTCGTTATTTCATTTGTATTTTTGTCATCTTTTTCTTTTTTTTTTCTTTTTTTTCTTTGATTTTTTTCCCTTGAATTTGGCGCCCCGTTTAACTTGGCACCCTAGGCAACCGCCTAGTTTGCCTATATGGATGGGCCGCCCCTGCTTCTCAGATTCCAGAGATTCATAATTGGCAAATGCTTCTCTTCCCCAAGACCCGCATTATAGACTCCCGCAGGAATCTGTGTTGCCCACTCCCCTTTTCAATATATACATGAAACTCGTTGGAGAGGTGGTGATACCATTGGCTCCTGATATCCAGCTCTGCATATCCTTGTCGTCAGCTGCAGTCAACACCATCACACAGATGTCTGACTTTGTCACCTATAAAGTCCTCTGCCTGCCATCAAACAATATATTTCTTGTGCTTATGCCCAGAATCTAAACTACCACACACAATTCCCTTAAACAAAAGAGCACTAGTCTCCTATAGTATTGATTCATAATACTGTTATAGCATTTCCGGAAGCTGTCATGATTTGCACCAGTACCGCAGAACACTGTATTATTTATTTTAATTTATGTGCTGAAACCAGTTCTGACTTTCTTCATAGTGAAACTTCTCAAGAGACTGCCCACTTGCTCTGTAGATTCTTCAGGTTCAGCTGTAAATTGATAGCATAATAAGAGCTACGAGTCTTAAAATGTCTTGTCAAGGCCACTATTTTTAACTGGCACCTCATCCCCCCCGCCTTCCCCTGGGGGAAAAAAACCTCTTCTGACCACTGTAAGCGAGGCATCATTTGCGAAGAAGATAAGACACACAATAATGCTCAGTGAGCTGAAATTTAAGCCTGATCATTTTAGAAATGACGTTCAGAAGTAATGCATGGTCCCAGCACACAAGCAGCTGCAGGGTTTTGTTACTGTCACTTGCAAAGGCTCACAACACTCAAGTCTACCCTGCTTAAACCATGGGCTCACAGGCCAGGAGACACCATTCTGTCCTTATGAAACCTTTAGCATAACAACCTAACCTCCAGGACCGACTTCGTTCAGATACAACACAGTTCTGGCATTGAGGTAATGATTCTAAATCCTGAATTATTTTGAAAATTTAAACTGCATGATTCAATCAGTTCGCATGAGTGCAATGATTAAAAATGCTTAATGGGATTTGCGTGCTTATATGCCAGGAGTAGTAAAAACACATTGACTCTAGAGGAGGTTGAAACAAATATTAAGGGGAGAAAACCTGCTCTCACTGAAGTCAATGAAGCCAGGATTTCACCCAGGAAGCTTTAAACATGTGGTATGTAAACACTTTAAAAAATGAGGAAATTTCTTTCTCCCCTTCACAGCTGCAGCCTCATTCACTCAGGCCAGCGCTGAAAGTTTTAGCTTTTAACAGCATCTATTATAGAATCATGGAATTGTGGGAGAGAAAAGTTCTGTTAGATCCCATCTAGTTCTCCACCAAAGGCCTAAGCTACACGATTGCAGCCTTCAGAATATTTTCCAGTGCTTTGTCCAGTCTAGTTTTAAATGCAAAGGTGGCTTTGATTACTTCCTTTGAGAAGACTTTCACAATGTGATAGATCTCACTGTCGGGAAGTTTTTCTTGATATCCAACTGTTTTACTGTCCTAAGAAAAAAAAATTCCCTTTGAAGTTACAGACTGAAGAAATGTTTTTGGATGAAAGAAACTTCAGCAACTGCCACATGCCCTTTTTGACAGGTTTCAGAGTAGCAGCCGTGTTAGTCTGTATTCGCAAAAAGAAAAGGAGTACTTGTGGCACCTTAGAAACTAACCAATTTATTTGAGCATAAGCTTTCTTGATTGTACTTGGCCAAAGTATATGTTTAATGGAGATTTTCTACTATCTATTTTTATTATCTATCTTAGATACTTATATGATCCCTATTACCGTAGTATCTGAGCAGCTCACAAAAGGCTATATTTATGCTCACAGCACCCCTGTGAGGTAGGGAAAAGCTATTATCCTCGTGCAACAGGTAGAGAACTGAGTCACAGAGAGACTTGTAGTTCTTATTATACTTATCAATTTACAGCTGAGCTTCAGGAATCGACAGAGCACGTGGGTAGTCTCTTGAGAAGCGTTACTGGCGAGGAAAGACAGGCCTGGGTCCAGCTCATAAATGACTGTTGTGTGTGTGTGAACATACTAGCACTTATATTAAAAAGTAACTAGGTAAACACTGTGTCTTGCTGTTTTGTTAATTACTGTCATTATTTTGCTGAGTTTTCCCATGTTTTGTGGATGGCTTATGGGGAGCTGAGATTTTGTGGTGAGTCTTTTAACCCTTACATGTTTCTCCATTTTTGTCTTATCCCTCTGTTTCCTTTGAAACTCATTCTGCATCCCTTACTCACCTCAAGTAGTATGCATGTAGGTCCTTTGACGTTTAACTTTTTTTTTTTCTGTTTGTGTCTTTATTTCTCATTAAAAAGGCCGGCAGGAAGCATTTGGGGGCAGGTTCACAGCCAGAAGGACGTAAGATTTATAACCCTTTCCAGCCCCTGATATACAGGGAAAACCCCCTTTTCCTTCAGATCTTCCTTAAAACTCACTTCTTCTGGGAACGCACTGTTAACCAGTCAAAGAGCTGTTGCACAGCTATCGTAACCAACACAAATACTAACTGCGCTTCAAGCTGCAGAGCTTCTACAGATCAGTCAGTGTACCCTGTGTGTGAATTGCTTTGTCTATGTAAACCCTAACCCTGCAAGTCAGTCTGTGAGTGGACCCTCTGCATCTGCATAGGCCTCCATTAACTTCAGTGAGGTACCGAAGGGTTCAGGGATCTAGCGACCAACTTGCAGGATGAGGGTCTTCAACTGGAAACTCCTTGAAGCAAGAATCATATCTCCTCCTCTGTGTTTTGTACAGGGCCTAGCACACTGTTAGTGATTAACAAACAATGAATAACAGCTGCCATACCAGAGCAGAAAAATAGACCATTTAGTTTGCTGTTCTCTCTCCAACAGTCACAAAGACAGAATGCTTCAAAGAAAGATAAAGCCACTCTCTTCTTGTGATGCACCTAATAATGCTAATAGATCAGAAGTAAATCTCTTGGTGTGAGCATAAGATTGTGGAAAAGAGAACTCCTGAGTTTTAATCATAGTTCTGACGATGGACTCAGTCTATGGTTTTGAGTAAGTAAGGCAAACATTTAAGGCAAATTTTTCAAATGTAGATGCCTAAAGGTAGGTACCAAACTCCACATTTAGGCCAGGTCTACACTACAGACTTATATCAATATAACTATGTTACTCAGGAGTGTGAAAAATCTACACTCCTGAGCGACGTAGTTATGCCGACCTAGAGTGACCAGACAGCAATTGTGAAAAAACGGAACAGGGGGTGGGGGGTAAGAGGCGCCTATATTAGAAAAAGTCCCAAAAAACCAGGACTGTCCCTATACAATCAGGACATCTAGTAACCCTATACCGACCTAATCCCTGGTGTAGAAGCGCTTTGTCAGTGGGAGTGTTGACATAGCTACTGCCTCTCCCCCAGGTGGATAAACGACACTGACAGAAGCTCTCCCTCAACTAAATGAAAGCACCCTGACTTTGAAGTGCTGGGCAGCTCCAGGTCCCATTGATGTTAGTGGAAGTTGAGGCCGAGGGTGCTGCATAACTGAAAAACCGCGCCTCTCTTGTTGTCAGCTGTCCAGGCATGGTTCTGGAGCACCTATCTTTATGCACCCATCTTTGCGGGGGCAGGGCCAGAGGCTGGCACTGCAGACAGCGCACGGCTGGGAGCTGCACTGCAGACGGGGGGGTTGGGACGGATATGCACTGCAGGGTAGCAGTAGCCGCTGCAGAAGTTCGGGGAGGGCGGCTTGCACTGGATTGCAGATGCTACCAGCGCCAGGGGCTGCACTGAGGGCTGCGGGCGGGCCAGCGGCACCGTCGCAGCTCGCCCCAGCTGCGGCAGAGCAGAGGCGAGCACTGCAACGTGCACGCTGCGCCTTGGCCTGCGGCGGCGGCGGCAGCGGCAGCGGCGCGGAGACCGGGCCGCCCTCGCCCCGGGCCTGTCACTCACCGCCCGCCCCTCGGCAGGAGCGGGGCAGGCCTTCCCCAGCTGCTGCCGCTTGCTTTTCCGCTCTCCCGCCGCCCCGGTGCGGCGCTTCCGGCTGTAAAGCGCCCCTCGGCCGGCGGCAGAGCCCGGGCTCCAGCTCCCGCCGCGGCTCGGAGCCCGGCTCCAGATGTGGCGTCCTCGCCTCCTTCGTTTGCATATTGTCCAGTTGCGCCATGCCCCCCCCCTTCGCGCGGGGGGGGGGGGATATAGAGAGGCCTGCCCTGCTGGGCGAGGACAAAGAGCTGGGTGAGTGCCGGGGACTGGGGGTCTCAAAGACTCCTGTAGCCTGCGGGGTGGGGCTGGGGTGGGGCGGTGCGCCCTCCCCCAGCCGCTTGCTCCAGGGTACTGGAACTAGGGGTGCTGCCCTACCCCCTGGCTTGAAGTGGTTTCCATCATAGGCAGGGTTTACAGCTTGGTTCCATGGCTCTCAGGAACCCCACTGTACAACTTGTTCCTGCACCCTGGCTCCAGCTGTTTCCCACAGCTGTATTTCCTACCCCTTAGCTCCTCCCACGCTGTTTTCTGTGGGCTGTAATGCTTTGGTCCTGTGGTTCTCAACCCATTTACCATTGTGGGCCGCATCCAATACTACCTGGAGGGCCCTGAGGATGTGAAATGGGCCACAGCTGTGTGCTGATTGGGCCACAGGTTAAGAACCACTGCTTTGGTCTAATCTGATTTGATGGGTTCAGCGTGGGTGCTGGGGGGTGTTGGTGGCCTGCAATACACAGGGGATCAGACTAGAGTGGTCCCCAAACTGGGGGGGGGGGGGGAGGAACATCTGGGGGGTGTGGCGGAGCCTGGGCCAGCTCCTATGGGGGATGGGGAGGCGAGTGCTACCCAGTCCCACTCTGCCCCCAGCCCCTGCTCCCGGCCTTAGCTCCAGCCCCCTCTCCTGGTCCCTGCTCCCAGCCAGAGCTCTGCTCCTGGCTGCAGTCTCCAGCCACACTCCCAGCCACAGCCCCTGGACACAGCTCAGCCTCCAGCTCCTAGCCATGGCTCCACCCCTGGCCCGGAGGGGGGTGGGGGGCAGAAGCACGGACACATTCCGTTACTGGTAAGGGGGAGCACGAGAGGAAACGTTAGGGCACCACTAGACTAGATGGTCTGGTCTTCCAAGGCTTCTGGCCTTAAACTCTGTGACTCTCCAGACGTTTGCCAAGCTGAGAGGAGAGTTGAGTGCTACCTGAACTAGAGGAATTGAGGGTTAGGCTGCATCTGTCTGAGGCCTGCATCCCGTGCGTTCAATCCACAGCTCTCTGAACTGCAAATCATGAAACATCAGCCAGCCAGTGACCAGGTACTGGGTCAGACCTTTAGGATTGGGAATCAGTTCTCCGTAGCCTTTATAATGAGCCTGCCAACATGGGGCCCAGTTAGTGCCAATTTTGACATGGGCACATGACAAAGGATCGGGCTGAGACCACTCTATTTCACAGAGCCATCAAATAAATGTCACATTGCACTATTATCTACCACTAATATGGCACCATGGTTAGGCATGGTAGATGTTTTGCAGACAGATATGATCTTGAGGTCCCCATATTTGTGTGTGTTAGGAGAGATGTGAAAGAAGGGTATAATGGGGATCTGACACATGGTCAAATAAATATCAGCTCATCAGCTAATGAGTGACTACTTGCTGTAATATACATTTGTACTGCATTGCTTCTCAGAGCTGGCGCTAGGTATAAGCAGACTAAACAATTGCTTAGGGCCCTGAGCAGGTCACGGGCCCCCATATTAATTATTAGTATATGTTGTGAGGGGGGAACCCCAAAATACTCCTGCTTAGGGCTCCCAATGGGCTAGCTCTGGCACTGCTGCCCCCTACTGGATAGAATATGTCAGTTTCCTAAACCAGGTAAGGTCCTGAAACTACAAATTGCTGAGTCTGCTTCTGAGTCCCCCTCTCATAATCATTGGGAAACTCATGGAGTGTGGGAAGCAGGCACATCCATGGCCACAGGACTGGATTTCAGTCTCCTTAGTGAGTGCCTGGCCTTTTACTGAGTGAGTGCTGGAATGCATGGCAGGAGGTGTGGCATGACCCCCTGCCAGTGCAGAGAGATGGGATTACGGAGAGGGAAACCAGTGGCCTGGAATGAGAGGCTAAATGAAAGTCTAAAAGGACCAATACTTGGATCAACTAGTAATCTGTGCTACTGCTTGGAGGAGTAGGTAGCATTTTTCCCTAAAGCTGATGGGATGGAGGTAACCGTGTGGTTGAATACAAAGGGCACCTCTCTCTCTCTCTCTCTCTCTCTCTCTCAACAACAACAAAAAAAAACACCTCATGGGATTCTCCCTTTTATCATCTCTCACTCTGGCCTGTTTCTTGTCTTGCATCTTTAGAAAGCCATTGATTTGAGAGGATCAAGATGAAAGAGGAGGAAGCTCGGCAGCGGAGGAAGGAAGGCAGGACGAAAAATGGAGGGCGATCCAGGCACAAAGCAAAGAGCAAGGGTAAACACAAAGACAGCAGACTTGGCAGCCAGGAAGCAGAGGATGTCCCTTTGGTCTCACTGCAGAAGCAGCCAGCTGAGGGGAAAGGGCCCATGGCAAAGCTGCAGGACGAATCAGCCATTGCAATTGGCCTGCAGGTGCTCCTGCCGTACCTGTTAGCAGGGCTTGGCATGGTCTTGGCTGGGATGGTTTTGGACTATGTTCAGGTAAGGGTAAAAAGCTCTTCTGTGTGTGGTGTCCTGTTACCAGGCTTCAGAGCTCCTGCCTTTTCTCCCTTCCTGGATATGCACAAGTGACAGGGTTACAGCAGGTTGGATGGATATGAGAGAGAAGAAGGTCTCCCTTTATTTTAGATGTTCATTTCCTTCCCCACCCCAAAATTCAATCCAGCATTACACAGCTACTTCTGCAGAGTGCTCTGGCTATCGCTGGGTGAGGCCTGTCAGATGCCTTGCTGCACTTCCCATGGAGACTGAAAGCATCACTATAGTGCTTCCAAGCCCCAGAGCTCCCTAGTGCTCTTCTTAGTGCCGAATGCAACTTGCTGAGCACCCAGTTGCTCTCCATGCTTGTTTCTAAGGCCTTCTAATGAACAACTTGTCACTTTCCAGCCTGTGTAACACGTTTTCTGTCATAGGCACTACTTAAAGTCTAAGTTCTGATTAGACTAAGAACTAATTTTAGGCAATTTACATTTAGAGTTACAGTTCATGTCTGCAGTACAATCAAGAGGTCACAATGTGTTATTACTAATGGGTAATGCTTTTTCAGCTTTGCATTCGTATTTTTCCTCCCTGTGTATTTGACTAGCAAGCTATCAGGTCAGCGTGCCCCTTCGTTATCTGATATGGTGACACTGAAAGCCCCGTGCTGGTATTGACAACTTTCACAGAGTTGGAGTTATTTCCCTTCAGCCCCTTGATTACTCTTGTGGTGTAAGGAGATCAACTAGGACCTACAGAAGCAAAGGACATTGCCTGTTAAGACTGGCACAGTGTCCTTAATTCACCAATTGATACCAGACCGCAGCACACATTATCCACTCTTGTAAGAACCCTCCTAGAACAGAAGATGCTATGTGTCAGTAGCTCAGCAGAGCGCCTCTGAATTTAGAATGTCCTAACTGATCCTTTTTTTGTCTCCTCCTTAATGGAGTTTTAACATATAAAGGGTTTTTAATTTGGTTTTTAATTTTTAATCTCTGTTTTGATTTTTCCTTTTTTATTAGTAACTGATGTTTAAGATAAATTACCTTTTATCTAATGTTCACACAACCACTTTACAAATCATATATACAGTGGTGGGTGAAGTGTTTCCTGAAAGGCGGCCACTTCTGGGGAAGTGTGTGCCAGTTGTTAAACAGATGCACGGCAACGTCACTCTGTAGTTTAGAACAGGAAGTGAAATGAATTCCTCTATCTGACAGAAATTACAGACAATTATATGTGAATAAGAATACATAGTACCCTTCCCTCTCATGCCGAGTTCCTTACCAGTCAGGGAAGAAATCAGCCCCATGCAAGCTCACTTGTGGAAAGACAAGCACTCCATCTGCTAGCGCTTGGGAGTCCTGATGAATGTGCACAGCCCAAGTGAATGTATGGCTCTTTCCATCCCCGCCATGGACGGACTCATTGCTGCTTTGACTCTTCCTCCCTTGTGTGCCTCCCCACCAGCCTAACCTATCCCAAGCCACCTGTTGCTGCGGCTTCTGCTGAATGAATAGGAACTCAGCATTTCCCTGGTGCTCCTTTCTGGCCTCCTCCCCTATTCACTCATGGTCTGCCTGCTCCCAGCCCACCTTGACATAAATGCTCCCTCCTCTCCTTTTTGTCGCTGCTCAGAGGGAGGGAGGGAGATAAATAAATTAAAAAATGATATTGAAATAATTCGCCCCACACTGGCAGTGAACTAGCAGTATCAGTACTGTTCTTATTCCTAGACCCCACTAGTGCTTAACAGGCCTGCCCTCCAGTGATTTGAACATGGGGGGCAGGAAGGTGGCCAGCCACACTGTTGCGGAGCGCTTGTGCTACCATATTCTGCAGCAATGATAAGTCCCATCCAAACAAAATGTGTTTAAAATCTTGTTCTTTGGCATTTTGTGTCTTTTCCTCTGCTCCTCTTAGCGCTTCTGATTTTCTTTTTGAAAGTTATTCAAGAGGCCCCAGTCAGGGGTAAGAGCCCCACTGTGCTAGGCGTTGTCTAGGCATATAACCAGAAGTGGTTTCCTGCCCGAAAGAACTTAGTTTAAGCAAAATATTACCTTGTGGGATGGTTTGTGCTGGAAGGGGTGAGGCTCCGGATGTATGACTCTCAATCAGAGATTCCTTAAGTGTACAATAAAAAAAGCCAGTGTGCAAACATGGGCTGCTTGAGTTAACTATGTTTTCTGCCTGTCTGTTTGCCAGTTGAATGCTTTTTATTGTGCTTACTTAGTAATGGAGCATGAGGGAGAGTGATAACCTCATTCACCCCAGCTTGCCAAAGCTTTAATATAGGACATACTAGCTATTATGTCCCTTTATGGCACTGGGTCTTTCAAACAATCTGATACTCTCCTTATACTAATCTTTTGCCTATGAATGAGCAATTCACAACCTACAGTGACTTTTTAGGACTGTATATTGTTTATCTGCATACATGAATACAACCCCCTGAAATCCTGAGGTTGCTGACTAGAACCAGCCCTGCATTTGTTACTCACTTGACCTCGGACTTCTGCGTGGAACCAGAGCTTCATCCTATTATCTTGAAGTTCTTGGTGGGAAGAAGGAGACTGGGTCATAAAACCCATTTTGTAGGCATTGGAGAGAGCTTCTCTGTTTAGTCTCCCCTGTTCCTGTCCCTTTGAGCTCTCCTCCAGCAGGGAGGATTGAAACAGCCTCCCTTCTTTGCTTCCTGACAGCCACCATGTGCTGCTGTTGATGGAGTGCCAAATCCCACGGGCTTTGAGGATACTGCCTCCCTGCATTGCTCCTGGTGCATTGTCTCTGGGAGCAGCAAAGGATTGAGTCAGGAATCTGGAGCCAGGGTTCTTGTTTTGTGGCCTCTAACATTTACCTGGAGATCCTTGTGCAGCCAAACCCTTTAGACTTGATAATTGTGTGTGTGTTTGTGTGAATTTAGGGCTGGGGAAGGTATCCATTCTCCCAGCCAGTGTGCTTAGCTCTGGGGACAAATGCTAGTTCAGAATCCGTGGTCCATGTGTCCTTAAATCTCCTTGCTGAGAATGCCCATTCAGAGGCCAGCTAGTGCCAAATATAGTGATGAGGGTTTTTCAATTTGATTTTGAATGCTAGGAACTGGACTGAGACAAGCAAACTCTTTGCACTGGCCATCAAACAGCCAGCAATTTCTATCACTACTGACTGGCTGGATTTAAACCAGAAACTGATCAGTGAAAGGCTCCCTATCCAATTTCCAATTCCTCAGGCCGTCCAAACCCCCTTTTATTACAAATAACTTATATATAACCTTTTGACTCCAAGACCCTAACATGCCATCCAAATTATTACAGAGAAGGCTAGGTATAAAGTGAAGATTAAAAAAAACACTTTTTCAATTGAAACCAGATTATTTAAATTAAATACAACTTTATTTAAAAAAACATTTAAAATTAATTTTGAAATTTAAATTTATAATCTATTAAAATCATTTAAATACAAAAAATTACATTCAATAGTTGCTGCCAACTTTGAAAGAAAGTCAAACCACTAAATTGGTGGCAGCCACTAGCTAAGCACCTGGGAGCAGAGTTGTTATGTGTTAAACCAGCTTTTGACTGCAGAGAGAATATTTCCTTCATTTCAGTTTATTCAACTAGTTCAGTTCAGTGACTAGTTCATTCAAAATTAAGATGCCAGTTGGGAGTTGAAAAAGCAGGAAAGCTTGTTATTTTCTCTTCCAGTTTACAAATAGAAACCAGGTGTGAGAGGATGAGATCTACTAGTTCTAAAATCTTGAAGGACACAGCGATCAGAAATAATCGGTTCAATTCACTAACTACAGATAATACTTCCTTCGTTTAATAAATAGGTTAGTTTTAAATGCAAAACATGTTTTGATAAACTTTTTGGTATCCTTTTTTTCTTGCATTTCCAGCACATTTATTTAATGAAAACAAGTAAAATGCAGTTTTTGTGTATTTTAATTGAATTTGCATTTCCATCCAAATGGGGCTTGACACAAATCACAAATAAAAAAATGTTAACCACCAGATAGTGAATAAGAAATTAATCATTTGCCATTTTCTAAAATAATAAAAAATATAAAAATGAAGAATCTGAGTAATTGTATGTTAAGCTATGTAATAAATGTATATAGCTATAGTGTACCCTCCTGGTTAGTAGAAAGAAGCACCAAATTTAGAGTAAAGGCTATATTTAGTTGCAAATCAACATGGATTAATAGTTATCAACCAGTGAGAATCAACTTTTCTTCAGGAAAATAACTTAAAAGTTCAAATTCAAAACATGATTAAAATTGTTGATTAAAACCAAGGTTTCCTGTTTGCTGATTTAAATTCATCCATCCTGTCACAGAGGAGCCCTGACAAAACACCTTCCATTAATGCCCCCACCCCCAAGTTTAGATAAGTTTGGATCTGGATTTGAGCTTTACAGTTTAGGCCCATCTCTACAAAGAATGATACAAATTTACTAGCGCAACCACACTGAAGTCAACGGACGTATGCCAGTGACTTTGGCCAAGTATCGTTAAGCAGGAAGCACTGAGGTGAAGTCACCTCTGGGGTGAAATGCAAGAGCTATTCAGCAGCATGCAGCAATGCTGCACTAAGCTTTAGGACAGGAAGTGAAAGAGCATATAGTAGCTATTGGAAACTTTGCCCTTTTTCCCCCCATGGTCTAGTGCAGGGGTCTCAAACTCAAATGACCACGAGGGCCACATGAGAATTAGTACATTGGCCCGAGGGTACATTAGTACATTGCACCTCACCCCCCGCTGCCCCGCCCCCGCCCCAAGTCCAGCCCTTCCATGAGGCCCCGCCTCTTCCCATCCCTTCCCTGCCCCCATTCCCAGGAGGGGTTTGGGGTGCGGCAGGGGGCTCAGGGCAGGGGGTTGGGGTGTAGGAGGGGTGCAGGGTGTGGCAGGGAGCTCAGGGCAGGGGGTTGGGGTGCAGGAGGGGTGCGGGGTGCGGCAGGGGGTTGGGGTGCAGGAGGGGTGTGGGGCGCAGCCGGGGGTTTGGCTGCAGGATGGGTTCGGGAGGCGGGCTACAGGCTGGCGCACACTGGAGGCAGGTCAGGCTCCCTGCCTGCCTACCCGCCCTGCCCCCATGCTGCTCCAGGAAGCGGCCGGAACCTGGGGGAGGGGAGGGACAGGGGTCTGTGTGTTGCCCTGGCCGTACCTCCAGGCACCGCCCCCCATAGCTCCCATTGGCCGGGAACGAGGAACCGGGCCAATGGGAGCTTCGGGGGAGGTACCTGGAGGAGCAGCCAGGGCAACACACAGACCCCTTGGCCCCCCACCCTCCCCCAGATCCCGGCCGCTTCCCAGAGTGGCGCGGGGGCAGGGTGGGCAGGCAGGCAGGGAGCCTGCCCTGCCTCTGGTGCGCGCCGGGCCGGAGCCGCTCTTGGTAAACGCGGGGGAACCGCAGGGAGCTGTCGGGCTGCAAGAAATAGCCCTGCGGGCTGCGTGTTTGAGACCCCTGGTCTAGTGAGATTATAGAGCTACCTTAAATAAGCTCCTGCTGTGACTTTTATCTTGGTCTTTGCAAGCTAGCTGAACGTTGATGTGATGACAGCAGATAAGGGTATTCGTCTTTGAAGCTCATTGGTTGGTTCTGTGGAATTTTTTTAAGTCAATCATTTAGAGATACAGGCGACATAAGCTGATTATTCCTTCCTGAGCTCGTACACCACAGACAAGACTCGAGAGGGGGGAGCAAAACGGAGGTCAGGCGGGGCAAACGTTCTCACAGCCAGTACAGCTGTGCTGCCTTCCCTGATGGGAGCTGAGTCATAGCCGTGGTTGTAACAGGCGTGGACTCCTGCTCTCGGAGACCTTGAGGGAAACCAAATGAAAACCTGGATATTAATTGCCCCACCCCTTGGCCTTGGAACGGTGAGAAAAGTTCAGTGCCTCACATGCTGGGGTTACTTCAGCACCAGCTTATATATTAAACCATTGTATCAAAGGCAAGTCATGCTCTGTGAAGAAATGTAACCTCAGGAGAAAGGACACCTGTGCCTTGAGAACACTGAGGGATTCCTGCGTGGGCTGTCACTCTTTGCGCAGGGACTCTTATGCCATAGCCTGAGGAGCAGGTCTTTCTGGTTTTTGCTGAGCTGGGGGAAGCTGGAGCAGGGGTGGGATCATCAGTATTTATCCACAAACATCTCAGCAATCTTTCTTTCTTCTCTTTTAAATTCTTCTGGAGGTAACATGGAGAAAGAGCTTCCATGAGGCTCCTCGCAGTCTGAGCTCAACCAAGTCAAGCTGATTTTGGAAGATAAGCTTACTGTGGCTCTCTGGAAGGGAGGAGGAGAAGAGGAAACAAAGGACTGTGGCTTCACTGCTAGGTTGGGGAGAAGTGTCTTCAAACTGTGGAGCAAGCAGCTGGGAGTGTGGTGTGTGTGATTTCCTGGCTTTTTTTCGTGCTTTGCTTGTTGAATATGGGTTAATGGCATTTGACCATGGTGGTCACCCAGCTACAACTGGAGCTGTGCTTCCATGGGAAGAAACTGAGAGGTTTCACCTGCAAGCTGACCAGGTCGGCTAATGGATTTCTCCCAGAGACGTCCTTCTCCATTGCCTTCCAGATCTTTGTGCCATTCCTCTTGGCTGGTTTGGGCATGGTGGCTGCTGGCCTGTTGATGGATGTTGTTCAAGTACGTATGTGTGATTAAGCAGCTTAGTAGCAAGGGGCTGGTTTGCCTTGGTGACCTTGCATATGCATTTGTAATTTGTGTGTCTAATAAGCATGATTGCCATCGGGTCCTGCCCAGGCTAAAGAGCATCCTCTTTGTGTCAATATGTAGGAAGGGCTCTTCCTAAATCAGGGTGTTTGGCTTTGTATTTATGGATGGGCGGCTGGACAGACAGTACCCTAGGTACAGTAAAGGAACGGTTCCTCCCATTCTGTGCCCATCCACGCATTTTGGGGCAACTTGTATGAAGCTGCACCAGGCCACAGTGCTGGGATCAAACAGATGCTATAGCATATTCATCTATTGTACGATATTCATTCTATCCCCCACAGATCACCAGGGAGAAAGTTCCAGGTCAGAGCTGTGGTTAACATGTTCACATTTTGAAGCAAGTTTATCATTTCAGTTCTTGGATACTAGAGGTTATTTTCATTGATTATTCTTTAATCTTGAAGGCACTCAGTTATCCTGGTGATAGGCCCAGAATAAGAAAATAAGACTAGAAGCTAAACATTTCTGGGCCAGATTCTGATCCCATTTACTTGGGTATAAATTCAGCATAACTCCCTTTGACTTCAGTAGAGTTATGCTGGATTTACACTACTGTGCCCAAGATCAGAATCTGGCCCGTCTAGCTTTCCTTTGTACTGGTGGCGCAAATAGAAACTCAAAATTTGATCTTGTTTGGCTACCTTATGTGGGTGGATTTGCAAATCAGAATGTTGGCACAGCTTCTGCTGCTTTCAGACTGTGTCCCACTGTTATGTACGGTGTTCAAAAGCAAGCTGGAGTTCATAGGATTCTCTGGCACTTGTACCCCAGCAGGAGCCATGTACGGGCACTGCTTTATATTCGGGGGCGGGGGTCTTGCTCTGTCACTTGACCAAGGAAAATAATGGTGCAAAGAATGAATTGATTCAAGGGAATATGATGTGAGGAGCAGTAAAGAAAGAATGGCTAACTGAAGTAGTGTATCCTGCTGCTGAACTATGCCTAACAACCCACCTGTGCTCTGCTCCAAGGCACACACCTACCTTTTAGCCTTACAGGAGCTCCTCTCCTTAACCATCTCCCCTGTGCTATATAATAATACTTAGCACTTACTTATCTGCAGCCTTATCTTTCAGAGCAGGATACAGACATTAAAATACTAATCCTCACCAAGTCCTTGTCAAGTAGGTAAATCTTAGGCTTCGTCTACACTAGAAAATTAAGTTGGTTTAACTATGTTGGTCAGGGGTGTGAAAAATCCACACCCCTGAGCGATCCATTTAAGCCAACCTAAGTCCCTCTGTAAGCACTAAGGAAAATTCTTCTGCCGACCTACCTACCACCGCTCAAGGAGGTGGATTACATACGCTGACAGGATGGCTTCTTTTGGCGTAGGTAGTGTCTACACAGAAGTGCTGTAGCAGCTCAGCTGCAGCATTTTAAGTGTAAACGTTCCCTTAAGGTAAAATGTTAAAATCCTTTGGAGTTGTTGGAAAGCAGGATCCTGTTCAAGAATATTGCTGTACCTTTGTATCTGTCTAGGTAGAAAATATATAACACACACTTGACGCACACATTCCAACATATTGCACATGTGATATAAAAACCAGACTCTGTACTTAATATATACTTAATTTATTTACACAGTAGGGTCTTGGAAACTTGTACAGGATGGTCCATGCATTAAGCAAAATAACAGGGAAAAGTTTCTAAGTTAATAGGAAGAGAAACCATTGGACAGTGGAATTGACTCCCAGAGGAGGTGGTTAAGGCATCATTGCTGCTACGAATCAAAAATAGCTTAGAGGAGATGTTTCTGCAATAGATTGCGGTGTTGCCGACTCCAAGCATTCAGAAATCATGAGTCAGACCCAAAAACATCATGAGATGACTTAATAATATATTTGGGGCGCTTTTTATTTGTGTTCTGGTCTTTGAGCCAGTAAGATTCATGTTTTCTAACTTTTCTCCACAACAATGAGGACTAGAAATTTACATCCTTTTAAAACAGGCTGAGATTTTGATGTATTCATGTGACCCCAAGAGCTGTGGACTTAAGGAAAATACCACAAGACTTGACATGAAATTGTGAGAATTGGTAACATTGAGATTCACCGACCCCAGAGGCCCTTTCTAGCTCTCGTAACTGACTCTGTGCCCCGCCCTTTAGCAGGAGCTGGTCTGACGCTGAGAAATCTGTTTTAAAGGATTTCCAGTTACTGCAACAAAGTGCTTTCCAGCATCCCCTTATTTACCCTTGTTAGAGAGATGTGAACACACAGAAACAAGTACCACCTTGATAATGGAAGTGAATGCTGTGTAGTGAGTGTACATGAGTTTACTTACACTGCTCTTGTTTTGCCAAACAGCAGCAGAGTGGCACTGTGCTGGAAGCTGGGACTGGCTATATATAATTTTCAGGGCCCTACCTTGCTGTAAAGGGGCATGTAGAGGCATGTGCCTCCTTCTCTGGTCCTACTGCCAAAAGATTGAGAGGTGAGTTGCCACTCCACTCCATGGATTATAAGTCTGCATGGAACTCCCAAAAGCACAGGGCCACAAGCAGTTGCTTAACATTGCAACACTCAGGGTATGTCCACACAGCAAGTGGTGGCTCATGGCAGCAAGTCTCAGAGCCTCATCTAATGCTATTGGGCTAAAAACAGCTGTGTAGACATTGCGGCTCAGACTGGAGTTCAGGCTTTGACGTCTACCCCCTCCCTTGGCATCTGAGCCCGTGCCTGACCATGTACACCGCTACTTTTAGGGCCATAGCATAAGCCCAAGTCTGTAGACCTGGACTCTGAGACTCGATGTTACGGGCTGCTGCTTGCTATGTAGACGTACCCAGAGAGTCTTGCCACTGATTTCAGTGGAGTCAGGATTTCACTACCCATATTTTGCAAGCTGTGAATGAGTGAGGGGAAGAAGGAAGGCAGGTGGAAAGTAAATGCCTCCGTATTGTGGCTGCAAGCACTTTCCCATTTACATGGCTTCCTACAAAAGGCATGGAGGTGGGAAGTGCACCAAGCGATGCTCTCTATTTTTGGCTGCTCTTTGAGATAACTCCTTTATTCCAATTTGCAAGCTTAGCCAGGGAGAGAGGCCACAGTGTTTCTTCTGAGCATCAGCTGATCCATGGCGATAACAAGCTGGGGAGAGGAAGTGGCTAGATGCATTCCTGTGGGCCTTTTGAGACTCTAGAAAAGCAGATACAGTCGAATGAACAGCTCCCAAATCAGAGGCTAATGCAGCAGCAAAAAAATACAGTAAATCAACTGCTTTTTTTAACTGCATCCCATTTGCTTTACCAAGTTACCAGCTAAATAATAGCAGAGGGACAGAGGAATTAAAAAGTGTAGGCAAGGGAGAAATGAACTGTACAGTCAATTTCAAATTCGAGCTGAGAAGAGTCAATGAAACCTGTTCTGTACTCTGTCACCCCATTGTAAATTTACTGGAATTGTTCACCTGCCTATTTCAGGGCTGAAGTTGGCACAGTGACAGGTTCCAAATGCTAAATGATAGCACAATCTGAGATATATGCAAATGAATCTATTTGTACTTTAATTTAAACAGATAGAATTTGTATTGAGGCCCAAATCTTCAGCTGGGCTTGACACAACTAGAGGGGCTGGGAAGGTGGTTGTAAATCAGCTGTATCCATCCCCAGTGAGTAGCCTCAAGGCTACTCTAGGATGCCCTGACTAGTAGCTGCCCCTCAGAGTCTGTTCCTCCCTCTGGGGATAACCAGAATGGTTCAGTGCTCTAGTCATGGCCATGATTTGCTCCCTGCGCTGGGGGCGGAGTATGGCTTAGAACTGCTCTGGCTAGACACTTCCACCTACCCCACAGGAATTTGCAGCCAACATGTTGAACCGGCTTCCAGGCTGCTTTGCACTACTAGAGAGGCACCAGCCTTGCAGACCACAGGTTGGTATCTGGCCCACTGTGTTACATTAATGTTAGGAATCAAATTTGATCCAGGAGGATTACATTTCAATCATGAACATTCAGGAATAAAGCTTCTCTTTCATCCTCAGTGAGACGCTGTCCACATTTATAGCCATATGCATGAAGTATTCTTCACCATTGGTTGCTAGTAGCACATGAGATTGTTAGCACTGACAGGAATTTTTATAAAATTATTTGCTTTATCCAATGTATTATGTTTAACTTTTTCTGCTTGGATTAGTTTGGACAGTGAAATGAGGGAGGTCAGTTTTATTTTGAGTTTCTCGTGAGTTTCGCTTCCTAGTTTTGTGACATTAACACAGTGTAGGCTTGCGATACTGCAGGGGGATGTTCACGTTCCTCCTAAACCTGTTTTCACTTCACTTGGCGTTGGTGGGGAGGGAGGAATCATGAAAATGTTACTGTTCATAGACTCAGTCCTGAAGTCTTTATTCAGGCATCTCCCCTGCCCCCTCCCAAACACACACACACACACACACACTTGGGCTGCAGTCCTGACCTGCTGCACCCATCTGTTGTTCCAGACCGACTGCCCAATCCTGCTCTGCTAATGCAGGTCAGGACTGAGATGCCGCGCCACCCAGTATTCCAGCCCTGAGCTTCTCCGACAGCACAGGCCAGCTCATTTCAGTTTTGCTCTGACCCCAGTGCAGATGTGAAAGGCCCCCGCCCTGCTTTTGGTCCTGTACGCCTATGAAACGCCACAGAATCTAGCTGGAGTATTCCACCTGGGAAGCTGTCGTCTCTGAGGACTGTTCCTCTATATCACTGGTTTTCAATATTTTTTTCATTTGCGGACCCCTAAAAAATTTCAAGTGGAGGTGCAGACCCCTTTGGAAATCTTAGACATAGTCTGTGGATGCCCAGGGGTCTGCAGACCACAGGTTGAAAATCACTGTTCTGTGTTAACTGGTTTCAGTCTTTGTGTTTCATTCAGTTCAAATTGTAAACTCTTTTTGTTCAGTTTATACAGCAGTTTGCACAAGGGGGGCTAGTCCAGTATGGGGCTCCAGGCACTACTGCAGTACAAATTATAATAATTAATACTGCCTTTGGATTCCTGGCATGTTACTAATGAGACTCTCTAATGGGGGGAAAATGAAGTGATCTGAATATTGTGGGTTTTTTGACTTTTTTTTTTCATTTTTAATTAATTGTCCATGGACCCACAAAGTAATTCATATAAAAGATACAATATGTAAAGCGAAGCATTGCGAATCATACAAGGCACTCCATTAACTTAGCCTACTTTGGCTTGAAGCCTGCAAGATCCATACAGGAATCTGAAGAATACAATAGAAACTCAAAAACATATTCGCAAAAAGAAAAGGAGTACTTGTGGCACCTTGGAGACTAACAAATTTATTTGAGCATAAGTTTTCATGAGCTACAGCTCACTTCATCGGATGCATATTGGTATGACAAACCATGATCCTTAAAGTTGGCCTGCAAAAGAAATTAAACACTTGTGTTTCTGTCCTTTTTTGGCTTCTTTTTATGTATAAAACCTGCAAGCTTGGGGGAGGTGGGGTGGCAGGAGGTAAAGTTATGCCTGTTCTTTACAGGAAGAAGATCAAGTCTGGTCTTTCCTGTTTTTTCTGGAAGACTCACTGGAAGGATCAAATGTGTACTGGAGGGAAGCTTTCTTACCCCTTAATTAAAGAGGGGTGTTTGAATCTTTAACAAATATCTCTTTTCTTTTTTTCCCCCCCAAATGTATTTCAGGTGTTTGAGTTAGGTGTTGACAAAATCAAACAAAAGTTAAAGACTTTCAGGTAGTCTGACTAGTACGCCTTCCCCACTCATGTTAGCTCTTAACATCCCGTAGCTTATTTTTCCAGGTCATCACTACAGGAGGCTCAGAAGCGATGTTTTGCCCACCACCTTCCTCACTTGTAGTGGGTGTTTATTAAATTAGGTCTATTTGTGGCCTGATTTTCAAAGGTGCTGACTGTCTGCAGATCCCAGTGTCTTCAGCTGGATTAAAGTCTGCTGAGATGCCAGGCCACTGACCTCTGGACAATGGTGTCAGTGGGAGATCCATCCACTTACACCGGGGCTGAATTTGATCCTTGTATTCCTAACTGGCTCCATTGGGCAACAATAAAACTGGAAGCGACATTAGGAGGAACTTTGATAGTCCACCTCAGTTTGTCCCAGAATCAGATTTCCCACAGTAATTGACAAGGGATCTTGTTGCAGCACTTGGATCAGTTTCAGAATAGCTCTGCAGACTTCAGAACCTTCTGATAAGCTTGTCTGGTGTGTCACTCCTCTCCAAGAGGATCTCCTCTGGCTGCAGCATGACTATCTGTTAACCTCCTGAACATACAGTAGTTCAGTGCATGGCCAGACATTATCTTTAAAGGTATATTCAAATAAGTTGCACATTATTTCTGCATTAGTCACTGAAGCCACAGTAGAATCTCAGAGTTATGAACACCTCGGGAATGGGGGTTGTTTGTAACTCTGAACAAAACATTCTGGTTGTTCTTTTAAAAGTTTACAACTGAATATTGACTTAATACAGCTTTGAAACTTTACTATGCAGAAGAAAAATACTGCTTTCCCTTTATTTTTTTAGTACTTTATATTTAACAGAGTACTGTATCTGCTTCTTCTTTTCTTTTCTTTTTTTGTCTCTGCTACTACCTGATTGCATACTTTTGGTTACAAATGAGGTGTGTGGTTGACTGGTTTGTTCGAAATTCTGGTGTTCGTAACTCTGAGGGTCTACTGTACTTGAGATTTCAGATCGTATAGAATGTCACAGTTTGAAACATCAGCTTCATGTAACTCAACTCCAAGGCAATCATCGGAATATGGGGATTGCCATACTGGTTTAGAACTGCAGTCCATCCAGTTCAGTATCCAGAAACCCAGAGTGGGAAGATGCTTCCAGGAAGGTCTCATCCTAATTCCTAATAGATAGAGATTGTCTTAAGCCCTAAAGCACAAGTATTTTTTATACCCTGTTCAAAATCTCTTTGTCTTGACTGTTGTGACTCTGGATAATAATAGTCATTAATAATATCTCTTATTTGTGAAGTACCTATCTGCCCAAGAGATCAGAGAACACTTTGTAAACTCAAAAATTGTTTCACGCACCATCAGATTACAGCTGCCTCTGGGGTGGAGCACACCAGTTGTTCACAGTGCATGCCTTATGTTTTAGGACAGGAAATGAGCCAGGGAAGGAGAACCCATATCTAGGCAAAATGGCATTAGATGAGGTTGACGTTCTTCATGTTGCCTTCCTTTTTAGCACTGGGATGTGTTTCGGACAATTACAGAAGTTTTTATCCTGGTTCCTGCCCTGGTTGGCTTGAAGGGTAACCTTGAAATGACCCTGGCATCAAGACTCTCTACTGCTGTAAGTGTAAAAGCTTTGGGGGGAGTGCGGGGTTTGAGCAGGAAGGAATCCTTTGACCAACAGGTCCTACTTTCGCACATGTGCGCACGTGTGTGTGTGTGTGACCGAGAGAGAGAAACAAAGACCCCATCCTCTTCTGTGTGTGTGTGTGTGTGTGTGTGTGTGTGTGTGAATCAGAGACCCCATCCCCTTCCCTGCTAAGCTGAAACAAGGTGTTTCAGGCAGGGGGAGTGTTAAAAAAGGTTCATGCCCGATTCTGCAGCTGGTCGCCTCTTAAAGGATGATTCATCCATATGTGTCCAGTTGCCGGTGGTGGAGGGTGTTGCAAAAATTGAGAGAGACCAAAGAGAACATTGGCTGTACGCACAGTGGCTACCAGTGCTGAGCTGTGGGCTGCACTACTGAGATGTGTCCCCCTATGGCCATTGACTGTTATGGGTACTGACACTTTCCTTCCCATCCCTGGCAGTGAGCTGTCCCAGCAGACCAGCATGTGAATGTCCCTAAGTCCTCACAAGACTTCTTGGGACCGTTAGTAGCTTCAGCAACTCATGGCATGATCTAGCCCCTCTGGCAGCAGCGTGATCTGTCCTTTAGGAGTCCTTTTGTTGGTTTGTGGGATGCCCCTACTGCAGGTCTGCCCCTGAGACAGGCCAGGCCACAAAACCGCTTGTAAAGAATAAATAGTAACAAACAGTTCAGCTGTGCTCTGTGCGCGAGGTGTCAGGTTTTCTCTGCTGAGTCTGACAGTGGTTTGGACTGGAATCTGAGTAGCCTGAAAAAGGAAGATACTATTTCGCATCTGTAGCCTGCTTCTTCCTTATTCTGAAGGGTATTTTTTTCCCTTGTGGGAAGAAGGCTGCGTTGTTTTTTTATTGTGTCGTTTCCCTTCAGTTTGCACAGCACAATCACCCCAGTAGTTTCCATCAGCAGCGCCAGTAGAGATGGACCCAGGTGGTTATGGGCTCTGTCAAAGGCCACATTCAGCCTCCTGTATCTGGCAGAAGCGACTAAACCATGTGACTCTTCTGAGCATATTTCCGTCTCTCGGCAGCACTGAGCTCCTGACGCTGTACGTCAGCATTTTAACAAGCAGGCACCTGAGCTGCGAGCCTGGAATTTGCACGCTCGTCTGTAGGACCTGCAGAGCTTGCACTGGGATGTTGGCACTAGGTGGGTGCGCACACGTGGGATCGGCTCCTGCAGACACAGTGCACACAGCTCAGGTACCTGCCTTTGAAAGTCTGGCCCAGCGTGTCTGCTGATATCCTACCCCACCTGCAAGAGACCAGAGCTGAACTCTGGTGCCCTTCAGAGGCTAGGGCAGGGGGATACTCATTAATGAGAGAGGGGGAAGTGAGGAAGACTGGGGACACTGGCTAGCATCTTTCATCATGCTGACGTTCACTTACTCTCTCCTAGAGGGTCCAAGTGAAACCCTCTTGCTGCCAGTGCCACAGGAGCAGCAGGCCTTTCACATTCTCTCTTGATTTCCAGGCTAACACTGGACAGATGGATGATACCCAGGAACAGTGGAAAATGGCCACCTGCAATTTAGCCCTGATTCAGGTAAGCGGCTCCAGCTGGAGCTGGAAAAGGCTCCTTTCTTTTGCTAAACTGCCCTCTCAGGCTGTTCCGTCTCGTTACATTCTATAGTGAGTGTTTGGATGGAATTGGGATTTTCTCTTAGAGGAATTCAGCTGGAGTTTAGCTTTCCGGGGTGCAGTTTCCTGAATGTGGGGTGGAATGATCCCCATGTCTTATTAGTGCCATGGTGGTGGTGATGAAGGGGATCGCAGTCTCCTGTGTGTGTGTTCAGGGTCACTGACCCCACATGGAACTCTGCCTACCAGCTGATTTTTGCCCAACAGGTACAGGCCACTGTAGTGGGGTTGCTGGCTGCCATAGCCGCTGTCATCCTGGGAGCGATCTCAAAGGGGCACGTGGAGCTGAATCAGGCTGCAGTGCTCTGTGCGAGCAGTGTGACTACAGCATTCATAGCTGCGCTCTCCCTAGGTGAGTCTCGTTAACCCCACCACACCCGGTAATTTGGGCCAGTGAGAAACCACCCTTTCCATGCACATCTGCTCTCCATGGACTGTTTGCTCTTTTCCCATCTGGGACACTGTTCAGTAGCTGACATGAAACGATTGTGGGGTCTTGGTGGAACTTCCAGTGGACAGGCAGCCAAATCCCAAAATATTACTGGATTATTAAAATCACCACCACAAACTGACACCTAGGGAGGCCAAGGATTGAATGCACCGTAGAGTGAGAGCTCCCCTCGCACCCCTAGTTAGGAGACAAGGTGTGATGGTGTGAGCTTGCCCTGCTTCATCCATGCTGTACCTCTTCTGTGAAGAGAAGACTTCAGTCTCCAGGGAAGGTCCAGAAACCACCTCATCAGCCTCCTCCTGGCACTGGCCAAGGTGGTGCCATCCATCAGTCCAAGAGAAGAATGTTGGATGTGGGGGTTCACTGTGACTTTGGGGCCTTTTTTGGGTTCCTCATTCATGCACACACATCTGCGCAGAATTCTCATGGGTGGTCTCTACTGACTCCTTGAATGCCTTCTTTGAGCTGCGGGTGTTGTCTGCTCTACTCCGCTCCATGTCCCTTTAAATTCCCTTGTTTTGTGTCTGTGTCCTGCACCCCCGTCCCTTTTTGTTCATTTTTGTCCCCTGATCTGTTGATTTCTGGGTTCTGTGCCCTCTCCCGCACCCAAAGGGTGGGCCATTCATTTGCTCTGCCCCCAGTGCCAGTCCTCAAACAGCTGGCACCATCCATCCACTCTAAACTCTCACACACATTTTTGTTTTAAAGACAGAAAAGAAATTCAGTGTGTTCCCAGTGCTCTGAAAGTTCAGACACTCCTCCCCCACTGGGATTCTCTTCAGACCAGTTAGGGCTGGGGCTCATTCCTGCTGCAGGGCAGCAGCAAGGGGTGCTCTATGTTAAAAGCACCATTCTTCAGAGGAGTCCCTTCCTGTTTCTTCCTGGTGGCCAATCATATATCATTTTGAAGACCCCAGGGAAGATCTTTGAGCAGATCCAAAGCCCAGTGTTCCAGCCAGCCAGTAATGCAGTTCACTGATTAACACACACAAGTGCCCATCCAAAAGCTTTGGGTGCTCCATCTTGCAGTAAGACTGCCTGTAACACTCAGGGCTGAGTGTGAGTGACGACTAAGTGCGGAGTGGGTGTTGTAATCACCGTGCTGTCAGGACATGCGGTAAATTGGTACCACGCTGCAAAATGCCCTGGGTTATCTGAAGCATCCGATGAAGTGAGCTGTAGCTCACGAAAGCTTATGCTCAAATAAATTGGTTAGTCTCTAAGGTGCCACAAGTACTCCTTTTCTTTTTGTGAAGTATAAAGGGTACTGTATGCATACACACACTGCTCTTTTACAGTATCTCTCACACACACACACTTCTCTCTAAGAGCATGTCGATCTAGGGAAATATGGTATGCTTTTGACAAGGGATGGGAAATGGCTGTCAAAGCTGTCCCTTTCCTCACGGAAGGTCAATGGTAGATTAGTATGATCGAGTGTTTAAAGCATGGGGATGGGAGTCAGCACTCTTGAGTTCTATTCCTGGCTACGTCTCTGATTCACTTTTTGAACTTGGACAAATCACTTCACTTCTCTATCTGCTTGGCCCTCTCTGTGAAATGAAGATAATCAGAGCTGAGTTCTTGGCAGGCCGTTCCACAATGATGTCATTATAAGGAGGGTCTGGTTAAAGGGAAAAGTAGGAATTCACACATCTGCCACAAGAGAGCAGCATGACATCCTTATTAGTGAGTGAGTGGGCAGCAATGTGTTGTGTATCTAGGGTTGCCCAACCCTCCAGGATTGTCCTGGAGTCTCCAGGAATTAAAGCTTAATCTTTAATTAAAGATTGTCATATGACGAAACCTTCAGGAATACATCCAGCTAAAATCGGCAACCCTATGCAGTAGCCTTGCACACATGGCGTTTTCTAGGAAAAAGAGGATAAGTCAGAGCATACAGATGTTCCCAGGCCAGAGTCCAAGAACAACAGAGGTGCCTGTGCTGAGGAGCACTAGACAACTTCTCAGAAGTTTATAAAAACCTCACAGCTTTTATTAACCTCTGTTCCCCCAAAGAATTGACTGGATGTAAAGAGGAAGGACTTTGCTGACACACCTTCAGCTAATGTTAAGGTCTTTCCTAGCTACGGTGACAAGTCGCTGTTGTGTGGACATGTGCAGTTAAGGAAGCAGGTCGTGTTTGTGCATCAAAGGGAGCCAGATGATTTGTGTCATGGAGGGGAAGGTGTTTTGGGGATGCATTGTGTGCACGTGTTAGAGGGGAGGGGCTAGCGTGTGCATGTGTGTGAGCTGTTGTCTGGAGGTGTGGTGTTCGGAAGAGTGGAGTATGTTCCAGGCACACATGGAGATTCAGCACTCGCAGGCCTTGTGAGCAGACACAGGTTTCTGAGCCAGAGAGTGTTCTCCTTTCCTGGCCTGCGTCCCCCACGCCATGCCAACGGTGGTCAGCAGGGTGCCTCGGGATAGTGGCAGAGGACAGAATGCCATGGGAGGTTCTAAGGACATTGGATCTGGGCTTGTTTTGGAGGCTGGAGATCAGCTACTGCCCTGAACAGTCACAAAACACTCGAGTCAGGCTGGTAAACGTGTCTGTCAGTTGACTTGCCCACAGATAAGAGTTTTGTCTGATCTCTGCCAAGGTCTCATTTTCCCAAGTAAAGTGAAATGAACTGTTGCTGCTGCTGTGACTCTCCAAAGCATTTTGCTGCGCTCTGTTCTGGTTTGCACTGCTGTAGCAGGACACTCTCTTGTTTTCAGAGTCTGACTCTCACCTGGCCTTTGGGGTTTCTATTAATAAGCCAAAATTCCATCCTCACCAACCAGCAGGAGACTGTGCCCCAGATCCTGAGCTGCAGCTGAATTTTGCTTAGCCCACCTCAGGATGGGGGTGTGTACGTGGCTAGAAGCTACTTTTATACCCCCTTGATCCTGAAGCTGTCCAGCCTCCAGGCCACACTGTAAATTAGAGCAGCCCAGAGAGCTGTGGTCCCCAAGCAGCTGTTCTGGCAGCCAGGGATCGCTGGGGGAAACGGATGCCCAGCCAAGACCCTTGTGCTGGGGACGTGGAGCTGGCTTGTGACCTGCAGCGGCAGCCCCATGCCACTTAAGAATTCAAAAGCAAGTAAAAAAACTCTGAATAATACTGAATGCTGTTCTGGAAAATGCCTTTGGGCTGTGGAATCTAGATGTGACCCCAGAGAATGGCACCTCTCTAGTCCCCTGCTACTTCTGCCTGGTCTTGAGTACCCACTGTGTGCATAGCTATGAATGTGCTTTGTTCCTGGTCCCACTTCAGGCCAGTAGAGACTATCTGACAGGGATGAAAGCATCTACATTTGGGCCATTCAGTGCTTTCTGCACTGAGCCGTGGTGTTTGCGTTGTTGTGTATGGGCCAGTGGCAGAGCCGTGTTCTTCAGTACAGTGAGAACACTGGGCCCATTTCCTGAGTGTGACCAAACTCCACTTGGATGCTGCACCAAGTGATGGGCAAAGGCAACTTTAAGCCACCATGGGCCATCCTGGAACCAGGGCAGCCCTTGGCACAGTGTGGAGCAATGGTGCCAACACAAAAAACAGCATCATCCTCTGTGTCTGAACCCCTCGTCTGTGTCTTCTCTAGGTCTGGTGATGATCGGCGTGATCATCGGTGCGAGGAAGGTGGGGATAAACCCAGACAACGTCGCCACTCCCATAGCAGCGAGCCTCGGAGATTTGATAACCCTTTCTCTGCTAGCAGGAATCAGCAGCACCCTCTTTAAATACATAGGTGAGGTACATAGCAGAGTCTCTGCGGCTCAGCTGTCGGGGAAGCCTCCTGATAGGGAGAGCTGTTCAGTTGTGGAAGGGAAGCATCCACCGTCCTGGACATGTTGAAGCTAGACTGGACACAGCATTAGAACAGGGAGTGGTCTTGTAGGGCTGTGGAGGTGGGAGATAGAGAGAAAAGGCTCTGCAGGTAAGTCCTATGACTGTCCGGTCTATTGTAAGGGTTTTGGGACCATTCAGTGGAATGGAAATAATGTTGTCCGGTGGTTAGAGCAGAAGACTGGAATTCAGGACACCTCGGTTCTAGTCCTGCATCTGTCACTAACTCACTGCAACACTGGCCAAGTCACTTATGCTCTCTTTGCCTTTGCACCCCCACGTGTAAATGGGAATAATGCTCCCCACCTCATAAGGCTATTGTGAGGCTTAGCTGATGTCTCCAATCCTCTGGGAGCACAAAGCATTATCATCATCTTGGAATGGGGGAGAGAATATATTCTCCTAAGAGACCCTCTTTAGACGGGTGCTGTGACTGCTGTGTTAACCATGCTCTGAGGGTATGTCTACACAGCAGCTAGACACCCATGGCTGATCCGTGCCATCCGACTCGGGCTCGTGAGGCTCGAGCTGCGTGGCTGTTTCACTGCTTTGTAGACGTCTGGGCTCAGGCTCTAGGACCCTGCAAGGTGGGAGGGAGTCTACACAGCAATGAAACGGCCCCACAGCCGAAGCCCTGAACGCCTGAGTCAGCTGGCCTGGGCCAGCCAGAGGTGTTTCTTTGCTGTGTAGACATAATCCTAGAGGTGACAAATGGGCTAAAAACCTTGGCACGTGAACTGCTTCTCCTATATGAGCCTGGAAAATGCACAGTACATTTTTGGAACAGGGAAGAAATGTGATTTATGCTTTAATTGATGTTTGAAAATTGCTAAGCAAAGTACCATGGGCCTGACCTAGAAAGAGAAAAGGTTCAGGGTTGGGTTGTTTTTTTTAAACAACGTCTGTTGAGGATGTTTTTAAAAAATGAAAAGTTTGTAACAATTAAACCCAAAGTTTCACTGAAAACTGAGAGCAGAAATGGTGAGAGAGACAGCTTTTTCCTATTCCAATAACTTATTCCACATGCCTACAAATAGGAGAACAATTGAATCCATATCCCAGAGAGAAAGAGGCTGGGGGAGGTCCAATAGTCCTTTCATTCTAGTTCTCCTATGCTTCAGAAATGTATTTATTCAGTGTGCAGTTCCCCAAGATGCCGTGCCATCTACCTACACAAAACTGGCTTGGCCTTCTGCATCTCCACCTCCAGTAATCTCTCTCCGGGACTACATTCTGGAGTAAGGTGATAACATATACCCTAGTGTACAAATACAGTAATGAGCAGCCGTGAATTTAGGGGGCTATCATTGCAGCTGAGTAGTCTGGCTGGAGAGGGCATAAATTCTGGTGGAGTTTTATTCAGCAGTCTCTGGCAGAGAATTGGTTACGTTGTGTCAGTCACTAGTGTGACATCACCCAATTGGTGGGTTTTCATAATTCCCAGGTTTCCAAACTCTTCTTATTTCAGTGGAGGTGAGAGGGAAGTGGGATAGGGTGTGTTACCCTGCCTTGATCAGAGTAATATATTCCCTTAAGGACACTGAGTCCTAGAAGGCCCAGAATGTTACATGCCTTTGAAAGTTACATTTTCCCCTGGAGGTATAATGCTCTCGTTCCAGTACAGTGTTTTATAATCTTTTAAAATCAACATGTCTCCTTCCAGTTCTGAATACTTCGGGGCTGATTACACCACCCTTCCTCGCGCTGAATAGTATTTCACTCAACAAGTAATAATCAATGGACTGCTTGCTTAGTAAGATACTACTCCTGAGTAAGGGTGACAGAACTGGGTCCAAAGGCCTGACATATAGATTCTAAAGGGAATCTTTCCATTGATTACAGTGGGCCTTGGATCGTATGTGATAGATGTGAACATCCTGTATGTGTGGGGTTTAAAATTAAGCTAATTGCCAAATGCTCAAAAGAGCAAGGGGATACTTAGCATCTGACTCGGTTGGATGTCCCATCGTGCGTCTTTGCTTCCTGTCCTAGCTGGCTTGCGGGGGTGCTACGCGCTGTTAAACAGCTGCCATTTGCACCCCAGAAGAGGCTGCATTTCAGTGGTGGGTGAAGTGCACTATGATAAGTACCTCCCTGTGTAAAAAAGCTTTCATAATGATAAGATACTATTCTAAGGCCTGATCTACACTATGGGGGGGATTAATCTAAGATACGCCACTTCAGCTACGAGAATAGCGTAGCTGAAGTTGACGTATCTGAGATCGACTTACAATCACTTACTTCGCATCCTCGCGGTGCGGGATTGACGGCCGCCGCTCCCCCCGTCGACTCCGCTTCCACCTCTCGCCCTGGTGGTGTTCTGGAGTCTACAGCAGAGCGATCGAGGATCGATTTATTGCGTCTACACTAGACGCGATAAATCAATCCCCGATAGATCGATGACTACCCGCCGATGCGGCGGGTAGTGTCGACGTGGCCTAAGAAAGTTAATCATGTCTTACATGCATTTTCCCAAAGATATTGTCAGGACCTTAGATTAGAAATATATCAAGCTTGCGTTATATGTTGGAATACCTGCAAAACCTGTGTTGTAGCATGCCCAGCTTTGGACTTAATACAGAGAGCAGATGGAGAAGCCCTATAGACAAATTATTAGCATCTCAAAAGGCCTGGCACAATCCCCATCTCTTGAAGGTGTTTCTGGTGCTGAGTCATGTTTGTTTTCTTGTAGGGCAGCATTTTTTAAGTGCCATTTGCTTCTGAAGGTCGTTTCAAGGTTATGCTGCTGCCAAAGGGAAATGTAGCTAATAGAAATGAACGTAAACCAGCAAGTAAAAATCCTGCCCCTCAGCTGTCTGATGTATGGAGCATCAGAAAACAGCAGTTGTCCATCTAGTCTGCTGCCCTGGCATCAGCAATAGCCAGTGCCAAATGGTTCAGTGGAAGGGGTGAGATGCCCCCTCATATCTATTTATGGCATAAGTTGCCCACAGGAAAACATTCTTCTTAGCCCCAGCGAGTTTGTGGTTGACTTATCCCTGAAATAAAAGGGTTTATATCCCATATACATTTCTATCCAGTCTAATGAAATGGTGTGGACGTCCTGATTCATATCTATTTAACTTGATTTGAATCCTCCTAATCTCTTGGCCTTCGTACTGTCCTGTGCCGGTGAGTTTCGGAGGTGAATTATGGACTGTGGGGGGAAAAAAAATATCCTGGATGATGTGATTTATATCTTGCAACATGAAGACTTCAGTCCCAAGCAGTGCTTCCTTTCTTTCAGTCAGTCAAGAATGTAATGGTGGTGTCCAGTCAGATTTTACACTCTTATGGAGTTGGAGGCATGTAAATCGCATTTAACTTTGAATTTCTTTTCCATGCCAGATGTGAAATACCTTTCGCCTTTGATCTGCGCTGTGTTTGTTATCATGATTCCTCTTTGGGTTGCTATTGCCAAGCAAAGTCCATCTATTGCTGAGGTCCTGAATTCTGGATGGCAGCCGGTGATCGTTGCGATGAGCATCAGCAGGTAAACCTAGGAACCACCCTTCTCACTCCACACCCTGCAAACATCTTTTTCTCTTTCAGGGAATAACAGTCAGCCTAATTGAAGGTCCAGGACAGTGTCCCCCCCAAAAAATACTCTGCCTGTCTGAGATTCCAGTGATGATTTATAGTGACATGGTTTTAAATTCTCTGGTCTCAGGACCTGTCATTGTTAGAGGCACTTTGATGGATCAGTGTGTTCCATAAAATAAACACATCTGCTGCATAGTCAAATACAACTTGTATAACTGTCATTATTATTGGTATTGTGGTAGCACTTAGAAACCCCAGTCGAGGATCAAGACCCCATTGTGTTAGGTGCTGTACTAACACAGAACAAAAAGGACAGTTAGTCCTTGTCTCAGTCTCTGTATTCTGCGCCTGGTAACAGATGATAATAATAATAAGTAATAAGCTTTTATTTTGTGTCATTTTTAACAGCATTGGTGGGCTGATCTTGGACAAAACTGTAACTGACCCAAACTTCGAAGGCATGGCAGTTTTTACACCTGTGATTAACGGTAGGTTGAGGGGGGTTATGTTTTTGTCCTTTCACCTCCAGAGGGCTGGGTTCACTTGCCAGCTTATGTTACCAAAGAAAATGAGACTGGTGGTCTCGTCTGGTTTTTGCTTTATCCACATCACACATTGCAGAACAGTTGGCACTTTCAGGTTACGTCTGCCGTGCAGTCAGAGGTGTGATTACAGCTTGTATAGATATACCCAGACTAGCTGTAATCTAGCTAGTGTGGCTAAAAATAGCAGTGAAGACGCAGTGGCATGGGCTGTACGAGCCCAGAACCCTAGGTATGTGCTCATGCTCCTAGCTTGCTCTGGGGTCTCTGCCAATCACTGCTATTTTGAGCCATGCTAGCTAGGTGAAAACTCGTGTGAGTACGCCAAACTGAGCTGCAGTTGTACCTCTGATTGCAGTGTAGACATACCCTCAGATCGGGAGAGGCTCTGGAGTGGAATAGCAGGGGGTGCTGCAGGTCAGGACTGAGCAGAGCTGTGTGGAGGAAGCCTGCATAACCCCAGCCGACTACATCTGCTGTTAGCCTGTCTACACCACAATTAGACACCTGCGACTGACGATGCCAGCTGACTTGGGCTCTTGGAGCTCGACTAAGGGGCTCTTTAATTGCAGTGTAGACATTTGGGCTCAGGTTGGAGTCCAGGTTCTGGGTCCCTGTGAGGTGGAAGGGTCCCAAGGCTTGAGCTGCAGCCTTAGTCCAAATGTCTACACTGCAATTAAACAGCCCTTTAGCCTGAGCACCACGAGCACAGGGGCAGCTGTGGGTGTTTAATTGCACTGTGGACATACCCTGAGTTTCATGAGCATTCAATCACTGCAAAATATCACAATAAAACCCCTTTCCTTCCAATCCCAAATCAACAGTCTGAGCTGTGCAATCAGTTCAAGCTTCTGATACATGTTGATGATCAAGATTAGCCAACTGTGGAAACAACCTGGGCTTTTGGATTGATTTTTTTTCTGATATAATGTTTAATGCAAGTTAGGCTTATTCTAGAGGAAACCAACATTCATTAAGAAATTACAGCATTGTTCCATATGCAAAGCATTTTGTCGTCTAGCAGCTCTTTAAATTGCAGCGATTCTAATACCCACAAGATGTCTTGCTAAACCTGTCTGCCTGCAATGTAAGCCCACGGTTCGAATTTAGGCTCAAGCCTAACCCTGCTTCTGACTACACACAAATCGCACTGACCCAGATCCCACGACCTCATGGGGGTGGAGGGTCCAAGCCTGAGTCAAGCTGGGACCCAGGGTTCAAACCATGTTGCTTTGCAGTGCAGATGCTGCCCCACTGGACTTGTGCTCTGGGAGTCCACCAAAAGTATTCCACAGTCCCATGGGCCAACTTTCTTTGTACTTTGGACAATCAAGTTTGGTGGACAATCAGCTTTTCCCACGCTACACAAAGAGCTAGAGTGGCCATCTTTTGGCAGATCACTCTCCCGTCAACTCCGGTACTCCACCGGAACGAGAAGAGTAAGGGGAGTCGACGGGAGAGCGTCTCCAGTCGACATCGCATAGTGTGGACCCCTTGGTAAGTAGATCTAAGCTACGTCGACTTGAGTTACACTACTAACGTAACTCAAATTGTGTAGGTTAGATCAACTTTCCCACGTAGTGTAGACAAGGCCTGGGATATGGGTGGTTGGACTCGAGGCTGCATAATGCAGGGTAGATTTTAGAGCTCCAGGCTGGGACCCAGGGTTCAGCAATTCCTAACCTGGGGTTACAAATGAGTGTAGACGTTCAAGCCCTAGATTAACAAACCCAAGGTCTGCTAACTCAGGTTCTATTAACTCTGATCTTACTTTGCAGTGTAGACACACCCTTTATGACAAACCTTTTCCAGTGCTATCAGCCAAAAAGCTACATTAGGAAATCAAATCAAAGCTATTCCATTGATCAGAGCTCATAAAAGTTCTCACAGATTGCTAGATATCAGAGAGAAAATTTATTGGCCCAAAATCATCTGCAGAATTAAGCATGCCCCTGTTTTGGTGCAACTCCCTGTTTGCATGGGCAAAGATGCCCAGGAGCAGTTTGAGGGTTCCCTTTCAGGGAGTCAGTTTGCAAATATCACCCTTTAGGTCATATTATTTTTGGATCAGGTCCTGAAGACTTTACTCGGTTTTCACTCAGGCAGATTTCACCTTCAGTGAGAGAGAGAGAGAGAGTGCCTGAGAAAAGAAACAAGTAAAAGCTGCAGGATTTAGCTCATTATTATTTTATCCAATGCATCCCATTCCCTCCACCACACACAGGTACATACAGACCCATAGGCAATGCAGGATTACTCCCCAGAATATAGTCAGTGGTCTAATGGAGAATGTAGCAGCTATTTCATGTTTGCCAGAATTAAACAATTGGGAAGGTGCTAATTGCCTTTTAATTAACCAAAATGGTTAGGGCTGATTCATTCTCATCTGATTCTTTCTCATTTAGTAAGTGTCAGGTGCTTCCAAATGAACAGGATGATCACGGTCTGTTTCACTTGTGATTTAAATAATAAAGTCTCTCTAGCTGAGTCCCTCTGAGAAGCAGAACTGAGAGCAGCAGCTGCCTTTGCACCGGCTGTTTGCACCAGGTGTTTCCCAGAGATCAGTTCATGCCGGCTGGAGATCATGCAACATTTGACTTGTCATAGCAAGCAGAAGGTCCAGGGGAGAATGTTTTATATAAAACCACCAAAAAGAGACATTCATCCGAACGTTCCTCTTGCTGTGATTTTTGTGACTGTTCCTAGCATGTGAATAAAACAGCACCACAGTGACACGTGGGTTTGGGTTGATCTCTCCTTAACCACCATGCCCACTGTGCATCTGAGCAGATACAGGTTGGCCAACCTTCTACTAAGTCCCTAGAGACCAATGCATTGTATGTGCTACTTGCTGCCACTAGGAGAGAGGCTTATGGGATTGTTGCATTTTGCACTTGCAGGTGTTGGTGGGAATCTGGTAGCCATCCAAGCCAGCCGCATCTCCACATTCCTGCACTTCTGGAGCATGCCTGGAGTCCTGCCCTACAAGATGAGGCAGAACTGGCCCAATCCATGCACTACGTTCTTCACGTCAGGTAGACAATGAACCCCAGGTGTGCACATCGCGAAACCCATCATCCCAACGAGAGCGCCCTTTGTCACCCTGGCTGGCTAAGGACCGCATGGGTTGCGGAGATTGCACTCCTCTTCCTTCCTGAGAGAGGGAACCTCCAGGGCAGGGTTGAGGTACCTTGGCAAAGGGCAGGTTGGGGGAAGCTTGTTCCTACTGGCTGTGCTGTGCTTGCTCCGTGGATGGACAGGGAACACTGGCCTCCAGAGTATCTGTCGCTGGCAACAAATCATTTGAAAAGAAACTTCAAATTCACGCTCAGGGCGAGTCGCCCATTGTAACTGGGGCCGTCCTAGATGCCCCAGTGCATGAATTAGAAGCGGACTGAAGCACGTAGTGGGGCCGATTCTGATCTCGCTCATGCTGGGAAAATCAGGAGCAGCTCTGATCAAGGCAATGGAGTTACACTGACACAAGCAAAATCCGAATCTGGTCTGTTACTTTTAGATGACTGGCTCATGTTGCTTTTCCGCTGGAAGTCTGTGTGCTGACGATAGGGCAGAGTCAGAGTTAGGAAAGTGGATCACGGTGATTCATAGCAGGAGCTGAGTGGGGACCGGACCTGCGTAGGATAGCTGAATGGAACAGCTGTGGGAAACTAAACAAGAGGATCAGGAGAGAATCAGGGAGCTGAGTATGTATGTAGAACATGGTTTTATTATGAGGTTAATGCCAGAAAAAGCTGCTGGGGGCAGTCCCAGAAATACTTTATATGGTGTGAGAAGTGGGATCCAGAGGGGTGGATGAAACAACTAGATAGTTACTCACGATCCCTAATGTTATGTTAAGGAACTGAGTATCCTTCAGAAACGAGTTGTCAACAGTCCATGTCTCTCTCCTACTCTCCTGGCAATGGTATTTAACATCCACAAATGTGTCTGTGGTCACTGAAAGATGTACAGCTTCATGCTTCTTTCCCCCTCAAGCAGTAACCGCTCTGGTTCATTTTAATACATGTGTTCTCTCCAGGGGTGAATTCCAAGTCAGCCCGCGTCCTGTTCCTGCTGGTTATCCCCGGACACCTGGTGTTCCTGTACACCATTCGCCTCCTGCAGGGCGGGCACACAGCCATCACCGTCACTTTTGTGATGTTTTATCTGACTGCTGCTTTGCTGCAGGTAATAAAAAGAGCCCAGCTGAGCTGAGGGTGAATCTGTCAGCCAGCAATGAAAATCCCAATCGCTGTCCCTTAGTCCCAGTCGCTCCACACCGCCATCCTCACCCAGTCACCATAATCCCAGGAATTATTAGTGGCAGGAGCATCCCTGTTCCAGATGCTGGGTGCATCGTACAGGCTCATGTAGTTCTCTTTGTCTCACTGCTGCAGTAATATATTTAGTGGGCAAATAGCAATGTGTAGTTTGTTTGTTCCCCCTCTCCCCCGTTATTGCTGGTCATCACAGCCAAAGGCAAGTGAGCAGATTTTGTGCTAGACTGGTAAATTTCCATGATAATTCTGCAAGGCGGATTTCACATGCCAAAGTGGAAGTCTGTGGGCTGGGGGGAACTGGACTCTGTGAGTCAGAGCCACATTCAGCAAGGAGAAAACCAAGCACTAAGAGGCCTGAGATGGCGAGAGATCCCGCATTCCAAAATAACAGCCACACATGGACCTCAGACCGCCAGTTCGATCTGTTCTGCCTTTGCCCCTTTACCCTTTCACTGTTCTGCTTTCCCCATCCACACACTCCATTATCCTACTCGCAGACATGTCGCTGTCACTTAAACTCACTGATTCTCGTGGTTCATTTGCCCTTTTAAATGAGTCATTCTACAAGTTCATTAGCTTGCAGGGTAAAAGATTGTGGTCCTCCTTTTGCTTCCCTTTACAATCAGGCTTGCAGCGTGTGTGAATTCTTTGCACGTGTAAACAATTGGCTCGGCTTTGCCATCCTCTGCCTATGATTATATGACACACAACCCCGACACCACAGTTGAAGTTGTTTTAAAAAAAAAACAAACTTGCTATTCTGCATATCCACCATGGCAAAACCACTCCCACAGTCGGAGCCAAATATGAAAATACATGCAATAAATTACAGCACCGGTAATGGAATCTCAGCAACATCACAGCTGATTTCTAGGGGACCCAGTAGTGAAGGAAACACTAGGCATGTGCTGTTTTTAGTTGCATTATAATCTATGAAGACTAGGAAATGATGCAGGGGGAGGAGAGTTGTGCTTGGTATTTTTTCTGCTTGGTTTATTCCCTTTAGAAATGCCCAGTCTTGTGGTCCCTGATATGCTGAGATGTCCCTTGGAGGACCTAGAGATATGGAGTGGGAGAACTCTCTCAATATTTAATTGAATTAAAAAGGCAGTCTTTAATCCTTAACAAAAGCTTTTCCTCCAGCTGGTTATTGGGATCTTGAGGTAAATGTGAATGAAAAACAAATAAAACCACAAAGATTTTTAAATAGTCTAGATAAAAATCACTTCTCTTTTCAGTGGCTCAGGGTTTACTTGCATGGTATCTTTGATGTGATAAAAACCTACTAGATCTCCAGTTGGTACCAGGGAGATTGCCAGGAAAAACGAGGTAGACAAGACCCGAATCGCTAACGTAAAAGAGAAGCATAAAACCTCTGCCTACAGAAGTTACCTTCTGCGGGCTGGCCCATTGTTTTTCCCTACATTTTTTAGGCCCAATCCTGCTCACGCTTACGTCTCCCATTGTCTTCATTGGCAGCAGGAACTCCATCCCTCCATCATAATGACAGTGTATTCTAGCAATAGGTACCATATCCCAGCTGCATGCCTGTCACTCGCTGACCGCTGGGTCTGTCTTCTCTCTGGACAGGTGGGAATCCTGCTCTACATGGCTGATCTAATTGTGCGACTGGTGTGGAGGAAGGCCCTGGATCCAGACAACTTCTCCATCCCCTACCTCACTGCTCTGGGCGACCTCCTGGGCACGGGATTCCTGGCACTTTGCTTCCGCTTGGTTTGGCTCGTCAACGGGACTGAGATGAAACTGGGAAACTAACCGGATATCTGCTGCAACGTTGGTCCATTGCTGCTCCACCAAGCAAGTCATTCAGTATGGTGCTTTAACGTGGTCCAACAAGGTCGTTAGAGACTACTTCTAAGACTAAGTCTTTAAACTGAACGGGTCTGCTATCCTTGACTACCCCTACTGACCACCGCAGTGCCTTACAGCTGTCTAATTTAGATCAAAAGAAGCAGCATCTGTCTGGATTTATTCAGCTTTGAAAGTGACCTAGCCATCTTAAAACAGTGTACTCTGTCTATGTGTGCATCTATAAAACCAGGGGTTAAGGAACACAGGTCATATCTTGGCAAATCTGCATTTTGATTGGCTTAAAAATGTATGAATGTAACCACCTGGTAAGTAGGAGACTAATTCACTCCCCACTGAAGTCAATGGGAGTCTTTCCATTGTCTTCAGTTAATCTTTGGATCGGATCCTAGATGAGGATGTTGCAATGTCTCTGATCAGCAGTTAGAGCCCAAGTAATATTTTCTTGCCCCTCTTCCTCCCCAGCACATCCCTGGGAGCAAGAATCAATAAAGGCCTTAAAATTCTCTCTCCATAACTTCTGTATTCAGGGTCTCAAAGAGCATGTTCCCCATTGGATTGCAACTTAAGGAACATCTGTTCAGTAGTTTTTATGGTTTATGGAAACACAAATAAAATGTAAACCATTTCGTAGTGGTGGGGGTGGGATTGCCATTATTTTGATGTTGCTAATCGCTGGTATTGGCACTGTACTAAGGAACTGTTAGATCACTAACACCTAGACCTGCACAGTATGGACCTTTCACAGCTTGGGCCTTATTTCAGCTAGGATACATAATCCAGCCACCCCTTTAAAAAAATACCATGTAGCATAGAAATGTAGGACAGGGTGGGACCTTTAGAAGCCCTCCAGTCCAGCCCCCCATGCTGAGGCAGGACTAAGTAAACCTAGACCAGTACTGGCAGGTGTTTGTCCAACCTATTCTAAAAGCCTCCAGTAGGTCACACTGTTGATGCTTGTTGATTTCTGTAGAAGTCTTTGGTTGGTGGTGTTCCCCAGCCCTAAGAGAGGAAGCGGGGAACAGTGGTTGAGGGCACTAGCTTGCGAGACTAAAAACCACAGTTCAGTTCCTTACTCCGCTACAGCCTTCCTCTGTGACCTTAGGCAAATATGTGGAGCCAGATTTTTAAAGAGATGTAGACACCCAAAGATGTAGGTAGTCAGCCAAGGGGATTTTCAGAAGTGCCTAAGTGCTTTGTGAGACATGTAATCGATGCAGCAGCTGGAGAGATTGCAAACTGAGTTTCAGTAGGGTTTGATTCAGTCTTTAAGCCAAACTTGTGATCTGGCTTTTGAGCACGCTAAAGTTTTAGACTGAGATTTTTCAAAGGAGCTTATGAGAATTAGGCAACCAGCTCCATTGAATATGAACAGATTTGGGTGCCTAACTCTGTTAGGCCCTGTTGCACATCCCAGCCTTAGTGCTGTCTGGATCTTCCTATGACAGACCATTATGAAGAAAGTATTTGCAATATTCAGATCCCAGTTTAGCTTGTGAACACCCCTAAAATCCTGGGCTGTTCAGCTCTGCGGTACTGCTTGAGGCCCTGTTCTGTTTGAAAACATAGCTCCGGTGACCCCTTTTTCGTTCACAACGGTAAGTGCTGCAGCCCTGGCTGAACGGAACGTTAGCTTCCCGGATGGCTGCATTTCAGCATTCACATCCCATTGTCCTCTAATCATGGCCCTTTATGCGTTACTAACCATCTGCTGCCTGTGTGAAGTCAGCACAATTCAGTTTCAACCATGAGCGGACGTGTGGTAATTGCAGCAGCGTAGACAGGAAGACGGGTTACTTGCTTTCAAACTGAAACATCGTTATCATGAGCAATTACAGATGTGTAGGGAAGGGGGTGCCGTGCAGTCTAGGAGTTTGCAGATCTCAAGCCTGTAACCAATTTTTTAAGAAGTGACTGTGATGCTGGCTTGAGAGCCTCTACAGAACAAAGTCCTCCTACCACAGACCAGGTACAGCATGGGCAGCAGCAGGGCAAACTTCCTGTGCAGATCTTCTAAGGACTCCCTTGTCTTTGCTATCTTCCCTGCTAGGGTGGGGATCTGAGCGACTTAGGCAAGCCTCTTCCTAGTGTGTTAGCACAGTCCAGCAGGGACAAAAAGGAGCCTACAGGTGGTATCCTCATGATAAATCTTTCCCTGTTTTAAGAGGAGCACTAAATAGGTGGTTGCTCCCATCATCTGCCCCTACAGCAGTTTTCCCTACAGATAGTCACCTGGGGAAATTCACGCTGGTGCAAAGGGCCAGCACAAGCCCAATGCACCCATGTTGAGGACTTATTTGGTGCTGGCCTTCTGCATGGGGTTGAATTTTACCCCTAGTGACTGGGCCAGTCACTTTCCTGATTTATGATTCCCAGTAACTGATACATGGTCGCTCTTAGAACTTAAAGCAACAATTCACACTTCTAATTTTTTTCTAATAAACAGTATTTCTTAATGACCAGCTTTTTCTGGTTGTAAATATTGACAGTGTCCTTGGGCTGGAACATGTAATCAGTCCCAGCTGTGTCCTATTTAAACAGGCATGATTGTCAAGCAAATGCTATACCTTTTGACTGATGTGTTTTTGTGCAGGAGGGTTTGACAATCCCAGATGCGTCTCTGTGGCTGAGGCCAATATGCCTGGGGCATAAATAGCACTGACAGGGGCTGTTCGCTAAGGTCCGAGGTCTGGCCGTACTGAAACTTTTGCTGTATGGCCAAGCAGCAAAAGAATTCTGTTGCTGTATTGGTGTTTCTTTTCTATCCTCCAGAGCTATGATATAACACAGTGGTTCTCACACTCTTGATCAGGACCCCAAAGTGGGTTGTGACCCCATTTTAATGGAGTCGCCAGGGCCAGCATTAGATTCACTGGGGCCCAGGGCTGAAGCCGAAACCCAAAGGCTTCAGCCCGGGGCAGCAGGGCTCTGGTTCTGACTCTGCTGCTCCACACCCCCACCTGGGGTCATTTAGTAATTTTTATTGTCAGAAGGGGATTGCCGTGCGATGAAATTTGAGAATCGCTGAGAACAGGAGAAAATGGTTTCTGTACAAGGGGCTTTTTAAAGTGCGTATTAAAGAGACATTTATTTGTCTTCTCAACCTGTTTTCTCTGTGTGCGTGTGTATATATATTTCAGACCTTATTTCAAAAGAGCTTATATAACAAGAAAAGAAAAGGAGTACTTTTGGCACCTTAGAGACTAACAAATTTATTCGAGCATAAGCTTTCGTGAGCTACAGCTCACTTCATCGGATGCATACAGTAGAAAATATAGTGGGGAGATTTTATATACACAGAGAACATGAAACAATGGGTGTTATATGGTAACACGAAAGCTTATGCTCTAATAAATTTGTTAGTCTCTAAGGTGCCACAAGTACTCCTTTTCTTTTTACGGATACAGACTAACATGGCTGCTACTCTGAAACCTGTAACAAGATTTAGTTTTAGTGCTAAGGCAGCAGGTAAGTAGGCTGATGTGCACGTGACCAAATTTGAAAATGGGCCTCAACGTGGGGAAAATACAAGCAAGTCCCTTTGTGATATAGACCTGATCTCGGTGCTAAACTGTTAATTCATTTCTGGGATTTATCGATGCCAGAGGTCCTGATTTTCTGTGTCTTGCTCTTTGTGTTGTCATTCATATCTGTGCAAAGAGGATTTTCTACCATTCTGTGGTGGTAGCGGTTTTTTTGCATTTGCTTTGCAAAGATATTATAACACAAAGTTGAGGGCAGTGGGGAAACAAGCCCCAAAAAGGCAGACCTGCAACTGTTCCAGGCATAAAAATCCTCTTGGCTTAAGTGGAAGTTCTTTGCCTGGAGCACTGGCACGTCTGGGTCCCAGAACTATACATAACTCGGTGAAAAGCCACGTGAGCCTGCATTTAGATGGATCTAGTATCCAATTTTAAAAGGAGGAAGGGGCGGAGTCCACTTTTCTCTCCATTTTTAAACCTTTCTTGTGAGAACAGTGAAAAACACAGATTGCCTTGGGCAGGGATAGAATGAGCTTTTTTCAGTAATGTGAAAGGCACTTGTCTCTCAGGTAGCAAATGCCCAGTTCACTTTAGAGTCATTCTTGCCATGACACCAGCATGTTGTAAACCGACCAAAACCCAGCACTAAGATCAACAGTTCACACCGTCAGCCATTACTAATATAACCCTTCTGCCTGTCAGAGTTGGCAGCAACAAGGGCCGGGTTCAGTATCTAGGGGATCCATTCCAATAACACAATGCAAACCGGCTCGAGCCCCCACCCAATGACCTAGGACAAATAAATACCACCCCTGCTGGGCGCCTCCAAGAGGCAATACTTCCCCTCTCGCAAGCACAGAGTCTGAGTGTAGCAAAAAGCCTTTTAATAACAGAGAGAAACAATGTGGCATTATGTTGGCGAAACACCACCAACAGGATTCATAACACAACCCATGAGCAAAAAAACCCACCCCAAGCAAAGGCATGCCCTTTCCCTTTGGTTCTTGAGTCCAGCAACCCCAAATCACCCAAAGTCCCAAAAGTCCAGTGACCCAAAAGTCTCTGTCCCTGGTCAGGGCAGCCCCAGAGTTCGAAAATTTATCTGCAGAGCTTTACCTCCCAACCTGGGTGGAGATGGGGGCGGGGGTAAGAGGCACCTTACATGATCTGAAGCTGAGTGCCCCACAGCTCCATAGGCCTTCGCTCCGCTCCGCTCCGCCAGTCGTCCCATGAACTGCTTTGCTCAGCTCCGCTCCGCAGCCCACCAGCAGCAGCTCCCGCCGTCCCACAAACTGCTCCACGTCCCACCAGCAGCTCCCACCATCCTATGAACTGCTCCACCAGCTTGTCCAAAAGGCACTCCAGCCGTCCCACAAACTGCTCCACAATATATCTTTGGGCTCCCCCACCCCACTACTTAACACAACGCTCAGTGATTTCAGCTCTTAGTCAATACAGCTCTTCGGTGAATTCATTTTGTAGTAGAAGAGCCTCAGTGCTGCTGCACTTAGACTAAAGTGAGCTCAGCAGTCTGTAACTAGACTACTAATGAAATCAAAATCAGCTCTGATATTCCACAGTGAAGAAAGAAAGAAGAGCAATTAGCATGTAAGGCTCTCACTAAGGGCCCCATACCACCAAGTATTAATACTCATCCCCAGCCTCTCTCAAGTCACAGAGTTTTGGAACCCATGACCCTTGCCTAGCGAGTGCTACTTAGTTGATGGTGAGTCCCTCCATCATAACAAAAGGCCAAGTACAGTTCCAAGCACAGTTCCGATAATCAGGATAATAACAATTTATTCTTCCTGCCCCAATAACAGAGACATTGGGGATCCCACAGCAGCCAAAGTGACCATTTGGGCAGCTATGGCCTCATTCTAGGCGGGGTGGGTGTGCCTATGCAAATGAGAGCGGCCCCTGAAGTTCTTTTTCACAACTTGCCATACCTCACCACCAGATGTCAGGGTGGAGCTCATCCTGACACTGCTTACACTAATAGTAATAAGGATAGTTAGCACGTCAAAGATACGCTCACTCAGCCTCAAAACCCCACCCCTGGAGCTAAGCATATAGTTGGCTGAGAGAAGAGAAGCTCTACATTCAACCTGAATCACATTTCTCCGTCTGGATGTAAGGTGATAGCCTTTGAGCCCCGTTTCCAAGCAATTCTAAAGTTGCAGGGAATGGGTCTGGCACCCATAGGCTGAACCCAAACAAACTCGATGAGAATCAGAAAACCCCATAGCACTTCAAGAATTGCGCCTTGGTCTCCCTCCTGAGAGCGTCTTAGCAGCTCTGGGGGTGCAGTCTCAAGCCTTCCCTACACTGTGAGGGGGCTTATTCCTTCACCCACTTACTTCCCTGATCCTTCTCGCATGAACAGAGAGTAACAATACCCGAAGTCCAAAGGTGCAAACAATTCGATGTTTATTGGGGTGAACGTCCAGCAAGCATGATTCCAGTTTCCTTCCTTAGTGTCCACCTTCCCAGCTCTGACACCACAGAGCCTTACACCTGTGTCCCTGTTCCCATTCCTGCCCTTAGCCAAACGATTCCAATTTCCCCACCCCCATTCCCTGTTCCCATTTCCCCCTTTAGCAAAACATGATGCCAATTTCCCCACCCCCATACCCACTTCCTGATTGACTGCAGACTATATAGTAAAACTGGAGTTCTGCTTAGCTATACCTTAACCAATCATTTTCCTGAAATTTAACTAACCAATCCTAACATATTGTAACATGATTATGTAACCAATTATATCCCACCGCCTTAATTAGTTTACACCCAGCAAAATTAATTACACAGCAGACAGAAGCAATCACAGAACCAGACAGAGATTATACAGACAAACAACAGCAAAGTGGGAACTATAATGACAAAACAATACAGAAGTGAGGATTTCACATCCCAGCTATTGATAAGTGCGTTCTTGCCAGACAGGCTGTTATCAAACTAAGTTTCCTTTTACATCTTCTAGGCACTTCCCTTTCTCTGGAGGCGATAGGCATTATCAGGACAGGATTGTATTCCTAAGAGCCCAATAGCACCTTATTTCAGTGTGACTAGTTTGGAATGTGAGGATGTGACCGTTGGCTTCCCAGCTTATGGCTGCCTCTGCTGCTTAGCCAAAGGCCTTAGCCTAAGAACAGGGCCTCAGACTGTCACAGTAAGAGAAGGCCCTTACACTGGCTGACAGTGATTTTGATTCTCTCTTTTATACCTCTAGAACTAGCCAAGTGATAAAAATACACCTAAATTCTTAGAGTACAGGCCTTTACAGACAGGCCTGAATATCTATATCCTAACATACACTACAGTTTTGCCTTTTGCCGACAAAGCGGTGGAGGTGCACACACTGCAAAGCTACCTTTAGTGGCAAAATTCTGTTGTTTTGCATACAAAAATAAAACCGCCTCCACGAGGGGCATAGGGCTATTTGCGGGCAAGTTAAAGCAACGTGTTACTGTAGATGCTGCCGTTCATTATGGCGCCATAACGGGCCTACCCCAATATCCCACAATGCCCATCGTGACCCCACTGCTCTCTGTTTTGAACGCTGCTGCCCTGCATTCCAGCTACGCAGGCATGCGCCTAGGGTTGCCAGGCGTCCAGTTGTCTCGGGGAACGCCGGGTCGAAACGGGACCCTGGCAGCTGCAGTTAGCACTGCTGACGGGGCCATTAAAAGGCCGGTTGGCGGCGCGGCAGCTCCCACAAGTGGTCGCCAGGTCCTTGCAGCCCCTAGGCGCATGGGCGGCCGGGGGGCACTGCGCTTCCCCCACCCTGAGTGTCAGCTCTGCGGCTCCCATTGGCCGGGAACCGTGAACAATGGGAGCTGCAAGAGTGGCACCTGCGGGTGCGAGGGCAGCGCTCAGCGCCTCCCTGGCCGCCCATGCACTTAGGGGCTGCAGGGCCCTGGCAGCCCCCTCTTTCACCTCAAACCCCTCATCCTCAGCCCCACCCCAGAGCCTGCACCCCCAGCCAGTGTCCTCACCGCCCCCGGCCCCCCAGCATGGAGCCCTCTCCCACACTCTGAACCCCCCAGCCCAGCCACCCCCCCACACACACCCCAAGCTCCTCAGCCCCACACTGAGTCCACACCCCCATCCAGCACCCTCACCCCCTCCTACACCCCAACCCACTGCCCCAGCCCAGACCCCCCCACACACACCCCAAACTCCTCATCCTCAGCCCCCACACTCCCCGCCCCAGCCTGGTGAAAATGAGGATGCGAGTGAGGGTGGGGGAGAGTGAGCAACGGAGGGAGGGGGGAATGGAGTGAATAGCGGCAGGGCCTTGGAGACGGGGCAGGGGCAAGTTAAAGGTGTTCAGTTTTCTGCAATTAGAAAGTTGGCAACATTCCCCCCCACTGTGCCCCCAAACCCATTTGCTCCTTTCTCCTCCCTCGGCCCCAAGATTGGAGAAGCCCTGTCTCTGCACCTCGCCAGGGCGTGCAAGCTCCTCCAGTCCCAGGGCCCCAGCAGGGGTCCATGTGCTGGGGCTTCTCCTGCCACTCCCTGCGCTTGTGTGGGGGCCCAGGGTCTGGGCACTGGGGCATCTCCCGCCCCGCTCCCCCAGCGTGTCTGCCAGGGATCGAGTCGGGGCACTGGGGCTTCTCCTGCTGCCCCACAGCTTCTGCCAGGGATGGGGTCGGCAGAGAAGGGGAGGCACTGGGTCTTCTACTGTCCGGAGGCGTCTGCCGGTGCGGGCTTCCCCTGCCACCCCACATCTTCTGCCAGGATGGTGGGGGAGGGGCTTGGTCTTTCCTCCGTCCCGCAGCTTCTGCCAGGAACAGGGTTGAGGGATGCTGGGGGGCTTCTGCCAGGGATGGGGTGGGCACGGGTGTCTTCCCCTGCCCCACGGCTTCTGCTGGGGAGCAGAGTCGGGGCACTGGGGCTTTGCCCAGTGGCAGGGGCACTGAGCGGTGGATTTTTTTTCTGGGGCCTCCCAGTTGACCAGGGCCCTATCGGCCCAGTGGCTAATCCGCTACTGTCAACAGCGCAGGGTGCGGCTCGTTGGTCTGTGGGCGAACTCGGTGGGAATCCTGCTCTCCCCAGCACGAGGAACACGGGCAGGCACAGCGGGCTGCTGCTGCAGAGGGGACATGGGGGAGCTCCTGCTGTGCTGTGCAGATTGGTTTGTCTGAACTTAGAGCCAGCATGTCGGCCCACCCAACACACACACTCCCCCAGCACACACTGTGGGGGGGGGGGGGTGTATGTGAGAGAGTGTGTGCTGGTGGGGAAGCGTGTGTGTGTGTGTGGGGGGGGGTGTATGTGAGAGAGACAGAGTGTGTGTGTGTGTGTCTCTCTCACATACACACTGTCCCAGTTCACACTGTCTCTTCCTCCCCCACCCCTTCAGCTGAAAGGCAGTTGGCAGTCTAGTAGGCTGTCCATGGAATGATGGGATTGAAAAACCTGCATCCTCCGACATCGTACCTGCCCCATGAGGCACCGCAACCCCTTCCTGAAGCACCCCGCAGCCAGTTGCACAGTGGGATAGCTACCCACAGCGCACTGCTCTCTGTGGGAATGCACAAGCTGCTTGTGTGGATGCACTCTGCTGGCACAAGGAGCATAGTGTGGACATGCAGCAGCTGTTTAATTAAAACAGCTGCTCTATGTCAGTGTAACACCGACAGACCCCAGTCATTGGCAGGAGGGCGTGAACGTGGGACCTCTGGAGCTAAATGCATGAGCCTCAACTCAGTGCCACTAGAGGGGAACAGAGCACCACACCCAGGAGGTGTGTGGGTTACATCAGCATACCTTTAGTCAACAAAACTCTATAGTGTAGCCAAGACCACAACCAGCCAGGGTAGCCCGAGGGCGAAGAGAGGCAAGGCAGCTTTATGGCTCCCCCCCTCCAGCACGCTGCCACCACACAACCTGCTCCAGGGTGAGGGAAAGCGCGCGCGAGAGAGAAAGCACCAGCCAGCCGCCTGTCCCTTCACAGCCAGGGGGCAGAAAGGGAGCGGAAAAAGGAGATACACAGAGTCCCTGTAATAGGCATAGAAGTAAGGTGACCATATTTCCCAAAGTAAAAAATGGGACATTGTGTAGGGCTGGCCTGAACCACCTGGCATCACCACATAGCCCAACCCCACAGCACCCAGGGCTACGGGCTGGACACCTCGCCACCCCCCCCCCCCCCCAACCCTGGGGACACACTCCACTTTTTGGAAAAGTGTACGCTTGTTCCTTTTGCTCTTGATCAGTTGGCAAAAGCAATATGTAACAAAAGCCGAGTTTTGCCAAAAGAAGACAGGACATCTGGGATAGGGCTTAAAAAGGGGATTGTCCTGGCCAAAACGGGATGTATGGACACCGTACGTAGGAGGCAAAGGGCAGTACACAGAGCCCTTGCAGAGAATTGGATAGTCTGATATCGAGTGAGGAGGAGGGGTTAACCGAGGCCACACAGAACCTGGTGGACGGAGGAATGGGGGACGGGGTACACAAACGCCTTGAATGGGGGTGGGACATGGGAGACCCTGGGATGCAGGGGAGAGGAGACCAGGCAACACACAGAATCTCTGGCATGAGGAAGGGCGTTAGGAGGGGTTGCTGGGAGCCCCTGAAATAGTGGGGGAGGGGAGGGTAGCACACAGGCGGGGGGTGGGGGAAATGAAGGGCTGCAAGGAGTCACAGATGTGCGCAGTGAGTGCAGAGTCTACCAGTAATCAAGTATGCACCCCTCTAGCATTATCTACAGTTTAGAGGTGGGGCAACAGGCCCAGAGCAGTTAACGCTCAAGCTCCCACAAGTTACAGGCAGAATAGACCACTGGAGTGTCTGCTGCTCTGCCATCTAACCCACGCTACCACTTCCACTGCATCCATCGCAGAACAAAGCACCAAAGGCTTGATTCTGCTCTGGGAATTACATCAATGGAGTTACAGCAGTGAGAGGGGACTCCCCCCGATTTCATGTTCAGGTGGCCCGAGCTGCCTGGTGAGCTAGCACCTTGCCCCATTTAGCCTTATTTACTGAAAGCATCTGGTTTAGAGGACTTAAAGCCAGAACTCAAAGGGCTTTAGGTGCCTAATCCATAGGGAGTTAGGCACCTGCATCCTGTTGCAGAACTGCAACTTCAGTGGAGTTACTCCTGCTTTACCCCCATGTAAGAGAGCGGAAGTTGCCCCTTTCCCTTGGTAAGATCCCCTTCTTGTTCCATTATGCCTTCACTGTTGAGGAACAAAAGGGCTGGGACTGCAGGAACAGCCTGACCCGTGGCCAGCTGAGGAGCATCACCACTGCAGCTAGAACTTGCTTTCGGCAAAGGAGGCGATGACTTCGGCCTCCTACCAGAGGAGGGAATGGGGTTGGTGCAGGGGGAGAGGGGGAGCAGTATTCCCCAGCATACACTGCCCCAGTAACCTCACCAGCGACGGTCATAGCATAAGCCAGTGTTTTTCCAGAAGCAATGCCTGGTTAGAAGTGCAGCATTCTCCCAGGGTGCAAGAGCCAACAGGTAAACACAAGCAAATCTGGGGGGCGGGGGGATGAAAAAACCTTCCCGATGAACACTGCCTCCAAAGACATACTTGACAACACAGCTGTATTTTTCCCCTTCACAGGAAGCCTGTTTATTCCTCCAGCTGGTTAAACAAGGCAATCAGTGTCACCCAAGAAGCACTGAAAGGAAACCTTGGCATCACTGAATCTCAGTTTTGTTTCACTGGCAGAAGAACCTTTCTGTCATTAAATAAGCCGCTGGGCGGGCTGGGGGGAGGAGGGGAGAGGTGTTTAATATCAGGCAGTACAGGAAATATGGTTTATGGTCTGAAGAATGAAGAGCAGTGTAGTTGGGACTGCTTAGAGAAAGGCTCGGTCTTTCCCTTCGCCACTGTGATGCCAGAAAAGCAGAGCATTAAAGCCATCAGTTGGATGCCCCCTCTTTTTTTAAGTTTTTAATATATACGGTAATTTGCATTTTTATGCATTTGTATTGCAATAGCACCAAGAGATCCCAAATAGGATCTGTCCCAGTTGTGTTGGGTGTTGTATAAACACACAGGAAGGCCTGGCCCCTGCCTTAACATGTTTACCGGAAGCTTTTCCTCTATAGATCTGAAAGCATTTTTGAGAAGCAGGAGTAAGTACCCGCATACCCATTTTACAGTTGGAGCCTCTGAAGTGCTGAAGGAGAGAAAGACCAAAGTGGCCCCTAATTTTTTGGATGCCCAACCGCAACTGCTCAGCAGTGTCAGGCAGCCACAATGCCAACAGATGTCACTGGGTTGTGTGGCTACGCCGCAGCACTGAAAAATTAGGCCGTAGACATTTAAGGTTGGGTATCAAAAAAAACCAGAGGGTACTTCTGCCAATATGGGCCTAAGTGAGTTGGAGAGTCACACAGCAATGCAGCGGACAAAACCCCAAGTTTCCTCATATTGCTCAGTGTAAACTTGTCAAGGTTGTGAGGCCTGAGAGTTGATCTTTTGCCCCTCCTTTCGCATGTGTACAGCACCTTTCATCCAGGAATCTCAAGCCACTTTGGTAAAGATCATGACACACACACACACCCCTACTTTACAGCTCACAACACAGGGCTTCTGAGCCACCCTTATCACTAGGCCACATCCCCTTCCTCTTGTTTAAGGATTTGCTGCTGTTGAGGGAACTGAGCATTCCCCAGAGCTCGCCCTCTGCCATTTCAACACCTTGACTCAAGAGCTGTCTATCTCACAATGCCTGATGGGTATCTCACAGGTGGAAGCATCTTACGATCAATGGGAAGGATTCAATTTTTAAATAAGTACCATCTGAGGGCTTGTGACTGAATGCACCCCTGTATTCACAGCCTACACACTTGTAATAATCTTTGTACAAAATCAAAAACTAATAACTCACTGGTCAATGATATCATGGTGAAATAGATGTAGCAACATGATCTGTAAAGTTACAAATTCCCCCTATATGATGGTGGTAGCACATGTTCAAATCCACATACCCCTGCTGAGGCAGGAGTGGTTTAGCAGGTCTAGCTTAAACAAAGGCATGTGTGTTTAATCTCAGTTTATGTATAAGTAGTAAACAGGGTCCTTGAGACAGCAAATCTGCATTTCAGCATACACAGGGGAAAAGAAAGAGCACAGGGGCACCTGTACCCCCATCCCCATGTTGCCTTCTTTGAATAAATTTTGCTTTCAGGAATAAGCCTCAGACTAATCTACTTCAAAGGGGGACTGGACTATAAAAGTGAGGGGCAAAAACACACCAGTCTCTCTCTTGCGTGCATGTGCCCTCTCAGATGACAGAGGAACCAGCCCTTTGGCCTTTTGGGGCAGATCCTGACTTGAGAATTCAGGCAGCCTGTTGCTAGGATCGTGGAAGGATTTTTACCTTGAACCCAAGTCTAGTTTGTAAAGTTTTAGTTGCTAGAAAGCGTTTTGTCTTTATTTTTCTTGTAACCATGTCTGACTTTGCCTTATTCTTCTATTCACTTAAGTTTGGTTAAGTACACTGGGAGAGATTTTGTTTTATTTTTTAATCAAAACTAATCCGGTTTAAAAGGAATTTTTTGGTAACGCCAGTTAAAGGAACCAACTGTTGTGTATTGACCCCTTGCAGGGGCAACAGCCCTGTACTATCTGAACTGTCCAGGAGAGGGAAAATATAAGACTTGGAGTGCATTGTGGTCACCCTGCAAGTAGTAACCAAGGCTACAAGAAGCAAGGGTGTGGCTGGTGTGTTGCTGACAGGAAGCTGGGGTCAGGGCTGTGCCTATAAACAGACACTGTGGGTGTGACCTCCATGCTGTTTATGAAATGCCCAGGTTGGGAGCTACAGCAGCAAAGCATTGTGGGACACCCCAGGTTGCAGGGCAGGTGGTGATACCACCCTTCACTAGTCTCCATTGCACCCCAGAATGTGATAGGGCTGCTGTTGTTTTTTACAGCAGGATTTGCACATTCATTCCTCACATACGGCTGAGCTGACCTGGATTTTCCATTCATTTCTACTCTCTGACAGCGACTAACCCAGAGTTAGCTTTCCAGGGTTTGAAGTGATTTTCCTTCATGCATACAGACAAGGTACAGCGCACTCTGCTAAGCTAATTGTGGGGTACCTGCTGGCGTCACTCAACCAAAACCGAGGGTTCATACAGAATCTGCCTTCATGACACATGGATATGTTGTTCATTAGGGATGAGGTCAAGCCACAGTCCAGATCCAAACTCTACCAAAGTTCTGGCTGTGATCTCAGCCCAGACCATGCCAAAAGTACAGTGCATTCCCCCTTCATCTAGGCACAAATCCCTTTATTCCAATGGGACAGGATTTGGCTCTCCAACTGCAAGGCTAGTTACTTACGGTGGTAGGGGGTTACTTTGTCACTCCATCAGTGCAGATGGGGCCATTAAAGGAAATTTAGGAGCCAACTTCACTTTATTTAAATAGCTGCTAGTGCTCAGCTTGCTGCTTTCACCCTTTGGGAAGGAGGCTAGGGCAAAAGTTTGTTTCTTAAGCAGAAGCAGCTCAAGATTAAGGACCCACCCAGAACAAATGAATAAGAGAGAGCCATGCCCTGCACGAGAGAGAATTAAAGTGGAGCAAAAATATAAAAATCTCTCTCCTTACACCACACCGTGAAAAACGGCGAGTCCCAAAGCAAAGGTTCAGCCTGTGTCGTGGTCCGTGCAGCCAAAAGCCATAGGCAGTGAACAGAAGAACTGGATCAATGGATAACCAACGTGTAGCTCTCTTGTGCCTACGAGTCTGGGCACCTGCCATCATATTCACACAGAGCATTCCATTGAAAAAAGTGTGACTGATTTCTAAAGAATTCGATAGGCCCTCTGTGAGGGAGATGGGGAATAGAGGCACAGAGAGACGACACAACTAGCCCAAAATCACACAGAAAGGCTGTGTCGAATCAGGGAATTAAACCTAAGTCTTCCGAGTCCCAGGACAATCCTTGGGCTTTACACACAGATTTCTACCTGTTTAACTAAAGGTGTGAATTTAAATTGATTTAGCTAAACCAGTACAAAAGTCTGAGTGGATGCTCTTGGTTTACTTCAAATGGGAACAGGCTTAAATTAAACTGAAATAATCCGCTCTTAAAGCACAATAGGAGTGTCTACACAGGGGTTTGCACCGGTGCGACTGTGTGTGTAGACAAGGTCACAATTCCCATACTACACACTGGCCTTTCAGCAGGGTGAGATTATCACAGCAGCTACTTCTGCTCTTTCCAGTAATTAGATCCAGTTTTGAAGTTTCCCAGGGGAGCAGGAAGGGGGCAGAGGAGAGGGAAGATTTATTACTCAGCTGCCTGAAATCTTTGGTTTTATGTTGAACTGAATTGATTACAGTTCCATATCAAGCGCCCTCTGGAGAGCGCTGCGTTCTACAGCAGAGTAAGGGGATGAACGGCTGGCCATTTGGTGGCAGTTTATTGATTAGTGCAGTGAGAAAAGGGGCAGATTATATCCTTTTATGCAATGCACTGCACTCTAATTGACAAAGATTGAAACCACATGAAGTGCCTTGGACTCCTCAGCACAAGGGAATGATAAATGGTTTGCTGCAGCTGCTCCAACTTGGGGGGCTTTGCGGAGAGAGAGAGATAATTAATGCAATTCCAATTAATGCACCAATCAGGTCAGGAGAAATAGAATTCTATCACATGTGGTGACAAGACAGGCGCACAGAAAAGTGACTGTGTAAAAATGGCCCCAATTAGCTCCAAAGATCAATTTTTTGTTGTATCCTCAAGTCACATCTACAGAGCTTTCTGCAAAGACAGATTTTCCTCCTGCTAGCTAGGGGAGAAGCAGCTGGATGCTATACTGCTACATACCTCAACAAACTCATCAGCCAAAACCTTTGCTTCTCTAGGATTCATAAACGCATTGGCACCATGCATGTGAGGAAGTGGGAAAGTGGAGTACCATGATGTTCCTGGCAAACGTGTATCTCCTCAGAAGAGTAGGTCAGAGGCACTAAAAGAAAGGAACTAAGGAGTAGAAAGCTGGGCCTTTGTGCCTATTGCAGAGGATTTGGAATGAAGAGACCTGGGTCTATTCGTGGCTCTGTCGCTGAGTTGCTGGGTGACTTTGGGCTGCTTCTCAGCTTCCCACCTGCAGAATGGGAATGATACATGTCAATCTTGCAGGAACTTAAGTTATGAGGTTTCACATCTGCAAAGCACATGCAGGTCCCTGGCAGGATTCTGCTAGAGAAGAGTGAGACTCAGATACCATGGTGACAGGATCTAAATAAAAATGAAGGTAGATAATTAGTATACGGCATCCCAGCTCACCTGATGCACAAGCTTTGAAGGTGTTGATGCTGTTGGATCTGAATTGAAAATCTGCAGTATACCAGGGCAATTGACCATCACTGCCTGGAGAGCAGAGTCTGGCCATGGTCAGAATTAAGGAGAACAGGGCTCACTCAAGAAAAGCCAGCCAGCTGCACCGGGAGTCTCCCCATGTGTGCCCGGTCAGCCACCCTGCCTAGAAGGAAGGGTAGGAACTTGTCTCTTCCCATCTCAGCTCAGCTGTGTTCCTCGAGCTCTCCTTGTCCTCCTGCATCTTCTCTTCTGCAGCCAGCAAACTTTCCTCAAAGTTTGGCACAAGGCACCATGCTTGGCAGTGAGAGACCCTGGAAACGGTGCTTCTGCTCTGGGTCCCAATATGCTTCTCTGGCCTGACCTCCCTTCAGCCTCATCATTACCAGACTAGCTCCTCTCTGCATACAAAGAATCGGTGCCTCCATATATAGCCAGAAGCAGGTTTGCTACACGTAAATCACTTTGCTATGATAGGGCTCTAGCATCTGTTCTGTTTGGATGCATTCACATGCAGGCTACTAACTGCCCTGATTCAGAATCCTTTGGAGAGCCCAGAACCACTGACTTCCCCAGAACCTGTTATCTCCATGTTCTCTATAGAGGTGGTCATCACCCCATGTTTCTGATTCACTCTCTGGGTTTTTGTGGGCATGTCATCCATCAACAGCCACCATCTTAGAATCATGTTCCCAAGAGAAGGCAAAGTTTTGAGTCACATAAAATCTTCTATGCAATCTGAATTCCCCCAGAAAATGTCTTAAGCCGTGAGAGAAGGGGCTTAGAGCTGCTAGGAAGATGGAGGAGAGTGGATACGGCTCAATTTTTAAATACCACCTCACAAATCATGGGACATAGTGCCCAGAATCCCATAGGAAATTAAAAGGATTGCAATTTTCCTAGCTGGCCTCATGGTGTCTCCATAACTCCATTTGGATCAAACAGACACAAATTGGCTTTCCCACACTTACCTCTGACAGCAGGGACATGAGAAGGGGCAGATACCTTGTAGCTATGGTAGGGGAAGGCACAAGGATGGAAATATGTAACTTACTGTCCCTCTTCACCACTCAGCATGATACCAGTGTGTTGTCTCCTCGTGATGGAACGCGCAGTCCTCACCGTTCTCTTTTGATACCAAGCCTGGACTCATGGGCCCTTGGTCATGGGCTGAATTTGCTGGTTTGGCTTGGCAAATGCAAAGCATTTATAGTACATGGAACGCTCCAACCCAGTCAGAACTCACTTATCTTTGCAATAAAAAGAGGCCATTTTCCATGAGGGTATACAGATTTCACTTCACATCAACGGGAATGCTAAAGGCATTATTTTGTCAAGAATAAAACCAAGAGTTCAACAGCAACGTAATGCAGAATGATTGGTGGAAAAAACCCAATGAGGGTGATATTTTCAAAAGCACCTAGGTTATCTAGAAGCAAAAGTCCCATTGACTTCCAATAGACAGTTCAGCATTGTATAGAAGGGTTATAAACTTCATCCTTCCATTGTCCCCTTCCTGAAGGGACCATGTCTATGGGTGGTAGGGTACTTCCGTCTGTCAGGCCCATTTGGGCCTGGACTCTTGGCTAAGTAATGGCATTCAGGGGCCCAGTTTTGCTGATGTGGATATCTGTCTGCCAGGACAGGGACTGAGATCAAACAGCTGTCAAACTGTGACAACTTAAAGATGAAAGGCAATGCAGGCCATTCCCCATCCCCTGAGCCACCCAGTCCTCATATACAATCACAGGGAGTCCATGGGTTTTAGCCCACGAAAGCTTATGCCCAAATAAATCTGTTAGTCTATAAGGTGCCACAAGTACTCCTCATTATCACAGAGATATTCCTTGTCAAATGGTGTTAAGTGCACAAGCACTCTCAATAGTGAAGGTCCTAACCTGGCTCACTGGCACAGCCATCAACAGTAGCCAGAAAAGGAAAGACCAGACAGACAACACCGTAGTGGGGTCTCTTGTCCTGCTAAGAGCAGAGGTTGGAGTGGGCTAGTACCAACCACCACATTTCTGGACACTTCCCTGGTTTCTGTAAAAGTTAAGCTTTCATTAAAAAAAAATAAAAATAAACCAACCCACCCACACATTTCTAGATCTTATGGGTACAAAAAACAAAGCAAACAAACGTACGTCAAATTGTCGTGGTGAGTCTGAAGAAGCAACAGCTTTAAGAGGTTTGTGGATTGCTCCATTCAGCTCAATGGGGTGCTAACTCTGAAACCTACCACGGACAACCACTGTTGTAAATGTCGTCACTGTGAACTATGGCCCAGATTTGAAAAGGTATTTTAGGCATTGCTGTGTTCAGCATTGCAACACCAAACTGATTTAGGAGCCTCAATCTCATTTTCAAGTGATTCAGGCACTTGTAGGTCTAAATCCCGTCGACTGTCAATGGAACTTAGACTCCTAACGGCCTAAATCACTTCTGAAAATGAGATTTAAGCTCACAAATCACTTTGGCATTGCAACGCTGAGCACAGCAATGCCTAAAACACCTTTACAATCTGGTCCTAGGTCATTATTGATCATTTTAGAAGAAATGGCCACCTACTCTGGTGCTGTGGGGGGAGGTTGGAGTTGCGCGTGGTGTTTAAGTCGGGTGTCAGCCTTTTGGTGTCCTAAATCTGACCCATGACTACAATCCATTATCAAAAACATGACACTGTGTCACAGAAATGTGAGCAAGGCAGGTTTTCAACAGGCATGGGCAAAAGATGGCCAGGTAATGTAAGACCAATGAGCACCAAAACCTCCATGCAAAAATTCAATCCAAACCTCTGAGAAGTTCAAAATTCACTGGTCACATTCTGTAATATTTTTATATGTTTCTGTGCTTCTGGGTTTCAGGTAGATAGAGAAGTGCCAAAATAGCCTAAGAAAGGCCATTTTCATGAGCTCTCAGATCCAGTCTGGCAGAGCAGTTCCGATACTCCAGATCATCATCTGAACTTTTCCAGTGCTCATCCAAACCCAGCTACCAAACTTGATGAGATTTTCCCAGAGTTGGATTTCACTTTGGCCTTCCAGAGTGTGATAACCAAGGCCGGAACTTCCGCATTTTAGGAGCAATTCAGAAGCAGAGGGCAAAAGACGTTAAGAAATAACAAGCTAAAAGATAGTCAGTGAAAACATTTGTTTTACAAAGACTTAAGTCTGAGCACAATGGAGTTTTATAAAAACCTTGCCACTGTATTGCACTAAGTCAAGTATTCACAACAGAATCAGCAGACACCACTGTACAGTAATTCTGCTATCAGCATGTTTACTTACAGAGGAGATGCTCTATATGCAGAGCCAAAGCTGAATTTAACAGAGTAAAGACTGAAGTGCTGTTTTGTCTAAGCAAATCCATCTATCTGGACTGGTTGGATATTAAAATCCTAGGTTTTCTTATTTCTTCTTCAAGTAATGAATTGTCCAAAGCCAGCCAGCCAACAACCTTCCACTAGGTGTCTATGTCTATGTTTTGTTCTCACACACACAAACACACAGACACAGACTCTCTCTCTTGCTCTTCCCCCAACCCTTTCCGGAAATCTGCCTCATCTTTTCATAAGTATCTCCCATTTCTATAGTGCATCCCCTCCCAAAGTGCTTTACAAACAAACTGATACACAAACAACGCCTGGAAATTGTTTGGTCCAACAGTGAAATGCGGCCATCTCTGGAGTGAGAAGCATCAGCTGTTTAACAGCATACAGCTACACCGCATGGCAGGAGGTGAAGAAGAATATTTGGTAGGCCACATTTAAGCAGCCAAACTGGAATTTGGCCAGGACACAAGGATTAATACTATTGAACATTTATATTATGGTAGTCCTTAGAGGGCAACCAGATTGTACAGCACCTAACACAATGGGACCCCAAACAGATGGAAAATAAAACTGTCTCTGACCCAAAGAGCAGTTGACACCTACTCTTACACATAAGGGTCATGGGGTCTTTAATTACCATATTTGGTCAGGACACACACACACACACACACACACACAATATCTAGGCCAAATCTTCTGCTGGTGTCAATCAGTGCAGTTTCACTGAAAGCAATGCAGCTTCATCGATTTACAATTATGAATCTGTCCTTCTCTTTCTATACGTACATAAAACAAAGTATTTAAAATTCCAACTGAGCATGAGGGAGAAGCAATAAAAACAGGCTTTGCCACAGAGAAATACTAGATCACAAGAAGACATCTATGGTTCACATTCCCCCTTCCTCAATCAATGGGAAAGGGGGTGGCTTGGGGGAAGGGAGAAGAACAAAGAAAACAATACACAAATTATTGCTTTTCTCATCATCCTATGCAAAATTCTGACAGACCTCCTCCCCATGCCCATCAAAGGTTGAGATCCCTCGTGACCAGGCTGCAAACAACTCAGTTAGTGGGACAGGCCGTGAAGGGAGCCTACCCCGATAAGTAGCCTTCCCAAGATTCAGATCCGCAGTGAATTCTCTCAGCATCTAAAGGAAACACGAAAGTTGACCGTTTAAACAATAGCAGCCTGCTTCTGTGAACAATCTACCGCAGGCACTGGAATGGGCTAAGAGTGCTTCGGCCCAAGCATTCCGCGTGCTAATCAACAAGGCAGCCTCTCGCTGCACGGTCAGTCCCAATGAGGGCGTCGGCACGCGATGCACATGCTTGAAGGGGAATGGAGAGGCAGAGGGGAAAGGAATTAACTAAACAGCAAGCATGTGGGGAGAAGGCAGGAGGTGTCTTGAGTAGCTAAGAATGAGTGAGGTCCCCAGTTCTCTAGGGCCCCCCTACCACCACCCTCATCGGAGGCGCAAGTATGACGGGATGGAGTAGTTGAAGAGCAAGTAATCCATTTTGTATAAATTAAAGAGTCTCCTTTGGTAGAAGGGGCTGATGTCCTCGAAGAACTGGGCTGTCATGTCGTCTGTGGTCCTGGTGGTCTTGGAGGAAGAGGGGAACTTAACACTGGCATCGGCCCCTACCAGCTGCAGGACGTAGTTGGCGTCCTCGGCCAGTGTCTCGTACTTGCCCACCACATCGTAGTGAATGATGCAGGGGTGGCAGAGCGAGTGCACCCGCTCCCAGTGCTCGTTGAAGGGCTCCTCAACTTGTGTGCGTGGGTCCAGCAGGTAGTAGACGAACTCCTGGAAGCGCACATCATCGCCACGCTCCAGGGCCTCGTTGCTGGGCTCCTGCCGGTGCCGACGGATGATCTTGGTGCCGTAGCGCTTGTGGAAGGCCGTGTTGTAGCGGCGGGTGAACTTGTTGCGGTAGGCCGAGACCAGGCGCTCGAAGGGTTCCCGCACAAAGATGAACTTGAGGTAGTTGCGCAGGCGATGGTTGATCTCGGGAGTGCTGTACTCGGAGAGGGTGCGCAGGTTGGACGAGACATGGGCCTCATTGGCTGGGATTTCCAGAGGGTCCCGGTACTTGCCCTGTCCAGTCAGAACCATCATGACTCGCTTCCAGTTGGTGCAGGCCACCTTGGGCACGTAGCAGTAGAGCAGCCCATGCACGTCATCCACCACCAGGTGGCGAAGATCATCGCGCGTCAGGAGGCGCCGTTTCCGGGTGTAGCGACTGCAAACGCTGCTCAGCAGGTCCCGCCTCTGCTGGTGAGTGGCCTGCAGTGATGACTGCTCGAACTGGGGAGAGACAAGAGGGAAATCGTCATTGCCCAACTGAACTTAAAATGGAGCTGGGCTCCAGCCAGACGTACTGAGTTCAGACATGGGAATCAGAGCATGAAGCCCATGTTCCCACTCTGCTCTGGTGGAACACGCTTTCCCCTCCCCAGCACTGGGCTCTGCTTGTAGGCTGTGGAGTTCACCTATGTGGACTTTTTGCCTTAGCTCTGAGCTTTGATTGCTGTGAGGCACTTGACACTTAGATCCAATGGGGAAAAAGGAGGAGAGTGGAAGCAAATAGAGAGAGAGAGAGAGCACGCGCTTGTGAAAAATGGAGCAAAAAGAGAGAAATTCTACTTTAAAAATTGCTATAATACATACACACTGAGTATAGACTGGCCACTTGTGCTAGCACAGATTAAGGGGTCAGGACAGAGGTTCGTAATACAAGGAATTGGCTTCCCTTTGGCTAGGGAAAAATTAAATTGAACTGAGTTACCCATAGAGGAAAAACCATGCATGTAGAGGGGGCGTTTTCAAAGGCCCAAGGGGCAGCCTGGTAGACGTCCATTGAAAGTCAAAGGGAATTGGGCACACAACCCTCACTCGCGTCCTTGGAAATCTCTCCTTGAAACGTGGGGGCAGGGGAGTTTTCAACCAGGAAGCTACAATCCCTTCCACCAGCCTTGCTTAGGAGCCTGCCTGTGCAGCCTCTGTGGGATGGGGTCTGGGGATATTCTCAGGGCTGGGGGCAGGCTGGGTGAAGGTGAGTCTCCAACACATGGCTCAGCTCCCATGTTAGGGGCTGTTCTGGCAGCTGGGACATGAGTCAGATTCAAGTGCACGTTTTCAGAGAGGTTGGAGAGCAGCAGGGAACTGGGAGAGAGAATGAGCTGTTTCCAAGTCCCATGCTTTCTGGATGGCAGAGTCAGGAGCCCTGCATCACCCAGCTTTGTCAGCACTGCCTGCTCCTTAGGCTGGAGCCTGTAGGATCAGAACATCCTTGGGTTTCGTGAGAGGGACAATTATGGCTCCGGGAGCAGAAGAACGTTCGGTCTCTAGCACCCCCTTGGGGCTGGCAGCCGGGATTGAACGTGCACGCCTTGCGGGGATGAGGGGCTGCTCGGGCTGTGGCTGGAAGGGAGCATGACCCGCAGAGCGGCGCGGACTGAAGGCACAAACCATTCTGAGGCCTGCCCTGTGCCTAATGCAGGAAGCGAAGAGGGGGCCTTTGGCACTTGCCCTGCAGAGGGGGTAGGCAAAGGAACAGCTCCCTTTGAGGGCCTCCTGCAGTGCAGAGGGGAGTGAAGAAACCCCATACGGAGATGGGAAGGCAGGACGGGAATGAGAGGCTGTCCTTGCACAGCCAGACAGCATCACCCTTGCTGCTAAAGCCATCTGCTGGGCTGCCTGCTGAGCAGCCCCTCAGAGCTTGGATTGGCAACACCCACAGCTCCCCCAGACTGGGGGGGTGGGGGGGCTAGACCTGCCTTGGCCTCAGTTCTCCCCCGCTCACATTATTCTCCTGGGGTCAGCAGACAAGGAAAGCAGATGCCCCCGAGTTGTCTCAACGCCACCCCACCCCCCCGTTTTCTATGAGGCCAGCTCAGCATCTGTAATTGGAGCGGTCCCACCGGCCGCAGGACATGATTGTGATCACACCTGTCTTGAGATGCCTCCAGCAACCCAAACACCCTCCCCCATTCCCCCCACTTCGCATCTCTTTCTGCCTGAGCTGTCTGCAAAGCCAAGGCTTGGCGGAGGTCAGCACGTGGCCCCAGGCTGGGCTGTGCAGGGCAAGTTCATTAACCGGAGACTCAGATTCCTATTCGGGGCCCTCCCTCACCATTGCACAAAGCCTAGGGACGTCTCTCCTCCTCCTCCGGCACCACATCCCCCAACACAGCCCCGCTCTGCAGTGGGATGCAGGCAGAAGGCTCGGGTTTCAGCCCAGGAGTGCTTCATTTATGTTTTCTTTCTCATCCCTCAAGTCTTCGAATCCTCCTCTCCTCTCCTCCCGGAGCCTCCTCTCCCACCAGCTCTACTGCTTTGCTAAAAGCCGAGCAGAGATGTCTCTGGATTGAAATCTCAGCTTACCCCAAAAACTTTGGGTAAGATCAGCTCCAACTTCACGCCAGCCTCTAGCTCTGTAAACCCTAGAGCTGGGGAGGTTTGGATCTCTGAGCTCTGTAGCAGGGGCTCCCCTCTCACGGCAATGTCTTAAAACCACTAGAACCATGCGATTTCAAAGTAAAGCCACTGGCAGGACGCTAGATCCCCTCCCTCTCCTGCCCACCCGCTCCCATCAATGCTGGCAGAGAGGGAGAAGACAACTACTGTGGCTTCTCCATACCACTCAGGGCTGGCCCTATAAGGGAAACTGCCAGGCTGGCCCCAGAGTGTTACCAACTCACAGACTATGATGACAGTTAAGTAACTACCACTCCCACTGCTAAAAGAAACCTGCTTTTGTGCAGCTGTCGCTTTACCATGATGATGGCTCCCATGTTGCAAGCTGAGGGTGTCTTCCACTTCAGACTCTGCTCCTCCAGACAGGCACCCCACTGTCCAGGGGAATAGCTGCTCGCTGTCCTATTTCTGTAGCCTGGGATTCACTTTGTTTCCTTTCACACCCCTCTCTTCCTGCACCTTTCACCACCCAAACCACAGAGGGATGGATCTTCCACAGGACTGGGAACAACCCCCATGGCTTGGCATTTGAATTGGCCTCCCTCTGAGCATCCCCTGCAGTTTAAACTGCTCAGCCTTGTCTACAAGGCCCTGCAGAGCTCCTTGCTGGCCTACTTCTCTGACCTGGTTGCTTATCTGCCATCTGCCTCCCCTCCTCCTCCTCACCAATAATGCCTCAGAGATGAGACTGTTAGTTCTTTTCTCCCGCAACCATCTCCTGCCCCTTTCTCCATGCCACCCCCATGCAAGGAACACCCTTCCTGTTCCTGCTCTCCGAGCCACCTCATGGGTCGACCTGCACAGGTGTGACAGCGCTCTGGCAAACTGCTCCTTTTCTTCTGCGGGTGCCCCACGGGGAGATCAGAGGATGCTGCAGGCCAGGACTGAGGTGCAGCGGAGCCAGATGGGGACCCTGGACTACAATAACAGGAGCAACTGGAAGTCAAGCTTGAGGTGCTTCAGCTAAGATGGGGGGGACCCCTGGACTGGACTAGGAGGGTGCTGTAGGTCAGGATGGAAGTGCATTGGCAGAATTGTGCAGGGAAAGCTTGCACAATGACCCTCCCATTTGATAAACATGCCCTGTATTCTTTCTGGGTCTCCAGGTATTTCCCCCAATATTTGTGGACCTTAAAAACTCAAGAATAATAATAAAAAAAAGGGTTACCTTAAAATCATTCCATCCCTGTAATCAGGTTCTGGCTGGATGCTCCTTCAGTAGCCAGCAAGACTGGGATCATTATCCTGTCAGCCCAGCTCACCACGCATGGAGAGAGTTCCCGCCTCATGAGGTAAGGTGCAGCCAGACCTTTGCATTCCTCACATTCTTGCTCCTGAAGCTTCCTGACAGCTGTCCGCCATTGTTACATCACCCCCTCTCCCCCAAGAGCCCGTTTGCTTATCCCAGGCTGCCTGCATGGCCCCCCAGCCAGCCTGCCAGTCCCTGTAAGGCTCACTTCAAGATCCTTCTTCGGTCGGGCAGGCAAAGCTGTGGGTGCTTTGCTAGCTGGGAGCTTTCTAAACACAGCACTTTGGACCCTGGGACCCAAGACAAGCCTTCCATCCCGTTGACGCTTTGCATTCAGGCTCCTACATTGAAACCCGCAGATTCATTGCTAGAAGTTGCACTGTGCAGGAGGAAGCTTTTACTGGGAAGAGCTCACCACCAATGCAGGTCCCTAACCTTTGTAGATGTTTATGTGGGTACCATTTAGGCAACTGAAACCACATTAACATCCCTGTTCAAAACCATAGTCAGCAGGACCCATACTAATTGTAAATTGAAGCAGGACTGAAATAAAAGTATCCTTTGTCTGCTATTCACTCATTTTTTTTCTCCCAGCAGGGAAATAATGGGCCAGATCCTGAGCGGGTATAAACTGTCATAGCTCCACTGACTCCTATGACAATTTACACCAACTGAGGTTCTGCCCCACTGTACCTGGCTGGCTACTTGGAAGTCACGACATTAGCATCTTGTTCATGGTGTTACAGATACGGCCGAAGAGGCATTTTCATTCTTAGCCCTGGATTTCAGATACTGTAACTTCCTGAAAACAATCACCCTCTGGCTTGAAATTTCTCTTGTGTGGTCTCAGCTCAGAGTTTGGTTTGGTTTTTTTTAAATCTGTAGCCATTTCTGTGCGTGAAAACAGTACAGAGCATCTCATACTATAGTCAAGTGCTTTTTCTGTACGTGCTCAAAACCATGGGGGACGGAGGGATGGCTAAAAGTGTGCATGCCCAGCACCAAAGAAATGCAGCTGCATTTCACCAGTTACCCAACAGAGTAAGTGCCCGTCTTGTATTTATCTCTGTGCAAAACGGCTCCCTTCATTTCCTTCTTTTTAAAATCCAAGGACATTAAATAGTTTTTAAAAACCCCAACTACATTCCTGGAGCAGTAGGTCTGAGACTTTGAATGCACCAGAGCCAAGACATTCCACATTTACCATTTCCCCAGAGCAAATGTAATGCAGCCACATGAAGGCATAAAAGCTATTACATGGGCATAAGAGGGACTCATTACAGTTGCCATGGGAACCATTAACTGCCTTTCCTGGAGTTGTGTCCATGTTCATTCTCAACAATAATGCTGCACAATGTGGTTGAGGGGTGAACTTGATTTCAGCGGGATGAGTTTTAGGCTGCCCCACACACACCTGAGAGATCAACATGGTGAGGATGACATGGATAGTTCTTTCTAGATCTCTGATGCCTCCAGGCCCCTGGTCCCTCCATGGCTGCTAGCAGTTTGTCAGCCACGTGACAGTGTATAACCTGTAGAGTCTGGAACTCTGGCCCAGAGCAGGGTTGTGAGGAGGGGCTGGTACCCTGGATATCCTGAGTGGCACGACTGCCCCATTACGATGCATTTATGGGATGTTTGGGAGTTGGTGAGGTGAGCTGGTGTCATGCCATCACAACCCAGTGCCATGGTGATGTAGAGTCACAGACCCAGTTGGGAGCTTGTTGGCTAGGTAGTTGGCAAACCAGGACTCTCCTAGAAAACAGGGGGGCTGAGTGGAGACCCCAGCTGAGGATTATGTCAATTTCCCCTGAATGTCATGTCATTGCCCCTCTCTGACAGTCAGAATGCTCTGCCTGGGCATTATGGGAAGGAAGGTCAATGGAAAAACACCACAGCGAGCAGCAGATCCCCGCTCAGCAGTGCTGATGCAGAAGTTGGTCCCTCAGTTTCTGGGTCAGCCGTAGCTAACAGCATCCCCACTGACCCCCGCGTGACACCCCCAAAAGTCAATGGATGGGTAGCTGTGTCAGGCTCTGGAGAGAATTGTGGCCAGCCCTCCTCATTTGTGGAAAACTTCAGGGAACCTTTGAAGGTGTGGTAGATCCCACAGGATTCCCACCCCGAGGCCTTCCCTCGGGCTCCTCATCAAAACACTGTCCCTCTCTGCTCTGTGCTGCTGCTCCTGTCCCATGAGGGGGTTACTGTCCCCTCGTTCTCAATCCTTTTGCCTAGATTGCTAACAATAGATGAAAACACCTCAAAGCACGCAAGCCCCTGACAGTGACAATGGAGTGCCCAAGCCAGGGGAGAGTGGAGAAGCCTGTCCCTCCCTCCCCTGATACCTTGGGCCACTGGGATTCTGTGCTGGCTGCAGGAGCCAGGCCTGCATGCGTCCTCTCCCTCCCCTTGCCGGCAGCCAGGAAACCTGGGCTGTGCAGTGAAAGGACCGAGCTCCATTCATTCTCCCCCTCTGCGAACCATCTGTAAAGTCAACAGTGCTCAGACAGGAGCCCAAAGGGGAGGTATGTGCTGAATGCTGAGCTGGTCTCTGGCAGCGGCTGCTCCTGATGTGCTTGCCAGCCACTCAGAAGGCTGGGAGCCCAGAGCCCATGTCCAAGAGGGCAAGAAGCAGACCTAGAGCTCTGGGTCGGACAGCTCAGCTTAACCCTTCCCTGGTGAGGAAGAGGTTGACAGCGGCCCTGTGTTTTCTGGGATCGTTGGGGAAATGGGTCCCGTCAAGGTTTCAGAAATGGCAGTTAGTGTCCGCACGTCTTCCGTCAGGATACATTGGTCTGGCCTTCCAGCCACACGCTTAAAGGCATGCACATAGCCTGTTTTCCAGTGAGATGCTGGCCATCTGAATGGGAGGCCAGGTGGGGGCTTCCTTTAAGAATGCTCTGACTGTAATAGGCATAGCGTTAAGCAAGACAAGGCTGTTATCCTGCATTTATTTGGCCTGTTCTAGCTCTTGAGGATCTCAAAGCATTTTACAAGGGTGAAAGAATTCAGGGCTGGAGCACACACAGGGACAAAACGGTGGGTGCTGGGCACCCACCGGCAGCCCCCCCATCAGCTCCCCCTCCCCCCAAGCAGCTCCCATCCACTGGCGGGCCATGCGGAGCAGCGCCTCCCCATCCCTTCCCGCTCCTCCCGCCTGCTGCGATCAGCTGTTTTGCAGTGTTCAGGAGTCCCGGGGGGAGGAGGGGCAGGAGCAAGGACACGGCGTGCTCGGGGGAGGGCTGGAACTGGGCAGGAAGAGGCGGGGTGGGGCCTGAGGGGAAGGGGTGGAGTGGGGCCAGGGCCTGGGGCAGAGCCGGAGGTCGAGCACCCCCCGGCACTTTGGAAAGTTGGCGCCTGAGAGGTGTGGTATAGCTGATCATCTTAGCTAGTGTCTTGCTGGGACTAGGGCTTGGGTGGAGATGAGATGGCTACAATGCAATCCAAAGATGACTGCGATTTACTAAGGGCGTGTCTACACGTACAGCGCTGCAGCTGCACCACTGCAGCACATCTGGTGAAGATGCCCTATGCCAACAGGAGAGAGCTCTCCCACGAGCGGCAGAAGCTACGTCGGCAGGAGAAGCTCTCCCACCGACATAGGGCTATCCACACCGGCGCTTATGTCGGTGTTATTTATGTTGCTCAGGGGGATGGTTTATTCACACCCCTGAGGGATATAAATTCTGCTGACATAAGCTGTAGTGAAGCAGGGACAATCTTTCTGTTCTGTCTGTACAGCACCTAGCCCAATGGTGCCCCGTTCAGTTATCTTGAAAAATATGGCAGAGGTGATCTCAAGATGGTCAGGGACACAACCCCATACTTGGGGTGTCCGACTGCCAGAAGTTGGACTGGACAACTGGGGATGGATCACTCAAAATGACCCTGTCCTGTTCATTCCCTCTGATGCACCTGCCACTGCATGCTGTCAGAGATGGGATACTGGGCTAGATGGACCCTTGGTCTGACCCAGCATGGCCATTCACGTGTTCAGCTGGGGAAGATTTTACCCATCTTTTGTGCTGTAGAATTTGCTTTGAAATCCTCAGCTAGAGCACCATTGTTGGATCCTCAATTACTGTACCTCAGCCTGGCTGTGCCAGGCCAAAGGCAAATAAAACTGCTGAACACAAGTAGCAGCAGGGGTCTGGAGTACTTTTTAATCACTGATAATTATCTAGAAGGTTGTGACCTTTTTCAGACGCTGCCCTTGACACCTCAAGGTCAGGTTGTTACTGCAAAGCAGCCTGTGTGGGGCTGCAATTTAAGAACACACTAAATGTCATTAAATAACGGGTCAATTCCCTCCAAACCCCCACAGATTCCCCATCCCCACCTTTCAGATCCTTCATTTTCCTCTTCAAGTTCACCCACCTGGTCACTGTCGTAAAGTGCCTGGAGTGGACTTCGGCCTGACTTCCCGTGCCAGCTGGTCCCCAGAATCCTATCCTCCGCAGCTGGAGAGAGAAGGGTGGGGGAGAAGAAAGCAGAGCATTTTACTTCCCTCGCTACTGCCTCTCGGGTACAGACGCTATGACCGAGAGCAAAGAGCTCCCAGGAAGAGTGTCTGGGTTAAATATGGGTTGGTGTCACCTTCGATTTAAGCCCATTCAGATTCTTACACTGGACGAGCAACTTGTCCCCTTCCACCACTTGCCAAGCTGTCTGTCACCCTGGGTGTGATGCTTTGTGAAAGGTGGTCACCTCTGGATTTACTGGATTCAAGTCCCACATCACATACTCAAAGGTGTCAAAGCGCTTCTTGCTGCTGCCCACATGTGGGATTGCTAAATGCAGATCCAGGTCTGTATATGGCCCCACACACCACATGAAAGTTCTGGAGCCAACTGATGGTTAAATACATTATACATTTATAAAATAATATTTTCTCTATAGCCTTCCAGAAATGCTCCTTGCATATCCAGGATTGCAAATATCTAGGCAAGTATCCCTAGGACATTGCAAAATAATGGCTCATCCAGGAGTGCACAAAAATATTAACAAAGGGTATCCAGAAAACTCAGCTACAATAATGGGAGAGAGAAAAGCTCAGGCGTGCTTTTGGGAAGACTTCATCGCTAAAGATACGCAAGGAGCATTTCTGGAAGGCTACAGAGAAAATATTATTTTATAACATTATACATGACATCATAAAAGCCTTGGGGTGTCTTGGAAAAGTGTGCTGAGCACCCCATTGTACTAGACATCTTGCAGGCATTCATAAAATTCAGACAGATGTGTGATTTTTAAATTGTTGGTGTCCCATATAACACATAGGGAAACCGAGACAATAGGTGCTCAGGATTTATGAAAATCAAGCCATAAAAGTGACGTGCCCACAGTGAATCAGTGAGAGAGTACAGAATAGACCTAGAAGTCTGAGTTCAGACTCACTGCCTTATAAACATGAAAATCTCTCTCACACACATACACCCTGCTGTTTATCTGAGATTTAAAAGACCCTGGTCAGGTTAGTAAGTGTATTTGTAACAAATTTCCTTATCCCTGTTCTTTGTAACATCTGAATTACTGAAAGTTTTCAGAACTAAAATTCTCAAATTTACTTTTCATGACTAATGCTGTGTTGTGGTTTTTTGTATGTTTTTATTTTCTGTATTTCACTAAATTTGGACTGTAAGCCTACTCATTATTCCTTTTATTTTGTTTCTTCTAGTCAGTTTCATGTTCTGGCTCTCCATATTAGCAAACTGTTGCAATGTTTGAACTGCCAGCACTTCATGGGTCATGTTTAAAATCAAAGAAAATACTATTTACATGGAATGCAAGAAAATGCATACATCTTCAGAATATTTCTGCCAATAAACAAAACCTAAGTTTGGGGTACAAACATTTCATGCATGTCCTTTTAAAATAATAAACCACAAGTAAAACACAATTGCATTTCACAACTTCAGTTGCAACTGCCGAGTAACTTGACCCACGTGGACATGAGAAATACCACTGCCCACTGGGCTGTATCAATGAGGGAATTACTCAACAGGACGTAACAGACAGCAATCCCAACTGTTTTATCTGACAAAAGGGTGTAACAGCATTTGTGCTAGGCAGTGATAACGGGACAGACTAAGGCAGTGGTTCTCAAACTTTTGTACTGGTGACCCCTTTCACACAGCAAGCCTCTGAGTATGACCCCCCTTATAAATTAAAAACTTTTTTTTATATATAAAACTACTATAAATGCTGGAGGTGACGCGGGATTTCGGGTGGAGGCTGACAGCTCGCGACCCCCCACGTAACCACCTCGTGACCCCCTGAGGAGTCCTGACCCCCAGTTTGAGAACCCGTGGACTAAGATATACATTTCCAGGCTCAGGTCGCTTGCTAATTAATAGGGAAGTTGTCAAGATCCTTAACCGTTATAAATCTGTTTTAAGTCTCACTTGCTGTTTTAAAAAAATTGTTCTAGTGTTTGAAACTAAAGAGCCTCCTGCTCCGTTTTTATTTCTCTCTATACTACATAGATACCCTGGTTTTGTACTGGAGGGTTGTTTAAACCGGTGTCAGACTCCAGGATAGATGCTACCCGTCTGCTGTGTTATTCCAGTTTCCAAGGCAAGTGGAGATACTCAGGAAAAGTTTTCATTTACGAGAATAATGACATGTCTAGCCCCTAAAGTTGTGAAAAACGTTCCAAATGTGACTTCATGCAGTGCTGTCTGCCTGAGTCTGCTGACAGCCTGAAACAATGGCTATCAAGGAAGAGTGAGATACCTTGTATATGTCAGATTGTGTTGACTCTGGAGCCTAATGGCAACAATTGAAATATGCACATGGTTAACCATTTAAACGGCTGGTCGGTGTAGCAGAAACATCCAGCTCATGCATTTATCCACAGCTGATTGATGCAGGGCAGCTATGAGCTACCCTCCTTCAGGCCCCGTCAGTTTAAAAAGCTGCCCTGCTGTAAATGGTGGCACCCCAGAGCACAGTTCTATTCCCCATCCCTCATTTGGATTCTAGGATGCCTCACTCCCTGCCTGAGGGACAAAGATTAAACGTGGGGAGCAGGAAAAGCTTCCCTTGGGTGTCTACTCTCTGGTCACTAGGAGACATGGTAATTGTTGCTCATCCTCCTCCTCTCTGATCCCTGCTCAGTGCAATAGGGAGGCAGAGACAGTGCTCAGAGAGAAGAGGAGCATGATGGAGCTGATCAGGAGCCTGGAGAGAAAGGAGGAAGTCTGCGCCACACAACAACGTCCCTGCTCAGGCCTGGGAAGGAAAGGAAGAAAGCCGATCAGGAGTAGTGGGGGAGGTTTAGGAGATCAATCCTCTTACATTCAAGTCACCCCCACCCCACGACAGAAGAGGGGAAGAGGGAGAAGAGGCAGGGGAGGCCAAAAGGCAGATGAAGAGAGCGAGAGAAGCAGAGAATGCCCAGGGGAAGATAGCATATCTGACCCTGTGTAACCCCTCGTGATGTCAAGAGGAGCTGCTCTGGCTTATGTTGGGACTGAAAGTGGCCTTTAAAAATTTAGTTACTGCTAGAGATGGATTCAAACCAGAATCTTGATTCCAAATCCCCTCAGCTGTTTTGGTGGGGAGGGAAGATAAATGAGAGTTAACAGTTTAGATTAGAATCCCACCCCTACCCCCCGCAAAAAAAATCCCAAACAGTCAGGAGCCTGTTTTCCAGTTCTAGATGGGACATGTGAAAATCTCCCGGGCACACCTGATGTGATGTGATTTCTGCCTCTTTTGGCCAAAATCTCCCAAGATTTGGATGCCATGGAATAAATACACCCCAGTGTTGATTCAGCCTGAATCCCAAACAGCCTGATACCAAGTCTTGATGCAAGCCCAGTAAATGGGACTGCTCATATGAAAACAGGTGACAGGATTGAGCCTGAAAGGACATCACTGGGCACTCTGCTATGCAGAGTCCTGCACCAGGGCTGGCCCTAGCTTTGTGACCTCCCACCACATAGCTCTTGGTAATACTATAAGTTGGCCCTCTCCATAAGATGAGGATGCCCGGAAAAGTTCAGCAGCCCAGTGTTGCAGGATGCAGGTTATAATTGCTGCAGGGACATTTTAAAATGCAAAGAGAACATGTCTCATGGAGGTTAAAGCATGAAAAGCATTCTGCTAATATTAGGGTTTGAAAATATACCTGTTTTCAGCAAGCTAATTTGGGGTCTAAGACACGCAACTGTAGTCCTTTTGAAATACAGCATAAAAAAAAAAAAAGACCCCACTTTAAGATCTGAGCACCAGCCACTGCTAAATCCACATACGCATAGGAAATGACACTTCCTGCAGCATTAGATGATCAAGGAGTTACTCAACAGGAGGTAACGGGCAGTTGTGCTAGGTTCCTCCATCCAATGTAACCGTTACCCCGCAAGCGGGTGTAACAACATCTGTGGTGAGGAGAGATGAGGAACAGGCCTGAGGCATGCAGTGCCATGCTGCAACACTTGCCCAAGGGGCTAAGAGTCTGCATTGCCAGGCTGAGTCATTTGCAAACGAAAGGCAAATGGTCCTGGTCCTTTTAAAAATCCATTATTTAAAACCTGATTGTTACAAAGAAGAAATAATTTTTAAAAAGTGAAAATCTGAAACTGCAAGTTTCCCAATGAGTTTTATTTCCCTGATTTCATAGAATATCAGGGTTGGAAGAGACCTCAGGAGGTCATCTAGTCCAACCCCCTGCTCAAAGCAGGACCAATCCCCAATTTTTGCCCCAGATCCCAAATGGCCCCCTCAAGGATTGAACTCACAACCCTGGGTTTAGCAGGCCAATGCTCAAACCACTGAGCTATCCCTCCCCCCAATTTGTTATTGTAGGGTTGCTTATGAGTACTAGGCCACTCACACTGGCTTGTTGTTAGCTGTGTTGCATCTCTCATGATTTTTTCATGAGCTTCATGATAATTGTTTTCCTTAAAGCCCTAGCTCCTGGAATCAAGTGGATATGTGATGATGTCAGCCTTCATTCTTAAAGAGAAAGTAAGTTTCTAGCCCTCATGACTGTGGAGAAAGCTTCAAAATGTGACCCCGTGCACCCTAAAGGCTCAAAAAGCAGAAGGCAAATAAAAAGAACCCCAAATCTATTATTTGTACATAATCTCCTGATTTGAAAGCCAATCTCATGATTTTAGTTGAGCCTGACTCGTGATTTTTGAACATTTGAAGTTGGCAATACTGTTATCGGGGTGCCTGCTTATTGTGGGGGATGCACAGTGGTTGCTTGTGAGCACTGGGATGGCCAACACTGCCTTTTATTCAAAATAGCATGGAGGGATTTGCTTTGGAAAATAACATGCTCACAAATAGTCACATTTCTAGCTGCAGGGAATAACTGTACCACCAAAGACTGACTGCTGAGGTTGACCTGGGGTACCTAGGGCTCAGTTACAGGTACAGCTCAGGTACACAGGGCTCAGTTTAGCTAAGCTGGAGGCAAGGGGGCTTTAGCAGCAGTATAAGGACCCTAGTAAATAGCATTGGTACAGGGTCCTGTAGGTCATATGAGGAGCCGGCTCTGGGGGCTATCTGCTCACCTGGCAAGAGCCCCCACCCCAGCACAGGAGCAGAACAGCAGCATGTTGCAGGCCAGCCAGAGGGGTGCGTGGGGAGTGGAAGGAGTTGCGGGCAGGGCAGATCTGCCCTCCAGCAATCTGGTGCTCCTGCGAGGCCACTGGAGTGTGAGAGGGGTTGGTGTTAAGTGCTACAGGTAAGTTTGAAGGCAACAGCTGCAAAGCCATTGAAGGAGAGGTGCAATTTAGATCAGGGACTTCCCTATCCTGCACTGTTTGCTGCAGTGCCCCCAGAAAGCCCCTGAATAGGGCAGCTGAAAGCTGTCTCCCCTTTGTCTCTACACCAGAGCAAGATCTGGCCCAGAATACACCCCTTCCATAGATACAGATACCTGCAACAGCCTGGTCAGCTTGGTCACAGGGCACGTACTGTGTACACTTAAAAACGGCTGTTGCAATGCTGATGGAGGGGCCTTAAGAGCTCTGAGCTGCCAATGGGCAGCAGCCAGGTTGCAACATTTCATAGCTCTCAGCTGGTTTAGTTTTCACAAGCGATTACGCCATCCCCTGGACTAGGCCCTTGCCAAACTTTCATGATTGACGTCCGGGCCAATTCAGGTTTTACAAGCACATGCACCAGAGGAAGCATCCTAATCCAGAAAACTTGTTTGCTTTACACTCTAATTCCCTAGAAGAAATGTAGATGGGCTTCCCGGCTGGGACAGTAATGCAGCCAAGTCCCAGCTCGCAGCAATGTTTAAAGCAGAGTTTGAAACCCCCGGCGAATGGGGCCGAAGCACCGACTCAACCGCGACTGGCTCAGCTAGACCTCACTCGCTGGCCCAGCAGTCACCAGCAGGACAGGAGCTTTGAAGTAATATGGCTGCTGAACAGTAACGAGGGGGTGCGTTCTCTTGGAGGCGGTGTCAGAGCTGCAAATTCAGGGGCGGATGGCAACATTTCACAACTCACGCCGTGGCAGATGAAGACATGATCAAGGGAACATGGACTTTGTAGTTGGAAGGAGCCTCGGTGCAGCAACGAGGCAGAGCAATAGGTGATGGCACCAGGCACTGAAACTATACAGAACACTCACTCTACTTGCCAACAGAAGTCACTGACTCTACGTTTACTCTACATGGGCTCCACGGTGTATCTGTGTAACAAAGAATCCAGACCTGCAACGCCCCCTGCTCCTCTGGCCTTGGGTCTGCCGCCCGCACTCCCAACTACAGCTCTGATGAAGCCCCTTGCTCCTGAGCTGCAGCACTCCCCGCTATCCTATTCTTGGAAACAACTCCCTCCAACGGCTCTGTTCATGTACTTCAATCCCACCCTCCAGCCCCCAGTTATTCCGGTCCTGAACTTCCCTACAGACAGCTCCCCCCACACAAGCCAAAGCAGACAATAGCACGGCCCACGAAGGCAGAGCTCTCAAGTGGCTTCCTACTGAACGCTGGCTAAACTGCAGGGCCTGAGCCTTGAACTGGAAACCAGTATAGGGCTGGAGGGGGAAGAAAGTCTCAGGTTTTTATTCCAACCTGTTTCTTCCATTCGGTTTGGGATGAACCATGAATTAGAGCAGGGGGCAGGTGGGGAATTATATTTCTGACCATTTATTGTTACCTTGGCTTCACTTCAAGAGACTGAGTGGAAAAAAAAGGCCCTCACGGTTCTGCTTACAGTGGCTAAGTTCCCGGGCCGGAGGTACCCTTGCTATAGTGGCCTCTGGGCTCTAGAAGGTTGAGGAAGGGGATGAAGCCAACAGGTAATGGAATAGCTGACAGTGGGGGGAAATAGGGTAGATTAATGGATCCCTCTCCATTCTGGGATCACAGCTATAAGTACAGCAGATGCTCCATCACGCGGGCTGTTCCAAGATCATAACGTCTTGGCTCCAGTTCTGACTTTACAGCCCGTTAGTGACTTTCCCAGATTCCACATCCAGCCCCCTCCGCACATGGAAATCCCCAAAAGGTTTCTCATAGCCACAGTTGTTTCCATATGCAGGGGTACAGTTCAGCCAGCTAGATCCAGTTCCTATAGGGAAGAAACCCCACACCCCTGCACTTCCCCACCCCATTTCTCAGACAACTAAGAAATCAATGAGAATGAGGGTGACCAGTGAGGATGGGACCAAGCTGCAAAGTTGGGATCCAGTGCCAAACTTTTCTAAGGCGCATGGGCAGGAGGGGGCGTGTTTGGATTGGTTATAAAGTTCAAAGGCTTATCTTCGCCATAGCCTGGGTAAGGGGGACAGAAGAGATACAGTGGGCGGGTGTGTGACTGGGGGAGACGGGAAGGAGCAGAGAAAACACTTGTAAAGGAACCAGAGCTAAGCGGTACCCACCACATGATCAGAGACTAGAAGGAAACACAGGTACTTTTTAAGAGCTTTCTGTGCTGCTGTTGCTTTCAATCTTCCCTGTAGAGCTTGAAAAAACAAAAAGCCAACCAACCCACACTCCAAATTCTACTAATATTCCACCGAACACAGAAGCTATTATCCTGCAGCAGTCTGATAGCAATAATTGTTCTCAGTCTGGGGTTCAGCTGTTTCACTTCATTCTCTTTTGAAAAGGAGAAGGAAATCAATTTTACAGGGACATTTCTAGGCTTATTAGTCAATAAAGTGGGCAGAAGTATTACAGGATGCTGATATCCCAGGGAATGCTTTGAAAAACAAGGTGTTTAAAAAAAGAGGGGTTCTGCTATAAAATCCTATTTTCTGCACTGCAGAAGAGTGCATGAGAGGGAAAGCCTTGTTTCAGGCCTCCTGTCTTGATTCTATTCCTCTGCATGCAGGAGAACCATGGGAGGTACGTTGCATCAAACAGTACAACAAGACAAAACAGAAACTGTGGTACCCAAACTGCAGTGAACTGGTCAGATTCTGCTCTGAGTTACACTGGTGTCAATTTGGAGCAACTCTGATTAGCATGTTTATTACGGTAGTGCGTAGGGACCAACCAAGATCAGGGCCCCATTGCACTTGGGAGCATGTGAACACAGTAGCAGAGTAAATGTAAATTAAACAGTAAATGCAATGCTGAAGTGAACACCCGAGCTGGGGATTTAGACAACTGTTCCCCCGGCAGGAGCTGGAATCCCCTACTGCTCAGGGCAGGCCAGGGCGCACCCGCAGGAAATACTGGACCACAGTCAAGAGAAGAACGTCCGCATCCTCTGTCCAACGTCAACGGGCACATCGCGAGCAGGGGAAAGTTGCTCCATGTGTTGATTGAGGGCCTGCAGCCAGGGCCCACTATTCAGCTGGAAGAGGAGCTAGGAGCTCTCAGTGCTGAAACAAAGGCATGGCAAGCAGCCCTCCAATGGCGCCGTTTCCCCCTGCTCCCAGCATCTGTTTTACAGAGCGAGTCCATGTGCTCCAGGGAAGCAATCCAAGGAGAGGGAAAGAGGTTGATGATTCTCCAGAAACCCAGGCAAAGACCACTGAGCAGCAGCAGATGACATCATGGCCGTCGGCAGCAACAAGTTTTCCCTGCACTCTTGTAACACTGCAGAGACAAGCCAGTACTGGCATCAGGGAGACAGATTCTATGGGTCCATGGGAATCAGAGTAATAATATCTAATGGGGGCATGGTGAGGATTTGCTAGCTAGTGCTTGGAAGATGAAGGTCTAGATAAGTATTATCGTAATGAATTGGCTGGTAACCCACTACCCTGTACGGGAGAGAATGAGAACTGCTCAGAACTCCCCAGGTCCTATCTGTGTCATCAATGAGAACAATAGCTTAGTACGATTCAGAATAAAGACTGGCTATTTATATGGGTAATGACAACATGGAGTTGTACTAGTGAGAATAAAAACACAAGGGATGTAAATCTTCATGCTTCAGGGCAAGAGCCATTCATTGATGGGGGTTAGGAGGAAACCAATAGGAGGGAGGCACTATTGTCCACCAAGGGGTTTCTTGCACCTCTCTCTGAAACATTGGGCACTGACCTCTAATAAAGACAGGGCAGTGGGCTAGACAGAGCACTTGCCTGAGGCAGCAAGACCATGTCTAGGTGGTACCCAAGTTATGTGTGTACATGGTGCCTCCTGTATAACCAGCTGAATTCTTATAGTTGCTTCTATTAATTTGTTGTCTATGGTGAAGTTTGAGTAAAGAATATTGTAACCAGCACTGTCCACATGGGGCCATTCTATTAACTGAAGAACAGGAACAGGACACCTAGCTTTCTGGTGACTGTATCTTCAATGCCCATCCACACAACCTACTGGTCTCCCATCCATCTGCCTTTTCTATAGCATTGTTAATACCTCCGCCAGTCTGACACCCATTTCCTACCCTGTCCTCTTCAGTCTGCTGAAGTCCCAGTCTATTTAACAGCATGAAAAGGCCAGGGAATTGACCTACTTCTGCTTGCACCCAACCCAATTTACCTCCCCTTGGCCTGCTACAGCGATTCACTAACCCTTTTGCACCTCTACAGTGCCAGGCCACTGAGGAGAAGGTAGGAAAAGACAGAGGACGGAAAACACAGAAGACTTTTTCCGCAGCAAACCCAGGACCAAACCATACCACAAAATAGAGGGCTGTCCGAGTTCTGAAGATGCAGATGATGTTTTTGGAAACACAGACTGGAATCGTACCTATATAAAGCTAGACGTTGGCAGACGAGGCTGGTATGGGCTGTGCAGAACCAACACCAGCGGTGATTCAGACCCAGAGTCTGTTTTATCTCAGCAGCTGACGTTCAGATTAAAGGTTTCAGTTTGGCTCCCAGGGGAGGAGATATGGGCTTGTGGGTAACAGAGGGGAAATGTGACTCAGAGGCCAGCAAACTGGCCTAGGAGCCAGGACACGTGGGTTCTATTCCTGGCTCGCTGGGTGACCTTGTGGCAAGTCACTTCCCCTCTCTGTGCCCCAGTTTCCCATCCGTAAACTTGCCTCCTTTGAAGAGCACTTAGCGGCCTACAGGCGAAAAGCACTATATCAGAGCTAGGAGGTAGTAATTATTATTATACACAGTAGCAGGAATCTGGAAAGCTGGGTTCTGTTCTCAGCACTGCCACTGACATGCTGTGCAACTCTGGGCAGGTCACTGAAGACCTGATTCTCAAAAGGTGCTGAGCACCCACTGTCCCCATAGAACTTGTGGGCCCTCAGCACCTCTGAAAATCAGGACCTTCAATGTCTGTTTGCCTCAGTTTCCCCATTAGTAAAATGGGAATAAACGATATTTACCTCCCCTTCAGGGGTGTGCAGACTGGTTAATGTCTGAACAGCGCTAAGTGTTCTGCCACAGGAACCAATGCCTTCAGTGCTTAGAAAACGGGCATATTCTCTCTCTGTCTCACACACCACACAATCGCTAAAGGGTTAATCCTGGTAGAAGCACTGATCTCCATATTGTTGCCTAATACACACTCACTTTATCCCTCATTTCCTGTTGTGTCTATGCAAGACCTAAAAGAAGAAGAAATGATAGCTCTTCCTGGAAGTCAGAAATTATGGTCTTGGGCATTAATTACGGTCTGTGACTCCTGGAGGCAGAGAGTCTGAAAGGTGATTGGGAGGAACTGCTTGTATTGGAGGAAGACACCATTTTTATGGCAAGCCTCAAGTCACCCTTCCTGGGGACAGCTTCTCTCTTTTCTTCCTCAACATTTTGAACAAGATCCAAAAAAGAGACCAAGGAAAAACCACTGAAGAAAAACCACAGCAGGCCAGCCTTCATTCTGGAGACCCTGCATTCCAAAGCATGTTTAGGTGTCAAGTAAAACGAATTTACTGCTCTGTGCTTGGCCCTAACATGCATAGAAAAGCTACTACCTAGAGTGATCAATGTTGGTCCAAGACTGGAACAGGAGGGGTCTGAAAGTCAGGATCGAGGTGCATCAGCAGAGCTGCGCTGGATAAGAACGGCAATGTGACACAGCTGTTTCCAAAGCAGCCCTCAAATTTTGTGAAATACACAAGAATTCTTAGCACTTTCCATTCACAGATCTCAATGTGCGTTATCAAGGTGAGCGAGCATTTTCACTTCATTTTTCACACAGGAAACCCGAGGCACAAGGATTAATTGACTTGCCTAAATCACACAGCAAGTCAGTGGCACAACTGGGACTAGAACCTAGATCTCTTGGTCATTGTTGATGGCCATTGGACCACACTGATTAGTTTCTCCAAATTTTGCTACTCCCTCCTCCCTCCCCTGAAATATGAGCAAGTTTGGGGGGGCACAGTTTTGGTGGATAAGTGACTTCCAATAGAATCCACCCGATTACAAGAATAAAAGCACCATGCACTAAAGCAACTTCCTTGTTAACAAAGTAACCGCACCAATAAAAACAGAAGCATAGAACCCTGTGGTCCAATTTAACAAAGGAGAACTGAGACCATATTATTCAATATGGGGGGGTGGGGGAGAGGGAGAGATCTGCAGCCATTGCTTAGAGATTGTCTCATTTTCGATTCCAAAATCCAAAAGGAATTAAAACTGGAAAAATATTTCTGCACAGTCTGCACAATATTTCAGAGTGAAAAATCCAGACATTTTGCAGTTTGAGCTCAGTTTTCCGTCTCAGTTTTTGAATGACGGCTGGAGTACATGTTCCAATTGATGTCTAGAAGCTGTGACGCCGTATGTGGAAAGAGCATGGCAGCAACAGCATTCTCCCAGGGTGATTGTCCCTGCATGCATAATGGGCATTATATACAGCCATGATCTGCCTAGAGGGGTGGAGCACAGGTACTGGGGTGAGGGTGGGGTGTAATATCAATAGACAAAACAGGTCACCCAGCAAAAACATTACACAGAGCCAGGACTAAAAACTTAAGAGGTCCTGGCCCCAGCTCTGCGCTCTAATCAGTAGGTATAGACAGACATAAAGCTAAAAAGTCTTTTTGTTTGTTTAGAGAGCCCCAATTTATCTGCTGCTTAGGGGTAAGTGGAAAAGGAGTGGCACTCACTGACGCTCCACCTACAATCCAAGCTCCTCCCCACTCAACGCACCAAAACAAGACATCAAATCACAGTATATTGTGCTGATCTTCATAATATAATGACAGGTTTCAGAGTAGCAGCCGCGTTAGTCTGTATTTGCAAAAAGAAAAGGAGGACTTGTGGCACCTTAGAGACTAACCAATTTATTTGAGCATAAGCTTTCGTGAGCTACAGCTCACTTCATCGGATGTAATATAATTGACCCTTTCCTTTCTTGTGTGCTTTGATCAGCAGGGAAAAAGGGTAACATTTCTGGCATTTAAATTCCCGTCATTAGTCTTCAGAGTTTAGGCCTCATCGGGATTAATAAAAGCAGTTCACACGTCTCTCAGAGATACTGTTTCAGGCAGTCTGCAAACTTGGGCACACTTCACTGCACAGGTTCACTCTTTGGAAGAGTATCTCCACACCCATAAGGACTAGAGACCTAGGCCCCGATTCTCAGAAGTGCTGAGCACCCTCATTTGCAGCTATAGTCAATGGGAGATGCAGCTGCTCAGCACCTCAGCTGAATTTTTATTTCTAAATGAAAATTTAGATTTTTGGAACACAAGAGAGCCACCTCCTGAAAACCGATGAGCCGGCCCACTTTGACTCCTGCTATTAAACTTCATGTTGATAACATGAAAGTAACATAAAAGGCATTTGCTTATTTAAATTAAAATTTTCTATAAATCCACTGTATCATCTGCTTGGGTTGTTAAATTCACACATTCCTTACAGCTTTGTCAACGCAAACAACAGTACTCCCCTGGTGCAGGAGACCCAGGAAGTGAAACTGACTGGAAAAAGGAAGTGAAATTGACTGGGTTTCATTGAAGGTTCTCCTGTAACACTGGGTCCACTGCCTCACAGCCTCCTCCTAGAAAATGCATTTTTCCCCACATTAAACTGCAGGATGTCACTGACATGCAAGTGCTCATGGGCGACAGTCTGAAATTAGCAACTCTTCCTTCCCGCACAATCCTGATTTGCATCCTTCCAAACAGGATTCTCTGTTCTCCAAGCAAGGGCTTGGGACAAGATGCATAGAAGCGCCTTACCTCTGAACCAGAACATATAAACCCTTGCTGTCAACATGTTTGGTGTCACTAAGTAGCCTCATGCCCCATTACAACAGATGCACTTGAGATAGGAGTCACACGTTGTAGCTGGATTGTATATGTGGAGGTATCATTTTATGGTCAATAACAGCAACATTTGTTCTTGCACACAGAATCTCAGGGTTGGAAGGGACCTCAGGAGGTCATCTAGTCCAACCCCCTGCTCAAAGCAAGACTCAAGGCAAGACCTGAGTGTGATGAGCTGTCTGCCCCACACAAAGGCCTGAATAGGTTAAAACAGGCTGATTGCACTTGGAGGGGAGCCAAGGACTGGTAAGGCCTTGTGGCTGATGAAGCCCAGCTCAGGGAGGAGCTGGGATAGGCTTATAGATAGGAAGTTGGCGGTAGGAGAGGGGTTCAGGGAGGAGCTCTGCACTCACCTCCTAGAGAGGAGGGAGTTGACAAGGTAACAAGGAGAAGTTTTAGGAGGACAGCAAGCCCAGGAATCCTGCATGGGACTACAGACTCAGGCAAGAAGCCGAGAGGGGGCAGTAGCCCTGGGGAGTGGAGGACACTCCCGTGGTAAACGCAGAGGTGGGCCAGACAATAGGGAAGAAAGGTAGGAAAGAGCCCAGGGAAACAGCAACAAGGTCGGAGCTTGAGCAGACTGGTTGCTGGGCATAAGGTCCCTGGGCTGGACCCTGAAGTAGTGGGTGGGTGGGATCCCCAGCCAGACACTGGGAAAGTGGCACAGGCTGGGTAGAGGATCAGAAGACTGGCTGAGACAGTTTGTCCAATGGGGCTTTGTAACCCCAGAAGCGGAGAACTATAGTGACCTGGCCAGAGAGCCAAGTCCCAAAGAGGGAGGAACCCGAGTCCACAGAAAGTGAGAGAGACCACAGGGTGAGCAAACAAAGGAGGGGCATCACACCAGTCGAGAGCTAATCCCCAGATGAGCCACAAGGAGCTGCCCCAGTGGTGCATAGTAAACCCTGTGATGCTGAGGACGGGGCCTCTCCCTCCTCACTCAGCTGACAGAGAATTTGCATGCTGCGGTGTCCTGCCTGGGAGGTTCCTTGGGATGGGAATATCATACTGATCAGCAGCAGGCTACTGTAAACTGCAAGGAGACAGGGATGCAGTGCCAGTTTGCTGTGGATACAGGCAGCTCCTCAACAATCAGCATCAGATATTCCATCCACTGACGACCAGACCAGCAATATATACATTGCTTTTACTTATTCCTTCACTCCGCAGACCATGATCCGTTAAAGGGAGGTTGCTCCGCATTTCTGTCCACTGAGGTATATGGAGAAGCCCCAGCTGTCTTCAAAAGGAGACTTTCCCAATGCTCCAAGACTTGGCTCACAAGCTAGGGGAAAAAGAAAAGGAGTACCTGTGGCACCTTAGAGACTAACCAATTTATTGAGAATAAGCTTTCGTGAGCTACAGCTCACTTCATCGGATGCATAAAAGTGGAAAATGCAATGAGGATGTTTTTATACACACAGATCATGAAAAAATGGGTGTTTATCACTTCAAAAGGTTTTCTCTCTCCCCACCCCACTCTCCTGCTGGTAATAGCTTATCTAAAGCGATCACTCTCCTTACAATGTGTATGATAATCAAGGTGGGCCATTTCCAGCATAAATCCAGGGTTTAACAAGAACGTCTGAGGAACAGGGGAGGTAGGAAAAAACAAGGGGAAATAGGCTTGAATAGAGACTGGGAGTGGCTAAGTTATTATGCAAGGTAACCTAAGTTAACTGTATCCAATTTGCAAATGAATTCCAATTCAGCAGTCTCTCGCTGGAGTCTGGTTTTGAAGTTTTTCTGTTGTAATATCGCAACTTTCATGTCTGTAATCGCGTGACCAGAGAGATTGAAGTGTTCTCCGACTGGTTTATGAATGTTATAATTCTTGACATCTGATTTGTGTCCATTTATTCTTTTACATAGAGACTGTCCAGTTTGACCAATGTACATGGCAGAGGGGCACTGCTGGCACATGATGGCATATATCACATTGGTAGATGTGCAGGTGAACGAGCCTCTGATAGCGTGGCTGATGTTATTATGCCCTGTGATGGTGTCCCCTGAATAGATATGTGGGCACAGTTGGCAACGGGCTTTGTTGCAAGGATAGGTTCCTGGGTTAGTGGTTCTGTTGTGTGGTATGTAGTTGCTGGTGAGTATTTGCTTCAGGTTGGGGGGCTGTCTGTAGGCAAGGACTGGCCTGTCTCCCAAGATTTGTGAGAGTGATGGGTCGTCCTTCAGGATAGGTTGTAGATCCTTGATAATGTGTTGGAGAGGTTTTAGTTGGGGGCTGAAGGTGACGGCTAGTGGCGTTCTGTTATTTTCTTTGTTAGGCCTGTCCTGTGAAGGTGACTTCTGGGTACTCTTCTGGCTCTGTCAATCTGCTTCTTCACTTTAGCAGGTGGGTACTGTAGTTGTAAGAATGCTTGATAGAGATCCTGTAGGTGTTTGTCTCTGTCTGAGGGGTTGGAGCAAATGCTAACATTTGCTAAAAATTGGGACGGGGGGTAGGTAATAGGAGCCTGTATAAGAAAAAGACCCAAAAATCGGGACTGTCCCTACAAAATCAGGACATCTGGTCACCCTAGGATTTTCTGTACTTTAAGCAGCAGAAACCAGAGGTCTGCTGGCCTCAAATGGCCCAAACACCTTGGAATTTGGAAATGTTTGCAAAGCAAACCTGAATTTTGCAAATGGCTTTTTCTCCCCGTTGTGCTGAACCAGGCCCTCATATACAAGCATTGAGGGGCCTCTGGATTGTTTAAAATCCACTCTGAATTTTGTGGCATGAACCCATGTTTATTAGAAAGGAGTTTGATGCAGAGAGAGAATGAGATGGGGGGGGGTGGACTTCATGCACCTAGGATATTGAACAAGATGTAGGTCAGGTCCGAGGGTTTTAGGTCCCATGCCAAAACCTGGGACTCATGACTCAGCTGGTCACTTTGGAGGGGTCCATTAAAATCACATTTATTTATTTATATGGAGTGGAGTTCCTACTGTCTACGTCCACCCACCCTGAGCTTCAATTTGAGAGTGAGTTAGGTTCTCACAGTAATGTCAGTCAAAATGAATGTGCTTTCACCTGGATTTGCATCAAAGCCATCAGTGGACCTCAGAGCACTGCAAAGTAGAGAGGGTAACCTGCCCCAGAATTTGAAGGGGTGCTTTTGGGGTGGGGGGAGAGGAGTTGCGTACTGAGATTTACATCTGGTCCATTGTAGAGATAAGGCCAGCTGCAGAATTTGGATCCAGATCTGGGTTCAGATTCCAAACCATTTTGTTCCCCCTTCCCTCAGTTAAGAGTGCACTGGTCTATGCCTATAGCTGGGTTTGTCTCTATGCAGATGGCTCAGGGAACCAAGACTGGGATGAAATCCAAGCCCTGAAGTGCTTCCTGTGGCTCTGGCTTTCATAGCCTCAGTTGTGCCCAGTCTATCCAGTGGTGCATGTCTGTAGCAATGCAATTCTGGCATCCTACTCTGTTGGGCTGGCTTTATTATAATGTGCAATATGCTGGAGGGATATTTCATTCCTTTGGAACCTCTGCACAGGTAACCTAGGACCAAACTGTGCCCTGGAGTAAGCAGGAACAACTTGCATTAAAGTCCATGGGAAATGCATCTGCTGGCACCAGGGCTGCATTTGGCTCCACATCACTCTCTGCTTTGTCCCTTCACACTCATTGCAGGAAATTGCAGGATTGCCAGTCAGGCTTATGACGAACAGAGGATTATTCTCCTTCCCCTAGCTTTCAGAGTAGCAGCCGTGTTAGTCTGTATTCGCAAAAAGAAAAGGAGTACTTTTCCTAACATTCAAAAAACAGTAGGAGAACACTTCAACCTCTCTGGTCAATCAGTAACAGACTTAAAGGTGGCAATTTTGCAACAGAAAAGCTTCAAAAACAGACTCCAAGAAGAAACTGATGAGCTTGAATTAATATGCAAACTAGATACGTACCATTAACTTGGGTTTGAATAGAGACTGGGAGTGGCTGGGTCATTACACATATTGAATCTATTTCCCCATGTTAAGTATCCTCACACCTTTTTGTCAACTGTCAAAATGGGCCATCTTGATTATCACTACAGAAGTTTTTTTCTCCTGCTGATAGCAGTTCATCTTAATTAATTAGCCTCTTACAGTTGGTATGGCTACTTCCACCTTTTCATGTTCTCTGTATGTGTGAGTGTATATATATCTTCTTACTATATGTTCCGTTCTATGCATCTGATAAAGTGGGCTGTAGCCCACAAAAGCTTATGCTCAAATAAATTTGTTAGTCTCTAAGGTGCCACAAGTACTCCTGATCTTTTTGCAGATACAGACTAACACAGCTGCTACTCTGAAACCGGTTTTCAGGTGAGCTTGGCTTTCGGATTTCTCTGTGAATAGGGAGGGCAGTGCTGCCGAGTCAGGCACTAGATGAGTTTCCCACCTGTAGCAATACCAGTGTAGCTCAATCCTGGCCTAAAGTTCCCCCTTCTCCCCCATCTCCTCCCTTATCCTGGATCTCCTTACCAGCTCTGCTGATGCACCTCAATTCTGACCTGCAACAAACCCTGCTATTCCAAGTCTACCCCCTGGAACCCCAGCTCCTCCACTCAGTGCCAGAATGCTTGTCTTGTGTAGCAGGAAGGCTAGGGTTTGGCAGGAGGGTTAGGGAGACTGAAGAAGGCTCAGGGTTGGGCAGTGCAAAAATCAGGATACAGCTTAGAAAGGGAAGTTCATAGAATCATAGAAGATTAGGGTTGGAAGAGACCTCAAGAGGTCATCTAGTCCAACCCTCTGCTCAAAGCAGGATCAACCCCAACTAAATCATCCAAGCCAGGGCTTTGTCAAGCCAGATCTTAAAAACCTTTAAGGATGGAGATTCCACCACCTCCCTAGGTAACCCATTCCAGTGCTTCAACACCCTCCTAGTGAAATAGTGTTTCCTAATATCCTAGACCTGCCCCACTGCAACTTGAGACCATTGCTCCTTGTTCTGTAATCTGCCACCACTGAGAATAGCCTAGCTCCATCCTCTTTGGAGCCCCGCTTCAGGTAGTTGAAGGCTGCTATCAAATCCCCCTCACTCTTCTCTTCTGCAGACTAAACAAGCACAGTTCCCTCAGCCTCTCCTTGTAAGTCATGTGCCCCAGCTCCCTGATCATTTTCATTGCTCTCCGCTGGACTCTCCAGTCCGCTGGACTCTCCGCTGGACATCCCTTCTGTAGTGGGGGGCCCAAAACTGGATGCAATACTCCAGATGTGGCCTCACCAGTGCTGAATAGAGGAGAATAATCACTTCCCTCGATCTGTTGGCAATGCTCCTGCTAATGCAGCCCACTATACCATTAGCTTTCATAGCAACAAGAGCACACTGCTGACTCATATCCAGCATCTCATCCACTGCAATCCCCAGGTTCTTTTCTGCAGAACTGCTGAAGTTGCCTATCTATGTACGTAGTCATGTTTTTTGAAGCCGGAATCAGAAGTTAGAGGATTTTTTTTAAAGCATCCTCTCAAAAATAATGTAACCTGATCATTTATAGCCTTCCAAAAAGGGGGCACAGTGGGAAAGCCAAGGTGGTAATTTCCATTAGCTGATAACAGGCAGTCTTGCAACCAGTATCCAGAGGCACCTCTCTGCACAAAGCATTCACCACCACATGGAGCAGAAGGAGCCTGGCCATTCACCACTGAAGACTTTAAGGGCATCCAGGCTGCCCAGAGAGGATAGAGTTCTCAGACACAGGACCAGGGGCCTCACCAGAGGCAGCAAAAACAGTGCCAAGGAGAATGGAGGGTGCTGAGCAGAAGAGTCCAAGACAAACCAAGAAACACTTAGGCATTTCAGACGGTGGTGCTGTGGGGGACACACACATGGGCACTAGACTGAGAAACCCACCAATCCCATTCCCCACTGTAATCCAGATTGGGAGCTGAACCCAGGGAACTGGAGCTGAAAGGCTCCACTGCACCTCCCCAGCCCTCCTAACTGGCCCTTCTTAGGGTACCAATGAATTAGACACATGCCATTCAAGCCTCCTGCCCTAGATCACACCACAGGGGGTTCAGCAGCCTGGTCTAATTCTCATCATCTTGCCTCTTCCACAGGAAAATGTGAGCGAGAGTCCAAGTGGCCTTGTCAACCAAACCACTGAGCTCTGCCCTGATACAGCAGCCTTCTGAGCAGCAGCTTCCAGCAACACTCCAGACGCAGCCCCTGCCAACCCTGGCTAGGGAACAGAGCTGGCACCTACCATCACTGTGGACACAAACACCTTTCTGAAAAAATAAGGAGCCAGCGTCCCTGTCTGACACCATGTCTTGTCTGAACACTTCCCCGCCCTGTTAATCCATAGGCTGAGCCATCTCACCTCAGCCCTGGGCTCCATTTCCCTTCCTCAGCCTAGCGTGAGTCTGGAATGACTCCAGGGACCGGGAGCGTAACCATGGAATCAAACTAGTAAGGTCTGAATCCAGCCCCCTCTCGTCACCTTTCTGGGAGATGCCTTTCTCCAAGGCCCGGCAGTCCAGGCTGCTCAGCACCTCGGAAAAATCAAGCCATTATTGGTCCAAGGTCCACCGGTTAGAGGAGGAAGGTGGGGGTTAGGAGATCTGGGGTTTAGTCCCTGCTCTGCCGCTGAGTCCCTGGGAGACCTCAGACAAGTCACGTCCCTTCTCTAGGAGTTAGTTTGCTCACTTCTAAAAAACCAGGGATCCTAGTCTTCACCCACCAACCGGAGATTTAAGGATGAAAGCTCTGTATAAATGCAAAGCATTTTTCTTTTTTTAAAAGCACGTCAATCTGCTTTGAAATGCTTTTGATTAAAACTGAAGTATGCCCTGGGCTTTGGTTATCTGCCATGCACTCCAGTGCACTAAAACCATCTATAAAACTGCAGCCTTCACTCCGGAGTCTAGTCACTAGTAAAGCCTTGTCTGCACGCTCGAGGTGTACTGGTTTCATTATATAGGTATAGTTGAAGCAGTACAGCACCCTAATGTGGGCACAGTTATACCCATATCAAGGTAATAAGCTATTCTGGTATGAAGCACTTTTATACCACTATAATGGCATCCACACAAGGAGGCTGTAACTGCTTATCCTGGCATAGCTTATTCCCCTTTCTAGTATAGCTGTGCTGTGAAGTGGTGTGATCCTTGACTGACAGAGCTGTGCTGACAAAAGCCCCTGGTGTAGACAATAATACTGGACTGGCTTGTTTCATTGGTGGGTGGCTTTACGAGAGTGGTACGAAGTGCAGCTTTGCAAGTACAGCTGGGTCGGCACTAGTGTAGTACACTTGCCACTATCGAACACTAGTGTTGCTACACTGGTAAAGTGCTCCTAGCAGAGACATAGCCTAGTATCGCTATTCCCACAGGGGAAGGGGAAGAAGCATGGTACAAGGCACTTCTACACAGACACACTGGGTCCACAGTAGGGGTTGTACTGGTATTACTATGTTGGGAAAAGAAAATCATCCCCCTATTTGACGTAGTTCTACTCGTACAACCATCTGTCTGTAGACCAGGCCTCAATCTTCACCAAAGTGGAAACGCTGATAACGCTCCAGCCAGAGGCTTACGTGTTCCTAGGGTGACCAGATCACAAGAGTGAATATCAGAACACATGGGGGGGTGGGGGGGGGGAGCCACAGGTGCACAGCCCTGACCGGAGCCATGGCAGAGCGGGGCACGCAGCCCTAGCAAGCTGCAAGAGGGGTGTACAGCCCCTGCTGCAGCCCACACCACAAGCCACGGGGCAAGGACTCATGGTTCCAGCTCCAGCCCCCAGCAGAAGCCATGGGGCCAGGGGCACAGGATCCTGGTTGCAAAGTCAGACCCAGTTGCAGGGCAGGAGAGTGAAGAGTCCCAGTTCTAGCCCTGGCTACAGCCCCAGCCACACAGTCACAGAGGGGAGGCCCACAGTCCTGCCTTCAGCCCCAGCTTCAGCCACCGACAGCTGAAGCAAACTACATCACAGAGATCTGGAATCAGTGAGTGTCATGGCCCCCCTGACTAAATTGTAGACTTAGCTGTAATCCATATTTAAACATTCAGATTTATTTGTACACTAAACAAACAACAGGGGTAAAGGGCAGGGTTTTTTATTCAGTCAATAAATCAACTTCCCAATCTGCATACCTCTCAGACGTGGCAGAAGTCTAGTACTTCTTGGATGACTTTGCCATAGTCATAGCTTACTTCTGTGCAATCACAAAGCTGTAGAAGTCCTTGCAACTCATCCAAAAATTCATTTTGACAAGGGTTTCACATCGCACCAAGTCTATGCTGCTTCGATTCCGGACATCAGTCCATGCACCTTTCATGATTGAAAATACATGCTCTGTGTATGTATTGCTTACTGGTATACTGAGCACGTATGACACCAGCTTTGTCACGTTCAGGAATTCAGTGCTACCGCCCTTGTTTCTCAGCACTTGAGACCAGAGTTCCCCAGCTGAGTATTTTCCAGGCTCCAACTTGGACTTGAGTACTGTATCATCAAAGACATCATCAGAGAGCTGATCAAGATCCACTGTTTTCTGTAGGTTTACAGCTGTCGCGGCCGCAGACAGATCCTTGTATTCAAATGCCCTATTAACTTTGATGTTCAAGCACTGGGTATTGAGCAAGTAGCCAGTTGTTGAAAAATCAAACCATTTCTCCAAATATAGGATCAACACATTGTCAAATTTAGTGAAGTCTTTCTGGAGACATGCAGCAGTGACTGGCAGCATCTCAGATAATGCATTTTCAACTTTGGAGCCAAAGAATGTCATTCTTCCATTGCTGAAGTTTAATTCTCAGAGTATTCACTATGGCATACATTTCACATGCTGTCATACTCTCATCTTCCAAACAGAGCACAGTATCATTGAAGATTTTCAGGACATTCTGGAGGAAAAACAGATGAACCTCAACTTTGCTAGGCCCCTCACCTTGTTCACCGTTTTCCACGTCCGAGAACAGCATCCATAGAGATTTTGGGCACTCGTCGCTGGCCAGAGAAACTAAGTAGCACTTAACAGCCTACCACATATTTACAAGCCTGTTTACAAGTTGACATTGAGACTCTGGTGATTAAGACGTTCAATCGTTTCAGCAGTTCTGCGAAAAAGAGTAGCAGCATTGAAGAATACGTTTGACATGCTGGTTGAGTCTTTTCCCAGATGTAGAGTATTGCTAGCATGTTTCACGGCATTGTGCACAACATGGGCAGGGCAGTTTGCAGGCAAGATATTTTCGTTTTGTTTTTTTAAATTCTGGTACCCTGATTGCTGCTTTCCGTCATTCACGTTTGCATTATCAGCGCAGTAGGAAGGCACTTTGTTCCGGTCTAGTTTGTGTGTTGCAAGTTTTTCAAGTAATGTGTTGCTTATTGCCTCTGCAGTCTCTTCGCTTTGCTCATACAAGTCTAACAGTTTACCGTGGACCCCATGTTCAGGTGGCCAGTATCTCAGCGATAAGGGGAAAGTTTTCACATTGCCCTTGTTAGAGGCACCTGTGGCAAGTGAGGAATAGGGACCGTCTGGCTTGCTGAGGTCTTTTCACATCCTGCCAAGAGCAGGGACAGCACATTTTTGATCAATGCCTCCACTTTAGTCCGGCCACAGCTGACGAGCTTCGCAATCGTGGAATCTGGATACACGGTAGGCGCCAGTTTAAGTTCACAGTCACACGAGCGATAGGAATGTTGATGGACTACTGTGTGGTAAACTTGAGTTCGCTCAGCAGCGATAACCTTGTTATTGAAGGCTTCGTTTGGCCTGCTGGAAAAATTTAAGACAAGGATATTGCTCTTGTGAGTCTTGGTGTTTTGGTCATGATTTTTTGAATCCGCATGATGCTTAACATTGGACTCACCGCCATGGCAAATGCTAAATTCCTTCCTGCGTGCTTTACAAAAGGCTTTTGAATCACACTCGTAGGATTTCCAAATCCAGGTGTGAGCGGTTTCCCATTCTGTCCTGTATCTACACTGTCTTCTTTGGTTTTTGGGTAGTTGGCTCCTCCCTTGCCGTTGCCATTTTGGGGTGGGGTTTTCGGCTGAAGACCGTTCGCTAGATAGCTAGCCAGCCACTGAAAAGAGCCACGCAGTCTCTGTGCTTCTTACGTGTTATTACGTGCCCACTGTAGTTTGTCCTAGGGTATGCACTGTGGTTCAGAACTGAAAAATACATATCCCTACTGTAAATTGCGTTACACCTGAAAACAACCTGAAAAACCAAAATTGGACATTAATGGGACATTCCCACCCGGGCTCAATTGATTGGGGTGGGTTTTCCTCTGTTGTCACTGCAGAGTGAGTTTCCCAGATGGCAGAGCTTTCTGGGGGTGCTGCCCCTGCCCCTTAAAATAAATGGGCGACTTCAGTTCACTTTGGAGTGGTCGGATCCCAAAGCTCATTCGCCAAGAGCGGGTTTGGATCTGGTGCAGCGCTAAGCTTAAGAGCTGGCAGGTGACAGCTGAATTGAAGTGTGACTTTTGTTCCCAGCCTCAAGGAAAGGGAAGCTCTGTCCAGTACTGGGTATACAATGGTGCTGTGCCCCCAGATCCCACCAAGCCTGCTGGCTTCTCTCCGCCCTCTCCCCTCTCCGCTTGATGCGCAGGGGCTGGGACTTTCAGGGCAGAGCCCACTCCCGTCCCTGCAGCAGCCTGAGCACGCTCCACTGTATTCCCAATACGGGCACACTCCCAGGTGCCGGCGTGAGGCCCTTGGCAGCAACGGGGGGCGAGAACCAAGGATGGGGCGAGGTTCAAATGTGCACACAGCAGGCAGCCTCCCCCGTCCTGGAGCAAATGAGAGTCTGCTGGCGAAAGGCAGCAGTGGCATGAGCCTGGAAGCTTTGGACCCAGCAGCAGTCCATGTTTGGGGGAGGACTGCCCCTCGCCCCCAGCTGCCTCACACAGCCAGCGCCCTGCGGATCCTGCCCCCCCATGGGCTCTGTCCCCTGTTTTATGGGCCCCAGTGACCCCCCACACCTATGGGCCCCAGTGACCCGAAGGCAACCCCACATTTTCACGGGCTCCAGCCCCCTACATTCATGGGCCTCCCAGGGCTTCTCCCTTCCTGAGTTCCATTCCCCGCTTGCTGGGCCCCCGGGAATCCCCGCCCCCGTTCAGGAGATCTGTGCTTTTCACACTGTCCCCTCTTGGACCACCGCGCCTGATTGCCTCACACACACACGCCCTGACGTGCTGGGGTGGATGGGCAGCGCCGGGAAGGAGCCCCAGCCTACTCCACTGGCCTCACAATGACACCAGCCTATGTCCAAGGGAAGAAATAGGTCAGGGAGGAATAAAGCCGAGGGAGGAGGGGCAGATGAACCCTTCCCTGGCTGCACTCACCGGCCCTGCTGGGAGGTCTCTGGCTCCTAGGGTCAGAGTGGCGGGGGGGTCTCCAGACTCTCCATGTGCTGCGCCCGCCACAAGCGCGAGCTCTGTGGCTCCCATTGGCTGGGAAAAGCGCCAGTGGGAGCTGCTGGAGCGGGGCTTGCAGGCAGGAGCAGCATGCAGAGCCCCCTGTCCTCTCGACCCTAAGAGCCAGAGGGACCAGCCGGGGGTGGGGGGTCCCGGTAGTGCCTACCTGGGGCGGCTCCCGGGAAGCATCCAGCAGCTCCCTGTGGCTCCTAGGGCACGGTTGGGGAAGGGGGGTGGGGAGCGGCTCTCTGCACGCTGCCTGCGCCTGCAAGCCCCGCCCCCACAGCTCCCATTGGCCACGACAGAGCACTCAGGGCGGGTGCAGCATGCGGAGATCCTCCTCACCGCCTCTATGCCTAGGGGCCGCAGGCTCCTGCCAGCTGCTTCCCTGGTTGGGCCTGCCCCACGTAAGTGCCGCCAGCCCGGGACCCCAGGTTACGTGCGAACCAGTACACAGCAGGGCCCGCGCCAAAATATCAGGAAAATGGCATCCCGACCAATGTATTGTTGGGACGCGGGACAAATAACTTAATATCGGGACGTCTGGTCACCCTACATGTTCCCGATTTAAAGCTGTTCTGTGTGGTTAAAATAAAATAAACCCAGAAATTAAACCAACAGAGTGACTTGGACTTGGCAGAGTCAGACACAGCCGGTAGCGCTCGGGTGCTGGAAGGGCTAGATCTCGTACATTTGCCACGGCTACGTAACCCAGCACCTTTCCCCAGCCCAGCTGAAAAGGCCAAGCAAAACACCCCCCCCCCTCGGCATTTACACACCCTTCAGTTGACAAAAGAGAAATGCAATTTCAGGGAAGTTGCCCACAAAAGTGAAGACAAGGCAGCCTATTCGATCAGACCCAAGCTTGGAGGATAACAGAACGGTGCACAGTGGGGCTTCCACTTGAGTGATCTACCCCAGTAAGGTATACTGCACGTGTGTGAGCTCTGTACTAGACTGTCACAGCACATCTATAATGGGCAGTCTAGCCACAATAATGTAACACCTCCCAGACACAGACACCACAGACGGTGGTGGTTTTTACCATCTGTTTCCTGACTGAGCTTTCTACAGGCTTCTACCCGTTCCCAATCTCTGCCCCCATGTGACACCAGAGCAGCCAGCCCCAGATACAGCAGCGGATTATGGTTTTGTGGGGCCCTGGGCCACGACAAGTGGGGGCCCCTCCCCACCCCTTCCACCTGCAGTCCCCGTGGCACTCTTGCCAGGGAAATGGGGTCAGGGGACGGGGGCTTGCCCCGCTCCGCCCAGTGCTCCTGTCAGGGAGCGGGATCGGGGCGTGGGCAGACGGAGCAGGTCAGGGTGAGGGGGCACCCATTTTTCCAGAGCCCCTGGGTGCAGGCCCAGTGGCTAATTAGCCACTGCCCACATACACAGTGCTGTATAAAAGAACATTTAAAACATCTTTAGCCACAATCACAGCATATGGTTTCTCCCACTCCCCTCCCCCCGGTTCTCCTCTTCTTCAAAAGACTCTCAGTAAGTTTTTTTAGTCACCAGGTGGCCAATGACGTTGGAGATGCTTTTCAGAGGCGAACTCTCTAAGCCCTGGAACCAGGGGTGCTGGCTCCCGCACCCCCAGGCTTGAAGTGGTTTCCATGATATCCGGGGTTTACAGTTTTGTTCAATGGCTCCCAGCACCCCCACTGTACAAACTGTTCCAGCGCCCCGGCCTGGAACTCAAGCAATACTCACACTGCCACCCACATTCAGCTGCTTCTCCCCTGGACCTCTTATCAAGCGGCATCCCAGAAGACCCTTCCTCACTCATTAACATGGACTCGTCAGAAGAATTGCCATGGGAACTGGTTTACAGTTTGAGCCCTCCAGCGTCTGAGAAGGACCTGGTTGCACACAGCTGGGCAAACCTGCTTTCCCCGGAAAAAAGGAAAGGGAGCAATTTTCTGACCCCTCCCACCACATACAATTGCTGACTTTCCCCTGGGACAGGCCGATCTGTAGCATGTTGGGTTGGGCCTGTGTAACAAACATTCACCCCTCTAAGCTTAAACAATTCTTAAGACACTGTAGCTGCAATGCCCACCTTGACTGCTCCATTACAGATAGGATCTGCCTTAGGATCCTGGGCAGGACCCATGAGATGAACTTTAGGGGGACTTGACAGTTGCCATTCCACCCTGAACACCCCTGATCATTGGAGCGGGGATGACAGCAGAACAATCTCCAGGATTTTCCACTGCACTAGAAACCAAGCAGGGGGATTTCACATCAGACTTTGAGTCTTCCCACCATGACTTGGTTACACAAGAGGTTCACAACTGATTGGATCTTGCGTGTCTGCAATTTGCACGCTATCTTGTGTCCCACCAGCAGCGCCTCTCTCAGGTGAGCCACCAGAGAGCCTCCCCACTCCGAGAACTGACCCTAGCAGTTCTCAGCTGAAAGTTGCTCCCGCCATTTTTACAAGATCCTTACTTACCGCACCAAGGCATAAAGGGCACTTGAAGCCTCTGATAACGTTTGATTTTAAAGCCAAGGCAAACATTGGCTTGACTGCCCCCTCGACCCCAGAACCCACGGTAGAATAAGAGAGTTACCTGGAAACTCTTGTTTGTGGGCCAGGGAACAGCAAGAGGTTTGTGGTCATTTGCAATAGTTTTCTTTCCTTTTAAGTCATATTAAGGGGCAGAGTTACGCACACACCCTGCTAAAGCAGCAGCCCTCACCTCTGTATGTCTCCCAAATACTAATGATCACACCAAGGCTTCTCTTCAGTTCCAGGGCTGTGTGAACAGCTCGAGAGTAATGTGAGGTGCCTGGGGTCCCATGCGGATCATGAGAGTCTTTCTAGCCAAAAACCACACTTTGAAGGGTCAGAGGAGTCATGGTTTTACATGGGATTATCCAACCAATTGCACTGAGTTAATCAGGAAAAAGCACCATCTCCTCCAGGGATGTGCATTTTTGGCTGGAAGAGGAGAACACTGTTGTTCTAGGAGAGCAGGGCTGCCTAGGAGGATGGGGAGAAAAGGGAATATGCATAGGACAGGCTAATCTACAACCTCCTAAGCGCTTCTCTAGGAGACACTGATGGGAACAGCTGCCTGCATGAGTGCGTGCACATTAGGGTGACCTGACAGCAAGTGTGAAAAATCGGGATGGGGGTGGGGTGTAACAGGCACCTATAAAAGATAAATCCCCGAATATCGAGGCTGTCCCTATAAAATCGGGACATCTGGTCACCGTAGCACACATCCTGGTACCTGCTGGGTTCCAGCCACACAGGCAGCAGATTCTGCCAGAAGCAGCAGCATTACTCGCAAACATCGGGGTAGGGAAATGCAAAACTTTTCAAGATTGAAATTATCTACCCCAAAATACCAGCAGATCCGCCTGCACCTGTGATGCTGAACCCATGACTTCAACCAGCCTTTTGGATGGAATGTAAAAGTTACCAAAGACTTGACTTGCCACAGTTAATGGTCCCAACACATTGTTTGAAAGATCCAGAGTCCAGGCCAAGTTCCTGGAGGAGTAGTTATGTCCGTTTAACTTAACTTCCCCTGCAGATGCGGTGGGAGAAGATATTCTTCACTTCCCCTCCCCCAAATCCCTAGTGCACATAGATACACAGTTGCCACTTTCCACCCAAGAGATAGCTGCATTCCAGCAATGAACAAATGAACTCTATACATACAGTGGTCTCGATTTATCTCTTAATACCAAGAGGGGACAGCTGAGCTTTAGGGAAGATTCACAGTAGGGAGGCCAGGGAGCATGCACTCCACTGTGCTTCCTTAGGATGGGAGGAGGGTGCGGGATTGCCAGCTTTTAATTTAGTTTGGGATCCAAAGGCATTTGCTAGGGGAATCTGCTAAATCAGCACATCTCTCAGAGACTCTGGCTATACCCCATTCCCAGGCAGCACCGCCCACTTCTGTGGATCTGGACACAATCATGGCACTGTACGCTTTGCAGGCTGGAGCATATGAAAGGTTGATGCCAGGGAATTGCCGTAAGCTATAAAGTCAGAAATCAGACATTGAGACGGAAGGACATGAAATACCCAAGCCCACAGTTCAGTCATCTCAGAGTTGTGGGTTAAAGTGGAGAAAAAACCCAAAATGTAAACCCAAGCCAGTTAAGGAGGCTGCTTCATCCGTCTCTTGTTCTGCTATAAGGAAGAGAAAATGGAGTGGGCGAGGCAGGTTGCACCACAAAGCGTCTGCCCTTGCCTGTGAATTTCTTTCCTATCTGGGTGCATTTTTGGAACCTGCCTCTATTCTATTTTACTAGGGCACCACTAATTTTGAAAACATCTCTGCTGCCTGAAGGTTAATGCCCTACTATGTTAAAAAGTATCATTGAAGAGGAGGAGAATGGATAGAAACCAAGAGATTACAAAGGTGTTTGCCTCCATATTTTCCAGTTCGTTTACTCTGGGCCGGATCCAACACCCTTCAAAGTCAGTGGACAGCCCCCGCATTGACTTCAATGGGCATTGGATCAAGCCTGCTGTGCATCTGGCAGTGCTCTGGGAATGGTCAGTTTCAGTGTGTCCCCTGCAGAGACAGTTCCCTCATTTCCACCTGAGTGAAGGGGGGAAGGGACGGGCATTCAGGGCCTACTGAGGGGGTGCTGAGGACCTGCAGCTCCCATTGGTAACAATAAAAACTGCTGCTCCTGTCTGGATCAGGCCCCTGCTGAACACAGTTTGCATTTAGGTGCCAGGTAAACACCCAAGAGTTTAAAAGAGCAATCTTAAAAACACGCAACCTGTGGCCTGTCTGGGAAGCGTGGCCCTTTAAGCCTGATACTTGATCTGAAGGTTCCCCTCCCCTCCACCCTGGTGGAAACTTCCTGGTTAATACCCTGTCACCCAGACTGGGAATTTTCTGGCTAATGCCAGACAATAAAACTGCAGACAAGGTGCATTCACTGCCACCAGCTCTGGGTTTCTCTGCCTGGAGTCGGCTCAATACAAACAGATAGACTTGAACAGGAAAATGCCTTCCCCAGCCGCCCAGATGCTGTGGTAACCTTTGTGAGGGAGGGACAGCAGCCCTGCCCAGCCAAGACGCAGTGACGGGAGCCTGCTGAACTGCACAGATGTGAAAGGCTAGCGGAGGATGCTGCTGTGAATGCAGGGCCTTCGCCTTTGCCCCCACCCAACACTTTGAACAGGTCTCTGCTTTCCCTCCCACGACTCCCGCAGGCAGAATGCTTCAGCCGGAGCTCACTTGAGGTCAGTTCAGATCCTTCACCCTCATTATCTCACATTGTGTCCACTACAACTGCCTCCTCTCCAATCTTCTTGACGCCCACCTCACTCCCCGCAGCTCCGCTCCAAATGCTGCGACTAAGATGCCTGTCACTGACTCCTGTACTTACCTCTCCCCACCATGTCAGATTCAGACTTCTGGGCCTCACCTTTCAGGCTTGTCACAACTTCCCTGTGCGCTGTTGTATCGGATCGCATCGCCTGTGTCCCCTTCCCTCCATCCCCAAGGCCAGCCTCTAACCCCCGTTTGCCTGCTTCTTCCACGAGCACCTCCATGCTTCCTTTCCACGCTGCCTCTCATGTCTCCCAAACTAAGTCACTGCCCTGTCTTTCTTCACATCCCTCCTCCAGGCTCATTTCTACCACGATGGTGACGACTGATAACAGCGATGAAGATCGCTGCTAGGGATTGTCTAATATTTCTCTGGCCTATGTAAGAACACTGCCTCTCTTTCTCCTCCTCCTGATTGATTGTTATGTTCACTTTGTGGCATCTTGTCTTAATTAGATTGCAAGATCTTTGGAGCACATTTACTCTGTGTCTGTGCCATGGAGGGTCCCACTGATCAGGGCCTCTAGCTGCTAATATAACAAAGTCGAGCAATAATAATTAAATAATGGGACAGCCCCACCCAGCACATACATACAGCTAACAAACTGCTATCGCAAACTCTTGGCTGGCCACCCTCCCTTCATAGTGAAGTAGAAGGAGAGCTCCGAATTGTTCCACAGCAGTGCAATTGCCACAGGATATCACTGACGCCAAGGGTGGGAATCAAAACAGAACTGGACGTTTATACGGCTAAAGAATACAGCCAGAGTTGCAATAAAAAAATATCTTTCATGCTTCAGGGCATGACCCTAAGAGCCAGGGGCTCACTGGTATGAGGTAATGAGTTTCAGCTGGCCTGAGCAGCTCAGACCAGTACCCCAATTCATTGATGTCATGATCTGTATGTAAAAGGTGTCATTAATAGATCATTAGTTTTCCAATGACACACTGGGGATTAATATCATTGTAAGAGGCATGTATTAATGCTATACGTGGCCTTATGGATGTTCTCTGATATTATGTTTTAAAGTCTGTATTTGAACAAAGTACAAAACTGGTCTGCCCAGATCTTGAATACAAATAAGTAGGGGTAACCAGTGACAAGGGGATTACAATTTACATATGTAGTAAACGGAACCATCAAAGCTCCCAAGGGGAGTCAGCATTTCCAGATCTGAAGGACTGTGTATTTGCTTGTCCAGCCTGCCTGGTTGTCAGGCAAAGACAAAGAAAAGGACATTTATATGCAAAGTAAAAATAGCCACCAGGAGAGCAAGTGTGGAAAGATGACCACTTAATCTCGATGGGGGTTGGAGATGAGAACCCACGAAGCCTTCCTGATTCTTGAAGCAAGGTCAATGAACTCTGAGATATGCTTTTCAAAAGTTCACTGGACTACAAAGGGAAGGACAGAAAATGCCTAAGTTATCCATCTCTAGAGACACGCAAGGGACCAGAGCTCTTGCAAGCTGAGAAAGATAAGTCTTTCAGCCAAGGAGGGGCTGAAGTCTCTGGAAACTTAACATAAGTGAGAAACCTGCTGAGGCAAAGATTTTTCACCTAGGAAGACAAGGGATACCAGCACCTTGTCCTTCTATGGAAGGTCCTGAATGAGGAAAAGTCAGCCACAGCTGGAAATAAGAATGACCGAGGAGAGAAACCATCTTGAACAAAGCCTGTATCTTGCTAGATAAAGTTTTAGACTTCTAGATGAGCGTTTTGCCTTTTATTTGCTTGTAACCCTTCCTAACTTTATCCCGTAATTTGACATCCCTTACCCTATGTCCTGTTGAGAAACATGTTTTATTTTTACTATAAACCAATGCAGTGCTGTGTTTGCACAGAAGGGAGTGTTTACCTCAGTTAAGTTAATAACTGTGAGGTACTTTTGTCTCTTTAAATAACAAATGAACTTTATTGTTTCTCTGAAATGTCCAGCAGAGGGCTGGACACTTGAGGGCACATGGTTTGGGGGAAATTGGGAACTGGGAGTGACCCTGCTGGTTACAACCAAGGCTGGTGGAAGCCAAAGTAGGGCTGCATAGAGGCTGCTGGGGTCAGAGCTGCTGAACCAGGGTTGGCTGCATCACACACAGACACTCAGGGTGTGACTTGCATGCTTGTTGCTGATTGCACTGCTACAGACTAGGGACCGAATGGCTAGGAAGCAGTTCTGCAGAAAAGGACCTAGGGGTTACAGTGGATGAGAAGCTGGATATGAGTCAACAGTGTGCCCTTGTTCCCAAGAAGGCTAACGGCATTTGGGGCTGTATAAGTAGAAGCATTCCCAGCAGATCGAGGCAAGTGATCATTCCCCTCTATTCGGCATTGGTGAGGCCTCACCTGGAGTACTGTGTCCAGTTTTGGGTCCCACACTACAAGAAGGATGTGGAAAAATTGGAAAGAGTCCAGTGGAGGGCAACAAAAATGATTAGGGGGCTGGAGCACATGATTTATGAGGAGAGGGTGAGGGAACTGGGATTATTTACTCTGCAGAAGAGAAGAAAGAAGGGGAATTTGATAACTGCTTTCAACTACCTGAAAGGGGGTTCCAAAGAGGATGGATCTAGACTGTTCTCAGTGGTAGCAGATGACAGAACAAGGAGTAATGGTCTCAAGTTGCTGTGGGGGAGGTTTAGGTTGGATATTAGGAAAAACTTTTTCACTAGGAGGGTGGTGAAGCACTGGAATGGGTTCCTAGGGAGGCAGTGGAATCTCCTTCCTTAGAAGTTTTTAAGGCCTGGCTTGACAAAGCCCTGGCTGGGATGATTTAATTGGGGATTGGTCCTGCTTTGAGCAGGCGGTTGGACTAGATGACCTCTTGAGGTCTCTTCCAACCCTGATATTCTATGAGTCTATGATTGTGAGCATCCCAGGCTGGGAGCTACAGTAGCAAAGCATTGAGAGGCACCCAGGGTTGCAGGGCAAGCAGTGACAACCCTTTAATGGTCTGGATTGCACCCCTTGAACTCCATGACACTGTCCTCTTAGGATTTCCTGGATTTCCCACTTAGGCATGTGCTACAGTGCAGGCCACTGTTTGAGACCGCATGCTGGAGTAGCTGGAACACTAATCGGAACTGCTCAGGTTGCTCCTAATTCTCCTTACAGTGAAAACTCTACTTTAAGTATAGTTCTGGAAGATGGGAAGGGAGAAAATGACTTCACCAGAAGAGAGTCCCAACCTTCACAGTTATTTGAGCTTTTACTCCAAATTAAAACAAACTAGGGGAAAGTCCGTCTCGACCAGAGATGGCCTTGCTCCAAACACACATACACACACGGCTGAAAACTAGACACAGTTTTGGCTGACAGGCCTTAGGCATCATGCAGTTGAGGAAGAGGTGCCTTACCAGCCCAAGTTCCTACTTTTTGCTTGCACCTTTTAGTGGAAGCCTGTGGTAGCATGTCCTCATCTCATGAGCGCCTCCTTGTCGCTAGTCACAGCATTGCACAGGGTTCTTTTCTCTGGTGCCCCCTACTGGGCTCTCCCTGGCCTGCAAAGGCTTTTCTCAGCCTGCCTCTTCTCCCAACTCCACTTGTGGGTGTTCTGTGGCTTGGCCCTCCAGCCAACCACCCAGAAGTCTACACCCCTTTCAGGGTAGCACAAACAAGTCCAAATAAAAACAGAAACAAATTTTCAAACTAACAGCCCTTCACCCCCTCAAGCTTCACTGCCCTTCCCTTGTTAGCCCTATCTCAGAGCTCCCCTACAGAAGCCTAACCTGCTCCAAGAGTGTTCTTTCCACTGCAGTCTCTCTCCAATTGAGCTCCCTCAGTCTACTTAGCTCCAGCTCCTCCAGTTAATCACGCCCAGCTGTGGAGCATGATTAACTGGGGTTCATTCCCCTTGCCTGGCAGGTGCTGTGGGTTAAGCCCCATCACAGAGCCAGAAATACAGATCATGTTTTTCAGACAAATTAGTTGTGCAACTGCTCACATGGCGACCAGCATGAGCCATCGGACCATTCAGTTACCAGATGGGCAGTTGTAATCGCTTTGTGCACAAGTCAGGTATTTGTCTGTGTGTGCATTTTGCCCACCAAACTGATATAAACATCTGGCTTGCAGCTCCTTGTGCATTCTCCGCTGGCTTGGCAGCTAATAGTTAACACTGGAGCGGTTGCTATTCCCAAAGCTGGGACGCTATCTACTGCGGATAGTTTTGCAGCCAATTCTTTCCCACACATACCATATACACTCACTAACCCTCAGGCTGCCTGCAAAGGCTCCACTAACTTGAACGGCTGTGAGTTTTAAGGGCCGCCATTAAGATTTTTACAAAACGTGGTGTTAGTAATATACAACTTTAGACTCTTGATACTGAATGAGGTTTGTACCTTTAAATCTACTTGTTTATTTCTGCTGCTTGGTTACAGTTTGCAGGTCATTCACCTTGGGCAATGAAACTGGCCCTACTTTTGTGTTTGTCAATTTCACTCCTCATCCTTCCCTCCTGCCCAACCTCTGACAGAGTGCCCCGACCTGACCTCTGAGAGCCCCAATCAAACCAGCTAGTTTTCAGGCTTTAACCAGATTTCTAAGGGTTAAGCAATAAGGACCCCTGAGTCAGTCTGCTACTAGCAGCCACTGGCCCCAGAAGGAGCTGTGACTTATGAAGATCTGATTGCCAGAAGACATTACATAACAGCATTGAAATTCTACGCTGCTGGAGAGCCCAAAGGCTTTTTTAGCCTTTCCATTAACAAAGAGAAGAGGAGATTAAAGGAACCAAGAACTTCCACGTGTTCTATAAAACCTTCTCAAGAAAGGAGTTAAGGTAGGATAAACCTATCTGTTTGCAAACCTTAGCTTGGGTTTATTTTCCTACTGGTAACTTATATTCAGATTCCAACCGGTCAATTGTCACACCATCTCAGTGCGGTATGCATCAGGTGCTGGGATCTGGCACACCTGGCCCCAGGTAGGTGGCCCTCTCCCCTCCTAAGGATGAGCAGCGCTGAGTCAGGGTTTTTAAGGTGAAAACTTTTTTTTCCAATCCATTTACTCAAACCAGTTCAAGAATCAGCCAAAGAATCTCCAGCCAAATGGCCTAAAAGGACCACAGCTTTAGCCCACAATAAAGTGGGCAAAGAAGGAGAATGGGTCCTTGTTAGGGAAGCTGGATCCTATTTGCCAACAGCCCAGGGTCATTCCTGTGGCTGAAGACAGAAACCAAAGCTAATGGAGACTGATCTGAACAGAGGCAAATGCTGACTGGCTCTTTCACCTACCCAATACTTACCTGGACGTCTTCAATGGTTAATTTCTCCTGCAAACCCAGAAAGAGGCCTTCCAAGAGCGGTGTCCCCATCACTACCACCCAAGTCAGTCATTCTCCTGGTTCTGCATTGCAGCTGCAGCAGCATAAGGATGAGAGCTATGATGCAAATCTAAACTACGAGCGTTCCCATTCACTGTCAATAAACCCTTTCCAGGCCATTGCTTCGCAGGAATTGTACCAGCAGTGCTCACCCTGTCAATGCGGAGGGTGTGACAGGCTGGCAGATCGAGATCCGTCTAGCAGCACCCAGCCTGGATGCCAGAGCGCAGATTTTCAAACGAGGAGGCTGGCATCCCACTCACAGTCACAGGCCAAGATTCTTCTGTGCACATGCAGAATGTTTAGGCGATCCATAATCATATGGACTCACAATCACTGGGGCCTGTGTATGCAGGCACACAGCTTCACTAAGCCTCGGGCTCAGACTTTCCAAGTAACTGCGCCAACCTGTCAGATTAAGAGCCCAGCTGTACCAGCCAGTGGCCACTGCTTCCTGTTCCACTGTGCTCCAAGCCCTGGCCTTGGGATTGCTGTGTGGGAGCCCAGGATAGTGGAGGGTGCTGAGAGTTGGGATCAGGCATTCTTGCAGAATGCTGGCCAGGGAGCTTGCACAGTGCCTGCTTGTACTTAGATCTGGCTCAGACCAGTGCTTTTGGTCACTCGTTTTCAGGCACACGACATTAACACTCAAAAAATGCAAGCAAGAAAGAAACATCCCGGATGATATATTGCTCACAGACCCAGCCTCCCTCAGAGGGATGTATATGCCTGGCTGGTGTGTTTCTAGCAGCCAGGCCAGCTCCCCATATGGGACTGATAAAAATCACAAAGCAGGATATAGGAACCAGATCATGGAAAAGGTAGACTCAGCAAATCCTTTCTGATAGCACCAGTTTACTAGTGGTTACTCCTGCTTTCCCTTTGTTCATCTCTGGGATTCTCAGTGCTTCTTCAACTATAGGCCCAGTTCAGATCTCTGATTAGATTATTTCCTTTTAACATATGATTAGTTAACCTGTGGAACTCATTGCCACTAGAAACAGAGTTAAAGAGCTTAGCTTTAAAAAAGGACTGAAGATTTATATGAATAGCCACAGTTGTATTAGCTGGGATAAAAATTTAAGAACATTAGGGCATAAACCAATCATGAAGCCTGGTGAAAGTAGGAATTCCCCCTCGTGAGAATGTTATTGCATAATTATCCATCATGGAGTTTCCTATGAAGCCTGTGGCATGAGATGCTGCCTGAGACAAGGTACCAGGTGAGACAGAACGCTGATGTGATCCAGTATGACCAAGATCCCACTTCAGTAATCATGAAGCGGCACGGATATCCCAGACTTCTCAGCCAACATTTCCTTGGAGTATCAGAAAAAGGGTCTGAGAAGAGTTCAAGCATTTCCAAGGTGCCTATCAATGTAGCACTGAGACACCATATACATAAGTATCAATTCCATTTGGCTGTCTGAACAGCTGCAGTATTTGCCTCCACGGCTACTGCACGATCAGGATTAAGCACACTGTCCTGTTTAGCTCTCTGAGACACTTGGTCTGCAGGAGGCACTACAGAAGGTCAGTTTCCTTTTCCAGGGGGGAGAGCAGTTTAATGGCTAGTTCAGGGGCCTGGGAGTCAGGAACCATGGATTCTCTTCCCAACTGACTCTGGGTATCTGGACCTGCACCTGTTGAAGTCATTGGCAAGACTCCTACCAACTCCTACTGACTTCCACATCTCTGTCACAGATCTAGTCAAGCTCCCCACTGTTGGATATTCACCAGAGTGCTATGAGGAGATCCAAATACTGAATCCCAAGTGCCCTTTGCCTGCTGGGGCGAAGCTGATTTAGGCACTGTTCCTGGCTTTGGGTCTCTAGGCACTCACTCCAGGTGTGGGCCTCTTGTTGACACCCTTCTTGGCAGGGGGAACTCCAGGGTCCATTTGCCTAGGCCCTGAAACTAGTGCTGTCTCCCCACAAGCCTTCCAGCAGCTCTTGCACATTCCCCAGAATCCAACTGAAGGTGTGCACCTTCTGGTTTACAGTTCACCTCCTCGGGGGTATGTGATAGTGAAAGCCAACAGACTCACTGACAGACTTTGCACAGGATTCTAAACACCTTTCTTCGTTACTGAGTAGCCACAGAAATATACCAATCTATACAAAACAACACACACACCTAGACACATTTCCCTGTCTCAGGTTCCTCACCATTCTGGAGAGTTCTTTGGGATTGGGCAGAGCCCTCTGGGGCATCTAGGATCCTTCCTCTACAGCGTATGACTTCTCTTCCAAATCATGGAGCCTCTCCAGCTCAGCTAGTTTTCTCTGACTTTAACCGGCCCACATTTAAATAGGACGCCCTACTGCGAAAGCATACCCATTTCTTCCCTTCTCCTGCCCCAAGCTTTCTGTCTTGTCTCCATGGAGTCTCTCAGTCTATGTGTCCCCCTGCCAGCACCGGGTTCCTTTGTTCTGCTGATGCTGTTTTTCTACTCTTTACTTCATCAGCATCTCACAGACAAGCAGAAGGACGGAGCTTCTTCCAGCTCTAGCCAACCTCCTTAGCATACCAATTGTTTAACAACTGTGTTCTGGACCAAAGTTGGCAACTCTCCATTGTATTTGGTCAGGGAGAAATTACTTACAGCCTTGTCAGCACATGGTGGAGACCACATCCGCCTAGATGCATTCCATGAGGTAACAATTTTTATAACATCAACCAGAGTCCCTATATAGTACAGTCAGATCCCCCAAATTGTCACACCCTTCAACCTCCCTGAAGTCCAAGGGAGATAAGAATGTAACTCCCAGAGCCAGGAGTGATCCTGGGCAAAATACGTCAGGCCCTATCCTTCAAAGATGCTACTACCATGCATAGTGCTTACTACCATAAATAGACCCATTAGCTTCTATTGGACTCCACCTAGCAAGCACCATGCTTGGGAGCAGGTATGTGCAAGACTGGGTCCTTAGTCTCTTTGTGCCTCTTTTCTCATTTGCATCGGGGCATACTATGCAGGTGTCACTGCTACCCATGGAGAGCTATTCATAATTTCATGCACTTCAGCTGCTGATTTAGAGGAAAGGACAATGAGCATGGGGGAGAGGGGTGTTATTGAAAATCTGCTGAGCACTAATTAGTTCAAGCTAATTTCCTGAATCCCTGCCTCGCGGGAAGTCCACCTTGACACAGGACATAGACACAGAAACACCCACCGTGAACAGTTCCAAATAAAATATCATCTTTGATCCCTATGTCAGTCACCCTGCTTCCTGCAGGGTCAATAATTCATCACACAGAGCAGCTAAATAACATCTGGTCAGAGACCAGAGCTGGATCATGTTTCATACTTGTGGTGGGCTGCAAATCCATGCAGTCTGCAGAACGTCTAGAGAGTGACAACTCACATGGAGCTGCCTGCAAGGGACAGACACGGAGACAAGGGAACGCAGCAATCCCTTTCAGACCCGATGCAGCCCAAGGCTCTCCACAAGAGCAGAATTAGGAAAGAGCCCAGGAGGCATCCACAATATGCAGGCAAATTAGTCAGGACATGCCATTCATGAAGTGAGGAACAAGCCGCAAAGACTGTACAGCCAACAGCCAGCGCCCGAGTCTCTGTCACTTTGCAGTCATTTCTGTGGTCATTTACACTAGTGCAAAGGGCTCGTAAAATGTTAACCGGTAACATTTCACACACGCTTTGCACTCACCTTGCCCTGGAGCACGTCACAACACAAGGGACAGGACAATGGAGATTCAGACCTTCAGAGGAGGAGGAGAAGGATCTTTAGATTTTTAACTCTACCAATCTATCTATCCTGGTCTGTCCAGGGAAAAGAATTCCAGCATAAAAGAGCAAGGGATGTGTGAAAGCACCTTAGTGTGGAATATGTGTATGATTGGGATAGATACAGGACTAACAGATCCTGGCTAAGAATACACAGATTGTAAGGAGTCTGTGACTGTCAGGTCCCATCAGTATGAGTGTACCAACCATTTTAATATGTCGTATCAGCCCCAAAACTTTGAACGCAATGTGCATTTTCAAGCACAGTCAGAACATAAACTAACTAATGTTGCCCCTTTTTAACCAGAGCAGCTTGTCAAAATTCAGCACCCTGGGGACATCCCAGTTGGGAGTAAAAAACTGATGATGGAGATGGAGTCTGGTATCTTCTTTGATGCAGCCTTTTTTATTTACAAGAAATGTACTAAGTCCTGCTTCTCTGAGCACAGGGAGACCAAAACCAAAAGGCGCAGTTTCTTAGCTTACAGCCCCAAGCTTCACTCGGCCAGCATACCTGACCCCAGCTTCTCTCCAGGTTTCTCCAGGGTCACACTATGCTTACAGGCTGCTGCTTGGTTTTCTTGCACTGGCCAGTCAGTCTCTCTCTCTCTATCACACACACACACAGAGTACTCAGCCTTGTCAGAAAAACCCATCCATCCACTCTATCCAGAACTCCTGGGTGGATTCACTACCCTTTTTGTACTAAGTGGAATCCTGTGATTAGTTTATCCTGACAGTTATATCAATTGCAGAGGGCATAGGCGCCAACTCCATGGGTGCTCTGGGGCTGGAGCACCCATGGGGAAAAATTAGTGGGTGCTTAGCACCCACTGGCAGCCAAGCTCCCCCCGCCCCTCCCACCTCCTCCCCCGAGCGTGCTGTGTCCTTGCTTCTCCACCTACCTCCCAGTGCTTCCTGCCCAGCTGCCGCTAAACAGCTGTTTGGCGGCGCTTTGGACTTTCCGGGAGGGAGGGTGGAAGGGTGGGGACATGGCACGCTCAGGGAAGGAGGCGGAGAAGAGGCGGAGCAAGGGCTGGGACTTGAGGGAAGGGGGTGGAATGGGGGGGAGGACAGTGCAGGGGTGGGAAAAGAGTGGGGCCGGGGGGGGGGTCAAGCACCCACTGGGCAAAGGGGAAGTCGAGGCCTATGGCAGAGGGTACTCACACCCAAGCTCAAAGACAATGAGGAGTCTGGTGGCACCTTAAAAAGATTAAACAGATTTATTTGAGCATAAGCTTTTGTGAGTAAAAAATCCGACTTCTTCAGATGCATGGAATGAAAATTAGACGCAGGCATAAATATACTGACACATGATGTGAGGTAACTCCCTTCTCAAGTGGAGAACCAGTGTTGACCAGGCCAATTCAATCAGGTCTCAAAGAGGTCTGTGACGGATGCAGTCTCCAGTGTCTCTCAGCATATCATAATTTATGCCTGTGAGCACAACACCAGAACCTGTCGTGGGCAGCATGGTTTTCGGTGGTGCTTGAGGAAGCAGCTATGCAAAGCACAAAACAGCTAACATAGCGAGCGATCTCCAAGCTCACCGTGCGCTACAGCACAGCTTTGCTAGGTACAGAAAAGCATCTCCAGGACATGCCAAAAGGCCTTGCGTGAAGCTAAGTTAAACAGGTGCAGTGAAACTAAATAGCAGCAGCACAGGGGGAGTGATTAAAAGGCGGAGAGCTACGTCTTCAGTGGAGATCTGTCCAACTGATGAGTCAAAGAGATACAACAGAGATGGATCAGCTAGTAAGAAAGAGAGGCTGTTCCAGATCATCAGAAGACCGCAAGGTTTTTGCATTGTGCGAAAAGGCTGGTATTGGGGAGGGGCAGGTGCAGTACGGAAGCAGAGAGAGACACACAAGGGAACAGTCAGCTGGAAACTAGGACAGTTTTAAAAATCGAGCAGGAAGGCGACAGATTTTTATCTTAGTTTTGACATGAGCCGGGGAACCAATGTAGCTGTGTCAAGATGTGGGTGTTGTGGTTGTGCTTCTTCTCACGGATCAGGTGGGGGCAGTAGCATATCCCAGGGCTTTGTATACAGATAGCTACTGAACCCTAGGCCAGCAATAAATGCAGTAGTAAAAGCTATCAGAAAAGAACGTTTCTTCTTGTTCAAGACAAAATTAACCATATAACCATATCAAACGCCAAAGCACTGGAAAGCTATAGGAAATATAAGTAGCTTCCAGGCCAACGACGGGCAGTCAATGCCACACTTCAGGAACTGCCTTTATGGCTTAGGCAATCAGTGGTTTTCCTACACAAACAAAAATCCCAAAGGTTTCATGTACACGCTCTAGGGCCTCCTGTAACAAACCTGTGGGCCACAAACAGGAGACACCAACCAGTCTCCGTCATCAGTTCTTTTGGCTCCACATACACAGGCCTGCATCCTTTGAGCAAAGAGAGAAACTCTGTTCCCTGTAGTAACCATTAGGGGTTTTATATCCTCAGTGGAACCCCAGTAACTAGAGGGCAATGGAGCTGCATAACTTGAGTGGGGCCGGCATTCTAGTCAATGGAGGGAAAGCAAGGCAGCTCTTAAGCACACAGAACCAAGTTTGGAATTCAGCAGATCTTTGACTTATTCCAAAAGTCAGTTGGCCAGCAAGCTTTCAAAATGCCCGAGTTGTAAATGATTGCCAGGGTACGGTGAGCACAGAAAAGCTTTAATCTCCCCCAAACCCTACACCAAAGCACAGAACCTGTGGCGAGAGCACTGGTGGAGTGAAAAACTACGATATTTGCAATGCTAAGAAAGAAACGCTGACAGAAAGCTGAGGGTTCATTCTGGTCAACCTACTGGTCAGCAGGTACAAAGACACTCCCTGGACCTTAGGCTGTGGTTCTGTCTGTCTGCACTAGCTAAGGAGAGCAGGGCTGTTGACGTATGTAGACTGGAGCCCTCCAAGGAAAAGGCAAGTTGCTGGTGATTCAATAGCGCGACTGTGCTGTAGCACACTGCTAGATGGGGCTGTGCTTCTGGAGCTTCCAGCCTGCAGAGGAGTGTAAAACAGAGGTCCCTCTCATTTGTGATCACTCTGGGGTAGAGGTGTCAACCTCAGTGTCTTGACTAACCTCCACTTTGGATAATCACATACTGTCAGTCAGAACTCCCCCCTGCCTGCATGAAGTATTCTTCAGCAGTCCCTCTACTCAACCACTCTGTATGGAAGAAGGAACTGTTCTAATGGCTGCTGCCCCCTAGCCCAGAAGTGGCTGTATTCCAGGGGTAGTTGATACGAGTTGAGCTTCTTTATGTAAAGTCTGTAAATACCTCAGTGCCTGCAAAAGGGGCCACTTCACTCATTAAGTTATGATCATATTCATACCAACTCTTAATGGTAGTCTCCAAGGAACGGGAGATTCAGCACAAGTAGTTTATGACATCAATGAACTGAAGTTTTGATTCAGGGGTTTCTGCACAGAGTCCTTATTTCACTAAACACCTTTAGATGTGGCTCTGACTCTTCTCAGACGTGCTAGACACCCTCCTCATTGCATTCGGCTGCCTTCCCAAAAACATATAAAGGTTGCATTAGCTTTGTTCCCTAGGTGGTTGTTAATTTTTTTTTAAAGCAATGCATCAACATTATTCCACAGGCTGGTAGATTTCCAATAAATCACAGGGAAGGAGATGAGCTCAGCTGACCAATGGCCACCCAGGACTTTCAGTTAGCTCCCAACAGACAGGCTCTCAGCTCTCTCGCATACCTGCCTAACCCTAGGCTTTAGGCCCGAGACTGAGGTTTTGCCTGCATGGAGGGGATTTCATTGGCGGCTACAGGATCACTACCAGGAAAGTGATATTAGACAGAAGACAGAGTCCAAGCAGGCCATAAAGGAGACAATGCTAGAGGTCTTGATTCCCACCACTGGCCTTTTTCCCCTACAGCACAACGTAGGCTATTCTCCCCATTAGAAATAGATTTGATGGGTATTTGCTCTTTCAAGTGGCACTGGGCAGGCCAGAAGTAAAATGTCAAGCAAACATGGTCCATTGTAGGCAGCTACATGCCGTACCCCGAAGGATTTCGGTGAAAGCAGGTATTTAGAAGGAGGTGAATAAACAAGAAGGATCCACAACAGGCTCGCCGTGGGATCATCCCCAGCCTAGCGAGAGTTCTTCACAGAGCGTTCCTCAAGCAGAGCCAACAGGGCATGCACAAACCATCCAATATAAAGAATGGAGGTGTGAAAAGTAAACAGTTTAAAGCCCTGCAGCTTTCCCAGGTTGCTCCCTCTCAAGAGGCAGCGGGGATATTTACTGTCAAAGGGTTAGCTGTACTTAAACATGGGGACTTAGAAAAGGGGGAACACTGCAGAATGGAGGGGAAAATAAATCAGTATCAAGTTATCCTAACTAAGCACGGGATCAAACCAAAGCTCTGACCCAGACAGGTATCTGGACCTCAGTTGCATAGCAATATACTCTCTAAAGATAACAGATTATGATGCCCACAGTCTGCCTCCTTTTCAAGGGTGGGAGTGTGTGCTAGTGGCTAGATCAGAGGCTTGGCAGTCAAGAACCCTAGGTTTTATTTCCAGCTGACTCCAAGCCCTCTCTTGTATCCACTGACGTCAACAGCAATGATTTCAATGCAAGTGGAACTGGCCTTGATCCTGCAAAGTGTTGAATGCCCTCAACTCCTAAGGAAGTCAGTGGGAAATAAATTGGGCAAATCCCACCATGCCTTGTGGGGAGAATACTTCCCTATCTGCAGGGTTGTTGTAACAATTAACATTGGCACAGTGCTTTGAGATCCTCCATCAAAAGGCCCTGTCCAAAATAAGTTAAATTATTATTACTGGATAGTTTCAGGTCCTGTGCCATAGTACAACAAACTGAAACCAAGGTTCACCTTTCCAGGGTGAACTGCAAATGAGAGATACTGGTTAAGGGACCCTCAAGGCACCATATAAATGTATTATTAAGCTGCGATATATCAAAGAAGTTATCATCGACTTTCTCTTCCCATGCACAAGAGCACATTACCTGTGCTCTGTGTTGCGAACCTTTGCACTGCCAATCTCCTACAGACCTGTCTGTGCCAGTTCTCATGCCTCCTGGGTTAAATGTGTGTATTGTACTCACCCAGAGTAGACGGTAAGATCCTGAGGAGAGGGACCACATCATAGAGCTGCTTTGCAAACACAGGAAGGAGCAGCAAGAAGTAATTAAATGAACCTGGCACTAAACTGCTTTCAAAGAGACAATTTTTTCACATCTAAAAATGTGTGCGTGCCCAACTTGCACACACAACTGTTGATACACGTGTGCAGGCTGGGGCTGAAAATCTTAATTCACACGTGCATCCAGGGTTGGGTACACACAAAATCTCTCCCACTGGTGTGCCATGACTATTATTGTGCACACAACTCAAACCAGTTTTGTGCATCAGCCCTTTCTATGTGCAAACCATGGCAACTGCATGCCCAAATCACACCAATAACTGTTCACCTATGTTATCTAGTCTAATATTTATTTCATTTTTAAAAATTTCAACAGCAAGAAGAATGTCAGGCCTGCCTTGGTGTGTGTTTAAAATGCACAAGCTGATGGTTGTCATGGGACAACTTAAGAACAGCTACTGTCATTCACAGCATGTGGCATCTTTTGCATGCAATGAATGGACCAAGAGTTGGACCCCGAACATAAAGTTCAAGGGTCTGCCTTTTCCTGCCTGTAGTCATCTACACCTGGGCAACAGGAGAGGCTAACCCTGCCATTCTGATCTGGTAGCATTTCTCACCCACTTTCCACTGGTGAATATGCTTACACAGGGTGCAAAGCATGAGCGAATCAGGCTGCCGATACAGATCTGAATTTCAGCTCTGGGCTTGTCTAGACTAAGGAACAACCACCACCTGACAGATGGGTAGCCCTGTTGCTCAATGCAGTACCGGAAGGCACTCAGCATATGCCTACACTGCAACAAAAAACCCACAGCAGCAGGGCTGAGAGCCTGGATAACTGACTTGGGCTCACGCTACAAGGCTAAAAATAGCAGTGTAGACCTGCAGGCTCAGGCTGAAACCTGGGCTCCAAGAACCTCCCCCCTCACCAGGTTACAGAGCCCAGGCTCCAGCTCAAGCCTGAACAGCTCCACTGCTGTTTTTTGCCCTGTAGCACTAGCCCCATGAGCCCGCGCCAGTTGTCCCAGACTCTCTCTCATGGGTCTTTTATTGCAGTGTAAACATACCCTCAGATACTACAGTGACAAGCACAGTATAAGAACCTGTATAGAATGGAAATCTGCACAGACGTAACTAAATTGATATAGTTACACTGGTGCAACTCCCAAATCTAGACACGCACCAGTGACTTACCCCTGCATTTGGGTAAGTATGTTGGTGCAAGCCCGATCCTACTGCTGCAGCACATCTAAACAGTGTAGCTACAACAGTGCAAAAGCTTCAGTGTACACAAGGACCCATGTTTGATGATGGTTCACAGCTGGCCTTGTGATTTGGGCCGATCTCTAACTGCAGATGTTCAGTGAGACCTACCATCGGATTGGCTGATGGTCCGTAAGTGCATTGTAATGAGAATATGGGCATCTGTCCAGATGTGTCTAATAAACAGAGTCAAGCAAATAAAAGCCACTATTATAAACAGTTTTATAACAAGTTCTGGGGAGCGTTGTGCTTGCAGGGGGATTAAAACAGGGTTGTAATGCTTTAAATTAAAATATTCATGGAAAACAGCAGCCAGGTAAGACAACTCATCACATGATAAATTCCAGCTCCCGTAACAGGTTCTGTGACTTCCTTTGGGGGAATTCTCCAAGCAGCAGCTGATGGAAAAGTGGTTTTAATAATTTGGTTTTACAAATGAGGTTCAGATTATTTGTCCATCAAGAGAGTATTCAGTTGCCAGCTTCAGACTGGCTGGCAGAACTGTGTTCTGGACAGTGCATGATTCTGCCTGAACTGGCCCAGCCAGTTGTCCTCACTGGATTATTCAGAAGCTCTTCCAAAAACTGTGTTCAGTGCTGCCCCTGCTTGGGGTGTATTTCAGAGTCAGGTCTCTGTCAAATGAAAGTGATGGTGGGAAAACCATGAAGCTCAGCCTTGTCTGCGGGGAAGGTGGCTTGAAAATTTTCCATCAAACCTGGTTTTTGACAGAAAAGTGGTTGTTTTACTAAATGAAACTTTTCACTAGAGTCTCTGCCTGCTGCGAAAAATGTTGACTTTTCATCGAAAAACCGAAAATCAAAAACTCTTCAGTTTGGGGGTTCTCTCTCTTATGTCACAAGAATGATTTTTTTCCTTCTTTTGAATTTTTTTGTTTTTTGTTTTAAATCGAAAAAATGTTGAAGTTGAAAAAGTTTCCACTAAAGGAACTCCATTTTCCAAGCAGCTCTGCTATTAGGCCTATCGTCTACCTTGCATGTTACCAACTCCCAGTGACTTCATGGTGGGATTGGGCCCATCCTGCTATCAAGACATAAGCAGTAATTACAGAATCAGTGCCCAGATCTGTCCACCAAGAGGGTTCCTTTTCTCTGGTTGAGCTTCCCGCTGTTTGGCTGGTAGGTCAGCCATTCTCTCAAGACTCCCCAACTATGTGAAACTCCATAGATTTAAAGGTCAGCAGGGACCATTGTGATCACTTAGTCTGGCTTCCGGCAACATTTCACTTGTGTTAGAAGTGAAGGCTGGAAGTGGTATGCCAGGGAGGGTTCTGCCTTCCTGTTTGTTTAATGTACCTCACTCATCAGCAGAGCCTTGGGGAACATCATCAGATTAAAGACACACATTGACACATTTACCATACTGGCTCCATAGAGTGGCCAAATGATGACTGGTGCCCAGGGGGTACATCGATTGCCTGGCATAGCTCTCCTCACTACAGCTCGTACCATTTAGCCCAAAGACGACTTCAATCCTGTGATCTGGGCACATGTCCCAGCTATCGGAGCTGCATCGGCACACACACAACCACACCATCCAAAATAAGACTCTCCTACTTTGCTGCCCCGAATATAGAGCTCTCCCCAACCACCTCCTCAGCCCCACCCAGGGGTTAAGGTAGATTGGAACAGTGCCTGTCAAGGAGGAGGGAGAGTTCCCTCTGCTTTTAGCCAGGGGATGGAAATTTGTGCTCTCCTCACTCTCCCTTACTCTAACCCTTGCCCTCATCAGAAAACAGCTGGGAGAAGGTACTGTGTGGCTTGAAGATCAGTAAATTTGGGCTCTGGCCAATCAATACCAGAAGTGAAAGTCACAGATCACCTCGCTGGGAATGCCATGCCTCCATCCCCCCTCTCCATTAGATATGAAGGCTGCTAGCTTGCTGGATCTCCACACATGCAGTAATACACGAGGGATGAGCCTGTTTCAGAGAGAGAGAGTAAGAAGAGTGAACTAGCCAGCAGACATTATTCATGAGATGTAGCCCCACGCCGGGTGCACTGAATGAACCAAACCCTGGGATGAAAAGGGCCTGGATCAATATGGCAAAGACCCCAGGATCACCATCTTCGGTCTCTTTTCTGCAGATTCGGAATAAACTTCCAGACAAGCTAAGTCCCACACTTGCCCTCTCTCAAATCTCTTGCAATTATCACAGACCGTCAGGAAACTGAACAAACCCAAGAGGGACTAGAAAGCATTCCACATGAAAGGATTGGCCCTCAGGAACATATGGACTTCATTACGGATCCATGTTCGAGTGCAGAGCCAGCCAGTGAGTCCACAAGAGTAGGTCACAGATTCTATGTTACACGCCTTCCTTTCAACACAAGCAAACGCAAGCAGTGTGTGGGAACTGGCATTCCAGACGGTGCTATCTAATGCCTCTGTTGACATACTGGCAATTGTTTTAACAGTGCACTAGTATATTGCCTCTTACAACTCAGTTACTGCTTCTCGGATTTCATACAGTTAAAAACCAGAACATGAGCTGAAAAAAACTCACGCAACTCATCTGCAACGAAAGCAAATGGATAAAAGCCCTGGAGGGTCCCTTATATTTTCACACCAGTGCCTGTCATGTTGCACAAACCAAAGGGAGGTCAGATCAGCACCGTTATCTGGAAAGATTTAGAATTGGGTTGGTCAGTTGCTAAGAAGCTCTGATCAAGCAAGCCCTCTGTGCACAAAATCCCAGTTGGCTCCACCAGGAGTTCCAAGCACAGAGAGTTTGCAGGACCGGGTTCAATACACAGGTGAGTACCCAACGAGGTAAGAGAAGGCAGAGCATGCGTCTCTTGATGCTACTTGGGATTTCAATTGCATTCATTTGCTAGTGGATATCAAAGACAAGATCAACATTGCATTTTTTTAAGACATAAGACAATAATACAACCCCAAGTGGACATTTGGAGTAACTACAACACAATGGTTTGAGTCGTATTGGGTCATTCTGATGTATTCATTTCCCTGAATTATGATAATTTAAAACTAGGAAGAAAACACGGATCCTATTGAAGGCAATGGGAGTTTTACCATTATTTCAACAGTGTCGGATTTTACCCTAAATCTTTGAATGAAAAATAAACTTTTTTTAAAAAAATGCAGAGGAACTGTTGTCTAGGTAGGGTTGCCAACAGTCCCTTATTAGCAGGAACATCTCTTATTTCTTCATCTCTGTACAATAAGATCGGGAGTTGCTGAGTGCAGCAAAAAGCAATAAGAAATAGCCCTGGCGAATGTAGGTGAGTACTGCTTATTATTATTAATAAATTAAATAATAAAATAATAATAATATTGGGAAGAGGGGTGAGGTGGGGTGCTAAGAAAACATTCCTTTATTTTTGAAATACAATGTTGGCAACCCTAGTCTAGTGGTTTGAGCAGACCATGGGGGGAGAGGGTTGGGAGTAGGACCCATAAATCCTATTCTTAGCTCTGCTAATGCCCCACTCCTGCAAATACTTACACACATGCTTAACTTTAAGCACGAGTAGCCCCATTTAAACCTAAGCCCATGTGCATTTGCAGATTTGGGGCCCAACTCTGTGTGGCCTTGGACAAATCACTTAACAGCTCTATGCCTCAGTTTCCCCCAGCTGCAAGATGGGTGTAATAATATTTACATGTGTCACAGGGATGATGTAAAATATTATTTAAATAATTATCATAAAGCACTTTGAGCACCTTACCTGAAAAGCACTGGGGAAGAGCACAGTATTAATTTGTCATCAAGAAATTTTTAAAGATATGATTTAAAACATTTTCCCCGCTCCCCCAGTCTTAGTGGCCATGCCTGCAGTAGGGAATTTTAGGGGGAAAATTCCCACTGGTGCTGCCACTAGTACAGCTGCACTGCTGGGCATTTTCCCAGTGGGGACAAATCCAGAGTTGACTGTGACAGCTCACTCTGGCCAAGATTTTCAAAAGTTACTACCAGTTTTGGGTGCCTAATTGAGACACCTTAAAATGGCCTGGTTTTGGCAGGTACTCAGTACTCTTTAAAAATTAGCCCCCTTTAAGACACCTCAAGTTGGGGACCCAAAAATGGATGCACCCAAAAATCATTAGTCACCTTTGAAAATCTTGGCTTGAGTGACCTAGCGAGTGTACTGTTCGTTAGAGCCACTTTGCTCAAAGGAGATCATGGGTTTATTAACTATGTACAAGGTAGAGGTGGGCCTGGACCAAATCCCCCCCCGGATCCAAACTCTCCTGAATTTTGGATCTTCCACATCCAGATCCAAATTTGGTGGCTTGGGCTGATAACACAAGGAGTCACAGCTGGTGTGAACAGCACTGGGAATTAGTTCTAAAGTCACACAGCCATGTCTTGAAAGCAAAAACAAAAACCGAGTTCTTCTGTGAGGAAAAGCACAACAGGTACGAGCAGGAAATAGGCTCATCTTATAGCTACTGTGTCTCAATGAATCACTCAAATGAATGGATGTTCAATAGGATTTCAATATTTTCCATAACGGAATTCCTCTTTTCCCGCAAAATCTGCTTCCCATCGAGCTAGGATGCCTCTTACAGTTGGTAATATAGGAAGGCCAAAGTGGTTGCATCTCCCTGATACTTGATCACGATCCCCACTCCAGCTCACTCTGCCACAGCTGGGCTGCTTCTGCGGGTCTAACATGAGTAAAAAGTAGCAAAAAAACCCCAAAACTTTTTAATGGCGACAATGTCAACAGCTGGGGCCAGGTGCATGAGGGGAGCAGACAGGGCCCCTTTACATGGGCAAGTTTCAGAACAGAAGCTTTAAAGGAATGTCAGCTATGCTGCAAGTTTCACTTTCCCTTTCTTTTCTTAGGCATTATTTCACAACCAGCTGCAAATATTAATGGCTTGTACAATGTCCGAGCGTGTGTGACATCAGGGCCCCTTCTGCCATTCCTTTCATTAACATTCAGGTCATTAGGGGATGTAATTGTGAATGCAATTCAAGGCTTTATAGGAGATGCAGTACCTAGGACACCAGACATAGAACTTAGTTGCTATTCTAGTGGAAAGAAATAGCTTTCCCTGAGCTTACTGGGTGCCAAAAACTTCATGAGCTATATGCTGTTGTGGATGGGCAGCAAAAGTCCTCCTAAAGTCAGCAGGACCTGTGTGCATGGATCAAGGGCGGTGTAAGGCCATGGTGTTGGCACTCAAAGGCATCTTTGGAGGTTCAACAACTCACACCAACAGGTGGACTGCAAAGAACTCTAGAAAATGCAGAATCATAGAATATCAGGGTTGGAAGGGACCTCAGGAGGTCATCTAGTCCAACTACCTGCTCAAAACAGAACCAATCCCCAAATTTTGCCCTAGATCCCAAATGGCCCCCTCAAGGATTGAACTCACAACCCTGGGTTTAGCAGGCCAATGCTCAAACCACTGAACTATCCCTCCCCCCGTCTGCAGTATTGGGTACTAAAAGGCTCTTTAATCTAGGGCAGAAAGATACAACAAGAACCAATGGCAAATTCAAATTAGAAATAAGCCCTCAATTTTGCAACAGCAAGGGAGATTAACCACGGGAACAAAACTCCTAAGGGAAGTAGTGGATTCTCCACCTCTGGAGGTCTTCAGATCAAGATTGGATGCCTTTCTAGAAGAGCGGTTTAATCAGACAAAGGTATTGGTCTCAATACAAAGGAAAGTGGATGAAGTTTAGTGGCCAGTGACACACAGGAGCTCAGAATAGATGAGCTAACACTCCCTTCTGGCATTAAATGCTATGACTGTATGAATACAGCACTTTGAATACATTAGCCGAAGCAAACCCCAATCCTGCAAGGCACCCGGAACTGCCACTGGAGTCTAGTGAACAAGGGTGCAAGAGTCAATAAATGCACAGAGGAAAATCCTGACTGTTTTGCAGCCAGAGGGGGCTGGTAGTAGCTACACATGCATTTCACTACGACTCCGTAGCCCCGTGGGCCTTCACCAATAGACAGACACCAAAGGCACAAATTGAAATGCCTTATGCACAAGGGACCTGTTGGTTTCTCCACTCACTTATACCAGTGTAACCCCATTGGCTTCAATGGAGCTACTCCTGATTTACAATGGTTAGAGGAGAATCAGGCCCCGCAGAGTCATATGTCCCTTACAAAGCTTTCTTCAGAGACTTGTCTCTTTTATATAGGAAATATTCAAATTCCTGTGGGATGGAGTGGCCATTTGTTTAACCACTTTGGAGACTGCAAATGTCACACAAAACCTAAAACATTCCTCAGCTTGGCAGTGTGGAAAATGCCAGTACGGTGAAGGTTAATGCAAATTGCAAACCCATAGGTTCCCCTGCAGGACTGTTCAATCAGCTGGGCTCACTCCCGCCCTGGTTTTGCTGAAGTTTCAGTGGGGTTAAATGACACAATGGTAAAAACCCAAGCATCTGCTGGAGCCTACTCCACACTAGCGCTCCCACTGTTGCTACCACAGGGGAAGCTGCACCAGGGTTAGTTCTGATGGGAAATCTGGGGTGGACAAAGCTTGTGGAGACACAGCCAATGAGGCACAAGCTCAGTAAAGGCTGGAGGAGAAAAATAGAGGATCAGATTCTGACGTTGGTTACAGCAGAGTCAATCCAAGACCTCACTGGACCGACACTAACGTAACTGAGATCAGAGTCGAGCTCAAAGTGTGCATTAGATTCCAACGCTAAACGTTTATTTAAAGAGGTTTTACAAAGAGTTACATCTGTATTTTGTAATTCTGGCTAAAATCAAATGTGTTACCAATTTTAATATCAGATGCATCCTCTCCCCATGACAAAGACTAAGGTCCAGATCCTGCCCTCGGTCAGACACGTGTAACTCTGGAGTAGCCCGCTGAAGTCAATGAGTTACGCTGGCTTTACACTGATGTAATTGCAAGAAGGATTCAGCCATACAAGCCTGATTCTGCTTCCACCAAGGACAACGGGGATTTTGCCTTTGACTTCGACGGAAACAAGTTTGATCCCTGTATCCTGCACTAGCAAGGGGGATGGATTGTGGTCAGAGGCCTTGTCTACATGGAAACTGGAAATGAAATAACCAAATCAATGGTAATTCACACTTTTAGTTACAGTAGAACCTCAGAGTTACCAACACCGGAGTTATGAACTGACCAGTCAACTACACACCTCACTGGGAACCAGAAGTATGCAATGAGGCAGCAGGAGAGACAAAAAAGCAAATACAGTACAGTACTGTGTTAAATGTAAACTATGAAAAAAATAAAGGGAAAGCAGCATTTTTCTTCTGCATAGTAAAGTTTCAAAGCTGTAGTAATTCAATGTTCAGTTGTAAAACTTTTGAAAGAACAACCATAATGTTTTGTTCAGAGTTACGAACAACCCCCATTCCCGAGGTGTTGGTAATTCTGAGATTCTACTATATTTTAGTATAAGTCTGTGCATCACACTCTGACTTTGAAATAGGAGTGCCCTATTTCTATATGACTTGTTATTTTAGTGCCAGCTGCTCCAAACAGAGGCATATTTAAAGGTGGGAATTTTACTGATTAAATTATTTCTCTTCTATGCAGATCAAGCCCTTTAAGTGCTTTTCTACATCTATTAAGATGATCATTTGTCTCTCTCAGCCTCTCACAATTTTAAGCCTTGATTCCGGCTCAAATGATGGCAGAATCTATATGTGCCTTTAGCACTGATCGATCAGTTACAATTTACGCACTTTAGGTTTCATGTGAAATACAATCTGAAGAACCTAGCTTAGCAACAATGGAAAAACCATTTGATTGCTTTGAAGGGGACTTGTGGGACTACTTCTTGCTCTGGAATGCTTTTTTGTAATACTAGAAACACACCAAACAACTTAAAGAGCCACTAAAAACAAATAAAAAATAACCACACTTCTGTCTGAAATTGGTTACCTACTATTGCTACAAACAACAACTAAAATCTAAGTGATAAATCTCAATTTTATCCTAACTAAGAGAAAATGATATTTTTCAGCTTGCTTGTTTTCTGCATTTGACAGCACTCAATCTTCATAGGGAGAGGGAGCTGCAAAACCACAAGAACTGAAGGAGGACACGGAGGGGCAGCTGCAATGCTGGAAACTACCCTTAACTCTCATGATTTCAGATTACGAGTGTGTCCCTGTGACTCATTCAATAGTCAGGAGCGATGACCATTTATACCACCTGAGGATTTGCCCCTATCTCTTTACCTGCAAAGAAACCTCATTTTATATGAAATATGCTCATCTGTGAGACCTCTCAAAAATGATACCTTTTCTGAATTAAGGGGATGTTCCTTGCATTGAGGGCACTTAATTGCCAACAAACTCAACAGGAGGCACTCAGCACCTCGCTAGCATGAGTTCCAGATAGGTAATTGAATTATCTCATTCCAATGCAGTTGTAGTGATTCTGTCACTGAGTTTGATTGCCTGAACCAGCAAACATTTTTGCTCATGTTTAACTTTAACCCTGTGAGTAATTCCGTTCAGATCAATACCAGGAGTACTCATAGGATTAAAGTTAAACATGTGCGTAAGTGTCTTCAGGATCAGTGCCCATGAAGGCATCGTCCTATTTAAAAAAAAAAAAAAAAGCTATAGTAAAATCATATAACAGACCAGATTCTCCTCTCAATTACACCAGTGCAATTCCAGTGAAGTTAATGTAAAATTTGGCCCTCTCTCTGTTGGATACATAGATACTTAAAAAGGAAAGGAGTACTTGTGGCACCTTAGAGACTAACCAATTTAGAGACTAACGAAAGCTTATGCTCAAATAAGGTGCCACAAGTACTCCTTTCCTTTTTGCGAATACAGACTAACACGGCTGCTACATAGATACTTAACTGATCCATTGCAGCATTTTTCTACTGAATGTTCCAAATATCAAAATCATACTGCAGATATTCATTTTAAAGTATACATCATTGATTAACAGAAAACTGAATGCAGTTTTCTAGGACTGCACAGCTCATTTAGTAAACTTCAAACAGTAAGCATAACACACACACACACAAACCTAATATGCTTTTCAAACCAGACACTATTTAGCCAACAAGTTATGTATTTTTATTTTCAAGAAAAGAGTATTAAAGTGATGGAATAGCTACTATAAAATGGAAATTACATCTCATTTAGTCCAAAGTGGTAAAAATCTACTAACTTCTGTCTAACAGGTATTTTGAATGTGAGGAGATAACTTTAAAAGCACCATTGATTAATCTCTGCTGTTATCAGAAGACATCAGTGCATTGTTAAACTACGGGAATTACCTAATAATCTTTCTTGGAAGTAGGAAGCAATTCCTTTTTCAAGGAAAGAGCAGAAGGCAGGCAGTGAAACGTCTCACCCTTTTAGTACAAGTCTGTTTATTTTCTAGTTCTGCTGGTATAGGATCTTCTCCCCAAGCACAAGGTATTACTGACAGCAGACATTAAAGATACTCCTTTCCATAGCGGGACAACAATTTCACTGGATTTTTTGATGCACTTCAATGGGTCTGGGTGTGACATATGACACCTGAGACCTGTTCCATTCTTTCACCTGTGTTAGTCTGTATCACAGCATTAAAGACGTTTTAATTCAAATACCGAGTGCAGATTTTAGATTGGTGTGTTCCTTGACTTCATCAAATCAAATCTACTCTACTACAGGCAGCCATCTGGGAACAGATCCAAAAAAAGTTGTTTTTTAAAATGGATATTTGAATATGTGAAATTCATATATCTATTAATTACACTCATCGCATTTTCCTTCCCTTTACAAACAAGATACAAAGTGAAGGTAAATGATTGCAGCTGAAAAATACGTAAACGCCAAGTGTATTCCCCAGGGACTTTTCACTCATTCAACATAAGCAGGACTTTATGTGCAGTAAGCAAATGCCAGCTGGCCAGACTGTCTCTATACATCTGGCTCTGAGCACACAACGAAGTGCATAAACCTAACTGCACCTAGGTGAACGTCTGAAACAAAGGGCTCGGTTCCGAGTTCAGAGCCAGCGAGTAGTCCCGCTGACCTCCAGGGAGGTCCTGCGGACTTAGGGCCCCGCTCCCCTGGAAGTCAGAGGGAGTCTTTCCATTGATCTCAGCGAGCGTCGGATCAGCCCGTGTCCTGCTGTAACCCCCGAAACTGCCTCTGGCCCCAGCGGCCCCGGAGCCGGGGACATTGCGCTCTTTCATCTGCGGATGGCTCTTTGCAACTGAGCAGCCGAAACTTGGGCCAACTCAGCGCGCGCCCACACCTTTGCAGGGCGCAGGTTCCGCGAGCGAGGGACGGGGAGCCGGGACACAGACACACAGAGAAGGGGCCGTGCCGGGGGGGCGGGCAGAGATCCGGCCGGCTGGGGTCTGCGACCGTGTCACTCACCTGGGTTCAGGCTGCTTTGGAAGTAGAAAATCACCAGGAGGAACGAGCCCAGACAAGTGGCCAGGACCATCCGCTGCACCCGGCTTTTCCTCATCCTCGCGCCGGGGCAAAGCCTGCTACGGGGGCGGGGGGGTCCCCTCGGGGCAGCGGGCGGCCAGCGAGCTGCTTCTGCTGCCGCGGCTGCAGCTGGGCATGGCCCGGGGGGCGCTGGAACCCGAGCCCCGCCCGACGCTCCGCCGCGGCCGCCGCTGCCCCAGGGCACAGGGAAGCCTCTCTCCACACACACACACACACCGGGCTGTACTAACCCGCTCCCGGCCGGGGGCGGGGGGGAGGACGGGCGCACACACCTGGGCAAGCCCCGCTCCTTGCAACCCGCCGCCCCGCTCCCTTCCCCGCGGCCGCTTTGGGCAAAGGCCCTGCCCGCCGTCTGGGGGGTGGGGGGGGTCCCAGCCCTGGAGGCGCGCTCGCCTGGCTCGTTTAGGGGGCCGGCTGGCAGCGTCCCCCCCCCCCGCCCGCTGCATGGACCCGTCCCGCTGAGTTACAGACTCGCCAGCGCTCGCGGCGAGTTCCCGAAGTTGCTGGGCTGGGACTGGCCGCGCTCCAGCGGGGGGCTCCGCGGGGGAAGCGGCACGTGGACGGCAGAGAAGCCCTGGCCCGCGCCCGTGTGTGCAGCGATTGCCCCGGCCGGGGGAGGAAGGCGGCCCCACGTGCTCGCTGTTACAAAAGATTCCGTCTGGCAGCACCTCTGTGTCCCCGCGCGGCGGCGGGTCTCGGGGCGGGTCCTGGCCCAGACCTCACCTGGCTTTCCACCTTCGGGGTCGGCTCAGCGTTTCATTCAGCTCAGAAATCTCGCCCCTTCGTCGGGCTCGGCTCACTGGGTTAGACAACTCCAGCAGCCGGGCCAAACGGCCGCCCCCCCGTGCTTTCCTAGCATCTAGTGCAGTGCGCCCGGAATCTCAGTTTGGGCCGAAAAGTGCCATTGTAACACAAATAACAACAAGGATCAGACAATTGAAGGCTGGTCAGTTTCACCTACTAGTCACCTGGGAGTGGAAACAAGGCTGTAGTTTCTGAGCTGCAAAGAAGGCAGAGGAAAGTTCTGACCAACCTCCAGCACCTTCCTGCAGCACAAAAATTGCTATTGCCATTAAATCACAATTGTTTCCAATAACATTACACATTTAAATGATCACTCGCCAGTAAACCATATAGGACTGGACTAAAATACCCTGGGGGCAAACAAAGAGCTATGAATAATTCCAGTGCCTTGAGAGTTTTCTATTCGTCAAAATACCCATAAGAAATGTGAAATACCCATAAGAAGGACATACTGCGTCAGTTCAAAGGTCCCTCTAGCCCAGTATCCTGTCCCCTGACAGTGGCCAATGTCAGGTGCCCACCGGAAATGAACAGAGCAGGTAATCAAGTGATCCATCCCCCGTGGCCCACAAGCAATACCTGCCTTCAGATTTTGTCTCTTCATATTTCCTAGTTTAAGGCTAGCCTTATGGAAATATCCTGTAGAATTTAACAGAGAATGAGACCCTTTTTTGTGGAGTCACTAAATCAACCTATGGAGTTCTATAGAAGAGACATAACTCTCTATTAAATTCTATAAGTTTTTAGAAACATTTCTATAATATTCTATTGGTTTCATCTGTATTAAATAAGAGGGGAATACACAGATAACTTTTGCCTTTCTCTTTTTCCTTAAGATTTCTTATCAAAGTAATATTACAAATAGATACATACAGTGATGTGGTAGCCTTGTCAGTCCCAGGATATTAGAAAGACAAGGTGAGTGAGGTAATATCTGTTATTGGACCAACTTCTGATGGTGAGAGAGACAAGCTTTTGAGCTAACACAGAGCTGGAAAGCTTGTCTCTCTCACGAACAGAAGCTGGTCCAATAAAAGATATTACCTCACCCAACTTGTCTCTCTAAACGTGGATACAGAAATAAAACGCAGGATTTTTCTTTCCAAAGAGGGGGCAAATGAGAACAAATTAAAGAGTGAAGGGCTTAGAATAATTTATTTTTGGGTTGGGAAGCATGAAAAACAGCAGTTACTGGCCTAAAGCAGGCATGTGTTAGGAGTAATAATAGGCAACTTCAGTACCAGTTGATAAATGCAAAGTACCAGGCAAACTGGTTGAAACTATAGTAAAGAACAAAACTGTCAGACACATCGATCAACATAATTTGTTGGGGAATAGTCAACATGGTTTTTGTAAAGGGAAACCATGCCTCACTAATCTACTAGAATTCTTTGAGGGGGTCAACAAGCATGGGGACAAAGGGAAACCAGTGGATATAGTGTACTTAGATTTTCAGAAAGACTTTGACAAGGTCCCTCACCGAAGGCTCTTAAGCAAAGTAAGCTGTCATGGGATAAGAGGGAAGATCCTCTCATGGATTGGTAACTGGTTAAAAGATAGGAAACAAAGGGTAGGAATAAAAGGTCAGTTTTCAGAATGGAGAGAGGTAAATAGTGCTGTCCCCCAGGGGTTTGTACTGGGGGCAGTCCTATTCAACATATTCATAAATGATCCGGAAAAAGGGGTAAATAGTGAGGTGGCAAAATTTGCAGATGATACAAAATTGCTTAAGATAGTTAAGACCCAGGCAGACTGTGAAGAGCTACAAAAGGATCTCTCAAAACTGGGTGACTGGGCAACAAAATGGCAGATGAAATTAAATGTTGATAAATGCAAAGGAACGCACAGTGGAAAACATAATCCCAACTATACATATAAAATGATGAGGTCTAAATTGGCTGTTACCACTCAAGAAAGAGATCTTGGAGTCATTGTGGATAGTTCTCTGAAAACATCCACTCAATGTACAACGGCAGTCAAAAAAGCAAACAGAATGTTGGGAATCATTAATAAAAGGATAGATAATAAGACAGAAAATATCACATTGCCCCTATATAAAGACATGGTAGGCCCACATCTTGAATACTGTGTGCAGATGTGGTCACCCCATCTCAAAAAAGATATACTGGAGTTGGAAAAGGTTCAGAAGAGGGCAACAAAAATGATTAGGGGTATGGAATGTCTGCCATATGAGGAGAGATTAATAAGACTGGGACTTTTCAGCTTGGAAAAGAGACAACTAAGAGGTATGATATGATGTGATAGAGGTCTATAAAATCATGACTGGTATAGAGAAAGTAAATTAGGAAGTGTTATTTACGCCTTCTCATAACACAAGACGAGGGGTCACCAAATGAAATTAATAGGCACCAGGTTTAAAACAAACAAAAGGAAGTATTTTTTCACACAATGCACAGTCAAACTGTGGAACTCCTTGCCAGAGGATGTTGTGAAGGCCAAGACTATAACAGGGTTCAAAAAAGAACTAGATAAGTTCATGGAGGATAGGTCCATCAATGGCTATTAGCCAGGATGGACAGGGATGGTGTCCCTAGCATTTATTTGCCAGAAGCTGGGAATGGGCAACAGGGGATGGATCACTTGGTCATTACCTGTTCTGTTCATTCCCTCTGGGGCACCTGGCATTGGCCACTGTCGGAAGACAGGATACTGGGCTAGATGGACCTTTGGTCTGACTCAGTATGGCCATTCTTATATTCTTATGAGCTTTTTCATATTTATTAAGGCTAATACAGTAGTCATTGTGATCCCAGTCCTGCACTATCAGTTAAAATTTTGCCCCAATAAGGCAGGATTTGGCCCACTTATTATTAATCATTTTATATAGTGCTGTGGTTTAAATGAATGTTAATCTTGGAAGCAAAATTAAGCAGAGTAGATACATCCTCTAGTCCAGTTCCCTTTGGGTCAAATTCTCCTCTTACTTACAGCAGTATAAATCTGGAGCAATTCCACTGATTTCATTAGAGTTATTCCAGATTTGCTGAGGTTGGACTGAGATCAGAAGCTGACCCTGCATTTACATTTATATCAAAGTGTGATTACTCAGTTTACATATTTCGTGAGAACAAATCACACACCACGGTCTAGATCGCAAATGCGTTACAGCTGACAGTAAACTATCGCAGAATTTGCTGTGAAATTGAGTACAAGGGCTTGATTCTCCGATCAGCTACACAAGAATAAGTCGTGAGTAACTATCTTGAACGTAGTGGTGTAAAACTGATGTAGGATTGTACCTTACAGCACAATATAGTGGAGGCAACACTCTTAGCCCCTGCCTTGGGGTGAGTTGAGCATTCTTTAAAGCAACCAAACAGCAACCTCTCCATTTAATTAAAGAGAGGTACTGACCAGCTCTGAATGGGAGACTTGGGCTGAAGGCAGATGCAGAGTCTGCAGGCTCAGGGCAAGAGAGAAAATTACTAAACAGCTGATGATGATTTATTACCTGAAGAACACTTCCCTATGAAAGACTGAAATTCTAGATTCTAATTGATATACACAATGGACTCAGTGGGCCAAATCTTGTTCACTCTTTTCATGTGACTGCACTCATCGGGATCAGTGGGATTACTCATGTGAGTAAGCAGAGCAGGATGTGGTCGATCATCAGTGTTCAAAGCTTCAACACCATCATCAATAAAATGCCATGTGTGGTTTCTTTCTAAACTCAGCTAGTTTATTTTGGTCATTGCAATATGAATGATTGAAAGTCAGTGTTAAACACACATTTTTTCTTAAGATTATTTTCCTGCTCCCCTGCAAGAATATAAATCCTTTCATGTGTCTCTGGTTATTAAATACTTACTATTAAAAACCAGGGTACAGCTCAAGGTGTAAAAGTGAGCCACCTATAACATCTGTCAAACTAACGCTGGATTGTAAATTGACGTGTGTACACAGTGGGTCTGATTCTGCTTCGCTTATACCACCATAAATCAGGAGTAATATCACTAAGTAAGTGGGTTTACATTGGCACAAAACTGGGGTAAAGCAGAGCAGAATCTGGCTCCAGCACTGAACTAGTTGCATGCTGACTTTTGCTAGGACTTTTCCATGCTAGTGTCAGGCAGGCTCAAGAGGCACCACACAAATAATACGATGATTGTGACCCTGATGTGCTTTCACTGCGTTCAGTGGCACTGTCTTGTCCCCAGTGAACAAGACATTAACCTCAGCTAATCTTAACAGCTAACCTATTAGGTTAGGCTTCTGGTGTCCTGAGATCAATGCCTACCAATATTGTCTCACTGTTTCCTTGGATTCCCCCAACAGTCTGTATCCATTTTTTGTCTTATCTTATATTGCAACCCCCCTTATCTTTGTCTTATCCTAGAGTGCAACCTCCTTGGGGCAGGGACCATCTCTTTATTCGTTGTTTGTACAGTGCCTAGCACAATGGGGTCTTGGTCCATGACTGGGCATTACAACAATACAAATAATAATCATCAGCTCTAGGAGGGGCTCAAGGATCAACTCTCCTTGTACAGGAGCTCTGGGGAAGGACTATAAACCAGCTAATGGGGGAGAGTGGCTGAGGAAAAGTTAGAGGCATGATCCCAGGCCAACAGGAATTAGTTGGGGAAAGGTTTGTGGGCTTATGTTAATGTGGTCTGATTTCTGTTTATAAACATTCCCCCTTTAGGAAAACCCCTGGCTTACTGCACTGTTTTTGTTTCTGCAGAGTCTTTTCACCATCTTAAGGTTCCATAGGTGGGGGAGAGGGTAGGGACACTTGTTATTTATTTATTTAATTTATTTATTTATTTTGAGAACAGCACTTTATTGCAGACACAGGGCAGACACTACTTCTTCTTGGAGACACTGACGGTTCTGGCCCGGCGCCTGGTCGTCTTGGTGTGCTGGCCCCACATGCGCAGCCCCCAGAAGTGGCGCAGGCCCCGATGCACCTGGATTTTCTTTAGCCACTCCAGGTCCTCACGCAGTTTGTTGTCCAGCCCGTTGGCCAGAACCTGGCTGTATTTGCTGTCTTTGACGTCCTTCTGCCTGTTGAGGAACCAGTCGGGGATCTTGTACTGATGGGGGTTCTGCATGATAGTGATGACACTCTCCACCTCATCCTCTGTCAGTTCCCCAGCCCTCTTGGTCAGGCCAATGTCCGCTTTCCTCAGCACCACATGAGCGTAGCGTCGACCCACACCCTTGATGACGGTGATGGCAAAGGCAATTTTCCATCGCCCGTCTATGTTGGTGTTGAGCACTCGCAGGATACGCTGGAATTTCTCAGGGATCACAAGAGACATGGCGGCTACTCCGCGTTAAAAGGCAGTTAGTTAGTCACTCACTCAGTATAAAGTTACAGAACAATGAATATCTGAAGCAACCAAACCAAACTCCTCAAGATCCTTCAACTTCGCAAGGGAAAAGAGGTGGGGTTTGAAAATTGAATCCATATCCAACATTTTTAGCCTGAGCCCAAGTTTTAAGTAGAAAGGACCAGCTTTTGACAGGTGTTTAGGCTATCTTGCAAATTTTCAGAGGCGCCTCAGACTTTTGAAAATGCCATGAGGCACCCACTTGCATCGTGAGTAGTGGTAAGCAAAGTGTTTTGGCCTCAACTTTTTTTTCGGTGAAAAATGCTGGTTAACTGAAACATGTTGTGAATTCGTGTCTAATTTGCTGTGTTGCTTTGGTAATCTCGTCCCAGCCTCCCCAAAACAAAAAACAAAAACCAACCCACCAAAACCACACACCCAAAAATGTTTTGGTTTGGACATTTTTGAAAGACAATGTTTTCATTTTCAGTCAAAATTATTTTTCTTTTCAGATTCTATTTCGATTTTAAGAAGGTTAAAAAAACCTCAATAATTAAACAAAATGTTTTGCTCAACCCACAACCTTTTTAAGAAAAAATTCGGGTTTCAAAAAATAAAAATAAAATAAAATATTATATTGGGGTGACTGACATGAATTTTTGTTTTATTTTTGATGTTTTGGTTCGGCCACTGTACTGGAAAAATCAATTATTTGCACTGTGGGAATCTTCCAGTGCCTAAATACCTTTGAAAATCTGGCCCGAAGCCCACAGGAGTTAATGAAACAATCAAACTCGTATAAGAGTTGATGAAATAATCAAATCCTTAGCATTTACTAGATTTTTTTAAAAGTTGCAAAGCTAAAAACCAGGCAAGGATCTGTTGGCTCATTCTGTCTCTCGTTTATATTTCATGCCAAAAGGGTTAGGCACTGGAATATTTGTGGTCATATCAGTGTACGCTGGATTGCACTTTACATGTCTTGAGGTCAATATGCTGTTAAGAGCCCAAGGGTTAGATGAGCTAAGGGTAAGAACGCTGTTAAGACGTGATATGCTAGGTATTTACATTCAATTGTAAACGAACACTGTACCCACTGTAAAGTCATTTGGTCCATCTGCCCTTAGAGCATGTTTGCCACTTTCTTAGTGCCTTGATCCTGAAAAATGCTCAGTCCCCCACAGATCCAAGGGAATTGTGTGTGCTCAGAACCCCTTGAAAGGGCAAGTGTGCTCCAAGGAAGGATAATAAATGTATAACATGGGCTCTCACACAGGTGTCAGTAGCTTGCCGTCTCCATGTTTCTATCAATATTCTATCTACAGCTCCCATTGCCACAATATCTGAGCACCTCACAATCTTTATCATCCTGTGATGGAGGGAGGTACTATTATCCCCATTGTACCAATGGGGAACTGATGCGCAGAGAGGCTAAGTGACTTGCCCAAGGTCACACAGCATGTCTGTGGCAGAACAAGAAACTGAACCTAGGTTTTTCAAGCCCTAAGCTACCACCATAACCACTGAGCCATCCCTCCTTTTCCAAATGGGATTGCAGGTCCCAGCTAGATTGGCCGCTGTATGGAAAGGACAGGGAATTACTGACCTATGATCTATACACATATATTACATATTAAAACAAAATCTATCTGATGGCTGTTCAGCAGCCTATGTGAAATGAGTTTACTGGTCTCAGCCCAACTCTTAATTGATGTACGTCTGCACCACAAAACCCACCACCGCATTAGGCACTAATTCATTGTTGCCAGCCTCATCAGAAGCACCGAACACTGAATTAGAGGTGCCTGGAGATTAGAGGTGATCACTCTAGTTCAGGGCGGAGGCCCAGTGGCCAGGCAGTGCAGAAGGAAGCTTGCGCTGCTACTTGCCTGGGTTCGGTCTGTTCTATGGCTGAGCAAGCAGGTCCTTGTGTCTGCCAAAAATGCAGTGCCTGCAGTCCATTGCCTGTAGGAGATGCTTCATCTGAATTATAGAAGCTCATCACTAACCCTCCCTCCACGTGCTACTTTGAAAAGGCTAGTTGCTCCTCGAGTCCCTTATCACAGAGTGAAATGAAGCCTAAACACTGGGTACAAGGATGAGCTGACTGCAGATTAAATAATCATTCGTTTCATTTGAAATTGGTTAGGGATCTGCAATGATGCGTCCACAATATCTCCCAGGGCCCCGTTCCCCTGCTGTCCTGGAAAGCAACCTTTCAGGACCGTGTTTTCATTTCACCCCAACTTGCTTGATTCCTGCTCGACTAGGGCAATGTAAACGGCTTTCACTATGCATTGGCAACAGCGCCACCTGCTGAAGTCCAAGCATCAGTTCACAATGTGCCCGTCCAGATGAGGGAGTCTTATAAACAGATGTTAAATGGCTTGATGTGATACCCACTGGGTAGCTCAGCCTAGTACCTAGGGAACTACTCAATGTGTGTCTGTACATCTCTGAATTAAGAGCACTTGATTTGGATTTTAGACTTATTTTTCCTATTGACTTGAATGAGTCACCTAAGAGCTTGGGCATCATCTGCTTGTCTCTTAATACGTTGCATTTACCTAGAGATTTTCATCCAGAAGTGCTTCAGCTAATGACAACTGCAGGAACCACTTCATCCACTTCTAAAATTCTGCCACTTCTGGGGTGGTATGTGGCAGCCATCTCACAGCGAACTGCAGGGTGGCGCAACAGCATAGGGTGGGAAGTGAAGGAAGTAGAGTCATATCCAAATCAAAGTGCTGGGAGGATTTAATAAGGCAGAATGTAATTACCAAGAAGGGAGGACTTCTACTGGCAAAGGGGAATCATGTGGAATGTAAGTTTAAATGGCATAAATGTGGGGGTTTGAGGGAAGAATTGAAATATGTTTTTTCTGCAAAGTTTAGTTAACTAGCATCCTCTATCTGTGAATAAATGAATGCACACACCTGAATTTGACTTCAGCAATGAACTACTTTCCTCCCCAACTTCACTTTGTGCACATTCCCATAACTAAAGGCAATCAGAAGCCGTTACCTACACCCTACATATGATTACAAAAAAAAAAAAAATACACAGTGTATGTCCTATGAAAGAAGGGCCCAATTCTGCCACATTTACAAATTAACAAGGGTGGGCCTTATCCTGCAAACTTCTACCAGGTATAGTGCAATCACTAGCAGATGTAGTACTCAGCGTCTGGAGTAGTTCCACTGAAATCAATGGGCCTGATTCTCCATTTTCTAGCACCTTTCATCAGTGCAGGGTGGGTATAAACATGACCATTCTGCTATGATAGCATTTTAAAACCTACTTGGCACTGATGTAAATGACTTCACAAGGTTCGGGGCAATGGAGAATCAAGCCCAATAAGCAGTGGTAAGTGTTACAGGATTGGGCCCTATAGGAACAATAGGAAGGATTAAGAGTTAAGGTTACCAAGGCCCAGCTTTCCTCTGGAAAGATAACCCAATAGTTATAACATAAACAAAGCAATGGGAGGCTGCATGTGTGTCTTCTAAATCTAGGATCAAATTCTGCAATCTTTACTCACATTGAGTAGCTCCTTACTCGTTGAGTAATCCCATTGACCTCAGTCAGACAATTTTTGAAGTAAGATGCCAATCCGGCGAAGACCGACAAATGTGCTTATCCTTACATAGTGTGTGTAGTCCTGTTAGCTTTGATTGTGGGGTGACACACAATGCATAAGGTTAAGCAGGTGCATACGTCTTTGCAGGTTTGAGGCCTAAGGTAGTAACGCTTGGTAGGGCTAAGAGAGTCTGGTGCTTCAGTGAAGAGAGGTTGCACCCTTGTCATTTGCAAGTCTTGCTGCCATTTCAGTTTAGAAATACAAAATCCTAAACCTATAGCACTAAGGAGGGCTCCCAGAGATCCCTTTACAATTAGCTCTGGGAAAATACCTGTGGAGACAGTTTGTCAGAAGAAGACTGAAAGTTTGGGCTCATTCTTCCCATCAGGGACATGCTGGACTTTTCAAAACTAGATTTCAGGAATTCATTCCTTCAGTCATATCTGCCTCTGAACTTCTTTACTGAACCAATTTAAAAACACTGTAAAAATAAAACTCAGCAGCTGGGGCAGTTGGGGAACCAATCCAAACTGCAGGCTCTGGGAACCTCTTGCTGCCTGCAGTGCTCAGTCTGCTGGAAATACCGTGGCTATGTTGAAAACAACAGCTAAACCATTTTGTTCAGCTGATGGCAATTGGGGATTGTGTTTGCTTTTTGTAGTGGGGATTTATATTTGTATAGGGTTCCACGGTAACATAGGGAAGGAGCTAATTCACTGCGGACATCTGATTTACAGATTCATGTACAGAAGGACATGACAGATGCATAACGGAAAACTAATTGCCCTGACTCTCAGAGCACACTGGCAAAACTGGGACGTACGGTTGCGCAGCTCCAGCAGTGGGAACTCTGGTAGAGGGAAAAGTTCAGGGGTTTTTACTTCTGTGTCACATAGGCCTGCACTGAGCTGAGCTAGATGACACAATGGCCAATGTGCCCAAGCTTCAGTTTCCACTACACTTTCCATGGCTGCTACCATGGTTGGCTGCCCCAATGGCGAATTACAGGTCTGAGCGTTCCACACACACAAACAAGGCTTGGGAGAAAAACAGCCCCCATCTTTTAAAAAAAATTCTCTCTGGTGATGGGAATTACTGGTCCAATTTTCCCAGTTATTCTTTTATCCCCCTATGGTCTTGTCTACACTAGGAAAGGCAGTCCCCATATTCCAGCACCACTGCAGCTCCCCTGGGAGTAGCAATGGGGTAAGCCCTTGTGAGACAGGGCTCAGGAGCTTTTACCACTATGTTACGAAAACTCACTCAGAGCAAGTGAAACACCTCACATCTGTAGCAAGTGTCTGACTGGTAGTTTCACCCTGTTGCAGCGGCACCATGGCTGGCTGTTGCTGGAATATGAATACTAGTTGTTTTTAGTAAAAACGAATCTTACCCATCCTGTCCCTTTCCAATTCTTCCTGTCTTGCAGTGCAAATTCCAGTGACCAACACAGTTCCTACATGGGTGGGTGGGGGATGAGTGGGAGTTGGTACATCTATATGTATACACTCCAATCCACATAGCTCTATACTTCATGGCAGGAGGAATATTAAAGGGCCAGATTTGTAAATTGTAGGACAGATAAAATGACCTGAATTTATTCGGAGCAACATCATCTCACAAAGCAACGCAGAGCCAACTCCATTACCACACACTGATGCAGCATTGCAAAGCTAGAGTCACAATGTGATAATTCAGGACATAGGGCAAATTTTAAAAGTTTTGGCAGCCCTGGAAGACGGAGGGGAGGGTCCTTCTTGTCTTTGTAGAACCCGTGGGAGATTGCCCTTCTCCCCTTGATGCTCCTGATCCTCAGTGACACATTCCGATCCCCAGAAGAGAAGGCTATCGCTACCCTCCATTGGGGAGCCCATCAGTATGGATAAAGGGTTAAAATAATTGTCTCCATTTTCCAAAGAAAGACAGCCATCTCCCCATCTCGACACCCAGGGCCCCAGTACACTCATCACTGTGACACACACCAGGACCAGAATGCATGTCACCATGACAACCACACAGGCGACAGCACGTCCAGCACCATGGTACCCACCATGGCCACAGCAGGCCTGTCATCCTCCGTGCCTGCCAGCTCCAGACTATCTAGGTTCTTACACTGTGCCCATCACGATCCAACTGGGCCACAGCACATGTAGTGTGAGGCCAACCCTCCATGTAGCAGACCAGCTGTTCTTTTTGTAATGCAAATAGTGTACTTGTATTTAGTTGCTTTGGTGGAGTGGGAAGCAGGAAGTGGTGGGCCCTATCCAGATACCACAGTCTGCATCCATAAGGACACACATGGATATTGGTGAATGAACTGACCATGCTCATCTATCACCAAGAAGGAGGGGTCTGGAGCTCCACCCTACACATGCTCCCTTAACTGCTGGAGCAGGGTTCCACTGTTGTCTCTGACCACGTGGAAGCCAGCATGTTCCAGAGAGCCATTCCAGTGGATATTCCGCTGGGCACATACATATGTCCATAACAGCTTGGAAGCTAAACTTTGTTTTGTTGCAAACTGAGGAACACATTATATTGAGAAATGCACAAACAGACAAAACACAATGTGCGGGCAAGCATTTGTCAAAACAGAAGAGGAAAGAAAGCACATGACACACGCACAGCCAGGAACATGCACGTGTGTCCTATGAGACACAAAACGCCCTCCTCCACATGCTCACTCAGATCAGGATGGGTTTGACACTAGAACTGTGTTAAAATGCCATTCCGATTCTGTTCCATCTAGCTTCTCAGACAGTGTCCATCCCTGACAGTGGCCCCCCTATGCTTCCATTTTCAGTGGAATACCCTGTTCCTCATGTTCCCGTATTACATTCCAGATCACAGCTCCCCGCCCCTCATAAAGATCTTGTCTCAAATTGCTTTTGAATAAGCCTCTCCACTGGCAACACGACAGCAGAGACATCCTTAACTGTAAGTGTGTGATTTAATAAGTTACACTGTCAAAGCAATTTCTCCCCAACAGAATCCAGCTGGCTCAGGAAGCAGAGATGCCATGTGTGCTTTAGTATGGGGTATTCTAGTGATGCTAGTGTTGGATAGCAGTAGTGTAAACAAAAGCCAGCCTGCCTCTGGGATACACTGTTTGCGTCTAGGAAATCAGCACATGTACAGATAGATCTTTGTTTTTTGCAAAATAGCAGAACAGACAAGAAGATGTCCCCAGGTACGAAAGCCACAGCACAGCAGGACAGAAGCAGCCAACATGTGTCATCTTGACATATATCTTTAAGAACCCCAGTAAAGGGGCTCTATTCTATTCTGTTTCGGTTTTTACTCTGCACTTAGCACCGTAGTTACTCAACTCCTTCCAGTGATGCATTAAGTAACGTGACTAAATCTGTGACGTGTTTATTCTCTCATCCTCTCCCCAGGGGGAGAAATGTGGATAGTAAAGTGTCTCATTTGAGGTCCATGTCAACAAAACACATCTTGCACACAGAGAGGAAGGTGGTGAGGTTTGTCATGGTCCCTAGCTCCTGGAGGAATTCATTCCCTCACAGTCCCTGAGAAAGCTCCTGAAAGACGGAAATTGCTAAGGAACAGTGAGCAAACCCAAACAGGGTCAGAGGTTTGAGCTGGTTTGGGTGCCTACCCGAAGCTTAGGCACTCTTTGTGAGGGGCCGAGGCCCAACCAGTTGAATCTCGCTACCTGCCTCCCTACCTTTGCTCTGGAGAATTCCTCCCTAGCCTAGCACCCTCTTTTCATCAGCAGGAGTCTATACAAGGAAGGATCCAACACCTCCTCACCTTACTCTCTGCTGGCAGCAGGAGTCTTCCCTTGGTGATCTTTCTTAGGTCCAGATCCTGAAGTCTTTGCTCCATTTATATTCTGTCCTTGCTCTCCTTAACCTTTCAACAGTTTTGTCTGACGAAGGTTTTCAGGGTTCAGACCATAATTATTTTAGAAATAGTCACTGTGACCTATGGCCATTTAATCTCTTATCTCCTATCAGAGCGCTTCACAAACAATGAATGTACAGACATATTATACCCCATTTTACAGATGGGGAACTGAGCCACAAAGAGATTACATGCCTTGCCCAAGATTACAAAGGAAATCTGTGGCAGAGCATATTACTTGAACACAGATCTCCTGCAACCACATCAGTACATTTAAAGACAAGAGCATCCTTCCTCCTTTCTCACCCATCAACCAGGAATGACACTTAATAAGCAAGTCCACGGTGCCACTCATTACCATGGGGAATGGAATGCTATTGTAGCAAAAGGCATAAAGGTATGATTGCATCTGAATTCAGAGTCACTGACAACAAACTTTCATCACCTACCTGATGGGCAGTGACCAGATCTTGGACAGTATCATTAATAATAACACATTTTGTGAATTAATGCCTCTTTGCTGGGATCCCTCTGTGGGAATTACTGGGACTTCATCTGCAGATCCTGATCTTGAAAGTGCTAGAGTGGCAGTTAGGTCCACACACAGATTCCCAGCACCTTGGGAACATTTTGTTATCACTAAACACGTCTGAGGTCACCTTAATCAGCGATCATCTGATGTGACAGCTACTTGCCTCTTTTCCTTCGACCAGTCATTCTGTGGGGGGTCGCAGGACAGTGTAGAAATATGGATTATGCGGTGTAAAGCCAGGTCCTGCGGAGCAAACAAGTGATCTACTGCACTTTGCCAGAACAATGGCTGGTGTGTCACAGCACTCCAGCAACCCCCTAGGGGGCGACAACTACAGCTCTGAGGAGACCACAACCGAAGCACGCTGGTGTGGGGGAAGCCTGCACATCTGCTGCCTCTTCTGCAGCAATTATATGGATACATTTAAACCTCCAAGGCTTTCAGTCAAGCTCCTTTCTTGAGCTCTAGTCACTCGAGTTTTGTATTCATATGGCAGCCAGAATCGGAAGGCAGTTGGCATCTTGCAGGATCAGACTATAGGGACAGCACAAAAAGGGAGTTGAAACGTTTTGGTCCTGCCCAATGCTAGCAGGTAACATCTGGACAGCTGCTTTGCCAGTGCTGACACAGCTAACAGGATTCCAGCATGCTAGGCCAAGGGAATTCTCTCTTTCAAGCCCAGACCAGTGGTTTGAGTTAAAAGATTCCATAAAAGGGAGAGAGGCCTCTGAGGTGAAACCATAAGCTTTGTCTAAATGATGCATGACCTAAGCACAGTGCTTTGAAATGATTTGGCTCCAGCTGGATATGACTAAAAGGGAGAAAGCATTTGCCCCCAAAAGCAGGGCTCCTTCATTCATTCATGCGCAAGCTCAGGCTTGTTAGTTTAGAACATACAATTTAAGAACCAGATACTCGCTGGTGTAAATAGCTGCATGACTACGCCCATTTACACAGCTGAGAGTCTGGCCTGGGAACTCTATCTATATACACACACACACACACACACACACACACACACATTTGCTGAAAAGGAAATCTGTTAATAACACGTTTGGAGGGAGTTCTCCTCACAGAAACCAGGCAGCTGATTATCCTAAGCTGTATTTTATTTCTTTGTACATTTACAGTGCCATAGAGAAGAGCCTAGTATCTCTTAGGAGGAGTTGGTAGAACCACATATAGTTAAGGTTGACCAAACCTTTCCAACCCTGTTTTCAGTTGTTTATAACTTTGCCAAACCGTAATCATCTACGCTGAAATTTTCCAAGCCAGGTGTTTGCCTCAGGCTTTTTTTTTTTCCCCTGAAAAGTTTCAGCTAAAACGGCTCGTCTGTTTCTGAAAACAAAAGCGGGCGGTGGGAGGGAGGAAGTTGTTTTGCCCATATTAAAAAGTTTTTACAACAATTTCAATGAGACGCTCTGGTGTCTCCGTGCTTTGGAGCAAGGTCTTGAAAATGGGCAGGGGAGTGGGCTGTGTGTTAGGGATTCACCTTTTGCTCTATCCATGAGAAACCATCCAAATGTTTTTTTTAAAAAGCATGCAATCATGTAATTAAAGACTTCTAATACATATGCACAAAGGGGATGAAGTAAGCTTGCTCAAGCAACCTTAATTCTGGCATTCCCTAACTTCTGAGTGTTTGACTTTGCAACCTTTTAATGTAGATTTTGTATACAATTTACCACTTACTCTCTTTCTCTCTCACACACACACACACCAATATAAAGAGCTAAGAAAGACATTCAGACAACTTTGAATGTCTCTGATGCATTCATTGCTGGTTTGTGTCACTACCTGGAGATTGTGTCTACAAGGCTTTTGAGACTGCTAAGAGGGAGTTAACTTGCACCTCAGGTATTTGTCTCGCTGGAATGTGGGTCAGGGGAAGGAGTTAACTACAAAGTCCTTTCCTGCACCCCAGGAGAGGGTATCTCAGTGGCTATTCTGGGTGATTACACACTGATCTCAAGGCCCACGGTGGCCAGGCACAAATGGAGGACTGACACTGACTGCTCATCGCCAACTAGAATAGCCTGGTAATAGCATGAAGTTATGTGCTGGCTTCAGGGAACATGACTGGATAGACTCCATCAGCTCTAGCTCCTATACAGCTTGGGACATTAGAAAGCATTTTATCTAGAGAAGGCATGCTGGCCAGAACACCCAGGCTGTCCCCAGCTCTTAGCAAAAATTGTCATTGTGATCTTTAAACTTCCCGCAGAGATGCAGAATTGAAACAGCTCAGCCAGAGGACATTGCTTCTCATGATTCAGCTGTTTAGAACTGCAGTGCTGGGAATAGGTATGAAGTTCTGGATCTCAGGTCCTGTCAGGGATTTAATCCCACAGCATTCTAGCCCTGAGCAAGGAAAAATTACCCCTTGATGGGATGTATACATGTCTGTGTGGAGGAAGGGGGTGTGATATGTAAAACAGGTGTAAAGAGATAGTAACTGATCATGACTAAGTCTACCAGTATATTGTGTTTTCCAAACTGCTCCATTCTCTGCAGCTCTCTTCGCTGTCACTTGTGTGTCCATCTGCAGTGGTTCTGGATACAAAAGGGAGAGACTGACACAACCGATTTAACAGATGAATGCCACACCCAAACCGTCTGACCTGGAGAATGGTTGCTCAAGTCACGCACCTGCTCCCCAGCATTAAGTGGATGAGTAGAGGAGTGCTGTGGAAATCCCACTGACCGTAGTATGAGTGCAGAGAGAGACAAGGGTAAGTCTGCAATTCCAGAGCCCTCTCTTAATCAGGGGAAAGATCCAGAATGATCTTTGCTCCACTGTCATGGCCACTGACCCCCAGCCATAGAGACTTTGGTTCGGCTCTTCATGGGGATGGAAAACACATTTATAGAACCTACCTAGTGCTTTTGTGGGAGAGGGTGAATCCTCCCCCATTGCCCCATATTCTACTCCTAAAAGCTACCAGCAGGCTGACCCATCTTCCACACCATATCTCCCTTGTTCGTGGGTCAACTACAGAACAATTCAAGGTGCTGCCCCATCTCTTTTCAGTGCCTGTGAGCACCATGTCTCCTTTGCACACCAAGCCGCTGACAGTGTAATAAACCCATCCTTTAAATATGGAGATTGCAATGGTACATGCAAGAGGAAGCCACTGAACGACTCAGGTGCTAAAGGAGCACTCACAGAAGATAAGGCCATTGCAGAGAAGCTAAGTGGATTCTTTGCATCTGTTTTCACTGCAGAGGATGTGAGGCAGATTCCCACAACTGAGCCATTCTTTTTAAACCCTGGATTTGTGCTGGAAATGGCCCACCTTGATTATCATACACATTGTAAGGAGAGTGATCACTTTACATAAGCTATTACCAGCAGGAGAGTGGGGTGGGGGGAGAGAAAACCTCTTGTAGTGGTAAACACCCATTTTTTCATGGTTTGTATGTATAAGAACATCTTCTGTATTTTCCACAGTCTGCATCCGATGAAGTGAGCTGTAGCTCACGAAAACTTACGCTCAAATAAATTGGTTAGTCTCTAAGGTGCCACAAGTACTCCTATTCTTTTTGGTGACACATCTGGCAAACTGGCCCAGACTGAGGTGTCAGTAGAGGAGGTTTTGGAACAAATTGATAAATTTAACAGGTAATAAATCACCAGGACCAGATGGTATTTGCTCAAGAGTTCTGGAGGGACTCACAACTGAAATCGCAGAACTACTAACTGTGGTATGTAACCTATTGCTTAGATCAGGGGTTCTCAAACTGTGGGTTGTGATCCCATTTTAATAGGGTCACCAGGGCTGGCATTAGATTTGCTGGGACCCGGGACCCAAGCCAGTGTCCCACCGCCTGGGGCTGAAGCCGAAGCCCAAGGGCTTCAGCCCTGGATAGCAGGGCTCAGGTTACATGCCCCTGCCAGAGGCTGAAGCCCTTTGGCTTTGGCCTCCCCTCTGGGGCGGCGTGGCTTGGACTTTGGGCCCCCCAACTCAGGGCGGCTGGCAAGCTCAGGCTTCAGTCCCCACTCCTGGGGTCATAGAATCATAGAATATCAGGGTTGGAAGGGACCTCAGGAGGTCATCTAGTCCAACCCCCTGCTCAAAGCAGGACCAATCCCCAATCAAATCATCCCAGCCAGGGCTTTGTCAAGCCTGACCTTAAAAACTTCCAAGGAAGGAGATTCTACCACCTCCCTAGGTAACCCATTCCAGTGTTTCACCACCCTCCTAGTGAAAAAGTTTTTCCTAATATCCAACCTAAACCTCCCCCACTGCAACTTGAGACTATTACTCCTTGTCCTGTCCTCTTCTACCACTGAGAATAGTCTAGAACCATCCTCTCTGGAACCACCTCTCAGGTAGTTGAAAGCAGCTATCAAATCCCCCCTCATTCTTCTCTTCCGTAGACTAAACATTCCCAGTTCCCTCAGCCTCTCCTCATAAGTCATGTGTTCCAGACCCCTAATCATTTTTGTTGCCCTTCGCTGGACTCTCTCTAATTTATCCACATCCTTCTTGTAGTGTGGGGCCCAAAACTGGACACAGTACTCCAGATGAGGCCTCACCAATGTCGAATAGAGGGGAACGATCACGTCCCTCGATCTGCTCACTATGCCCCTACTTATACATCCCAAAATGCCATTGGCCTTCTTGGCAACAAGGGCACACTGCTGACTCATATCCAGCTTCTCGTCCACTGTAACCCCTAGGTCCCTTTCCGCAGAACTGCTGCCTAGCCATTCGGTCCCTAGTCTGTAGTGGTGCATTGGGTTCTTCCGTCCTAAGTGCAGGACCCTGCACTTATCCTTATTGAACCTCATCAGGTTTCTTTTGGCCCAATCCTCCAATTTGTCTAGGTCCCTCTGTATCCTATCCCTGCCCTCCAGCGTATCTACCACTCCTCCCAGTTTAGTATCATCCGCAAATTTGCTGAGAGTGCAATCCACACCATCCTCCAGATCATTTATGAAGATATTGAACAAAACGGGCCCCAGGACCGACCCCTGGGGCACTCCACTTGACACCGGCTGCCAACTAGACATGGAGCCATTGATCACTACCCGTTGAGCCCGACAATCTAGCCAACTTTCTACCCACCTTATAGTGCATTCATCCAGCCCATACTTCTTTAACTTGCTGACAAGAATACTGTGGGAGACCGTGTCAAAAGCTTTGCTAAAGTCAAGGAACAACACATCCACTGCTTTCCCTTCATCCACAGAGCCAGTTATCTTGTCATAGAAGGCAATTAGATTAGTCAGGCATGACCTACCCTTGGTGAATCCATGCTGACTGTTCCTGATCACTTTCCTCTCATGTAAGTGCTTCAGGATTGATTCCTTGAGGACCTGCTCCATGATTTTTCCGGGGACTGAGGTGAGGCTGACTGGCCTGTAGTTCCCAGGATCCTCCTTCTTCCCTTTTTTAAAGATTGGCACTACATTAGCCTTTTTCCAATCATCTGGGACTTCCCCCGTTCGCCACGAGTTTTCAAAGATAATGGCCAATGGCTCTGCAATCACATCCGCCAATTCCTTTAGCACTCTCGGATGCAACTCGTCCGGCCCCACGGACTTGTGCACGTCCAGCTTTTCTAAATAGTCCCTAACCACCTCTTTCTCCACTGAGGGCTGGCCATCTACTCCCCATGTTGTGATGCCCAGAGCAGCAGTCTGGGAGCTGACCTTGTTCGTGAAGACAGAGGCAAAAAAAGCATTGAGTACATTAGCTTTTTCCACATCCTCTGTCACTAGGTTGCCTCCCTCATTCAGTAAGGGGCCCACACTTTCCTTGGCTTTCTTCTTGTTGCCAACATACCTGAAGAAACCCTACAGGGTCGTGTAGTAATTTTTATTGCCAGAAGGGGGTTGCGGTGCAGTGAAGTTTGAGAACCGCTGGTTTAGATTAAGGCCCCAGAGGCAATCCTGGGTACAGGCTGATAAGCCTAACTACAGTACACGGCAAACTGGTTGAAACTATAGCAAGGAACAGGATTATCAGCCACCTAGATGAACATGATATGTTGGGGGACGAGTCAACATGGCTTCTGTGAAGAGAAATCATGCCTCAACAATCAACTAGAATTCTTTGAGGGTTTCAATAAGCATGTGAACAAGGGTGATCCAGTGGATATAGTGTACTTGGACTTTCAGAAAGCCTTTGACAAGTTCCCTCATCTAACACTCTTAGGCAAACTAAGCAGTCGTGGGATAAAAGGGATGGTCCCCTCATGGATCAGTAACTGGTTAAAAGATAGGAAACAAAGGGTAGGAATAAAAGTGAAGAGAGGTAAATAGCGGGGTCCTTCAAGGATCTGTACTGGGGCTAGTGCTGTTCAACATATTAATAGGATCTGGAAAAGGGGGTAAACAGTGAGGTGGCAAAGGCTGCAGCTGATACAAAATTACTCAAGTTAGGTAAATTCAAAGCAGACTGCAAAGAGTTACAACGGGATCTCACAAAACTGGATGACTGGGGGACAAAATGACAGATGAAATTCAGTGTTGATAAATGCAAAGTAATGCGCATTGGAAAACATAATTCCTGCTATGCATACAAAATGATGAGGTTTAAATTAGCTGTTACCACTCAGGAGAAAGATCTTGGAGTCATCATGGATAGTTCTCTGAAAACATCTGATCAGCAAGCGATGGCAGTCAAAAGAGTGAACAGAAAGTAAGGAAGCATTAGGAAAGGGATAGAAAATAAGACAGAAAATATCTTAATGCCACTATTTAAATCCATGGTACGCCCACACCTTGAATACTGCATGAAGTTCTGGTCACCCGATCTCAAAAAAGATACATTGGGGGAAAAGTACAGAGAAGGGCAACAAAAATGATTAAGGGTATGGAATGGTTGCCAGATGAAGAGAGATTAATAAGACTGGGACTTTTCAGCTTGGAAAAGAGACAACTAAGAGGTATGATATGATATGATAGAGGTCTATAAAATCATGACTGGTGTGGCAAAAGTAAATAAGAAAGTGTTTCCTTCTCATAACACAAGAACTAGGGGTCACCAAATGACACTAATAGGAAAATCAGTATTATTTGGGTACAAATCAGACTGCAAAAGAAGCATGGCACTTTGAAAAATGTTTTAGTTTTGCTGCAGAGTTAAGCGGGCCTGGCTGCACTCAGGCCTAGCTAGAAAAGCTTACTGTCCATTCCAGTTCCAGAGACAATTAGTACGGTAGAAACCAGATAGATAGGGGAATCCTGCTGGAGACCTGAAATGCTTTAACAACAACACACCTGTTGGAGATCCCACATCAATAAAAGAAAAATGCAGCTAAACTTGCAGACTGCAGGCAGGGAAAGCTCCCATTGGCTCCCATAACAGGTTTGAATGCCCAAGTTCCTCAGGATCAGGCCTCACATTGATGATATTAAATTACATTAAACAAAATATTTGAAAAAAAATTTTTCCTTCTTTACTTGCCCACCAGAGTTTTGGGTTCCCCCTCAACTGGTGAAGCTCTTGCACAGACCTGCTCACAACAACGCTGGCTGCAAAATGGCTCCACAACTTTTTGCCGGAAGAAAACCACCCAGAGTGACCATCCCCTGAAAAGCAGCTTCAAGCAAAGGAGCAGAGAGAGTCTGGACCTTCTCCAGACACAAAAGATGTCATTCGGATGCTCTGGTGATTGGTGCCATAGAAATACCCTGGATGGAGAGAGATGCTACAGTGATATTCTTTTATAGATGGAGCTGGTGGTAGAGCTTGTAACAGGGAGATCATTGACAGCCCAGGAGACGGAGTCTCCCTACTCTCAGTTCTGTTGCCCAGCATCACAGCAGCTGACAGCAGCAATTGTAGGGAAAGTCCTGCCCAGCCTTTGCAGGCCCCGGACAGAAGATGGAACCTTAAGTGAATTTGGCTGCCAGACTCTAATAAGTCTCTACTGAGCATGTGCAAACTGTGATTTTTCAGAGGCCAAATTTGGGCACTTTTTCCTGGGAACAGCAAAAGGCACAACCCTAACACCAGAAAGACCCCCACCCCTGCCACATTTCAAGTCCCTGATCCAAAGCATAGAGGCACGAGAGCTTCTAAAAAAATGTCTTACAACCAATTAATTAACATGGGCAAAAAAATGTATTTCCCCCAATCTTGTTCTCAGAAATGGCTAAACCGTTTTTGCTGAAATTTTCCACAAAAAATCAGCCTGAGGTAGACACTCAGCATGGAAAATTTCAGCCCAAATGGTTAAAGTTTGGCAGAGTTATAAGCAACTGAAGATGGATTCTTATAATGGGAAGTGTTGGAAAACTTCACCTATAGATAGAGCTACATGTGCCACCTATAATAAACATGATGCCGAGGCACTCTGGTGGGCACGTTAGAAAGGCAGCCAGCCAGACGCTTTACTAACATATAAAGCAGTGTATGAAATGCAGGAAATGCATCGCTGCACAAGGATTTAGATGTTAATGATCTCATCCTCTCTTGCATAAACATAGATCTCTGAATTGAAGTTTTAACCCTTCTGATAGCTTTTAATCTGTGATTTTTAGCTATACACATGCATTGTGCAACCTTCCCTCAGATAGAGAGAATATAATTTTAAAGCATTTCATAATGCATAAGAAAGGTTAAATGAATGGTATTCTGATACTCAGTCTCGGCAAAGAGAGCGGGACTGGAATAGCAGGGGGCTCATAGGTCAGAAGAGAGGTGCTTTGGCAGAGCTGTGTGTGGAGGCAGAGGGCACAGGAACAGAGTAGTTGAGGACACTGATGTGGATTGGTAGAGCTGTTTAGGGACCGGGACTGGAATCGAAGGTAATGCACACATAGGGATTGGGAAATGCAGCAGAGGTGGTGGTGCCCAAAAATGAATATGAAAGCATGCTGCAGTCTCCAGTGCATTGACAGAGCTGTGCAGCAGCTTGCAATTGGAAAAGCAGGGGGTCCATCACGATAGCTGCATAGGGGTACACACCCTGCCCACAGTGCAGCTGGCTTCCGCCATAGGTCTTGGGCCTTCAGTTTTATGAGCATTAAATACACTCTCAATCTAAAATCTAAAATAAATTAAGCAGTGAGAATTTCTGACTGCTCTCTGGGTTAAATGGTTCTGCTGACCTGAGGGGTCATGGTCTTGAACTGCTAGCCAAGCACCTCCCACACGCAAACCAACTGCTCCAAAGGAAGAAGTGCTTTACCAAAGCAATGATGATTCAGAAATCCACATGCCTTTAACAGGCTCAGGGTCCCGGTTTCACATTCTGTGCATCATCAGTGAAAGCAAAAGAAAACCAGACATGAAATTGGAGCTCTGCAGAACTTCCTGCAGCCAACTCCGGGCATTCGCAGAGAGATGAGGCAATCCAAACAGAGAACAGGGCCTGCAGTGGCGATTGTCATTTATGCTTAGTAAAGGGAATACTTGAGGCTGCGTAGCTAAAAACCAAAAGGGTTTTAATGACCGGGTTTAAGAGGACTGGATTCAGAGAAGAGGCACTGTTGCCAGGCAACAGTTTATGGAAGTTTATGGCTTGTTATGGCAAGACAGGTGCAGCCAAGCATAGAGTGAATCTTGAGAACCTGTCAGTCAATGCCCTGCTGGTCGCAATGGATTAATTTTCACTATACTTCCTTGCTTAGAATAAGTCTCTTTTTCAAAAACCTTCTATCATACGGCTAGTTACCGTAACCTTGGCTCATAGCCTCATTAAACCACATTCTGATCACCCTCATTCAAACACCGAGGCCCTGTCCACACCACTGCTGAAGCTGTTGTAGAAACAACTGTATGTAAACATAGCTGGGTTCTAGGTAGATTTTCTTCTGAGAAGCATCTTATAACCATATTGGAAAAATCACATTCTACGTTACCTAATGTGATGAAGTGAGCATTTTGGGTAAGGTTTCTTCTGAAGCCTATGTGTGCCTCAGTTTCCCTTATACTTTGCACAGTTACCTAGTTGGGGGAAGGGGGAAAGGACTAAGGTTGGTCTCAGGGCAGGCTGAGGGCGTGGCTACACTTACAGCGCTGCAGTGTCACAGCTGCACTGGTGCAACTGTGCCTCTGCAGCCCTTCAGTCAAGGTGCTACCATGCCTAGTTAATCCACCTCCATGAGCAGCGGTAGCAGTGTCGAAGGAAAAAGCCCTCTTGTCGACACAGTGCTGTCTGCACTGGGGGTTAGGTCGGTATGACTGCATTGCTCAGAGGTGTGGATTTTTCACACCCCTGAGCAATGCAGTTACACCGATGTAAATTTGTAGGGTAGACCAGGTCTCACGAAAGCTTATTCTCAAATAAATTTGTTAGTCTCTAAGGTGCCACAAGTACTCCTTTTCTTTTTGATTTAGCAGGACTCTTGGACAGTAACAGACATAACATTGTTAGCTTAGCCTAATGATGAGAACCATTGTCTGTTCACTACTGTAGCATAATTCGCTGGTATGAAAAGGCTGATATTGCAAAGAAATAAAAGCTGGGTGTGCAAATGAAAGACAAAACCAGAGAGTAAAACCTTTGATATTTTCTATTCCATTCATTTATTACTTTTACAGTTTACTGGAGTGATTTGACCTCTGACTTGGGTAGTTTCTGGCAATTAATGAATGGGTGGTTGGATTGAGGGCTTGAGTTTTCAGGCAGGACTACATAAAAGCTGTTGGCTTCAGTGAACAAAAACCAATTTGGGGTTGGGGAGAATTTCAGTTCATCTGTTTTGCAGCCCTCAGTGTTGGGTTCACCCTGGCTCTCCACACTGAAATTTTACTTCAGATATCTTCAAGGAGGGGGCAAGAGCTAGTGGACTTTACCAGCCTTCTGGAGTCTCCACATGGTGGGTTCTGGGCCACTCTCCCCCTCTCAAGATCTTTAGATGGCGGCAAACCCTGTCAAGTAGTTCTGGGCTGACTGAATCACCTCAGATCTCAGATGGTGGGTAGCGTAGGGCTACCAGGCATCCTTCAGAAACCTTTCTGTTATTGGGAAGCACAGCAAGCCTGCTTGCCGGCTCCTCAGATAATGTCTGGTGGGAAGAGAGGACCATCTAGCTCCTCCTCAAAGACTTTTGTTGAGGGAGTAAAGGCCCCCTCCCGCATAAAAATGGCTACAGGTTAAGGGAGATGGTATGCTGTTTGTTGGGAGGCCCAGCCCAGTCCCAGGTTCACATGAAATGGTCTAGAGGTCAGTGCACACCCTTGAGAGCTCTGCTCTGGTAATGAAACCAGAAAAGCTGGATTTTGGCATAAAAGTTTTCCATGACCCTACTCCCTAGTTCTCAGCCTATCTGGTAATTGACAGCTAGAAAATGCGATCCCCTTTGGCTATTATTGCTCACTGAATATTCACTTTGGTGCTAACGAGTATCAACCATGGAGTATTAACACAAGATTAAAGAGAGAAAACAGGTAACAATATAGCTTGGGAAAAAAAATCACATTACAAAATGCAATCTGCAGGACTAGAAAAGTGGTCTTGTTATGGTGTTAGCCACCCCTGGAAATGCCTTCATGAAGCGAGAAGGTGTTGCATTGCTGCAGGAGCCTGAGACTGCTTGTTCACATTGTGGGGCAGAGTTTGAAGCACCCTTTCTTTTTGTTTGGGGAATCGGACACTCAGTAACCTCTCTTCCAGTGGGCTGCTTACAGGCGGGGTAGAGGATATTGAAGGAGTCCCAGCATTCACCAAGATGTACCTCCTGAAAAGAAAAACAGAAGACAGAGTCATCTCCAAGTGATTGATATTAAGGTAAAGATACATGTCAATCTTTCCGAATGCTAATACTGTAGGTACTATGCTTGGAGGAGGTGGGCACTCTGTATTCATTTATCCATGCTCTGTGATCATCCAGTAGCGGAAAGGGCAGTTGTTGTCAACTATATGGAGCTAAGTCAAAAGGGGCTGTTAGGAAAAGCAAGCAGGAAATGAGATAATGACTAGAGGTAAGATACCTCTGGGGAAAATGCCACAAGGACCATTAGGAAAACAATGGCTGGGCTGCTAATTAGGAACGGCCCGCCTCCCAGGGCTGGCAGACTAAGGTCAGAAGGAGACAAAACAGTTAAAAAGTCCCTCTTTGAAGAGAAATGGGGACCAGTTGTCAGAGAAAGAGCCTGACACAAAGAGAGGCTCTGTGGAGGAAGTCTGAAGAAGGTAGGCCTACCTGACTCACATCAGGGGGGAAAGTAACCATTAGGTACATAAGCCACACTGTTCTCCTATGCTATGTTTCAGAGTAACAGCTGTGTTAGTCTGTATTCGCAAAAAGAAAAGGAGTACTTGTGGCACCTTAGAGACTAACCAATTTATTTGAGCATAAGTTGCATCCGATGAAGTGAGCTGTAGCTCACGAAAGCTTATGCTCAAATAAATTGGTTAGTCTCTAAGGTGCCACAAGTACTCCTTTTCTTCCTATGCTATGTGGTGTTCCTACTGTTAAGAATAAATGATACTTTATTTTGAAGAGGCTGACTGGTCACAGGATACCACTGCTCACAGCTCCTGAGAAGTAGAACTGCAGATACTGAAACTAACTCTGGCCTGTGGTTAGCACACAGAGGTCTGCAACTGAGGTCCTGGTGTAAGAAAGGGAGAATCATAGGGTTTCACCCCACAAAAGGTGACAGCTTGAGGCTCATCACTTGTGGAGGTGCATTCAGAGTGATGCAGCTAGCCCTGTAACCATGACATTATGCATGCTCTTCAAGGGCTCTTGAATAAGCCAGGCAGTCGTATCAGAATTATACTAATAGCTTGACATGGTTATCAAACAACAGCTCCCTTTACTACACCAGAGTGAGCTTCTCAAATATCTCTGGAGGATCAAGCCACAAAGCAGACTCTCTCTTTTAGGCAACCTTCTGCATCACTGCTTTACAAACAGCCACAACAAAGTGTTGGGCAGAAGGAGACACCAACCTGGTGTCTATACAACACACACATTCTGAAAATATCTTGATCAGAGTTTTCTTTGTTCGGCACTTCTCAGCCACCTTTGTTCTGTGCCCATTGAATCATTCATAAGTGCAGGCAGCCACCACCTGCATGTTCAACTGTCTGGGCTGCTGTCTACTTATCCTAAAGGCCTGTTCTCTGCTCTCAGAGTAGTGTTCAAAGGGGTGGGATTTTCAGACTTGGGCTCTGCATGTCTCTGCTGCATATGCATAGTGCTGGCTGAAATGACCTATTCTCACTTCATGACACCTGGTAATTTGGCAGATAATTTCCTGGATTGCTTTGTAAACACCTGTCATTTCTGCTAAGAAGTGCAGCTTTCTGTGCTGCTGTTATTACACCTTAGATAAAATTGTGAATTTGCCCCAAACAGAAATTCCTTTTTTTGCTGAGAAATCTGACTCTTACTTTTGAAATAAAATAAAATAAAATTCAGGGTGAACATGAGAACCGTTTTACTATTTTACACATTTATGAAATGCAATTTTTTCCTTTCCTGGATTTTTGCCAGCAGTGAGACCGCTGTACGCATCTTTACGGAGGGAATGATGGGATCAGACTGTAGCCAGTGAGTGAAGCATGATGGGAATAGGAAAAGCCTGGGGGAACAAGAGTGATTATTCATCATGGGTTGGCAGACACAGAGGGCTTCTCTACTTACCCTTTGCTAGGGATTGATTTTGTTGGCTGCAGATTTCTCTCTACAAGGAGGCTGCTTGCTTTGCCTTCTTTAAACAAGCCCAGCATCGTCCTTGGGTTACGCAGTTTTGCCTCCAGGTCATGGGTGGTCACAGGTCCCCAGGCTAGTCTATAATATCACATTAGATTAATTTCAAATAATGGGGGTAAAAGAAGATTAAAAAAACAAGATGAAAACATGAGTTATTAAGGCATACTTAAGAATCAAAAAATATAGGGTCCAGCTGGAAATCTCAGTTCAGGGGAGACCATTGCTCCCCTAAGAAACTGATCTCTAACGGAAAACTATTGCCTAAGGATTTAAACTTCTCCCAAAATCGGAGTCAGTGGCTGCTTGATATTGTGCAGTGACACTGCTCTGCCCTGGAAGTGGCATTGGAAGAGGCAGCCTCTGCTTCCAGCCCAAGGCTGGAACGCAATGTTCGGAATCAACAATAAGTGTAGCCCTATAACCAAAAGAGGTTCTGTTCCAGGAAACTCATGGAAACTACAAGGAATTTTCAGTTTGGGGCAGGAGGGAGCTGTTTTGTTTTGTGTTTGTACAGCACCTAGCACATTCTGGGTATTACAACATAAACAGAAGCAGCAATAGATACTGTAACATGGCTTAAGGTTCAAAATACTGCACCTCACTAGGGTGTAGCTCACGAAAGCTTATGCTCAAATAAATTTGTTAGTCTCTAAGGTGCCACAAGTACTCCTTTTCTTTTCATGAAGCACCGTGTATACTCCTTTCTTGACCAAAGTGCAGCGTTGCTGAGTTCTAAAAGGATTCCTGCCCAGTTCCCCTCAGCTGGGAGGCTGCCTGTTGGAGGCTTGAGTGTGAGGAGAGGGTTTAAAGGAATCACTGAAAGAGGGAAATGCAGAGGGGGGGAAAACAGTTCTCCAGTGCTTGCACTGTCCCATTCAAACCCTTGGCTTGCACCCAGAACTCATCGCATTGGTCTTCCAAAAAACTAAAAATGACTGAATGCTGCGAGGATGGTGCTGCTGCTCCCCACATGTTCAAATCAATCTATTACAAAGTTAATGCAACTCAGAAAAGGCCTTTATTTTTTACATTCAGCCTGTGAAGCATTAATGTTTCCCGCTGAGTAATTCACTTGCAAAGGAAGAGTGAGCTGGCTCAGAACCCGGATTTCTCTGGGCGTACTGAATGTTTTGTTTACCTGTAAGGAAATTCCCTGGAAAAGTTGATGGGGGCCTCCTGCATCACAGCGCACGGATGGGAAAGGACATGGGACTTCTTGTGAGGCTGCATCCAAGCAGCAAACTCCGTTTCAAAGAGGTTTTCAGAAATCTGCAAATTCTGATCTAGGGAATGGAAAGAGAAAGATAGAAGGCTCGTAATGTATTTTTAGATACATAAATGAACTCTGACAGATATCTAAACTACCACATCTCACCTGCATGGGTCTGTATGCCTGGGAGTGAGAGAGACACTAAACTCCAAGCATTTGGGGAAACTTTAAATCATTCAGCATTTTATTGCATTCTTTTCCCTTAACACATTTCTTTTACTTCGTTTATTAAGCCCCTCTCTAGCACTCTATATCCTTATGTATTGAAAGGCTCATTGCATTGATTAAAAAATACTGCTTACATGCAGGGTTTTACATAGAGGGCCAGATTCCGAGGTGATGCATAAAGGAGCATACCTTACATGTCAGGAAAAAGGTGTAATTGGATTTAAGGGAGCCCAGGTTGGTGTCACATTCCAAGGGGCCAGAAGAGAGGAGTGTAATAGGAAAAGCATCTTCCAGAGGGTGTAATAAAGGTGAGAATTAAAATAACTACCCTGTATTTTAACTTACAGCTTCTTCTGTCTCCTTGCTATTTATGTTAAGCCAACTTAGACTCCTTTGGACTCACTTCCTGATATATAACCTAAACTACCTATTCTAGTCTCTCTCTAGTCTGTTCCATATAGAGTCTTAGGCAAAGCACATCACCAGGTATCTGAGCTCCCTTCTAGAGTAAAGGGTAAATCTTACACAGCACCTCTGAATTTGGCCTAGTCTTTTGGGGGAATCACTGCAGCAACACAATATCTATGGGAGTATGGATTACATGATTTTGGCAGTGTATTCTTTTATTCAAACACACATCCCTAACCTAAACACCTGCCTCAACAGCTCTGTTCTCCATACTTTAATACTATCTTAATTAAGGAAGAGTGTGAGGTTTGTTTGATAAATCTTCTCTATCTGGCATTTATAAACTGAATATTTGGAGATTGAAATCGACTGAGACTGAAACAGATCGAAACTATTTCCTTTAAAATTGCAAACAGCAATAGACTGAGCTAAAGCAAATTGTAGGACAGTGGTATTCTGTCTTCTATGAAAGAAGTCCACTTACATGCCTGTTAGGGCTAAGAGAGAATTTAAAATGGAGGATCTTACAGTGAAAGACACATTGAGTTCTCTGTCACACAGGTCTTGCCTGCAGTAGAAATGCTGTTACCCGTTCAGGGCTGCTGGAACAATTTTTATAGTGGGGGATTGTAATGGATATAAATGGAAACCACTTCAAGCCAGGGAGTGCGGCAGCACCCCCAGCACCCATAGTTCCAGCATCTATGTACCCATTATTCCCAAAAGGTAGCACTTCCCCACGGGTGCTTGCACAAATAGACAAGAGCTAGTGCAGGCTGACGCAGGTGTTTTTATCACAGTGTCCCGTAACCCTGCCTAGAGCACTGCCCCTTGGGAATAGTCAGTAAGGACATTTCTAGTAGAGATGCTGCCATGGAGACTTTACATTAGTTTAGGTTAAGGAAAATATTATTTTGCACTGAAAGAATGTGCTTTTGTCTTTGCTAATAGTCACTAGTGTGAGAGGTAAAACCAGCAAAATAATCACCCTAAAGAGCTACAAACCAAGTCTGAAATGTGCCCAAAAATCCAAACAAACCTACACTGCTTCAGCCAAGCTTTTATTTACCCATGAGAAAGAGCTGCCATCCCCACAGCACTGATGGTTTGGCCAAAGGGCCTTCCCACACTGATGGGCCAAAGTAATGGTTACAGCTAATCCATCTAAAGGGCCTATTCAATACATGGCAGCCAATCAGTAAAGAGCCTGAGAAATGACGTCAGAAGATATACGTTTGGAGTCACAATCAGAACTAAATCTTCAGTGCAGGGTATATTTTTTCTCTTGATGTCATTAGGCTGCTGATTGGTTGGCCTGCTTTCAACAGACTTTCGATATAGGACTGTTCGGATTGGTTATTAAGGATTACTCTCAGCTGGCTTTAGACCTAAGAAGGGATTTATAGAATCTAATATTAGTGGAATGTATTTAAAGATGGATTTTTGTAAAATCTCAGTAAATTACTCTTAATTTTTCTGATTAATTATATCCCTTGTGGTACTGTAGCTAGAGCTGAGTGAATGCTTCCTTGGGAATAATTTCCTTGATACATGTAACTTCTTTTTCTGCTTGAGGACAATTTACAAGCAGATCATGATTCCCTCACATTTGTTTTTAACTTAAATTTACCCCACAACATTTGTTTGTTTTTTCTCTGTGGATTGATCACAAACAGTTTGCTGCAAGTATTGGCTACTCAATATTCCACTGAGCTGTGATTGGTTACAAAAGTCCCATTGCTTTGTTTCTGTTCCTTGGTTATAACTCCTATATGCAAAAGAAAGAGCGAGGAAGCCATTTGGGCTTTGGAGTAGATAAACAGGATCAGGGAAATTTCTGAAACATTAAATGTTTTCCCTTCTGGATCAGCCAGACCTTGCCAAAGGCATCGTTCCTAGAAAAAACAGGCTACTGTAAAATTTAGTGGAGGGGTTCTGAGGTTACATAATTTTTTTTCTTATCACATTCACACAAAGTAAGTGAGTCTGTGATTCTAGCTGTGAAGGAGGTAGTGAGCTGACAGTATGGCTCATGTGCCAGGAATCTGGCCATGAGTTTAGGGAACACTAACTGTTGTGTCAAACAGTGAGACATCCACAATAAAATATACTAGGCATTTTGCATTTATTGATTTGTAATTTTCACCACAGTTGTTTACCCAGACTAACTGCAGATGCTTGCACTGTACTACTTGCAAAGGGTGAAGTCAGATCTTTTAATTGTCTCTAGATCAGGGCTCTCATGAAGGGTTTTGTCAGCTTAAAACAATCGGCAATTATTTCAGTGTGCAAAATTCAAATTCACTTTCTTTGAGTATTCACGCAAATAATACTCTATCGTGTGTGTGCTCATAGAATCACAGAATTGTAGAAATGTAGGGCTGGAGGGATCTTGAGAAGTCATCAAGTCCAGCTGCTTGCACTGTGGCAGGACCAAGTAAATCTAGACCATCCCTGACAGGTGTTGGTCCAATCTGTTTTTAAAAACCTTCAATGACGGTGATTCCACAACCTCCTTTGGAAGTCTATTCCAGATCCTAACTACCCTTATAGTTAAAAAGTGTTTCCTAATATCTAACCTTTATCTCCTTTGCCTCAGATTAAGCCCATTGCTTTTTGTCCTACCTTCACTGGACATGAAGAACAATTGATTACCACCCTTTATAACAGACCTTAAAATATTTGAATACTTATCAGGTCCCCCCTTCAGTCTTCTTTTCTCAAGACGAAGCATGCCCAGTTATTTTAACCTTTCCTAATAGGTCCAGTTTTCTAAACCTTTTATCATTTCTGTTGCTTTCCTCTGGACTCTATCCAGTCTGTCCACATCTTTGCTGAAATGTGATGCCCAGAACTGGGCACACTACTCCATCTGAGTACTCCTGAATAGAGTGGGACAGTTACCTCCTGTGTCTTACATATGACACCCCTGTTAATACAGCATTAATGGAAAGCAAAGACAAAAGGGCAGAGGTGAAAGCAAAGGTGAAGTGATTTTTTTTAAAGTCTGAGCCTATGCACAGAAAACAAAAGCACTGTGCTATTGCTTGAGAACCAGAAAATGAGACTGATTAGAAATGAGAATGAAACAGACCAACCTAGTTTCACACTTCAAACTTTACTTCTTTGCATTCAGTTCATAGCATAAATGGTGCAAAGCAAAATTGATTTTTAAAATTCCTTCCATTTTAACAATCTAAGATGTTGCTATTTAACACTGGTAAGGAATTCAAAGAAGTGAGTTTTAGGTTGACCATGTCCCTTTAATTATTACATTCTGACACAGCACAAAGAGTAACTGCGGGCCAAAACATCTGTGGTGTTGAAAGTCTGACTGTTCTTTCCCTTTGGGAATAAAAACTTTTTATTGTTCTTTAATCTTATTTGGATTATTTTTGGACATGCATCAGACAGATAATTAAGTTATTAAGGGTGAGTCAGTCAATGTTTTCTTGATTTTTAAAACCCATAACTTACAGTCTTTGATCCTACAAAAGCCTCACTCAGGTTAGTAGTCCTTCTGACCCAGATTTTTCAAAGGTATTCAGGCATTGCTGCACTCAGTGTTGCAATGCCTAACTGATTTAGGAGCCTAAACCTTATTTTCAAAAGGGATTTTAGGCACTTCAAAGCCTAAATCCCATTGAATGGCTCCCAAGTGTCTAAATCTCTTTTGAAAATGAGCACAGCAATGCCTACATGTCTTTAAATGCCTTTAAAAATATGGGCCTATGGTAATAGCCCTATGAACCCCAATGAAACTACTCAAATAAGAAAGGGTTTGCAGGATGTGGCCCTTAGATTGTAAACTAGCTGGAGCAGGGAGCTGCTTCATTTAACTGTAAAGCACCATGCACAGCTATGGTAGACCTAAAACATAACTATAAAAACAATACTGTAGAAATAACAGATCATTAACCAAGGTTTTTCCCATCCCCCAGCAGTTAATCTAGGAAATTTATTCTACTGATTCATCCACCAGTGGTAACTTGAAAAGTACTGTGACACGCAAGCAACAAAAGATCCAAACTCTTGCTTTGTGCAGTAATTACAGAACTAGAGACAGACCCTCAGCTCTGCCAGGATTTGCTCCATTCTAAAAGCAGAACTTATGCATAACCCATATACTTACGGCTACCCTTGGAAGAGACACCCTTACCAAATAAACCAAGGCAATGAGTTTTTGGGCAGTAGTGAATATTTATTTCTGACTCTGGAGCACAAAGAGTAGAGCAAGTAAAACTCGGCTGTTTCATTCTGCAAAAACTCACTCAACATTTTGTTGGGTTTTAATCCATGTGGGTTAACAATTGCTCCCCGTCCCCAGATTTAGAGCTGAGTTTGGGGTTCAAAGAAAGCCAAAAGCTTACAAGAAAGCTCAGTTTCACCTATTCCCATATTGAAACCAGGCAAAGTTGCAAATTTCACCTAGTTTTGATGTCAAACCATAAATCAACCCAGGTTTGTGAATTCTAAATTTTTTTTTTTTGGCGCATGATGCTGGCCTGAATTTTGAGCAGGCAACAGAACCAGGCAAGTTTAATGCGGTTTTGCATGTCATTTGGGAAGATTTATTACGTTTCTATTAGTACTATTTCCATGCCAAAACCACATGGGATGAAGAGAAGGGAGAGAATTAGTGAAACTGTTCTGGAACAAGGTGACATGAGTCTCGCATACAGAAGATTAACCCTTTAAAGTGGCAGCACAAAGGCTGGTAGGCTTCAAATGAGATACACAAGTTGTGTTTTGGTTGGCCAACACTTTGCTCTCTGCCTGCCTGCTGCTGGATGTCTTCGTATGAATAGGTAGATTATTAAAACACAGTACTCAACAGTCCTGTCCTTGGAGCACTTGACAGAGCAGAATTCTTTTGTATGTTTCAATACACTGATTGAGCCTAACAACAAAACAGAGTGGAAGGATAATGCTATGTGCCTGTGACAAGGTACCCAGCAAATGCAAAATGCCTGGGATAAGGAATCCAGTACTCTGGGCTGGCAATTGTACGTTGTTGTCTTTGTTTCAGGACAACTGAAATAACTGATAGACTCAGAAGTGTATATTTTTATGGTATCTTTATGGTAAGGAAGTTTGTGCCAATCATTCGCTACTACAGTGCTGGTTTAAATGGCAATTTTTAGAGCAGTATAGACAATAAATCAGCTAGACAAGGCAGGAGTTGCTGCACAGAATGTCTGAATCAGAAGCTCCAAAAAATTATTTTAGAACTTACTGTTCACCACAAAAGGAGAGAAACTACTTATTTTCCTTAGTAATAAGCTGTGTTGTCAGCCTTGACAGAAGTAAAAATAACTAAAATACTACAAAAAAGGAAAGGGTGTGTGTCTAAGTGTAACTGTATCACTGCCCCACCCAGTACAATGGGACAGAAATTAACTGGGTAGACCTACATTCCAGTAGCAACTCAGAATGACTACAGCTTTATTTCTGTGCCTGGAGATATACATATTTTTTATAGGTGATCACAAGAAGGGAGGGAGGACCAGCTACCGCTTGAAGGAAGTAAGGCGAGACAATGCACACAGAAAAAAATAGAAACATGTTTTATATAAGGAATTTATCTTCATGTCTTTCTGGAAAGTTTCAGCATGATTTCTGAACCGGAAGGGCACAGTGTAAATAGCAGAGATGGGTACAGACAGGAACTTCTGATCTAAGGCACCATCCAAACTCTGGGGAAGTTGGGGAATCAGAGATGAATGTTGCAACTTGGGCTTTTCTCTGAATTGTGGGGAAGTTTGGATTTGGATCAGATGACTCTGCTCCATCTCTAATAATATGGGGAATGAACATCCCACTTTTACAGGGGAGTCCTGATGTCCTGGCCTATTGAAACCATTGTTTCATTCAAATTCATAATGCAGCTTGTCTGCTACCCAAGTCTCCAAAGCAACCCCCTTCTCTTGCACTGTTGTCCTTCCATAAAAATGGAACTCAGGGCCCTCTTGCCTCTGTATGTCGCCTACATGATATCTTTCCCTGTTAAAATCTGCATTCTTAGATGTTCAGTGGAGATTGTTGAGTTGCTTCAAATCACCTGAGAATCAAATATACGGTTCCCAGACTTCACTGCACACCAGTGCATGGGCTGTACACTAGAGAAGAGCTGTGCTCGGGCCTCGCACAGAGGCTGTTGGATTTCAAGTTCTTCTTTAAAGTAGGAAGTGGATTCTGAGAATTTTCAGAGTGGAAGGGAGAAGGAATGTACATGATCCTGGAGGGGGCACCTGGTAAGAGTTTTGTCTGTATGAAATGCCGTCTGATAGAGCTGATGGAGGAAAAGATCCGAGGTTTGGAGATGCAGGTGGAAAGTCTGGTAGAGTTTAGGAAGGCGTTTGAGCAGATTACGGAGCAAAGACATGAGGTATCTGAAGGGAAAAGCTCAGACTTGCAGGTGGAATCAGGGCTGGGGAATTCTGAGGGGAGACTGGGTGAGGAAAGTGGTCAGTGGAAGCATGTGACTAAAAGAACCAGGCAGAAGAAAAGACGGGCTAGTGAAGGAGAAATAGAGCTCAAGAATAGGTTTGCAGAGTTGGAAAATGAAGAAGGGGCTCAGCAGGTAGTCACTGAAGGTGGAAGGGCAAGGAAGAAGAGAAGAGCGGCTAGTCCTATAGGAAAAGGGGAAGAGTTAATGGAGATTACACCAAATATGAGCCCCAGGAGGATACAGGATGGGTTAAAGAGGATTACAAGGGAAAATAGGAATGGAAAGAACTTGCAGCCAGAGGGAACAGGGGATAGACTGGAGAATAGCACCGTCACTAGCAAAAGGCAGGTCTATGTGATTGGGGACTCTTTACTGAGAAGAATAGATAGGGCTGTAACCAGAGCTGATCCAGAGAATAGGAGGGTGTGCTGTCTTCCAGGTGCTAAGATACGGGATGTAGACCTGAGGTTGAAAAGGATTCTAAAGGGAGCAGGAAAGAATCCGCTAATTATCCTTCATGTGGGAACAAATGATACGGCTAGATTCCCGCTGGAAAGTATTAAGGGAGACTATGCTAGGCTGGGGAAGACGCTTAAGGAAATCGAGGCTCAGGTGATCTTTAGTGGGATTCTGCCTGTTCCTAGAGAAGGGCAACAAAGGTGTAACAAGATTATGACTATCAACAGATGGCTTAGGCAGTGGTGCTATAAGGAGGGCTTTGGGATGTATGGCCACTGGGAGGCATTCATAGTCAGAGGACAGTTCTCTCGGGATGGACTTCATCTGAATAGGGAAGGAAATAGACTTCTAGGATGGAGGCTGGCACAACTGATTAAGAGAGCTTTAAACTAGGAATTTGGGGGAGATGGTTGGGAGATGTCCAGGTAATCTCCACGCCGGATTTTAGCATTGAGAGGAAAGAAAACGAAGTAAGAAAGGATACAGCCATGGGTAGGAGAATGTATATAAGGAGGAAGGGCAGTGTGGATACCAGTCTAATAGGGTATACTGGCTGTAGAATGACCGTGCCTAATAGGGTACAGAATGTGAGTGAGGCCAAACAGCAAAAATTAAGATGTTTGTACACTAATGCGAGGAGCCTAGGTAACAAAATGGAGGAACTAGAGCTAGTGGTGCAGGAAGTGAAACCAGATATTATAGGGATAACAGAAACATGGTGGAATAGTAGTCATGACTGGACTACTGGTATTGAGGGGTATGTGCTGTTTAGGAAAGACTGAAATAAAGGTAAAGGTGGTGGAGTAGCATTGTATATCAATGATGAGGTAGAATGTAAAGAAATAAGAAGCAATGAAATGGATATGACTGAGTCCGTCTGGGCAAAAATTACATTGGGGAAGAAAACTATTAGAGCCTCCCCTGGGATAGTGCTTGGGGTGTGCTATAGACCGCCGGGATCTAATTTGGATATGGATAGAGCCCTTTTTAATGTTTTTAATAAAGTAAATACTAATGGAAACTGTGTGATCATGGGAGACTTTAACTTCCCAGATATAGACTGGAGGACGAGTGCTAGTAATAATAATAGGGCTCCGATTTTCCTAGATGCGATAGCTGATGGATTCCTTCAGCAGGTAGTTGCTTAACCGACTAGAGGGGATGCCATTTTAGATTTGGTTTTGGTGAGTAGTGAGGACCTCATAGAAGAAATGGTTGTAGGGGATAGTCTTGGCTCAAGTGATCATGAGCTAATTCAGTTCAAACTGAGCAGAAGGATTTACAAAAATAAATCTGCAACTAGGGTTTTTGATTTCAAAAGGGCTGACTTTCAAAAATTAAGGAAATTAGTTAGGGAAGTGGATTGGACTGAAGAATTTATAGATCTAAAGGTAGAGGAGGCCTGGGATTATTTTAAATCAAAGCTGCAGAAGCTATCGGAAGCCTGCATCCCAAGAAAGGGGAAAAAATTCATTGGCAGGAGTTGTAGACCAAGCTGGATGAGCAAGCATCTCAGAGAGGTGATTAAGAAAAAGCAGAAAGCATACAGGGAGTGGAAGAAGGGAGGGATCAGCAAGGAAAGCTACCTTATTGAGGTCAGAACATGTTGGATAAAGTGAGACAGGCTAAAAGTCAAGTAGAGTTGGACCTTGCAAAGGGAATTAAAACCCAATAGTAAAAGGTTCTATAGTCATATAAATAAGAAGAAAACAAAGAAAGAAGAAGTGGGACCGCTAAACACTGAGGATGGAGTGGAGGTCAAGGATAATCTAGGCATGGCCCAATATCTAAACAAATACTTTGCCTCAGTCTTTAATAAGGCTAAAGAGGATCTTAAGGATAATGTTAGCATGACAAATGGGAATGAGGATATGGAGGTAGACATTACCATATTTGAGGTAGAAGCGAAACTCAAACAGCTTAATGGGACTAAATCAGGGCGCCCAGATAATCTTCATCCAAGAATATTAAAGGAATTGGCACATGAAATTGCAAGCCCATTAGCAAGAATTTTTAATGAATCTGTAAACTCAGGAGTTGTACCGTATGATTGGAGAATTGCTAACATAGTTCCTATTTTTAAGAAAGGGAAAAAAAGTGATCCGGGTAATTATAAGCCTGTTAGTTTGACATCTGTAGTATGCAAGGTTTTGGAAAAAATTTTGAAGGAGAAGGTAGTTAAGGACATTGAAGTCAATGGTAAATGGGACAAAATACAACATGATTTTACAAAAGGTAGATCGTGCCAAACCAACCTGATCTCCTTCTTTGAGAAAGTAACAGATTTTTTAGACAAAGGAAACGCAGTGGATCTAATTTACCTAGATTTTAGTAAGGCATTTGATACTGTGCCACATGGGGAATTATTAGTTAAATTGGATAAGATGGGGATCAATAGGAAAATTGAAAGGTGGATAAGGAATTGGTTAAAGGGGAGACTACAACGGGTCCTACTGAAAGGTGAACTGTCAGGCTGGAGGGAGGTTACCAGTGGAGTTCCTCAAGGATCGGTTTTGGGACCAATTTTATTTAATCTTTTTATTACTGACCTTGGCACAAAAAGTGGGAGTGTGCTAATAAAGTTTGCGGATGATACAAAGCTGGGAGGTATTGCCAATTTAGAGAAGGACAGGGATACCCTACAGGAGGCTCTGGATGACCTTGTAAACTGGAGTAATAGTAATAGGCTGAAATTTAATAGTGAGAAGTGTAAGGTCATGCATTTAGGGATTAATAACAAGAATTTTAGTTATAAGCTAGGGATGCATCAATTAGAAGTAACGGAGGAGGAAAAGGACCTTGGAGTATTGGTTGATCATAGGATGACTATGAGCTGCCACTGTGATATGGCCATGAAAACAGCTAATGCGGTCTTGGGATGCATCAGGAGAGGTATTTCCAGTAGGGATAAGGAGGTTTTAGTACTGTTATACAAGGCACTGGTGAGACCTCACCTGGAATACTGTGTGCAGTTCTGGTCTCCCATGTTTAAGAAGGATGAATTCAAACTGGAACAGGTACAGAGAAGGGCTACTAGGATGATCCGAGGAATGGAAAACTTGTCTTATGAAAGGAGACTCAAGGAGCTTGGCTTGTTTAGCCTCACTAAAAGAAGGTTGAGGGGAGATATGACTGCTCTCTATAAATATATCAGAGGGATAAATACCGGAGAGGGAGAGGAATTATTTAAGCTCAGTACCAATGTGGACACACGAACAAATGGATATAAACTGGCCACTAGGAAATTTAGACTAGAAATTAGACGAAGGTTTCTAACCATCAGAGGAGTGAAGTTTTGGAATAGCCTTCCAAGGGAAGCAGTGGGGGCAAAAGATCTATCTGGCTTTAAGATTAAACTCGATAAGTTTATGGAGGAGATGGTATGATGGGATAACATGGTTTTGGTAATTAAATATTCATGGTAAATAGGCCCAATGGCCGGTGATGGGATATTAGATGGGGTGGGATCCGAGTTACCCAGGAAAGAATTTTCTGAAGTATCTGGCTGATGAATCTTGCCCATATGCTCAGGGTTTAGCTGATCGCCATATTTGGGGCCGGGAAGGAATTTTCCTCCAGGGCAGATTAGAAGAGGCCCTGGAGGTTTTTCGCCTTCCTCTGTAGCATGGGGCACGGGTCACTTGCTGGAGGATTCTCTGCTCCTTGAAGTCTTTAAACTACGATTTGAGGACTTCAGTAGCACAGATATAGGTGTGAGGTTTTTTGCAGGAGTGGTGGGTGAAATTCTGTGGCCTGCGTTGTGCAGGAGGTCAGACTAGATGATCATAATGGTCCCTTCTGACCTAAATATCTATGAAGGTCAATGGTGGAGAAGGGGAAAAGCTGGTAGACTAGAAAAAAATGAGATCTGGAGAAGCATAGTGGGAGGTTACAGATGAGTATCTACCACCACAATAAAGCACTCCATCAACCCCCCTTTATATGCTCCCTAGCAACAACTGTCCCAGAACGGACTCCCCTTCTACATTTCAAACCTTCCCACTCATCCAAATGACTGTCATAAAAATGAATGTTAGGGCTGGCTGTGTATAGTAACTCTGGGGACTTCAGCCTTGTGGAGAACTTGGTGTTAGTTCCAGGCAGTCATTTTACAAATTAATGGGGTTTGCTTTGCTCCACACTTGAAATGAAGATTTTCAAAAAGTTAGTGCAGGCTTGAAAAAATGTCACCCATCATTTGCATCAAGCCATAAATATGATGCCTATGATATCTGTTTCAATTAGAGACATACCTATGAAAATAGACTTATTTTGGGTGCTGATTTCTCCTTATTCGCAAGTCCTTTCCCTACCTACGCTTGTCCCATGTGTAAATATTACATGTTATTGGGAATAAAGAGCCTTACATTGCTGGGAAGTGGCTGGTTGAGTACAGAACCAGTGGCTTGTTGGAAAGTGGAGGTGCTGCAATTTCTGGAGCTCCAGTATTGCTCGCTTCTTCTTTGCATGCTCAGTCCTTTCATTTTCTTTTCTTCTCCAGGTCTCCAATCTGGAGATGAGACAGAGACACATGGTGTTTTCAGCTAGGATGCTTGTACACCTGATCTTATCTTCTCCATTCTCCCAGTTTGTTCATAATAACAAGGGGCTAGGATTAGACTAGTGAATTTCAGTCTCCTTACAAACACTATGACAGGACCACGCCCTGAGAGAGCCATTGCCCTTTCTGCTTCTGCCACACCTACATCACAAAAATGAGGTGTTAGAATCTGTATGTTCCTCTGTCTACAGGCTATGGTCAGCAAGGATGGGTCTTGTTGTTCGAGTACAGGACTAGAAGTGAGAAGAGCTGGGATCTGTTTCCGTCTCTGCCACTGACTCTTTATGTGATCTTGGGCAAATCACATATGGCGCAATTTTCAAAAGCAGGGTCTAATTTGTTCCAAACAAGACAACTGCAGCCCTCACTGACTTCAGCTGAAGTTGTGGGTGCTCAGTATCTCTGTAAGTCTGGCCCCAGATGGCTAAAGTTGGGCACCCAAAATTAAAGGACACTTTTGTAAATTTGAGACCTAACTCATCCGTACTACTTCAGGTCCCCAGACAGCGAAAACAATGCTAGCCTATCTCATAGAGTGCTGCAATGTCAGTGGCATGGTTTGAGATCCTCAGATGCTAGATTTCAGAGTAGCAGCTGTGTTAGTTTGTATTGTCAAAAAGAAAAGGAGTACTTGTGGCACCTTAGAGACTAACAAATTTATTTGAGCATAAGCTTATGCTCAAATAAATTTGTTAGTCTCTAAGGTGCCACAAGTACTCCTTTTCAGATGCTAGAGTAAAACAAGGTATTTCCACCCTGGAGGATTCTGTTTAGTGACTGGCCCAGTATTCTCAAAAGGATGAACTTTGGTAGCTATGAAAAGAAATTAGGTCACAAAGGGACAAATTATTTTATTAAACATCTCTACTGGCCTCAGAGCTCTGCAGTATTCAGCAAAAACCTGTTCCTCTTAGCATTACCTTTAGGCAGAAGCTCTTTGAGGTTGGGACTACATGTTTTGTTCTGTGTTTGTACAGCACCTAGCACATTCTGGGTATTACAACATAAACAGAAGCAGCAATAGATACTGTAACATGGCTTAAGGTTCAAAATACTGCACCTCACTAGGGCTTTATCACTCCAGCTCACATTGCTACCATCTTTCTGTTGATAAATTTTCTTCCTCAGAAAGGTCCTAGGAAGAAAAATTCAGCATGACTCAACTGAGAGTTATAATCAAGAAACTGACAATTATTTTTAATATAGAAACGTAAAGATTGTATTTTTGAGTCTTTTTGTTTGTTTAAGAAATTGACAGAATCAGGATGCACTAAGAGAAATGTTCTTTTTAAAGTTTTTATTTTTTACCTCTCAAATAAAACAAACCTAATTTTCTCTCTCTCATAAGGAACCCTCTCTCTTTATCTATGTTCATTTTGGAATGGCAGCCTTATTAAGTTAGTGAAAAAGACAGCATAGGATGTTTTATAAAAACCCCGTAGCCACTCACTCACCTTTTTACTTTGTTAATTTCCAAAGTTGCTTCTTTTTCCTGGTTGCGCAATGTCACTTGAGGCAGTACTGCTATAAGCTCATGACATGGAGAAGCCATTCTAGGTCTCTTTACAACCCTGATCCCCCAATCTGACCTGAACCATCATTAAATGTTTTACCTTATCAGGGGCACTCAAACCATTAATAGCTCAGCAGAGACAGTGTGCGCCTGACAGGTTTTAAGAATGAAAACTGGGTGTTAGATGATCAGATTTTATTTTAATCACTCAAACAAGGTCTTGTTTAAAGGTGGCACAGTGGCTTGTGCAAGCAGCGATTCAATGGCAGAGCTGGCAGATCAAACCTTTACAAAGGTTCAACAAAAGCCGTTTTCATCTCCAGCTCCCCCGCACTCAAAGGCAGAGCAGAGCTGCCCTGTATTATTTGTCAACTTTGTATACACATAGTCACCACTGTTACCATTTGATTCAAGCAGAGGGAATGTGGTGTGAAGACCTTGTTTCTCAGGAAACTGTTCAGGTTTGTAAGGAGATAAGCATGCTCAGTAAAAGCATTTTGGAACTGAAGGTAACAGAATAACTGGCACTAAACAGAACTGGTTCTTTAAAACATGAGTGCTCCTTTTAGGGTGCAGAGCCTATGGAGCTAGGGAAGCTAGTTTTTACCGTGCTTTACAGATTATCTGCTAAATGATCAGCTATATGTTGATGGCAAGATTTTTATACCAAGAGATGATATAAGAGGCAGATAAAAGCTTGGTTTCCAGATCCTCAGGGTTTGGACTAATGGCTGTTAGAAAAAAATCACCATTTGACTTGCAAAAGGAACACATTTGATCCAGGAGTCACTGAGAGAGAGAATCAATACAGAACAGCATAAAATGTATTTACACAAAGTCATTCTAGTCTTTATTGCTAAAAGCTTTACAGCTTCTAACAGAAACATTTCTCAAATAGAGCACACTTAACTTTAATCCATACACTGTTTTTCTTCCTCCTTTGGCTACTGATAAAAAACGCTGTGTTTAAATATGGGCCATACAATCCAAAGTGAGATTATATGGCTCCACAAGGATAAATTCCAACCTGGGAAATGGTGCACTTCAAACATAAAAGATCAGTTGCTGGGTTCTGGTTGGGAGGGAGACTCCCACATGATGCTGGCTCTCTTGTACATGAGGGGATGAAAAGGACAGTAGCATAAATCTCACACTGAAAGTCATGGGTCTTCAGGTGCAGAATGGCCCCCTAGATGTTTTGTTTAGTAGGGTTTTCTCATAGCATCATTTCATCCAATTCTTTATTGCCACATTCAATATCGAAAGAGAGAATTACAGTAAGACTGAAAATTCTGCAGGACAATACCCTAGCCACCGGGTTATGAGGTATTCAGGGGTGGAGCACTCCCAAGCTCTTCTGCTGAAGCTGTTCCACTGCACATACATGATTTGTCATTGGCACAGGGCATAGAAGCTGACTCTGGAAAATACTAATGGCTGCGCCACCAAAAAGCTCAGGGAGGTGCTTGTGGGAGGGCGGAGAGGGGTGGCGGGGGGAGGGGCGGGGCCTCGGGAGAAGGGGTGGAGTGGGGGTAGGGCCTCGGGGCAGAGCACCCCAGGGAAAACTAGAAGTTGGCACCTGTGGCACAGGGTTTCAAACTTGGGTCTCCTACTTCCTAAGTGAGTTCCCTAGCTACCAGGCCAGAGAGTCAATTTCATTCTCTGGCCTATGACCATGGCAGTCTCTGAGCTACTCCTCCATATGAAAAATGAGGCTGGTTGTGACTGGTTCCTTTACAGCAAATCAGGTGTGCCCCTATGACGCCTTTGACCAAAGTTAAACACCATGCTATGGTTAAAAGTACAATCCCTCTTTTGAAAGACAGTATTTGACCTTTCAATACCCACAAGAAATTCTCTGCTCCCTGAGGTTGGCTACTAAGGGCAACATTGTTCCCCAGTTTTATAAGCAGGATGCTCTAAGGGAAGCCTGGTGTTCTTCGTCATTCTTTCCCCTGAGGCTGTATCTTGGAGCTGCAAAATGATGTCTAGAAGACCATGCTGTGATGCTGCTGCCCAAATTTGCTATTCCTTCCCCTCTCTACAAACACATCCTTTTTGTCACAAGGAGCACACTAGCCTCAATTAACTCACTATCTCTGTGTCATTTAAATGACCCGACGAGGAAAAGTAGACATCCTCAAGAATAGGATTCCTGTGCATTTCAATACAATGCTAGCTCATAAGAACGAAGCCGAAAAGCAGGGATCGCAACCAGCACATGGGTGCCCATGAACCAAGACAAAACTAGTATGTTCACAGGAAGAGGGGAGAACATGCCCCATAAGGACCAGGCTGTGTCTAGCCCAACAGGGCAGTGTAAGAGCCAGGCTCAATCACAGCCCTTCTGTTTGGGGAAGGGCATCCACTGTTTCCTGCATTACTGGGAGTGCAAATATTGGAAGCATGTGATGTCCTGGAGTTTCCCCCAGATGCTGTAGCTGTGCTGGATCCAAACATGGGCCAGTCCCTACATGGCACAATTTGGCCCTAATTCAGCAAGGTATTAAAGCACTGGCCTAACTTTAAGCATATGAGTAGTCCAATTGGCTTCAATGTTTGTAAGAGTACAGTGAAGTGAAGGGGGGACACCCCAAGCTGGAGGCACTTACTGAGTTAGGAATTCATTACATGGTGACAAGGGAAGAGAATGGTTTTGAAAAAAAAAAAATACGCTCTTTGGGGCAAGACTGTCTTTTTGTTCTGTGTTTGTAAAGTGCCTCGTGCACTGGGGCCCTGGTCCATGACTGAGCCTCTTGGGCACTATGATAATACAAATACTAAATAGTAACAATGAATAATCTGTCCTCCTCCCCACCTGTTTCACTGAAGTGTCTTTCCTGAGCTGCAGTCATTGCCAGAAACATACACAGAATAGGATGTCAGTGTGAAATGCTTTGAAACACTGTCACAATAGGAACAATTTTCTCTAGGGAATGAAATCAGACTGCAAAGTTATTTTCTGTCTGCTGAAACATGAAAAGAATATGAATGAGATTACATCTGGCCCTGGGTATATAAGAGAGCAGAACCAGCCTTAACCAGATTCAGTTTTCCTTCAGTGTCCTTCTAAGAAATTAAAAATCCCAAAGAAATCCTGAATCTGGCTAGATGTCTTATAAAAGAAACCACATTCTTGCCTAGCAGAAACAGCGTGCCTTTGATTATTTGGAAACACATGATTTAATCATCCCATTATGCATACCTTTTCTCAGCTGGTGCCAGAGCCTGAAAAAGACAGAGACAAGCATTAGATAAAACAACATGATTTCTAGCTAAAGAGATTGGAGTCAAAGGGTCCAACCCTGCTTAGGGCTGAGCATCCTCAATGCCCACTGACTTCTCTGGGAGGTGTGGGTGCACAGTGCTTCCCAGGAGATGCTCAGTACTTAGCAAGATTGGGCCTAAAGGGAGCCCTCTCCCCCGAACTGATACCAAGCTAGATAACTAAAAATCTTTATCTTCTTAAGTAACTTCCCTCCCCCAAACACAGATCCACAACATGCAAAAAGACCCATGGGCAAAATGATTGGTGCTAACAAGTTTCAGAGTAGCAGCTGTGTTAGTCTATATTCACAAAAAGAAAAGGAGTACTTGTGGCACCTTAGAGACTAACCAATTAATTTGAGCATAAGCTTTCATGAGCTACAGCTCGCTTCATCGGATGCATTCAGTGGAAAATACAGTGGGGAGATTTATATACATAGAGAACATGAAACAATGGGTGTTACCATACACACTGTAAGGAGAGTGATCACTTAAGATGAGCTATTACCAGCAGGAGAGCGGAGCGGGGGAAACCTTTTGTAGTGGAACAGTGGGGACCTAAAAGTGGCAATTCTTCAACAAAAAAACTTCAAAAACAGACTCCAAGGAGAGACTGCTGAATTGGAATTAATTTGCAAACTGGATACAATTAACTTAGGCTTGAATAGAGACTGGGAGTGGATGGGTCATTACACAAAGTAAAACTATTTCCCCATGTTTATTTCCCCCCCACTGTTCCTCAGACGTTCTTGTCAACTGCTGGAAATGGCCCACCTTGATTATCACTACAAAAGGTTTTCTCACCCCGCCCCGCTCTGCTCTCCTGCTGGTAATAGCTCATCTTAAGTGATCACTCTCCTTACAGTGTGTATGGTAACACCCCTTGTTTCATGTTCTCTATGTATATAAATCTCCCCACTGTATTTTCCACTGAATGCATCCGATGAAGTGAGCTGTAGCTCACGAAAGCTTATGCTCAAATAAATGTGTTAGTCTCTAAGGTGCCACAAGTACTCCTTTTCTCTTTGGTGCTAACAAGTCACTGTTCACTCACTTTGCCTTGGCTGCAGCCCATCCCCCTGTATTTGTCTGTATAGTGCCCACCTAGATTATGAGATCTTCAGGGAAGGGACCTGGTCTTCAAACGCTTTTGTAAAGCAGCGAGTGCACTGTTTGCACCATACAAATCATAAATAAATTAAAGAATAACTCCCCTTTCTCTACGCACAGCCTGCTAGTCAGTGACAACGCACAACACGGTGCTTTGATTAACCGCAGGCACTTCATCAGGTGCAGTTAACACAAGGAGCTACAATTTTTCCTGCTTGGAATACCTGGTATGCTCCCATCTGCAATGCCAGATCCTTTCCCTTGCTAGCCTTAGTAGTAGAGCACAGCTGAGATGCAACCAGGGCCCAAGAGAAAAAGTTTGCTGTATCCTTTAACTGCATTGTTGCTAAGATCACTTGAGCTTCCTGGTCTCTGTGGCAATATGCTCTTTAGCACACGTGACACATCCATGTTTATAGTGCTGTGTTATTGCATGAATGGGGAACTAGCAACTGGAACACATGGCTACAAATCCCAGCTTCCTAATTCTTCTGCTCTATGCCATTATGTTTTGGCAGCCATTTTAACCAAATGACCTCAATTGCTAATGAAAAGAAATAATCACTTCTTTAAATCCAGTCGGGAATATCCACATGAGCATGAGCTCATGAAAGATGCCAGTTTGACAACACTGGAAACCTTATCATCTCTGCAAAGGGTAAGTACAACATAAGAAGCAGCAGGACAAACTTCCCATACAATACCCCTTGCTAATGTGCCTCAACCAGCAATCTGGTGATCTAAAAGGGAAAGGCTCTGTATCTCATTCCCAAGCTCCTACATTCAGTCCTTAGATGGTGTTTAAAGGCAACAGAATATCAAGGAGGGCTTAGTTCCCTGACATGTCATCCAGATGCAAAACGTGCAGAATATGCCTAGTACTCAGGTGTTTATTGCAGATATCATTAACAGTCTTTGCACATACTGGGCACAGGAAGAAACCAGTCCATTTACTGACAGAAGCAGCAATTACTCACAGGCTGTAGAGAACAGAAATAATCCCTACCTTTATGAACATTTAAAAAAAAAAAAAAAAAAAAAAGCAAAGCTTCACAGCAGCATGGTTCTGAAAATGAACTGAATGACTTAACTAGCCCTGAGATCAGAGTTCTGTGTCTTTCACACAGGAATCATGAAGGGATCAATAGCACTCAATGCAGAGCAACGAGCTGCCTTTCTGACACTCATTTAGGTTTTGGTAACATTATCTGTTCTAGCTGCGCACATGGAGAATCCTGAACTCAGAGCTGGCAGTTTTCAACAAGAGCATTTTGTTTTTTAAATGAATGTATTTATCATTTTGAAGCCCACACATGCCTCCAGCCCAGGATTTGGATTTCAAATCATTTTGATATTTAAAATGAAAAGCATTTCAGTTCAACTTTCAATTAGAACATGGAAGGGCTGCAGAAAAGCCTCTTTGCAAGCATTGCTGCAACAGTTGAAACCAGAAGAGGTCCTCTTGCTAACAGGTTACAGCTGCTGGATTTGAACACATAGGAGTCTGGGGAAAAGAGCTTTAGTTTGGAACTCTTTCCCCTTTTGGTCTGAAAGAACCCAAATTTGTTGATCCTCTCCACACAATGTAAATCCCCTTTATTTGAGCAGACTCTCTATGTTAGTTACATGGTACCCATTACTGCAGTATCTAAAAACCTCATTGCTTTAATGTATTTCTTCTCACAACAACCCTGTGAGGTAGAGCAGGCCTATATTATCCCCATTTTATAGGTGGGGAACTGAAGCACAGACATACTAAGTAACTTGCTGAGGATTACACAGGTAGTTTATAGCACAGCAGATAACTGAACCCTGTTCCCTTCAGTGGTAGGCTAGAACCCTAACCACTGCTCCATCACTCCCACATAAGTACATTTGTTATTTTTAACAGCTAATGTTGAGGTTGAGTCATTTCGTTTTGATTGATATTGGCTCCCCTGTTCTTGCATGTTTCCAGTAAACATGCCCAGATAGATTATTACAGATAAACAGCAAGAGTGCTATTAATCAAATGCATTACTGACTCCAGGACCAGTAAACATCCACTACAATCAGAATGATCCTGCAAATAGGTGCCAAGCCAATTCATACCACCTCAACAGCAACCCCTGTAACCAGTGAAGCTGGAGCTCTGCTGGACCCCAAAGGGAATTTGTCCAATCTGTGTCAGCAGGGACAAGGGTGGCATTGCATGGATCATTGTCTAAGGGAAATGGGTTTTAAATTGGAGAAACACAATCTTCAGGGAGTCAGACAGGAAGCACTCTGGGGTTCTTAAAAAATCTGAACATGCGTAACAACAATACCACGAGCCATATTTTCAAAGCAGAAATTCTGGTCATGAAAGTCCTTGGAACATATTCCCAATGATAAATGCATCTTTCCCCCCCTTGTTTATCACATACCTCAGGTGGAGGAGTAGGAATCATTTTTTCTCCTGGCACAGAGAGGGAAAAAAAATAGAAAAATAAGCAAGAGTCAACATGAAAAAAGATTTTATAATCTCCAGCTATTAATGTTACTTGTACGTTTCTTCTGCCTTTGCATTTGTGCCCTGTCTCATGTTCCCCAGCATATCACTCACAATAGTGCAGACACTGGCCTGACCTTTTAGAAACATAAAGCACTGAGTGTGTTACTCTCCATATAAAACAAATGGCATTTTTGCTCATGTTAACACAAAAATAGGGATGGGCCCAAAAAAACCTGAATTTAGGATTGAAATCCAAACATAGAGACGAATTTTGCAGCTGGTCCATATTTTTATAATGGACTGAAATAAACATCTGGAATGAAACACCCGTGAACTTTGGGGTGCTTGAAAATCCTGATCCAAATTTTTCATCTTGGGACCATCTCTACTCTGACCCCCTCTAATACAAAATGTCAGTGATTCTACATGTACAAGTGCATTTGAATCTCTCCAAACATGAGATGCGAGCCAGCCAACTGGCCTATCCAGGAAAATAAATAGTTTGCTGCTTGCAACACTACACACAAAAATGGGGTGGGGGATGAAGAGTGGGGGACCTCATGCCCTTTGGAGGCTATTACTGGAAGCTCTACCTTCAGGAGATAAAAGGGGATTAACCCAGGGAAGACACAGGTAGACAACATGTAAGCACTTGAACAACTGAATACAACATTAGTCCAGGCAGGAGTCTATTAACAGTGTCTGATGGAAGCAACTGTATTATTTATTAAACTGACAAGTTCAATCGGCTGCTTTTATACCAGTATAAAGAGAGCTATTGTACTTTCATGTCCTTTTAAACACAGAGAATAAAGTGTTCCCTGGGGTGCTTTCATGAGCTGCCTTCGATTAAGAGTTCTTAGAACATTTGATATTGTCAGAGATCAGCTTGCCAGAACCCCAAGTGGATTTGCAGCTTTCACAAAAGAAACGAGGATGACAGCAATTATAATTAAAAGTAGGCTGGAGAATGAAGGACCTTACCTGATGTGTACTTTACTTACTGTACCTAAAGGCTAGGCTGTCAAACATGGGGGAACTAACCTGCTTTTACATCGTTGGCAGAAATGTCAGAATTGGCATCATATTATCAGTGACTGATGCCAAGATGTTATTTCTCTTCTCAAAGTGCTAATTTTGGTGAGATGTTTGTGCTGCTTTCTAGAATGTCAGCAATACAAAGGAACGGAGTAGTGCCTAACTCTGAGAAGTAGACAGTCCATGACATATGTCAGAGCTTACATGGAGGTGTAAATTATCAGAATAAGACTAAAGGAGTACTTGTGGCACCTTAGAGACTAACCAATTTATTTGAGCATAAGCTTTCGTGAGCTACAGCTCACTTCATCGGATGCATCTGATGAAGTGAGCTGTAGCTCACGAAAGCTTATGCTCAAATAAATTGGTTAGTCTCTAAGGTGCCACAAAAAAGTACTCCTTTTCTTTTTGCGAATACAGACTAACACGGCTGCTACTCTGAAACCTGTCAGAATAAGACTAAGTATTTCACATCCCATGTTTAAAAATACAAAAGGAAATGCCTTTGCACAATATCTCCGATCTACAAAGCACTATGCAATTTGGATCCTGGCTACCTTAGCCACTGTCACCTTAGCCACTGTCTTTCTCATCATGTTTTATCCCAATGGTTAAGATCAGCAGGGGTGCATCGGCTAGCAAACCCTAGATTAAAAGGTCTGGGAGCTGGTGCAATGGGGTTCTCAGTAACAGGCTTTTGACTCTGGAGTTTGTTTTCGTCATTGGCCTGACAGAGCCTGAGTTGGACTAGGACTTGCTTCCTTATGTATGGTTTCAGAGTAACAGCCGTGTTAGTCTGTATTTGTAAAAAGAAAAAAGAAAAGGAGTACTTGTGGCACCTTAGAGACTAACCAGTTTCACGAAAGCTCATGCTCAAATAAACTGGTTAGTCTCTAAGGTGCCACAAGTACTCCTTTTCTTTTTTCTTTTTCCTTATGTATGTGATCCTGATGTATGTGATTTGATACTTTTGTGCACACACCAAGAGGTGCGTTTTATAAACTGTAAAATAATAACTAGTTATTTAGGGTGGATAAAGGATGTTAGTTCCAATAGCATTTACCCTGAATTTTGACAGTGATACCATTAATGCAAAAAAAAAAAAAGGGAACATTATTCTGGGATATATTAGCAGGAGTGTTGTAAGCAAAATACGAGAAGTAATTCTTCCGCTCTATCCCACGCTGATTAGTCCTCAACTGGAGTATTGTGTCCAGTTCTGGGTGCCACATTTCAGGAAAGATGTGGACAAATTGGAGAAAGTCCAGAGAAAAGCAACAAAAATGATTAAAGGTCTAGAAAACATGACCTATGAAGGAAGATTGAAAAAATTGGATTTGTTTAGTCTGGAAAAGAGAAGACTGAGAAGGGACATGATAACAGTTTTCAAGTACATAAAAGGTTGTTACAAGGAGGAGGGAGAAAAATTGTTCTTCTTAACCTCTGAGGACAGGGCAAGAAGCAATGGGCTTAAATTGCAGCAAGGGCAGTTTAGGTTGGACATTAGGAAAAACTTCCTAACTGTCATTGTTGTTAAGCACTGGAATGAACTGCCTGGAGAGGTTGTGGAATCTCCATCACTGGAGATTTTTAAGAGTAGGTTAGACAAAAACCTGTCAGGGATGGTCTAGATAATACTTAGTCCTGCCATGAGTGCAGGGGACTGGACTAGATGACCTCTCGAGATCCCTTCCAGTCCTATGATTCTATGAAAAGAAATTTCTATGCTGTCATGGAACTTTCTGAAAATCTGAATGCCACCGTTATCCCATACTTCTAGATAACAGATCAATAGAAATGTATACCATCTACTTTGAAGCCAGAAAACGAACTTTAGGAAGCACCAAATCCATTGGGGACATAGAGACACAAGTCCCCTTCATAAATATCTTATTTTTTTCTAGAATATCATAACTCTCAGTATATAAGCCTAGCAGAATCAGAGCTTTCATTGCAGCTCCATTAAGCTCACTCCAGCTGGACCAGCAGTTGTTGAGCACCATCATGCTTTCTGCATCCGCATCTGGAAGATTAGTCTGCTACTTTTGCAGCACACCCTGAGAAGAGACTGATGGCCAGACTCTGATCTCAGGAATAGCTGAGTAAAGCCAGAGTAACTCTATTAAGCTCAAATCCATGGAGTTACTCTGAATTTACACTGTTAATAAGCTCTGAATTTTGCCCCACATCAAACCCAGTTCTCTCATTTGCTGCTGCCAGGCGCTTACTGGTAACATAGAAAAATAAGGTATTTTATAATGGGGCCTTTTCAGCCGTGAGGTTTGAATTTCATGACCTGACTACTTTCCCCCACCCCAATTTCAGTAATAAAGGCAAACAGAGCTGAATGGGATACTTTGCCTATGTTCAATTATATTCCCCTTTAACCTTTTATTTCTCCTCTAATTCAAACCCTTGTGGAATACAATGGCCTAGTTCTTTGAAAGAGAAGGTACAATCAATTCATTCATGGGCATTAGCCAATAGGAGCACAAAGAGTGAAGGATCCCCTGCTCCAATCTTCATTTCTGAATGTGCAATAGGCTGTTGCCAAATAACTGAATTTTTCTGTAATATAAATATTTGTAAATGTAATCTCCAGTCTGCCCCCGCTTTATCCCCACTGAATCTAATGGGCCTCATGGTCAGCGTTCAAGATCAGTGAGCCTCTGGAGTCAGTAATATAGAAAGATTTGGCTTTAGAACAAAGTTTAAAAAGAAGCAGGGCCTTTGCTCCACCTTCAGGTCAGTGAAGGACATTGCATGGCAACAATGTTTCGACAAATATTTGGCTGAAGAATTAATATAGCTCTTGGGAGGGCAAAGGCATTTGTTAGAAACTTCTAAAACACTAATATTCTTAGTCAATGAAACAGACCATTCCTGGTTCAAAAACAGAGTGACAAATTTACTAAACACTGGTCGTTAAATTCGGCCCCATTTATGCACCAGACAATCACATTGGAGACAACAGGTTGTAAACCAAGAGAAATTTAGAAAGAATACATCATATTTCAACAAATCTGAGGCCCTTTAGAATTTCACAGTTGCCACATGTCCACTTCATGGCTGTTACTAGACTCCACTGTGGTCATTCAGAACATCCCAGCAACAGTGGAGATAACAGAATACAGATTTTCCTGCTCCAAAAGCACAGGCCCCTATCGCCTGAGCTCATAGAGACCCTTCTTTAGCTGTTAGCACTATAGGGTCTGACTGTAACACTGAACAGTCCTGCTTCCATTGTGGCAATGACTTGGGACAGAGAGCTGTTAAAATCATCTAGATTTGTCAGTAAACTGCTGATATTGGCACCTGCTCCTATCTCTTGCTGTCACTGGGAGAGCAGGGGAGCTATGTGGAGAAGGTGCTCTGGCTGCATCACTCTGGTTAGAGTTCTTGAAGGATTGCCCTAGGACTTGAAAGTCTTGTCTATATGGGGAGTTATTCTGTAATAAGAATTCCAGGTTAACTCCCTGTGCGGACACTCTTATTCTGGAATAAGAGTGTTTTATTCTGAATGAGATTAGATTCCAAAATGGATTAAGAGTTCCTTATTCATAAATGGATTAAACCAGTTCAGAATAAGGCACTCTTATTCTGCAATAAGAGCATCCACACATGTAGTAAATCAAGAATAGTTAATCCACACCCTATTTTATTCCAGATTAATTTTCATGTGTAGATAAACACTTAATCAGGGACACTCCAAGGAGTCCTCCTAAGAGTCTAACTATAGAGATCCTGCCTACAGCATATTTTCCAGCTCATCCAAAACTATAGATATGTGGCTAGGCAATATGATATATAGAGTGGAGCTAAGTAGGCATTCACTCTAGCCATATTTCTATGACTGTGAGCAGTTGAGGACCATGCTTTTGGAATGTCTGCTATTGTCAGGCAGTACACTGTGGGGGAGATGAGGAAAATCAAGGAGGGGGAAAGGTTAGTGAGGAAACCCTGGGGAGCCAAAGAAAAGCAGGGGGAGGGTAGATACTTGGTAGGGGGGCAAAAGAGAAAGTGTGCAAATAGGTCACTGTATGTTCAAACATCCAAATTACATCACTGTATGATGTATAAGGCTCCAGATTTCTGGGCCTGCAGTCTTATCAGGTATGATGATATTCAACAATTTATACTGTTTATTTAATTATAAAAGAATTTTAGTTCCTATAAGGTTTATCATGAGCTATTTGATTCATTACTGCAAAATGTTTACTGGGATCACATTGTGAAAAAGAGAATGTTAATGTCTACCATTTCAAGTGCAAACTTATAATAGAGTTGGAATATCTGACCTCACCTATAGAAACAGCTGAATGGACCCGGGAGACAGTCTTGGGGTCTCTAGCCATCATGGCGTTCTGATTTAAAAAAAATAAATCAACATTTTTCTTTTTTTAATAAACAAGTGGGGAGATACAATACAGTAGGTTGGCCAAACTTTACCCAGCATAGGCCACAAGAGCCTCAGCACAGTAACCTATGTGTATTAAATGGGGCAGATTGTAGCTGTCTGACAATTAGTACAGAGGAGGTGAGATCTGTGGAGACTACAGGTTCAAGCATGTAATACTCCATCTTGAATACTGGGACCTTGCACTGTTAATCTGCCAAGTTTGTTAATACTAGCTACAGAATTTCTCTCTCTTCCCCCAATTTTATTGGCATGGGCAATTAGCCTGATTCACGTGAAAACATTAATCATTTGTTTAATAAATCTGACTTAAGATTTGTATTTAGGTCCTTCAAAAGCAAAACTTGATTCTCTTCTGAGTTATCATCTTATAGAATCACCGATTTAAAGGAGGCTTCTGTGTATTATTAATATTCATGAGTTTTCTGAATGAATAAAAAACTTCCACTGTGAAACTGGAATCTAAATGGATCACCGAGCTCTGCCATCCTGCCATCCAACAGCAGTTGAGGTAAACTGGTAACATTTTCGGGAGAGCACCTATGTTTGCAACAACAGGTACCTGCATCTCTGAGGAAAATCTTTTATGTTTTGGAGTACGTGTCTTTCTCAGACCAGCACCTTCTGAACTGGATAATTTCCTGGGCACAAGCTTCTAAATCATAATTAAAATAAGGCAAGTTTAAGAACATACTATATAAGAGCAAACTCCACAAGTAGGGAAACACCCTGTTTAGTAGCAAGGAATATATTTTTAAAATCATATTAAATTGCTATGGGTTTTTATTAGAGATGGGCCCAATCAGAACCTGAGATCTGAACCCCTCAGTTTTGGGGATGCTCAAAATCCAAATCTGAATTTGGAATTTTGTGAGTTGAGCCCAACTGTAGTCTGTTACTCACAACCAACTATGTTAAAAGATCATTAAGGTTGCAAAGGCAAGCACTCAAAGTTAGAATATACCAAAATTAAGGTTGTCTGTGTGACCCAATCTGGCTTCCTTGTACATTTGCATTATAATACAGTCTTTAATTGCATGATCACATACTATGCCATTTTTTTCCACAAGGCCCCTGCCTCATTCAGTGCACAGAATTCATGGTGCTCATGAAGATGAGCAGTTATTTAATATTTTATGTTCTCTGAGTCCTTACTGCTTAAAGTGTGGCACTAGGACTTATTTACTGCACACTGTTCACATCCTATTCCTCCTGGACTTTTCTATGGCACTTATCATTAATGTATCTTAGCTACCAATTTTAGGATTGTTGTACGAACTTAATAAAAACCCTTCAGAAATAGTAATCACTGTTTATGACATGCGTCATTGTGAATGCCCCACTAATACCAATTGTAGCATTTATGGTGATGGAGAATACCTTTTCTTTGCTGGATGGAAATCTGTCGCTCTTTGAAGCTTTTTTCTTCCTTTTTTCAGAACCTTCAGAACAGGGACAACAAGAACCTGTAATGTGACTTGTTTCTGTGAGGATTTTCTGTGTGGGCATGAGTGCGTGGATCAGGAAAGAGAAAGCAGAGCTGAACTGTGCACTGAGTGCTGAAGAAGCACTCTATGTAAGCTTGAACGAACAGAAGTTGGTCTAGTAAAAAAGATATTACCTCACCCACCTATCTCTCTCATATCCTGGCACCAACAAGGCTTCAACAATACTGCTGAGTGAATAACAGATCCAGAAGGCATTTTTCAAATATGGGGCAAATTCTGCTCCTTACTCATATATGTACTCCCACTGAAGTCAGGTCTTGCATGAGTAAAGCAAGGAGAATTTGAACAATGCTCATGCTCCATCTCTAATCAAGTAATTACATATTAGTATAATAATAATTTTCCCTTTTGTAGCATTTTCCATCAGATCTCAAAACACTACCAACATGAATGAATTAATCCTCATAACGCTTCATATAAGCATTATGTATCCATTTTACAGACAGAAAAGTTGAGGCACAGACAGTTTAAATGACTTGGCCATGGCTATCAGGAAGTCAGTGGCAGACCCAAGAATAGAGCTCACGACCCTGGTCCTGCACTATGAAAGTCAATGTAAGTTTTGCCACTGATAAGAGTAGGCTCATGCCTGGGGAGAATATCTGTAGAACTATGATATACAATAAAAGCCAACAATAAAAGAAGACTTTTAATACCTGTTTTTCTCTTCATCTGTAATGTCTGAGTTTTGTCCAAACAGAAATCTCCCTCTGTTAGAAGATTTTTTCTCTCCTTGTCTGTTTCTTCTCTGACTTGCTGCTGTTCAGTGCTTGGGATTTGCTGTAGCAATTCTGTATCAGGGGATTCACTCTCAGCTTCAGCAACCTGAACAAAAATAAAGCAGGCAAGTGTCGGTTGTTAGGGGGAGGAAAATGCCCAGTTAAAAAAAAATCCCTCTCTTATCCCTTATTTTTGAAACTATCAGCTTGCAACATGGCAAATCTAGTCAGTACTGATTAAGGGCAAAATCCTCCTTTCAGAACCACATTGTGGATCTTGCCTTCAGTATTCTGTGGTCTCTACCACTGTGGATCTCACTGTCAGGAGTTCCTATGCATAAGGAAAGCCCAATAAGCAAACTGAGATCTGTTATATGGAGATGAAATAAAAATATTTGCCCTAAATCCAGGCAATTAGAACAATATTCCATTAAAACAGCCTTTGGCTGCCTTTCCATAACTCTCTGCAATGCTGTTTGTAAAACGCACAGCTGTATCACAGACTCATGCCATTTAAGGCCAGAAGGGACCATTGTGATGATCTAGTCTGACCTCCTGCACATTGCAGGCCACAGAACCTCACCCACCCACTCCTGTAATAGACCCCGAACCTCTGGCTGAGTTACTGACATCCTCAAATCATGGTTTAAATACTACTAGTTACAGATTATTCATCATTTACATTAGTTTAAACCTGCCAGTGACCCAAGCCCCATGCTGAAGAGGAAGGCAACCAACCCCCGCTCCCAGGGTCCCTGCCAGTCTGATCCGGGGGAAAATTCCTTCTTGACCCCAAATATGGCAATCAGTTAGACCCTGAGCATATGGGCAAGACCCACCAACCAGACATCTGGGAAAGAATTCTCTGGAGTAACTCAGAGCCCTCCCCATATAGCGTCCTGTCTCCAGCCATTGGGGATTTTTGCTACTGGCAGTCACCAATGGGCCACATGCCAACATTTAGGCAGTCCCATCATACAATCCCCTCCATAAACTTATCAAGATCAGTCTTAAGGCCGGTTAGGTTTTTTGCCCCTACTGCTCCCCTTGGAAGGCTGTTCCAGAACTTCACTCCTCTGATGGTTAGAAACCTTTGCCTAAGTTTGAGCCTAAACTTGTTGATAGCCAGTTTACAGCCATTTATTCTTGTGTCCACATTGGTGCTTAACTTAAGTAACTCCCCTCCCTCCCTGGTGTTTATGCCTCTGATGTATTTATAAAGAGCAATCAGATCTCCCCATAGCCTTCTTTTGTTTAGGCTAAACAAACCAAGCTCTCTGAGTCTCCTCTCAAAAGATAGGTTTTCCATTCCTCGGATCATCCTAATAGCCCTTTTCTGCACCTGTTGCAGAATGAATTCATCTTTCTTAAACATGGGAGACCTAAACTGCACACAGTATTCCGGATGAGATCTCACCAGTGCCTTCTATAATGGTACAAACACTTCCCTGTCTCTGCTGGAAATACCTCACCTAATGCATCCTAGCTCTACATTAGCCTTTTTCATGGCCGCATCACATTGACAGCTCATAGTCATCCTGCGATCAACCAATACACCTAGGTCTTTCTCCTCCTCTGTCACTTCCAACTGGTAAATCCGCAGTTTATAGCAAAAATTCTTGTTGTTAGTCCCTAAATGCATGACCTTGTACTTTGCACTATTAAATTTCATCCCATTTCTATTACTCCAGTTTACAAGATCATCCAGATCTTCTTATGTGATATTCCAGTCCTCCTCCGTATTGGCAATCCCTCCCGACTTTCTGTCATCTGCAAATTTTATTAGCACACTTCTACTTTTTGTGCCAAGGTCAGAAATACAATAAGATTGGTCCCAAGACCGATCCCTGAGGAACTACACTCATAACCTCCCTCCAGCCTGACAGTTCACCTTTCAGTATGGCCCATTGTAGTCTCCCCTTTAACCAGTTTCTTATCCACCATTCAATTCTCATATTAATCCCCATCTTCTCCAATTTAACGAATAATTTCCCATGTGGAACTGTATCAAATGCCTTACTGAAATCCAGGTACATTAGATCTATCTACTACATTTCCTTTGTCTAAAAATTCATTTATCTTCTCAAAGAAGGAGATCAGGTTTGTCTGGCATGATCTGCCTTTTGTAAAACCATGTTGTATTTTATACCAATTACCATTCATCTCTATATCCTTAACTACTTTCTCTTTCAAAATGTGTTCTAATTTCTGTTCAAATTTTGAACAGTATCAATTGCACTGACTTTTATTTGGTGAAAGGGCTAGTATTTGTGGTTTCATTCCAGTGCTGTGAAGAAAAAAAACCCTAAAAAACATTTATATTATTAAACTCTACCCTGTATTTGAGATGTAATCCCAGGGATTAAAATAGAAACATTCCCAAATTACTTTCTGAGATAGTAAATGTACAAGGCAGTAATAGGCATTCTTGATGAGATGCATGTCAGGCTAAATTCTCAGGCACAGAATTTACTTGTGCTCGGAGTTCTTCCAGCAGGTGTCCCCATAACAAAACAGAATTATGATGAATTATTGTGAACTCTAAGTACACTAGCTGTGTGTTAGAAGGCCCGAGTTTAATCAATGCACTTGAGAAGGGACCTCAAAATGACGTTGCCAATATACAATTGAGTCATCAGCATTTCTGCTTTCCACCTGGATAAAAGAAAAGGAGGACTTGTGGCACCTTAGAGACTAACAAATTTATTTGAGCATAAGTGAGCTGTAGCTCACGAAAGCTTATGCTCAAATAAATTTGTTAGTCTCTAAGGTGCCACAAGTCCTCCTTTTCTTTTTGTGGATACAGACTAACACGGCTGCTACTCTGAAACCTGTCACCTTAATGAAGGCGGTGTTGTGTTGAAGGAAGTCAGACACGACATACTGCTGGACTCTGTACAGAAGTGTGAAATGGTTTCATACAAACCTCTTCCTCAGGCTGGGCCTCTGAACATACACTGAGTGGAGAAGAACATGGGGAGATTCCAAACTCAGGTATTTCCAAATCCACAGCCTCTGCAGGTCTGGGGCCAGGCAAGTATTTCATATAATCAGTCAGGATCATTCTTTCAGAGACTGGGAGAAAAGAGAAATGACTGCTTTAGTTATACCATTTGCTACTACACCCTATACACATTAAGAGAATGTTATAGGGAAGCTTTCTGACAGGCTGGAAAACAGTCCTTATTAGAGTAAGAAGGGATCTCAGGATGTTTGAGAATCAATATTTCAAAAGACAGGATGCTTAATAAATGCACCTGAGAGCCTCTGATGCTCCCACACATTCCCTCCCTGGTCCACACACAAACTTCCTCCTCTTAATGGGCTTAACTCTCCACACCCAGCTCAGTGGCAGCTATTTGGGAAGGGGGAGGGGAGGCGCTGGAAGGAGAGAGGAGGCTCTGAGCCAGCTAACCTTCTCCAAACATCTACATTCCTATTTAAGGGATGACTTGCTGCCCACTCCCCTCCATTCTGGTGTTTTTACAGGAGGAGAGGGCAACCAGAAAGCCCACTCGTCCATGAACTACCATTTGTGGGTATGTGAAAGTCAATGGGACTTGGGCTCTTAAGTGCCTAAATCACGGTTGAAAATGGGACTTAGGAACTAAGTCACTTATGTGCTTTTAAAAAATGTACCGTGGATCTAACAACAGGCAGATGTGCAGGAGGTGAAGATAGTGGGGTTTTATTTCCCCCGGACCATTTGCAGAGGTAATGAGCATCTGCAGCTCCCTTTGACTTCAACTGGAGTTTTGGGTGTACAGCAGACACCTGGTGTGCAGGGTATTGTGAAAATCTGGCCTATAGGGCCAGACCTTCAGCTGGTATAAATCAGTTTAGCTCCACTGAAGTCGACAGAGCTACGTCAATTTACACCAGCCGAGGATCTGGTTCAAGGTTTAGGACGCTACCAGATTTACTTTAGTTCTTGAATAAACAGAAGTAAAAGAAGGTAGAATTGTAGAAAGAATCCCTTACGTTCTGCCTTCTCTTGCTCATCTATGCTGAGAGGTCCAGGTTGAAACAGGAAGTCAAATACCTTCAATGAAGTCGCTGAGATACTGGGAGAACAATAAATCCGGGAAGGGGCCAGTGGCAACTTCCAGGACAGCTGGTGGATGACAGAGGAGTATACACATATAGCAACAGGTAATGTACAGGTAATAAAATGTTAAATTAACACAATACTTGCAGGTTCACATTGCATTAATGAATTTCCCAACCAACTCAATAGAACACCCTCCTTTATATTTTTTTGGGATCTTTTGGGATGACAGATGCTCTGTTTTTAGGGCTAGTGTACACTAGAAGCACTACAGTGGCACTGCTGTAGCACATCTGATGTAGATGCTCTGTATAATAATGGTATGTATTTTTAATATATTTAACACTATTATAAATGCTGGAGGCAAAGCGGGGCTTGGGGTGGAGGCTGACAGCTTGTGACCCACCATGTAATAACCTCGCGACCCCCTGAGGGGTCCCGACCCTCAGTTTGAGAACCCCTGCTCTATGCTGACAGGAGAGAGCTCTCCCGTCGGCATAATAAAACCACCTCCGCAAGAACGAGTAGCTATATTGGTGGGAGACATAGCACTGTCCACACTGGCACTTAGGTTGGTGTAACTTACCTCGCTTGTAGAGATGGCTTATTCACACCCCTGAGCGACATAAGTTATACCGACATAAGTGGTACTGTGTACAAGCCCTTAGAGATACTTACATTTCCTAAAGGGATCAAAATGTCTCAACACATCTTTACTTCCAACACCATTTTCAGATTTCAAAGAAACTTAAGTATTCAACTAAGTCTAACCTTTTCTCCGCCCATTGGTGAAACCAGCAATTCTGTTGTGAAGTCACTGGTGAAATTAAATCCCATGTAAGGCACCTAGAGAAATGGGAAAAGGTTGACGCTCAGTAATCATAAATCTGTGAGTAAAATGTTTCCCTTACACACATACACACAGCTTAGTGAGGCATTTTTTTTGGTGCCACTCATATGCATGGGTTTCTAGTCATCAAGTTATCAGCTGTGTCACATAAAAACACTGTATATGGTCCATAGATGCAAAGTCTCATTGGAAGAAGCGTTTATTCTCAGTGTGTGAAATTTACTCCCACCATTGGCACAAGACCTATATGCCACTCATAGGTTTAACCCAAAGCTCAAGTGGTGCATAGACCTAAATGCTCTCAGGAAAGTGCTGTTTGTGTCTCTATAACTCCTGAGGGAATTCTGAGCTACTGCACATGTGCATAATTAATGAGCACCACTTTTTTTTTTTTTGCACAGAAAAAAGCTTCTGCCAAAATATTGATGCAGTTCCACCATTTTCCCACCAGAGGGCTCTGTGGCACAAGAACAGCAGCAGCTCCCCACCAGGGAGGGAAGAGAAAGAGCTGCCTTCTTCGCAGTGGACCTCGTCAGGAGACAGGGGCTATGGGGAGACAGACAGTGTGGGGTACTGTGGGGGGCATCAGACAGGAGTTCATAAGGGCTAGTGGGGGAGGACAGACTGGGGCAGGGGCTGAATGGGAGTGGAGGCACAGGGCCACAAGGGGGAGGGAGATTCAGGGCCAGATGGGGTTGGGGCGGGGGTGCAGAGCTACATAAGGACAGGGTGTGGTGGGTGGGGCACAGACACACATGGGGACAGGGGAAGGGGATGCAGGGTCACATGGGGACAGGGACAAATGTGCCTGACTGAATGGGAGAGTCTAGGGGTCAGCCAGGGTCTGCATGGGGGAAGTTCCCTAATAATCCCTCCACACTCCCCCACAAAAACCTGTTCCATACTTTCCCACCCATATCCAACAACCCTCCAAGTTCACACCCAGGCTCCTTCCCAGCAATTTACTTCCCTCTCCCTTAGCTCCTCCATTACCCCGACTACTCCAAGCCTTTGCTCTGCTTCTGAGGGGTGCGGGAAACACGGTCCTGTATTGTAGTTTAAATGAATTATTACTCAGAGTTCTGTATTAATATGCCTAGTAAGAAATCTATTTGTCAAAAAAAAAAAATAATTCCTGAATCTTTTTTGTTGTCTGTATTGTTACAGACATACTTGCTGACAGGTATTTTGAAATAAATGACCAAAAAAATTGAAACTGGTGTGATTATATTGTGTTATTTTGATAAATAAAATATGAAGAATTTGAAAATATTATGTGCAGAATTTTTAATTTTTTGGTGCATGAGTACTCCCCCAGGAGTACTCTATATCATTTGTATTAGGAAGAGGCACCATAATGACATATTAACTAAGAATGTAGAGGAAAAACTCAATGCTTGCTCAATTGTTAAATTGTAGGAAATGTGGCTATTTTATCTTCCATACCACTATGATCCAGAATGTTTTTTTGGATGGGTGTTTTTAAATTTACAATGTGTAAGGTCCTAGTCACCAGTATATAGTGCTGTGAAAATGTACCTATAAGAATTTTCCTCCACAGTTTTCAGAATAAAATCTTAACAGATAAATAAAGAATAAGTGATAAGTATATAAATCTGTATTAGAGCTGGTCAAAAAACCAAAACACTTTTTTCCCCAAAAGTTTTCGTGAACATTTCACTTTTGTTTTCCTTAAAATTCCAAACTTCAGTGAAAAAATTATAAACATTTCATAATTGAATTTTTAAAAAAATCAATTCCATAGCAGTGGAACTTGAAAAATTGAAAAATGTTGGCAAAAATTTCATTTACTATTGAAATTTTGTATTCTGTATTTAATAGGTAGAGAACATGTCAGTTTGGAGTACTTGCAGGTTAGCTGAAAGTACAAATAGTTATAAATGTGGGTAGTTGAACATGTTAGTGAATTATAATAAATCTGGTACATATAGAGGGAGTTATGTTCAGAAATACAAACTCCAACAAATAGAGAGAGATCACAGTCAAGTGCTAACTCATTCACCCAGTCTAACACATTTTCTTTCCCATGTAATAGGAATAGTTCACTTTTTTGGAGTATGCAACCATCTCTACTTTTAGAGGTAATGCTTATTAGTGAAATAAACTGAGACAATAAATCTGCTAACTGAACAGGTTTTCTTATTAGGAAATACATATCCCAGCTCTGGGTTTTACATAATATTTTTTCCACCACCACTTCCTACTACAGAAGGTCAGAGAAGAATCTGCCTTAATCCTGGAACTGGGGCAGGAATTATTGTTCTTCAGTGTATCTAGCACATGGTAGCAGACATAGCTGCTAGTATCAGACGTTCTTCAGTGGAGCTGGTTTATGTTGTGTCTATGAGTGCTATGGCTCATTCAGAATTGTTTTCCCTTGTATATTTGATAGCAGTATGGGTTCAAGCAACTAGAACATACCAGATAAGTGTCCATGTCAGTGATTTTGGAGACATCAGTTTTTCCTTCCTTTTGGTAATTTAAAGCTTGGTTTTCATAAATGAAGGACTCTGGTGAAGATATCACAATATCACAAGAGTGGTATTTGTATAAATATATTTAAAAGGGCCATTGTCAAGACAAAAAGTTATATATATAATATCCTTATCTGTGTTACTACACATAGATTACTTAAAAATGAAAAAAATTACAAATTTGATGTACTTTTTACAATTGATGCTAGCTGTGTTTTGCATTCACTCATCCTTTGAGTTCATTCAGTTCAAATAGTAAACATAGACTGAATTGTTTCTGGATTCATTTCTGGATCCTATGCACAACTAGAACAATGCTGTTATATTTGGACAGCAAATGTTGTAGGAAAAAGTTTAAAGTGAAAAAAAAGTGTTTTCTTTTAAATGTGCAAAAAAATCATGAAAACATTTCAAATAATATTAAGATTTGTAAAACTATTTTTTTTTACAAAAGTCAAATTTGGGTCTAAATGACCCAAGATTGTTTGACTTTTAGAAGAATAAGCTCTTTATAATTTTCTTTTTAAAAGAAGTCAGGCACTCAACTCTGACTTGCAGATACTATAGGTCACTGTGAAATAAGGGCTCATGTAGGAAAGCAACACCCAGTAAAGTGACCAAAGTTAGACTTAAATCTAACTGTGACCCAAATTACCATCAATTTATGACTATCCCTTTTGTTAAAGCACTGTTCACAGCTAATATGGTGCAATATATTGTGCAGACACTGAAAATCATAACAAATGGTTAAAAAAATCTGATTCCTAACAAGAGAGTAAATGTATCCATGTAAGACTGTCTGATGTCATACCTGTTGCTGAGATTCCAGAGACATCTGTATCTGTCGCTGAGATACCCAGTGCTTTACTGTGAGGCAAGATGTAAAGATCATTTCTGAAAGCCACTAAAATATCTCCAGAACTATTCAGGAAACAAGCAGAGCTGAGAGTGTTATCAAGAAAAATGTCGGCCACCAAATTCTTGTGAATATCCCAGAGTTTCACCATGTAGTCCTCACTGGAAAATAAAGGAATCAGAATTATCTTGTGAAATAGTCTTAATGCTGATTTTAGTAATTCTCTGTGGGTGAAATTTTCCCTTGTACAGAGGGCCAATATGAGTTCTATGTACCACTTAATCCCACTAAATCATGAAAGTAGGGTTTAAGCGGGACATAAGTGGTGCAAAGGTTACATGTGGATTTCTGCCCAGGGAAGAATTTTACCCTGTAGGATCAGTGAGAATCCATAAGGAGAGGGATTAACCTGGGTTACCTAGTAATTTTATTCCAGTCACAAACAAGTAGATTTCTTTAACCAATAATAACCAAATTAACACTACAAAAGCAAAGACATTCAGAGTTCAGGAAGGAGCAGCATTTTATCATAGGGACTTTCATGCAGTGAAAGAGTTTACTTAATATAGCATCTACAACGTCAAAAACAATGTAATAAATTAATGAGGAAATAAGCCCTTCCTCCATTTCTGAGAATGGGTTTAATTCCAACAGATTTTTTTAAAGGAAAAATGTACTCCAGATGACTGAATGTCCTGAAGACAGAAGGCATCTGTATAATCATACACTTGCTGTGTCACAGGCAGCTGCCGTGCAAACTCCTCCAACTATGCACCATCTAGTAAACCTCATTCCTGTTCTGAAGCATTTGCCTCAAAGAGAAAGAGGAGTGTTCAGTCTCTGCATTCATTGTCAGCCTTTGATGTCTCTTCTAAAATTGCCAACAAAGATTCCAATTAATTGCTAATTGTGAAGGAAGGTTTTATGTTGGCCAATAGGAACTGAACTGAAACCCACCAATACTGGTGCAATTTCTTTATATTTTATTTCCTTTAAACAATAGCTTAGCTTGCAAATGAAATTTCCATTGACAATGTATATGTGAAAACAATGAGGAGTACTTGTGGCACCTTAGAGACTAACAAATTTATTTGGGCATAAGCTTTCGTGGGCCAAATAAATTTGTTAGTCTCTAAGGTGCCACAAGTACTCCTCGTTGTTTTTGCTGATACAGACTAACATGGCTACCACGATGAAATGTATATGTGGTTGTTCAGATGCTTCCCTGGACTGGTTTGATTATCTCTGAAATCTCACCCCCACATTGTTCCTATCCTCCTGCAGTTCTACTTACACTGATATTTCCTAGGTATTTGCTAGATTGAAAATGGGGATGAATTTGGTCCATTATGTCCATAAGTAGTATTCCCAGCATCTCGCTTGGAAGGGTTCTAATAATGCATAATTTTACAGTGATACCAATACCAAAGTGATGTTACCAAGCTTGAGTTTATTGCGTGGAAAACCTATTGCACCAGCTGTAAGAGTATGAAACATGTTATCAGCCAAATGATAGGTTTTATACGTTTCATATGGATGTACCTGAGCTTCCATCCTGCACAAAACCCATCTGATTACCGTATAAATAAGGAGATGTTCAGTGCTTCACCTACCCACAGCTTAGAAAGAGAGAGAGGGTCTTGCAGGCATCCACTGCTACCACAGGGCCCTTGTGATCATTTGCAGAATCATGACTGATATCTGGTTCTTCATTTTCCCCTTAGAGACAGAGAAATATAATTTGAACATTCTGAATACCTACTTTGAATTCCTCTCCCTTGACTGTATTGATGGTTACCCCACATGTCATTGGATAAGTAGTTTTCCCTAGATTTGCAATGGAGTCTTGGATTTCACTTATAACCATGTCATCATGAGGAGTTAATGCTCTCTATACTGGTAATGTACAGGGAAACACAACATTTGCTAAGATTGCATTAATGTACAAGGCTAAACTCAATTCATAGAATTCAATTTTTAAAATCAAAGTTATTTCCACTGTATAGACCTGCTCCTTGGGTCGGGAGTTCTGCCAATATTCCCATGCTAGATGCAACCTTGTTTAGACATGGATGCTGTTAGTACAGCTCTAGCAATTTTCCTGACCATTGTGATCACGGAGTTTTTTTCCTCAATCCAAGAACCATGTTAGCAAATTTGTGCTATTAAGCCCACCTACATTACAGACTTTTACTGAGATTTTAACAAGGTTGTAACATGGTTGACTCCATACTATCAGATGGTTAACACATAGAGTAAGATCCTGACCCCATCAAAGTCAATGGCAAAACTCCCACTGACTTCAACAGAGCCAGAATATCATTCATGATTCCTAAAATGAGCAGGCAAATTGTGTTTTGACCTCACTCATGAGCAGAGCTGTAGCATAATTGTCGACCTGTAGCCAAGTTATAATATGGTATTGCTGCTACGTGAAGAGCACTGTCTAATTACATAAGTGTAACCAGGTTTGTCAATCCTCCTAACATAACTCCAACTTCTTTCTACAGGAGGACATCAAAACAGTCATTACAGGGCTGTCAATCTGGTACCTTTCACCATCATAAGATTCTCTAAATTATATTTATAAAATTAATAATATAAAAAGAAGACTGAATAGAGTTAATCCCATTACATGCAGAGGCCTTTGCCAACTCTACTCCCACAGCTTTCAATTTGCATAGTATTATTCAGAACACCTTCAAAATAGACAATCCTTTGCCCCTGGCACCTGCAGCTGAAATAGCATGGAAGAGCTACGCAGCCTTCCCAGAATGCACTGTTAAAATTATGATTCCAGGCAGTGTGATGGGTGTGGGTGGGCCAACAGTGTGCACAATACAACCTCATTGCTTTTTCTTATATCCTATTTCCATGTCCCGGCCTTTCATTTCTATGTTGCTTATTTAGATAAGCTCTTTGAGGCAAGGCCTTTACCTTCTTATATGTCTACAAAGGATTTAGCATGCTGTTTGGTGTTATGCAAATAAATAACAACAGTAGATCCACAGACTACTGGACCACCAATACCACAATGACAGTCAGTCTAGGGGAGCAGTTACATGCTAAAGCCTTGGACATGTTAATATAATGATGCCCTTGGAGATGTCCAGGCTCAGTTCAGGGACAGAGTTAAGTCTCATCTACACTAAAAATATAACTATGCTGTACCAGGATAGGGGAAAACAGGATTCTAAACAGGTCCCACAACACAGCTGTAAGTGGAATGCTGAAGGGCCCTACCCATCTACAAAGTCTATTTCATGGTTTTGAATAGGACTGAAGAACACAGTTCTCAGAAAAAGAATCCTGGTACAAACCAGTGAGGGAAACTATTAGTACCTTAATAAGCAATAAACTGTTTAAATGTGTTTTTTGCTTGCATGATTTCAACTACAGCATGATTTCAACTACAGCATGGGAAGGGTCAACCAATTTTAGAGCCAATTAAAAAAACAGATGAGATAAAATGTACCTTTGTATCTCATGTATAATACAGATGTGATTCAGTAAGAAAAACAGAAGACTTCTAATAATCAAAGTGTGTGGGAGTGGCATTTACATAGGCAGCAGGCCATTTATGTGCAGAAATCAGGTTAGACCCGAAAGAAACTCCATTTTGCCAATCATGTGGATGTTACTCAACGTTTCGAGAGAGCCCTAGGCTCAGCCCAGCCCTTTATGATGAGAAGGCAATATAAATGTGAATGTGAAACTTATTTTATTAAGCTATCAATGTTTACTTTATGAAAAGTGCATGCGCTCAGTTCTGATGAAACCACAGGACTGTCAGTTCACAGGACATCATGAGAATTGTAAACAAGGTCCAGGTCCCCTGGAAAAGGTGAAATTAGGGGCTACTCTATACAGAGAGTGCATGTCAAGCTGGGGTGTAAATCTATGGCACTTTTGCCTGCCATACACTAACTGGCCATGTGGACCTTACTACCACATACTGTTTCAAACAGCAGTATATCAAAGCACAGTAGTGTAGCTGGGGATAAATGCTGGTATAAAATGATTTTACCTACTTCTCATTTGGGGAATATGGAGGTTAGTACAGTTAGTTTATCCACTTTTTTTGTATCACTACACCACTGCAGTAGCTGGATCAACATGAGAAACCCGCATCATGTGATGCTGTACCTATCCCATGAGGCACTGCAAACCTTTCCCAAAACACCCTGCGGCTAGTTGCGCAATGGCATAGGTACCCACAGTGCACTGCTCTCTGTGTCGATATAAGAGCTGCCAGCTTGGCTGCACTCTGCTGATAGAAGGAGAATAGTGTGGACATGCAACAGCCATTTAATTAATGCGCTTTAATTAAAGAGGCATTACTTTTGTCAACAAAACTCTGTAGCGCGGACATAGTCTTAGGCTAGAGTTAGATTTACACCCTGGCTTGCCTCTCACTAAATTGCTGTATAGACAAGCCCTACCTTAGCTGCCATGAAAATCTGTTTTGTTAACCTTTCGGATTAGGGTTGCTATCAATCATTTACGTATCAGGAATTCTCATAGAGACCTGTCTGGTTTTGGCATCCATTTGATCTTCTCTTCATGCTGTTACCACAGCAACTAATACTTGAAAGAAAATCTCTTAGCAAGCTAGTTCTTCAGATTGTCTCATCGGGTAGGGATACAACAGAAGTGGGGGCTCGAGGCAGGTCTGAGAACCACTTACCTACATCTTTCTTAAAGAAGGTTTCAGTGTTGTTATTCTGTTTCCATCTTTTTTCTTTTGACAAGATAAGCATCAGCACTTCACTTTTCTTTACTAAACAATACTCCCCAGGTCTATGTCTCAGTAATGATCTTGCTGTTAAGCCTGCTGTGTAGACTAAATAGCTCTAAAAAGTTTGCTTTCTACATTAAATTTCTAAATCACATACAGTTTGGATATTTTGTTGTAAACATTACTCCAGAAAGTGATTGAATAGTGGTAAAATACCCTTGCGGAAACAAAAGATATTACAAACAGAGATAGCTCTGAGCTGTGAAAATCAAATACTGACTTCCCCAAAGTTGAAAGGGGTTCATATCCATCTTACAGAGGTTGACCCAAGTTGGGAAGTTGAATCAGGAGCCAAGTTCTCCAAAGTCTGAAGGGATTCAGACATGGAGTTCCAGTTCTTTACACGATATTTCAATGCTGTGTAGGACTAGGTACAGGATCTAAGCATCAAGTTGTTTTGAGAAGGAAAAATATCTCAGTAGCTGTAGCAGAGAATACTAAATGGGCTAATTAAGCATGTGGTCTTCTCACTGCGGGTTGGCTGAACCAATGTGGGGTTGAGTTTTACTTTTGTCTAAGGCCCTAACCAAATTCACGGTCCATTTTGGTCAATTTCACAGTCATAGGATTTTTAAAATCATACATGTAATGATTTCAGCTATTTAAATCTGAAATTTCACAGCATTGTAATTATAGGGGTCCTGACCCAAAAAGGAGTTGTGGGGTTTGCAGGGTTATTATAGGAGGGGTTGCGGTACTGCTACCCTTACTTCTGCGCTGCAGCTGGTGGTGGTGCTGCCTTCAGAGCTGGGCAGCTGGAGAGAGGCAGCTGCTGGCCGGGAGCCGGTTCTGAAGGCAGAGCCGCTGCCAGCAACAGCGGAGATGTAAGGATGGCATGGTATGGTATTGCCACCCTTACTTCTGTGCTGCTGCTGGCGGGGCGCTGCCGTCAGAACTGGGCAGCCGGCCAACAGCTGCTGCTCTCCAGCTGCCCAGCTCTGAAGGTGGCACAAGAAGTATGGGTGGCAATACCACAACCCCCCTAAAATAACCTTGCAACTGCCCTGTAACTCCCTTTTGGGTCAGGACCCCTGGTTTGAGAAACACTGGTCTCTTCTGTGAAATCTGTATAGTATAGGGTAAAAGCACACAAAAGACCAGATTTCATGGTCCGTGACGCATTTTTCATGGCCAAAAATTTGGTAGAGCCCTATCTATACAACATAATAAGACTGCGGATGTTAAATTCTAGCTTTTTGTTTTTGCCTTGAACACCAGTGTTATTTTGCATCTCTGTTCAGGCTGGCTGCATGCCCCTACCAGAGCCACCTGCACAGATTAATTGTGCCAGGATCATGAGTAATTCAAGTAGGAAAGGGTGAGTTAGTGACTGCAGGCAAATGAGGTGCGGAGGTGGTGGGGTCTGCACCAGTATATGCCAACCACACCCTTAGTCCCCTCAACCAAACCTGATTGTTTTGGGTGGGGCCAGATCAGGGTGCCACAGCTGAGCTCCTGATTGTCTTTCTGGGGAATCATTATCCATAGCTCAATATCCAGAACTCAGCCTATTGTAGTATAGTTTAAAATATTCTGTGTCACATGAGTTATATGAACAAGAGAGAAGAGTGCTAATGGGTACTATGCAGAGAAGTAGGGAGCACAGAACATGACCCCAAAACCAAAAACATGGACCAATATAGGTTTCAGCAAAACTTTGCCCCTCTGTAGAACTTGTATATGCTCTTTGATACAAGAGCATGAATAAAACTAGGTGAAGTATTTGTAGCAAAAAAAAATCTTATTTGATTACAAAAGACCTTTTTTCTACTTTTGAATAATTCATGAATGAACTTCAAGTTCTAAGAATTTGTTATTCAAAATTAGCTAATGAATGTTTTATGCAAATATATTTCCACCTCAGGATTCTCCTCACAACTCTTCACGGAGGCTTTTGCTTTGAGTATTTGCAATTCAAGCTGTGTGCCTGGTCACTTATCTCATGTGTTATTTTTTCTGCTCCCTTCCTGGATGACTGAACTTTTAAAAACAAGAATAGGGTTCAAATAAATCACTCAGGCTGTTCAATCAATGTCAAAATAACTACCCATAAACATTTCTGGGATGAACCTGTATTGGGAAAACTTTCACATACTTATCAGATAATTTTTTGCCATCTTCAAATATTACTGTGAATAACAAAAAAATCACCACTACAAATGCTGCATAAAGCAACTTTAAAAGGGCCCAAAATGCTGAAGTGAATTGGAGGTTTTTATTTCAGTGACTGTTCAAGGATAATTTTTGCAGTACTGGACCTGCCTGAAGCACAAACACCACAGAGTGCACAAGGTTCAACTTCTGATTACACACACAAAGCCCTGGTAAAGTTCCTTTTGGCTGGACAGTCACAAGGCTGTTGTGTTTGGAGCCTACCTCTTTAAGCCCTTGAGTCTGAACAAAGTCCAGGCATTGCCTCTGGCTGAAGTTTCTAGGAAGAGGCCGCTCAAGAGAATCTACTACCATAGGTAAAACTTCAGTTTGCTGACACCCTCTTCATAAACTAGGGAGGCAGATTTGGCCTGGCCGCACCTCAGTCATGAGTAGTGGTGGGGCAGCCAGGCCAAAGTTGAGTGGCATTGCAACCTGGCATATGGGGTCACAACGCAACTCAAATTTGGCTTGTCCATCCCTCCCTCATGAAAGGGGATGGCCAAGCCAAATTGGAGTGAATGGCATTGTGACCTGGCAAACTAGGTTATAACCCCACTTAAATTGAGTCCAGCCACCCCTCTGTCATGATGGAGGGGTGGCTGGGACAAATCTGCCATCCTAGGCAGCTTCCCAGAAATCTGCCACCCTAGGCAGCTGCCTGTGTTTCTAGGCACACTTTTGGGGTGCAGATCCTCTGTCTAGTACCCCTCCTGAGAGCTGAGACCCCACAGTCCAACTGCCTAGATGCTGGGACTAACGCGACCCCTCAGACTTCCCATAGCTTAAACACATCCCCTCTCAGAATTGCATGGTGGTCTGGGTTTACAATTTAATAGCGAAGCCAACAGACACACTGACTTTGCACAGAATTCTAAACAAAATTACTTCTTACTTAGCACAACAGATCGACAAAATAGTAAAACAAAACCATACGCATTTCCCCACCTCAGGTTCCTCATCCCTCTCTGGAGAGTTCTCTGGGCTTGGACAGGATTCTCTGGGGCGTCCAGGATCCTTCTCTTGCAGCTCGTGGTTTCTCCTCAGAACCATGGAACCTCTGTCTTTGTCTAGGTCAGCTAGCTTTCTCTGACCTTGGTTGATTCCCCTAATAAAAGGGACACCCCTGCAACAAAAGCAAGCTCCTCTCTCCTGCCCAAAGCTTCCTGTGTCTTTCTCTGAGAGTCCCTTGCATTTATATGTTTCCCTTAACAAAACCTGGTTTCTTTGTTCTGCTTCTGGAGATTTTCCACTAACCTCACTATTTAATACCTAGGTATGATTATGATTATTAAAGTCTGCGTACGATCTTCAGAATTTGGCTCAAATTCTGAAAGACGAGAATAGCAAAATCCTAATTCCACTCCCTCTGTCAAATGGAAAATTACTCCAAATAAATAGGAAAATATTATTAAGGAATAAATACTGCAAAAAACTACTGAGTAAAAATTGAGCAAGTGTCTTAGGATTTGACCCTTCAGTTACAGTGATTCACTTAATAATAGAAAAAGTACAATTCCCATTATGAATAATGCCATCAGATACCATCTCATGTTTATATCTTTTCATCAGCAATGAAACCATCACCCACGACTTCCAACCTGTGATGACAGAGAACTATTATTCCTTTGTTTTTTTAATGAATCTTACCTGGCTTTTTCTCATTTTTCTCCAACAACTCCACTGGGCCTTCAATATGAACATCAAAGACATTTACAGCTCCAGAATGCAGGCCAAGGAACAGTGAACTGTTCTGAAACTCCAAAAATCTAAAATTATTTTAATTGTTAGCATTTACAGGTTTCCTGCCCTCATTTACGAATGGGCTTATTTTTAGCTCTTCCAGAAGACACATGCTGTACCAGGAAGTGAGATGGTACAGGCCCACTCTTGTGCCATCTTCCACCCTGGAGGCCTAAAAAGACTGCTACCCATGATACATGCAATGCCCTCCCAATTCTGATCTACCAAAATACCACCCTTCAAGACTCTCTTTATGACTCACCTTTTCTATGATGCCCCAAAGTATTGTTCGTAACAGTGATTATTACCAGAGAAACCTTTTAATGTAGCATCAAGACATGCACATACCAAAGCTGAAAAACCACATGATCTTATTCTTGTAATATATGCAGTTCCTCACCCTACTTCACTTCCTACTGTTCATTAACCCCACTGATCACACACATCTACATTTAGATCCTTCCCTAACTGGGGCAGGGTTCTCCCCAGCCCCAACTGAAAAGCACTTAGGCACACTTTGTAGAAATAAACAGGGAACATGGGATTTGTTATACCAGATCAGAGCAACGGTCCCTCTAGCACAGTAGCCTATCATCAACAGTGGCCAGTACCAGAAGCCTTGAAGGAGATGCCAGAAACCCAGCAGTAAGCAGTTAAATAATAAAATAATAACAACAATCCCCTCAATGATATACTGTATATTTATACCCGCTGATAATCCACAGTTATTCTTGATACTCACAATCCTGGTGAAAACCATAGTTTCATTCGAGATATTGATCTGGTGAAGCAACTGCAGGGCAGGTAAACTCCAGATCTGCACCAATTTGTATTCCAATTCCTGGCACATATTTATCAGTTGATGGTGATCTCTATCATGTTTTAATTCAATTACCTAAAACAGTGAGTGCTGGTCTTTAATAGGGGCTATTCTTTGGCAGACACATACTTGATAGATAAACCAATCAATACACAAATCTGGACCAGAGCCCTGCAGTGGGACTGGGATCCCATGGGTCCCACAGGACCAGCTGCCATAATAGCAGGAGCGGGCAAAATTTTCTTTGTTGGGATTGGATGGGGGGTGGAAACAGATTGGTAATTTGCAGGAAAATACTAAATCTTTTTTTTTTTAAAATAAAGGTTTTAATATGTACGTGTAAGCGAGAGATTGAAAGAGATTTGATGTCTATTATAACAGGCATTATTTTTACATGGTTTAAGCAAGATTTGTTTTATTTTTTTAGTGGTATAAATTATGTCTGAATTCCATTTATATATATCAACTGACAGTTTGTTTTTTCAGTAGCATGGGGGAATCTGTATCTCTTCCGGGATTTGAGGATCTAAGGTTTTTGTGGGTGGGAGAGGGATAAAAATGCAAGAAACAATGTGGGAGAGGGTGGGAGTGTGGGAAAGGAGGGCTGGACCAGAGTAGGATTAAAAAAATAGTCCCGTGCAGGGCTCCAGTCTGGACCATATTACCATATAAAGTAAAGGAATGTTAATTTACATTTGTTACTACTTCCAATCTCATCCCTTTGCTCTGCCAATGAACCCTGCCTCACTACTCCCTTTCTATCCTTCTCCCTCTCATCTTCATTTCTGCCACACAGTCCCTTATTCCTGGAATTCTCTTCCTATATTAATGCAAAAGACCCAGCCTCTCTCTCTTTTTTTCAAATTGCTCCTCAAAACTCACTTTTCCCACAAAGGCTACAAACACTAATTCCTCCTACCCACTATAGACTCAACACATATCTGCTTACACAATAAGTTCCAAAGGCCAGGAACCTTTCTTCTATGCCTCATATGAGGTTTGTCATTTCATATGCTAGCACTGTTGGCCAGATGGGGGTGATACACCTACAGCATTACTCTACTGTAATTACCAGTTAAGTATGCCAGCAGGGGACAGGGTATCTGCTTAAACCCTTCTTGACAAGGGAAAAACAGAGGGATGGAAGAATTAGTATAGAATTTGTGTACGGGACTCAATGACGCATCTAGAAATCCTAGCTGAAACGACAACAACTTGTAATAATGACTCAGTTTGTGAGTGAGATATTGAAGTGTATGTAAGTAATGTAGCTCCCTTGAGAAGATTCCAGACTGTGAAAAGCTCTTGAACTCCTTTGTATTTGACAGTGAAGTTGCTCTGCCTTTGGAAATAGTGGACCAAATTCAGCACACTTACTTCACTGAGGATAATGGAGCTACTTTGCATTTACACCAATATTCTGAGTCAGAATCTGGCGAATTTGTGCAAGAATAGCCAGAATTATTCTGTAATGTTGTGTGTGTGGTAGGTTACATTTCTGAAGCAAGACAACCGATTGGTCTGTACATTCGGTATTAAGGACAGCCATAGTACAAGAGAAGAGATAGTTTCTTATTTTTATATCTAGCCTTATCCAGCTATGTATGTTTTGTTATGAAACTCTTTTAATAAAAGAAAGGCTGTAAATTCAAAGTACACTTACAGGATCTTTATAGGCCTTCATCTCATAATATACTAGATTTTGTATTGATGTGTGGAGAAACAGGATTCTCCCATCCTATTCAAAGAGAATTGCATTATACTCCCACAGATGAAAAAAACAGATCATACTATCAAACACATTGCACATGTAAATCTGAAAAACTAGACCAAGACCATGTTGGCAAAACTAACACAACTGGAAAAAACAGTGAACAGAAAACACTTTATTCTACATGCTCATTTCCTAATGACTGTTAATATAATATAACCAATATAACCAAAACCAACGCAGCTTTTCAGTGAGTCACATCTTGTCAATCAGTAATGTAACACCTGCATGTAATGATCTTCCATTACTAAAGAACAGGCCACGGAATCTAAATTGCATCACACATCAGCAGTTGCAGAGATTTCACCTATTCCCCTTCCACTGGAGACCTTGCTTAAAATAGTTGTAAGAACACGATGCCATTTATAATCAATTCACACTTTTGGAAGTACATTTCACAAGGTTCCTTTTCCTTACATAGGATAAGAGATCTAGAGGAAGATGCAGAAAATTGCTCATGTATATAAGAATGCCTCTGCTCAGGGAGATACTGATTCAATTATTTTAACTGTTTTTTTAAAAAATGGTATCTCTGACTTTTGAGATATGCATGCAGGTAGGTGGATGAGATACTAAAAAATTAAAGCACATTCACTGGGAACCTTGAAAGCTGCCAAGTTAAAATCTTCATTGGAGGCTAAAAGAGAACAGGAACTCTCAGTTAGAAATAGTTTGTCACAAAGTCATTTGATGGGGCACACAGATTCTGTAATTTCCCTGGGTTTTCAGTCTTTGCCTACACTGGGAATTTGCCTCAATTCAAGCCATCGGTGGCTGGAATTGAAGTAAATTCCTGATGTAGACAAGTTCTTAGAAACAGTAATAAAGCTGGTTTAAGTCAGTGCTGCTGCGCCTGTTGCCTTTGGCAAGGCTGAAAGCTGACAAAAAGGCAGTATTGGCCTTTGCCTGCACACTTAATATGGAGTTGAACAAGGATAGTAATTTTAAATGTTTTAAAACTAGTAATTATATTTTATTAAATGGGCTAGAACAAGTTTTGTTGAAAAATGAAGGCTACAGCGATAAAAATAACAAGCCCCATGACATCGACATTTTACTATAAATTCATTCTTTTTGCCTTTTTTCCTCCTTATGATCAAGTTGATTTTTTTTACAGCTTATGACCAGGAGACAGTAACAAGATTTCATATAAGATTATTAATGTTAATCTTTGGGGGGTTGCCATGAATACAAGCTGAACACATTATTTCAATGGAGTTAGGTGCCCAGGTGTTTTGAAAACTCCACTAGGTACCTATCTGCATTTTTAGATGCTTAAATACCTTTGAAAATCTGGCCCTTGGTGACCATCAGTTTGTAGGAAGTGTATTCAGCACTCACTGACCAAATGTTCAAACTTGGGTAACCTAATGATAGGCTTCTAAATCCATATTTAAATATTTAATGCCAAAGAACCTGTTTTTCAGATCACCTGCAGATTCTACTGATTGCAAGGTCTTTTATTTTGCATATTGCTCTGGGTTTAGATGGCATGACATAGTGTTTCTTGAGGGCCTTTATTACAACTTCTTATTTATACACTCACACCCACTTTTTCACATGCCATCCAGCTTCAGGCAAATTCCTCAAGTACGGAAACAGGAAAATTCTGTGTAGGACAGTCGGAACAGAGTATTTTCATACACATTTTCAACGTAGTTAGTTTATTAAGCCCATAATCCACATGTAAAGCAATGGGCTGACCTGGCCCAAATTTAGGTACCTCGCTTTAGGCACTCAAATTTAATCACAATGTTTACATCAACTCTAAAGTTTCCTAGTGGCTTTTACATAATGAGCGCCTCTCCCTGATGGAATAGCGTGCACACCTCACTGTATCTTCAGAATTGTCAAGTCAGTTAATTTTAATATCTGCATATCTCTGATTAATCAGAAATACTTGTGCTTTTTACCTGCATACCAAGAACCAGAAATTCCTGGGTATCTGCATACACCAGCCCTTCATCTATCCAGTAGCATATTGGGGAGGACAGGCTGCAGAGACATTCGCATCTCACTGGATCTCTTACACTCTCCTTTCGAGTATGTTGAAAATATTCATTCTTCTGTACATAACTAGGAAAACATTGTATTAGCACAAAGAGAGTTTGTAAAAAATGTTCGCAGGTTGTCAGACCCACACATCAGAGGGCAACTAATGAATTATTTAATGACATTTAACTTAGCAGCAAATCACACCAACCCTATTTTTTTTTAAAATATAGAGACATGCAATATTTTTAGAAATCTTTACATATACACAGGCTCTAGAGACTGCATGCTCAGCTACTGCATTCTGGGCATCTAATTTGCTGTTTATACATGATGTAACAAGGAGGAGCACCCTTTAGGTCATTTGGCATTCCTAGGTCCACAATGGACATTGTCAGCTTCCTCGTGGCAATATTCAGTACGAGGAGTCTCAATTCCCTTTGCTCTTGACTTGCTGCAGAAACTGCTAATTCACTCCTGACCAACCTCCTCTGCAATCAGAATCCATTACCCTCTGAGGTGGGCTGACAAAAATTAGCCCAAATTTAACAATCCCTGCTACATTCATTTCAGGCCATCTTATAAAAGGCTAATTTTATTTTTTAAGTTCACATATTTTAAAAAATTTCATTAGCATATTATTAAAACACAGGAAAACAATTTAATAAAAGTTAGCTAGTAGTTAAACTCAGCCACACCTTAGACAGACATTGCTAAGTGGGCATTAAGCTGAAGGTACAGTATATGGCAATATTAGCTATGGCAAGGCTGAAAAAGTATTTTAGCTATTCCATAGCTCAGTGGTGCTCTCAGTTCAGTGTCGCAGGAGTGTATGTATACAAAGCAGAAGCCCCCTATTTAAAGTAATCAATTTCAGGTTATTTCTGTGGCATATATCATAGTAGTATGTATCCTCTTTAGAAATGCTCTTCTATCCTTTGAAGGAGAGATGAAAGTTCTAACCAGCCAACAGACCAGCGTGGGGGGATAGTACCATTATTTTTTCCTATTCTACAGCCCATATAATTAAGTTAACTTTCAGTTCTAAACACACAAACTCTTTTATATTGGCCTGTGTCAAAGTCCCATTTCCTTCCCAGTTCACATAGATACTGGACATACATTTAATTATGAAAAGAGATTCTTGCTGCTGAATTGCATGGATTACATGTCTCTGTGTTAAAAACAAATCTAGGGTTGGTGTGATCTGATGCTAAATTGAAGGCTATTAAAAATGAAAATTCCTAACACTGTGATGAATATAAACAATTAGTGTGGCTCTGACCACCTGTGAACATCTTGTACAAACGCTTACTTTCTATCACTGGTGCCTAATTCAGACAATAACAGCTGAAATCTGCGATCACAGGTTTTTTTAAACTGACGCCATACTTGAAGAGGCTCATTTGTGCTTTATGTCAGATGCTGTATCTAGATATATGGGGAAAGTACAATGTACAATAAAATGCCATTGCCTAGTACCGGCAAACAAATAATTTACAGAACATTTGGCTCAAGTCATTCCGAAATCTTGATACGACACTGATCCATTTATTAGATTCACTATCATTCTAGATTTGGGATGTACTCAAGACAGACAACATTATATTTTATAACTTTCAGTGTTACAATGAAAGCTGGTCAGAAAGTGGAATTTCTGTCCTATGGGAAATTCTAACCTTTTGAAATTTGTTTGCTTTCCAAATTGGAACAAAAAGTTGAAATTCCCCCCCCCCAAAATGTATTTGGAAACACTGAAAGATTTCATTCTGATAAAGTATAAAATAATATTAAACATTACATATAATATATATTATCAATTATTAAATATATAAATATACATATAAATGAAATAAAATAATAAATTTGAAACAATTCATTTAAATATGGTAAATATGTTAAGTCAAAACAATTCATTTTAACACTTTTCCATCAAAAATGTGGCCACAAATCAACATTCCCACAAAAAGTTTCCATTTCAACGAAACTCCATTTTCAGATGGAAAACTGTTCCACTGAAAATTTTTCAACCAGTTCTAGTGATAATGGATATCTCATATTGCAAAAAGCCTTTGAAAATAATGATTTAAAAATTCAGCATTAGCAACCTGACTCTTGAGAGTATTTCTAACTAAAGTAGCAGTGTGCTTACTGAGGAAAAGAAAGTAGCAATAATAATAGTCAATACTACTTAATGGCACATATCCACCATTAGTTTAGGTGACGCCCATGCAAGGCAACCTTTAATGTAACTACTAACATGAACAAAGCCAGCTGAAGTTAAATTCGGTCTCTTCTTCCTCTTTAATAATCCCAAGATGTGCAGTTTCCTTACTGACCCATGGCTAATACCTTTGTCAGTGCCCTGATCATTTCCTGCCTTAACTGTTGTAACTTTCTTCTCTGGGTTTCACTGTCTCTCACTGGCTCCAATCTGTCCAAAATGTCACTGTCAAACCAACCTTCCTCTCCTGCCATTGTGACCCCTTCATCATCCTCCCTCAATTCTTCCACTGACTTCCCATCTCTTACCACTACAAATTCAAATTCCTTGGCCTTACCTTATCATCTTGCTCCCTCCTTTATTACTGCTCTCACTTTCCCTAGCTCCATCCCACTCCCTACGCTCATCCCAATCTTTTCACTTTATTCCTCAGCTGCTCTCTTTTTCCCATTCTTGTTTTCGTACTTTCTTACAGACTACTCCATTTTTATCTTGTTCTTATCCACCAGACAACACCTCTTGTCACCTTATTAATTTTCTTCTGAACTGTGTGTCATTTTATTTTGACTGGTTTCAGAGTAGCAGCCGTGTTAGTCTGTATCTGCAAAAAGAACAGGAGTACTTGCGGCACCTTAGAGAATAACAAATTTATTAGAGCATAAGCTTTTGTGGGCTACAGCCCACTGTATGCTGTATGGGGCAGGAAGCATGTATTATCTACCTTTGTAAATGAGTGATGCTACCTCATTTTTAAAAATTCATCAATATACAACTAGTTCAGAAAATAAAGAATGAATCAGAAAAAAACCTTTTCTGCTGCTAAAGCAACAGAAGCCCATCAGCAAAGTAAGGAAACTCACGAGGCTAAGGGGTGTTTTCTGTTTAAGTGCTGGTGTATTTCTTCAATAGTCCACACTGCTGCCCTACATGCAGGATCAGTTCTGAAATAAAAAATACCCCGGTGTGAAAATTTTAATGGGATAATACATCTGGAGTATGAACGCGCTTATGAGTTAATTGCAGCAGTAACATATCTTTATTCCAATGAAACGACTGAAAAGCCTGATCACTACAACACACAATATTCTGGAATTGTAAATAAGCAATAAAGAAGATGAGAGAGAGTGAGAGAAAACCAGGGTAATGTACTTATTTCCTGTAAATCTTTGAACATGCCTTGTGTGCTGAGTTGGGCTGAGATCCAGAGCAGACCTAGTCATAAATATTGAAATCCTCTCTCAGTTTGTATGGAGGTAAAACTTTCATTGGAGCCAAAGGAAGTTTTGTGTTAGTAATACATCTGGTCAGAAAATACCACAAAGGTTGAAATTTCAATGAAAAAATTGGTACTTCCCATTTTCCCACCAGTTCTACTGAGGAAGATCTGAGGATCTGGTCCACAGAAGTTAGAGACTGTGGCTCCAATGCATAATGGGATCTTAAATTCTTTCCTCAACTGGTACTAGAGTTAATCTAATCCACCTCCTGTCAACGCAGGATTGTTCCTTATATGTGGGTGTACACAATTGGAGGCTTTACCCCCCAGAAATGTAGAGACTGCATTAATAAAGGAAACACTTAGTCTGGAACAGGAGCTACATCTTCTTCCCTTTCCCCTCCACCCCATAATAAAAGCTGTCTACACCCCTGTGGTACATTCTCTAGTATTCTGCCCAAATATCTCAAAATTTAAAAGGTCCTGCTACAAGGAAGTTTCTCCTCTTTAATTTCCTTTTATTACTCCTAGTGACCCCTCCCTTATGTCACCCTAAATAATTCCTCTTCCTCCTTGGTGTTTGTATACTACAATTGTCAACATTTATCACTGTTAATGGTTTGGGAAATCATGTGATTCGGCTAGTACAACATGGATGATGAGAATACCTAACTCATACATCACTCTTTGTATTTTCAAAGCACTACACCTGAGTTTGTCAGCCATCCCAGAACCATCCCTGGATTCTCAAGTAATCGGCAAATGGAAAGATTATTAAGGTGATGTTTTCAGAGTCCAGGAAGCAAATTTTTGCTATTGCTGCACCAGAACAATCTCTGAGTATTAGTATTTAATAGGGCTGTTGATTAATCATAGCTAACTCACGCTCATTAAAAAAAATGCGCTAATTAAATTTGTGACTGAACTCCTTGGGGGAGAATTGTATGTCTCCTGCTCTGTTTTACCCACATTCTGCCATTTATTTCATGTTATAGCAGTCTTGAATGATGACCCAGCATATGTTCATTTTAAGAACACTTTCACTGCAAATTTGACAAAATGCAAAGACGGTTCCAATGTGAAATTTCTAAAGATAGCTACAGCACTGGACTCAAGACTTAAGAATCTGAAGTGCCTTCCAAAATCTGAGAGGGATGAGGTGTGGAGTTTGCTTTCAGAAGTCTTAAAAGAGCAACACTCTGATGAGGAAACTTCAGAACCCAAACCACCAAAAAAGAAAATCAGCCTTCTGCTGGTGGCATCTGACTTAGATGATGAAAATGAACATGCGTCAGTCCACACTGCTTTGGATTCTTATCAAGCAGAACCTGTCATCAGCATGGACGCATGTCCTCTGGAATGGTGGTTGAAGCATCCAGGGACATATGAATCTTTAGCACATCTGACATGTAAATATCTTGAGATGCCGGCTACAACAATGCCATGCAAGTGCCTGTTCTCACTTTCAGGTGACATTGCAAACAAGAAGCAGGCAGCATTATCTTCTGCAAATGTAAACAAACTTGCTTGCCTGAGCGATTGGCTGAACAAGAAGTAGGACTGATGGAACTTATAGGCTCTAAAGTTTTACATTGTTTTATTTTTGAATGAAGGGGTTTTTTTTGTACGTAATTCTACATTTGTAAGTTGCACTTTCATGATAAAGAGATTGCGTTATAGAACTTGCATTAGGTGAACTGAAAAATATTATTTCTTTTGTTTTTTACAGTGCAAATATTTGTAATCAAAAATAAATATAAAGTGAGCACTGTGCACTTTGTATTCTGTGTTGTAATTGAAATAAAAATATTTGAAAATGTAGAAAACATCCAAAAAATCTTAAATAAATGGTATGCCATTATTTTTTAATAGTGCGATTAATCGCGATTAATTTTGTTAATCACTTGAGAGCCCTAGTATTTAATATGTACATTACAGTAGTGCTCAGATACCCTAATCAGGATCAGAATCCTCACTAATGGTAGGTGCTGTACAAACACACATGAATACATAGTTCCTCACCTCTCCATTACAGAGCTTTGGGGAACCTGCATCTCCTCCCACCCCAAACACTTTACACATTTGTGCATCTTCAAAGCTTCACAACATGACTACTAGCCTACTGGTAGATTAGAAATGACAGTAAACAACATGAAACTATCCATCCCCACATAACACCTGAAATTTTAAATTGTATTTTGTAATGGCCATTTCAGGGGAAATTTAGACTAAACCCAGAGGAGAACTAGGTGTAAGATGAGGCTGTGGGTTAATGCACTGTTTTCATTTCTGGAGATACAGGTTAAACCCTGGTGTAAATCACAAAAGAAATAAGCTTGATGATCTCAGCCTATGGTGGATGTTTTCTCCCAGCACAATCACTCAAGATAGGTTAGGGTGACCAGATGTCCCGATTTTTGGGTCTTTTTCTTATATAGGCTCCTATTACACCCCACCCCCGTCCTGATTTTTCACACTTGCTGTCTGATCACCCTAAGATAGGTTCAGGAATGGAGTGGCAGTACTACAGGTCACAACTGAAATGGACAGACAGAGGACTAAGCAGAGCTGTTTGTGTGTCGGGGATATGAACAGAATAAGGAGAGCTGCAGGTCACAGCATTCTCACAGTTTTAAAACAGCACACCAAGGAAGTAAATGAAAAAGCACAGAAAAAAACAAAAGGTTGGGTAAAACTCTACAAACCCTATTTGGTCTGATGTGTTGTTCTGAGCTCCACTCTCAGGGAAGTGAGGGCCCTCTTGCCATGCCTGGCCGACATGGAATCCATACCCTATGCCTTGAACACTCATTCCAGCACAGAAAAGAAAAAATGAGACAAATTAAATATTGATGCACAAAGTCATCGACCTGCTAAGTAACAGGACGCAAGGCTAGATCTGCACTGTTTTGTGTGCAATCCCGTTGATCCAAAAATAAAACCCAAACTCTCCTATAGGAGTTTTCATTCTCTTGGAATCATTTTAGAAACCGAAGCCTTCCTGAGTGATTCAGCCAAGTTAATTTCTTTGTGCCTCAGTTTCCAATCTATAAAATGGCAATATTAAACTTTCTTTCCCGCTCCCATCCTTTGTCCGTTTTCTCTATTTGAATTGTAAACTCTTCAGGGCATGGACTGGCAAACTACATATGTACAGAACCTAGCACAATGGGGTGCTAAGCTTCACTGGGGCCTCTAGCTGCTACTGTAATGCAAACAATAAATAAGAAAAAGATCTTGTACTGAATACTACTGAAGGGAAAATATCACAATGCCCAGAAGTATCACACCTATTCTGTGTATGTACTTCTTGGTTTTAAATATTATGGAAATGCAGCTTTTGAAATGCAAAGAGACCGATGATTGCACAACAGGACACCCTCTATCTCTATCATCAGTAGTACGCAACACCTAGTCACTGAGCTGTGGGGAAAGCTGCAAAACAACAAGCCATCTCCCACTCACCTAATCGCAAAGTTAGAGAAAGGAGCAGAAGAGTCAGGTTTGGTCAGGTGTGCTAGAATCTCATGTGTAAGCAAATTAATGCCTGTGATGAAGGAACAATGATTAATGTCCGTGTCTCTATCCCTCCTCATCTATTAAATCAGGATAATGTGCCAATTCTTACCAAACATACAGTGCTATGAATTCCAAAATTACCATGTCTTTTATTCACATAAATCTATGATGGGACTCCTTTATTGGCTCTGGATTTCATAACCTCCAGAAGCAAAGGGATTATTATAAAAGCTCTCCACTAATGCTGGAAATGCAGGGAGGGAGAACAACTCTAATTCATCTGTTGCCCACATGGAGCACTGTCCCACCATTGTTAGTTAGAAGAAAAGTACTTGAATGCTTTCAGCTACACAGATGATTTAAAGGCAGAGGTTTGTACTATACATTTTAAGTGCAGTTCTGAAAGAAGATCTGTTCCTTGTTTGTATTCCATGTCATACGTAAAACCTTATTTTTGTCACTGAAGTGAGTAATACCTTTTACTCAAATCAGCAGTGGAGAGCCAACACAGCCATGAGCTGGATTCTATAATATCTCATGCACCATCAATAGAATTATTAACTGGGTTTCAAGTATAAGGCTAAATTCTGCCTGTACAATCTTTATTACCAGCAATGAGTACAAGCCATAAGGAACTGAGCTAGACTTTCAGACCAAAGGTCGCGCTTGCAGGCCTAACTTTCTATTTGGAAACTAAGCAGATTTAATAGAGTCACCGAGGGCACATCTACTCTGCAATCATGGTGTATGACTGCAGCATGTTTAGGCATACCTGAGCTAACTTTAATATAGTTAGCTCAGGTACCAATAGCAGTGAAGCTATGGCAGCCTGGGCTTCTGTGTAGGCTATGTGACGCTGTATGAATTCTGGGGGACACTTGAGGTTATTATGAATACTAATATTGTAAAATTGCAATGAATTGTGCCAGATATGCCATGTAAGATATCTGCAAAAATGTTAGTTTGCCAAATATGATAATCTCATTTATGTGTTTGTATCACATTTGTATACTGAGTTATAGATATGTCTCTATGTCTGTATTACAAAACTTGTGCCATGCTTCTGGGTGACCCCCCCCAAACAGTTTGGCGTCAGCTCTGCCTAGCCTGCTTGATGGCCCAAAAGGGACCATCAGCTATACAACTGACCCATTGAGAGAAGGCAGAGGATACAGACTCAGCAAGGCATGCATGGGACATGCCCATGGACAGAAAAGGCTTCCAAGCCATGTGCTGAGCAGCTTGTTTTGGAAACAAAGGAAGCACAGGCCGCATGGCAAAAGACTATACAAGGCAGCTGCATCTTCTCCATTTTGTCTTCAGTCCTGCTTCTTACCTCTGGAGGAACTTTGCTACAAACTGAAGCTCTGAATAAAGGACTGAATGACCCATCCAAGCTGTGGATGTATTCCAGAGGGACTTAAAAGCCAGTAAATCATCAATACAGCTAGGAACCTGATATATGGACTTTGAAGTTTTTGTATGTATGTGACCGTGTTACCATTTAACATTTCTCTTCTTGTTCTTTCTTTTCCTTGATAATAAACCTTTAGTTTTAGACACTAAAGGATAGGCTGGCAGCGTGGTATTATGGGTAAGATCCAAACTTATACTGACCTGGTGATGTGGCTGACCCTTTGGGGTCAGAAGAACATTTTGTATGTGTGAGCAGAGTTTAACATAACTTCTCACTGTACTGGACCTAGGTGCTGATTGGGAGCCAGAGACTGGAATGCAATAAAGGGGGCTGTGTGATTTCTTTTTTTGCTTCTTGATAACCGGATCAGAAGTGCAGTTTGTGACTGATTGGGAGGTTTAACTTCAGTGTTACCCACCAGTATCTTGGGGAGTATCTGCTCTTCCTTTTCAGACTGCCCTGAGCTTGGCATTTTTAGTGAGCGCTGCCCCAGGCACCCTGGGTCACAGGCTATACCTGGGTAATCACTTGAGCGGCTAGCTAGCACTGAAGTCCATGCTGTCATAACCTCACTGCTATTGGTACCTGAAAACTAGTTCATGTATGTCTACATGTGCTGCACTCACACCTCCGACTGCAGCACAGACATACCATGAGAGACACTAAACATGTACCCAATTATTTATAAAATCCCTTTCCAGATCAGAATCACACTTTCATAATATTTTGTTCTCATTTCATCTAAGGGTCTCAAGCATAAAACAATCAGAGACAATAAGGACCATGTTCTACCAACTTTCAGATATACACTAGCACGTTGGTCTTGAGGCAAATGCATCAGCACTTGTTTTTTTCTTTTCTTACCTCCTATGGCTGTTTTTACTCTTCCCCTCATTTTATCCTTAACTTTCCACTCCACTGTCCAGTATGTACATTAAACTCTCACTTCTAGGTGAGCAAGGGACAATACTCTGCCAAAATTAGTTAAGCCACCATGGCCTTATCACTTTCTAGTCATTCTTACTTGACCCCTGCTGTCTGTCTTTCATTTGAGTATTAGTCAAGGGCAGCCTACTTAACAAGTATTTAGGACAGCTACCTGGGTATCCTCAATCATCAATTAAAACTGTGACGAATTCCTTAAACTGGTTCAGGCTAGCAGGGAAATTATCTTGGTCACTGTTTTTTTTTAAAAAAAGTTTAATTCGTCTCCTTTTATAATGCACCCAATGTTTATAGGTAAAAACCTCCAGACTATATATACATTGTAATTACAACATACCAACAATAAACTAAGCATCATAGGCTTCTTTTGGTGCTGACTATTCGCTGTTATTAAAGATCACATTGCACTGTTCTCAAGAATAGGATTGTTAACCTTGGTGTCCTACCCACATTGTGGCTAAGGTTCTAATGACCTAAATTCCCTTCAGGGTTTCAGCTGAATATATTATCCTTCTTCATTTCCTGACCTAAACTGCCACACAATGTTGTTTTTGTGGTTATATGGTTCTGCTCTTCACCTCAGATGGTGGATGAAATGACGTCTATGTATTTTTAAGCTTATAAACTCTTTGCATCTTTCCTACCCAAAGATCCCAATAGAAATGTCAGACTGTTATAATTATCTGGTAGGAGACCAGCAAATTTGTTTTCAGTTGAGAGGGTCCATTCCTTAAAACCCCCCCACTTCATCACAAAATCAGAAACCTGGTCTCCTGTATGCTTCAAAATGCCTGCATGCCAGTTGTTCAACTCACCCAACTGGCAGGGATAAATATTTCCCAAGTATTAATCCAAACTGATCATTGGGCATTAAGGGCGGATAAACCTATAAATCACTTGGCTGATATTTTAACTGAAATTTTGCAACTCGCTGAGCACATTGTTGGAAGCAATGCTTTCCTGGCCAGAGTTAAGATGCCACAACAATAGGCCTCAGAGTTGAAAGGGGAGTGAGGGCTTAATGTGGTGGGGAAAGAAAGCACAAACAACAGCTCCATTCTATATTGTGATAAGAAGTCAGGCCTACAGTTTCTGCCTTAAGTGTGGTCTCTTCCACGTTTTGCTCACTGGAGATTTAAAGTAGATAATGGATTTGTCTGTCTCTATCTCCAGGGTTTGCCTGGCCTCAGATTATTATGGTCTGCTATTTAGTCAGCTCCAAATGTGAAACAAAGTGAAAAGTAGCTGAAAAATCACTTTATTAATTAAAATTATATAGGAAACAAAATGTATGAAGACATTTATTAATTGAAATCCATAGACTATCTGGTAATGCTGCCCGTTTTGTCCCTTCAAATGATGAAAATGGAGTACAGTCACTAGTAATGAAAACACCAAATTTTGAGGGCGATAAGAATGGGGTAAATGGGGAGGCAAAAGCAAATAAGCCAATTTTTTAGCTTGCCTCAAGCCAGCTTCAGGTTTTGCAAGACATTCATTGAAATAATCTATATTTTAAAATGCTCACACAAGTATTTGCACCTGGTCAGGCTGGTTATGCAAATGCACCTCTCTTTTCTGTTCCCTTGTTCCCCATACTGCTCCAACTCTGGTTTGCTGTTTATTTGCCTATGGCATCTTGACACAATCCTTGATTATAAGCTCTCTCTGTACAGTGCCCTCATCAGGGCCTCTAGGCACTACAGCAATACAAGTAATAAAGGTAATAAAACTGCACTCTCACAGTTGCGTACACCAATCAGACAGTAAGGTGTTGCTTGGCAGGGGGAATTACTTGGAGGACAATGTGGCAACTGCAGAAACTGCAGCCCTATTTATCATATGAGCTTTCTAAGCACCACACTAAGGCTATGTCTGCTCTGCAAACCTTACAACAGCGTGGTTGTGCCAGCTGCATAGTTGAAAGGTGCACTGTGTGGCTGCTCTTTTTAACTGGGAGAGAGCTCTCCTGGTGACAAAGTACAACCACCTCCAACGAGGGACGGTAGCTTCCTCACCGGGAGCACAGCTCCTGCCAACAAAGCACTGTCCACACCGGTGGTTTGTGTCATTAACATTTTTGTTGTTCAGGGAGATGGTTTTTTACGCCCTGAGTGACAAAAGTTTTAAAGATGAAAGTGCAGTGTAGGCAAAGCCTTAAGTTTAAACAATTCCAATAGGTAAGCAAAGCCCTATTAAAATAAAAATGTACTTTTCCACTCGTTTTTCTGTAGCTGAATCTTTCTTCTTTCCTGCTTCACCTGCCTTCAGTTAAGGCTACGTCTACACTAGGGACCTTACAGCAGCACAACTGAACCACTGCACCTACGCCACTGGAAAGTCTCCCATGTAGCTGTTCTTTGCTGGCGGGAGAGAGCTCTCCTGCTGGCATAATTAAACCACCCCTAACAAGCGGCGATAGCTATGTCGCCAGGAGAGCGTCTCCCACTGACACAGAGCTGTCCACACTGGAGTTTTTGTCAGTGAAACTTATGTCAGTCAAGGGGGTGCTTTTTTACACCCTGACCGACAAAAGGTTTGCTGACAAAAGTGCTAATGTGGTCATAGCCTAAGTTATAATCAAGGCAGGGGAAGCAGCATCATTAGAAAGGAGAAAAATGTCTATTACACATAAATGCCTTGGTTTTCAAGCAGTGGTAGGAAGGGAAACACAGGGATAATGCAGTACATCCCCTTTATAGTGAAATCGTGGCTTTTACAGAATAATTTCTCTGTAAAATGAGGTTCACACTAACAGGAATCACAACACATTTAAAGAAGTTGAGGCTTTCATACTAATTCACCAGAAACAGGTTTTGCTGATAAGGAAATGGGGCTGTGGGAGAAAGAAAGAAAGAAAGAGAATTCTTGCAAACTTTCTCAGAGAGGAAGAAGCAGTGTGGACAAGACTTGAAGCCAGGAACTCCCATATTACAATCCCAACACTGACAATTATGCCCCGCTGCAGGCTATATCTAGCCCATGCCGCCACTTGCTGCTGCCTGGGCTACCCCAGCTAGACTGCTATTTTTAGTGCACTAGCTTGAACAGTGCTAGAGCAAGTATGTCTACACAGGCTGGGAATCTCATCCCCAGCTCCAACTGTAGGTGTAGCCTCAGTATCTCCCTATATGGGGGTGTTTCTAGTTACCTATCTCACAGGGGACTCTCAGGATTAAGTAGCTGTTGTAAGTACAGTGCTTCAAATATGAAGAAAGGCTATTTTTATGGTTAATGGATGGGGAGCTGGGAAATCTGGGTTCTATAAGCAGCTCTGCCACAGACTTTCTGTGTGACCTCAGTCTAGTCACTTCGCCTCTTTGGGCCTCACTTTTGCCATCTGGAAAATGGGCAGTAATAATACTGATCTACCTACCCTATATTCATTAATATTAAGATTTGTAAAACACTTTGAACATTTTCCAGAATACACTGTCTTCACCTAATACCAAAACATCCTACCCATCCAGTGTAATGAAAAGAAAACAAACAAAAAAACGAATACAACAGAGTGAGAAATGAAAGAGGCTAGAAAGCAGTAAATGTTTAGTAAAATGGATGTAGTACCTCGCTGTGTAGATCCATATATCCCAAGAAGTCAGGAGGAAGTAAATTGTTCCACTGGTTCGATTATAGGCAAAGCTGAGAACTGACTGGAGCGGAGAGGGATAGGGAGGCGGCAGCACGGTACATAACTTTGTCCCATTATTCAGAGAGAAAATTCGTAAACTTAGGAAAGAAAAACAGAAGAAAGTGGTAAAGGGAAAAGGTTAATGAAGAGTTGTTGTTTAATCAAGACACAGGGATGACACTTCAATTCATCGTCCCCCAGTAACTTTAATGTTCCATGCAAACATCCCCTTTTAAATGGATGGGCCCTGTTATTTTAAAGTGAAAAATACCATGATTTTTCCACTCACTCAATGTTAAAAGCTCTCATAAGCTAATACACTTCAATGGAGTTAAAAGTTGTGGTGCTATTTTTTCCAGTACTGTAATGCCAACATTTGACCGTTATAAACATGGGCAGGTACGCTGTTCTGCTCAGTTTGCACAATCTGGAGGTCAAAACTGGACACTGATACTTTTTTCCTGTGTGCGTGATTTTCATTAAGAATGTTTCACAGGTATTTATTTTGACTAATAGAACATAAATCTCAGAAATAGTGAAAATTTGTAACCCATATTGGGTCAAGCAAGCAGATATCTTCTCGATTTGATTAGTTTGTTACTTTACAGTTTTAAACAGGCGGCAGCTAAAACCCTCTGATATGGTTGAATGTGGTGTTTATTAATACACACACTTTACCGTTTTTCTATTGAAGTTTATTACTACTAGTGGAGATGCAATCCAACCAAAAACCCGGATCCAAACCACCTCAAACTTTCATTAGCACATGTAGTCAGACATACCTGTTATCAGAGCCCATAGCTACCACCCTGCTGGATTTCCCATTGGCACCACAGAGGGACAGAGCCTTAATCTGACTGCTGACACGAGTCCAGAATTTGGTAAAATAGTTCAAGTCATACACATGAAGATTGCGGGCGGAAGAGCAGTACAGCAATTTATCCTCAGCCAGGCCCATCCAAACAATTCCTTCAGTGAACAATGATAAACTAAACGAAAGATAAAGTCCCCACAAGCCAAAGAAAATTATGAATTAAAGTAAGTCAGAAGCAAGTTACATCAATTACATTAGAGTCCAAGTTAAACTACATGGGACGTTTTTCAATGTTGACCATGTTCAGCTAAAAAGAATTCTTCACACCAGACTCAAATTCTGACAATTCCCTGGGGAACTCAGAGGGGAAAAAAAACTGGAACCAGTTCCAGTCAACACTGACTGCTTTAGTGACCTTGGTGAATCTGTTTTGCATGCCACAAAGATATGGAACTACCATGTACTTACATGATAAGTAAATACTGTGCTAATTCCTGCAGGTTATATAAAAATGTTACTAGAAATTATAACACTCAAGGGACACAATCTTCATTTCTAGATCTCATGATATCCCTTTAGACGTTAGTAAAAATGATGTGTCTTATTGAATCACTTACATATCAAGTAATTGATGTGAAGGTCTCCTTAAAAATCAATTATATGGTATGGGGCCAATACCTCAAAGCAGATTCAGAGCTGTATACATTATTTATGCCTTGGGAAATGCCATACTTTAAACATTTTTTAAGAGGTAAAGATTTATTTATTCATAACCGTACAACAAGCTCATGAACTGTACACCTTATTTTTTCTTTATAAATTAAACACTTCTTGCACACTGTAGCTCTTGTATAAATACTCAAGGAATTATAGTAGAACTCACTATTAAAGGTGAACTGACCCTTTAATGAATAAGGCCCTGCGCTGCAAATATTTATGCATGTGTTTAACTTTACTCACCAAATGATTTTTTGTTTTGAATTTTCCATCAATTGTATTTTAAAAAATTCAAAGGCATTAAATGCTCAAAAGCTAAACAAAACTTTTTGGTCTGGGTTTCACCCAAATTGCTAGTGAACTGAAAAATCCATTATTTGCACAGTTCTAAACAGAAGCTGTGCTAAAGAGATCTTCACCATCTAATGAGCTGAGAATAGCGGAGATACATACCTTTCTATTTAGCAGGGTTTCTTGCCTTATGGTCAGAGCACCTGGGCATAGATCCTCAAAGATATTTAAAGGAGTACTTGTGGCACCTTAGAGACTAACCAATTTATTTGAGCATGAGCTTTCGTGAGCTACAGCTCACTTCATCGGATGCATACTGTGGAAACTGCAGAAGACATTATATACACAGAGACCATGAAACAATACCTCCTCCCACCCCACTCTCCTGCTGGTAATAGCTTATCTAAAGTGATCATCAAGTTGGGCCATTTCCAGCACAAATCCAGGTTTTCTCACCCTCCGCCCCCCCCCCCCACAAACTCCTACTGGAGAGTGAGTTTGTGTGTGTATGGGGGTGGGGGGGGTGAGAAAACCAGCAGGAGAGTGAGTTTGTGTGTGTATGGGGGTGGGGGGGGGTGAGAAAACCTGGATTTGTGCTGGAAATGGCCCACCTTGATTATCATGCACATTATAGGGAGAGTGGTCACTTTGGATAAGCTATTACCAGCAGGAGAGTGAGTTTGTGTGTGTGTGTTTTTTGGAAAAAAAAGCGGGGGGGGGGGGGGTGAGAAAACCTGTATTTGTGCTGGAAATGGCTCACCTTGATTTTCATGCACGTTGTAAGGAGAGTGGTCACTTTGGGTAGGCTATTACCAGCAGGAGAGTGAGTTTGTGTGTGTGGTTTTTGGAGGGGGGTGAGGGGGTGAGAGAACCTGGATTTGTGCAGGAAATGGCCCACCTTGATTATCATACACATTGTGAAGAGAGTGGTCACTTTGGATGGGCTATTACCAGCAGGAGAGTAAGTTTGTGTGTGGGGGGGCGGAGGGTGAGAAAACCTGGATTTGTGCTGGAAATGGCCCAACTTGATGATCACTTTAGATAAGCTATTACCAGCAGGAGAGTGGGGTGGGAGGAGGTATTGTTTCATGGTCTCTGTGTATATAATGTCTTCTGCAGTTTCCACAGTATGCATCCGACGAAGTGAGCTGTAGCTCACGAAAGCTCATGCTCAAATAAATTGGCTAGTCTCTAAGGTGCCACAAGTACTCCTTTTCTTTTTGCGAATACAGACTAACACAGCTGTTACTCTGAAAGATATTTAAGGTGCCTAACTCCCACTGAAATAAAATCCATTGGAGTTAACTGCTTACATACCTTTGAGGATCTGCGCCCTGATGCTCTGAGATGATGAGCACCTCCTGCAAGTTGTTGAGTAGCCTCAACTCCTCACAGGTTCAGCCCCAAAAGAATTGGAAAATAGAGCCAAACTGTGGCAATATTCTTAGAGGCATATAATCTACAAAGATATTTATCTTACTCCTTAAAGATTCCTTATTTTTCCTTTGAAATTCATCCAACATACCATAAAATGCTACAAATGCTAATGCTAGAAATGCATTTTAACTGGATTATATTTCATTAGTGGTAAGCAGTGAAACTTACATAAATAGTATGGCCTTTTTAAGTACCTGTAAAACAGCTGCATTTTATCCAGGGACCAGAGTTTCACGGTCCCATCCAAAGATCCAGAGATAAATAAAGACAAAGTGTTTGGGTGGAGGAGGATGTGTGTGACAGACCTGGTATGGCCATGAAATACATGCAACAAACTGCCCTGGTCATTCCAAGATTTTACTGGTTAAAATAAAACAATAACCATCAATCAGTAAATAAATGAGAATTAAATTATGAAGAAGCCAAAATAAACTACACTTCTTTGTCTCTGGTTATTTTACTGAGTACACCAAAAACCTGATTATTCTTCAAAAAAACCCCACCCCCAAACACTAAAAAACACCCTGTAATTTTGCTTTTGATCTAATACTGTATTTTCTCTCCCGAGTGCTAATGATACACTCTACTGTGAAGAAATGCACTTAGTTAACAAAGGAAGTCAATTCATGGGAATCATGAACACTATGATTTCTGTGTTTTTGAAAAACATTTATGACTTTAGTCCTTTTCATCATGAGCATCCCTGATTTTCCTAATAATTATCATGAGAAAATCAAAACAGAGTGGTTGGGCATTTTCTCATGCTTTAGCCAGGGTACTGAAAAGGAGGCCAGATGCTTCTTTATTTGGAAAAGTCTGGAAAGTAACATTATCAATTACCATTCAGAATGTGCCTGCTTATTCTTACAAAAGAAAGAATGATTCCTGATAGAAAATAGTCAAATCAAAAACTATATCACATAGAGTTGGTAAGATGATGAATGAAAAACACTACTGCTTGGAGGAATGGCTCCTTCAAAATTTAAGTTGACAGGACGTACTGTAGGGCCCAATCCTTCAAAGGACCACGTCCTTCCATACCATGAAGCTGAAGGCATTTTGCATCTTTTAGGATGTGCTCAGCACCTTGCCATTATCCCAGAAAGTGATTCCTGGATTCAGTGGAGGATAATGGGAAGATATTTTTGGGAGATTAAATATTAATAAATAATGGATAAGACATTCATCTGCTGAACTTTTTAGAAAAGCTCTAGGAGATCTACATTCATAAAGAAGTCACACTTTATATGTTAAGATTTATGTTTGGGTTCAAATGTTAACAGATAACATTTCTATTTATGAAAATTCAGAGAAACACAGATGATGATGATAGGAAAGACTGAGGCCCATTAATTTCTAGGGCCACCTGTTATTGCAAGAAATCGATTATGTGACACAACACGTGACCTGGACTGTGTGCTCCCCAGAGAGGCAATAACTACGAGACTCTCTGCCAGTATGGCCTACAGAAAATTTCCTTCATGCCTTCAAATGTGGGAGCAAGAATTGCTGTAGTTAAGTTTAGAATTAGAATGTCATTTATACACTGAAGCACTACTGCTGTTTTAAACTACTATCACTGCTGTCTCATTAAAAACATATGGTAAAGTAAGAAGAAACAAAGAAGTGTGATCATAGGCTCAGATGCTTTGTTCCTGTGTGCCACCTTACTTTCAGAGTCCCTGGAGGAGGTAAGCAAAGCATTGGAGTATGATGAATAGACGCAGGAGAGAATGGTACTTTGGTGGGCATTGGTTAGCTGAAACAGTAGATTCCCTTTGGTATCATAGCAGAAGAGATCGCAATTAGAAAAGCAATAAAGTCTTTGCATATTGACATCAAGCGCCATATTTGTACACCAGATTTGCCTCATGTGTGGGAATTCTGCACTATATTAAAAAAAAAACATGATTAAGACTACGGCAACACTACTGTACACATTTAAATAAAATGATAGAATCATTTGGTTTGTGAAGTTTTTTGCATACTACAAGACTACACAGTTCATTTTATGAAAGCTGCTGGATATATTTTATTTTTTTAAAAAGCATAGTTTCCTAGAAGCTGGTAATGAGCACGTTTCAATTGATTATAGTGTTCAAACAATTGTCTAATCATCACACACACTATGTTGGGAATATATAATGGTGTGTTTTAAAGGTTTTATTAACACTTGTTTGGCATGGCCACATAACTAACTCATGGATTTACTACTGGTAAGCAAATCTGATTATTCCAAACAAATGCCAATAAAACTTTTATAGTATACCATCCCAGGCTAAATAAGTTTACATAAAAACTATGTTAGGAATGTTTGGAGTTTTAAAAAAGGTCACAGGGGTTATTTTTGTTTTACTCTGTGTGTAAAGCAGTGGTGGGCAACCTGCGGCCTGTCAGGGTAAGCCGCTGATGGGCCGCCAGACCATTTGTTTACATTTGCATGGCTGCCTGCAGCTCCCACTGGCCATGGTTTGCCGTTCCTGGCCAATGGGAGCTGTGGGAAGCAGCGCGGGCCTGGATGCGGCCATTAGGAGCTGCGGGCAGTCGTGCAAATGTAAACAAACGGTCTGGTGGCCCACCAGCGGCTTGCCCTGATGGGCCACGTGTGGCCTGCAGGCCGCAGGTTGCCCACCACTGCTGTAAAGCCAAGAGCCCTACTTATTATAAGTCCAAGTCTACTGGGTTCAGAAAGAGCCATGAAACCATCCTAAATACCTTCTTCTACATACAAATTACACAGATTGAAAGTGCAAGATCTCAGTTTTCCAGGACTAGAAGCTAGTCCTTGATCCCATTGAGAACCTGCGAATATCTACTTTCCAAAGAAATAAAGCTACTGTTTCTAGTTCTCAGTGCCATACGTAGATGGATTGTAATATTAGATGTTTATATATAGAGAAAGGCTGACACTGGCCCAGGATAGAATTTACTTGTCCTGAGCCTCAGACCAGTATAATTTTTGGAATCGCACAGAGGTGGGGAGAGGAATTTCACATTTGGGAGGAGAAGGGGAAATATTTTTCTGGCAGGGTGATTTGAAAAAAAAAAAAAAAAGACTGCTGGTTGAAGCTACTCAGAGTTTCAGAATGTTGGAATAAATACAGGGGAGATGGATTAGTGGGCAGAGTGCAGGTGAGGCATTCAAAGGTGCATGATAAACTCACTTAGCACATGGTTTTGAATAGAAATCACATAGCTATTACTTCCAGATATGCAGTGTATGTGTCTATGAATATACACAATGTTCAATCATTCATAATAAGTTATATTAACATAATAAGTTATATTAACATTATAAAAGCTTTCACAAGATACAGCAGTTTGTCCTGGGCTTGCTAAGAAAAGTGATATTAACAAACATGCAAGTGTCACTTTTCACAGCAGACTTACTAGCTAGCTGGGAAGCTATGAAAAGTGATTCTTGTATGTTTAAAGAAAAGGAGTACTTGTGGCACCTTAGAGACTAACAAATTTATTTGAGCATAAGCTTTCGTGAGCTACAGCTCACTTCATCGTAGCTCACGAAAGCTTATGCTCAAATACATTTGTTAGTCTCTAAGGTGCCACAAGTACTCCTTTTCTTTTTGCGGATACAGACTAACACGGCTCTACTCTGAAACCTGTCATCTTGTATGTTTGTTAATATCACTTATCACTTTTCACAGCCTCTCAGCTAGCCAGTAAGTCTGCTGTGAAAAATGAGACTAACAAACATACAAATATCACTTTTCACAGCATTGTTTTTATTGAGTCAGCCAAAAAAAAAACACAAAAAAATCCTACATAAATTAATTATAATGTTTTGGATGTGTATATGTGCATATTTATTTGTTTTTCCTAAAGTTAATTATTAATTATTTTAGGAAATTAAGTATTTTAGGAAAAAGTGTCAGCCAGCAAGAATTGGTGGCTGCACTCTGAGGCCACCAAAAAAATTGTTGCGAGAACCCATGTACATATTCATTCTCTAAATTCAAATAATCCGTTTACCTGGGGAAAAGCTTGTAATTGGACATGTGAGCTGCATTAGAGTAATCTGTATTTTCTGTTTCTTTAAACTTCCAAAACTAAACGAAAAAAAGAATACAAAGATAATTTTGCAAGCTTGATTTGGTACTTGAGTCTAGAACTGGAAATCTGAATGTCAACTATCGAAACCTTTTCAATAAGCCATTAAGCTGTCCCATTACTTCCATACTGACAGACCTGGATACTTCAAAAGACATAAGCCGAAAGTAAGAGCAGCATTAATGAGAAAACATTTATGAAACTTAATTTGTTTTGACAGAAAAAAATGAAATGATGATCACATGAGATAATACCTAAGAAATTTCATCACCTAAGAAATGCTTCTCCGCTGCACTGACTATTCTCTTTGTTCATCATGCCAACCCAGCTATTAGTGAAACTAAATAAACCAGCCAATCTACAATATTTTCTCCTCATTTTCTTTTCAAAGTAAATAGAGTGTTGGTGAAAGGTGCTGAATTGACAATTCTATAGACCTGTATTTATATATACACATAACAAGTACAACAAGGGTGGTGGCAATGCAAGTTTCAGCCCCCGTGATCTAACTGATCTCTATCCTGGAAGAAATCACCTCTAGTGGAGTGGGAAGAGTTTAGTTACCATAGTGCATTCAGCCCTTGATCTCTCTGCTGAGACTGCCACTAAGTTATGATAGTGTTTTTGTGATCTGGATATCTGACCACTAGAAAATTAATTGGCACAACCAAGCAGTCATCAGATGGTAACATCCTTCAGTCACTATTGACCAATGTTGGGCTCAAACCAGTGAATTAAGTGTGAAAGTTCCCCTGCTCAATCCACCAAGGCCTACAGTCTCCCTTTGCCCTACATTAAATTCATGCCTGTGCTTCCAAAATGTTGCATGAGACAACTCAAACCTCATCTGAGATATTCCCTTACCTTTACTCCTTTGATTCCTCCTGTAATGAGTTCATCACTCACAGGATTGAATACCATAAGTGTCAACAGACGTGACTCCATGTTTTCTACTGAGCAGATTTCTTCATAATTCTTATTATACACCTTATGAAAAGAAAAGTGATGTTCACAAATCATGCCAAAAAGGCTGTGGGTAATTAAGGCCCTGATCCAGCAAAGCATTGAAGTCATCTCTTTCTAGACTTAGGCCTTTGAGAGCAAGGATATATGTACCATATATAAAATATATATTTTAAAATTTCAGAAACTTTGTCCTCACTGACAGACTATTTATTTGAATTTTTAAAATTAAATTATAAACAACAGATAAATGCACATCATCCCCCACGGTGAATTCACAAATGGCAGGAATTATAATTTTTTCCTCTTTGTAAACGGATGGAGCGATGGAGACAATCAGAGACATACAATTAATGGAGATAGGCACTTATGGGATAAGTTGGGCTGTATTTCTATCTCCTCCATTGGTTTTCAGCTACTATGATGACATGAATCCTAAAATACCTAAAATAGGTTAGATAGATTAAGCTAAATAGAGTCATCACACAAAGTGATAAAAGTCATATTTCTCTCACTGTAGTTCTACTGAACTTGTACTGCTTTCCATGCCAATAATGGATGCAAAAATCAGCCACTCTTTCTCCTTCAGGAGTTTGTTGTTTTCTTGCAATGTGTAATGTCATACTAAACGTCAATGGAACTAGTTTAATAAACTATGATGAGAGAAACAACTGGGTCAATCTGTTGGCACAGTGACAATGTTGAGCTTTGCTGCACAGATGAACTGAGTTCGCACCATGAACACAGGTTCTTGATTTTAAAATGGCAGAGGTGCAAGTACTGCAGAACAGAAATAAACAGCTCAAGAGATGGAGAAAGTGGCCGCAGAATGGTTTTGTATTACTCCAGCAGCAACTTCTGTTGGACTATTGGACAGTCAGAGGAGGATATCCTGAATGGTCTGTAATTACTCTGCACTATCCCCTTCCTACCTGAATCCTGGATACTACAGTGCCATATAAGGGTTTTGAGACCTCCTCCTTCATGTATGAATTAGTTCAAACTGCCAAATACTGAAAGAATTAGTTCAAAAACTCACAAATAAACTCAAAATCAAAACAGCTGAAAAAAATAAACACAGCAGATAGCAGGTGCTTTTACCTTAAGAGCATAGTCTCTTCTCAGTACAAAGTAAACGTTGAATTTTTCACAGTAAGTGATGCTTCTCACTGTGTTGAATTGGTACTTGTGAAAATCTATTTCCCTTTTAACTAGAAAAACAAAACAAACCCCCAAAATACAAAATCAAAACACAAACTGAAACAATGTCTAATAAATCACTCATGTTCTTTTTCCAGCACAGAATATTTTATAAAGTATAACGTTTTGGTGCAAGTGAAAAATTGCCTACTATTTTTTTTTTAAATATATATACAATCCTACTTATCTTAGCAAATTTACTTAAAATGTCTTTTTTTTTTTTTTGGTATGGGAAAATACATGGTGCAATAAAATATATGGGCAGGAGTTATTGCCACAGGTTAGCCTTTTGGTGGCTAAGCAAATAGATCGTTAGGGGAATTATGGGTATGTGTTGTTTCTAAAGGATTAAAGAAGCATTTTCACAACACAAATGGAAAAAAGTATATAGCAAAAAAAAGTCATTTACATTCCATCAGTATTTTTCAAGGCTTCTCCTACTGTTTTTCAGACATTGGACTACACTTTCAAAAAAACATCTCCCTACCGTCTCCCTATCTGATTGGAACTATGGTGTCGCAGATACCATTATATGGTAACTTGGAACTAAGGGTGTTTAAAGGTGACCACTGAAAAAACACAAGCAAAATACAAGTTTGCTCATGCATTTCAGTCTTTGCACAAAAAATCCCCATTTCTGTGCATGCAAATGTGTGTTTCTAAAAAACATATACATTTTGCAAGCACAGTTAGCATGGACATTTAAAAACATGGATCTTTTGGTTTGAATAAGGCTATTTTTCCCAAATGGTATCCAGTGGCAAGTTCTTGCACTGAAGTAACAATCTCTTGTAACAGGACAGTCTGATAACCACTGTTGCCACACAAATTCTTATGAAGGCTTGAATTCTTTCTGAGCCATGCCGCAGTTCCCGTAGTTTTGATTGCTTATTCTGCACTAATTACATTGGCAAAGCTCCCATAAACACCAATGAACGTTCCATGCACTGAATGAATGAAGACTATGCAGTCAAGATTCACATTGCAGTTCTGAGTTCTGAGTTGTAGACTACATAGAAGAATTCTGTCCTGTGAGTTTATTGTTGGATCCATGGGGAAGAGGACATAGCTTGAGAGGAAAGAAGCTCATACTTGATCTTCAGTCACATCCAAAAGAGAACAGCAAATGAAAAGCATGACTTAGGTTTGGGGCAGACACCGTACATTACTCTGCGTTTGTAAAATATCAAGCATAATAGCTTGATCCTGATCCTAACTGGGGCCCTCTAGGCACTACTGCAATACAAATAAATAAATAAATAAATAAAGTAGCAGTAGACTTTCCCCAATAGGCAAGAAACTCTTCAAATTCAGGGTTATAATAATTGGGTTTATGTTGTAATATTAATATTAATATATTTTAAGAATTATTACTATAATAATATTAATAATAATAATAATAATAATAATAAAGGATGAGTAACTGTAAGAACCACAAGGGACACTAAATTGTTTTTCATTGGAAATTATATTGAAATTTTAATGCCATTAATTTTGAAAATCATTTTTATTAAGCTTTTTAAATTATAATTTTTTTTAGTGCTCATAGATTAAGAAAAACCTAGAGACTGAAGTCTTCTTTCTACAAAATAGGTGCAACATGAACAACACAGCAATGGAAGCTTTCTACACGCTGCCCCAATAATGCTCCTCGACAACAACGGGACAATATCTACGGACGACGGAAGAATTCAGTGTCTGTGGCCCATTCAATTTGTGGTGCCTCTATTGAAATTACTGTCAAAAGAGCCAATTAATGCCAACTGAAGTAGCTAGTGATAGATGGACACCTGTCCACTGCAGACTGAACTGAATCTCCCAATTCATTTCAAAGAAGAGTCATCACAATTTCAGGGCATTTGCTATCAACCTGGGCTGAACTGTTAACTTAATAAGTAAAATATTCTGTTATCCTATTTCCAAGTTCCTGATCCCATCCCATCCCCTCAATAAATGTTTTTTAAAAACCACAGTTATGTTATTCTGGTGTGCAAACAAAGCCAAGAGTAACCAACGCCTACTTATATATGCTGCTTGTAGGTAATGAATGTACAATAGTATGCTGCAGCCCAAGGGTTTTTTCATGAAGGCAAGTGAGTGTAAATCAAAATGAATGGAACAGGAAGATGATCACACCAGGAAAATATGTCCTAACTACAAAACAGAGTTTGGACATTTGCTACATCTTTAATCTTTTATGGAGTTCAAGGCAGACTGACCTCTTGAGCCTGACAGATAAAAATCTCTCTCACCTACAGTCTTAGAAGCAAGTAAATCCAAGCTGAACAACCCTTTGCCATCCATGAGGATCAGTCTTCTAGTCTTGTTGTTGTAAGTCACTAAACAGAATTGTGAAGAGGACAGTTTCACTGCTTGACTGTGGCTAAATGTTCTAGGAATGTTGGATCAAAACATACCTTTGTGTTACTGAACTAACAAGTTTTCCCTAACATTATTTATGAACAGCTGAAGCATTTAAGATAAGGTAGAAGAGCAAATTTATCTTTAAGATGTTCAGAACTGTTGGACTAATACACCTCAGTTTGATACCTTAAAATGTTTCACTGAACTTGGCATTTACTTTAAACCAGCAATTAAAGGTAAGCAAAACCAAAAAAGTCTTTGGAATATGTGGCATTTTTGTCTTTACTACTATACATAATGCTTATACAGAGAAACGCTCTCACTGACACATATTAAACCAAGGCCTCAAACTAGATACCAGTGGGTGGCTTGTTTCTATCTTGCACGGGCACCGTATAAAGATTTAATTTAAACTTTGATTATATCTATAGGTCCACTTTCAAGAGGTTATGCCAAGTGCTAGAGAGTTGCATGGCTAACCACCGGCAAAACACTTTGTTAATACAGGAGTAAAATTCTCTCTTTTCCATATTTCTGTGACCTCTCCCTCCCGTCTGACTTACTCCCCCCCAACACCAGATGCTTCAGTATATTTTTCCATCATCATATTGTCAGACTTTGGTTTTCCTTTTTATTTAAATGTTCCTCTATCCCCTTTTATTTGACTAGAATTTGCTGCCTCTTACCTCCTATTATATCTAAGTGTTGCTGGGTAAAGCTTTTAACCAAGTAGAGGCCAAAGGTAAGAAAGCAAACGGCCTTTGCAGTTACTTCTTTTCCTGCAATTCTGCAATAGGGAGAATGATCTATTATTTCACTATTTAGAATTGTACAGGATATCAAAGGGTAATTGAAAAGATGACAACAAAACGTGGCAGTCAGTAATGGAGTACATTTTAACCAAGGGTAGTGGTAGACTCTCCATCACTGACAATTTTAAAACCAAGATAGGATGTTTTTCTAAAAGATATGCTCTAGTTCAAATAATAATTAATTTAGGAAAGTTCTATGGCCTGTGTTATGCAGGATGTCACATTAGAGGACCACAGTGGTCCCTTCTGGCCTTATACCTACAAATATCCATTCTCATTTCTCTTTGGGTGGAGATGTTCTCTGGAGCTTACTTAGAGCCCTGAAAAGCCCTTGGTTTCCCCTCCCTTTAGTCTGCCTATCCTGGAACCCACAATCCTACTAAGCAGAGCAGGATGAGACTAGACTTTGTAGCTCATAATTCATTTGTCTTAGCCACAAGGGCACTGTGGAGCCTTTGAAGCATTCCAGGCTTGCGGAGAGACCAAACATTGGACTGAAGACTCCACTCTGGTTCCAGTAAAGCATTATAGGCCCCGTTTTAAGAAGCATTTAGTACCCAAAGCTCCATCAGAAGACAGTGGATGTTCAAGTCCTCTAAAAAGGGCCTATATCTCATCAGGGAACCGGACCAGCCCATCCCTCATCTCTATACATACGTACACTTTCAAGGTCTCTTTTAATTTCTGGTCATCTTCTGATACATTTAGATCATCTAGAAAAGATAATCTTCACAACAACAAATTAGAATTAGGTTACAACAATGGGTAATTTAAATAATACATTTCAATTTATCAACACCCAAAGTCCCTCCAGGAACTCCAAAGACAAATAATCCCCCTGTGAATGGATTCTTCGCCTTAGGTTTTTGTCATTAATTTTTCAGTTCTATTAATTGCTAATGATTCTCATAAGAAGCCCACATATATTATATCACCCCAGTCCTCTAACACTTCTGACCCAGGAGGGCTGGATGGAAATCATTAGGAGCTGAAGCTGCTTTTAAGCAGCCAAAAGGGTCATTGCAGAGAAATAAGCTTCCTTCCTTTCAGAGGTTTAACAGCTTCTACAGTGCTCTCAACCACTGCTTCCTGCAGAATCCAAGGCCAGAAAAAGGAACCAAACTGAGGTTGCATGAAGACAACAAACTAAGCTGCTACTGATTCAGCCAGTTTGCATATCTAAGTGATTACTGTATTTAAATACTATCTTTAAAAGATCATCATCATCAGGATAAAACACTGTATGTTCACTCACTGTTACACAAAGTTAGCAGTTTTATACGGATCTCAGAAATAAGTTAGATTCATTGTTAAATCATACTCATTCAAGGTAAAGTCATAGCAATCCAAAAAGGACAAAGGGAAAATGTTCCCATGTTCTTAATTTGCATGTTGATTCTATCCATCAAATTCACCTTTTCCTGCAACTCACTGCAGCATCTTCATTAGGCTTTTTATGAACAGCACTATTGATTGATTTGTCTAGTTCCATCTGGGAAAGTTGTTAGCCAGTAAATGTGGAACTAATCAGATCATTGAGAAGTTTCTGTCTGATTTCTGGTAGTTTTCTCTCTGTCATTAACCCACAGAAGGTTAGTCTGAAATTTAAAAGTAAAAATGTTAGCGTACATAGAGAAAACAGGATTTTCTGCCAAATGAAATAGTTTTGGGTGCTCAACCTGAGTCCAATTTTCAGAAGTCATGTTATCATTTGTGTTGCAGTAGCAAGTACGTGGCAGCTAGAGGTGCTCAGCACCTTTGAAAAATCAGGCGCAAAACCAGGCACTCAAAATCAATGGCCTATTTAAAAAGTGAGACTGCAAGTGACTTGCTAAATGGTACACAAGAAGTCTGTGCCAGAGCTGAACACAAAAATAAGATACCCTGACCTGAGTCCTGTGCCTTAACCAGACCATTCTCCTCTCCCCAACTCCACATCCTGTACTCTGACCACATGGGCCAACCTCTCTGCCCAGGTAGAACTCTCTGAACCTGAATGGACACTGTGCAAAGATCAGCTAGTGGGACTAAGGCTTTAGTCATTCCTGTTTAAGATTCTTTCACTCCTTTTAAGTTCTCTTTGTCATCTTAAAAGAAAAATCCAGAAAAAAGCTACTGTAATTTCTCAACAGCCTTTAAACAGGATCTCACATAATGCTAATGTAGATTAGTTTCTGGCTATCACCAAGCAATTGTTTTCAATTACATAGGGCTCTTAACACTTATACACCATTGAAATCTTAGGAGTGCTGTGCAAACATTAAATAATCATCTCAACACTTTTATGAGTTAGGAAAGTATCATTATCCCCAGAGAGGTGAAATGACTTCCCTAAAGTCACCCAGCCAATCAGTGGCAAATTCAGGCACGGAGAAATCCCGGGCTTATTGCTCTTGACCATTTTATTACTCTGCTAAAGATTGGGGGAGGGGCGGGGAAATAGAATAGCCTGATAGTAAATACTTTGCAATCCAACTTTCATTTTCCAGTCTCCTTCTCCCCAGGCCAGCAAGGATCTGGAATGCAAAGAAGCTGCCACTCCAAGCAATAAAGGAGTGACTTGGATAATCCTTCTCCTTCCAGCTGGGAGGGGGATCATCAAACATCAATTAAATTAAACTTTAAAAGAGTGATAAAAATGTAATCGAGCAATGGTGGCTGTAATGAGAGGCCTGGAAGTGGCAGTGGAAAAGTGGGAAGGAAACAGAAATGTGTTTGAAGAAGGGGGGGGGGGTGCTTTCTCTGGTATTGGCAGTGGCGATTAGATAGATGGGAGGAAGGGTTGTCCTTGCTGGGGGACTCTGCTAAAATGGACAGGAAACTGGAGGAGCAGGAAGGAGATTTAGGGAGGATGGGGAGAAAGGAAGCTGGGGGCTATTGCTCTGAAGGAATGGGGGAAGGCAGATAGGATGCTGGAACTGGAAGGGCAGAGACGTTCTAGTTCTGGAGGGAGTGAGGATAGCTGGGGCAGCTGGAGGGGCGGGGGCTCTTGCTCTGGAGGGGGATGGGGGTAAGGAGATGGGAGGCTGGAGGGGCAATAGGTTCTGAAGGAGGATGGGGGTGAGTAGATGGGAGGCTCCGGAGGAGATGGGGGAGGGAGCTAGACAGGTGGCAGGCTGGAGGGGCAAGAGGCTCCGGAGGGGGATGGGGGTAGGCAGGTGGGAGGCCGGAGGGGCAAGAGACTCCGGAGGGGGATGGGGGGTAGGCAGGTGGGAGGCCGGAGGGGCAAGAGGGTAGGCAGGTGGGAGGCCGGAGGGGCAAGAGACTCCGGAGGGGGATGGGGGGTAGGCAGGTGGGAGGCCGGAGGGGCAAGAGGCTCCGGAGGGGGATGGGGGGTAGGCAGGTGGGAGGCCGGAGGGGCCAGAGGCTCCGGAGGGGGATGGGGGGTAGGCAGGTGGGAGGCCAGAGGGGCAAGAGGCTCGGGAGGGGGATGGGGGGGTGAGTAGATGGGAGGCTCTGGAGGGGCAAGAGGCTCGGGAGGGGGATGGGGGGGTGAGTAGATGAGAGGCTCCGGAGGGGCAAGAGACTCGGGAGGGGGGTGGGGGGGTGAGTAGATGGGAGGTTCCGGAGGGACAAGAGACTCGGGAGGGGGGTGGGGGGGTGAGTAGATGGGAGGCTCCGGAGGGACAAGAGGCTCGGGAGGGGGGTGGAGGGGTGAGTAGATGGGAGGCTCCGGAGGGACAAGAGGCTCGGGAGGGGGAGGGGGGGTGAGTAGATGGGAGGCTCCGGAGGGGCAAGAGGCTCGGGAGGGGGATGGGGGGTGAGTAGATGGGAGGCTCCGGAGGGGGTTAGACAGGTGGGAGGCTGGGGATCTCTTACGCGGGAGGGGGGCGCTAATTTTGGTCCGGGGCAGGTGGTGGGAGACGCGCTGTATTTAACCGGGGGGATGATTAGAGGGGGGCTGGGCCTGCTCCTGGAGGGAGCCAGCGGTTGCGCCCCGACCCTCTCGCCCCCGGACGCGGCTGCAGCACTGTGCGAGCGGCGCCCGCGGCCTCCGCCTCCTTGCCCAGAACGGGGTCTCCCCGCGGCAGCCTGGCCCGGCAGGGGCAGCTCCGTTACCTGGCAACGAGCCCCCGCCGGCCTGCGGCCCTGGGCGCTTCCCCGCCCCACAGTGGTGGCGGGGGGAAGCTTCTGATGGGGGTGGAAATTCCCCAGCGACCCTCACGATCCCTCTGCCTCCCACAAACCAACGGTCAAGCCTCCCCCACCAGCACAGATCCCCCAAACTTCCCATGCCCCCGCACAGATCCCCCAAACTTCCCCCCGTTCTCCCAGCACAGATCCCCCCAAACCTTCCCCCCACAGATTCCCCACACCTCCCGTCCCCCCGCACAGATCCCCCAAACTTCCCCCCGTTCTCCCAGTACAGATCCGCCCCAAACCTCCGATCCCCCCCACAAATCCCCCAAACTCTCCCATTCCCTCAGCACAGATCCCCTGAAACCTCCCCCACCAGCACAGACCCCCTAAAATCTCCCATCCCCCCCACAGATCCCCCAAACTTCCCCCCATTTCCCCAGCACAGATCCCCCACAAACTTCCCCCCATTCTCCCAGCACAGATACCAGCGCAGATACTCCCCTCCCCTCCAGCACAGATCTCCCCCAAAACCTCCCCACACCCTCTCCAGCAGATCCCACCAAACCTTGCCCACCCCCTCCACCACAGATCCCCCCCAGGGGTGGTAGGTTTGTAGAAATGTTGGTGGTGCCCAGAACCCGCCCCTGCCCAACGTCCGCCCCCCACCTGCCTAAGGCTCTGGGAAGGAGTTTAGGTGGGGGAGGAGGTCTGGGGTGCAGGCTCTAGGCTGGGGCACAGGATTGGGGTGCAGGCTCCGGGAGGGAGTTTGGGGATGTGAGGGGTGCAGAGGGAGGGGGTGCAGGGTGAGGACTGTGGGGTGTGGCTGCAGATGAGGGTTTGGGGGTATGGGAGGGGCTCAGGGCAAGAGTAGGGGTGTAGGGGGTGAGGGCTCTGTCTGGGGCTGGGGGGCTTGAGGGGTTAGAGAGGCTCGGCTCGGGCAGAGGGTTGGAGTGCAGGGGGATGAGGGCTCTGTCTGGGGCTGGGGGGTTTGGGAGGTTAGAGAGGCTCAGGGCTGGGGCAGAGGGTTGGAGTGCAGGGGGACAAGGGCTCTGGCTGAGACTGGGGATAAGGGGTTTGGGGTGTTGGAGGGGCTCAGGGCTAGGATAGAGGGTTGAGGGTGCGGTGGGGAGGTGAAAACTCTGGCTGGGGGTGTGGGCTCTGGGGTGGGGCAGGGCTGGGGATGAGTTTGGGGTGCAGGCAGGCTGCTCCAGGACAGGGGCCAGAGAGGAGGACTCCCCCCAGCCCTTTTCCTGCTGGCAGGAGCGAGCTCTGGGGGAGGAGCCCCCTTGCCCATCCCAGCAGCACATTCACCCCCACCACTGTCACTGCATGTGCTTCTAGGGCCCCTCTCAGGTCCAGGAATCTCCCTCGCCTCCCCCGTGGTGGGTGCCGGGGGGTGCTGCGTGCGCCTCCTCCCCTCCTACTGCCCCTGACTGTAGCCTCACTGGGGATGGGGGATGGGGCTGCCTCCTTGCCCAGCATGAGGCAGGAGCGGTGACTGCAGGCGGGGCGGGGGGTCCTGTGCTGGTGGAGGGTCCCACCAGAAAAGGGAAGGGTCTGAGGTGGAAGAGCAAGCTCAGTCACTCTGCACTGGCAGTGAAGTGGGGGGCACTAGGACCCTGCGGCAGCAGGTGCAGCAGGGAGGCAGCATGGAGCTGCACGGAAGAGGCAGAGGTGGGATGCTCTGCTCTGGGCCCAGGGAGGTGCGAGGGGGGGGCAGCAAGAGGGGCTGGGAGACACTCGGGGGAGGCACGGGGAGGTGGCAGGTGGGGCTGGGGGGGGACACCTAGCCCCAAATATTGGTGGAGCTGGGCCCATGGGCTCTAAATATTGCTGGTGCTAAGGCACCACCGTGGAGATATAACTCACCGCGCCTGTACCCCACCAGCCTCCTCTCCAGCACAGATCTCCTCCACTTCCTCCAGCACAGATCCCCCAAACTTCCTCCCACCCCCTCCATCACTGATCCGCCCAAAACCTCCCCTCACCCTCTCCAGCAGATCCCCCCAAACCTTCCCCACCACAATCCATCACCATCATGAGACCCCCCTCATCCCTCCTCTCCTCAGAGACCCCACTGGCCTACGCAGGGAGTGACACTGACACACCAGATTTATGTAAATGGTTAGGTGTGAATTTAAGAGCTTTATTTCACAAGGCAACAAACAGATTGATTAGGCTGTTTCTATGGCAGTGAGGACTCTCCAGCCAATGAGTTGCTGGATGCTCATTGTAAGCCAGTGGTTTTCAACCTGGGGTATCTGTGGACTGTCTAAGATTTCCAAAAGGGCCTGCACCTCCAATTGAAAATTTGTAGGGGTCTGCAAATTTTAAAAAAGGGCTGAAAACCACTGCTGTAAGCTATTTCCACCCAACCCAGACAACATCTCTGCTACCCCTCTCCTCCTGAGGACCCTAGGGCAACATGCCACTTTCAGAATCCTATTGAAACTTTTTTTAAGGAGAGTTTTCAATTTATTTTTAAAATATTTTATTTTTTAACAGGGGAGCCTAAATACAAGCACAGGCTCCTTCTTCATCTCACCAACTTTGTATTTTAAGAGCCCAGTCCTGCCAAGGCACAGGCATATAGTACTTTCATTCCTGAGATCCCCTTTGAAGTCAGCAGAACTACTTAAGTGAATAAAGGTCACTTACATGATTCTTGACATGATTCAGCCCTAAATGTGCTCTACATGCACCTGTGGGGTTTTTTTTGTAGTGGGGCAAAAGAGTAAGGAGATAAGGCTTTCCTTATAAGCCATAAACTTCTGTGACAATAATATCCTCTTGTTTACACAGAGAATTCCTTGCCAATTCCATCCCACCGCTGCCCCCTTTTAAAAACTGCTGTGCAACTGATTTTCTTAAATTAATCTTGAACAGGTTGTAGCAGCTGCCATTTCTATGCAACCACCTGTTTCTCTGATTAACATACATGCAAGTACAGAAGCACTGCAATAGTGTATTGTCATATAAAGGTGCCAGCACAAGCTCAAATTTTGCTTGCCTGTCCATGAAGCAGCAAATAAAATTTTTACTGCTCCTGACCTGGCAAAGGAGATATAGTTTAACTTAATTTTAATCAAAATAGTCCATCCCAACATTAGGGAGAACTTATAGCATCTTTCTAATGTATTAATTCCTTCACCCTTAGCGTGTTCAAATTATTTAAAACAGATCAATGTAGATAAAGACAGGTTTTCAAATGCCACACCAAAAAGTGTCCATTATATTTTATAATATTTTTATAACATGAGGGAAATTATGCCAAATAAGAAAATATTGCTACAATTTTTGTATGATTATAAAAATGTTGCAGAATAGGACAATTGTGGCAAAATACAAAGTATTCCTAAACTGAAGTAAGTTTAGGAAGTAAGTTACCAAGTCACAAGTAAGTTACCAAGGATCATGGCACAAATATGTACAGATTACTCTTCTATTTTATCCTCTTAAATTAACATATGTAGGAGTAAACTTTTTGAAAGGGTTGAGTCTTATTGACAAATAATTTAGTTGCCTAGGGTACTTTTGCAAAAAAATAATAGTTGTTCCTAGTTAAAAGGACAAAATCTAATCAAATTGCTAAACTGATTTATGGGCAGTTTAATTCATTAAAACTGTAAACTTTAAAAATCTAGTTCCTTTTTTCATGGCTCATTGTTTATTTTTCCCATCTAGTCATTCAGAATCAATGTTGGTTTCCAGGTTCTCATGGCCATGAGGTTTGGACTGCAAACGCTGCAGAGGAGTGTTTGTTTAAAAATCTGCTGTTTCAACTGGAAGCTTTAAGTGATTTTTTTTTCTGTGAAACATTTTTACTAGACCTAGTTTTTTTTACAAGTCTTCTTTACAAAATCTAAATGTAGGGCCAGATTTATTTACTTTTATTTAAGAGTTCCTTTAAATAGAAACATTAATTGACTAATTTACAAAAATATTTTCTAATGAATTCCTTTTAAATAATGTATTGTGGGTGATTTGTTGGATGTTTTTTAATTTTTCTAAAGCCTATGAAAGAAGATTCAGAAGACTTTCTTCTCTTTCACTAACATTTAAGGACCTTTTGGGCAGGCCACTAATAAAAAGGCTCAGACCCACCTCTCAACTTCTTTTCCTCCCTCCCTACATAAGTGTGCTTCATGCCTGTTCATGTTCAGCTTTAGAGCTGTTGGAAAACAATATCTTGCAGAGAGAATCTGATGAGGAATTTACATATGATGTTATGCTAGTTGATAAAACAGGAAGTACAACTGACCAGCAACAGTATTTTGCACCACTGTCATATCAAATGCCCAAACAATATTTTCCCCACTCAATCTCAGCGTAATCAAAGTTGTTATAAACAATAGACATTTTAAAAAGATGATGTCATAAATATAAAGGGAAGGGTAAACACCTTTAAATCCCTCCTGGCCAGAGGAAAAACTCTTTCACCTGCAAAGGGTTAAGAAGCTAAGACAGCCTCGCTGGCACCTGACCAAAATGACCAATGAGGAGACAAGATACTTTCAAAGCCGTGGGGGGGGGGGAGGGACAAAGGCTTCACTCTGTCTTTGTGTTGTTTTTGCTGGGACCAGAGCAGGAATGCAGGTCAGAACTCCTGTAAAAAGTCAGTAAGCAATCTAGTTAGATATGCGTTAGATTCTATTTTGTTTAAATGGCTGATAAAATAAGTTGTGCTGAATGGAATGTATATTCCTGTTTTTGTGTCTTTTTGTAATTTAAGATTTAGCCTAGAGGGATTCTCTCTGTTTTGAATGGGTTTACCCTGTAAGGTATTTACCATCCTGACTTTACAGAGGTGATTCTTTTACTTTTTCTTTAATTAAAATTCTTCTTTTAAGAACCTGATTGCTTTTTCATTGTTCTTAAGATCCAAGGGTTTGGGTCTGTGTTCACCTATGCTAATTGGTGAGGATTTTTATCAAACTTTCCCCAGGAAAGGGGGTGTAGGGCTTGGGGGGATTTTGGGGGGGAAAGATGTTTCCAAGTGGGCTCTTTCCCTGTTATATTTGTTAGATGCTTGGTGGTGGTAGCAAAAAAGTCCAGGGACAAAAGGTAAGATAGTTTGTACCTTGGGGAAGTTTTAACTTAAGCTGATAAAAATAAGCTTTGGGGGTTTTTCATGCAGGTCCCCACATCTTACCCTAGAGTTCAGAGTGGGGAAGGAACCTTGACAGATGACATGTAAAGATTCTTTAGAAACTGCAGTTGTATCCTTTGCCATATATAAAAGTGACCTTAATTTTTTTTTTCCTCAGAAGTGCTTCTTTTTTCTTTAAGTCTGGACTCCATGGCTTTTCTGGAAGAGTTCTTGCTAGACTCAGATATGTAGATTATGTGTGTTCATGACTTATTTGAAGGGGTGTAGGTTATCATATTTTCTCTTAAGTGTTCATTAGGCATTGCAGTTTTGAACAGAATGACTGGAAATTCACCTTGTTTATCTTCTCTCTTGCTGTGTAAAAGACCCACAACCATAAAACCAACTACCCACAGTGTATCCAATTCACAAAGATATATTGTGATACCAGTCAGCTCTGTGTTCTTGGGGAACCAGGACACAGTATCCAGCCTGTCTGACTCATGAAAGACACCCCCCGACCCCCCCTCTGCTTGAACCAAAACTGATCAAAGACTTGCAGAGAGCAGTGAAGGGCTGGGGGAGACACATCTAGACTGCTCCAGACAAGGGTCACAAGATTAAGGCAACTCCTCTAGCCTCATCTGCATCGAAGATGGGACAGGGAGGCATCTCTATTAGCATACAGAATGGAGAACAGAGAACTGCACTGAACTCTGGGACCAGAAAAGCAGGGAAGCACTCCATCATGGGGAATCTCTGCTCTAGATGTTAATGAACCTACACCTGCACACACCCAGCTCAGCAGTTATCAGACCAATTCTAGTGATGAATCCTTAATTGATATCCAAAATACTGAAGCAGCCTAATTGCATTATGAGCTCCCTGGAAGGAACATCATCCATAGCCAAGAGTGATCAGCTCCTACTGTCTAGCCTAAAGAAAACCCAAGTTATCAGTTTACCCTTAAACAAAGGTAGTGTCCTCCCTTGATCCATTGTATTTTCCCTACAAAAAGCCCTACTCACACTCCAATAAGTGTTCTGATGCATGGATCAAAACTCTGCATCAGTTCCACTGGGCTTTCATCTTCTCCTGACTGATTGTGCTGGGGGATCTGCCTGTCTCCAGCACTTGGGACCCTTAGCTACCACCATCACGTGAGAACCCCAACCAGTTCAAGCTTCAGGGAGCGGTGAGATTCTTTTTTTTTTTTTTTTTAACCCCAGGTATTAACCTTTAATAATGTAACTTATGTTGGTTTAGGCTCTCCTTGTGTAGTTATCACAATTATTCAATAAATAACTTTTATGGTTAAGCCTGTTGCTTCTCTCTCTGAACTTTACTCTTTTGTGTTTTTAGCTTCCCCATTTACTCTGCAGCAACGCTTCATTTACCTAAGATAAAGATCCCTGTAGCACCCAAAAATACTGCGGGGTTTGCTCATCCAGTGGGTTACTACCAGTACAATTGTGATGTAAAGGTGGGGATAGGGACATGCTGAACCTGTGACATACGAGGGTGGCAGCTTGAAAGTGCTGCTTGACTCAGACTACTGAGTCCAGGGGCACATAAGGGTGGCCTCCTGGAAATGCTGTTCTGGCCAGGCTTACGCTATTCCAGTGCGGTACCTTTAGCACATAAGGGTGGCAGCTTGAAAGTGCTGCTTGGCCAAGCCTATTGAGCCCAGGGGCATATAAGGGGGTCAGCTTGAGAGTGCTGATTGACCCGGTCCACTCAGACTTGCTCTGTTAGTGTGGGTTCAGCCGATTCTGGGACTGGAGGAAGCCAGCCCTGGGGAACCTAGGTCCTGCAGAAGGGAGAAGTAGAGATCCATACGAACACACAAGTGACACAAGCAGTACATCAATAGAATTACCGAAACCCCCCACCCTCCCCAGAAGAGTAACCCTCATAAATGGGCATACTTCAAAGTAACAGACACATCTGGTAACAATTGAGAATTTTATTCTCTACTCTTAGTTGGATTATCTTGTATGTGTAGCAACACTAAGTACAAAGTACATCTGGTCAAGAAATGTGTCCCTTCCCTGAAGTAGAGCACTGACAAAATGAAAAATCCAGTTTTTATCAAAATCTTCTGTTGGAATTTTTGGGGTTTTGCAGAAAAAGAAAAAACAATTTTGAATTAAAAAAAAAAAGTCCTTGCCCATTGCCAGAAGTTTTTTTTAAATAAAAAAAAATATGAAGTGTTCAAGGAAAGCAGACTTTCCGCAAACTTGCAACTTGTCAAAACACATTTTCCATTTAAAAATTTGACTGAAATTTTTCAGCCAGTCCCACTTAAATATCAGACAATATTTTTTAAACAAAACAAACAATTATCCTTCTAAAGTTACAGTAAGATACTTCAAACTGTTATCTGTTAGAAAAACCTTGGCCTTTTCCTCATGACTCAAACACAGCTTAGCTTGTGAAACTATGACAGAGGTAACTACCTGTTCAAGTGTTACTAATGACAAATTACAATACTCAAGCTGTAATTACAGTCAAAGTCAAAGACTAGGTTGCACAAACTAATTTATTTTCCTATTTACATGTGCTATAATTACTACCATTCCTGCATTTGGAGACATTTCTTCCAGTTATTAATAAAAATGTGCAGCTTTGGTGTTTATTCACTGCTTCAAGAGACATGATGCACATACAGACACAACCTTAATTATAAAGCAGACACAGACCAGATATTGTTTTGGTTAACAGCACGCTGAGTAATATAGTTGAATTTGTTTCCAGTTACAAATAACTTTGTAGATTTACTAATATGAAAGTGCAACATGAAAGGAAAATGTTTTGAGAAGCATCTAATAAGGAAATAAATGCATCTCCATTACTATCAATGCTATAGTGTCTGAACTTAAATCAGATACTACAGTGATTGGCATCCATAACCAACCCCTAAGCTAGATGTAGCCTAGATTGATTTGCTTGGAAAATTGAACTTAAATGTAACAAACCAGACAAGGGGGTTACTCTCCTGTGAACTACTGCTGAAGGTCAAGAGTGCTATCATGACTGAGAGTATACCAATAATCTACTTGCATGGCCCCTGATCAGAACACAGGATACTGGGCTAGATGGACCACTGGTCTGACACAGTATGGCCTTATATGTTGGATGAATGCTTCCACTGCAACGGAGCTGGAACGTAAGTATGCTTTCTCAGGTAAGTTTCAGGCTAAGGTGTCTAGTATTTCACTTTGCCATTACATGAGACTACCACATTGCTTTTTTTAAAAAAAGCAGACTACATCAACTTATCAAAGGAAACTCAAGACAAACATGAATAGAGGCTTGTCTGGACAGGCTTTTCTGCCATCAAAATAAGGAAAATACTTTTTAGATCCCGTGCTTACAGAGAATATGAAAAGGTACCTAGTACTTAGAATCCTTTGTTTACCTGGCATGAGACGGGACAGGCCTATTTGACCCATATTCCCAGACTATGCTGAAATCTTTGGTTGCTCATATTAATGCAGTCATGTCTGTAATTTATCTATGATATGCTCCAGCAGTGAAGTGCAGCATTCTATTGTAGGATACCTAGTACTTGAGAGGAATAGGAGCTACAGACATGTCAACAAAAGGGGAGGATTTAGCAGGTACCCAATTCAATTCTCTGAAGGAATCAGGCTTCATCAAAACCTTTACAGAACTACACCTAGAATGAATTAATCTAGTAGAGCACAAGTGAAGCTCCCAAACCTGCCACTAGAGTATTTTGACAATACTACAGTGACTCACAATCCCCACTTGCCGTGTCTTTCATGATGCTTCCTGACATACAGCATGCCTGAGAGATCCTGGTTATGAGGGATGAGGATCCTGATGCTGGAAAGAAGGGCCTGCTGAGGATATTATGCTGCTGGTCTGATATTTCCTCTCCTGGAGAGGCTCAGGAGCTGCCATGCAACATCCAAACTCCAGGAAAGTAAAACACAAAGCTTATTAGAGGAAAATGCTGTTGCAGAGACTGGCACACCAGTCCTGGTGATAATTAGGTTGAAGACCAACAAGCCCATTAACACCACACTCAGCAGAATGACTGAGTTTTTATTTCTCAAATCCTAATTCTTTTACACAATCACATTTGATGCAAGCCTGATATCTTTAAAGCAGAGATCAGAATGGCAGCAAGGTTTCACTGTAAGCAAAAGTGAAGTGCCACTGATGAATTGCTACAAGCAGAATGTTCCCTGTGAGCAGATTGATACCATTTTTAAACATTCCTCTTTGTACAAACTATTTATTGTATGCTTCTCAACCTCTTCAGTTAATATGTAGAGGCTAACTATACAAGTATTGGCCATATTATGGCTCCAATTAAATAGTTTATAATAGATTGATAAGCATGTTAGACATAGGTAAGAGTTTATAAACAGCGTACTTGAACGTTAGATCTTAATAGGTTGCTTATGACTAGAGTCCACCAGGACAATGCATCATTAATAATTAACCTTTTATAAACTATAAATAAAATCATAATGTAACATGTGACCTGAGCAATTTATGCTGTCATTTACTGCTTATCAAATCATGATATTTAAGAGTAGTAACTTCTGGAATCTGTTTCTTCTGCTTGCTCCTCCATTCTTAGATCTTCTGTCTGGTTGTAAATTAGAATTTATATTGCCACTCAATTCATCCAAGCACATGCTCCACACAAAGCAATGTATAATTTCATTGGTCCCCTTTTAAGCTGTTACAACTGAGTGATCCAAAGCACAGATAACCCCTGCACATGTGGTATCCATGTAAGGCTGCCCAGACAAGACTCATGCTCAGTATGTTTCTAGTACATACTTTGCAATCATCACTTCAGCAGTGATCTAAACTCTCAAGTAGGGTTGGGCTTGGGCAATATTGATATGGGAGAAATGAAAAAAAGTCAGAGAGTTCTGCAGGTAGATGGTACTGTTAAATTCAGTGGACCATCCTATTTTTGAATTAACAACAGCTAGGGCTTTATGGCATTTGTGGGCACTGTAGTGTGCTTCCCACCCCCACAGTCAATCCCAAGTGATAAGAAAACCAAGAACTGTTAGTATTCTAGCACCTTTTGCAACAAATGTGGATGCTAAAAAACTAGTCAAATTCCTTATGCATATATTTTATATACTCAACATTTCTGCAGTTTTCAATTGCCAAAGTTATGCTTAGTTCTTCCTCCTGAAGTGCATACAGTTCCTGGTACCAAATTGATGTCTTCTTCTCCACTAAACTTTAATATGCAAAGAGTGGTCCTTCCACGTACACAGACTGAGTAATAACTATGATTGCATCTGTAACTGCTTAAGAAAAATCTTCCAGAAGTGTCAAGAGACCTAGTTCACTGGCTCCTAAACAAGCTTAAGATACACAACCCCTTCTACCCAGGACAGGTGCCATATAAATGTAATGTATCTTGATCAAAGTATTTGACACATCATATGCAACTGTTCATTTATTGAACTTTAAATGTCATGATATACCATAGATTAAATAGTTAAAAATTATATAAAGACAGTGTTCAAAATAGTCTTTCAAAACATCTTTGGACAAAACTGAAGCACCAAATTCAAGCACACACTTTCCCAAATTAACATGAGAACAAGGGGGAACAGTTTCAAGCTGCTGACTATACAGGAACTACACAGGGCATGATAGCACGAGTCACTGTTCTCTGCTACTAAATATAATTTAAAGTAGTAGTAAGTTGTTCATTAAAGTCCATAAAGTGGATTCTAGTGCCTAGTGGTGTAGCCAGTTCTCTAGCTACTGTATTAATGGAACAGATAACATGGGGAGAGAAGACCATAATTGAGACTCCAATTTTATTAGATAGGCCAGAACTGTAGGTTAGATTACTTTTACATGATGTAGTATTTTACACATTGGTGTGGAAACTAAACTTGACACTGTCAGAACTGATTAGGCTCACAGATTGCAAGGACAAACAACAAGTTTTAGGAGCTTTTTCAATATACTTCAGCTCTGACCCACAAGATTCCTACTATTAAAATCATGTGATTCAGGAAGATATTACTAGTTATGGTAGAAAAGCAACTATGAAGAAAGAAAAGATCACAAAATTCTCTCACCTGTAACTTATTTGGTACTTGAGCCAGGTCTTTAGAGGTTAAATGCGAGTGCATTAGCTGCACTGCCTAGCATCTGTATTTGATTTATGACCTTTTTTTAAAACTAAGTCAAGAACAGCATTAAAATCCATGTTAGTCACTGCAAACACAAAAAAGTGACCCAACATGAATTGTAAAATGAGCTGCTGGCAAGAGTAATACAATTATACAGTCATCCTTATATCTAAAGCATTCATACAAAAAACACTGGAACCCAATGAGTTAACTTTAAATTAATTATGCAACTCAAAAGCTCCTTCAGAAGGAAGCTCACTTTTTTGACCATGCAAAGAAGTTTCCTAAGTTTGCAAGGCAAGTCATCAGTTGTAGCTCACCTCAGAATGGGGCTCTGAGCCAAAACTTCAAAAAAGCACTTATGTGCCACTTCCAAGCAAGTCAGGATTTATAGTTTGCATTTTCCCTGCTGTTGTATTCTTTCCATTGCCAACATTATCTACTGAGGAAGCTTAAGAAATGCATCATTTCTAGTTGTAATAGGTTTGATGCTACTGCTGCTTTCATTTATTTTACTCAAGGGTATTTCACACTTCTTAAGCCTTCCAAAGAGAAAAATGTACATGACAAGAGAAAGATAAAAACAGCAGGGTTTAACCTCAGCATCCTGCCTGAGTGACATCTTTTCCAGAAGATTTTGTAATTTCCATTGTAGTGAACACCTGTAAAAAAAAAAAAACAAACACAAACAAAAACAATGACTTTTTGGATTTATTAATGCTTTATGCAGTAGTTTAAATGGCTGTTGGTTGCCCCTTATAGTATACCACAAGCTAGGTTTCTACAAATGTTTAAATAGGAAGACAAGATGCAGACTGCATAATTACTTATTTACAAGAAATGTCACGCTTTGTATATTAAAAGGCTAAAGTAACATTGGACTTCCATCAAAATATAAAATAAAAATGTTTAATGTGATGACATTTTAGATTTAAGTCACCCTGGGTCTATTCTCTTCCTGCACATGGGTAACTTCCCTCAATATTAAGTATTAATTAACTCTTGGTTCGAAAAAGTTGAAGTACCCCCTTACCTCTGCACATGTTGGATGTATACCTATTGTTTCATCAAGTAATTCTTTCGTGAGACCACATTTTATTGCTGCACCAAAACCTTGGGTAATTTCTCCAGCATTGGGTCCAAGAACATGAAATCCTATTACACGGTTCTTTAAAGAAAAAAATTAGGTCAGAGCAAAATAGGTTTTGTATTGGTGAAGTTTCATATTCATATTTGAAGAGCGACTTCCCGTTCATTGAAGATTTGTCTTGAAATGAATGGAGTCAACAGTACACTTGGCACAGATGCTCTGAGACATCTATAAGCATCAGTTAAGTCAGTAAATGAAAGCTTCAAGTTCATTTCCAGTCAAATTAACCACTTGGGGGCGGGGGGGGATTCATTAGCAATACACAGAATGCATTTTAGAATTACTACATCAAGCATTGTAATTCAGAAATACAGCTCAAGATTAAACATACTACGTCTATACCATGCAGCTTTTAGCGACATGGCTGCGTTGCTACAGCTGTGCCACTAAAAGGTGCGCAGTGTAGCTGCTGTGTGTCAGTAGGAGAGAGCTCTCCTGCCGACAAAGTGCTGTTCACATTGGCACTTGTCGACAAAACTTGTGTCTTTCGGGAGGGTGTTTTACTAACACCTTTGACCGACAAAAGGTTTGTCTTTCACTTGCCAATGTAGACAAAGCCTAATTCTGTGCCAGCTGGCTCTCATTATTCTAGAGAAGTAGTTAACCTTTACTGCAGCCTGCACCCCTTTGGTTCTCAAAATATATGTTCTTGCACCCCTTACCAAATATCGTTGAAGTAGGTCAGTTCTTTAAAACTAGATATATGTTTGTTTGTATATTATGGTAATCGTTAAAAAGGTATAATGTTAATACATACATAGGTTTGATGAAACAAAGTAGTTGTACTTACGTGCCTGTCCTTAATTTGTGTTTTCGATGAATTACCTTCTAAAAAAATCTGGCATGTCTTGCACCCCCAGAGGGGGCGTCTTGCACCCCCAGGGGCTGCATGCACCCCAGGTTAAGAACCACTGTTCTAGAGACATACAGTGCATTCAGATTGCTGCTGATGTGTGAAATAGTACTGTGTTTCTTTATATGAAGGCAGAATTTAAATACCTACTCATGATGCCTGCAAAAGTTCTATTTAGAGAACTTTGGCTATTTCTCTTCCCCTCTTGTTACTAATGTGAGTCATGTCTATTGCAAGTTTGAGTTTATCAACTTAACTGGTTTCTGAAGTCACCGCTGGCTGCAGTGGCAAATGAGGTTGCAGACAAGAATAACTTGTAGGCAATAGTAAACTGGCAATTATCTTTAAGCAACAAAAATTCTGTATGAATTTCCCTTGTGTATTTTATTAAATATAAATGACTCAGCAACAGGATTGTTTCAAAGTAGAATGTTTGTGTATATTTCCCATGAAGTGTCAGCGTTAGCAGTTATCGCCACACTGAGTCTGGCTACAATACTTAAGGCAGGATACTAAATACCTTATAATACAATATTAATTGTATGCGAACATCCATTTACTTTGCGTTTCAAAAGAGGTATCTGAAATTTACACTAGGTACTCCCTTCCCCAGGTGTTTTTATATAGTTTCTACAGTAAAGTTCTAATGCTCTGTGATACAGTCTTATAAACAAATTAGATCTTCATTGAATAATCCAGGAAGAGGATAAGAAAAATACAAGCTCACTTCCCCTCAATCATGTAGCTCAGGGGTGGGCAAACTTTGTGGCCCAAGGGCCACACTGGGGTGCGAAACTGTATGGAGGGCCAGGTAGGGAAGGCTGTGCCTCCCTGAACAGCCTGGCCCCTGCCCCCCATCTGCCCCTCCCACTTCCCGCCCCCCTCAGGGCCCCCAACCTCCCCCCCCCCGACTGCCCTGCCCCAACAGGCTCCCTGGGACTCCCACACCCTATCCAACCACCACCTGCTCCCTGTCTGCCCCCTGGGACCTCATACCCTTATCCAACCCCTCCACCCCCACCTTACCATGCCACTCAGAGCGGTGGGAGCTTGCAGCCCTGCTGCCCAGTTGGAGCCAGCTGTGCTGCCTGCGTGGTGGCAGGGGGACAGCAGGGGAGGGGCCGGGGGCTAGCCTCCCTGGCCAGGAGCTCAAGGGCCAGGCAGGACGGTCCCGCGGGCCATAGTTTGGCCACCTCTGATATAGCTAGATACAATATAGTATTTAGAAACAGTGTTTCTGCTCCCAACCACCAGTCATTTTTATGCCAAAATTATCTTCCCCGCTTGAGTATTTTATATATTTCTCCAAAAAGGTCTTCAGGGTTGGGTCTGTTATGTATTAGAAGGTACCAAGTATTGTTGCAGCTAAAAGCATATTGGGCATATGACAAAATCCTGTTTTTCCTATTAAAAATGTATAGCGCAGAGTTTTATAACCAGAAGCAAGTTTTCTATCCTCAAAAAGAGACAGAAACTGAACAGAAAGGGGTATACTTCCTTAAGAAAGTTAGAGACTTAAGAATATGCAAGTTTAAACACGGCACAAAAATGTATGCAACACAAGGTCACTTAAAGAACAGGAGTACTTGTGGCATCTTAGAGAGACTAAAAAATTTATTTGAGCATAAGCTTTCGTGAACTACAGCTCACTTCATCGGATGCTCACGAAAGCTTATGCTCAAATAAATTTGTTAGTCTCTAAGGTGCCACAAGTACTCCTTTTCTTTTTGCGGATACAGACTAACACGGCTGCTACTCTGAAAGGTCACTTAACTGGAACCGAATGAAACGTGAATTTCTGAAGTACCAGAAATAAGGCACAACCACCTCCCAAAACTCACTCTAGAGAAAAATCCAAACACAACAACTATACCAATCCACCCCCAAATGAATGTTATCAAATTGAGACAAGTTTCATAAGTTTCATCTGGTGCCAACTACCAACTGCTCAATCTGCTCGACACACCCAAATGTTACCTGGTGGATCAAAAGAACATGTTTAAGTTCTTAATAAAATGTACTTGGATTCTGCATTAACAGAACGTGTGTCTGGAATTGGCCATAACCTGAGACTCTGGCCTCAAGTCAATCACTAAATATATGTTCTTGAGTCTGTAGCCTAGAATTTTACTTCTGAGGTTAACACATGCTCACAGTGGAGACAAATTCCAAATTTATAATACATACATTGTCATGTTTATTGCAGATTATCTTTGCATAGCAAGTATTGTTGTCTCTGCTGGGTACTGTCCACTCAAGAGGCCAAAACAAAGTGTGATACACCTGCAAGGAGCAAGAGGAAGTAGTGTTAAGACTAAATTTAAATTTTAATATAGTCTATTTATAAGCTTCCTAGTTTGTAACCAAACCTCCAACCTACTAGCTACCCATTTCTCATTAATATTTGATGGCACTACTCTCCAGTTTCTAACTGGATTTAGTGCTCCATCCACTCCCCATCTTCCAAATCAAAGAGTTTATATGCAGGGCTAGTAGCATTACCTATTGAGTTTGCCTGACATTTCCCAAAATATCCTGTTTTCCAGTTGCTTATAACCAACTATTTGGGCAGGAGTTTTCCATGCTGGGTGTTAGCCTCAGGCTGAACATTTTGGGACAATTTCAGTTAAACTAGTTCAGCCATTTCTGAGGACAAGGGTGTCTTTGGAAAGCACCAGTGGTTTCCCATGCTTTAGAGTAAGTATGGCCTGTGTGTTAGGGATGCAGGGAGTCTGTCTCTTCTGTGCTCTCAATGACCCCCTCTGGCTGACACCCTGGCAGTGTGGAAGTCCCCTCTGTCTGAGTCAGATGGCACAAAAACTGGACTTATGACATTATGGGGAAGAACCGAGGCAGAGACTATAACTGGCTGGGCAAGGAGGAAAGGTCTGGGAGCTGGGGAGGAAAGATGGGCAGAACAGGAAACCAATGGGTGTGTAGGGAAACTAGGACTGGGAGAGGTGGAGACTGAAAACATGAGTGGGCAACCAGAGGCTTGGGGGGGGGGGGGGGGAGGGAAGAGAAGGGAAGGGAGAAGAGACAATGACAGATCAGGTAGTGTGGAAGAACTGGGACAGGCAATTAGGATTTACTGGGCAAGGAGATTAACAGCAGAAGCCAGTGGTGGGGAAAAGACTAGAACAGGTTGGAAGGGAAAGGGCAGAAGAGGACACTGCCCTCCAGAGCCTCAAATGGAACCCAATATCCCAGAGTTGCACTATTTCTCTATCTGTGTAATCCATGGGCAAAGTGTCCCACCCTTCTGTAGTGCTGGTCCACAGAGGATTACAACCTAATACTGCTATCAGTTACTCAGTTAGCTCAAGTGGCAGAGGTCTATACGTTCCAATCCTGCTGCTGAACCATGTGGGTTTGGTGCACACGATGGGATTTCAGTTTTTGTTTTTCCTTTTAAGGAGGATAGGAAATTTTACTTTAGAAGAACAGTGAAGTTGCAAAGTCAAGCTCTTAAAAAAAAAAGGAAACAGAAAAGGCTGCCTGTGTATCTTTAAATTCACTACCCTTATGCATATGCGTTATGATAGTCTGATCATATAATTCAAGAGTATTTTTCCTACAGAACTCCTGCTTATTCTGTGCAGTAATGGCTATTGCTCACTTAATGAGCATCCCTCCAGTATTTGATCTTCATTGTTCAACGCATATCCCCATGTCTCATTCACTACACATTAGTCAAACCTTATTCTGAAGATTGAATTATTAAATTTCCTCATAAGTTTTTCTATGGTGCTCATCACCACAGTGAGTGCTTCACACACATTGAGTTTATTTTCACAACATGCCTATGAGATCAGTGGTATAGTCCTTTTTTCAGCACTCCGATCTCACTCACTATACACATTCCAACTGTTGCCACCAATGAGGCAGGGATCTTACAGACTAGTCTTTCACTACATAACCCTTATTCAGCTCCACAACCATCCATTCTATCCACTGAATAAGACTGGGATTGTGTGGAAAGTACACGATCATGTACTTCAAGACTGCATATACATGATAAAGGAGCTGAATTGTGGTTGCACAGGTAACTAATTCTGGCATTTTCTAACTTTCGAACACTTGACTGTGAAACCTTGATATTCTTAACATAGTTTAAGAGTAATAAAAAAAAATAAAGCTTGGCCATCGCGATGCTTTGTTTAGCATTCCAATTAAAAACAGTTAAGTTTATTTTTTGGTGTTTTGTAAGTTTATCTTCACTAGTTTTTGTTTGGTGCCGGCTGCCTAAGATGCTCTGGTTGCTGCATATGCAATTAAAATACTGTATTTTACTTAAGAACAGCCATAACGGGTCAGACCAATGGTCCATCTAGCCCAATATCCTGTCTTCCGACAGCGGTCAATGCCAGGTGCCCTAGACGGAATGAACAGAACAGGTAATCAATTCCCTGTCACTCATTTCCAGCTTCTGGCAAACAGAGACTAGGGACACCATCCCTACTCATCCTGGCTAACAGCCATTGATGGACCTATCCTCCATGAACTTATCTACTTCTTTTTTGAACCCTGTTATAGTTTTGGCCTTCACAACATCCTCTGGCAAAGAGTTCCAGGTTGACTGTGTGTTGTGTGAAGAAATACTTCCTTTTGTTTTAATTTCATTTGGTGATCCCTAATTCTTGTGTTATGAGGAGGAGTAAATAACACTTATTTACTTTCTCCACACCAGTCATGATTTTAATAGACCTCAAATCATATCCCCCCCTTAGTCGTCTCTTTTCCAAGCTGAAGAGTCCAGTTTTATTACTCTCTCCTAATATGGAAGCTCTTCCATGCCCCTAATAATTTTTGTTGTTCTTTTCTGAACCTTTTCCAATATATCGGTTTTGAGATGGGGCGACCACATCTGCATGTAATATTCAAGATGTGGGCATATGATGGATTTATATAGAGGTAATATGATATTTTCTGTCTTATTATCTATCCCTTTAAGGATTCCCTACATTCTGTTTGCTTTTTTGACTGCCGCTGCACATTGACTGGATGTTTTCAGAGAACTATCCACAATGACTTCAAGATCTTGAGTTGTAATAGCTAATTTAGATTACATCATTTTCTATGTACAGTTGGGATTATGTTTTCCAATGTATATTACTTTGCATTTGTCAACACCGAATTTCATCTGCCATTTTGTTGTCCAGTCACCCAGTTTTGAGAGATTATTTTGTAGCTCTTCGCAGACTGCCTGGGACTTATCTTTTTTTTCGGGGGGTGGGGGGGAGTGGAAGAGGAGAACAATAATGGAAAATTAATTCTGATTCCCTACCTGGGATCTCATATGTTTTGTATGCTTCAGAATGCCAATGCACCATTGCCTGAATTGCACTAGTCCCCAGACCAACTGGGCCGAGGCTGTTGCTGCCATGATCCTGAGTGAGTGGGAACCAAATTCATGTGCTGGGAGCCCCAACCTCACCAGTCCCCATCTTAAAACTGTAACAAACTGGTATGTTGTGAGGGCACTCCCATCAGTGTGAATAAAGAGGGGCCCATCCCTCTCTGGTCTTATTACCATGTATGCCCTCACAGCCCCCATCAAGTAGATCCTGGGCTTGCCACCCTCCTTTAGAGCTCTCCCTCCCTCCCACACACAAATTTGAATTGCATATGCAGCATCCTAAGTATTTTAGTCAGCTGGCACTAAAATTACAGTAACTTCCAAGTTAGTGCTGAATTGTAAAACAGAAACTAGTAAAAACAGAGTGCCACATAGCAGCTCCAAATAGAGAGAGTATAAGGTGGGTGCAAAACTGGTTGGAAAACCACTAACAGAGAGTAGTTATCAGTGGCTGAGTCATGCTGGAAGGGTATAACAAGTGGGGTCCTACAGGGATCAGTTCTGGGTCTGGTTCAGTTCAATATCTTCATCAATGATTTAGATAATGGCATATAGAGTACACTTATCAAGTTTGTGGATAATACCAAGCTGGGAGGGGTTGCAAATGCTTTGGAAGATAGGATTAAAATTCAAAATGATCTGGACAAACTGGAGAAATGGTCTGAGGTAAATAGGATGAAATTCAATAAGAACAAATGCAAAGTACTGCACTTAGGAAGAAACAAAATCAGTTGCACACTTACAAAATGGGAAATGACTGCCTAGGAAGGAGTACTGTGGAAAGAGATCTGGGGCATAATAGTGGACCATAAGCTAAATATGAGTCAACAGTGTAATGCTGTTGCAAAAAAAGTAAAACATTCTGGGATGTATTAGCAGGAGTGTTGTAAGTGATTCTTCCACTCTACTAAGGTCTCAACTGGAGTATTGTGTCCAGTTCTGGGCACCACATTTCAGAAAGGATATGGACAAATTGGAGGGAGTCCAGGGACGAGCAGCAACAATGATTAAAGGTCTAGAAAACATGACCTATGAAGGAAGATTGAAAAAAATTGGGGTTGTTTAATCTGGAAAAGAGAAGACAGAGGGGACATGAAAACAGTTTTCAAGTATGTAAAAGATTGTTACAAGGAGGAGGAAGAAAAATTGTTCTCTCTTAACCTCTGAGGATAGGACAAGAAGCAATGGGCTTAAATTGCAAGAAGGGAGGTTTAGGTTGGACAGTAGGAAAAACTTAACTATCAGGGTGGTTAAACACTGGAATAAATTGCCTAGGGAGGTTGCGGAATCTCCATCATTGGAGATTTTCAAGAGCAGATTAGACAAATACCTGTCAGGAATGGTCTAGATAATCAGGCCTGCCATGAGTGCAGGGGACTGGACTAGATGACCTCTCAAGGTCCCTTCCAGTTCTATGATTCTATACATCAAAGGGAAACATTTGGCACTACAAGCACAAATTCCAGAGTTGAGTCTACAAAAACAATTCTATTGCAAATACATTTGTGAAAACCTTACTAGGAGGAGGGAGACATAAGGAACTGGAATGAAGATTAAATCAGAGTCTAAAGCCCATGCCAGCAGCCCAAGAATTGGCCAGGGAGGAAAAGTGAAACAGTTTACAAAAGGAACAGGGCAAATAAGAGTGAACAAAAAACAGAAAACAGGGGACGACTTAGGACCTCATCACCTAAAATGAGCATGCAAAGGCTTGTGGTACACAAGGGGATGAATAACTTTTTGGAGTACTGGTTCAAAGAATTTTACAGCGCTGTTCCAGTGAAGTGAAATTACCTTCCCTCATCCAATTTGGATTTCCCAGAACATGGAACTATATTCCTAAAGTTAAATGCTTCTGGATTTTTCAGACACCAGGTGTGTGAGAAAAATCTTTGAATCAGACCAACTTCTGTTGGTGAGAGACAAGCTTTGGAAATTGTCAGCCGTCAAAGAATACACTTGACTAATGCTGTAAGATTACACCAAAGTGTTTAAATAGGGATCTCCTCAATACTTGTAATGTTCATTTAGACCAGTAGCCTCTTGAGAAGATACAACAGCACATTTAAACAGGCAGCTATGAAATGAAGACTTCAGCTTCTCACCTCTATGTTTTCCTTTCCATATTCTTCAATGGCTCTCTCTTCAGGTAATCCACAACAGCCATACTCCAAAGGAGTAAACACTGTAGTTGGTACATTGACATAGTCACACTAAAATTAAAAGAATTCAGTTTTCTTTATATTTACATATTCATATGCCTACATAGAGACACATTTAAAAAAAAAAGGGACGAACAAGTTGCACCACCAAATCATTGTCATAGTAGCACAAGACCCAAGACTCTCAGCCAGCACCTGCTAATCTCTTGAGGTAAATACCATGGTGAAAGTGAAGTTCATATTTTCACAGAATATGATCTTACCTTTATAAAGCTACCCCCAAAAAGTCTGCGAGCTAGAAGCTTGCCTGCCTGAATTGCAACTGGGGTAAGTTCAAGTTTTCCATCCAAGATATCTCCAATAGCATAGACATGAGGCACACTGGTTTGTTCCTCGTCATTTACAGGTATTTTTCCATTCCTTTTGAAAAAAAACCCAACAAAGTGTAGATCAGTACTCTGACCCTACCTTCTCAATTCAGTTAAAGACCTATTCTATTACACGGAGACCCTAGAATACTTTCAGACACTGCTCTAAGAAAAGAAAGTATTTATGCCAGCTCTAGTTAGAACATAAACTTCTTGGGCCACAGACTACTGCCTTTTCTCTCCCATACAATGCCAAACAAACAGTCAGTACTTAAGGGGCCAGATTTTCACCTCTGCACACAAGTGTAAATCTGAACACCACCACTGACATTGGAGAGAAATCAGGATCTGTCCTTCTATTTGATTATTATATAGCTTGCTGAAATAATAGACATCTCCCACCTAAGCAAAAGTCTAATCTATCAGCACAGATGACAAGTGAAGTATTAAGAACTATTCAGCCAATGGGCACTGTTGCTTTGTTCATAATGCTAACTTAATCTGGTTAAACCAGAACACTGAATTTAATGGAGGTTCAATCAATCAGAAAAATGAAACATGAGTCAGCCTTATACAAGCAGGTTATTAAACCATTTTAGCATTTTAAGGGCCCTCTCTAAGAAACGCAAGTGTAAAGCCTCAGTTTAGTGGGTGTATTCCTGCTAAATCTCTCATACACAGGCTAAGATTTTTAATCAGTAAATGCTGGTAAACAGCAATTCAACCGTACACACACACAAATGGATGAAAAAAATATTTCTATTGACAATTAGAAAAGTTTACAGACAGGCAAAGTAAGAAAAGCTGCCTGAGAACTTAGTCTGATTTATGGATGTTTATTCAGTATATTTTAAACATGTGATGTTGACAACATCTTTTAACCGTTGTAACTCTTTGAATCTCAACTTCTGTCATTAAACAAACACCCCACTGTCTGACACCCTGTAATTTCCCACAACTGAAACATTAAGACAACCACACATTAAAAAATGCTCAAAAACCATACACATTTTTATAATTTCGCCAGATAATATCAATCAGGTTTCCCAAGCTTACTCATAGGTCAGTGAAGCAAAAGCATTACTGACTACATCAGAGTAACTGAAGTAAAAGTAGTTGCTTGTAGTTCTATCATTTAAAAAACTTATATGTGCTTCAAAGTCCAGTTTTACAGGAGCCCCCCCCCACACACACACACTCTAAAAATAGTGGTTTCTAGAAAAAGATAACACTCATGCTCCCTTTCTTGGGACAAAAGCTATTGAAAATCTCCATGCTCAACTGACAAGTATCATGAGCAGGAATTTCAAAAATCAGTATCAATAGTTACTGGTAGGGTTAAGAAGCTGAGAGCAGTTCTGAAGTGAACATGCCAGACAAATTAAGACACTCACTTTTCATTGATTTTGACACCAATCTTATCTAAACCAATGTTTCTGGTACAGGCATCACGACCAATAGCCATCAAAACCTACAAATAAAAAAAGAAGCTATCAAGAACTCCTTTCTATCAATGTTATTCTAAGTATTCCGTTTCAATTTTTCAATGAAAACTAAGCAAGTGAACAATTGAAGCCACATTTCCTGAAGTTGCTTAAAATGTGTAGGTGTCAGTAGTTAGCAGCAAAAAGATTACCTTGACACTAGAATAATAGAACAGATAACTGGTAACATATGACACCATCTACAAAACAGTCAACCCCCTTGTAGCAGAGTTAAAGTTTCAGCAATTTTGTGGACAGAGTTGCAACAGGACAGAATATCAAAGTCTTGTTATTTTTCTATGGAATGTTGACAATGCTGGCAGGTTGCCAGAATTATTGAACCTCCCTTCCTTTGTTTCCAAATAGTACAAATGATTTAAGAGCTTTAATGATCATTAACATACATTTTACTTTGATACAAATATATATTTGTAGGCATCATTTAGTGCCTGATAACAGGGATATATTTGTAGTACAAAATTGCTTACAGTATTATATTCTCCTTCAACAGTGTCTGGTCCCTCAGTAGACTGTGCTACCACTTTTAGTCTTCTAGGCATGCCTTCCTCCAACCTTTCAATCTGTAGGAAAGAATTAATAATCTTAGTCAAGTTACCTTAACCAGCAGAGCCTTATTGCATTACACGACATATACACTACACACCTTGCTGAATGTTCAGCAATAAAATGCTTTTAACATAAAAGCTTGGCCATACAGAATTTTCAGCTTATCTGCTATAGAGCTGAACTTTGTTCCTGGAAGACATTTTATCTCAAGACACTTGAATTCTGGGTAATCCTTTCCTTTCAGGCTGGCTATTTAGCAAGAGAGAAGAGAAAAAGTGAAAGTACTTGCCCGAATAGGTACAAATTTCCTGACGAATTTAACACCATGAGTTTCCATGTAGGCACCTGCTCTCTCTGCCATTTCTTGGTCAAAGCCTCGAAGAAGGATGGAGCGCACCATAACTGTGACATCCAAACCAATGCCAGCAAGAAATCCTGCACACTCCAGAGCCACATAGGAGGCACCCACAATTAGAGTTTTGCCAGGGCAGTAAGGCAGGGAGAAGAGGTCATCGCTGAAAAGCGATGCAGAAAACACCATTTTACAATTCAGCTTTGTTTCAATTTGCATGTGCAAAAGTAGACAGAAGGGAAGTCTTATTAACCGAGACTAACATCTCATCTCACCTAGTAATGCAGTATTCTTTATCTCCAGGGATACCCAAATATCGGGGCCTTTCCCCTGTTGCTAGGACAAATGTCTGTGCTGTGTGAAAAGTTTCCTGTCCTTTCCTGGTGGTTGCCTGAGATACAGAGGAAAACAAAAAAACCACCAAACAAAAACAAAACACAAAAAACAGAATTACAGAACTATTGTATTCTTAGATGCCAGGAATAACTTGTGAGTCACAAGGCCTACTGCCAACAATAAAAACCTCAACTTTATCAAGCAGCTGATAAACGCAATAGGATTTAGAAAGGAGTCTTGATAACAGATGGAGCTAAGTGAAAAGCCATTATACTGCAGAGATACTCTTAAGAAATCCTTTTACTGAACTACATGGTAACATCCATTGTTAATGGGTTTACATGGGGAAAATACACTAGACTACACTCCCCACACTAGCTGCATTGAACAACAGTGATCAGCTGACTTGGGCAGGGCTCAGAAGGTTTAAGCTAATAACTTAGATTTTACATTTAATAAGGAGAAAGACTGAAAGTTTCTTAAAGAACTTGAAATAAGAGTTCGATGTTGATGCTAGCAGCAAAACAGATGGTTATCCAAGTAATTTTGAGGCTTGTGTAGGAGTAGACTAGAAAAGTGCTTTAAGACAGGCTGATACCTCAGGTGGGAAGAAAACAAAGGATGGTTTATTTTAACTTTCCCTCAACTTCAAAGGCAGTCAGTCTTTGGGACTTCATATTGCAAAATGCCTCTTTTTGAAAGGGGTTTGAGAAACTACAAGTCAAACCTGTGCGAAAAGGAATGTCAGATTTGTCCTCTTGCATGTAGCAGCTTAAAAAGAGTCTGCTCTACTTTCCTGTATTGATGGCCCAGCTCAGTACCAAACTTATATTAAATGAACAGGTGGAAACTGAATTTCTTCTATAATATTGGTAAAAAATAAGCCAACTAGTTTTACTCCTCATTCAGTGTAACCTTCTGGATTTAAATTGTGTGACTAAATCAAACTACCTACATCAGGGTCAGGCAGCTGTATCCAGTGAACCTACATGATGTAAAATTTTATTCATTGCTGCATCCCTAACCTGGGTAAACCCTGGTCCAATCTGATAGTCAGCTATAATACCCGCTGTGTGGTACAAATTAAGTATATACTTGTCTTGTGGCTTCATTCCTATGCCAATACACAGAATACTATTCCAACTCCATAATATCATGGAAGGGATCTGAACTTGAGGAACAAGCAAGGTTTTGGATATGGCTCTTTATGTAGAGAATTCCCCTATCCTCCATGTTTTAACAAAAAAGCTTCTGATCGGTAGGCCATGTGTGTGTTTTCTAAAATTAACACTCCTCTTCCAAACTAATTTTAATGCTTTCTTGGCTCAGTATGCAGTATTATTCATAGTTACTCACTGAGATTAAGATCCAATTTTCAGTGACGTTATGAGGCAAGAGGCAAGTTACAAGAAGAAAGTACGTTTTAACTTGATTCAACTATCCAGGGATTTTGAATAAAAGATCCAGTAAACTCCTGATTCTTAAATGCTATAGATTTAAGTTAACACCAATTATCTATAAACATTAAGGCAATTTAATAGTTATGTTTCATAGCTTTTCATTTAAAATTTTGGAATCAAGTCACACAGTTTGTTACATACTCAAGCTCTATCTCTCTACTTATGCAAGATTCTCTATTTGCAGATCCCCACATTACGTCTACATAACTGGTATTAGTATGCGAGTATTATGACAGTGGTTACTGGAGTATAAATCTACTTAAGTCAGTAAATTATTCCTGTAATTTTAATTCTTTAAGTGAGATAAGTAAAGTATCATACAATAACTCCTCACTTAAAGTCATCCTGGTTAATGTTGTTTCGTTGCTGATCAATTAGGGAACATGCTCATTTAAAGTTGTGCAATGCTCCACTATTCCGTTGTTTGCCTGCCTGCTTTCTCCACAGCTGGCAGCCTCCCTACGCTCTTCCCCCCTCCCCGCACCAACAGCGCCTCCCGCCCACCGGCAGACCCCACGGATCAGCACCTTCCCCCTCCTGCCAGGGGCAATCAGCTGGCTTGCAGCGTTGGGGGGGGCGGGGGGGGGAGGAAGAGGAGAGAGGACTCAGCGCACAAGCTCCCCCCTCCCTCCTGAACACTGCAAACCAGCTGATTGCCCCAGGCAGGAGGGGGGGGGAGGGCGGGTCCTCGCTCCTCCCTCCTAAACACAGCAAGCCAGCTGATTGATTGCCCTGGGAAGGAGGACCATAGCCTGCCTGCGAAGTAAAGGGGAGGAGGTGGGGGGGGAAGAGGGAGGGAGGGAGAGAGAGAGAAGAGGCCGGTCAAGTGTGGGGGCTTGGAGGAAGGGGTGGAGCAGGTGGGCTGAGGGTTGAGGCCCCAGCCCCTCGTCATTGCAGATTAGGGGAAGCTGCTGCCACTGCTGCGCAATGTGCTTCTCCTAGCCTACAGTACCTTCAGCCTCCTTGTCTGCCTCATCTCCAGTGCCAGTGGGCTGTGCCTGTGTAGGGTAAGGCAGGGGCACCTCCCAACTATAGTACTGTACTGCTGTAAACACACAGCACATGCAACTACTCCCCCTGCCAGCGATTCACTGTTGCTTTAAGGCCCAACGGCCCTGCTTGGGAATAGGGCTCTACACCAAGTGCTTGCGAGGCCACCAGCTGCCTGCAAAGCAGCTGCGGGTGGTGCACAGCAGAGGCCCTGCCTTGCTACAGAATAAATAATGTTTTATCTGCTCCCCCCTCTTCGCTGGAGGGAGGTAAGAACACAGGGGGCAGCAGCCTGCCCAAAGCAAGTTACAGGAATAGCATTCCAGTGCCTGCTTCACTGTAGCAAGGGGGAGAAGCGGCGTAGAGATGCACAGAACCTGGCCCTGCTTCCATGAAAGCATGTGAAATACACAGGAGCTTTGCCATTCACTTTAATGCCAGCTGCATGTCTCTGCCCCTGCATGCACACAGCAGAAAGGGGCACAGCCCTGCAGCAAGTGTTAATTTTCCTCCTCTTACTATACTGGCTGCAATGCTGCCCAGGTCCTGAGTGCATGGTTACTAGGGGAGATACAGCAGGGCCATTTTTCCAGGGCACCCTGGAAGAGAGGCCTTTGGTCCTCCAGCAGGGCTCCTGTGAAAGTAAGAGCCTCCATAACTAGTCCTAGCCTAAACCCACAGGGCTTCCAGAAGGGGGGCAAAATTACCATGGAGAAATGACACGGTTTTCCAAATTCTCTCTTGCAATAGTTGACTGATGCTGCATGACCCCGGCCACTCCAGGCTGAAGGAAGTGAGTAGCAGCACATGCTCCTCCGGACGTGCATGCATCACCCAGCATCATGAGTCAAAAATGTTCAGCAAGTGATAGTGGAGTGCCTAGCAGTACCAGTAGCAGCAAGAAAACCACGAAAACCCTTAGTTTAAAATTGTTTAAAAAAAAAAAACCACTTATACCTGTATTAAACTGCTTGTTTAAAATGTATATAATGCCTTTTGTCTGTCAATTTTTTTCCCCCCCACTGGAACTTAACACCTTCCCCTCCCGCACATTTACATTAATTCTTATGGGGAAAAATTGGATTAGCTTAACATAGTTTCACTTAAAGTCGCATTTTTCAGGAATATAACTACAACATTAAGTGAGGAGTTACTGTATTAAGCTGAAACCTTTTACATACTAGGTTTCAACTAAAGAGCAGTTTTAGGACATATGGGGAGTGATTCTTAACAGGTCAGAGAAAATAAGCCAAAGCTAAACATGCAGCAGCTACCTTTATTTTGTGTGGTTCGATAAATTCTGCATAGGCATTGACGTATGTCACAGTCTTCTCTCTCAAGGACACCCTGTAACCCCAATTTAAAGAGCCTATGTAGTTCTGAATTGCTTCTACCATGGTCTCCCAGTTGTGTTTAACTAAAAATAGAAACAAGAAGCTTTACAGTTAAAAAGAAACTGAAGTATAAACACATTAACTTCATGAACATCAATAGAAGCTTACAGTAAATTGTAAAAATAGTTGCTAATTAGTCATAACTCAAATTATGGCAATACTATAGGTTAAGCAATGCTTCACTAAATTAGCAAGCCCAAGTAGAATACAAATACACATTTCATGTAATAAGTAACATTAAAAAGTTTTTCTAGGGATACTTCATATCCATCAGACATAAAAAATGGCTTCTCTCTTAGCACTATTGGCAAAGTTATTTGGGTTTATGAAACCCAACTACAAGTAACCCAACAAGCTAGGTTATGCAAGTTATGGTGGAATCAAGCCTCAAAAACAGGTTTCAGTGCCTTCATAAAGAGATTTTGGGGGAGAGGGATGGAAAAGTTGTTCAAGTGGCAAACTGAATTCTATTTAGTCACTTCAATACTAAAAGAATTCTTATTTAAGCTCAAACAAAAGTTCTGATTTGCATCCTCCCCCACCAGTGTTCAGTGTTATTGACCTTGCTCATCATACTCCCAGCCAAATTTCCTTGAATCTTGAAGTGCCTGTCCCAGAAGTGCAGCTTGATGCATGAGTTTCTTAGGAATACAACCTACATTTACACAAGTGCCACCAAGTCCTGTGATGGAAAGAAAGAAAGTTTATTTAATGTTATTACCAGCATTAACTTTAGATGTGCACGTCTGTCTTATGACATGCTTTATGTACTCCACTGTCTAGCCATCCATTAGTATTACTTTCTGTACACATGCAAGCAATGGATGGAGAACTTCCTTTACAACTACATACCTTCCTATGCAGTATGTAATTGGACAAGGTTGACAAAGTAACATTTTTTACTTAAGCAATAACATTTTAACTCTAACTCCAATACCAAGCAGGTTACATAAGTAAAGCTTTAAGCATAGGCCCACACATTCACATATATAAAGTAGCTTTGGACTAATTCACCGCCACTTATTCTGTAGTCAGATAGAACAGAATGACACTTTCATGATACCTAAGAAGTGCAAGACACCACAGTCTGCAGTGTTAACCACGCCTATTCTATGGAGTCAGAGACAGAGCTAAATTTCAAAAAAGAAATGAAGGGCAAACATTCCTCTTATGAGTGATTGTAAGAAATTCAACATATGCTTTCTTCAGAACAAAAGAAGAATACTTCTCTACACAATAGAGTTTACTTATGGAAAGGATGACCACTAATCTGTTCTATAGGAGCCAGGATCAAAAAATGTGAAAAAACAGCAAAAAGCAAGGTCAAGGGAAAGTGAGGAATTCTGGAGACCACAGGAAAAGCATCCACTTCAAGGTGCTTGTAACACCTACTGTAGAAGTATAGTCCCTTTGGGCCTATGAAATACTGAATGTATCACAGTGCTAAGCACTTCAGCTAAAATGATAAGAGATGATACTGTAATTCAGCCACTCACGTGTAAAGCCAATTCAAACTAACATTTTCATCTAAGGAGCTCAAAATGTGCTTTACAGATATCAGCTTCCCTATAAGTGATTAAAATGTTTAAGATTTAAAAAGGGAAGGTTACGTAGCAAAGAATTTAGTGAGAACGTGAAATCCAAGAGTTGTTAATAAGAAATTGAAGTAAATAGTGAAATGCAGGCGGGATAGAAAAATCCATCTCGAACAGGCAGGTTGAGTGAGGTTTATTTCCTCCATCATTTATGTTGTAGAATCACAGCCTCGTATCCATACAACTACCATACTACAGGAATGCAAAACCTTGAAACTAAATAATTTAAGCAATGCTTGACATCAGCATTTTAATCTATGCATATATATTGTGATTTGAGGCTAGGACCGCTTACCCCATGAAGTACCCGAAGGTGTTGGTACAACATAATCTAGCACCATGACCTTTTTTCCTAAGGCAGCAGCTTCCTGTATTAAAAAAGAAGTCAGATATGAACTGATGAACTTCTCCATTGCTTTTTGATGCTAAAAGCTTAAATGATCAAGGAAAGCATGTCCTCCAATGTGCTTGTCTGATGGAAGGCATTTCTGATGCCAGTCTTAGTACCACTTACCCTTCTCTCCGTAATGCCACCAGTGCTTGTGATAAGTGTGAGAATTTTGGTAATACTTTTATGATGTTCTTGTGCACCTCAGTTCCCCTGTGCTTTGTTCTACTATGCAAAGGAAAGGGACTCTGTGTCAGACTCATGTGGCTGCCTGGTAAGAGACTAGAATAATTAATGAACTGAATAGAGCCTATGCATGTGAATGGAGGATCTGGAAGAAACTGAAAACCTCAATAGCTGGGACACTCACACCTAGCAATCTACAGCCAAGAGGAGATTCCCCGCCACCTCTCTGCAGGTAAGCACAGCAAAGGCCTTAAGCTGAAGAATGTGTAAAGGTGTCAAATGTCTGACAGAGCTGGATACACGGACACAGGAGGAACCTGGAGACTAACAGTATGTCTACACTACAGTTTATGTCAGGATAACTTAGGTCACTTAGGGGTGTGACTAAACCACCCCCTTGAGCAACATAAGTTACAGCAACATAAGCACTCGTATGCACAGCACTATGTTGGTGGGAGAGCCATAGCTTCTACCATTCATGGAGGTGGTTTTATTATGCCGATGGGAAAGCTGTCAGCATAGAGTGTCTTCACCAGATGCACTGCAGCAGCGCAGCTGCACTGGCACAGCTGTGTCGCTGTACATGTAGACATGCCCTAAGAACAAAAGGGGACAGAGGGCCAGGATAAGGTCAGGGGCAGCAGGACCTGGCAGAACCCTAGCTCCTACCAACAGGAATCATATCCTAAGCCTGCATCTCACGCTAACCTAAAGACTTTTAGATTCTGTATTCCAGGTTATTAAAATTGGTATCTTGTTTTAAAAAGGCTTCTTACTGTTTCTGCAGATATTTTATGCTCTGAAGGGGTAGGAACACGTCTCCCATAGGAGTCTGGCTTGGCTGGGCTTATTGAAGGGAACCACAAACAATTGGGCCTACAGGTACCAGCTTCGGAATCATGGAGGCTATGGGCCTTTCCCTGTGGAACTATGTGGAGCCTTTGGGTCTGGCACACTAAAGGACTACTTCGAAGAGACTGGTTACAGGCTGGGGCATAGACCAGACCCTGAGAATCTATGACAGCACCTAATTCAATCAGAAGTTGCAGAGGAGCAGAGCAGCCGGAGTTTCACTTCCAACCATCTGAAGATATGTATCACACCTGGAGAAGAAATATCTAGAAGCAACCCTATACAACAGCCTGCACTGTCAACAGTAATTATCTAAAGGGAATGTTATGCATATGTTTGTCATCCCCCTGTCCTCCACTGCCCAGCCAAAAGTAGTATCAATACTTTGAACCTTCAACCCTTCTGAACAACTACCAGAAACAAAGGCTGCTGTTTCCTTAAGTTCCTTACTCGTCCAGGAGGAAGTTGACAAAGTTGAAAGACTGAAGCAAAAAGTGACTATATTATGGGAAAGAATCTGGCCCAAAGTTCTGAACTATGAGCTTCTGAAGGAGTGCATGTTACACTACAGTTACATCAGTGTTCAGCCCATTAAATTTCAAATGAATGGAAAGACTCATTGAAATGTAGACTATATTGCATTAGAATGACAGGTGCACAGAGCAACAGAGTTTCAGGAGAAATCTTACATGTACAGTTGATATATAGGCAAAATTCAGTGTACAAGTGCAAACCCAAGTGCATACCTTGGAACATGCAAGTCCGCCAGAGCCACCACCAACAACAATAAGATCGTAATCATAAACTTCTGCATCATCTATGCAATTCCCTAGCACATTCTGCAATGAGCCACTCTGGTAAGCCTGTAACAAACATATGGGTTACTCACACAGCTATATGTTCAAGTGTGAATTACACAGCTTTTTCATGACCTAGGTCATTGTGTCTGATGCTCCTACCCTAATTTTGGATTCCTTATTAAAGAGGATCATTAGCACACAGTTTTTCAAATCTGAGGGCTAGAAAGGGAGTTCTCACATGATACTTAAAGCTCACAATTATAGAACCTTTCACAGGACTGTGTTCTCATTTTCTGCGTCTAAAATTATGTTTAAGTCACACAGCAAAAGCTACATACCAAAAAACCAAGTCAAGAAATCACTGATGACCCATTGCTCACTCCATTTGTAATTCTACCCACTGTATAGAACATCAAGAAGGCAGGAATTAAAAAAGGTTGTCGCAGGATGGAACAACTGTCTCTCGTTTTAATACCCATTTTTTTAATTTCGTTTCCTTCTTGACATTATGGGACTGCAATAAGTATGCATTAAGTTAGTTCACTAGCATATTTTGAAACCAGTGGTTGCAAAAAAGAGGTATCAAGTGACTAGACTGTATTTAAAAACAGAGATAAGTTACCTAGTCAGTTCATTTCTAGTCACAGCTAAATTTCAAACTCAAGAAAAGCAAGATTACCTGAAAAGTTTTATCATATCCACCTATGTGTGTTCCATTCACAAACACATTGGGCACAGTCCTCTGGCTAGTCACTTCTACTAACACTTGCTGAATATTGGGTCCATCATCTAAGGATAAAAAAAAAAAACACACAAAAAAAACCCACACACACCACTATGAGAGTTTGAAACAATCCCTCACTGAAAGTGCACTTAAATGTATGGGTTTTTTAAAAAACTGGAACTGAAGTGCAGTTTGTTGAAAAAACACATCACAAGCCCTCCATAAAATCAACGTATTTGTTTCAGACATGGCAAGTTTGTAGACACATTCTTCAAAAGCACAAGCTTTGAAACAAAAGAAGATTTTTCAAAGAGTACGTGTCTTGATAGATGGAATGAATTGAAGCTTCACAAACCTAAATGTGAGATGGTTTCCAGGTGGTGTTTAAGTCACTGAGTTTAGAAGGAAGCCATACATTGCTCGAGACCTGGCTATTTGAGAGAGACTACCTCCCTGCCTATGTATATTGCCACAGTCAATATCAGTGGAGGCATTTGAGCTAACTCAATACAAAAAACAAAAACAAAAACAAAACAAAAACACACACGCCACCCCCTGCTGGCAGGGTGTTCTTCATTAGGCCCCCTGGGCTTTGGAACTTGTTCACCTCTTTGTTGAAAATAGCCAGAATTCATAGACCTTCTGGGCACGCTACTACACTAATTTCATAGGGTCTTTTGGAGACTAGATATGTTACTTCAGATTAGTTTTTAGGGAAGGCAGAGTATTTTCTTTTGAAGTTTCAATTACTGCTGGTTTTGACAATAGTTGTCCTTTTAAACAACTGTCAACATGGAACGTGCTCTGGATAGGCACCTTCTTGGTGGCTTTATGAAATCTAAATATAGTCCAGCCAGTACAGGAAATGTGTGTGATTAATTGTGGGAATATACAATGCACTTTAGTGTTATTTATTCCCACTCAGAGACAATGCCAATAATCTCAGGAGCTGCAAATGAAGCACAGCCTTAATTATTAAAGAGCCTTAACACACAATCACCATCCCAAAACGTAAGATGGACTCAGCAAATCCATATGTATATTACAGTTCCCTTTGTCAGACTAGGATCCATTTACTGTGCGGGAACCTCTCTAGTTTGGAGAGAATGCTAAACCAAAAAAGGGAAACTTCAGTGAGAGTCAGTCAGTACATTTAAAACTATTCAACACAATGTTATTTTTGGACGTTTATGAAGTATTAAATTGGTAAACAGGATAAGTAGCGAAGTTTTAAAATAAAAAGATATGACCACTGAAGTTTCTAAATATATTCAGAATCTTTACAACCAATTAATGCCCAGTAAACCCCTTAACTGTTTTCTCATTAACTAAAGTAATTTTAACATAAGACTGTATTGTAACCTCAAAACTCCTGGCTTTAATAAAAGCTGGCACTGGCTACAGCCTAAGCAATGAAATTTAGTGTGTCCCCTGCCCACCCCCGGCCCCCAACTTCCAATGACTCAGCAAATTTCTTCACAAAGGTCGCTTCTAAGTCAAGTAAAACATTAACAGTTCATCTGGGAACACAAAAAAAATAACTCAGTTTCCCCCTTAGTTTTCCTGCAAGACAGAACAGTGAGCAATTTCCTGACATAGCCATCAGACTTCTATTTGATTAAATAAATCACGATTTAAAAAAAAGTGCCTTGTGATATAAGAATTTAGCATGTATTTTAAATGCTGTTGTAACTTTGCACCAAACGAGGCATCATTCAAGAGAGAATTAGGTGTCTCTGATCAGTAAAAGACAGTTTATAGCAAAAGAGTGGCTTAAGTCGGATGAAATATATATCTATGCATCTCAACATGAGCTGTCATTTTTACTTACCAGTTAAATCAAGTTCCAAAGCATAAAAGTCTACTCCCATAGAATGAAAAAGTTCTTTCACCTGTAACAAACCAGAATAGTTTCATTTGATATCTACTATTGTGAACACAAGGGCACTGCATTTTCACAAGTCAAAGATTTGATATTTAGATGTAGTTTAGGACCAAGATCTGCTATTGAACATTAGTACATTAGATACAACTGTTTAAGACACCGAGTTATGCAGATACTAAGTCATTACTTCCAAGTTAATTTTCAGAAGCAGCCCCTTTGCTATCTCATGTGATTTCACCACCACAGGTGGTACATTCACACTACAAACGACAGTGTGACTAATGCAAGTAGGCATCTCTGTCCTAGCTTTATTCTAGCTATTGTGGTTCACAACAGCAGCAAAGCCATGGAAGCCTGCACTTCACCACCTGTTAGCAACCCAAGTACATACTCAGGGTCCCTGGCAAGCTTCCTGAGATGGTTCACCTACAATTAACTTATGGCTGCACTAGCTGGATTAAAGCAATACCTGTGCTACAATCACATGTTCATTTTCGGTGTAGAAGTATGTTTAGGTAATCAACAGGATTCAGACTTTGGTATCCAACCCCATGCTTCTCCTGAAGGAGATGGGAGAACTTTGTCTTTTTAACCCCTTATATTGTGTCAGAAGTAATCAGACCAAGACATCTTGAGGTAGCTGCTTTGAAGTAGATGTAGAGAACAAAAAACCAAAGGGTCATTTAGTAAACAGATATACACATATGGCCAAAGTGTCTTTGGGGATGGGAAAGTTTTGCGAGGAAGCTATTAAGTAGCAAAATTAGGTTGAAATCTAGAAGTTGTACTTTCACCATTAACTGCACAGAAAATTACTAGATCCCTGGCTGACAACCCACACCAGGATTAGGAACACAAATTTACCATCTCTCTCAATCTTCAGACTTGAGAATGAACAACAGTGACCCTCAAAATGATGGACATCAATTTTTTTTTTTAAAAAGCATGCAAAAAAAATAAACTGAAGATTCCTGTTTTTGACCTATAAAATCCTACATGGCTAGGTAGCTGCATTATTGAGAGACTGCAACAATGACAGTACGGAACAAAGGAGAGGCAATTTTTTTTTTTTTTTTTTTTAAATAGGCATCAGGTTTAATACTAACAAGAAGTACTTTTGCCACATAGTGGCAAGTTAAACTGTGGAACTCATTGCCACGGGATGTTGATGGCCAAAAGTATAACTGGGCTCACTCAATAACTATATAAAGGATAGGTCCATCAGTGGCTATTAGCCAAGATGATCAGGGATGCAACCCCATACCCGCGGCAATCCTAAACTTCTGACTGCCGGGAAGGGAAGATGGGGAGAGGCAATTAGGGAGCAGATACCCTTGATTTAAGAAAGAGTGCTGATTGCAGATTTCTCTATGAGGGGCTCTCAATTTTGTTATGTTGGTTCCAAAGGAGCATGAGTATTTGGGCACTCTGATAGGGCTGTTTATGTATACTTTTGGAAAAGTGGAGCTTGATGGGACTAATATTTATGGAGTAGGGGCCTTTAGTCTTTTGGGGGATGCCAGTGAATTATAACTGTTTAGCTGCTGTTTTACTTTAATTTGTATTAAAGCAGCCTACAGGAGACAGACACCTTTTTCATGAAATAAATACAGTAGAACCTCAGTTACAAACACCTCAGGAACGGAGGTTGTTCATAACTCTGAAATATTTTTAACTGAACAAAATGTTATGGCTGTTCTTTCAAAAGTTTACAACTGAACATTGACTCAATACAGCCTTGAAACTTTACTATGCAGAAGAAAAATGCTGCTTTCCTTTAAAAAAAGGAAAAGTAGTTTACGTTTAACACAGTACTGTACTTGCTTTTTTTTGGGTCTCTGCTGCTGCCTGATTGGGTACTTCCAGTTCCAAATGAGGTGTGAGGTTGACTGAGTTTGTTACTCTGAGGTTCTACTGTAGAACAAACAGTTCAAGTGTGGCAGCGGCAAAAAAGACACCACTGAACTGCTCTAAAATATAGCAAGAACAGCTCTTTAGGAGTGAGGCAAGAACAAGAGAACAGAAGAGTTTTCAAATAGTTACACTCGAGAAGGGAGGGTACATTTGTCCTTTAACATTTTAGATTTTAATTTTAAGACTTTCTAACCTTGCCATCTTTATTCTCAGCCATAGGGTACTTTTCCTACAAGATCTAACTAAACTGTACAGAAAGATGACATTTGCAGTCTGTATATTGATTTGTAGCATATAAATATGCATCACACTTGAATTCAACTAATGCATTTGTACACAGACAAGAAATTCCTTACAGTTCTTACACACGAAACAAACAGTTGGGGACAAACATTACTAGTGAGTTACTTAACACTAAGTTTCATACGGAAAATAACTTGGAACAAAGGCACTATAGTATGACAATGCACTTTTTAAAACTTTTCCTGGCAGCATTCGCTCTCATTACTTCAACCTGTTTAGCTACTTTAAACCCCACAAGGTGGAGTTAGCTAATAAGCAGTGTGTCCTGGGTCTGCTGTTTCATAAGTCAATTAGCATTCTGTAACAATTATACATTTGTCTAGATGCATAATATACTAGCTGAGGGCATATCATAATCAGCAGTCATGTGAAGTTGTGGTTATTCTGTGCATCAAGTTGCTTCTACATGTCAGTATAGAGACTGCTAGCATTTATAAGTTTTTCCATCTCATCCAGTATCAATTTCTCCATGGTTGCAAGAATTTAAAATACATGCAAGTTATTCTTGACTGGCAGTAACTGCAAGAAAGTTGAATTCTGACAACTCCATTCCAGTCTACCACCTTCCTTCTCATCCTACCATTAAGGATTTTCCACTGAATGGGTCACTGTTTCTTATTCCTGCTCCTATCTAATCTCCTAAAAGAGCCAAAGGGCAAACAGAAGATGAATTTTCTTGACCTCGTTTGTTCTCTTTCAACATACTCTCTCCACCCTCTTCCTCTGCCAAACACACCACACACACTAGGGACCCTTATTCCACTAAATAATTTCCTCAAGCATCTTTCCTTGCTCCAGATTTACCACCCGTCCCTTAATCCAGCTCCATGCATGTTCCTCCTTCTCTTCCCCCACTAAGCCCAGAGCCAACATTGCTCCCCAGCCTACCTGCAGCAGTACTTGCCCTTCCTCTCTCTGGGACAGTAAATATAGTGCTCCCAAGAGCTGGCTGTTTCCATGGAGCCAAAAAGGCTACCTACAAGGGAATCTCTGCCTCAGCAGCAGCAGGAAGGAACACTAATCAGCAACAGAGTTCTAGACTGACACCACACAGATTTGTAGTAGGGCTGTCAAGCAATTAAAAAAAAAATTGTGATTAGTCATGCGCTTAAACAATAATAGAATACCATTTATTTAAATATGTTTGGATGTTTTCTACATTTTCAAATATATTGATTTCAGTTACAACACAGAATACAAAGATATAGCGCTCTTTTTTTATTACAAATATTTGCACTGTAAAAAACTAGACAGTATTTTTTCAATTCACCTCACACAAGTACTATAGTGCACTCTCTGTATAATGAGAGTTGAATTTACAAATTTAGAATTATGTACAAAAAACTGCACTCAAAAACAACATAATGCAAAACTTTAGAGCCTACAAGTCCAATCAGTCTTACTTCTTGTTTAGCCAATCAACTTTGTTTACATTTGCAGGAGATAATGCTGCCTGCTTCTTGTTTACAACGAGAACGGGTGTTTGCATGGTACTGTTGTAGCCGGTGTAGCAAGGTATTTACGTACTAGATGCACTAAAAATTCATATGTCCCTTCATGCTTTATCCACCATTCCGGAGGACATGCATCCATGCTGATGACGGGTTATGCTCAACAACAATCCAAAGCAGTGCAGACCAATGCATGTTCATTTTCATCATCTGAGTCGTATGCCACCAGCAGAAGCTTGATTTTCTTTTTTTGGTGGTTTGGGCTCTGTAGTTTTTGCACCAGTGTTGCTCTTTTAAGACTTCTGAAAGCATGCTCCACACCTTGTTCCACTCAGATTTTGGAAGGCACTTCAGATTGTTAAACCTTGGGTCGAGTCCTGTAGCTATCTTTAGAAATCTCACATTGGAACCTTCTTTGTGTTTTGTCAAACCTGCAGTGAAAATGTTCTTAAAAAGAACATGTGCTGGGTCATCATCCGAGACTGCTATAACATGAAATATATGGCAGAACGTGGGTAAAACAGAGCAGGAGACCATCACAAATTTAATTAATACTTTTTTTTTTAAATAAGCATCATCAGCATGGAAGCATGTCCTCTGGAACAGTAACCAAAACATGAAGGGGCATACGAACGTTTAGCGTATCTGGCAAGTACATACCTTTCTATGCCGGCTACAAAAGTGCCAGGCGAACACCTGTCCTCACTTTCAGATGACATTGTAAATAAGAAGTGGACAGCATTATCTCCTACAAATGTAAACAAACTTGTTTGTCTGAGCAAGAAGTAGGACTGAGTGGACTTGTAGGCTCTGAAGTTTTACATTGTTTTGTTTTTGAGAGCAGTTATGTAACAAAAAAAAAAAATCTACATTTATAAGTTGCACTTTCAAGACAAAGATATTACGCTCCACTACTTGTATGAGGTGAATTGAAAAACACTCTCTCTTTTGCTTATTTTTACAGTGCAAATATTTGCAATCAAAATAATATAAATTGAGCACTGCACACTTTGTATTCTGTGTTGCAATTGAAATCAATATTTTGGAAAATGTAGAAAAACATCCAAAAATATGTAATACATTTCAATTGGTATTCTATTGGTTAACAGAACAATTAAAACTGTGATTAATTTTTTTAATCACGATTAACTTTGAGTTAATCGCATGAGTTAACTGTGATTAATCGACAGCCCTAATTTGTAGCCATTTCCCCTCAACTGGAATAGCTCTTGGAGCACCAGCAACAGGTGAAATGGTAAGGAAGAAAAGAGAGTCTTTAAAAAAAATTAAAAAAAAAATAAAAAAAGATGACAATACCATCTAACTGGACCCCCAATACATTGCTAAAAAAGGCTGCTAACACTCTACAACTAGTATTGCAACTGTCGATAGACCAAACAGAACTGTGAAATAGTAGACAAAGCAAGGCAGATGAGCATCAATTGTTGTATTCCTCTCTTAGTGGGTATTTCCAATACAGGTTTCAAAGTAGTAGCCGTGTTAGTCTGTATTTGCAAAAAGAGTACTTGTGGCACCTTAGAGACTAACCAATTTATCTGAGCATAAGCTTTAAGTACTCCTTTTCTATTTCCAATACAGACTCACCAAGAAAAAGAATCCTCTCAAGAAAAAAAAAAAAAACTTTGCTATGCCTAAAAAGAGATTTCATCTACCACCCTATGATCACTTCACTTGCTCAAAATTCTGTAAAAAGACTATTAGAAAGATTTTTGAAAGTTTAAATAAAACTTAGCAACAGATGATGATATTTTCAGGACCCAAGATGATGTTCTTATCTGAAGTACCTACTACATTTCTGACATTTTACCTTGGACCTGAATTAAGGTCTAAATGTAATTTATGTCAACTAGAACAAAAACATGATCATTGGGATTCTTCTTTCTACAGTAATATTACAAGACTCCACTGTAACATCCCACTTACACACACAGATCCAAGTTCAGGGTATGAAACCAGAGGAATGACTACCAAGGAACCAATTTCAATGTAAAATATATAGTTAGAAAAATGCTACTAGAAGTTACTGCCTAATATTCCAACTTTGCTTTTCCTCACCACATAAGATTTTCAAGTTTTAAAAAGGTTTCACTTTTAAGTGTCAATTCAACAAGTATTTGAGAATCAATCAAGATGTGCATAAATCTGCACCAAGATTCTGCAGTTAGAATTTGACAGGCAATTGTTTATGATGCATAGGGAAGGCCTTGCACGTTTGTTTTTCTAGCTACTTTCACTCTCCAGTTCAAGCTTAGCTTTGTCAGCTAGCTAAGCAGACTAGACCTAGGAAGACATAGGTAAGTATTACCAAGTAGTGCCAAAATAAAAATCCTTGTTCTGGCCACTGCAATGCTCAGCAATTTCTTTGTTTATTATAACACTGATTACAGTATTGACATAATACAGAATTACCCTTCAACAACATAAAAGCAAGTCAATGATAAGTCAGCCTTTCCAACAGCTCAAAGGTGACAGGAAGCTCAAGCTTGGTGACAACTTAGCTTCATCCAGATTGGTTACTAAAAAGAGATGCCCTCTGCTTGAGCATTTGAGGAACACAACCAAAAAACCCTCACAAACCCGATATCCCTGAATAGTGGCTTTAAGATTGGGCGTAATACACGAAGCGGTGCATGGGGTGGCATTTGCCCACTTCCGCCCATTGGGTCTCCGCTAACGCAAGAAGCGCGAGCTCCCGTTTGCAGCTGGCCGGCTCCTCGCGCCAGCGTAAGTTGGGAGCCAGGTCCGGGCTCTGGAGCGCGAGCTCTGTTTGAACGGCAGCCTGTGACCAATACCTGCCCTCAGAGAGAGGAGGAGGAGGAGAAGGAGAGAGACATTTGCCTCCAGGCCACGCTCAGGAAAAGGCGTGGGGCGCTCAGTGCAAACCCTCACACCAGCCTGCTGCACCGGGCCTAGAGCCCGCCTCAGGTCGCCCTGAGGCTCGGAAGGAACCCGCCCGCCCCAGAACCGGTGATTAGGGCTCCCCCCCGCCCCCGCCGGGCCCGAGGCTGAGCGGCAGAGCGCGAGCCCCCCCAGGGGCAACTGCCGGGCGCAGCCGGCGGGAGGCCTCCTCCCGCGGGGCGTGTGCGCGGCAAGGCCCACCCCAGGCGCCCCCCACCCGCCGGGCCGTACCTTGTTGCAGTAGGGGCAGTAGCTCTTGCTGAAGACCGCGACCCGGTGGGAGCTGATCAGAGTCCGGACGCGGAGCCGCAGCGCATCCCAGTCCGGCAGCCGGACCTGGCCCGGGGGCGGCATGGCAGCAGGAGGGCGAGTAAAAGGCAGCTCCGCGCGCTATGCTCGCGCTAGCCGACGCGCGCAGATACCGGTACTTAGTGGCCCTTTAGCCCCGCCTCTTTCCTTCCGGAGAGGGCGGGGAGGAGGAAGAAGGAGGCTGGAAGAGTCTACTCGGGATGAGGCCGGGGTGTGCGTTAACCTACGCCGTCCATAGACTGACCAATAGACTGAGCCTAGGAGGGAGAGTCCAACATCAGCCCCGCCTCGCCCCTCTAGGAAAACTTGGGACAGCCCAAGAAGGGAGAGCATGCGCACACGCAGCAGGCTCCTCTAGTTGTCTGGGTGGTGTCGTCACCTGCAGATATTGTAGCTTCTATCCTTAGGGCTCGTGAATTCTAGTCCCAGCTCTGGGAAGGGAATGGGCTCTAGTGATTTGAACCAGAGAGGAAGGACTCCTGGGCGCTTTTTCTGTCTGTTTCAGAGTAGCAGCCGTGTTAGTCTGTAGCCGCAAAAAAAAAAAAAACAAAAAAACAAAAAAACAGGCGTACTTGTGGCACCTTAGAGGCTAACAAATTTATTAGCGCATAAGCTTTCGTGGGCTACAGCCCACTTCATCTGTGACGCTTACTCCCTGTGCAAACTCATCACTTCTGTCCTGTGTTCCTCTAGCTTCCCATCTGTAAAATAGGAATAATGGGGTTTTGGTTAAAAAAAAGAGATACACAACAAGAGACTAGAGACCAATAAGAGGTAAATGTTAAGGTGACTGGGCCTTTGCTTTTTAGCAGCTTATTTGTGTCTGCCTACTCTCCACCCAAGGAAGTGGCTACACATTTAACACCCACACCATTTGTGCTTTTTTCTTTTCTTTTTAGCAACAAACTGCAAAATTATCTGATTGCTGCTACAGATGGCCAAGCTGCAACTTTACACCTGGATAACTAGCTGCAGATGATGTCTAAAAGACCCTGTAAACAGTGGGCTGTAAAGATATCTCGCTTATGAATCCTATAGAGTGAGAAAATTGGGAGAAGCTGCCATCTACAGGACAGATTCTAACAGCGCAGTCTTTGTGTGTGGTCGCTGTGATTCATTAAAAAGATTGGGCCTGAGGGAGAGTGAGGGAAAGTAAGGGGAAATGGACAAATCCTGCAGATGGATTGAAGAAAGCAGCTTGTATACACAACGTGTGTTTGACCTCTTTACAGTCAAAGCTCCTTATATAAAAACACATTTTAAAACAGCCAAGTCCTGAAAAAACACTCCTGTGGTCAGGCAAAACTTGTGAAATCATTTTTTAAGTTGTTATATTAATGGATAGGGAGTCTGATAGAATGAGCTGGAGGCTTAGAGCCAGGAACTCTGTTACTCTGTGGTATTGGTCAAGTTTCTTAAAGATGACCCACTGAGGGGAAAAATGGGTTTACTTAGGATGTGTAAAGAAGGCCCCGCTTGTTTTCTGTATAAGGAATTCAGGTCTTACCTACCCTGGAAGACTTTGTGGTAAATTGGAAAACTAATGAAGGCTAATAACAAGAATCAAGCAAGTGATAACTGAACATTGAGAGAGGAAGATATTTGCTAAGACTGTTTAAACATTTATGGTATTTGTTAGCACTCATTTAACTCTAATGCCTAATGAACACTTGGAGTAAAGGACATCATTGTTAAATATATATACTCCCACATGTCTCTGCAATTAAGATGTGAGAGCTCACAACACATATCTGAGACTTCTAAGAGTCCTCCAGCAAATGCAGTAAAGACCAGACTTGACATTCTTGATAAAGCAAAAACAGTGTTGTTATAGCTGTGTCGGTCCCAGGATATTAGAAAGATAAGGTGGGTGGGGCAATATCTTTTATTGGACCAACTTCTGCTGGTGGGAGAGACAAGCTTTCTTTCGTACCAACAGAAGTTTGTCCAATAAAAGAAATTACCTCACCCACCTTGTCTCTCTAAAGTAAAAAACAGACAGGAAAATACATCTCCCCCCGCCCCCCAAAGAAACCTTTCATGTTCTCTTTATACATCACAAACAAAATAGGGTGTAAACCTAACTTGAAAAAATCTTTGCATGTCACCATTGCCTTTAATCTATCATTTGGAAAATGGGAGTAAAAGACTTGCATACATAACTCTCAGGTTATATGAAGATAGGCTCAAAGTAGCTCCCTTATACATTGTTAATCATGGGGTCTCAACCTGCAAATGGTGACTCCCCCACCCAGAGGTATTGCAAACACCCTCCTATGTGTTATGACTTGATGGGGAGAGATCCTAAAATTTATGGGAGGAGTATTCTGAAACATATTTCTGTTGTAGCATGAGGTTGCTGTATGGAAAAGTTTGAGAATGACGGTCTTAAATAGTATATACTTTGTCCTATATTATTGATAAATTAAGATGATGGATGATTCAAAAACCTTTTCATTCTTCATGGCTACAACATCAGGTAGATGGGTTTTTTGCCTAATTCTGGCAGTGATAGTTCAGTGGTGGAGTGTTGCTTTTTTTTTTTTTTTTAACTTATAATTCTTTGTTCTATCAATATTGCTGTGTAACCGAGTGAGGGCAGAGCTGGGAGGCTCCACTAAGTTTCAGACAAGGATTAAACATTGTTCTGAATAAGAATAGCAATTTGCAGATACATGAGAGCACTAAGATATAATTACCAGTGCTATCAATATTCATTATTCAAGTTGATTTCCAGCTGGACTCAGGAAGAAATTCCCCTTCTCTTTCCTGGATACTATTGCATAATTAGGTGCACAAAGAGGCAGAGTAGTTACATCTTACCCTGAAGCATCTAGCCTTGGCCCCTGTTGGGCACAGGATCCCAGACTCAACTAAATTGACTATCAGTCTGTTCAAGAATCATAGCAATTTCTGTGTTGCTATGAATAAAAGCTGATGACCCTAGAACAGCAAGAAACATCCAATGCAGGGTCTGGTTATTTCCTCACCTTTGGTGGATAGTTTTCTGATGGGTGGCAATGCCCCAATATAATCTCAAGAACCCACATCTTCCCACAACAGGCAAAGAGCTCCGAAAATGGAAAGGTGACTTGTGTTTTGGTGGGGAGATCCCTATGACTGGAAATTCTTGCTGACTCTCTTGCTTCCCATTCATGTTTAAAGAGAATGACAATTTAACTTGAAGTCAAAGTTGGAAAATGGGAAGGAGCAAGCTTCACCACTGTCTTCATCCCACCACCTAAAAGAATAATTCTCTTTCTGAACTGCTTACACCCCTATCTGCAGTCTCATCTGGAGTAATGGAGGACACATCACTTGGCCAAGATGAAAAAGTAGGGACTGTTTTCTCCCTCCAGACTGATCTGATGCCTCCGCATGCTCAGCCCAAAACTGCATTGACATCTCTCGCTTGAATCTTGTTTATATCATAGAATCATAGACTTTAAGGCAGAAGGGACAATTATGATCATCTAGTCTGACCTCCTGCACAACGCAGGCCACAGAATCTCACCCACCCACTCCTGTAACAAACCCCTAACCTATCTCTGAGCTATCGAAGTCCTCAAATCATGGTTTAAAGACTTCAAGGTGCAGAGAATCCTCCAGCAAGCGACTCGTGCCCCATGCTACAGAGGAAGGCAAAACACCCCCAGGACCTCTGCCAATCTGCCCTGGAGGAAAATTCCTTCCCGACCCCAAATATGACGATCAGCTAAACCCTGAGCATGTGGGCAAGACTCACCAGCTAGACACCCAGGAAAGAATTCTCTGTAGTAACTCAGATCCCACCCCATCTAACATCCCATCACAGGCCATTGGGCATATTTACCACTAATAGTCACAGATCAACTAATTGCCAAAATTAGGTAATCCCATCATACCATCCCCTCCATAAACTTATCAAGCTTAGTCTGTGTGGAGAGATTTCCAATAATTCTCAATTATTTTTCTTGGATCCTAGAAAAAAGATTCTGCTAGGCCCTGGACGGCTTCTTCTATTTCCAATATCTCTCCTGATCCTTATTTTCCATCCAGGATTGTCTTCTGACTCTTCCTTTTATCCACACATGCCTTTGAGCATCATTCATTCTACCCTTACACTTAGAACAGTCCCCAAGCAGTGTCTGCTATGTGCCCTCCCTCCTGTTCCTTGAAGCACCAAAGGTATAAAGCTCAGGGATCGTAGCCAATATACTGTCGGTCTGATTTTGCTCCCACAAGTAGTTTAGCTGTTGTCTTAATTTGAAACAGGATTGGGCCTTCTGCATTTTTCTTTATTGCGCCCACTTGTGCTTTTAAACTATAAGCTCTTTGGGGCAGTTACTATTATTGGCTCAGCACATTCATCAACTGCCCACCATTGTGTATGTTGACTGTTTTATACAAAAATTGATAACACTTTGCAGCTATTAATGCATCAAGCCTCGTAATATCCCTGTATGATAGATATTGTCCCCGTATTGCAGATGGGGAAACTGAGGCACAGAGAGGGGTGAAGTGACTTGCCCAAGGTCTCCCAGGAAGTTTGTAGCATAGCTGATAATACAGCCCAACTCTCAGTCCCATGCTTTAAGCACAAGACCATCCTTACTCTTATTTAAGAATGTCAAAAAATAATTGCAAGAGCAGTAATCCCACCACTGATGGAAATGGACCTAATGGGAGACATCTGACATGAGTGATTTTATTTCTCTTTGACCATATGTATATATCATTGCTGTTCCAGGACCCTTGAAAAATGGGATTTGTCTATTACTTTTATTTTAGTCTTAATAATGGAAGAGTCCTAGATTGAGAATGTTTCTAGCCACATCACAAAGAAAAAAATATCCCTTGGTTTAAGTTTTGCTGACTCTCATGGAGCCTCCATTTCAAGTTAGCTATGAACACAGACAGATACAATCCCTGAAACCTGTGGGTTTCTGATACAAGGTGCAGGTACTAAAACTATCCACCATACCCTTCCTCACAACTATCCAGAATTGCCTGTTTAGTTCCTCTCTGTGAGTAAGTTTCTCTCTCTCTCTCTAAAAGAGATTAATGTAACCAGATTTTACTATCAGAGATTGTTACCAGATTGCCTGGCCCAGCAGATGGGAACAGGGAGTCAAAGCCAAGGGTCAGCGCTGGAGTGAGGAGACAAGCCAAGAGTCAGAGCTGGGGTCACAAACCAAACAAGGGCACAGGGCTGGAACAAGGCAGATACAGGGTATAAGTACTAAGTAACCAGCAACATGCTGCTGTTGATCTTAAATGCAGACTTGTAGGCACCTTGCACCCAATTGGGCAGGCTGGCCGATCAGGTGATTCTACTGCAGCTCAGCTGGGCTCATTAATTGGCTGGAGGCGCAGCTCACCCCCATCCCTGACCCCTGACCCTTTTGCGGCATGAGGGAGAACCTGGCTCATGCTTATCTCGAATGAGCCAGGTTGCTGCTCCTATTCCGGCTCCTTCAGAACTTCCTGCTGAGGTTCTGGCTGCACTTTTCCCCACACCTGTTTATATTTCCACACCCTGTCCATGGCCCCATCAAATTGCAAGACCTCCTCATCAACCTCCTCCTGGCCCTGGCCAAAGTAGCCATCTACAACAAGTAGCCAGGAGGAGGATGTGAGACGAGGGGGTGCTCTGTGATTGTGGGCCCTATTTCCACTCCTCCCTGGTCTCACGCATCTGGCCAGAGTTCCTCTGGGTGGCATCCGCTGGCTCCCTAGATAGCTTTGAGGAGCAGTGGGTGCTGTCTGGGGTTCTCTGCTCAGTGTCCACCTCTGGATCCCTAGTTTTGAACCTGTGACCCTCACTCCTGACCCTGTTATTCCTTAGTTGTCCCCCGTCTTCATTTGGTTCTGGGTCCAGTGGTCCCTCCTGCAAGGCTGGGGGAGGGGCCTTTAGATGTGGGTGGGCTTGTGCCTACCCACCTCCCAAGATTTCCAGTAAGGCCTGAGGCCAGCTAGCCCCAGGTTCAGCTGAGGGAACTGGGGCCCATAGCTCCTGACAGCCAGGGATATTCCTGAAGAAGACATTCTGTATAGCACCTAGCACAATAGGGTCCTGCTCCATGACTAAGGGCTCCTAGGCGTTATGGTAATAAAAATGATAATTTCTGCTCCCTTCATGCTATCAGAGTGGTGTAACAGGGCTGGGACAGAATAGAGAGTTTCCCCAAAGACAGTGAATAAGAAAGGGTTTTTGTAGCTGTGTTGATCCTGGATATTAGAGAGACACAGAAGGTAATATTTTTTATTGGCACTCTGAGTAAGTTTTCCAGTCATGAAGAAAAGCTCTCTGTAAGCTCAAAAACTTGTCTCTCTCACCAACAGAAGCTGATCCAATAAAAGCTATTATCTCACCCACCTTGTCTGTCTAATATGAAAAGAGTAAGACAGAACAGTACAAAAGTCCTAAACTGGGGCCCTATTCTCCTGCCATACCAGTGTCCCAATAACCCTCATTGACTTCTGTGGAAGTTGCCAGTCCTGTAGGAGGGGAATAGGGCACATGGGATTTTTAGCATTAACATTTCACAGGAAAACAAACTACATGTGCTGTTATGTGGGATCAGCCCCCCAGTCCCTCCAAATCACACTGCAGTTTTGGAGCTGAAGGCAGAAATAGAAAGTTGGTGCCTTCTTCAAAATGGATGATAACTGGCCAACCTTAGATTGCCACATCAATCAGTCATATGTAAGGAAACAGCTCAGGTCCCTATCCAGGGCCTTGGGCCCCCCCTTTGTTAAGATTAATGATGAAAGGAGAGCGCCATTCTGGAGCCCGTCGGAAGCCTAATTTGATATCTAGTCATTTGGGTGACATGCAAATTGCCTCCATCCCAGAATGTATTGACTAATGTTCGTGGCAAATAATGTCAAAAGCCTTTAGGCAAGTTCACAGATTTTGGCACCATTAAGTAAATTATCACTGACTGCGACAGCATGTGATTCGCATAATAACCATGCACTCCAAGCTAGGGCCTGGGATGGGATTTGAAAGGGCTTTCAGACAGTGAGGGCTAGTCTAGACTACTGCGCTACATCAGCGCAGCTGATGCACTATGCCAATGGGAGAGCGCTCTCCCGTCGGCATAATTACTCCACCTCAATAAAAGGCGGAAGCTATGTCAGCGGGAGAGTGTCTCCTGCTGACATAGCACGGTGTGGACACCACTTTAAGTTGATGTAAGTTACATCACTCAGAGGGGTGGCTTTTTCACACCCCTGAGCAACGTAACTTACATCAACTTAAGCAGTAGTGTAGACAAGCCCTGAGAGACTTTGGCATAGGGCTGAACCTCCATATGCTGCTGAGATGGGAAGAAAAGCTCTTCAGCTAAGAAGCAGAACTCCCCAGACTGGGACAGGTTTAGCTGGCTTTGGTATACAGGTACTTTAAAAGGATATATGTCAGATGGGACTTAGATTTCACTCTGGAGAGGTAAAGGGTCTGCCCACTCCACAGGCACTCTCTCCTACCCCATCTCTCCACAGGTCCACGAATCTGTGTATAGGGAAGGGTTAGGCTATGGACAGGAGGTGGCAGGGCTTGGAGGGAGTGCATGTAATTAATGGTGAATAGATCAGGGAGTATGAACTCCCCCCTCTCACCACTAGAGAGGAACCCCTGAATGGGGTTGAGACACATCAGCAGGGCAACATAGAAGAAATTTTCTTTCTGCTTCCAGTTCTGTACCTGTTCTATGGATAAGCAGACTTGAGTCTCCCAGACTGTCAATCCAGTTCCTGTCAACGGCACTGAACTCACTGAAAATGTGTGCAGGGCTCCAAGTGTAGAATGTATTCAGGGCTGACTTTCAAAGCTTCTGGTGTCTCAAGTCAAGAAAGGCTACTAGGGTCCTATGTGGAGTCAAACCCAGGGACATTTACTTCTTTGAGCATGTTGTCCACCTCGTTGAATATTTTGACAGCCCTTAAGGTCAGCCCTAGTAGTACAAGTATATGCCAGTGTAGTATACGGTATTTGCACCGGTTACCTAGGGACAGAAACATGGGAAGTTATATGCTGCCAGGACCATATATAGCCACTAGTGTTTTAAAGGTTAAAAAGCAGGAGGAAATTGCCAAATGACCCCTGTGTCAGAACCTATACTTTCTCATTCTATCACCATTACAACAACATATAAAAGTGATGTATGTGCTTCCCAGTAAAGCACATCAAGTTCTACCTGAAAATTAGAGGCAAGGATGGATCCAAACACCCCTGAACCTTGGGAAAGTTTGAAACTGGACCCGAAGGTTGCAGCTCAAGCCCATTTGTAATAAAAAAACATAATATACAGACAGGACAAGATATGCTCATCACAGTCATCTGTAACTGTCACCTAGAGGGTAGACTGATCTAATAACAGGGTGAGCATTCTCTTGATACTAGATACATTGGATTAGATACAATATTCTTTACTTGGGGCTATTTTTAAAGACAACTCAAGAGGTTGATGGTGTCCTAAGCCAAGCAACATTTATTATCTCTATAGCCCAAAATGGCCTGCAACCCAGGAGCCTCGGAGACCCATGTCCCAGAGTGGCAGTTATGATCAGCTGTCTGTCTGCAGAATCGGACAACAAGTCATACTTTGCTCAAGTGTCTAGATCTCTGGAACTAGTTCCCATCTTCTGTTTCCTAAAATCAAAGTTTGGTCACCTTTAGGATGAAGTACAATATATATTTATTAATGCTCAATTTAACAGAAGCTTATTGATGGTGTTTGGGGTGGCAAACTGACTATCTAACTAGTATTTTTTGTAATGGCTGTTTTGTACTTCCAAGATGGATACGCATAGGGATTCTGCATAGAGAGAACAGTGTCTTGTGGATTTCATCTCGGCGTCTGAAGCCAGGAGCTCCCAAGTTCTGTCACCGACTTCTTATGTGGCATTGCGAACATTTCTTAAACTCCGCTTGTTTTGCTGTCAGTGAAATGGAGATAATATTGATTTGGAGTGTTGCACTGATTAATTCATTAATTTTTGCACAGGGCTTTATTAGTGATATGTATTTTTACAGAAGTAGAGCATTTTATAGAGACATCCCTGGTATGGTGAGATAAGACATAAATACTAACTGTCTGTACATTGTGCACAGTGCATACATACTATGCACTATTTTATCCAGCATAGCTTCAAGAAATATGTGCACAACTATATGATTTGGGCCATGAAATGAACTCTGACTGACACTTCAGAGTTACATGCCAAGGATCTCACTATCACCTGACAATCTTTGGCTCCATGGAGTTACGTGCAACACTCTGTACCTTAGCTCCACTAATGCACTGAGTGGGATGGCCAGAAGGGCAGTAACTTAGACATCCAAGGCACAACATTGTTCTGTTGCCTAAAACTGCCAAAGCTTGCTGTGAATACTCATCATGAGGGCTGGGTTGAATCTTGCAACTGTACTCCACCCCGGAAACCCAGACACTTGGCACTTACTCTGCAGCCCAGGAAAGATGAGGTGCATTATGGAAAGCTCTGGGGGATGAGCACTATCTTTTGACTAATTTATTGAACAACACATCGCTGTTAGATTTGCCAGAAGGTAGTTGTTAGGGGGCTTATTCCTTCACCCACTTACTTCCCTGGTCCTTCTCGCATGAACAGAGAGCAACAATACCCGAAGTCCAAAGGTGCAAACAATTCAATGTTTATTGGGGTGAACTTCCAGCAAGCATGATTCCAGTTTCCTTCCTTAGTGTCCCCCTTCCCAGCTCTGACACCACAGAGCCTTACACCTGTGTCCCTGTTCCCATTTCTGCCCTTAGCCAAACATGATGGATAGCTCAGTGGTTTGAGCATTAGCCTGCTAAACCCAGGATTGTGAGTTCAATCCCTGAGGGGGCCATTTAGGGATCTGGGGCAAAAATTGGGGATTGGTCCTGCTTTGAGCAGGGGGTTGGACTAGATGACCTCTGAGATCCCTTCCAACCCTGATATTCTATGATTCCAATTTCCTCCTTTAGCAAAACATGATTCCAATTTCCCCACCCCCATTCCCATTTCCCACATCCACTTCCTGATTGACTGCAGACTATATAGTAAAATTTGAGGTCTGCTTAGCTATACCTTAACCAATCATTTTCCTGAAATTTAACTAACCAATCCTAACATATTGTAACATGATTATGTAACCAATTATATCCCACCACCTTAATTAGTTTACACCCAGCAAAATTAATTATACAGCAGACAGGAACAATCACAGAACCAGACAGAGATTATACAGACAAACAATAGCAAAGTGGGAACTATAAAGACAAAACAATACAGAAGTGAGGATTTCACATCCCAGCTATTGATAAGTGAGTTCTTGCCAAACAGGATGCTATCAAACTAAGTTTCCTTTTACATCTTCTAGGCACTTCCCTTTCTCTGGAGGCGATAGGCTTTATCAGGACAGGATTGTATTCTTAACAGCCCAATAGCACCTTATTTCAACTTATTTCAGTTATCTTGGGATAACTTATCTATGTTATAAAAACTATATTGTTTCCATCTCCTACACCCCAAAGTCACCTTCTTATGCTAAGTTTCTTACAAGAGCTTCTTAAAAAGAGAAAAGAAAAAAAGAAAGAATAGAAAGGTCTTTAATCTTTTAGAAATACAGGAATTTGGCTATAGTTCTAAGCAATCCAGTTCCTTTAAGAAGTCAGATTCTGCACATTTCCCAGGAGTGGTTTTTTTCATTCCAGTCAGTCATGGTGAGGTAGCTCAGACACACTAGCAATGCAGCAGTCACGGCCCTGGGTTCTACTCCCAGCTGCATTCCTTGCTTTCTGTGAATTTCTTTATCCATCCTCAGTGACTATGCCACTCAACTCGAGGGAGAGAAGGTCCGTAGCATCAAAGATCAATATTACAGGGAAGGGAATATTCACATGTTTCCTGTCATTCCTGTAGCTAGACCAATTTATTTTATCCTGCAGCAGCATAAGAATGCACAACGGGGAGGGCTGGCTCATAAATTCAAAAGCACAGATTTATACATTGTCTTTTGTCACAGATTTATTAGCAGTTTGTCTCTTAAAGTGTACTTACATGGCTTTTCCTTTAGGCAATTAAATGCTATTCTGTACAGAGCAGGGGTTCTCCCAATTTTTCATCCCGTGGAAAACTGTATCAAAGAGAGATTGTCTCATGGATTTATATTCTCATCCAACTTCTCCATGCCCCCTGCAGCTTGGTTCTCTTGGAGTTCTGTGGACCAACAGGCGGACTTCACAGAACCCTTGGTAAAGAAAGTGAGATACATCCTTCTCCAGCTACTACTTATTCACACAGTGCTGGCTGCTAAACAGGCCAAAGGTCCAGGAGTGCGAATCACAGACACCAAAGAAGGCCACCATTCTGTGACTTTCCCCAGTTGAGTTAAATGAATTGCGCAGTAGTGATGGGTAAAAGTTGAAAGGATCAGAGGTTTGGATAAGCACCTCAAATTCTGGATGTTTTTCTGAATCTCTCAAGCCTGCCAAGTGGGGTTGGATCTCCAGTAAGAACAGGCTTGCTTATGAGGTTGCCAGTACCTCCTTCTTCAGGGTGGCAATCCCACAAGATCAGCCTTTCTTGTGGTTATTTGGCACTTCCAGGCCCGGCCAGAACTGAGGCATGCAGAAGAAGCACAAAAAGGGAAATAGGGGGGAGGGCGGGAAATGACATTACTTGAACTTTCTCCAAACTCAGAAAGGTTTCACAGTTCAAGTTTGAGTGAAGGTTCAGGTAGATTCTCATTTATTCTGAACTGCTTTGGCCGGCCCTGTTAATTATCACAAACCCCAGATACAAGTGTCACCAACTCTCACAATTTTATCATGATGCTTACATATTTGTTTTTTTTTTCTTCAAGCTCCAGCTTCTGGAGTCAGGAGATTATTTGAGAATCTCAATTTTTGTTTAGAAAATTAAGTTTGTAGCCCATCTGGTTGCAGAGAAAAACTTGAAGACATGAACCCTTAAAGGAACAACCACCCAAATGGCAAATACAGAGAACCAAACATTTTTTATTTTTAAAAATCTCATGATTTTCAGGCCCATCTCATGACTGTGTGGGGACTGACATGATTTTTGTATGTTTGGGGTTGGCAATACTGAACCCTTGAAATGTTAGAGTTTGGCATCTGATCCTGGCTCTGATCCAGAGTTTGTACCTGGTCCCCCACTCCTCTAGTGGGTTAAACCAAAAATCCAAATCCAAATATCCCTGCATGTTGAGGTTTTTGCAATCCAGCTCAAGAGCTGAACCCTATTGCTTGAGTGCAATTTGAATTAATTATCCTGATGTATCTCCAAAGCAAAGGGGGTGCTGCCTCCTGGACACTGGCTGTACTTCTTGGGGCCTGCATGTTCAGAAGCACATCCCATCTCCATGAGGGTTTCTCATCACCTCTCTAATTTATTTTATTCTTCATCTATCAAGATGAATCTAAGTGCTCTACAGTGAGACCAAATCTAAAAATCTAAATCTAAGCAAATGCACTTTCTGATTTCAGTCAAGCAGAATCAAATGCAAGCAGCTTTGGGCAAGGAGAGTCAAAGTGCTACTTGTGGGCCAAATGAAGCCCAAGCATTGAACAATGGGACCTTTTGTCCACGCTTCTCTTTAACAATGGTCCAAAGGGACTACTGGTCCCAGCATGCCATGCTCTAGCACCTCAATCAAGAGGAAGCACTGAATGTTGTGACCTGAATTCTCCCCAGGCCATACCTCTATCATAAGGTGAGGATGGCTGCCATCAACTCCATTTTATGCAAATTAGGCATGGCCTGGGAGTCCGGGCAGGTACCCAGTGTGGCCCTTTGGCAGAAAAAGTTTAGAGTGCACTGCAAGTTCATGCAGTTTTGTCTCATGTTGAGTCTTGTGCTCCTGTGCAATGTTTTGTAGCCTTAAACTGGGGAGAACTTGCCCCCTCCCTCCCCGAAAAGGCACCATAGTAACTATCTATTTAAGTTACATAATTGGTTTTGAAACTCTGATAGGAGCTGAGAGACAGCAGGGCCAAGGCATAGGAACTCCTGGCACGTGGACACTCACTGCTAGTTTTTGCAATTGCTTTTACTGTCCCGTTTACGGAATCCGTTTTGTTATTTTGACTCCTCGCCAGCAAAAGTGTTTTACCTTGGATGTTACTGACTCATTGATGAGAGCTAACAAACCATCTGCTTATTTCATTTTGAAATAGGTAGCAAAGCAGGACTATTTTCTTTTCCTTTTCCTTTTTAACATGTCAGAGAAAAATGCAGCAGAGGGCAGTGTATTGTTAGGTTTTAGGGGAAAGTTGACTGAATTATGCTGCCTGGATGGAAGCTGGGCTCATTTTAGTGCCCATAGAACAAAATAATGGAAAATTAAAACCACTTCCACCAAACATGAGGGTTTCAGAGTTTAAAAAGCAGTCTTCTTTATGTTGTAATGACTTGGCTGCATTAATTTTTATAGTCATAGGAAAGTGCTACCATCAGTTTCTTTTTCTAGTATGTATGGTTCTCAAAGGCAGCCTCATTAAAAAGGGATCCTGGAACACAGATGGCATAAAGCAGGCTGGCTACCTATAATAATGTAATGTTTTATCAATTACTTTACATAGCATTTTTAAACCTGAAGGATCCCATATTAGATATGTATGCATGGAAATGCAGCTGGGTCTGTGGTGGGGGAGTAACCTATTGGCACACCATGCACTGCACAGTAATGGGGTGGGAGATGACATTATGGCTGACGACACTGCAGCAAATCCCTAGTCATAGAAAATGTGTTATGGGCTTTTTTAATGTCTTTGTTCAACAAGCATAGTTGTGGTTCAGAAGGACCTCCGTCCGCAAATAACCTAAGGTGTTTATAACACCAGTTGCCATAGAATCTATCACCAGACAGTAAGCTGCATGAAAACCAGTTTACTTTCTTTAGAAGAATGGATTTGCTGCTGCGGGGAACCAAGACTGTGGTTTTAGGAAGTCTGTTAATTGAGACCTGAGGCTTAGACCACAAAGCCATCTCCCCTTGCTGGCCTTTACCACTAGGAGAGCTTCATTAAAATGGTTAAGGAAGGCCTCAGTACAGTGATGGGAGAATCTCAAATGGTTAGGAGGTCTGGTGAGATAAGCACCATGCATCTCTGAACCTTCTCTGAACAGTGGCCCCAGTTCAACAAAGCACTTAAGCATGTATTTAACTTTAAACCCATGCATGGTCTCATTGAAGTCAAAGGGCCTACTCAAAGCTGAGTGCGTGCTTAAGAGCTCCGCTGGATCGGGCCATGTATAAACTTGTAGAGTCTGTTAAACTGGGCTTGATCTGACAAGAACAGAGAATGCCAGTTCTTCCTAGTTCTGGTCAAGGGTTGGATGTCCTGCAAGGGGATTAGTCCTGCTTTGAGCAGGGGGTTGGACTAGATGACCTCCTGAGGTCCCTTCCAACCCTGATATTCTATGATTCTATGACTATGTCCCTTGCTCTTTTCAACATAATTTCAGCACTTCTCCTGGCCCCAGCTGGAAACAGAAAATGCAGAGGCAGCCACAAAAACAAACACCTGTGAAGTCTCCAAAAAAGAAGGAAAGAGAGAGAGAGAGAGAGAGAGAGAGAGAGAGAGACTCTCCCCGCCCCACCCCCCCGCCTTTTTCAGGTAATGATGAGATTATCCTAATAACAGTGACCATGCTTGTTGGTGGCATTATTTAGCTGAGTGACCTGGGTCTCCCTCTGTGCTCACATACAGTTCAAAATGACCTTTAAAAAAATCCATTTCTAAAGATTCTCTTTGCTTCAGAAAGGTCCGACTTTAATAGCTTAAATTTAATTTTGCTCTTGCAGAAACTGGGTTGTGGGGGTGCGAAGGTTATGCTGAAGATGCTCACAGTGAACTAATAGCAGGTAAAATGTCATTTGAAAAAAGTGAGTGGAATGCACATGCTCATTGCACAGAGAAAATTAATGAATTTTCTTCCCCTAATTCTTTCTCCCTGGTTTGAGTTCCCAACTGGTGTCTTTTGCTGTGACTGACAATGAATCTGCCCCTGCGTATGTTAACACAAACATATTAGCTGTCTCAGTGGTTATAATGAATCCCAGGTCACAAGAACAGAGACACCATACTGGCCAACTGCACACATACATATGCATAGTGAAGCAAATACAGGAATCTCAGCTCCAGCAATAACACATGGGCTACTGGAGAATCTCCATTGCCTGTCAGTAGTAGTGTTAAGGCTTATTGTCTTTGCAAGTCCCCAGCCATTAGAGGGCAGTATGATCACAAACACTTTGAGGAGTTTCGATTCTGCCCAGTAGAGGCAGCAGATGATACGTACACATCAGCTAGTACACTACATGGTGACAGTTAATCTGCCACCCAGTAGGGAGCAGTAGCTAGACTCCAATTTTTGTGCATCTCCCATAATAATAAAAATAATTGGCCTCCAGGATATGGTGGTGTGAGGGCCAAGGATGTTGTTGCAAAGGGAAACCTTTACACGACTGCAGTGATGGAATGGTTAGGAGGTTAGCCTAGTACTGAGCTGTCGGTTCAATTCCCTGCTCTGCCACAGCCTCCCTGTGTGAGCTCAGGTAAGTCACCTAGTTTCTCTGTGCCTCAGTTCCCCATCTGTGCAATGGAGGATCATAGCACTGCCCTGTCTCACAGGGGTGTAGTAGGGACAAATACATTGTCAGATGCCCAGATAGTGGAGTAATGGGACCCATATAAATACATAAGGAAAGGAAGACGTTGCTGAACTGCCTTCACTGCAGCCATTAGCAGAAAGATGCTGTAAACATACAGTTAAGGATACCATAAAATCCCTCCTTTACCTGTAAGGGATTAAGAAGCTCAAATAACCTGGTTGGGACCTGACCAAAAGGACCAATAAGGGAAGAAGATACTTTCAAATCTGTGGGGGGAGATTTTGTTAGTGCTCTCTTTGTTGTGCTCTCTCGGGACAGAGAAAGGGACCAGGCAGGAAAAAAACTTCTCCTAAAACCCTACCTGAAATAAGCATCTAAGATTACAAAAACTGTAAGTAAAGCAAGGAAATGCATTAGATTATCTTTTGTTTTAGCTTGTGAATTTTCCCTATGCTAAGAGGGAGATTTATTCCTGTTTTTTGTAACTTTGAAGTTTTGCTTAGAGGGGAATCTTCTGTGATTTAAATCTTATTACCCTGTAAAATTACCTTCCATCCTGATTTTACAGAGGTGCTTCTTTTACTTTTTTCTTTATAATAAAGTTCTGCTTTTAAGAATCTGATTGGTTTTTAGTGTCCTAAAAACCCAAGGGTCTGGTCTGTGCTCACTTGATTAACCTATTGGTTGATATATTATTCTCAAGCCTCCCCAGGAAAGGGGGTGAAGGGGCTTGGGGGGATATTTTGGGGAACAGGAACTCCAAGTGGTCCTTTTCCTGAATCTTTGCCTAACTTACTTGGTGGTGGCAGCAATACTGTCCAAGGACAAGGAAGAATTTGTACCTTGGGGAAGTTTTTAATCTAAGCTGGTAGAAATAAGCTTAGGGGGGTCTTTCATGCGGGTCCCCCATCTGTACCCCAGAGTTCAGAGTGGGGAGGGAACCCTGACAGATGCTGTCTTATCCATCTGCCTTCATGCTGCCCCAAGCGAATGGCAAATAAGCCACATGTTATCATTATAGTCCACAAAGAAAAAGCTAAAGCCAAATGCCTGGGTGAAGCCCCCTCTTCCATGCAGTGCTATACAGCACCCCACCTTTCCCACTGGATGCCACCCAGCTTTAGCAATTTACATCAAATAGGACCTGGATCGAAACCATCCCTCACTTTAAAAAAACCCCAGCAGCTCTCCCTGTGAACATTTCTAATGTTGACTGAAGGCTTTCAGATGCCAAGGTCCATGGAAGACATTTTCTCCCACTGATGCAACCAGCTGCTTGGCCGGGGAAAGCTGGAATGAGTTGTGCTGTAAGCTTTGGATTCACCTCTGGGTCTTGTCACTTGGTTAAACTGCTGATAGGCTAACGGAGGCTGCCTTGCCCTCCCTGGACATCTGAGCCATCTGTCTAGGTTCCCAGATGAGAATGAAAGAGACAGGGAAGGGGATGGGCAGGCAAGAGTGCCCACGTATAAGACCAAACGTACATGCCAATAAAGTTGAGTCATGCGGGCTGGCTGGGTCTATCACCACTCTGGGATGGAAGGTGTAAACAGCTCATTGTGAGTTGATGACTACATGGTGCTTTGGATGAGTTTTTGCATATAGATGTCTCACTTCTTGGCTCTCCACGGCAGGAAGATGACTGATGCTTTGTATATATTGGCTAGGTAACAGGCTACCCATATTTCAGCCGCAGTGTGTCTCAGAGATAATGTCCAACAGGAGATTCCATTAGAAGCTTGACTGGCTAACCAGAAACAATAACTAGAGGCTGAGAATGGTATGCCTGAAATGGCTAAAACAGAAAAATCTACTTGCGGTTCCATTCAAAGACTTTATTGGAAATACGGTAAGAGTTCCTGGGTTCTTTATTGTTAAGGAGTAGTCCTCTTGTGTCCAGGCATTTGACGCATGATGTCAGCTCCCAATGCCCTTATATCGACCTGGTCCCAGGAGTCCTGAGATTCTTGGTTTTCTTTCTTCTGCTACCAAACAACAGATCTATTCTAACAGCAGCTAATTCTCCACTGAACCATTTTGATAGCAAATGAGGAGTTTAATATAATCCCATCACCCCCTCTCTTAGGAGAGAACTTGGACTTCCACATTTTGCCTTCATGGATATGGCTGCAAGCTCAACTTTTGTGTTATATAGTTGGTAGTCTGGGCTGTCTAAATGGCCCCAGGCAGAAAGTCAAAGACAGGTTTTAAGGCTGGATAAAGTATTTCACCCACTGTATAATCCCAAAGTAGCCTGGAGGTTTTGAGTTGTTTTGTATTGTTTTTGATGTAGAGCTTACATGAGGCTTTATAAAGAGATGTTGCTTTCCCAGCTAACACTGCAATAGTTTATGAGCTGTTCTGCAGAGCACCCCTTTAGCTCTGGCTCTTTGCAAACAAACCAGTCCTCCTCAATGCCCTTTTTAGTGTTTGGGATGTGTACAGTCACAAATACAGACATGCTTGTGTAGTGACACGCAGGCCTAGGTACATGCATTCACACCCACACATACATTTGAACACTCAGATGCAAATCACATGAATACAGACACACACTCATGTGCAGATGCTAAACAAATGGACGTAGACAAACACATATACACAGAAAAAATCATGCCCACAGACACAGATGTGGAGAGAGGTATGTACATACATACATGTGCATAGACATACACACCCCTATGTACTCGTACACACACTAGGAGATGCCTTCTAGGCATTGCTCTTCAGATCTAATTATTAGACAATCTTGATCCATTTTTTCATTCTGTCCTTCCAAAAACCTATCCTAGTCCAATGGACTTCAATAAGACTAAAAGGTATCTACCTGTTTTCCTTCTCAAATGTCCCTACTGATAACTTTCAAACATTAACAGGTACGATCAACACTGGCTTTTGTGTTTAGGTACCTATTGCTCCATCTACTTTTCTAGTCAGAGCCAGTAGAGTGACTGTACAATGACCTCAAGAGAGTCCATATTGATCGTCTCTCAACTGATCTGAACCTTCAGCCATGTTCCGTCTGTTTCTAATAGCACCACTGTTAGTGAATGTTGTGGAATCAGAACATAGCTGATGATGCTGTTGATACATGACCTGCGAAAGAATCCAGCTGCCGCTCCGGTGACAGTATGGGCTCTTCAGGGCAAACAGGCATGAAACAGTAAGTGACCAAGCACAGGAGCAGGTAAATAGCTTTAGAAGGGGTCACTTCAACATCAGCCCTCATCTAAACTCTTGCCTCATGTAGCTTGTATCCTGACTAGTGAAAGCGGGGCCTGCAACCAGTTCCTTAGCTACCTGAAAGGAAAACTACCTCTTCCTCACTTCCTCTCTCTCTTCTGAAAGAGCGTGGATTCTCCTCTGTCCGTTTATTCTTTAGGTGCCACCTTTGGGAATTTGTCTCACAAGTCATGGCACCATGTGTTGTTACACCATTGTGGATCACAAGAGAAGTGGCATAACATAGGTAGGAGGTAAATGAGGGCAAAGTTCTCTTCTCTGACCTTTGTTTTGGCTAGGGCTTTCTGGAATATGAAGGGAGAATTTTGTGGCTAGGAGATCTGGGGTGGGGACTGGGGGAAAGTATTTTGCAAATAAATTGGCTATGTAGCCCCACTCTGTTGCCAGAGCAGAGCAGAGAGGGCTTGGTATCCAAGAATCAGGCCTGTAGTTCCAATTTGGATCCATCTCTCTTTCTAATAGAGGCAGACAGAGAGAGGGATGGTTTGAATTTGTGGGGCTGGGAGGGAAACAAGAAGTCAGGGTTTTGTTCTGTCAAATCCAAACCTGAGCTGGTTTGGCTTTAAGTCCCTTTTCATCGAAACCCCCAGCATCAGGGCCATCAGCATCAATAGTTTCTGTTTGGGACAGTTCCTATACACATGGTAACCCTGTGAGTCACCTTATGGGAAAGGACAAATTTTCCATCCCCTTTGGGATCCTGTCTCTAGCTGTTGCCAAGGTTGGATGGTTCAGTTGGATCTCTCCTCCAGTTTTCTGCATGGGCAATTGAGTAAGGCTGCATTCCTGGAGTGGGATGGGGGTGGGGATGTGACAAATTTCTGTTACCAATCTGCCTGAGGCATCAGGTGATCAGGCTGAGGCCACAGGATTGTTAAGGGAGGAGATGACGGAGAACACACCAAGTGTCTAAGTTTTAAAGCTTTATTGATAAAATAATAAAATAACAGTGGAGAGTGATGGGTGCTCCCCACGTCACTCAGAGGAAGGAAGAAAGCGTTAGTGCCCCAACCTCTAATCTACTTTCATACTCACACACTCATTACCCGAGGCTGGCCAGGCCTGGGTGTAATGTAAAAAGAAGAGGGGGAAGGGTGGACGGTAGTTCTGTCCTGTGCGCACGGGTCATCCGGGGTCTGCTGCTGATCTCCGAATTGCTCCAGCTCTCAGGAGGGTTTTAAGTCCTGGGTTCCTTTGGGGGTGTTCCATTCCGCGACCTCTGTTCCTGGTCCTCTTTGTGCCAGTCCAAATCGGCTTTCTGTGGTCTTCTCTGCTTTCCCAAAACACAAACGGCTCCAGGGACGCAAAGCTCTGCTCCCCCACTTGATGTCTCGCCGGTGTTTTCCATTTCTGCAGTCCTGGTTCAGTGTACTTTTTCTTTTTTCATGGCTGGCTGTGGCTGGGTGAGAGATAAACGCAGCTTCAGACTTTTTCTCTAGCGCCGTGACCTTGGACTGGGGCCAGCGTCTTATCGTCGGACTGAGCTTGCTAGCTGCAGTGTTGAGTTCTCTGCTCTCTTTCTCCTTCCCCCTTTGGCCTCTCGCAGCCTGCAAAAGAATCTTCCACTCCCCACTCACACCTTTGACCCTTCCCAAATTGCCCTGAGATGCTTGCAACAGCATACAATGCATATACAATGCTGATCTGCCTCCTCCAGGGGACCCCCTGAGGGGTGGGCCATTGGGGTTTGACAGGGATTCCCTTGACCCATGTGCAATGTGCTTATGTCCTGAAGAATGAGGTCTGCTTCACCCTAAAGCAATTATAAAATGATAGATATTTTGTTATTCAGGGAGTGTGATTTCAACACTTGAGAGGTTAATGCACCAGGGAGGTGGCTGGTGCTTTCATGCTGCTGTGCTGTATCAAACAGTAGTTTCCAGGAAGATGAATATCCGTAACCGAGTAGCACAGCAGAGCCCAAAGCCTGTTCAAAAGAATTCTTTTTGATGATCTGGTTTTATTACTTTCAATGAACTGGAGTCTCCAAGGTGCTGGTGAATAAGGGATGCTGTAAAGCAGTGCCTTGTACACACGTTTCAAGCTGCGTCTGCTGATGCTAAAGGGGATGAAAGAGAAACTGCTTAGCAATGACCCTAGGGCCTAAACCCAGCTCGAGTGCTCCACAGGGCATTTGCTGAAACAAAAAGATCTGAACCATTTGCACTGGGACATGGTGGTGGGGACAAAGATTATGCATTTACTTTCCCTACTGGGAAAAATAATCTGTTTTCCGGATATAGCACATTGCTGGTGTTATATGCTTCAGAAACATGCATTCCAATAAATAAAGAAATTAAAAAAAAGTCAAATCAGAAACAGGCTATTGTGAATTTGGGGCTGTATTTCCATCCAAAGGTTTCTGGTGGTTTCATAATAAACCATGACAGAGGCTAAACTGGCCAGAACCCCTTAACAGAAATATAGTCCTTTAATTCACAATTGCCTTTTATATAATCTGTATTTAATACAGGGATTAAAGTAAAACTCACCACAAGCTATTGTGAAAGGGTTAACTTATTGTTAGTGCATCCTTGTGGCCAGGCATGGGATAGCCTGTCACGTACCTCCTGCCGATCGTTGCTTTGGGCCTGAAGTGGTCTGCGTCTTCCTCTGACTTGGCCCTCCGGCCAGGTCACTTTAAAGTCTCTCCCCTTCCGGTGTAGTCAACAAACAAAAACAAGGGGAATGAGTCCAAATAAACTGAAATCACCAGTAATTGTGGGAAATGGCCTCCTCCGCTTGAGGTGAGTCAGCGTCTGGCACTCCCTTTCCTTTGGGAGGGGCTGTCGGACAGAGTTTGGCTGGGGAGCTCCTGCCTTCAGCCAGCCCTCTTTTCAGGAGCTGAGTGCTGAAAGTCTGCTCCCCTCTCTGGTCTAGCATCCACTGAGCTGGGGTCTCCCTCTTAAGCTCCTCCCTCCAATCCTGACATTTCTCACAGGTGCGACAGGGCAGAGCCAGCTGAGCCCATATGAGCTCTTCAACCCCATGTTGTCCAGTGTGGGATTTGTATACCTCATCGCACCATTCATAAATGGAGTCTCCCCACTGACCTGTGCAGTGACTCAGTTTTATTGTCTTCATTGAACAGCTGGGGAGATTGGGGACACAGAGGGATGAAGTGACTTGTCCTAGGTCATGCAGCAAGTCACTTGCAGAACTGGAAATAGATTCCAGGTCTGCTCTCCCTCAGGGCTGTGTCTTAACCACAAGGCTCCCCACCCCCTTCCTTCACAGTGACCCACAGTATTGAAGAGTCTGTTGAGAGAGATTTTTTATTTGCAGACTCAAGTTTCAAGCTAGTTCACATCAGCTTCCAAACTTATGCATCACTGAACTGAACTTATGACCCTTCTGAAGTCCTCCCATCCTGAACTGACCTAGGCTCCAATCACTGCTTTCTGGATGCACCATTTTAATAATACTACCCTGCACATTGCCGCTCAGTGCTTTCAATTTGGAATTCAAATCATGTGTATGCTTTATAAAAGGCTCTCTACTGTGAACCTCAGAAATACATATGCACTCTCCAACTGTGTGGGTTTTCTTTTTCCTGCCTGGTGCACAAATTACTCATTGTAACTGATAAATGAATGGAGCTGTGTAACCCTCTTTATAGTTTACAGTTTTTATAGTGCTTTGCCGCCATATGTTATAAATTCATGAAGCAGTTGTAGTGTATAACAGGTTTGTTTGTTTGTTTGTTTGTTTGTAAATTTTAGTTATATAAATTTTAGTTATAGTTCTTGCAGCTGTATGTGTGTATATATATATATATTTCTCTCTCTCTCTCTCTGTCTTCTCTGTGTGTGTCTCTCTATATCTATATGTGGCCACATTCAAATTCTTTCTCAGCAGTTTCCCTGGAATCGCATTGTGTATCATAGCTTAACATAATCGGATGGGAAGCATTTTCTCTTAATATCTGAACAAGTAACACTGCAAAGACAAGAGGATTTTAATCATCAATAACCACGGTAGTTATAAATTAAATATTTGAGCTCTTGGAAGCTCATTCATCATAAATATCCCACAACATCTGTAACAGAGAAATGCATGGCGTCACTGCCAGTGGTGAACAAGATACATTATTAAAGGGCCATAGTTACTGCAAGCAAGATAAGACAAACTGAATTATAATAATAATTAATAATACCTAGTACTTATATAGCTTATATTACCTAATATAGCTCTTAAGCAAAGGGATGTTAGGACAGGCACCCCGTTCTATGAGGTTGTAATCTACTTGAGAGAGGAGAAAGGAGGAAACCAGGGAGGAATATGCACAGCAAGGAGTTCACCTCTGAATAGGATGGATCATAGGTAAGGCTGCGAGTTTCTCATGGAGGTCACGCATTCCGGGACTTTCTGGGACCTCCAGGACTTCTGCAGTGGCCAGTGCGGCTGGCCTGGGGGCCGCCTGAGCAGCGCAGGCAGCCCCTGGGCCAGCTGCACCGGTAGCTGCTGGGGCAGACTTGGGCCACTGCACCCCCCATGCCCCAGCAACAGCAGGAATTTGGGTTTGGGAGGAGGTGCAGGGCAGGGGGTGGGGTGCGGCAGGCGGTGGGGTGTGGGAGGGGGTGAGGGCTCTGGGTGGTGCTTACCTCGGGGGGCTCCCCAGAAGCAGTGACATCCCCCTCTATCAGCTCCTAGCAGACGGCTCCGTGCGCTGCCTCTGCCCGCAGGCACTGCCCCCGCAGCTCCCATTGGCTGCGGTTCCCGGCCAGTGGGAGTGCGGAGCCGGTGCTCAGGGTGGAGGCAGCGCGTGGAGCCAGATAGGGAGCCTGCCAGCCCCGGCAACCCTTCCCCCAGCACCAGCAGGGGTCCTGGGCCACGCACTGCCGCCCACCCCCCCAGCACTAGCGGGGGTTCTGGGCCACACGCCGCTGCTTGCCCACCCAGGCACCAGTGGGGGTCCCAGGCTGCTCCCCCCATGAGCACCCGTGGCACCCTTGGGCCACCCTGAGCACCTGCTGCCCCCCCAGCACTCGCAGCACCCCTGGGTCGCCCCCCACAAGTTTTAATTAGGGGTATATAGTACAAATCATGGACAGGTCACGGGCTGTTAATTTTTGTTTACTGCTCATGACCTGACCATGACTTTTACTAAAAATACCCATGACTAAAACTTAGCCTTAACCTTAGGAGCTGCCATATGGGGACATACCAGTGTACAATACCCTGCCTCTGGCCACACCAGGTCATACCACCAGTCCATCTTGTCTAGTAGTAACTTACAATATGCCTGATGATCCTGGGAAAGGAGAATAGGCCACCTACTAGTTTCACTTAGCCAATTGTCTAAAGTTTTAGATGAGGAGGGGTTCTCCCATTGGCATAGGTAATCTACCTCCCTGAGAGGCAATAGCTAGGTCGATGGAAGAATTCTTCTGTCTGTTTAGCACTGTCTACACAGGGACTTAGGTTGGCTAATCTACATTGCTCAGAGATGTGGATTTTTCACACGCCTTAGTGACATTGCGGAGTTGATCTAGTTTTCTAGTGAAAGTACCTATGCTATGTTTGTGCATCTGTATATTAGAGAAAGGCTAAACCAAAACTCTGGAAGAAACACCCCTAAACTTTGGTGGGTGGGAGTTTGGAATCTTAACCTGGATCTGGATTCAAATCTCACAGCTGCCCCTATTTCTGTGCTAAGCTGAACAAAGCTCCCAGGTCTGATCACCTTCATACTTTGGCAGGTGGATGTGAAATCCAGTTCTTCATTTTGCATTGGAAATGCTGAGGGCTCAGCACTTTTGAAAATCAGGCCACTTATTTAAGTGCCTAAAAAGGACTTAGGAGTAGAGCTGTGTGAAGAATGGAGTATTTTGTTCACTGGCAATGCTGAAAAAAATTGAGTTGGGTCAAACTGAAATTTTTTTTTTTTTAATTTTGGTGATTTGAGAAGTAAAAACAAAATTAAACATAAACAATTTGGCACAACTGACATGAATTGGCACTGTGTTTTGGTGGTGCTGCATCTGCATTTTTTACCCCCAAACAACATTTTGGATGAAAAATATCACCCAGCTCTACTTAGGAGACCGATGTCAGCCTCCTGCTTTTGAAAATTTTTGGCATATGTAAATTCTATTATTTGCACACACAAGTGATTGCATGAGGAAAACTGCAAATGTACCAGCCACATATTACAAGCCATTACATAAAATTTTGGGCCAATAATGCTTTGTTCACAGTAAACACTTGTGAATGCTATTACAGTGGATAACAACTGCTCTCAGTTTATGACAAATCAACACCTCTGGAGGGGTAAGCACAGACATGAATGCAGTGCAATAGGCCTGGAGCCAAGAGACGGATATCAATTCTTGGGACGTCATAAAATGAAACATGCAAGGGTGCTATAGTCATCTGACATAAGCACCCCTCCATCACTTCCCGCAAATACTTTGAAAATCTTCTAAAGGAAAAAAAAATTGCAGCTTATAAAGTTATCTCAACATCTCATCAGCTCACATTTTGATCCTATCCAAAATAACAGCAAATGACTCATCTACTGCGTAAAGGATTTCACACTCCCCGTTGCATTTCCCCATTGATGTCACACACTGAATGGTGATACAGCACCTGGTTGCACTTGATCAAGCAGAAATTGATGCGCTCAAGTCCCACACTATTGTGACCGTCGGGGATGTGGGAGGGGAGGAGAGAAAGGGAACGACACCCACCAAATAAAAAGAGAAAAAATAAGTCGGCTGCCTCATTCCTTTCTTTATGAAGTGAGTAAGAAAGATTAAATAATTTAGTGAGTCATTGCCAAGCCAATGAAGCTTTCACAGGAGCAGCCCAAAGAGATCCTTGGAATAACAACAGAGACTCCTCCTGCCTAATGGGTCTTGAAAGAAATTGTGCTGTCATGGAATTTGGCCTTGAAAACAGATCTGAGTCTTCCACTGTATGGGTGCTGATGGCCCAGCTTCATCCTTCATTACTAACACAGTGCAGCCCCTTTCCAATGCTACAGATCTCATAGCTGCTTCCTGCTCCGTGTGCCCTCTGCTGGTGATGGCAGAAACAACTTGGTTGTTCTTTGGCCAGGGAGTTGGGCCATTGGTTTTGGTATTTTGGCAAACCGCACAGTACTGTAGCAGTCAGACAGTTCTGAATGGTTTCCAAGTACTGCTAAGGAATTCTGCTAGCCAGAGTCATTTTGTGCATTAATTGGTCTTGCTTACTTTCAGATCTCACGGGATTATTTTGTTTCCCTGACAGGGCTGGGACTGGGCCTATGTGCATTTGTGCTCTGAGCAAGGAGGAATTTAGCAACCATGGCTCCCCACCCACTTACCCCAACAACATTCTTGGTTCTTTGTCTGTCTACTCCTTCAAAAGGGAGCTCCTTGTTTCTACTCAGGAATGGACACCCACATTCTTTTTTTCCCCACATGTGCTTCCAGATCTTTTCCATCAGCTGGAGCAGTGTCTCAAAGAGGAGCCATGGAAGCCAGTAAAGATTCATAGATTTTGAGGCTAGATGGGACCACTCTCCTAATCAAATCTTACCTCCTGCATAGGATAGGCCATAGAATTTAATCCAGTAATTCCTGCTGCAGTGAAGGGAATTCTTCTTTCCTGCTGTGGATGTGAACAGTTTTGATTTAGATACATCAAGTGACAATGAGTTTACTACTTTCCTTGGTAAGCTGTTTCAGTGGACAATTACCCTCACTGTTAAGGATTTGCACCTTTATTCCCGTTCGAATGTTTTTAAATTTAGCTTCCAGCCATTATATCTTGTTATGCCTTTGTCTACTAGATTAAAGGGACCTTTGATCTCAGATAGCTTCCCCTTGTCCAGATACCCATAGACTGTTTTGAAGTTGCTTTGGATCTAGAACTGTTTTCTAACCCTCTGAAGTTCATTGTGTGAGGTGTAGGTGGGTGTTCAGAGCACGTTAGCTCATTATAGGGATCAGCTGCAAAGTTCAAATCTGGATCTGCCTTTGGATTCTTAAACTCTGCCCCCACCTCTAAAGTCTCTACCCAGAGAAGAGCAATTGAAGACTGGCCTGTTGGGGAATGCCCATGGTGAGCCCATGGCTATTCCAGGGAGGTCTCTTTAGATGTGACATGTGTGATACAGCACGGCCAGAGGGCAGCAGGAGAGTGTTTTTTTTGTTTTTTTTTTTTGAAGCAGAAAAGAATTTTATTCGTGTAACACTTACAAAGAATCACCAAAAAGGATAAAGCAAAACTATGCAACAAAACAAAAGGAAACGCAAGGTATAACACAGCAGCCTTCAGGAGGGAGAAGTGTTCAGGCTAGCCTGGGCCCAGAGCGGGGGGGCTTCCTCAACACTCGTGGTCTTCCACCCTCCTGAGTTACCTGGTGGCCTAGAGCGGGGGGGGGCTTCCTCGACACTCATGGTCTTCCACCCCCTCGAGTTACCTCGTGCCACGCCCAGTGTCACCGATTATTCCTCTCCTGAGAGTGTCCGACAAGATGGGCACAGCTGCGGGGTGGATGGTTTGGGGGTGAGGGGGACGTACACCCACGTGTGATAGGACAGCAGGAGAGCGTTAGAAGGGAGCCTTATTCTCTGTACGGGGAAGAAAGTTTGCTATAAATTAATTAAAGCACCTGAAGCCAATTAAAGCACCTGAAGCCAGTCACATGATAAACCCCCCCTGCTTCAATCAGACAAGAGGAGTTGAAGCAGAGTGGATTGGTGTTGGAGCAGAGAGCAGTTTAGAAGAGTTGAAGTAGAGTGGATTGGTGTTAAAGCAGAGAGCAGTTTGGAGGGAAGCAGAGGAGAGTTTGGAGAAGTGCTGTGGTGGGCTAAGAAGTCCAAAACCCTAGGTAAAAGGACACTTGGTTTGTGCAGAGGGAGAGCAGGAAGCCCCACAAGCTGAAGGGCAGGAGGGGGAAGTAGCCCAGGGGAAGGAACCGCTAGTTCTAGTGGTTTATCGCTATCCCTAGGCCCCCTGGGCTGGGACCTGGAGTAGAGGGTGGGCCTGGGTCCCTCCCTCTCCACTCCCCTCCTCTAGGACACTAGTGGGGCAGTTAATACCCCAGTTCAGGGGCACAAAAGGGTGCCCTGAAACCCTCCCCCTCCCCCCACAGAAGAGAAAGCATGAGACCCATCATAGTAGTGCCGGCAATTTGCCACACATGCCATATGGATGCTGGCTTTCTCTGACGGCCTCTGCTACCGTGTGTATAGTTAACGAATGTACTCCAATACCACAAAATGGAGTATGCTCAGGACTGCAGGTGTTACAGGCAATGTGGATTTCCTTTCCATTGGGATGTGGCTTTCTGGTTGTTCGTCACTGCTACGCTTCTGATAGGACTTCGGCACTACTTCTCTGCTGAACACTACAGTCCCTGGAATGCCAAGCCTGCTCAGCCAATTTGGGACTAAAAAGTTCTACTCTTGCAAGGCATCAGAAAAATATGTATATTTTGCTCAGTTACTTACACACTGCTCTCAATACGCTTGACCTAACTTTAGCCCTCGTCTCCAAACTTCTGGACAGAGAGCCCAGCTCTTAGTGTGGTGTTTTTCTATGGTGGTATATAGCAGTGATGGGTACCATGCACCTCATTAAATACACAGGCATTCCTGCCTATTACAATTTAACTGAATTAATAGCAATATAAGGTGGGATTAAATCTCAGGTCTTCAGGTGATTGTTCGGCCTGTTCAGCTAAAGAAACCACTGTGCTGGCACAGGGTCAAGTCTGTAGGTTACCCACCATTGTTTTGGCTGCTTTAATGTCATTTGCCTTGCCCTTTGGCTGATCTGTAGTCTCTCATAGGGTTCAGTCATCCAACAGCTGAGCTCCCATAGTGAGGTGCTCAGTGCCTAACTCCCCCTGAAGACTGCTGCATTGAGAGTACTCAGCTCCATGCAGGATCAATCCCTTAATCCATCCCTTTGCGTGCACATCCAACTCCCCAATTTGGAACCTGGGAATTTCCCAGTTGCTACATTGCAAGACCTTAAGTGAATCACATTTATGTTGCTTATCAGATCCCCAAAGCCCAAAATATCAGAGTTACCAGGTGCTGAATTTATACTTCTATCTGTGCCAGAGTCTGTGTCTGTGTTCAGTGATGATATCCAAGACAGCAGTTACTGTACAGTAAAAAAGTCTTATGAAGAGCGTTCTCTCAGCTATGGCATTTTAGAATCTGAACACCACTATCAGATAAAGCAGGACTGACGTGCAGTAGTGCCTGCAAACTAAACATCAAAGCCACATTACAGGCATCCATGTAAAGCACACTCAGACATATGAAGTAACATGTCCCAGGGTTTGTGTATTTCACCCCCACACTGACCGTAGCTAAGAAGAGGATGATTTGCATGGATTTCTGGATCTGATTTACAGTGAAACTTTGCATCATTTTAGCACAGCCTCTTTCCCCACACCTTGCTCTGAACAAAAACGTGGTTGCCTTTAAAATATTTCACAGCTTATGAAACACACATGCTAGTTACATTCCTGCCCCCAGCGAATCAATTGAAAACATAGAATGAGCTGGGTTGTTTTAAATGACTCCCCCAAGTCCAAGAGGTCTATATAGTTAACAATAAGAGTCTGAGTGCTCTAGAAGAACAAATTGGGAGTTAGATGTCAGGAAATCCCGGCTTCTCATCAGGGCTCTACTAGTGATTCAATGTATGTCTATGGACAAATCCTATCTTACAACCTGTTGTTTAAACTACTAGAAAACAGTGGATTCCCAGCATTAACAAGAAGCAACCAATTGAAATTAGTACACTGTGAGTCTCTATCTAAGGTATACAAGCCCCCCGTGACTGTACTAACCAAGTGCCTCATGATCTCTAACATGTTTATCCTGACAACAGCCATAGGAGTTAGGAAAATTCTATTATCCCCATTGTATGGATGGGGAACTGAGACAAAGAAAGGCTAAGTGACTTGCCTAAGGTCTGAGGCAGAGTAGGGAATTGAACCCCAGTCTCTCAGGCTAGTGCTCTAGCCACTGGACTGTCCTTCCTCATGGTGGAACTAAATGATGAATTCTATTTGCTCCTCTTGCGTGATATTGATGTCTATTATGTTCAAAGCTTTCACAGTGCTCCTTTTGCTAACTATGTGGGGTACTGCTGCTTTAATAGAGTGACACTTATCCAGTGCCAGATGTTCCATCGTTAAGCATCTTTTACTGTCAGAAGCAGGATGGGACTGCAGTGGTCATGCAGTGGCTCCATGTTCTGAGACTGCAGTCCTGAATGAGCCTGAGCCGCGAGAATGGCATTGCTGTTTCTGGACACCAGGGGTTAGGCACATTAATATTCAATGCCATCTGTTTCCACTGCAGAAGGTTTGCTCCCGATTTACTGCATTCCCATTGGGTAACCCTCATTTTACCATAGTTTGTTATATTAGTTGACATGCACTAAGGGTGTCACAGTAGTTTATATAAGGTTCCCACACTGGTACCCTAAACAGTATGTTTGAAAAGATCTGGTCGGAGCTGAGCACATACAATCATTTATGTGATGAATTTAGCCTCTTTTTCCAGATGGTGGATTAGCTGGCAGAAGATATTGCACATTCTTCCAGTTCATTTGTTGTTTGAGTTTGTTCAATGAAGCTCTTTTCTAATTTTTTACGCGAGGGATTAATTGTGAATATCTGAAATTCAAGATCAGTTGTTTAGCTGTGATTGGTTGGGTAAATAACATGGTATTGTTTCTGTTGTCTGGTTGGACAAGTAAATGCACTTCTGATGTGAATACTTGGGCATGCAAATTTCAATTTGATCTCTGCCAATCTCATACTCATCCACTCTCTGTATATGTTTACCAGCAAAATCTTTCTCAGAACTCAGATGCATGTAGAAAGTAAATGCAAAAGGGGTATTAAGACAGCCCAAACAAATTCATTTAAACAGTTAAATGAGTATTTGTCAAAATCTTATTCTGAGCCCATCACTCAAGTATCTGAAGCACATCATTGGTCCAGCTCTAGGGTTAGTAGCAATGGTGAACTAAATGCAGACAGAGATGTTGTGATTGTGTATATGGCCAAACTGTACCAGCAAGAAGTGCCTGGAGAGTTATTCTGTACCATGCCCAAGACTAGAAGAATGATGTGAAACTTTAACTCTGGTTTATGAAGCCTCTTATGGCACCCCACTGCTAGATTCAACAAACCATTTTGCATATATTTACTGTCTTTCTAGCCCATAAAAGCTGGCTTTCCTTTATTAACTACAGTTTACTGCTGATTTCAGCAGAAGCCGATAATAATGGCAGTGAAGCTGTACTCATTTGAAGACCCAAGTACATTTCCAGATGTTGGTCATGTGACCAGTCCTTGTCAAACAGTAATTGTATGTACTGTGATTGCGAAGTCGGAGACAATAAATAACCCCCTCCAGATGTTTCTGCTATCACATGTGCTATTGTGGCAGTGTGAAAGTCCTTCCTGCATCCCTTGCCTGTCATTTCCTATTGCTGTAACTTAGCCAGCTAATATAAAGCTTTGTCTCAGAGTGGTCTCCAAACTTAGAAAGTGCTGAGCACCCTTAACCCAGAGGGAAGTGAATGGCAGTTGAGGGCACTCAGCTCATTGCAGGATCAGCCGTCTATGAATATCTGGAGTAGTGGGAAGGCAGTAGAAAGGGGACATTTTTAGGGCTGATCCAACAGTTTGCTGAGCCTCTTGGTGGCAACCTGAACTCACAGAGAATATGGTCCTAATATTGGGGGGTTGTGGAAAAGGGCTGAACCAGTACTGCAAACATTTGTATTCAGACTTTCTGAGCCCAGAAGCTTATCTGGGGGAATTAGCACTTGTGAACTTGGGTCTGTCTGAAGATTTCTGTGAATGGTTCTTCCCCTATGCCCTGTTAAGTAGAAGTAGAGCTGGGCAAATTTTTTTTTTTTGGCAAGTAGGTTATTTGTTGAGAAAATGCAGCAATGATCCACACAAAACTATTTGTGACTTCATGCTGAGTTCGCCAAATAGTGTCGACCAAGACAAAAATAAAATAAAATAATCAAAACGTTTCAGCAGTGCCAAAATGAGACAGTTGGTTTCAACCCAGCTTGAAACGTTTTCAGTTTTTAGATTTGCTGAAAATCTGGGGTGGGGTGGGGGGTGTCAGTTTGACCAGAACTGGAAAATCCATTGTTCAGCCAGATGTAATTGGAAGGGGAAATTCAGGATGGACATCATTAAAGATCATTGCTAGAGGGTGGGATAGAGTCTTATAAGGAGGCACATTTGAGGAAGCATGTACTCTGCCACTGCACTTTTCTATTCGGCTCAGGCGTGTGGCCTTTTTCCACACCAAGGAAGCTATTGAATCTGCATTGCTTTCCCCACGTGAATAACTTAGTAAGTTCAGTGCCCTGGAATTTATCAATCATGTCAGATGATGGCTTTGCCTATGGAAGTAAACACACAGTTATTGCCAATTGCTCTAAAAATCCATGCTTAGCATGGTTTCAGAGTAGCAGCCGTGTTAGTCTGTATTCACAAAAAGAAAAGGAGGACTTGTGGCACCTTAGAGACTAACCAATTTATTTGAGCATAAGCTTTCGTGAGCTACAGCTCACTTCATCGGATGCAGCTCATGAAAGCTTATGCTCAAATAAATTGGTTAGTCTCTAAGATGCTTAGCATGTTTTCTCCTTAAGATGCTATTTTTCACTCTTTTTTGCAAACAGGATATGTTCAGTGCTCCTCAAAGGCATTGTGATGCCAGGAGAGGAAAGAGAGAGGGAGGGATTCTCCCCATCTATAGGGCCACTGTAGGGTTCTGTCTTAAACACAAGCTGCCTGGTGCTGGTGTGGGCTACCTCACAAGCCCAGGCATAGGACCTGTGAAGGAGGCTTAGAACCGGACAGGCTGGGGGCAGGACTGCTGTGCATGCTGCTCTGGCCAGTCTGGTTGGCTGTGGGTTACAGAGCTGCTGTAGTTTAGACCAACTGCCCGAATTATGCTGGCTGCTGTTGTGAACCCCGACTGATCCAGAATCTGGAGGGTGCATAGATGGCTTAAAGCCATCCCCTAAGCTGGGCCAGTGTGAGTTGCACTTCTTGGAGGCACAACACACTGTCCCAGCCAGAGAGTGTTGAGTAAATCCTACAGCATAGTTGGTTAGTTTAATGATAATCTTTGTGCCTATGGTACCTTCCAGCCAAAGTTCTCAGAACTCTTTACAAGCATGGAATGATTCTCAAACTAATCCTGCGAGGTGGATAAGAATGTATCTGTTTTAGAGATGGGGAAATTGAGACAGATAGGGATTGAGGGCCTAATTTTGATTAATTTGCATGCACAATTATGAACACATATCTAGGGGCACAGTGAGGCTAGTTTGCACACATACCCAACTGACGTGCACACACACACGTCTATTGGTGCGCTCAAGCACAGTAACTGTGCAAACTATTTACACAATTGTATGAACATTTTTTTGTCCATCGAATTGCATGTCTGCAGTTAGAAAAAAATTAGGCCCTAATAGGCTCACTTAAGGTTTCATAGCAAGTCATCAGCTGAGCTAGGACTCGAACCTGTGCCTAGGCTCTCATCCTCCTGCCCCGAACGAAACAAAACCATGTCACCTTCCCTTGCCTGAACCATTGCTATAAGAAGACAAGAAGACTCCCAGGAAAGTGCCATGTTTCTAAAGATGCTCACACCTGCTGTGTTGGAGCAGGGGTCTTGCCCTGCTTTGAGCCTTATCACATGGCTGGCAGGCATGATCCAAATTGGAAAAGAGAAAAGTCCTGAGCATTGCATAGGGAAATCAAAGCACATCTTTCCCATGTACCCACTGTACCATGCACATAGCCACTGTGGTGATGAGTTCTGACAGCATCAGCTTATTAAAGTTCATTCCTGACAAACAATATAGCTATAGGTAATGGGTCGGGGGGAGAGGGGGGCAGGGGAAATCACATACTGTTAGCTATGACAAGGTAACCTTTATCAGGGCATGGTGCTATTAATTGCTGTAAAATTCCAGCTTGAAATAGGTTCATTTGGCTTTGCATACACTGCCCCCCTCACTTTTGCTCTAGTTTGACTTTGGCAATGTAATTAATTTCCCCTCCTCTCCTTCCCTGGAGGCCATTGTCTATGTCAATCTACAAACCATCAAGCAGGGATGTTTTAGGAGTCTCATGAACAGCCCTACCTAGCTTTATCCTCTGAAACCTGTGCCTGTTTCATTTCCCTCTGTGCTCTCAGCCTCCACCAGCCTGGGAAGTAGAATCCTTTGCGTGAGTTTGTTTCTGGTTCCTGCTCTGAGCACAATAGAACACAATTTATTTTCATGTAACATCATTCGTTCAACAGTATCGCAGAGGTTTCATAGCCAATTGCACGTGGCATGCACTGGTATGTGTTTCTTGTGTGGCGTTTTTGTGATGAGTCCACTAGCAACTGGACCAAGAGTCATCAGCTCATTTCATAGAAGCCTCTAAACCAAGGGCTCTCAACCTTTTTCTTTCTGAAGACCCCCCCAAAAGGCTATAAAAACTTCACAGCCCACCTGTGTCACAACCACTGTTTTTCTGCATATAAAAACCACGGACGGTGTTAGGGGGTAGCAAGCAGGGCAGTTGCCCGGGGCCCCACGCCACAGGGGCCCTACAAAGCTACATTGCTCAGGCTTCGGCTTCAGCCCGGATGGTGTGACTCAGGGCCCCGGGCTTTCTGCCCTGGGCCCCAGTGAGCCTATGCTAGCCTTGATTGGCAAACCCCCTGAAACCAACTCGTGGCCCAGCAGGGTGCCCCGGACCCCTGGTTGAGAACCAATGCACTGAACAACCATCAGATTGGAACGTTCAAGTCATGAGCAGCCCAACCCAGATTTGAACAGGGGACCTAGAAGTATAGAGCTTTGGCCTTAATTTTCAAATTTAACCAGTGATTCTTGGTGCCCAGTTTGAGTCACCTAGATGGGGCCTGCTTCTCAGAAAGTGCTGAGGAGCTGCCCTCTCAAAATCAGACCTCTTTAAGTTGTGTCAAGTTGGGCACCCAAAAATAGAGGCTCTCAAAATCACTAGTTTTCGAAAATTAGTCCTTTGTCTCCAGGTTCCAAACCCTGAGTCTTCCACGTCCACCGCTTTAGTGCATAGAGGAGATTGAGGCCCCTTTGTGTTAGCTGTTGTCCAAGCACACAGTAAAAGACAGTCCCTGCCCTGAGAGCTTACACTTCAAATGAACAAGATAGACAAAGGAAGTATTATTATCCCAGTGTGACAGGTGGGAATCTGAGGCAGAGAATGATTTAGGGTAAAATTTTCAAAACTGCCCATGTGATTTAGGAGTCTTAGTCCCATTTTCAAAAGTGACAGTCTCAATGGCCTTTAGGCACTTCTGAAAGTTTTAGTGTAAGTGACCTGCCCAAGGTCATGCAGGATGTTTCAAGCAGAATCAGGAACAGCACCCAGGTTCCCTGTGTCCTCATCCAGCATCGTGAGCACAGGACCATCTGCCCCACCAGAACTCTCCCTTTCCTCACAAGCTGAGAAACAATGACTAAATGACTCAGAACAGATCTTGGCCATGGAGGAGTTAATATAATTACTCTGTATTTTGGAAAATAAGATAAAACAGATCTGGAAGGAAAAATATAATCCGTAAATCAGAAACTGATGATTTATGTGATGCCACCTGAGGAAAATTCTCTAGCTCTTCTATGCTTGGATCTTTCAGTGCTGCCTTCCAAGGCTGAGAGAACAAATCCAAATATGCATATGAGGCTGTGATAATGATTTTCTGCTACATGGGTTACAGAGATGTATTTTTGATGCATACGTATTTAAAACGTCTTATCAGGGCTTTGAGTCCCCTGCATAATTTGATCAGCAATAAGTAAGACATGGGTACTCCACATGAACAGCAAAATGTTAGAAGGTTAAAGAAGTGTATTACATCCAGTCATGTGATTGAGCAAATTAACAATGCTGTTCTTCTGCTACAGATGCAGACCGCAGAGAAAAGATCATGAAGTGATCTTGCCGGGAGAATAAATCTCATTTTTTTTATGGACTTGTCAGCTTCTGCAATTCGACTGCAGGGACTGCTTTCCTTTCAGTTGGGTTTGAATGTACTTTGGAATTTTTATTGATTTAAATGCTTTATATATATACATATATATATATATAAAATGCAGTGACATTTCCTGTGCTTGTTTGATGCAGCAGTAAAAGAGAGTTGGCACCAAAATCTGTCACTTTGGAGTATTTTCCCATTAGTTCTCTTTGTCAGTAAAGTGCAAGGCGTGAGTCCCTGGCATACAATTTCTTCTGACATTCAATCAAAACAACTGACCTAACATTTTAGTCCTGACACTCAGATTACGGGGCAACTTCTGAACAGCTAACCATTCCCTTTTCCCTCTCCTCTACCTCCTTTCCACTCCCCGCCCTATCCCCTTCTTCTTTTAATGCAAGAGTGATCGCTCCTTGTCAGACTGGAGCACGTAGCTGTCCCGTTAAGTGTCAACGTGTAGCTATCAGCATGCAGCAAATTGTGCTTACCCGGAGCGGCGGCTGATGGGATGAATGGCAGCATGCAGATAGTCCTGTCCTTCAGAACGCGGGATTGGGAAGAAAGGCCAAGAGTTCCCACAATTACTTTTCCTTACGAGCGTATTACGGTGGCAGGTTGAGGGATTCATGGAGCAGAGAGCAGGGAGGGAGAATTTAAAAGAAAAGTCTGAAAAACTGTGCTTAGTTATGATTATAATTAGGGCTGTCAAGCAACTAAAAATTAATAGCAATTAATCGTGATTAATCACACTGATGAAAGTTTCAGGTTTCAGAGTAGCAGCTGTGTTAGTCTGTATCTGCAAAAAGAAAAGGAGTCACAAGTACTCCTTTTCTCTTTACTGATGAAAATGAACATGTGTCGGTCCGCACTGCTTTCGATCATTATCGAGCAGAACCCATCATCAGCGTGGACGCATGTCCTCTGGAATGGTGGATGAAGACTGAAGGGACATATGAATCTTTAGTGCATCTGGCTCATAAATATCTTGCAACGCTGGCTACAACAGTGCCATGCTGTTCACTTTCAGGTGACATTGTAAATAAGAAGCAGGAAGCATTATCTCCCGTAAATGTAAACAAACTTGTTTCTCTCAGCAATTGGCTGAACAAGATGTAGGACTGAGTGGACTTGTAGACTCTAAAGTTTTACATTGTTTTATTTTTGAGTGCAGTTATGTAACAAAAGTTGCGCTTTCATGATAAAGAGATTGCACTGTGGCACTCGTATGAGGTGAATTGAAAAATACTATTTCTTTTGTTTATCATTTTTACAATGAAAATATTTGTAATAAAAATAATATAAAGTGAGCACTGTACACTTTGTATTCTATGCTGTAATTGAAATGAATATATTTGAAAATGTAGAAAAACGTACAAAATATTTAATAAATGGCAATCGGTACTCTATTGTTTAACAGTGCGATTAAAAGTGCAATTAATCGCGATTAATTTTTGTAATCACGATTAATTTTTTGAGTTAATCGTGTTAGTTAATTGCACTTAATCAACAACCCTAATTATCATGAGAAAGAAACAAAAAGAACGGAACCACTCCCCATCCCTCTAACAAAGTGTTCCTATCAGCTGAAATCAACATGGAATCATATGGTTTAGGCTTGTAAGCCCCAGGGCCCCACTTTGCCTTTCTCCAACAAGAACTGTCGGGAGGGGCAACTCTTTGAGGCATCTCCTCTATGGCTTCATACTTGTAGTCAGTAGTGGGATCACCTCTTTCACCCTCGTGGGCATTTTGTGCTGAAGTATGGGCATTTTGTGCTCTGTGCAGTTTGTCTCAGCACCCCAAGATTGAGGCTGAAGTTTTCAAAGGGGCCTGTGGGAGTGAAGTCCCCAACTCCCATTGATGTCAGGCCCAGTGAAGTAATTTGGTTTCATGCTGTTGTTGTTTTGCAATCGTGTTTTTATGGTGAAACTTAACAGGCCTTAAGCTGTCGTGGATCGGTCCATGCACCTGCCATTAATGCTATAACAAATTTGTGCCCACCAAGGATTTCATGGTTATGGCTATACTGCATATCTTGGCCACTTGGGACTTCATGAGGCAAATAGGATAGAATCCAGCTACTCTCACTCCAAAAGCACAGGCTCCTTCCAAATCGGCTTCAGGATAATCTTTATTAGCTGCTTGCAGTATAGGGCACATGTAAGCAGTTCTGATTTGACTTCAGCAGGGGGCAGTGCTGCACAACACACTAGCCATTTCCTTACAACGAGACTGGGAGTTTCATACATGGCTCAAGGGCTAGATACTGCCTTGAAAGTGAAGTTAAAACTGACTATGGAGAAATGGCCTGTACTTAGTCAAACGATCTACTCCCTGCATGGCTGAGAGTTATCACTGCTCACTCTACGGATGAAACCAAACTTAGCAGACTGTGTACAACTACGGTAGAATAAACTGGAATCTGTTCATCCTTAATCCCTTTCTGTGCCTCAGTTTCCCTGTCTGTAAAATGGGATAGTTGTTGACTAGAGATTAGCCTGAGCTGTAAACCTGGGGTCCCTATCTGGATTTCTTGCACCCTCCAAATTCAAGACTATTCAGGGAGGTTGGTTTGTTCCATTACACAACTAGGAGACAGCTGTAAAATTTGGATATAGATTCAGGCTTGTCTTCCAAATCCCTCTCCCACCCAAGACAGAGAGTGCGTTAAGCCGTGGGGGTTTGGTTTGGGCCCATTTCTACTGCTTCTCTCACGGGGGTGGGGGACAGGGGTTGTAAGCTTTGATTAATAAATGTTTGTAAAAATGTTTGGGTTTGACAGCCAGAGAGAAAAGTTGCTGCAAAAATGATTATCATCATTATTTATTATGCCAAAGTTTGATTGTTTCCAGAGCCTATTCCCCGCAGATCCTTTGGCCGCTGCAATAATACAGAATAGTCCCGGGCTCTGCCTCACAGGCTTTTGTTATGCTAATAATGTAGAAGGCCTGCACTGTAACATACAAGAGCACAACCCTGGAGGAGCGCTGGAACATTGCTCCGGGGAGAGTCTTGCTGTTATTAAACTCTGCCAGACTGCCAAAGACATGGCGAGGCTTTCGTGAAGAGCTCTAAAGTGATAAGCACTGCTTTTGCCCTTATGCCACCTCTAACAGTAACAGCAGCTGTTACCAAGCCAACAGTAAAACAAACGAAGCACCAGCATTGAGGCTATGAGATTCTGCTAAGGATAGGCACTAGCTCTAGGAGGCTTTTGTGGGAAAGCATTGGCAGGGAAATCATGGAGTGGCTTGTATTGCTGGCTTCTTATGTACTGTACATTTATCTGGAGGTGGGGGTCCTCAGTCTTCTCGGAGAGCCCTCCGTTCAGCCTCCTGGCTGAGTGAGCTGCAAAGTGAAGCTAACAGGTTGTGCAAAAAAGACAACACTGGGAGGGCACGATCCAACTGCTACTGAAATCAGTGGGAATCTCCGTTGCCCTAAGAGGAGCGGAACTGGGCTTTTAGCAAATAAATATCTCTGAGCCCCTGCAGCTCCCACTCATTCCACTCCAAACTCCTGAAAAACAGGTTTTGAACAGTTCAGAACCTTGCACAAAGGTTTGGATCAAGCTTGCTGCCAAACCTGTGTGAAGCCTCAGGAGGACTGTCCATTTATCTGAACCAATGGGGCCCCGCCCTAGTATGGAAGCATGTTACTGTGCATCTCCTTAGCATTAAACCAGCTTCATCTTGCAGAGGTCTTTCCATCTATAAACTATATACCTAACCCAGTCATTGAAGGCCAAATCCTAAGCATCAAATGTAGCTGGAAAGACTTTTCCATTACACAGCAGTGCCAGCCAGGGCAAATCTTGCTTAGGCACAAAGGCCCAGATCCTGCAAGGTGCTGAGTACCTCCAGCCTCCTCAATTCAAAGAGCAATAAAACAGAGCAAAGGAGATGTGTGCCAGTTGTCTTCTGTTTTGTAATCTTTGACCTCTCCTGTTCCTTCACGTGACTGCTTTTGTCTATGTTGCAAGATCTTTTGGGCACAGAGCACGTCTCTGGATAGGTTTGTACTGCACCTGGATTTAATAATAATAATAAAAAAATTCCTGATTCCAGCTGGTGATCAATTTCTCAAAGGAAGCTTGAAAATAACTTTTGTGATATTACCTTAGCCAGTGACACTGCAGCTGATAACTGCCTCAGAAGGGAAAAAAAGTCATAACAAAGGCCAATGGCTGGAAGCTGAAGCCTGACATTCAGATTAGAAATAAGGCCCAAATTTTTAACGATGAAGGTGATTAAACATTGAGACCATTGTGGGGTGCCCATCTCTTAATGTTTTTACATCAAGACTGATTGCCTTTCTGGAAGATAGCCAGACATAAACTACGGGTCTCAATAAAAGGATAACAGGGTGAAATTTAGTGGCCTCTTATGTAGTGATCAGTGGTTTTCAACCTGTGGTTTGCAGACCGCTGGGGGTCTGCAGAGTATGTCTAAGATTTCCAAAGGGGTCCATACCTCCATTCAGAATATTTTAGGGGTCTGCAAATGAAAAAAGGTTGAAAACCACTGAACTGGATGATCTAATGGTCCCTCCTGGCTTTAAACTCTATGAATCTGTGAATAATATAAATATCATAATTTATTCTCTAAAGCCCCTATTCAGCAAGGTACTTAAGCACGTGCCTAACTTCAAGCCTCAGAATATTCCCATTGACTTCAGTGGGACAACTTACATACTTGAAGGCAAGCATGCATATAAGTCCCTTGCTGAATCATGTCCAAAGGCCCTGATCTAAAACATGTTGAAGTTGTCTTTTAATTGCTTTCAATGGGCTGTGGATCTGGCCCGAAAAACAACTCATGCTTTCAGAAAGACATGAAGGGGTTAGTAAATTCAAGATTTTTTCATACTAACAATATTTTGGCATGTCTATTAACACCCATCGCCCGAGAATCTCAAAGCATTTTGTAAACATTGATTCATTACTTAATTAAACTTAAAACACAGTGATCTTTAGCAGGCTGGCTTTGTATCTTCTTCAAGCACCAGGTATCAAACAAATAGGTTACACTTGTGAAGCTGATAACTTTCCCACTTAAGTTGGTTTTCTAACTCCACTTTGAGTTGTTTTCCGTCAGTACAAACAATTTTTGTAGCAGTTTTTAAAAGGAAAAAAAATACAATCCCAGCCTACTTCCTTATTTTGTTGTTGGTGCTAGAAATTAAAGTAAAAACACTTTATCTGCACTACAAATACTATTACAAAGTGGTGTGGTGCTTTAATCTGTCTTCTAGAATGATTTTCTTTAAAAAAAAAATCATGCTTGAAGTTCTTCATCTTAATTCTTGCACTAGTTACCATAGGCATGACCGGCAAGTCTGGCCTCACTAGAAAAGGTTTCTATTTTCTTTTTCCTGATGCTCTTATTCTTTGTATGACATTAGAGCAGAAGCATGATGACAGATGTACCCACAACCTGGTAGCTCTCTGTGGAGGAAATGCTTGCTCTCTGGAAAGGTGTGTGTGTATATTATTGTGGAAGTGTGCTGAGGGCTGCTGAAGGCTCGTATCATATGAAGGTGGGTAGGAAGCAGACACACAAATAATCCGGGAGACTATTTATAGTCACAGGAAAAGATCAGACTGTGTTTGATCCACATTAAGGGTAGCTTTTACCAATCCTGCCTATCCTGAGGCTGAACTGCAGTGCAACTGCCTGTCCTTTGCTGTTTGTAAGCAGAAGATGACTAGGGTGGGGTGCTTAGGAAGATGAAGCTGGATATGAGAGTGAGAGAGACCTTTTGGAATGCAAGTAGGGGCACCAACAGGAGGCATCCACTTAGAAATCAAATGGAACATTAAAAGGGAGTACTATGTTTCCCAGAAAACAAGCAGAGAAATTAGATAAAAACATAAAATACCCTTGCTGGAAGGTTGCAACGTAATACTACTTTATTTCTTAGAATTCAAAACACCACAAGAACTCCAAAACAGAGAGAGACAAAACAGGCTGCTCCCTAAGGCAGTGAGATGCAACTCATCCCACCTTGCTTGAAGCTGGCTCTTTTCAGACTGTCTGTCTGCTGACTGATTCAGATGACCCAGGTCACATGGCTTCCCTCAGAACCCCCTAGCCTGCAAGCAGAACCATAGGAAGACCCCATTTTTTGAAAGATGGCATCTTAGATTTAGCCCTTCCTAAAAATATTTGCAAAGCCAAGGGGAAGCACATGACAATGATTGTGAGGAAACATGTGCAGTAATGATACTGACCATGTTAAAAGAAAATGGACTTTCCTAAAGGGTAATGTCCTGGAAGGATGTTCCATTTCCATTCCTCGCCAGTCCCTGAAAAGCTACCCTACTATCTGCATGAGAACGAGTGCATGCTGGGACAAAGCACTTGGGGAAGTCACCATTCCAAGCAGACCACCATGTACAATAAAGCCATTCTTTACACAATACTGGGTCTCGGGGCCAGAACCTCAGCTGGTGTAAATCAGCATAGTTTTATTGACTTCAAGGCAGCTGAGGATCTGGCCCAAAGTACCTAGTTCAATTAATTACAAGTCCACAAGGAGCTGGGTACCACACATATGGACACAAAATGATGAATGGGAAAATCACTTTCTGGACAATTTCAAAGCAACAGTGATAGGGGCTCTCAGATTTTCCCTACCAAAATACACCCAAACCATCTGCTTTCTTTATGCCACCCCCGATTTTTAGCAAAAACCACTCAAAATTCAATGAGAAAGTGTTGTTATTTTAAGTTCATTTGCTATGTGCAGACAAAGTTAGCATGCGCATCTAGTGCCTACAAATTAGCTAATTTCACATTTTAACAAGAGATATCAAAAGTGTAAGTTAATACATTCTCATTGAAAATGTCATGAATTGCACATTCCCCAGCACTATAGATTCAATAAACCTAATTACTGCAGCTATTTACCTTTGGAAGGTTATGTTTACAACAAGAAAGGCTAGAAACAGTGTTTTTGTTTTGTTTTTAAACAAAGACTCCTAAGAAAATAAGGGCCTGACCCAAAGCCCTTTGGAAGGACAACCATTGACTTCAACTGGCTTTGGATCAGGCTGTAAAATCATCACCCACCTTGGGGGCTGGATGACTTGAGTTCTGCTTAGGGCGTTGGCTTGGAAAATTCCTGGCAGACCCAAATCCTTTGGGATTCCATGGCTGCTTAGGTGCTGCCTGCTTAAATTTGGTTGTGGGAGGAGGTTAAGGACTTGACATTTCAGACATTCGCATTTCCCCACAAGTAATTTGTACAATGGTGAGTGAAGTCCTGGTGGCATGGTGAACATCAGGAACAATTCAGACAAATCTGAGGAGACGGCAATCCAATGGATATAGAGTTAGTGCCCATGTTAGAAGGTCTGAAGAATGCCTGCAACTTTGGACATGTATTTGAAACCAGTTCTGTATGTGTATGTGTGTGGCTGTGTGTGCATCCTAAGCTCTATTTTGAGCAGCCACTAGCACACGCCTAAAAATAAGACCTGCTGGGTCTACTGGTTTTCCCTGCTGACTATAGATTTTTGGCAGGTACAAGTCAGCTTGAGCAATCTACTGTTTCTTTCCAATGCTGGGCTCAGTGCTCAGTATGGGAGTTAGCAGTGGTTTGACATTAGGGTTTAGTGCAGAATAACTTTTTAATGGGAAGGCACATGCTGCTGAGAGTATATGCTTGAATGTATGCAAATATGTGCAAATGTATGCAAATTTGCAATCTTTTTTTCCCTTGAGGATGTTGGCAGGTATGAAAAGATCTAAAATTATCCAATCAAGAGGAGCGATAGGAGAATGTCAGAACGTTTAGAAACCCAAAGTTTGGGTATTTATTTAAATGCAGCTGTTCTTTTGTGAGGTCTTCTCTCTCCCCACCCCACCCCGATCTCCCGTCCAGAAATTAGTCGCTTTCCCTCCTACAAGAGGAAAAGCTAAAATCACAGACATCTAACTGGGCTGTGGGCACTGACTGAATGTGAAAACTGGCCTGCTGCTGAAATTGAAGGAGTTGGCAAGTCTACAGTGGAGCTCATTGCACTAGCTTTTTCTGTCATTTGGAAATTCAGTGACAGAAGGATGATTTTCTAGCTAATTCCTCTCTGGATTGCTCAGATACAAGCACCCAGGCATTGACATTTTGCACAAAGCAATACTGGATCCAGACAAACAATACAGCTATTATATGATTGCAGGGTAGGATTCGCCATCTTTTTTAAAAAAAAATTTTTTAACCAAGGTATTCTTCCCCACCACCTGTGATAGCCATTCAAAATGTTTAACATATTGCATCCTCACAATTAAGCAGTATCGGATTTGATGAACATGCAGAACACTGAGTTCATTTAATAGCTTTAAATGTTAATGTACAAGGGATATGAAATCATTATACTAAAAGGCTCTCAGTCAAGGAGTTTAGACCCCAAGCTTGACCTACCTAAGAAATGTGAGTTTGTAATGGGAAGAAAGTCCTCAGGAGTCTAAAGAGCTGCACAGTAAGTACAATTTTAACCCCCAATCACTGAGAAAGTTAAAAACCAAACTCACAATAACCAATGATGAGAGACTGCAAAAAGGCTTGGAGGCTAGGTTTGGGTCAGATTAGAAATGGACCCAAACCAAAATCTTGCATCCAAACCGTCCTGAACTTTGGGTGGGAGTGGTTTGGAATCCTAACCTGGATCCTGTATCTAGCTGTTCTCCATGTTTATAATGGGCCAAAGAAAACCCCTGGATCTGAGTTCTGGAGTGTTTGAAATTGGGATCTGGAACTGGATCCAAATGTGACTTGGTCCTCTTTGTAGCTTGGATTGACTTCCACAAGTTGAAGATGCTTCTGTAACCCACATCCGAACTATCCCCATCCTGGGTCTGCAAAACATAACTGGAAATATCACATGCACAGATTTTCTTGAGGAGATATTCTGTATTTCCTGCTTTTGGCCAGGCCAGAGGTGTTGAAAGAACAGCTCCTCTCATGGCATTTTGGCCAGATTCAGTTAGTGATGAGCTGTGCAGTGAAAAGTAAAGGTAGTGTGTTGAGGGGAAGATAGGTAAACTGCATTGAATCTTAAAAAGGTTTGGGTTTGGTTTAAGTTCTGGGTGAAGGTTCAGGGTGAGTTGTCATTTGATCTGAATCATCTTCCCAGTCCTTCAAATCAACCTCTGTTTTCGCAAGACCTGCTATAGAACTAGATTAGGCTGGGAAGTGAAATCAGTTTTCTCCCACAGGCTGTTGTTCTTCCCTGATCCTTCAGTGCTCACCCTGAGTGACAAAAAGACTTGGCCACTGGGTGTCGCTAGTGTTCCACAGGAAAACAACTGAACAGCACTGGTATGGCACTTCTAAAGATACCCTATGCCAGGGGGAATGGAAACAGCTGTAATATTTACACCCCGGAAAAGGAAAATTAAACCTTTGGGTCACTGCTTGCATCGTTATTCAGGACTGTCCCAGATTTTTCAGACAGCATTTCCCTCTGTCCACTACAGTCAGACCTTTTGGAAAAACCCACAGTGGATTGACTACCATAGTTCATTGCAGATACAAGAAGTTCTGGGGTAGTTAAGAAAAATGAATGGAGGTTTGTATCAACCCACAGCACGAATATTTACTCAGCTTTTTATGCACCTACTGGGTTCAGTTTCTGAAGGCCCACTGTTGGAATGGGATTAGGACAGGATTGGGCAGGGATGGTGTCCCTAGCCTCTGTTTGCCAGAAACTGGGAATGAGCAACAGGGAATGGATCACATGATGATTACCTGTTCTGTTCATTCCCTCTGGGGCACCTGGCATTGGCCACCGTCAGAAGACAGGATACTGGGCTAGATGGACCTTTTGTCTGGCCCAGCATGGCTGTTCTTATGTCCTGGTTTTGGTCCAGATGAATTTTTGTACCAGATCTTCTTCTTAATAAGGTGCTGTGTTCTATCTATTTTACATGTTATATGTGCACTGTCAAATGCCTAACGTTTTCTCTTAGGAAAACTTTACAGTTGAAATTGACATCTCCTGGCATGCTAACCATGTGGGCCCAGTAACGTTGATTCAGCACCTGTCTTTTGGCAGTTCCTGCAATCCACAGCCAGTGCACTTGGTCCAAGGAAGGATTTGTATCCTGCTGCAGCAATTGGTATTTCAAATGAGTTTTGCTTCTTGACCTTAGAAGGAGGGGCTGGGGAAGCTGAACCTTTTCTCAAACTGTTATTCATTCAGGAGACAGATCCCAGCTGCATGAGACACAGTCCCTCCAACTAGGATCCAAAGTCTGCTCACTTGGGTTAATTTACAGGACAAAAAGGGGTCCCAGCAATGACTGGGGGAGGGGAATGGTCATATTGCTCTGATGGCATTTCCCACCAGGATGCTATCAACATTTTGGAATTTGGGCAAATGCAACACTTTCTTCCTGGTTTGCATTCCATTGGGGTTTATTGTATCAACATTTGGTCTAATTATCTTCCTCCTCATTTGCTCCTGGGAGTTCTCTAAGTGTAAAGAGATGATAGCTTGTCTTTTCATCTCGGAAGGCTCAGCATGATCCACTGGAAAAAAAAAAAAAAAAGAGAAGAAAAGCTTCTAATATGTAGGCTGACTCATCAGGAATTTGTACTGCATTTTTTTCCTGATGGCGTGTAAACCCTAGTGGAAAAAAATATGCTTTTTCAAAAAAATGGAAAATGCTGTTTATTTAATAGTAAATAATTTTCCAGCAAAAGGCAATGATACTGTTCTGCTTCGAGGTGCCTTCCAGGCAGCCCCATATGAATAGTTACCAGCAGCTTTGTCAATGCAACACACTCAGAAGGGAGCAAAAATACGGCCACACTGTGCCTACCTTGCTTCTATTGCATTATGATCTGTTGGCTATTTTAATACACAGCGGGTCAGGTGAAGGAAGCCCAGGAGATGCATAAGCTTTTTGCACAACAAGATGTAGATCTTAACAGGTATCTTTAAACTGTTCTGTATCATTACCAAGCAGTCATTGAGGGCAGCCATGTTGTCTGGTTTTTTTGCCCTGGAGGAAATTCTGCATTTCAGAGTCCTGTGCTCAAGGTCCCCACATCCAGCAAAGAGGAGGATTGAACTGGAGTCTCTTCAGAGCCCATTAATGGTATTCCTTAATAAGCCAGAGAGATCACTCTTGAGTAGTTCTAGGCATTCCCACTGTGCCTGGTCTTTCAAGGATAAGATGTGCTGCTTCCACTGTTCCCCAGGTCCTACCAACCCAAGGGATGAGAGACCAGGGCTGGCAATCACATACGGAATCATTCATCTTTAGGTCACTGATTCTAGTCTGAGATAGGTTGGTAGTGACTGAAAATTGCTACCATCTGCCAACTGTTTAGTGAACTGCGTGAAATGTGCCATTGGATTTCTCAGTCCAGCCCTTAGTGGATGAGTGTCCGTCTCACAAAAGCTCACTATTGCAATTGACACTCACTGGATCTTTCATCTTTTTTCCTTGGTCTCTGGAGAGATGCCAAGGACTGAGCCACTCTCATCCCAAAAGGGAATCCCTCCATGTGCCAACGCATGTCAGCAAGGCAGCTTCACGCAGGAAACTTGCACTCCCATTGCCTGTGCTTCACTTGTTCTGTGGACAGAGGGTTTTGTCTCCTGGGCCTCCATGCTGCATGTGAATGGATGGGACACAGTAGCACAGCGACATCCAAGCTGAGATGATGCTGACCCATTCAAATACCCTCTCTACAGCTTTTGGGGACAATTTTTCAAAGGTACTAAACCTGGCTTCCAATTTTGTTCCTGAGTAGCAGCCGTGTTCGTCTGTATTCGCAAAAAGAAAAGGAGGACTTGTGGCACCTTAGAGACTAACCAATTTATCTGAGCATAAGCTTTCGTGAGCTACAGCTCACTTCATCGGATGCATTCAGTGGAAAATGCATCCGATGAATGCATCTGATGAAGTGAGCTGTAGCTCACGAAAGCTTATGCTCAAATAAATTGGTTAATTTTGTTCCTGCAACTTTGCACCCATCGTAGTCTCTGAGCACTCTGGCTATCTAGTTACCTGGCCTGCAGGTGCAGACTGATAGTCAGTCGTCTAACTGTGCCCGCTGTCAGTAGCGAATGCAGCCAGGGGGACACTTTTAAAAATGGGGATCAATGCAGTGTCCTTTACTGGTTAGACCCAGAGAATGGCATTCAGGTCTTCCAGGGCTCATTATCTGCTCTTCTCCTGAGTCACTGTGTTGTAACTTCACCTCTCTGAGGCCTGGCAATTGTTTTGAGATTAACTGATAGGAGGAGCTGCTAAAGTGCAAAGTATTAGTCTAGCACATTCCGTTAACTCACCTTTCAACTGGCCTCAGCTCAGGTCCTCGCAGTCCCTGCTATTCTGTTTGGAAAGGGGTGGCCTAAGGTTTTGCTGGGAGGCTTGAATTCAGCAAACTCCAACATCCAAAGAGAACCCACCCTCTCTATTCCCCCTGGCCTCTCCAAAAGCTATGGCACCTTCGCTTTCTTAACATAGGTTTCAGAGTAGCAGCCGTGTTAGTCTGTATTCGCAAAAAGAAAAGGAGGACTTGTGGCACCTTAGAGACTAACAAATTTATTTGAGTCTTTAAGGTGCCACAAGTACTCCTTTTCTTTTTTCTTAACATAGATGCCTTCATCAGCGCCAAGTGGATTGCCCCATAACTCCTTCAACCTGGGATTGAGTGAATCCTAACTGCAGTTCATTGGGGTTATAAATCTTGTAGCTGTGCAAATGTCCACCATGTTCCCATGTCCACTGAAAATTTTGAACCTCCAACCCAGATCTGTTGGGTGGATCGGAGATGGGCTGCACTGTGTACCTTACATGCCCTAAGCCCAATGGCTCCTCAGTTTGTTGCCTGCTTTCTAAAGCACTGTGCCCTCCTCTAGTGTTAGTAAACACTACGAACTCTCAAAACACTACAAAACTCCCTGCTGAGCCAACAGAGAGAAAGCAGAACAGGAACGAGGGAAAATATGACACCCTCCGCTAATAGATGCAGAGCAATGGAAAACAATTTTGCCAACTAGGCAACTCAAATTAGATCTTCTCTCGGAGGAATAGTGTAGATCTGTAGCCCTTATTACAGCGTAATGCTATTTACCTAAAAGTTTGTGTGTGCATTTTAATGAATTCATAAAACCCGGACTGTAAAAGCCCCATGGGGAAACCTGGCAGCTCTTTAATTCAGCATTAAAGCTCAACTGATGTCAATGGAATTGATTTCTGCGCATAGAAATTGCATTCGTTGAATGAAAACTTTAGCCCTTACCATTCCCCCTTTTAAAGCTCACTGTAATACAATTGGCTTCTTGAGTCAGGTTCAATTACATGTTGAAAGTTTATAATCTGGTGTGCTGAATGGAGGCTGTGAAATCAGGAGAGAAAACCTGGCTAACCTGATTAAACTTTATACCACAACTAGGGCCAGAGAAGTGGTGGGGAAACATCTCCTCTGAAGTGTTCACTGTGTCCTGATTATGGTTTCAAAGATTTTTTTCTGGTAAAAATAGCAATGACCTGAATGGCTCTACTAGGAGTTCAGAGCTACGACCTAATTTTAAAGTTTTCCTCTTGTAGCAGGGTGAAAGCTCCAAACTACTATGGGCCTTGAAGGGAAGGGAAAGATTTGGTGACTCAGTTTAATTCAGATAAACAGCCAGAAATTTGGAGTCTTATCTCACATTGGCAACATGTATCTGGGTTAAACACATCCACATCATCCTGATTTTGGATCTAAGGACTCTGTATGGATCTGTGCAGTTTTGATTTATGTGGATTCTTGCTACCTGAGTTTTACTTTGAGTTTGGGACCCCCCCCCCAAAAAAACTCTAACCCATATGCTGCCAAAACCAATGTACCTTTTATATGGTTTCCATCCCAAATCAAAACCCGGCTTTATATTCCCTCAAAACCCAATCCCAGTCCTGGAGAGGGTCGTTAACTTTTGCCAATGTTTCAGCAGATTGGGTTTGTGACCAATCTCTAATTCTGGGGTTTATTTCCAGAATTGCTCCCAGCTCTCATATGAATTTATTCATTCTGGAAATCTGAAGAGAACTGTCCCCTCTTTGTGCATCCTGGTTTGGGTCAGATTGACATTAGCTTGGCATGTGTTTTTTTTCAGGGCTTCCAGGCCTGGACAGAACCAAGAAACACATGGGATTAAAAAATAACACAACCTGTCCTCCAAAAACACAGTCAAACACGCTTGATGTTTGTTCCAAGTTTAGGGAGAGAGCTTGGCTCAGGTGGTGTTTTACTGGAACCATTTGGCTCATCCTGAAATTTCCACTTAATGTACATTGCCTGGAGCTACCTTCCTGTAAATGCCAAAGCGAAATGCTCATTACAGTTTGTTGGTCATATGCAAAGAATGATTCCATAATAATGATACGGAGCGCTTCCATGGCATATCGCAGCCAATGACTGCAAAACTCATTACAAACATTAACCCTCACAATATCCCTGTCAGGCATGTGGTATTGTCCTATTTACAGATAGGAAAAGTGAGAAAGAGAGAGATTCAGTGACTTGCCCCGAGTCAAAGGCTGAGCCAGGGATAGAATGCAGATTTCCAGACACCTGCTCTGTGCTTTAGCCTCAAGGCTGTCCTTCCTCCATGTTGCAGCCTAGTCATGTCTGAGTTCTCAGTATCCAACATGTCTTTAATGTGATGCCTGAGCCTTCGTCTGAAATCCCGTGTCTCCACTGGAAGTCCCTTAACCATTTTGGGACTCCCTGTGGTCACCATAACAACAACAGCCCAGTTACACTTTAATCCTTTAGTAATGGGTAATGGTGCCTTAGTGTACTGCAGGTCTCTTTGCTGTGATCAAGTCTGCTGATCCAGTAAAAAGCAAACCCAATTAACTGCTGTTAAAGGCAGGTCAAGGGCATGAAATGCCACGTTTCAGGGGCCTCATTAGGCCTTTCCTAGAGAGAGCATTTAGAAAGGCTCTAGAATATCATGTCACAAAAGCCATGCCCTTGGTGAAGTGACATCAGCGAGGTTGCTCTCAGAAGTCTCATCCAGTAGAAAACATGGGTCAGTGATCTAATGGGAATCCAAACACCCAGTGCTACAGCAGTACTTAGAATCATAGAATATCAGGGTTGGAAGGGACCTCAGGAGGTCATCTAGTCCAACCCCCGCTCAAAGCAGGACCAATCCCCAACTAAATCATCCCAGCCAGGGCTTTGTCAAGCCTGACCTTAAAAACTTCTAAGGAAGGAGATTCCACCACCTCCCTAGGTAACGCATTCCAGTGTTTCACCACCCTCCTAGTGAAAAAGATTTTCCTAATATCCAACCTAAACCTCCCCCACTGCAACTTGAGGCCATTACTCCTTGTTCTGTCATCTGCTACCACTGAGAACAGTCTAGATCCATCCTCTTTGGAACCCCCTTTCAGGTAGTTGAAAGCAGCTATCAAATCCCCCCTCATTCTTCTCTTCCGCAGACTAAACAATCCCAGTTCCCTCAGCCTCTCCTCATAAGTCATGTGTTCCAGTCCCCTAATAATTTTTGTTACCCTCTGCTGGACGTTTTCCAATTTTTCCACATCCTTCTTGTAGTGTGGGGCCCAAAACTGGACACAGCACTCCAGATGAGGCCTCACCAATGTCGAACAGAGGGGAATGATCATGTCCCTCTATCTGCTAGCAATGCCCCTACTTATACATCCCAAAATGCCATTGGCCTTCTTGGCAACAGGTGCACACTGTTGACTCATATCCAGCTTCTCGTCCACTGTAACCCCTAGGTCCTTTTCTGCAGAACTGCTGCCTAGCCATTCGGTCCCTAGTCTGTAGCGGTGCATGGGATTCTTCCGTCCTTAGAGCAGGACTCTGCACTTGTCCTTGTTGAACCTCATCAGATTTCTTTTGGCCCAATCCTCTAATTTGTCTAGGTCCCTCTGTATCCTATCCCTACCCTCCAGCGTATCTACCTCTCCTCCCAGTTTAGTGTCATCTGCAAACTTGCTGAGGGTGCAATCCACACCATCCTCCAGATCATTTATGAAGATATTGAACAAAACCAGCCCAAGGACCAACCCTTGGGGCACTCCACTTGATACCGGCTGCCAACTAGACATGGAGCCATTGATCACTACCTGTTAAGCCCGACAATCTAGCCAACTTTCTATCCACCTTATAGTCCATTCATCCAGCCCATACTTCTTTAACTTGTTGGCAAGAATACTGTGGGAGACTGTGTCAAAAGCTTTGCTAAAGTCAAGGAACAACACATCCACTGCTTTCTCATCCACAGAGCCAGTTATCTTGTCATAGAAGGCAATTAGATTAGTCAGGCATGACTTGCCCTTGGTGAATCCATGCTGACTGTTCCTGATCACTTTCCTCTCCTCTAAGTGCTTCAGAATTGATTCCTTGAGGACCTGCTCCATGATTTTTCCAGGGACTGAGGTGAGGCTGACTGGCCTGTAGTTCCCAGGATCCTCCTTCTTCCCTTTTTTAAAGATGGGCACTACATTAGCCTTTTTCCAGTCGTCCAGGACTTCCCCCCTCGCCATGAGTTTTCAAAGATAATGGCCAATGGCTCTGCAATCGCATCCGCCAACTCCTTTAGCACTCTCGGATGCAGTGCATCCGGCCCTGTGGACTTGTGCTCATCCAGCTTTTCTAAATAGTCCCAAACCACTTCTTTTTCCACAGAGGGCTGGTCACCTCCTCCCCATGCTGTGCTGCCCAGTGCAGTAGTCTGGGAGCTGACCTTGTTCGTGAAGACAGAGGCAAAAAAAGCATTGAGTACATTAGCTTTTTCCACATCCTCTGTCACTAGGTTGCCTCCCTCATTCAGTAAGGGGCCCACACTTTCCTTGACTTTCTTCTTGTTGCTAACATACCTGAAGAAACCCTTCTTGTTACTCTTAACATCTCTTGCTAGCTGCAACTCCAGGTGTGATTTGGCCTTCCCGATTTCACCCCTGCATGCCCGAGCAATATCTTTATACTCCTCCCTGGTCATTTGTCCAATCTTCCACTTCTTGTAAGCTTCTTTTTTGTGTTTAAGATCAGCAAGGATTTCACTGTTAAGCCAAGCTGGTCGCCTGCCATATTTACTATTCTTTCTACACATCGGGATGGTTTGTCCCTGTAACCTCAATAAGGATTCTTTAAAATACAGCCAGCTCTCCTGGACTCCTTTCCCCCTCATGTTATTCTCCCAGGGGATCCTGCCCATCAGTTCCCTGAGGGAGTCAAAGTCTGCTTTTCTGAAGTCCAGGGTCTGTATTCTGCTGCTCTCCTTTCTTCCTTGTGTCAGGATCCTGAACTCGACCATCTCATGGTCACTGCCGCCCAGGTTCCCATCCACTTTTGCTTCCCCTACTAATTCTGCCCAGTTTGTGAGTAGCAGGTCAAGAAGAGCTCTGCCCCTAGTTGGTTCCTCCAGCACTTGCACCAGGAAATTGTCCCCTACACTTTCCAAAAACTTCCTGGATTGTCTGTGCACCGCTGTATTGCTCTCCCAGCAGATATCAGGGTGATTGAAGTCTCCCATGAGAACCAGGGCCTGCGATCTAGTAACTTCCATGAGTTGCTGGAAGAAAGCCTCGTCCACCTCATCCCCCTGGTCTGGTGGTCTATAGCAAACTCCCACCACGACATCATCCTTGTTGCTCACACTTCTAAACTTAATCCAGAGACTCTCAGGTTTTTCTGCAGTTTCATACTTGAGCTCTGAGCAGTCATACTGCTCCTTTACATACAATGCAACTCCCCCACCTTTTCTGCCCTGCCTGTCCTTCCTGAATAGTTTATATCCATCCATGACAGTACTCCAGTCATGTGAGTTATCCCACCCAGTCTGTGTTATTCCAATCACATCATAATTCCTTGACTGTGCCAGGACTTCCAGTTCTCCCTGCTTGTTTCCCAGGCTTCTTGCATTTGTGTATAAGCACTTGAGATAACTCGCTGATCGTCCCTCTTTCTCAGTATGAGGCAGGAGCCCTCCCCTCTCGCGCGCTCCTGCTTGTGCTTCCTCCTGGTATCCCACTTCCCCACTTACCTCAGGGCTTTGGTCTCCTTCCCCTGGTGAACCTAGTTTAAAGCCCTCCTCACTAGGTAAGCCAGCCTGCTTGCGAAGATGCTCTTCCCTCTCTTTGTTAGGTGGAGCCCGTCTCTGCCTAGCACTCTTCATTCTTGGAACACCATCCCATGGTCAAAGAATCCAAAGCCTTCTCTCCAACACCACCTGCGTAGCCATTCGTTGACTTCCACGATTCGACGGTCTCTACCCAGGCCTTTTCCTTCCACGGGGAGGATGGACGAGAACACCACTTGCACCTCAAACTCCTTTATCCTTCTTCCCAGAGCCACATAGTCTGCAGTGATCTGCTCAAGGTCATTCTTGGCAGTATCACTGGTGCCCACGTGGAGAAGCAGGAAGGGGTAGCGATCCGAGGGCTTGATGAGTCTCGGCAGTCTCTCCGTCACATCGTGAATCCTAGCTCCTGGCAAGCAGCAGACTTCTCGGTTTTCCCGGTCGGGGCGGCAGATAGATGACTCAGTACCCCTGAGGAGAGAGTCCCCGACCACCACCACCCGCCTCCTTCTTGATAGTCATGGGTTTTTCGTGGCAGGGCCAGCCACTCTTCTCATTAATCAGTGGTGTCCTTCTCCCACTCACATCTCCATATGTTTTCTCACCCATGAAATGACCTTCCAATCCCAGCCTACCAAGCCACCACCGTGGTCTCATTCAAATCACCCCTAGAAATTTCTCTTCTGTGGTGCCCAGAAGAAGTGAGTTAATAAGAAATAAATATGCTCCTTTCTCTCAGTCTCTCAGCATATCCTGACTTCTCGGTGTCTCGGTTGCAGACTGTAAGCTCCCTCGGACATGAACTGCCTCTCTTTGGTGTGTCTTGAGCAGATCCAAATATGTTGTTGGTGCTTAACAAATAGCAGTTAGCAATAATAATATAAATGACATGAAAGTAAATATCTGGCTTTTCGGGCCCTCACAGACACATAGATGTTAGGGATGGGAAAGTACAGGCCAAGATTTCTGAAAGTGACTAATGATTTTGGGTGCCCCGGTTGAGATGCCTTACGGAGCCTGATTTTTGGAAGTTCGGAGTATCCACCCTCGGAAAACCCAGGCTTTTGTCCATTGCTCACTCCCATGATTTTTACTGTGCTTTGTCCAGTCTGCATTTAATTGAGTAGACAAATGAGGCTCTCTCGGCTTCTCTTGGGAGGCTGTTCCACGTCCTAATCAATCTCACCCTAGGGAAACTTTTCCTGATATTCAGCTCATAGTTTCCTTTGCTCAGTCTCCCCTTGTTACTCCTAGTTATACTCTCCTTTGGACCACGCTACACAATGCTTAACAGCCGTCGCTTACACATTACTGACATTTTTGTGCGTGCTGTGTTACTGCCATTAATCATGTATCCCAGCTGAATGCAGCAGACATTAGGACAGACACTAATGGGTAAGAGGAGTAGAGCAGGTGCAGAATTGAAGCCAGGGAAAGGGTTAATTGCTCTAAAGCTGATCTTCTCACATGAGGTCAGCAGGAGTTCTGCATGGAAACACACATTGATAATCAATGGCTCACAATCCCTCTGACCTCCTTTTCCCTATTGATTCTAGCTGGCTTATGAGACCTGGTTAGGGTGCAGCAGGGTAGCAAAAGAGAAGAGGGGGTTTAAACTCCAGCTGAGAACAGATTTCTACTTCCCTTACTCAAATACTAAGGAGAGATATCCTTAGCACAGCCCTAATCCCTCTCGTTTTACAGGCATAACCCACTTTGCTTTGTCGGGTTTGCTGAGCGACATGGTTGGGATGTAAACTGTTAGGAAGAAAGGAAAAGCAAAAGGGCTTTTATTTATTTATTTTTCATTCAGATCTTTTTTTTTTCTTCCCTGTATCATCAGCTTTAGGCACCAGGCAAAAATAGCCATGAAATATGGAAATGTCTCCTTCATAGCACAATGATTTTTAAAGGCTTCTGCTGTGCAAATGCAGCTGAGATAGCCTTCTGTAGCCTCCTGTCATCTTCAACTGTAACAGCGCTTCCTTGCTATTTCACCGAATAAGCAGATACAACGGGAAACTATTCACCAAACTAGAACACCACCAAAAAGCCATTAAAGTTCTGATTTAAACTCTCCAAAAAGGATGGAAATTCACAGCAAAATAACAGGCACCCAGGATCTGCTCACAGCTGGCCATCACCCTTCACACTATCCAGCTGTGTCTGATTATTGGATGCCTGGAGCTTAGCTGTGAATTTCCAGACTTTAGTGTGTTTAAACCAAACCCTTGACAGTCTTTTCAGTGGACTCCTTTTTTCAACAATCTGAAGATTCTTTATTTTTTTTTCTCCCCCCCCCCCTCTTTCTTTTCATGTCAGTTTAGTGCTAGATGGACAGGTCTGGAGGCTGAAATTGCGTCTTTGCAGTAACTGCAGAATCCTCTATTTGCAACATTTGATAAACAGGTCCTGCACAAAGGGCAGCAGTGCAACCTTCTACACTGCTCTGCCCCTGGGGAAGGATCCCCCTGTATGGGGGGTCAGCAGTTCCTGTTCTATGGCCTATTCAGTGCTTGGCTGCTCTGCTGTGATGGCCAGTTAGTGCCAGTTCTGATGGCCACTTTGGTGATGTCATCATTAGGGATCCCCTTCCTCTCCCCTCCCTCTACTGGACAGATATCACATGGAAGTTACTTTTGGTCATTGTGTGAGAACCAAAGACTAAGACTATGTCTTCACTACAGCAGTATAGCTGGGGCACTGCAGCTGAGCTGCCATAGCACCATAGCATAAACCCCTTTGTCGCTGCAGTAACCCACTTCCTCAAGAGGGAGAATCTTTATTAGTAAGGGTGTAGGGCCTATGACACACAATTGAGGATTTCTGATTCTCTCCAGTAGAGGGCAGTGGCATTGTAAGCACACTAGCCAGTGGACTGCAGTGTTGTTTGCCATTGTACAACTGTGTTATATAGTTCAGTTAGTTAAAAGCAGATGGTGGGCTCTCAGGGATGCCATAGTCTCCAGGCACTGTCACTCCTGCACGGCTATAGCATTTGTGGGCACTGCTTGCTGTGAGATCATTAGGGTGCCTGGGCAGAGGGACCCCAGGATAGGAAGCTAGCAGGTGTGAGCAGTGGAGCCATCAGGCGCAAGCACACACACAGACATACCCACACCCCTGGAATGGACAAGAAAGGAATACGTCTGTGGGGTGAACTTACCCAAGTAGCAGCCCTGCTACATCTGATGGACATATATTTGTATGTGTGCCCTACACAAATTGAGCCAAATTTGCTGCCTGCATAAGCTGGTGCAATTCTCCCAAAGTATGTACCAGCGGTGAAACTGGCCCATTATCTCAGCTGAGATTCGAACCAGGATCTGCATGGTCCATTGAAAGTGGCTTTGCCAGGTCAGACAAAAAGAACCTTCCCTTGGTTGAGCTGGTAGGAGCTTTGCTAAGCTTCTGTGAGCTGGCATTTGCTCTTGGCATATCTCACACCCTCCACCGCATGCCCTGCAATAGTGGATAAAATGGGCTGGCTATAATTAGGGATGTTTTATGGTTGGTATCACAGAAGATGAGGCATAATTCACAGTTTGGTTTTTATCCAACTCCCCATAATTCTCTTGGGCAAGGCCTTTAGTGTGAAGAACACCCCAGCATTCCTTCCAGGGGCCCTCTCACACAGGCAACTCTTAGCAGGCTCAGTTTGATCCTGACTTGTGACTATTTGGAGCAGACATGCTGCAAAACAAAGGATCCAAATCCTGAAATAAGGAAACGAAATGAGGGGAACATGGTAGCTTGGGAGAAAAGCAAAGGGCATGAAAAGAAACTTGAACGATTTGAAGCAAATTGCAGGATTTTTTATTATTATTCATCTGATACTTGAGGATCATTGTGGGCAAGTGTGCTTAGCTTGGCTTGGCTTTATGGGATTCTTTCTGTCTGTGCTCATAACAGAGTCCACTCACCCCTAGGCACCCCCTTCTGGACAGGTGTAGCATTGCAGCTCTCACAGGGCTAGAACCCCTTGCCACCAGTCACACGGGCACAGTGGTGGTTTCTCTTCCAGTAACTCAGCCATCTGGTCAGGTCACCATCTCCAGCCCACCCCTTTTGGGTCACCATGTCCCAAACTAGAGTCCCCAAAATGTCTTAATGCAAAAAAAAAAAATCTTTCTTCCCTTTCTGGGGCTGTTCCTCAGCCTGTCTTCCAGGTTCAGCCTGCAGCACCCTGCTTGGGCTGGTAGTGGGATCCAGTCCTACCCTCTATTCTGGGTTCTGCCCAGGGTCCTATACTGCACAGCTAGGTCAGCTCCTTTCCCCATAGGGCAGGTTTCCCTGGATCACTTCCTATCTACCTCCCCTCTTAGTCACTCAGTCTCTTCCCTGTTTGATCATGGTCTCTCTCAAGCCTCCCTGCTCTGAGCTTCCTTTTCCGCTCTGACTCTCCTGAATTCTGTCTCAGGGCCATGCAGGAGATTTCTTGCTTCGTGCAATCTCTTCCCTCCAGCTCTGTCACCAGCTGCATCCTGTCAGCCCTTAAACCTGGCTCCTTTTATTCAGGAATCACCTGATTGTTCACAGGTGGGGATCATCCTGTAATCAGGGTTGGCTTAGCCCCAGGCTCTCTAGCCCATGGGCAAGCCACCTTGTTATAGGGCTACACTGGAGACATCTGCTCCTCCTCCTTTGGACTATATGCCTTGTGACTGTGGCCTGTGCTTTCTCTCGTGTGATTTGCTTCCTTGATTTTGATTTTTTCCTTCAGTTCTTGTTACTTCACAGTTGGCCTCCCCATGCCTTCCTGGGAACTCCCCTGACACCAGTATCACATTGCCCAAGCAAAGACAAACCTGCCCCCAGCACACACAGCTACATCTGCCCAACACCTTGTGCCCTGAGCATGTGATATTTTCTCCCTCACAGTATAAGGTCTCATGGAAGAGGGCGGTGCTATTTCCGGGGGTGTTCTAGTCAGTTCGAAACCCATCATCACTTCCGTGGCTACTCTCTGGTGGACTTGCAGGCTGGAGGTTATACTCAGTAAGGATACCCCTGGGTGCCTTGTTGTGCTGGGGATCTTGAAGAGGCAGCCTGCAATAGCACAGTCCCCAGCAACTGAATCTGCTTACCAACGTTACTACTGCTGCAGCCACTCTGTGCGTCACCAAAAGGGGAGCAGCTCAGGCGTCACTCAGACAGCTGGAGATAGGAGGAGTCCTTGTGAGGATGGGACCTGAGACTTCTGGCTTTGAGTCTCTATTCTGCATGCCATTGCTCCTGCTGCCAGAAATGCGTCTTCGAGACAGAGTAGACCGTAAGTCGTAAAGACACCAACAAGCATACTTCCCAGTGAAATCAATGAGGGGTTCTGCCTAAAAAAAATCAATGGCATACCATGGCCCTTACATTGTAAGCTCTTCCTGACACGCAGTCTGCCCTTATGCGTTCACTAAGGTGCCACGTGCAACTACATAAGTAATCAATACAATATTATTATTCATAATCATAACTAATTGAGGACAAATGGTGACAAACAGAATTGGCGTGTCTGTGGTATGTGCAATGTGAGAACAGTAACTTTTGCATTTCCTAAATATTTTTAAGTTTGCCACCTTAACGTTGTAGTGCCAATAAGGCAGGTATTTAGTGACATTTCACATGTCTGCATTTCCATCAAGGATCTCAGACATTAACTAATTGATTAGGTTTTACAAGGCTCTTGAGAGGTAGTTAAGCATTATGATCCTCATTTTGCAGAAGGGAAAAATAACTTGTGAAAAGACATAAAACCTAATCCTGGTCCCACTGAATTCAATGCCACGGTTCTGATTGCTTTCAGGGGGACGAGTAGTGGGTGCCAAGAGAGTGGCCTAACATCACTGGAAATCAATGGGAGACTCAGGGATAGAACTCAAAAAGTAGTACTGACACCCAATCCCCTGCTGTAACCACTAGACTTCACTCCTTTCCAGAGTTTACAATAGAATTCAAGGGTCCTGACTCTGAGTCACCTTCTCTAACCAGAAGACAAAACTGAAAACAGACACAAAGCTTGCAAAGGCACTCACATCCTCCTTCCTGAAGATTTTCAGAGCCATGATTAAGGCTGCTTCAGGCTCCTTTATCCCTACTTATTATGTTTCATAGCATATAAACAGAGAAATTAGAAAAACAATATAAAATACTCTTTCTGGGACATTACAGTGTAACACTACTTTATTTCATAGAATTCAGAAGGATAACACACAAGATCCTAAAACAGAGAGAGATAAAAATGGCTGCTCCCTGAGATGCACAACTCAACTCACCTTACCCTGGGCTGTCTGTCTGCAGACTGACTGATGCCAGGTCCAGGTCAGGCTTCCCTACAGAGCCCCCTGCCTACAACAAGACCAAGTAAACCCTTAAAAATTAAAGTGATAGACCACAATTTTAACAGTTTTCAATACGCCATACTGCTAGCAATCCAGCCATTTCAGGTGAGCTCCAGCTCCCTTTTTGGGCAATGGAAAGGCTCCTGTTGACTCTGATGGGAGATGGAGCAGGCCTTTGGTACTCTTGTGTTTTAATTAGTGATTATCATCTTCCATGGCAGAGTTCCTCTTTCCAGATCACCACTCAGGAAAAGGAAAAGAACAAAGCTCTCTACGGAGAGTCACTTTTTATTGCAAAGCTGAATAACTGTTTCTTGATTAAACTGCAGTTTAAAATAAACCTTGCATAGCAAAAGGATAAATTTGTTGGTGTAGGTGCTGAGTACAGAATTGTTAGGCTTTTGCCAGTCACACCCTAGTTGTTACTGCATCTTGCAGACTATCGTTACCCTTCCTACACAGGCTTACCCACCTCACGTAGTCATCACTAACCCTCCTCCCACAACACACACACACTCACCGCTTCACATCAATCAGCTAGTGCCTCCACTGGCGTTTGCCCTCTGGCAGCTGTTAATGTTGCTGGCCCCTTTCCATGTCCAAATTAGGCGGTTGAGTTTGCACAGTTGCCATGTTCCGCAGTGACTGAACTGGGAGGTAAGCATGCCAAGGCAGCAGAGAGAGAGAGAGAGAGAAAGAAGCACTGTTCCTCTCAGATGCTACCTGATCATGTGACTTTCCGCGAATTTCGCAGCACTGTGCAATTTCTTCTCCGTGCAGTGACAGGAGAGCAACTCAACCCTTCCTCAGTACCTGGCTCCAGCACTTAAAATGATCACAGCAAAGGCACAATTTATCCCTTCCCCACCCATGTCATTTAGATTCACATAAGCAAGCAACTCGCAGCTGAAATTACTCATAGAAAAATAATTTAAAATTGATTCACTAATGCTCATTTACACAGAATTCTTAAATATGATAAGAACATGAAAGCAGAAGAGAATAGATTTGAACGAGAGTAGGAGGATGTTGAAAGCAACTTTTGAGCACTAGTGAAGTCTTTTGTCTAAATATGTTTAGACAATGTGAAAAGTCAATTTAAGAAGCTAGGATACATACAGCAGCAGCAAGAGAAGAGAAGTCTAGGGAAAGCAGATAATCCTGGAGTGAGAGCTTCTTTAGAGCCTTGGACCAGATTCTGATCTGGTGTAAAGCTGTAGTAACTCCACGGAAAGTCAACGGAGATGTTCTACAATTACACAGATGGAATGAGACTATTCCCTCCTGCACCTACACATTATGTACCAGTTCTGGCTCCCTCTACCTAGAAAGGGGCAACATGATACAGGGCCAGATCTTCAGCTGATGTATATCAGCACAGCTCCATGCAAGTCAATGGAGTTATGCTGATTTATATCATCTGATGATCTGGCCCTATATAAATCAACGTACATCTGTTGAAGTCACTGCAGCTCTGCTGATTTACACCAGCTGAGGAGCTGGCCTATAAATAAAACTAAGAGTACAGACTAAAAAATTGCAGTTGATAAGAAGATAGGCATTGCCATAGCAAAACAGACTAATGATCCATCTAGTCCAGTATCCAGTATCCTGCTGTATCAGGATGAACCCATGATCCATTAAAAGTCCAATATTCTGTCTCTGACAATAGCCAGTGCCTTATGCAGAGAGGGAGGAGTTAAACTCCCATAACATACCTAATTGCGCAGAACCTTAGCAAGGGAGTCCCAAGGCAATTACTTCCTGGCCCAGCAACTGATCAGTTTACACCATGAAGCATGAGGATTGATAGCTCTGGTAATATTATTTAATAAAGATCCATTTAAATAGTCTATCTTAAAACCAAAAAAGAGGGTTAGTGAATGCAGAATCTTAAATTATACAGCTCACAGCTCTGATTTTCATGCTAACAAAAACAGATCAATGACAACTGTGAGGTATAATTGGAAATGTAAGAAAACTAAAAACAGCCCTACAGAGCAAAAGGTAATAAACACTCACTGCTGACATAGAAACTGCAGCAATGGTATCAGAGGAGGAGGAAGCTATTGAATGGAGATTGACTTGAACAGAATCCTTGGCTGTAAACAACTGCATGCTTTGCAGTGTTTGGGATGTAGATCCAGATCCTAATTTTGGGTCATGGACCTATTTGTATTACTTGCTGAGCCATGTTAGAAGTTCATATCTCCCAAGTTAGTGCATCATGCTCTACATTAGACCTGATTCAGCTTTCAGGGTGGTGTTCTTCTGACAATAAACACACCTCACTTCTATTAGTATCAGAGGGAGACTGGACTACTCAGTGTATCCAGTGGAGGGGAGTTGTGTGTGCACTGCATAAATAGAAGGACCCGTGGTCCCACAATGCCACGTGCTCTCAAAAGAACTTTGGAAGAAGGACAAGAAGCACACTCAGTACTTGGTAGTGAAGAGCTCAGACAAGCTGCTTATTGATGAACTATGGAATGACTGTCACTGGTATGTGGTGTAGAAGGAGGTGATACAGGGTTAGTACCACACTGTGGTGAGGTACCGCTGTTAACAGCACAACACTGAAAGAAGAACAGGAGTACTTGTGGCACCTTAGAGACGAACAAATTTATTAGAGCATAAGCTTTCTTGGGCTACAGCTCACTTCATCGGATGCATAGAATGGAACATATAGTAAGAAGAAAAATATATATACAGACAGAGAAGGTGGAAGTTGCTATACAAACTGTAAGAGGCTCATTAAGATGAGCTTTTATCAGCAGGAGAAAAAAACTTTCGTAGTGATAATCAAGATGGCCCATTTAGACAGTTGACAAGAAGGTGTGAGGATACTTAACATGGGGAAATAGATTCAATATGTGTAATGACCCAGGCACTCCCAGTCTCTAGTCAAACCCAAGTTAATGGTATCTCGTTTGCATATTAATTCAAGCTCAGCAGTTTCTCCTTGGAGTCTGTTTTTGAAGCTTTTCTGTTGCAAAACACTGAGAGTCAAATTTACAAAGGTTAGAGGTCAGAGTGTGCCAAACTGTTGTTGTGATTGTGTATGCAGTTACCACAGTTGCTCATGCATAGTGGGTCAGTGTGCATGTAAACCGCTAATGAGGTGCCTAATTTACAATTTCCAGATGCATTTACCAGATTTTCACACCCAACTATGGTATCCATTCACACATTTTGACCTACTCTAGGCTTCTGTCTTTTTGAAAATGTGGCCCTAAAGGAATAAGCTTCTCGGTCCTGAATATTTTTTTTTTAAATTGCCGAGTAATTGCTAATAAAGTAACTTCCTTCTGTCTGTGAAACTATACATTGCTTGTTCGTCAGGCTTGCTGGAGAAGGTTTATATTGAATTATACTGCTACATTCTTTTGTGCTGTTATTTGTGATGTATTTTTAAGTCATGCCAAGGACGCCTAGAACATAAGGATAGGTGTCCAGTCTTAGCATTTGTATAAATCAAAATAAATACATAAAATACAATATATGGGGGTTAAATTCAATGAAGGGATCACTGGAGTGGGAAGATGTTGGGGCATGTTACTTGATTGTTGGGAGCTGAGAAATAAATCAGCACAGGTAAATTTCAAAAGGTTCAGGGCTCAGGAGGGTTGAGCATGCCGTTTGGATGGCTTCCAGACCTTGACAGAGGCAAGACATCTCCTGGGATCAGACCCTCTTTTCAGCACTTCCAGCCACAACCCAGATGTGTGAAAATGAACAAAACAGAATCTAGAGCTTAACTATCTGTTTTCTGCCCACAGTAATTGTTCATAGTTCAGGTTCAAGTTTCTGGGTAATGTTTAGGCTGGTTCTTATTTTAGTCTGAACTGGATCTTCACGACTTCTATCCCACATCCAAACAACAGCCATAGGCCTGAAGACTCTGCTTGTGAACACTGGGGCCAGATTCTCATTACAGATACAGACCTATGAGTTTTGGTTTTTTGCAGTCTGTTTATTGATTGTCTCTGAAATTGTGTGACATGGAGAACATTGGGTTCCAATAGCTTTGAAGCTATCCACTGAATATTAACCAGCTGTGACACCCACCATTACACTGTATGTGAAGCAGCCAAAATGTAAAATAAAATTAAATACACATGAGTTACACCAATCTATGGCAACTGCAGCAAAATTGTATCTTGCCTTCACCGGTTATTGATGTTGATAAAGAACGCAGACATTTCCAAAGTACTGCGACAAGCTCAAAATACAGCTGTTGCCTGATTCTAACTTCACTGTCACTTACTGTTCAGGGACTGTCCAGAGTTCAGCCTCAGGATGTAAACTTCATCAGCACTTCCTAGCGTCTCATTTAATGAATAAACAGCTTAGAGGTGGAAAAGCCTCTTCTCTTCTCTGCCTGTCCCTATGGTATATTTTCTAGCGCTCTATCTCGGTTAGTTTTAAATGACTCACACATTTATATCATTTAAAACTAGAAGGTGGTTGCTTGAGTGGGACCAATTCTGCAAATCTTACTCCGCTGCGTAGTGCTTATGAAAATAGCCCACTCAAGTCAATGGGACTACTCCTGTAAATAAGGACAACTCAATGGGAGTAAGGCCCTTAGTGATCTGAGGCAAATGGAACATATACCCACTTGTTCTTTGTAGATTGCACCAGCTTCCAATTTGCTCCCAAATGTGATTCAAGGTGTTGACTTTGCTTTATGCAGCTCTGCATGGTTTAGAACTTGGCTGCTAGAAACACTCTCTGTCCCTCTGGACCACCCCAAAGGTGGAGGTCAACTCGGCTTTTCTGCTGACCGTCACTAGATCTGAAGGTGAAGGGACTAGAGTCACCTGAGAGTCTTCAGCTCTGGAACTCACTTGCTCCTGTTGATTCAACAGAGCCCAACAACTCTGAGTACAGAGCCTGGTGTAAGGTTTGTCTTTGTACTTGGGCTGGAGTGGCTGGGTGATGTTCTGAGGGGGAAAGTTTATAATTGATACTGGTCGTTTTGTTATGCTGTGGGTGGTTCTATGATCGTATGTATTCTTAGAGGTCCAGTAATTTATAAATAAATTAAATAAACAAAAGAGAGGGAGATTCCACCTCTTTTCTTGGGATACATTGATGCAGTAGGTATATTTAAACATCACAGGCCTTCTTTTTCTCTCATCCATGCCTGTGTAAACCAAACCAGAGTAACTCCACTGAAGTCAATGGAATTACACCAGTGTTAACCAGCATCAGATCAGAATCAAGCCCCCTATATGTAATATACCTATCTCTGTGGTGTCTGGGCACCATCCAATCTCACATGGGTAAAACAAGGTCTTTACTTTGTTCTAACTTAAGCAAACAGCAAACTCAGTTGGAGTTTGCCTGAATAAGGACCAAGTAACAGGTAAGGGCTATGAAGACCTACTTTTAGGAAATGCTTCCAAATATTCAGCCTCCATGTTCATTTGCTTATGTCATTACATTGCTGCTCGTTGCCCCCTTAGATCATCCTAAACAGTTCCTGTTATCTCTCTTTGGTATTTATTCTTTTCCAACATTGGCAGATGGTCACATTCCACTGCCCACCCCTCAGATTTGTAGCTTCGTACATTTCTGATTATTGGCACTTCTTACTCAATGTGTCTTGGAAACTTTCAGTGTTCAACTTTCCCATTTGTCACATGGCTTTGTTTCCTTCAAAGCCATAAAAGGAAATGATTGGTTAGCAGCCAGGGCTACCCATAACCCTTTAACGAACATATCACCATTGAGTGGATGGAATGAAAATCTCTCAGTCTGGAGGAGGACAGTCTTTCAGCACATCCTCTTGCCAAGAAAATAAATGTGGCAATTGGACTTGTGGGGGAAAAAAATCACTAATTATCTATGCAAGCCTGCTCTTAAAAAAAATTAATTCAAAATTGGAAGCCCCCAAAGAATTCAAGCTAACGTGCCTTTTAAATCCTAAGGTCATCATTCTGATTTTACATGCACATGTTTTATGCTGGTATAAGTCCATTGCCCAGAGTGGTGTTGCTCCTGATTTACACCACCGTAGGGAAGATCAGAATCAGCTTCATCAATGGGAGTTGCAGGTGCTTAGCATCTCTCAGGGCTGGGACTTAGAAAAAGTTCTTTGATTCATCCAGGAAGAGTTTTACCTTTTTTTCAGAATTTGTCCTCTGGGCTAAAGTTGTTGTCACAACATCATCCTGTGCTGACATTGCATCAGGGCATAAAGATTGAGCGTGATGGAGCAGCATCACAACATGTTGACTTTAGTATGGGACTGGGAGCTTGGGGAGCTGGGTTCCACCCCTAACTCCACACTCATCTGCTGTGTGGGTCATTTCCCCACTATGTGCCTCCTCACACCCTTATCTGTTTTGTCTGTTAGGTTGTTAGTGTTTCAGGGCCTGGACGGTCTCTCATTACGTATATGGACAATGCCTAGCACAGTGGGGCCTCGATCTTGATCAGGGCCTTTATGTGCTAGTGTAATACCACCGTGACTCTAATAATCTGTCTAATAATAAATAACAAAGTCTAATAATATGTCACGGCACTGAAATGCCAGGAATTAATTGGGAATTTGCATTCCTGCAAGCGGGGCCTGGTGGACAGAGCTGTGAAAATGGGGATTCTCCTCGGGTGAATGGTAACCATACACAGATCAATAAAAACCCATTAGAGAGCCCTGTGGAATATAGACAGACAAGGACTTCAGACTAGTCTGAGCATTTAGAGCCATCACTAATCCATGTCTCCCCACACCTGCAAATATTTGATTGCCTAACAAATATGCTATTAAAGTCCCTGATGAAACTTGGGGACCATTCGATTTCCCCCCATGAATAATCAGCTGGGGGATCATTCACTGTTTGCAATACAGTGATGAGTGCATAGTCTGGACAAGCAGAGCTTGTTGAGAACGATGTTTAGGGCTTCCTGCTGGCCTTGTTGCTAAGAAACAGAAAAAACTACTGTAATAGTTCCTGAGTGTGGTAGATGTGTTGTTAATAGGTAGTGTCACTTGCCCTGGGTGATCGCCTGAAGTCTGAAAAATTGCAGTGAAACATATTCTGGTACCTAGGCATCTTGGGGGCAGACTGGTAGTTAAATGGCCTGTGGTGTTTGTGGAACAAATTTGTAAAGGGATTTAGGCACCTAAACAGGCAGATAGGTGCTTAAATCCACCATATAGGCCTTGCTGACATTTTCAAAGCTGCAGTTTAGGCACAGCCCAACCCCCTCAGGTGCCTAAGTCCCTTTAAAAGTTTCCTAAATGTCTAATTTTCCCCAGTCAGCATTTTCAAAACAGCCTAAGCGCTGCTGCTTCTGCACAGTTAATGAGCTGCTCAAAGCCCGAGCTCAAGCCGAAGCCCCGGAGGCCCCAAAGCAGGAGTCTCACGCTAGGCAGGGCCCAATCCTGTAGGTGGGATCTGAGCATGCCTAAGACTTGATACCTGGCAGACCCTCTGCAGCAAGAGAGCTGGATACTGACTGGTGGGTGTGTACCTGGGGGTGGGGGCTGCTGAGGGTGCAGGGAAATGAAGAATGAGTATGAAAGAGAACTCAAACATGAGCAGGAGAGAAACAGAGAGAGAGAGAGATGAGAGCACGTTAGCTAGGACAGGGGTTCTCAACTTTTCCAGACTACTGTACCCCTTTCAGGAGTCTGATTTGTCTTGTGTACCCCTAGTTTTGCATCACTTAAAAACTACTTGCTTACAAAATCAGACATAAAATACAAAAGTGTCACAGCGCACTGTTACTGACAAAGTGCTGACTTTCTCATTTTTACCATACAACTATAAACTAAATCAACTGGAATATAAATATTGTACTTACATTTCAGGGTGATACTTGAGCCTGCTTGTCACTTGTGAGCCTTGTCTGAAGCTTGAGCCCTGCCACCCAGGGCTCAAGCTGATGCATCCGATGAAGTGAGCTGTAGCTCACGAAAGCTTATGCTCAAATAAATTGGTTAGTCTCTAAGGTGCCACAAGTCCTCCTTTTCTTTTTGCGAATACAGACTAACACGGCTGTTACTCTGAAACCTGATCTAGGTGAGTTTGGGTACTCCCTGGAAGACAAATGCGTACCCCCAGGGGTACACGAATGGTATATCCCTGGTTGAGAACCACTGAGCTAGGGCATGGGCTATCTAAACAGCTGACCTGGTTTAGGTGCTTAACTCTAGGAGAGGGTTCATGGCTGAGGATCCCGAGCAGAGGGAAGAGCCTCTTTCTGGCCCATCAGCGTGGTGCACCAAATCACTCTCTTAGGTGCCTAAAGCCCCTTTCCTCTCCCCACCCCTTTCCTCAGCACTTCATGTCTGGCAAGCTCAGGTGGCTCCCAGTTCAGCTGTCTGGCTTCTGCAAATCCCTTTCTTAGGCACTTAAGTATCCCATGCACTCCATGGGGAGCCTCGGTAGCATGGAGCTGCCTAACTCAGGGCTAAAAATTCCACCAAGCAGCAGGTTGTGTCGGGGTTAGGCACTGCTCCACTCAACCAAGCAATGCCTAAATCACTTTCAAAAGCCAGCCCTGTGTGTCTAGAGGTCTAGGACTCATAAGTCTATTGTCTGTAACTCCCACTAATTGATTTAGTAGGAGTATTTAAGACAAGATGGGCTAAAGACATTGCAGGCATAATTCCAGTGAAAGCCCTAGATTAGCAGCATCGATAAATATGGCCCAAAGTGATTAGATATACAGGACCAAATCCACACCTGGATTGAGTGATGGTAACACCAGTGAAGATGCACCAATTTACACTGGACTTGAATAAGACGCATAGTCTGAACTCACAATGCAATTTCTAATGGGATCACAGCTGCTAATCCCCTGGGGCCAGGGTACTATCCCTTTAAGTGTCTGCTGAGTCCTGCTCTGTAAAATGCGGAAAGATGCTACACACCTTAATCTTACTAGAGCAAATCTCCTTAGGCCAAATAAATCCCCAGTGTTATTCCAATTGTTAAGAGAAATGTGGTCTCTTGTGGCACTAGGAATGTCTATGAATATGTGGCACAAATGCTTAGATATCCCTGCTACAGGCATAGATAAAAACCATAGATATGTAGATCGATAAGAAGTATCCCCAGTAGGATAAACATTTCTGGGCATCTGGACTGGTGCTCCTGTACTGGATGACCCTGAAGCAGATGCCTCTTGGAATGGCATGTTCCTGTAGCCTAACCTTCAGGAAGAAAGTTGGTTATGTATGTAGAAGAGAAACGCTTGACACAGGCTGAAACAGCACATATCAGCTCTTTTTAACAGTGCTCTGTCTTTTTGTCCTGTAGACTGACCTACTTTTAAGCAAAATGAACAGAGGTATTTTTCACTGTAACTTTGTCATTTCCATGGAAACCCTGTCTAAGGAAGTGCTTGTGTGAGTGTTTGGGGGAATAGTACGTAGAACATAACATTTGCTATAGTGGATTGGACCACTGCTCTAGGAAGTCCAGTATGCAGCATCCGGTAGGGGTCATTTCCTGATGCTTCAGAGGAGGGCGTACTCCTTGCTGATAGCACCATGTTGTGTATACCAGGTGTGTTTGAATCTCTACGTTTGTGCACACTGAGGCACTGGCACTTAGGGAAACTACTGTCAAGATTTGCAACAGTGATTAGTTAAGGCGGGGGTGGAGTGCAACCACAGATACCTTAAAAGGGTCTCATTTTCAGAGGCGGGTGTCTCAGCCCTTTCTAAAAATCAGGTCCCTTGATGGTGTCTTAAGCTGGACATCTAAAAATGGAGGTACCCCAAATCATATCCCTTTTTGAAACTCTTGACCGGAAACCTCCTTGTTTTCTATGAGGTGTACTTTCAAAGAGTTTGAAGGGACTACCAAATCTTCTAGTCTGACCTCCTGTATATCACATTACATTTTACTCAGTTTCCTTTGTATTGAGTTTGGGAGAAGCAGTGTCAGCCTCTCCCTCTGTTGCTTTGCCAGTGGCCACAGACCAGTAACTTGTCTCTGATTAAAGTGCATCTTCCAGAAATGTGCCCCGTCTTGATTTGAAGACCTCAAGAGAAAGAGAATCCATCCACTTTCCTTTAGTAGTTTGTTCCAGTGGTTAATCACCGTCACTCTTAAAAATTTGTGCCTTATTGCTAATTTGAAGGTGTCTGGCTTCAGCTTCCAACCATTGGTCCTTGTTATGCCTTTCTCGGGTAGCTTTAGTACCTACTATTTTCTCCCCAGAAAGGGACTTATACACTGCAATCAAGTCACTTCTCAATCTTCTTTTTGCTAAGCTAAACAGATTTTCAGTTTTTCAATGAAGTCTAAATTTCCCATGGAAAAAAACCTCATTTTCCAAACAGCTCTAATAAGCAATAGCTCAGTCTCTATATCAAATAAATTATGAGATAGACATTTTTCATAGATTCATAGACTTTAAGGCCTGAAGGTACCGTTATGATCATTTAGTCTGACTTCCTGCATAACACAGGCCATAGAATTTTACCAAATAATTCTTGTAGCTAGCCCATAATGTCTGAATGAACTATAGGATATCTGTTAAAGAGCCATCCAATTTTGATTTAAAGATTTCAAGTGATGGTGACTCCACCATAGCCCTTTTCAAATGGTTAATTATCCTCATGCTTATAAAACTGTGCCTTCTTTTCAGCTACGTGTGGTAGTTTGGGGAATTGGGCCCCTGCTAACCAGAGGAAGTTTAATTTGCACCTGTGCCCCCAGAGAGAAATACTAGTGACTGATCCATTATTCACCCAGCCTCCCCTCTGCAGAGCCACTAAATATGTTGTTTACTATTCAACAAAGAGCAGCTACCATTTGTACCAGTGATGATCAATGAATCTGTGTTGATCATTGTGCACACTTCAGGAGGGTTCCACTCCAAGTAATGGTGGGAAACAGTGCAGGGGAGATAAAATCAGTCTGTGCAGCCTACATTCACATGCAGCTTTTGCTAGAGCCGAACCAGAGCCAAGTGGCACCGGATCTACCTCTTGTTCTTTGATTAAGATTATGTTCTAAAAACCGCAACAACTTTATTGCCAGGTCACGGGAACTGCAAACAAAACGCAGGTGGCTGCACAGTGAAACCCCATATGGGGACATCAACATGAAGGAGCTGGGGGATTCAATAAAAAAAAAGTGCATAATAAATATGTTAACAGTTGGATGTGGACTCTTATGCTGTCGGGTTCTTTCACTGGGAAGTTGCAAAGATGCTGCAGAAATGATCAAATAGGAGCAGAGAGAGAGAGAGACTGACAATGCCAAATACACGCAACAATATCAGTACTAGCCTGCAATGTCAGTTTGAAGATAATTAAGCATGGGGAGGGGCTGAGTGAAGGTCTGAAATGCTTTAGCACACCCAGCCATCTATTCAAGCTTTACACATGTTCAAGGGATCTTTATTCCAATAGCTAAAGCAGCACAAGTGCCTTCCGTAAAGGTTCAGGCTCATCCCTCGAAGAAGTTAAAGACAGGAGAGTCGCAGTTTAGGAGTTCAGTGCAGAGTTGGAGCACTGAAGGAGCCACTGGGGTGGCATAAATTATTTTTAAGGCAGTGCTCTAGAGGATGTCAGTCTCCTGGTGCTATGCATTGTTCCCAGATATAATGAAAAGATGGTCCCTGCCCCAGAGAGCTGAATAGCTCAGAGGCTTGTGTACCCTTTGTCTGTGCATTAACGCTATGAAAGGACTACAGCTGCGGTGAAATTTTTGTCAGATGTCTCCTCTTCCCCCTACAAGCAGACTACAAGTTTGCTCTTGTTCTTGCTTTGCTCATACAGCTGCTGCAGTAAATCTGCACTGCCGAGAATCTAACAAAGGCCTGGATGGGTTGGTGGCCAGGACTACATAAAACTACATACTTATATCCACGATATCCGCTTAAATACTGATATGGCTCTTATCACCATAGAACAGGGGTGGCCAAACTGAGCCTGAGAAGGAGCCAGAATTTACCAATGTACATTGCCAAAGAGCCACAGTAATACGTCAGCAGCCTCACCCCGATCAGCTCCCCCACCGCGCTCCCAGAACCTCCTACCCACGGGCAGCCCCGCTGATCAGCACCTCTCCCTCCCTCCCTCCCCACACCTCCCAATCAGCTGTTTTGTGGGGTGCAGGAAGCTTGGGGGTTGGGGGTGGAGGAGTGAGGGCACTGCAGGCTCATGGGAGGGGGCAGAAAGGGGTGGAGTTGGGGCAGGACCTGTGGCAGAGCCAGGGGTAGAGCAGTGAGCACCCCCCGGCACATTGGAAAGTTGGTGCCTATAGCTCAAGCCCCGGAGTCAGTGCCTATACAAGGAGCTGCATATTAACTTCTGAATAGCCACACCTGGCTCCAGAGCCACAGGTTGGCCACCGCTGCCATAGAATCTGAGTACCTCACAATCATTAGGGGATTGAATCCCCACTACACCCCTGTCAGGAAGAGAGCTATTATTACGCCCATTTTATGAATGGGGACCTGAAGCACAGGACAGATCAAGCAACTTCCCCAAGGTCAAACAGGCAGTCTGCGGCTGATTCAGGAATCAAATCTAAGTCTCTTGAATCCCAGTACCCTATTGAGCCCTATCCACCATTCTTCTTATTTATTAAAGGCTTTGATCCTGCAAGTCCTGGCATATGGGACAGGAGGGAGGGCAGGGTTGTGAGCAGAGGCTTTGCATGGGTGCAAACAAGGTTAAGTGCTCAGGGTAATCTTCTGATATGAGTGGTAGTTAGCTTCAAGCACACTGACCATGCCTCTCTTAGTCTGTGGAGTCTCAAGTAAAGAGAGGAAGGGCGTGGGTGAAGAAAGGGTGAGTTTTGGGGACATGGTCTTAAATACCATCCTGTTGAGCTAATTAGAAGTTTAGCGACATTCTCTGCTCTTAAGCCTCACACTGGCTAGTAGGCAGGAATGGTTTGGTAGCTGGCTGCCCAGCAGTGCTCTCAGTATTGCAGGATCAAGTTCCCTTGCACTCCTTGTCCTGCTCGACACTTTTCCCATGCACTTATCTGAACCGCTCTCCACGCTTGTGCTGTGCAGCATCAAGGCCTAGGTGCATGCAATAAAAAGGTCAGTTTCCAGGAGGCCTGTCTCTCAATACACTGGGAATAGAAATGTGGCAATCAGACTTGTGACCTAAATCATATTGGACATGCTGCCCTAATCTCCAGAATATAAAATTGTAAGGAAAGAATTACAGCTAAAGCACACATCAAATTCTAGAAAGCTGCAGTGACCCACACTGGAGAAGAAAGGCCTGGGGGGAGAAAAGATTTCTGTGGGACATATTATTAGAGCAGATTGATTTCTAAAAAACCCAAGCAAACCAACCAACCAAATAGAGCAGACTGATTCCTAAAAAAACCCAAGCAAACCAACCAACCAAAAACCCCGCCCTGATTCATGATTGTGTTTTACAAATAAAAGGGCTCAGTTTGGTTTGTTGTAATATTCTGGGTCATGTTATTTTTTATTCATGAGAATTCAGCAATTGCACGATAATAATAATGAATGCCAAAAATGTCATATATTTTAGCAGGAATTATTATTCACCTAACAATCTACACTGGGTATATGTGTGCTGCAGTATTCATGGTTAGCTAGTCTCCTTTTAAGCACTTCCATCATCCAATCAGAGAGCAGAAGCAATACTGTGTGATTCAGGTGACCAACCACATAAAACAAATAATGAATGGAAACAAAAGAGGTGAACTATTTGTGAACAATGCTTGGTCAGACAATTGTACATTCATGCTATCTGGCAAGTGTTTTCAGATAACAGACACATGAGAACCATTTCTACATCATTCTGGTTTGGTTCTCAACCATTTCCATACCATGATCCCATGTTGCAAAAGAAAATAGTTTTAGAGCCCCCACCCCTCCTACCTAGCCAAAAAGAATAGGGAGGTGGGTGGAGTGAACCCCCTAGGCCTGTTTGTGATTCTGATAGGGGTTAGAACCCATGCATCTGAAGATAATCAGGATTGGTTCACACATTATTTACTAACCAAAAGGGGAATTCAACTCAAAAAGAAATCTTCACACTGTATCTTAGCCCCAGGCAATATGGAATCAGTCAGTGCGATGTGGGGTAGTCGGCTGCCTGAAAGTTGTGGCATCTTTTGCAGAGCTCTGCTGCTGGTGGTGTTGCTTACTGCCTGTATTTGCAGAGTGGACCCAAACGTCAATATTTTGATAAAGAAACTACATGCTGGTGAAATTACTGTAAAAGAAATCCAGTAAAGGGAGATTACTCAATACCACGGAATATCCTTATCTGCACCTATATTAAAAGAAAACAACTCAAAACCGTTCAGTTATCCTCTTCTTGATCCTCCACATCAGCTTAGGTTAACATTTCCTTGACATATTTATAAGGAAAAGCTAATTGTCATGTTGGTATGTTATACAACAGATAAGTAGAATAGCTATTCCTAGGACAGGAAGGGCCCCCAGATATGTCCATGAAGCCCCCTTTACCTTCAATGGGAGCTGAGTGTGAACATTGCTGTGTGACCTTGAGCAGGTCATGTCCCTGCCCAGTGCCTCAGTTTCCCGATCTGTAAAATGGGTTTAATGACACTGACCTCCTTTTTAAAGTGCTTTGAGATCTACAGATGTCAAGTGCCATACAAGAGCTTTGTAACATCCTCATCATCTTCATCATTATTACCTCTGATGGCAGAATTTGACTTTCATTATTAGCCCAATTAAAATGGCACAAGTTGTCACGGCAATACATAGTGGCAATATTTTACAGCTGCACCCAGGTTGTACAGTATAATTATAGAAATCAGAGATGAAAAAGACTCATTAGACTATTCAGTCTGCCTCCCTTTTCAATACAAGATTGTTCCTTATAGAAGATCATTTAGTGTTTTGTCCAGTCAAGTTTTACATGTCCCAAGCAATAGTGTTTCCACCACTTCAGCCTACTGACCAGCCTACCATATTTTTAATGATTCGTATTATTTATACAATGTTACAGGAGTGCATAGATGTCACTGCCAAGAAAACTTTTCCCTGAAATACACAGAGGTGGTAAATCAACTGCAAACTATAATCATAGACAACTGGTGCCTCCCCATATGAAAGGGGAACAATCTAAAGGGGAGGACATGTGACTATGCCTCCTGTCTCCTCTGCCCAGTGACACCCCCCCCCCCGCCCCTCCGCCCAGCCCAGGGCTGTCGCATTCTCCCCGCCCCACATTACCTGGCTCTGTCCTTCTCTCCCTGTGCCTTCCCCTGCATGTTCAGCTGCTCTCCCTGGCAGCCAGGCAGGGAGCAGGACAGAGCTACTTCTGCCTAAGAGAACCTGGCTGGGAAAGGCTGGCCGATTACCCATCAGCATTGTACCTTTAACTTTCTTAAGGAGACGCAGCAATGTAAGAAATATTCATTGAGAACCAGTGTGGAACTAACAGTATTAGTCACAAGCAGGAAGAATCATGCACGAGATGAACATCCCTTTACTTGCTGTATCTATAAAAACACCATGAGTGGGAGCTCTGTTATCTTATTGTCCCAGTCAAATTCTTTCTCGCTTGCTCTCTTTCTTTCAACACAGCTTTACTTCATTCTTCTGGGCTGGAATTCTACGAGGGGTTCGACAATTGAAAGAAAAAAACCCACAAAAATGTCTGGAATCCCCCTAATTTTCATCACTATTTTCTGCCCAGCTCTAATAAGAGGAGAGGAGAGGTGAAAGGGTTCAGAGAACGTTAGGCATGACATGGAGAGAACCCTAGCTATTAGGTTAGAAAGGGACTGAATCCTTAGCTGCTTCCAAAAGGAGATTCTTTTTTATCCCAGGGTTTTGCTCCAAGAGAGTTTTAGGTATAAATGGAAAAGTTTATGCAGCTCTGTGAAGAAGGGGGTTGCGGAAGGTTGCCATCTGTATGTGTTTTCCTCCAATTGAAGCAATGGCTGATGAGAGCAAAGGGAATGGTTAAGACTGTAAAAGCCTGACGTAGAACTGAAGGTAGAGCTGGTGAGAAAACCTTTGATGGAATCATTTTCCATGGGTCAATGCAGTTCTGTCAAGATTGAAAAGCATCGCAAAAAACACGTTGATTTCACCAAAAGTTTTATTTGGGTTTAAAAAAAACCAAGGGTGGGGGGGGGCGGAGTCTCTCCAACGATATAGAAACATCCCATTTTGATATTTTTGGAATGAAACATTTTGTGATGATTTTTGATTTTGAAACTTTTAAATTTAATATTACACAATACATTACATGATAACACACATTTAAAAAAAATTGAAATAGAAACAAAATATTTTGATTTTGTCAAGATGAATGCTTTCGCGTGGCCCTAAGCCATTTTTTTCCATGGAGAATTTTAAAATGTTGGGGCTTGCTAATCTGAACAATTTTTTTTTTTTAAATCTCAAAATCCTGTGAAAGAGAATTTCTATCCTCCACACAGCTTTAGTTGCAGGAATTAGTCTAGGTGTGGGCAGACAAGAGGAAACGATTTGCAGTCTCAGGCTCCTCTCACCAAAGGCTTCATGATGAACCCTACCTCGTTAGGAGGCTTGTTTTCATTTTGGTTAATATTATTGTTTTACTGATTTATCTTATAAGCTAATAAATCGGCATCTAGAGGCTGCCTAATTTAAAGGATATTATCCCTTATATGCCAAAAACTAATGGAGAACTTCTGCTAGCTGAAGACCAGGAGCTCATGAGGTCTCTCCCCCTTAACTGCTGGCTGGGATGTCTATATGACCTTGTAGCGGGGTGCTCCCCCACCCTGGCCTTAAAGGGCTTAAAACAGCCCAGGAGAGGGCTGTGGCTGGGATCAAGCAGTTCCCAGGCTGCTTGGGAGAAGCAGGCTCAGCTGTGGCCACGCCCCAATCAGGGCTCAGCTGGCCCTGTTAAGAGGGCAGTGGGCCAGGAGCAGACACTCTCTCTCTGTCTTTAGAGGGAGAAGGGCCTGGCTGCTGGGGAGTGTACCTAAGGTAGAGCAGGGCTGGGGGAAGGCCAGAGGAACTGGGGAGCTCCGGCCTGGAACCCCCTGCAGGCCTAGTGTAAGGCCAAAAAGGGTACTGAGGTTGCAGGGGGCAGCCCACGGGTAGGCAGAGGCAGCAGGTCCAAACCCCCCTTACCTGTGATGAGTGGCTTATATACTGCAGTCTGCCCCAGTGAACGGGGTCTAGATGGTGACTGGGCAGTAGCCATATACTGAGGCGAGGTGGGGATAGGGGGTTGGGGGTTCCCCTGGGAGGGGGAGACCCAGAGACGGTGGGGCACTGCCAGGGGGCAGCACCCCAGGGAAAGGGGCACTGGGGTCCGGGAGGGACATGGGGGCCAGCGGAAGCGAGACACCGGCCTGCAGAGGGCGCTCCGGAGCCTGGAAGAGCTAATTCCCGGAGAGACCAGCAGGAGGTGCCACAGGGGTGAGTCCCGCACCGTTACAGACCTGCTGCCACAGATTTGCTACAGTATTTTACAATTTCATACCTGGAAAAAGTTCTCATGCACTTGCAAATTCCATTTATCCACAGTATTAATAGTTACAACCATTAAATCAATTTACACATACATGGCTCCTTGATAAACTCACAAGGACAATATTTAATCAGTGTTTCTTCCCATAGCCAGAGTAGACACACATTATGATCTCATGTTTAACTGGTGGGTAGTGGACAGCAGGAGAGGATGAGTCACAGAGCTGAAAAGAGACCCATCAGACTGCTTCCAGACTTTTTTCATTCCCTGTTGCCTGACAGTCTATGGATCACACTTTCTTCCCACTATTTAACTGGAAAAAACGAGCCCTTTCACAAGGCTGGATGTCAGCAGGTATCCAGATTGTCCCTTTATGTTCTTCAGGTTATACAGTTCCCTGGCTCCATCTTTATGCTAATAAAGGCAGAAGCCTTGTTACTGGCTGATCTTTTCCTTCAGAGTTCCTTAGTGTTAGATGTTATCCAGCTATCCATCCAATTCAGGGTTTTTATAAAGTAGCTATTGGGTACCACAGACTTTTATCACAGGTAAAAATCAGTCTTCACCTAACAAATCTCTAACTAAAGTCAGTCTCCTTAGCTCAGAATTCTGCCTCATTGTGAAGAACTTTTTCCCCACAACATTTGGGCTTTAGGTACTGCATAATGGGGATTTTCCCAGCCTCAGGGGAGCATTGACTCAGGTGACATGATATGTGGTAGGGCTTTGCTCCATTTCCATGTCTGATGCTTGCATCTCCAACTATGGTTGCTAAAGTGGTAACCATTACTTTTATTAATCTCAGGTACATTAATTAGAAACAAGTCCCAAAATATTTGATATCAAATCCCTCCCTAATAGAGTTTCAACAAGGATGAATTTTGCCAATTCTTTAGGAGTATTAAAATGACATTTCATAAGAATGGGCACTTCTTTTGGAAGCAATATGCTACATCTCTGAGATCATGTATGCTAGAAGATGTAATTTCCCAGCAAGTTGTGTCATATCAGCTGAAATCCAACTATACAACTCTCAAGCAGCAGGACTCAACATTTCAGCTCAACTTTAAAGAAAAGGGCATTGGTGCCCCTGATCTGGATATTTGCCAGTAATTCCAACAAGGCATACCTAACTGAAGGATAAAAACAGCAGTTTGTTGATGGCCAGATTATCGCTTAAGCAGTTCAATACATAATTAGATGGAACTATAATGAGCAACTGCAGAAAGAGAAATCACGAAGTGCAGTGCAAAAATATCTGATCACTGTGAGGAAGTGAGCTAGCTGAGAAAACTGAGAGAAGAAAAGACAGCTATGCAATTTGGTTTGACTGTACTGTATACCATTCTGATATTTTAATGACAGAAAAACAAATCTGGAGATAGGAGTGTAACTAGTACTACATTGCTTAGCTATCAGAAGGAGATGGATCTTAAACAGGAAAGAAAGAAAGAGAAAGCAAATGAGGGGAATTAAGAAGGAAGAGAAGAATGAGAGTAGATGCTAAAATAAAAAGCACAAGTAAATAATATAATATCTAGTTCTTACAGAACTTTTCATCAATAGATTTCAAAGTGCTTCACAGAGGAGACAATATCATTATCCCCATTTACAGATGGGGAAACTGAGGCACAGGGCGAGGCCATGACTTGCCCAAGATCATCCAGCAGTCCAGTGGCTGAGTTGGGAATAGTACCCATATCTCCTGTGTCCCAGACTGGTAGTATATCTATATTAGGCCACACTGCCCAATCCTGCAAAGTTACTTGTAGAGCTGGTTAGAAAATTTCAGAAAATTTGAAATTTTGCCAAAAATGTGATAAGAAAGTACTCATGGGAAGCCTACTAATGATAACTCACCTGAGAAAAAAGACAAGGTATGTAAGGTAATATCTTTTACTGGATGATAAATATCCCCCACAATTCATCTTTCAAGATTCATGGGTCCTACACTTGCCTATTACAACATGTGGTGTACCTCATTCAGTGCATTAACTGCCTCAGTAAGAACTGTGTGGATAAAACCAGACAATCACCATATTCTCAAATTAACTCACACAGAAAAATGATAAAAGACAAGAACACCATATTACTCATGTGTGAACACTTTTCACAAAATGATAATTCCATATCTGATCTTTCAGTACTCATCCTCAAAGGTAAACTACACAACACCTTCAAAAGGTGAGCCTGGGAACTTAAATTCATAGCTAGACACTAAAAACCATAGCACTGGTTTCATGGCTCATTACAACAATCTGTAATACACACCTGCCTGCTAACCCTTAATGGTTCACTTCAATCGGTTTTGCATAACAATCTAACTCTTATGGGCCACTTCCTCACAAGTGGCCTTCTACAATGTTTGTTATCCCTTAGGCCATGTCTACACAGTTATTAAATCACATTTTTGTGTGTGTGCACACCTGGCTCCTTGTGTTGGTGGACATGTACCAATTGTATTGTCAGTGTGGGGCATTATGGATGGCTCCTGGAGGCCAGTAACAGTTGATAAAAGCAATGCAGTGTCTACACTGACACTGCATTGACCTAATTACATCAACCATGACTCTACGCCGCTCAGGGAGGTAGAGTTACTAATGGCACGTCTACACTTGCAAAGTTACAGCGCCGGCAGTTACAGTGCTGCTCAGAGAGCGCCAAAGGAAAACCGCTGTTGTGTGTTCACACTGACAGCTGCCTGCACAATAGCGTGTTCACACTTGCGGGGCTATTTAGAGCAGTGCACTCTGGGCAGCTATCCCACAGAGCAACTCCTTCTCTTTTGTCACTAAGACTTGTGGGAAGGTGGAAGGGGTCATGGGACATCCTGGGTCCTGTCATGATGCATTGCTTCACATCCCAGCAATCCCTGTGCTTCCGTCCGCATTTGGCGCCATCTTTCAATGGTTTGTGTACTGCGCGCCCTGCCCTGTCTCTTTTGGGCTGTCGGAGTGAATCCCGAACTGTTGACCAGTATGCTGCTCGCACTGACGAACACGTCACGAGTGGCCGTGGAGTTATTCCTTAAACTACAAAGTCAAGAGGAGTGCGACGTTCATCTCGCCATGTGTAGTAGCTATGACACAAGATTGCTTGTGGCATTCACGGAAGTGCTGACCACAGTGGAATGCTGCTTTTGGGCTCGGGGAAACAAGCACTGAGTGGTGGGATCACATCGTGATGCACGTCTGGGATGACGAGCAGTGGCTGCAGAACTTTTGCATGAGGAAAGCCACATTCATGGGACTGTGTGATGAGCTCGCCCCAGCCCTGCGGTGCAAGGACACGAGAATGAGAACTGCCCTGCCGTTGGAGAAGCGCATGGCGATTGCACTGTGGAAGTTGGCTATTCCAGACTGCTACTGATCGGTCGCTAACCAGTTCGGAGTGGGAAAGTTGATCGTTGGAGTCGTGTTGATAGAAGTGTGCAGGGCCATTAATCGCAACCTGCTCCGAAAGACTGTGACTCTGGGCAACATGCATGACATTGTGGATGGCTTTGCACAAATGGGCTTCACTAACTGCGGAGGGGTGATTGATGGCATGCACATTCCAATTCTGTCACCAGACCACCTAGCCACCAAGTACATAAATCACAAGGGGTATTTCTCAGGGGTTCTCCAGGTACTTGTGGATCACTATGGGCATTTCACAGACATTAACGCAGGCTGGTCCGGACAGGTGCATGACGCATGCATGTTTCGGAATACTGGCCTGTTGAAGAAGCTGCAAGCAGGCACTTTCTTCCCTGACCAGAAGATCACTGTAGGGGAAGTCAAAGTGCCCATTGTGATCCTGGGAGACCCTGCCTACCCCTTAATGCCGTGGCTCATGAAGCCATACACAGGGCAACTTGACACCAGCAAGAAGCAGTTCAACAACAGGCTGAGGAAGTGCAGAATGACTGTGGAGTGTGCATTTGGCCATTTAAAAGCCCGGTGGCGATGCCTGTATGGGAAACTGGACGTGGCCGATGACAATATTCCTATGCTTATAGCTGCATGCTGTACGCTCCATAGTATTTGTGAAGGAAAGGGTGAAAGCTTCACTGAGGGCTGGACCGCAGAGGCTCAGGACCTGGAGGCTGAGTTTGAACAGCCAGAGACCAGGGCTATTAGAGGGGCACTGCGCGGGGCCGTAAGGATCAGGAATGCTTTGAGGCAGCAATTTGAAGCTGAGAGCCACTAATATTTGTTGCTATGCTCGGGATTGCAGTGCTTGTAATGCTAGGAGGTGATTGGTGCACATGATGCAAGAAGGGCCCTTAACATAATTGTATGTTGCTTTGTAGTGCTTTTTTTGCTTTCACTTAATAGAATAAAGATTGCTTTCAAACAAACACAATTCTTTTATTGAAAGACAACAACCAGAGGAGAGAGTCAAACAAAAAAATCATCAGCAGGGAGGGTGATGCGGGAAGGGAAAGTCTCAAGAGGAGGAGGGGTCCCAGGACTGCTATAGATTTGTGTATGTCCAGGGATCATACCCAACCTTCTCCTTTGGAGTACAATGCAGCGGGTGATGGACTTCAGCAGGGCCAAACTGCAGAGGGATGAGTGTTGAGTGCAGTGGGTCATGGGAGTACACACTGCTGGACTGTGAGGAGGGAGGAGTGGAATGCTGCGGGTAGACAGTGGAGCCAGGAGGTTGATAACAGTGTGTTGGTGGTGTGTGTGTGGGGTGCATGGGAAAGAGTTTTGTGACAGCGGCTGCAGGAGAGGGTGGCCGCGGAGCTGCTCGGTTTGAAGAGCTAGTATCACCTGGAGCATGTCCACTTGGCGTTCCATAACTGTTAAGAGCCGCTCCGTGGCTTCTTTCTGGTGTGCCATGTTCTCTTTTTGATCCTTCTTCTCACTGTCCCACCACTCCTTCAATTCTTTTTTCTCGGCGGTGGAGTGCAGCATAACCTCACACATAAAGTTCTCCTTAGTTCTTCTTGGACACTTCCTAATTCTGCACAGCCGTTCTGCTGCCGATAACAAAGAGGGAGGCTGTGCTCCCAAGGTCATCTCTGTGAAGCTTAAATGCAACATTTTACAGAAGCAGTATTGTTTGCACACAGACAACACTGTTTCAGTGGTTTAAAACACAGCCAGTACTCTCACACCTGTCACTAACTGGCTAACCCCAGGCAAGCACACATGAGCCACAAGACCCCCACAATGGTGAGTAGCCTCAGGGGCACGGTAAATCACTGTTTCAGGACCCTGCTGTACACTGGGCACGTGGCTCTTGGGCAGTTGGGGAGAGCCAGCACTGTAGGGTGAGCTTGATAATCATTCCTGTCCCCCCGCTTTCCACAGGAGATGATCATTATGGAAGATATCTCGCTGCTGAGGGTGAGCAGGGCATCAAGGGAGGGTCTTCTCCAAGCCTGAGGCTTCCACCCTGACGCTTATGTGGCTAGCCTGTGTGCAGCAATGGTCTTCCCTCCCCTGTGATGGCACAGGAAAGTTATCGTTAATGGGGCAAGAAACAAAGCAACTCTGCTGAGGAATCTGCAGGAACGGATTGCCCAGTATCTCCACGAGAGTTTCCTGGAGATCTTTGTGGGAGATTCCCGTGAAGTGAGGGAGTCAATCAACAGCCTGTTCTGCTGCTTAGACTGGGCATGAGGTGGGAGACAAGCCTGCTTTCTGCAACCCTCCTGCCCCCAACAACTCACTTCAGCGATTCCCAAAATCAAATCCACTTACCAGGGGCCTCCTCTCCTGTTTGCGCTTCGCCAAGCTCTGACTGCTGTGACTGGCTAGGCTCCTCCAGGGTAGAAAAGAGCTCCTGGCTGCCTGCATCTCTGACCTCCGAGTCATCCTCTGCCCTTGGGTCCCCCTCCCCCTCCATATCCTCATCCAAGATTTCCTCCTCCTGGCTCGGTCCACTCTTGAGTGGCATGCGAGCCACCAAAGTATCCACAGAGTCCTTCGCAGTAGAGGTGGGGTTGCCATCAAGTATCACATCCAGCTCTTCGTAGAACCAGCAGCTTGTGGGCGCAGCAGGTTCTAGAACCAGGTTCTAGGTTCTAGAACTCTTTGTAGAACCAGCAGCTCGTGGGCGCAGCTCGTGGGCGCAGCTCGTGGGCACTGCAGTGTATCTTGGTCATGGCCCCTTTCTATCATGCATCTAGAAATCTGTCCGTAGCTATCATAATTCTGATGGCTGGAGCGCAGCTGTGACGGCCTCCTCTCCCCAAATGCCGATGAGGTCCAGCAGCTCAGCACTGCTCCAAGTGGGGGATCGCCTGGTGCGTGGAGCCGGCATGGCCATCTGGAAAGATGCGCTGAGACCACTGCACGCATCACTGAGCAAACAGGAAGGGGGTTCAAATTTGCAAGGGAATGTATGGGGTGGGGCTGACGGTTGGTCACCTGAGGGCAGGGCAGTAGAGTTCAAACTGATGGCCAGAGAGGTGAGAACAGGCATTGTGGGACACCTCCCAGAGGCCAATCACAGCACTGTAATCACCACGGTGTCTACACTGGCACCACAGTGCTGTAGCCCTGGCGCAGAAAGCTCTACGCCTCTCGTCGGGGTGGTTTTTTTAGAGCACTGCATCTGCGCAGTGTCTGCACAGTAAGTGGCTTGGCAGTGTGTACACCTCGGGAGTTACAGCGCACAAAGCTGCTTTACTGCGCACAAACTTGCCAGTGTAGACGGGGCCTAAATCAGCACAGAGAGGCACTTATGTCAGCGGGAGCCAAATTTAAGCAAAGACACTTCCACAGCTAAGTCGACATAAGCTGCCTTGTGATGACCTAACTGTGTCGTGTAGACCAGGCCTTAAGCTTAACTATCTGTCCCATCTTGTATCAAGCTCAGGGTATCTCTACAAGGCAATGTAAGTCCAGGGTTAGTGGGACTCGAGTCAACTGACCAGTGCTAGGGAACCCTGGGCTTGAGCATCTACACTATTTAAACCCTCTGTTAAAACTTTTCTAACCTGTGCTTGAATCTAGGGCTCTGGCATCCACACGCCAGTGTGCAGACCTGAGCCACTGTAACCATATCCTAGAGTCTCTAGCACTCCCCGCCCCCAAACGTGGCCACTGTGGTGCAATGTGGGAAAACTTTACTGCCCACCCTGCATGTTACCAGGAAGGAGCTTGCTTTGCAAAAGGCTTGATCCGTTTGCTCCCCATTGCAAGCCCAGGAGAATTTCTGACATTGGGCTTGCAGATAAGTGATCAGAACAGAGAGAGTGAACGCTGACCTGAGCAGCTGCTGTTTGCCAAAGTGAGGGGGCTTCTGTTTAAAATGGAGTGGGATTGCAGATTGTTGGGATAGAGAGGACTAAGGAGGTTGTCCCATGGAATTGTGGGATACTTCCAGATGACTCCAAGGACCCAAGTCAAGCGGAGCCATGGCTACATTGTAAAGGAATAGGGCTCAGACTCTGGGTCCCAGTTTGATTTGAGCTCGGACCTTCCAGCCCTGCAGGGTCCTGGGATCCTGGGTCCAAGGTCTGGGTTAGCACAATTGCGGTGAAGACGTGAGTGGGGGTTAGCTTGAACCCAGGCTCAAGTACAGGTTTGCATTGCAGTGCAGACATGCCCTCAGGCAGTCTGATTTCTTTCCCCAAACAGAAGAGCTCTGTGTAGTTTGAAAGCTTGTACCTTCCACCAACAGAAGTTGATCTAATAAAAGATTCACCTCACCCACCTTGTCTCTCTCATATCCTGGGACCAACAGCGCTACAACAAGACTGCAAACAACTAAGAAAAAAAGGCCATCACGCACCGATCAATAACAACCCAACTTACTGTGCTCTGAGATAGTAACTCCCCACCTGCCCATTGCACTTTGGGTCTGAACCGTTGTTGGCTATTCTGAAAGTCAGGTTCTTGAAGGACAGGGAACTGAATGGTGTTGTATGGGTGTCGAGCACATTGTCAGCACCTTACTAATAAATAATGGTGATTATTATAATAAAGTGGAAAGATAGAAAACAAAAAAAGGACGTTCCAAAATTCACAGCAATACTCTCCATTTATAAAGTGCCTGTCATCTGAGGCTCTCAAAATGCTTCCATAAGCCAAGGAAACAGGTGCAAGTTAGAAACCTTAAGAGGGGATGAGTAGCAGGAAGAGTCTATAAAAGACCAGAGACAGCATTAGTGTAGGAAAAAACCAACTGCAAGATGATGTAATGATTCTCCAAATGCTCTCCAATATGCAGGCATAAGATTTTTGTATTTATATAGCACCTTCCACTGGCAGATCACAAATAGTTTACAGACCAACACAGATTTAGCTTCACAAGGCTCTTGTGTTCCTAAGCTCATTTTACAGATAGCAGAATTAAGACAGAAGTGAAATGATTTGCCCAAGCTCAAGCATAAAGTCTGAAGTAGAACCACAATCAGAACCCAGGTGGTCTCTTGGCTTCTAGTCCTATGTGTTAACTACAAGATCATCCCACATCCCCTGAAGATTTACCTCTTCTGGAACAAAAAAAAAAAAGCCCGTTTGTGAACACGTCAACCATATGTCCCTCAACAGTCTTACGACGTGTGCACAATCATTGCAGTTCAGTGCACAAGTGGTATCCTGATTTGTGAAGGACCTTAGCTGGGCTTCCCAATGCAACACTACCCTTAGGCACTGCTACATCCCTCCACCTTCCACAAGAGGCTGTAATCTGCTCTTGTCCAGGGGAGGATGGAGCCCATATTAAACAGAAACGTCATTGAAAAAAAGCTTCAGAAGGGAACGATTTACACGAGTGACTCTTCTGTATATAAAGAGTGCTTTCCACAGGCAGGCAGCACAAGAATAGATGGAGACCTGTCAAAAAATAATACACAGGCAGCTAAGTGAAGCTCTAGCATTCATCAAGAAACAATGTTATCAAAGATGAATAGCTTGGGAACTGCTTTCACGAACATTTACACAGGTCTTCACCTCCTGGCAACACAGAGACATCAAAGTCGTTATACCGCGCTGACTCATAACAGCACAGGAGAGCTTTGCACAAAGCTTTGTTATTTTTAAATAATTTTTAAAGGGTCTACTCAAAGGTGAAGGGTACATAACACAAAGGAGTTGTTCCAAATGGGTTCAAAGAGAAGTTGTTTTCAGACTCCTTGCCACGCTTTATTAGCATGGAAATTCAATAATCTCATTAATTACAGAAAATAACGTAAGGTGGATCCACTGGGCTATGGTACAATTTGAGCTCTGCTTCTGTGGGTAATTGCCAATGACATGTCTGAGAGAAATATCACAGAGATACATAACAAAGGGCAGCTCCGCTTTACAGCATAGATGTTGTTGCTATGGAAACTTGTCTTTGCTTCCATCCTGGAGCTAGATGATTTATGTATGTGTAAGAATTTCTCTTTTGAGAAGAGAGAGAGAGAGAAATACCTCATTCTCTTTCTCTCAATCATTCTCCCTTTATTATAACTACTTATGCATTATAATCATTGTCCATCCATCTGTCCATCCATTCATCCCTTCATGGTTGTGTTCTTTCTTTCTTTCTCTTTCTTTCTGTCTTTCTTTCTTCCAAACTACACATTTGATGATCTGCGTGTGAACATAGTATTGACACAAACTGGTTTGTGGGTGTGTCTCTGTACACCATTGTCCTCTACGAAGCTGAAGAAGAACTCTTGAATGGTCTGTTTCAGTACATTGTCCCCAAATGTAAAATAGTTATGGGTAAGGACAACACGGGAAACCTCGCCCGGCCCGGACACGGAAAGGATTGACAGATTGATAGCTCTTTCTCGATTCTGTGGGTGGTGGTGCATGGCTGTTCTTAGTTGGTGGAGCGATTTGTCTGGTTAATTCCGATAACGAACGAGACTCTGGCATGCTAACTAGTTATGCGACCCCCGAGCATGCTCAAATAAATTGGTTAGTCTCTAAGGTGCCACAAGTACTCCTTTTCTTTTCTTGAATGGTCTGTCACCTCTAAAGTCCTACATTGCTAACATCTACCTAAGGTGGTTCTTTCTCTACAGCAACAGGGGCTGGTGCTTTTGCAGCTGGAAACCTGAGGTTCTGTCCCTTCCATTGTGGTGAAGTTCCCAATAGCCATGCAGCATAGTGACAAACATGACATTTCTTCACAGCCATGGATTTGTTAGTGTTTTGGCAGCACAGAAGGAACTTGGGTCAGGAGAACACAAAGCCCCTGTGAGAGTGGAAGACACTCATACGGCCACAGAGTAACTGCCTTTGGCCAGTGCTCAGTAAGTTCTACATAGGTTCAGAGGGCTGGTTGTGCTGGTGTAGGATGTTTGAAGATGGTGGCATTGGGGCCAACAAAGAGTAAAATGGCAGAGGTCCAGGAGCAGTGCCCCAATGGAGCATCATTCCCATAAGGACTTTCCTTGGTCCATTTACTTGCATTAACTCTGGAAAAAGCATCACTGTACAGGAGTGGTCTCTCTCTCTCAAACAAGGGATTGAACCACTATCATTCACCTCAGCTCTTTTGCCATTTTACATTCATCTTTCATGGATCTACCCAGCAGGACCTCTGATGCCCAGCTGGATTTGGGCAGTGTGCGGAGTACAGAAATTTGATATCCTAATCCAGAAGACGGCAACTTTGGGTGTGGCATTTTACTAAGCTCACATTCATGGCCTATGAAATATTTCAGTAGTATGTTTACTGGCTAAGGTGTTTCCAAGTTGAATTGGTGATCTCTTTAAGTACAGTACTGTCTGCCAGGGGGCTGTCAGATGCCCCAGTATAGCTACACATACATGCATGTCTCACTCCCAACTAATTACTCATTCCCCCAAACATCCATCAGTTTAAAAACAAAGACCTGAAGCCTCATACTCTGAAAAGTTAAGCTACAGCAGTCAACAGAGTCTGGCCCTTCATATGAAAAGGGATATAGAATGGGTATGTCAGTTCTTTGAGAAACAGTATGATGATCTTTAAGGCCCTGGTACTGCAAATCTCATGTATATGGATAACTTTATTCTCATGAGTAGTCTTATTGGGGTCAATGGAATGAGACCTCTGCATAAAGTTATTTATGTAGCTATTTAAAAGATTGGGGCCTAATGTAGAAATCCTACTCATTTTAATTTTGAGCGAAGCTGCAGACACATATTTACTCACTGTAGTTCAAGACAGACCCTTTGGAAGTCATCAAGCATCCCTATAAGGCCTAGCTTGTATCTGAAATGTAATTTCATACTTGTACTTTTGCCAGGTAACATGGCATTATCCAGACACAATATTTTTTTAGGAAAATGCATATAATTTTTGTTCTCTTGATGGTTTGTAAACAACTGTGCTCTCCTAGGCTAAATCAGGAATTCAGCATTTTAAATTTTCTAAAGAACAGTGTGAGCCTCTTAATCTGAAAGAAAGAAAACCTTCCATATTGATGAGCTCCTTCTTTCAGCCCTGAAACTCACGGATCAGTAAAATTTTCCTCTACGTTCAGAGAGTTGATTATAAGCCTAGTCTATCAGTTCTATGCCACCTTGGCAGAGACCTTCAGGGTAACTTTCTTCCACTGAGACCTGCCAGGATCTCGCCTTTGATCTTGGTTCAGGAATGCTAAATCATGAAATGGAAGCACAGGGGAAACTATTTATGCAAAAATTATAAGAAGAGCCATGTGGCATTTGGAGCTCCTTGCTCTGTAACTTCTCCGGCACCCATCATGTTTTTGCTCTTTTTCAAAAAACATATTTTTAATTCCTGTGTAAGACCAAAGTTAATCTCTTGACACAACTAATCAATTCTTTGTAGCAGACACTTCTTCCCCCCCCGCCCCTCCCCCCCGGCCATGAATTTGTGGCTGAGAGCTAGCTACTAGCTTCTCCCCCAGCCTTCTCACTCACCCTCAGTTTCCAGTTCCTTAAGGCTGACAAATACCCTTATTAATGTTCCAAAATCAATTATATTAATAAAGCCTAGGGGGAATTGAAGGGTTGCTGTTCCGAACTCACCTTTAATTATCTAGGGTGTTTACTTCCCCCATTGATGGAACTGTCTAACTTTATGAGAGATCACAGACAGAATTGCAGTGCCCAACACACTTGTTCGCCTTGGATATGTGTTGCTTTATTATCATTATTAGAGCCATTTACTTCTGTTTTGCATTTGAATGGTGGCTTAAAAACAGTTTCCAACTTAGTTCTGATGCAATATGATCTAGAGACAGTCCCAGCTCCACACTGCATATCACACAGAGTAATAATCCACAATATATGTTCAATTATAACATTGCTCCAAGCCATCCAGCCTTGTTTGTGCAGTAGGCAATGCTCTGTGACCTGCAGCTATACCGCAGTACCTGACACGGGGTATATTACCTCACAGTAACTCACAGCAAATCAGTTTAAGGTGCATTATGATACATGATCCTTGGTGTGTTTGAATAGCCTGCACTGTGAGTGGTTTCTCTCTTTCAATTACATCCTCTTTGCCACAAGGAACTACTGACAAGAGCTTATTATAAAAATAATCCCCTCAGAACTGGTGGCTTTATAGATGTCGCTTTAATGGGCAGGTCAGGACTGAGGTGCACAGGCAAGAACCACGTGGGGGAAGCAGCGCTAGGAGACCCTCGCTCTCATAAGCACTGAATCCACTCACTCTTCCCTTTTTTAAAGAAAATTTAAATGGATGGATGTTTCCCTCCTAGTTTAGCAAAAGTGGATTGATCAGGGATGTAAAGGAACAGGGCTGGAGACGAGATTCCAGGACAAATTAATCTCGGATAGAACTCCAGTGGGGAGCAGTATGGAAGGGGAACTAAACCTTGCCCTTTTCATTTGCCCCTTCCTGATCCTGCCTATGTGGTAGGAGTGCAGTCTGCTCATCTCACCAAGCCTCTACATGGTGCCAAAACACCTGGCCAGTGTGGTGAGAAAAGACCTTTGACTCAATTCGTTCATTCTCTGCTTGGCTCTTGACTTGACAAGTGCATCTGGCAGAGCAAAGGGTGTTGATGGGTGGGGGTGAAAACAGCACAAGGGCAGGGAGGTTAGGTGCTCTTCTCTGGCACAAGTAGTGCAAGGATGGGAGAAAGGGCAGGAGAGGAGGCGTGAGAGCTAAGGAGGAGAGAAAAGAAAAATTTCCCTTCATCCTTGTGCAGTCTCTCCCCAGCACAGAGAAAATCTCATCCAGCCCCTGCCTGAAGCTTGGCAGCTCTGGAGCCGAGAGGGAAACTGCCTTGAGCCTCTTCCTAGCAAATGTAATCCGAAAAATGTAATCTCTACCTGGTGATCACTGAGCAGCAAGGTTCTTCCCTGCATCCAGTAGGATCAACTTGGATGCAGGTGACAGAGAATGAATGGGAGATTGGCCACTAGAGAGATGGACAAATATAGATAGATGTATTTCCTACCACCCATTGGTGTCTGGAAAGAAAAATACCATTTACTGCTTTAGAGTTAACTCGTTTATTAGATAAGATCACTCAAACCAGTCATCAAACTGGATAATGAGACAGGCCCCATTTCAGGGAGATTATTGCTTTATTATGGATGGAACATTCTGCAGATGTCTTAATTTTACAAAATTCATTTCACATTATCAAGATTTCTTGTCTATCTTATTTGATTTAACATTTGTTAAGAGCGATTTGTCTCTCTCTGATACTTAGGACCCATGCAGTCCAATCAAGCAAATTGTCTGTAATTTAAGGCATTCCTGGGGGATTCATATTAGCATGGGACCTTTGGTTTAGTTTTTTTTTTTAAATACATTCTGCATTAATGATTTCCCTCATGATTTCTTCTTTTATCTGAGTCTTTCCTGCCAATATGCCCATGTAGCACAGTTCTAGATAAATCAGAACTGCAGCGTGAAGTGGCATGAAAGCAGAGCCACAAAAATCTGATTGAAGTTGTAAGCGAGGGAGAGAAATGCGAGCCCATCAGAATCTGAATTAATTAAAGATTTTATTAGCATCTGTCGGCACCTGAGGAAAACTTGTCCTTTTTTTACTTATTTTAAATGCAGAATTGCATGTAAAGGCATTTGTGGGTCATGCCAGGGAAACCTCAGACTGTTGGGCAACACAGCAGCACCAAACCTGCTGATGGCCCTGGAAGAGCAGGCAGTGGCGTTTATATTTTCCACAAGCGATCAGTCCAGGCCGATGGAGCTATTGCAATCATTGGGATCTAACCGGTCTACCCCGAGCTGAGTTGTTCTGCTGTGTATCCCAATCAATACATTTCCAAATTTTGGCATGAGTTTTCTGGTGTGTTCGCCATGGAACTAAACAGGCTGAGGTCTCTGTACTCAAAACCCCAAACCATGGGACCCGAAACCTTGGGGCCCCGCAGAACAGCTGTGACTGGTGGGTGCTGAGCACTCCCTTTTTTTTTCCCTGGGTGCTTGAGCCCCAGAGAACCCATGGAGTCGGTGTCTATGATACTGTGGGTAGCAACTCAGAGGCGGACAGCAGACTCTGTGGAGATGCTTCTTTCCCTCCTGCACACATGGGTGGGGAGCGAGCAGGAAGGAGTGAAGAATGGGTGCGGCCTTGGCTCTGCATCACAATGAACCAGTCAGCACAGCTGTGCCAGCACACTGGGGGACTTACACTACACCAGGTAGAGGGGCTGATGCACAGTACTTCCTCGCCCATAGCAGCAGCATACAGGGAAGCTGATTATGACTCTTAGCCAAAACCTGATTCCTGATCTGTGCCTGAGGTAGCACAGCTATGTGCTGCTCCTTACACAGGGTTTATGGCAAAACCATGATTGAGCCCTTTACGACTAGCAAACGTTCTTGGCAAATGGGGCTGGTTCACATAGAGAAAAAAAAGGGACACGTTTGAAATGAATAGTATTTCCAAGAAACAACTGGACTGGGACAATCAGGGACAGCACCCTTTAGCACCACCCCAGTGAACATAATGCATAGATCTGGTCACGATCTTGGTATGTATTTGAGCAGACTGCTGCAGGGCTGTATTTTGAAATGAATGTTTCAAACCAGCCTTTGCTGAGATAACTGCCGGGAAGTAGAACCCCTGCAGAGAACTGAAGATTGCCGGAGCTTGCAGCCAAGCAAACCAACATTAGTGGACACCATGACTCTTAAAAGTTCTGTATTAAACTGCAGAGAATGAGGTCAACCAGATTATGTTTGCTTTCGTTTCAAAGGACCTGGAACAGGACTACTTAGATTGTGTGTGTGTGATCTTTAATGATCTTTTCTTCCATCTGCAAACCACAGATTTGGCTTTGAGCCTGTGATCTGCTCAGTAGCACTGTGGCTGAAATACCATTTTCATTCTTGTTTATATTGTTGTTTTTCCTTTCCATTTTGCTCGATTCCTGATTGTTCCTCTCTTTACTATCCTGGCTTATTTCATTATACTCACCAGCAACCACATACCACACAACAGAACCACTAACCCAGGAACCTATCCTTGCAACAAAGCCCGTTGCCAACTGTGCCCACATATCTATTCAGGGGACACTATCACAGGGCCTAATAACATCAGCCACACTATCAGAGGCTCATTCACCTGCACATCTACCAATGTGATATATGCCATCATGTGCCAGCAATGCCCCTCTGCCATGTACATTGGTCAAACTGGACAGTCTCTACGTAAAAGAATAAATGGACACAAATCAGATGTCAAGAATTATAACATTCATAAACCAGTCGGAGAACACTTCAATCTCTCTGGTCACGCGATTACAGACATGAAAGTTGCGATATTACAACAGAAAAACTTCAAAACCAGACTCCAGCGAGAGACTGCTGAATTGGAATTCATTTGGAAATTGGATACAATTAACTTAGGCTTGAATAGAGACTGGGAGTGGCTAAGTCATTATGCAAGGTAACCTATTTCCCCTTGTTTTTTCCTACCCCCCGCCCCCAGACGTTCTTGTTAAACCCTGGATTTGTGCTGGAAATGGCCCACCTTGATTATCATACACATTGTAAGGAGAGTGATCACTTTACGTAAGCTATTACCAGCAGGAGAGTGGGGTGGGGGGAGAGAAAACCTTTTGTAGTGATAATCACCCATTTTTTCATGGTTTGTGTGTATAAAAACGTCTTCTGTACTTTCCACAGTATGCATCCGATGAAGTGAGCTGTAGCTCACGAAAGCTTATGCGCAAAAAAATTGGTTAGTCTCTAAGGTGCCACAAGTACTCCTTTTCATTATTCTCCCTATGAGGCTTTTATGCAGACTCTGTAGGTGGAGGGGGAGCTTCCCTGATTTCTTTTTTGCATTTCATGCACTTATCTATTTGGGTAATCAATGCACATATACACACACAAAAGAAAAAAATCAGTAAAAATCTGTTTAGGAAAATATCAAAGAAAATGCAGAAACAGGAGCCCCATGATCTGACTCATTTAAAACTAGACTGGGCAACACTGTAGGAACAGTCCTGTGCTGGCCACCATGGGATGGACTAGATGACTGAATAGGCCTTTATCATTATTTGATTATATGGCTTCATGGATCCATTTTCTTTAGAGATGCATCCTCACCGCTACCACCAGTGGGCCCAGTATATCTCAATAGTCGCATGCACAGCCAGTGGAGGAGCAAGTGATTTCTCGGAAGCCACTCGATCCTCTTCCCACTGTGTCTGAGGCTGAGTGACAACTCTGTGACCCTCCCACCCTTTTCTGACCTGAGGAGCAAGAATCCCCCCCCTCCAGAATCCACTGGTATTCATGTGCCACCCCCTTACGTAACACGAAACATGTACACTTTAGCTCCACAAACATCCTCCTTGTCATGCTAGAAGGTTGCAGACCCTGTTTAGAGAGAAATTAACCAAGCAATCATTTAAATGTTTCTCATTGCTAATGATCCTTGATCCACGAAGGCAAACCTAATGACTTTAGGCTACACAAAGCCATTCCACGCTACGAGTATGACTGTTAATATGGCTGCCATCAATAGAACATTTGTAATATAGAGTCAGAAAGAGATCTTTACAAAGCTCAGCACAGTGGGGAAATGATGGACTTCAAGGGCAATACTGTTTATATAAGCTTGGTGGTGAATCCTCACTTAACCTCCTTTGTGGTACTGTGCAGGCTACTATCTCCGAAGCAATTGCAAAACCACCCTCTTTCGTGCACCTGGCTCATTAGCACACAGGAGCAGGATCACGTAGCTAAGGAGGGAGGGAGAGAGAGAGAAGTTGATCTAAGAAGCAGCACTCTGCAGCATTTAAAGCCATACTGCAGGCAGGGAGTCAGGTGTGCCCCAATAGTAGGGTGACCAGATGTACCAATTTTATAGGGACAGTCCTGATATTTGGGGCTTTTTTTATATGGGCTCCTATTACCCCCACACCCCCCGTCCCAATTTTTCACACTTGCTATCTGGTCACCCTACCCAACAGTGCTTATTTCCCAACAAAGCCCCTTCGGATGGTGCCATACGTAATGTCCCAATATGCAAGCGGAGAATGAAAAATAAAGGGGCGACTAAATGGGAATCTGGAAAGGTGTGGCTTGGGCATATGGCATGCCAAGGAATTATATGTAATGAGTTGAGATAAGCAATATTAAGCATGGTCTAGTGAGCGGAACACTGGACTGAAATATATACAGGAGCTGCTGGGGTCTGTTCCCAGTTCTGCTACTGACTCACTCTGTGACGCTGGAGAAGTCACTGAACCTCTCTAGGTCAATCTCCCTCTCTGGCAAATATAGATGATGGACAAGATTCATCACCAGGGGCATAGTTAGGGATGTGGAATATACGTCCCTTGCATCCACAGGGGAGCTGCCCCAGTCATCTCCAGCGGGAGGCAGATGGTGGTTGTACCTGGAGGTTTTGTTGGGAGAGGCCAGCTTTATTTATACATGAGGATCCCCCTGGGAAATGCACTTCAGATGCACTGCAAGGCCCCCTCCCCAGTGGAGCAGGGGTGGTGGGAAGCTTGTGACATTGTGACTTAATGTGTGTGACTTAATGCCACCGTGGGCCTGTAGCCTGGCTTGTACAGTGGGAGTGAACTGGGCCCAGGAATATTTACTCGCTCCCCTCAGCGTGGGATTTCGAGGATTGATTAGGTAATGGCTGTACAGAGCTGAGAATGTGTCAAGTGCTCAGTGTTATTGGGGCTTTCAATGCACCGCAGAGCGCTGCACTTTAAACAAGGGGAGGAGAGCCTGTTGGCAGTACCTGGGGCTGCAACACTGGACAATGCATCACCCATGTCTCTGCCAAGCCTTTGGAGAGGGGTCTGCCGATAACAAAAAGCCTCCCTGAAGTTCTGCATTCTTCAACTTACACTCTAGGCTTGCTATCAACCTGGGAATAATCAAGAGACCATGCCGGCTACATACGACAGGATGCATTAGGCCCATCTTAGAATGGGTGTAAGAGGACCAATACATACCCCAATACCCAGGTTTAGGCCCAGCTGGCTACAGAGGCAAGTACACACTGTACCTTCTGAAGGGGTGGTTCATTGATTGAGCAACCTAGGATAGATTGTGCCTTCTCTTCTCCCCTGGGGATGTACATCACTCCTCCATCCCCTACTCAGCACTGTACCTTATTGACCCTGTGTTAGACTTCTCCTACGTGCTTCTGCAGCTATTAAACCAGAAATGATTACAGCTTAACAGGCCAGGAATCCCTTGGCTACCAATTGTAACTGCAGCTAATGACCAGTGCGTTCCGTATTAATTATCCTTTACCTACTAAGAAAATTAGGAACTCCTCCTTAATTCTCCTTAATTCAGGAGAATTAGTTGAGTTAGATGATAAAACGGAGTAATAAACAGCAGTGCCTGTGCCTTACACAAGAGAAGTAAGGAAACATAAAGGAGGGTGACTACAGTATTCTAGGGCCTGCTACATGCCTAACTCCATTGAAATCTATAGGAATTGTGCATTCACTAGGGCCATGATCTGACTCCACCCCCATGCTTCACATCAACTCAAGCTAGGCTGTTCTCCTTGTTGAGGAAAGACTGTTCCTGGTCCTGGGGGGAAGGCAGGGAACAGAAGCACATGAAGCCAGCTGCAGAGAGGCTGCTCCTCGCACCAGCATCCAAGGGCTGGCAGTGCCAAAATGAGCCCCTGACAACCCAGCCCAGCAGGGAGCTGCAGTGTGCAGGGAGGGACTTGAAAAGGGGAGTCCGCGCCACTGCTGAGGTAGGGAGGCCCAGCCTGCCTGCTCCAGGCTGCGATGGCAACCCCCTATTGAGGGCCCTGGGAGGGAGGGGGGGCAGGATGGGAAGTGGAGCACAGCTGCCCTGCACCAAAACCACAACTTTGACAAACTGTGGCCACCACTTTTTAACCAAAAAAACCCAAATGGTCTCACAGCCTTAAACACAAAGACTTCAAGATCCGACCCAGTAGAAATTTTGCCCAAGCAGGGACCTTGTGACTGAGTTCAGTGTGAAATTTCTCCTGTGGTACCTGTCTAAAGGCAAGAGCTGAAGTCCAGTAAATAGAGGGTGAACGGCTCACCCTGTAAATTAGGGGAACATTGAGACATGCGTTAACAACAGAAATTGCCTTCTCCTTAATAAACTACCATAAGATGTGTAACCTACAACAGGCAAAGGAGACAGGTTTCTCCCTGAAGTTTCTTCATGAATCCCATTTACTTTTCTCCTCTCGTTCCAGTTGTTCTCACACTCCCTCAACACAAACAACAGGCTCAGACGTAGACCTATGCCAGAGCTTTGGGGGTTCTTTTTTTATTCTGGTCATAAAGGCTGACTGACCGTGAGTTTGTAGGTGTTTCTGAAGAAGGCGTGCAAAGGAAAGTTTGTCCGACTTGGACTATCTAACGGTCAGCTAGCTCCCTAGTAGAGTTGGCCAGAAAATGACATTTTGATGACATAGGCTGTTATGCTGAGAAAGGGGGCTGGGAAGAGAGACAGAGACTCACACACTTGATAGCCTGGTGGTTAGGGCACTGGCCTGTGGAAGACCCAAGCTCAAGTCCCAGCTATGTCTATACTGCGATTAGACACCCGCAGCTGGCCCGGGCCAGCTGACTCAGGCTTGCGGGGCTGTTTAATTGTAGTGTAGACTTTCTGGCTTGAGCTCTGGGACCCTCCCACATTGCAGGGTCCTAGATCACAGACTCGGGTCCGAACATCTACACTGCAATTAAACAGCCCCTTAGCCCCTGGAGCCCAAGTCAGCTGGTAGAGAGCAGCGGCAGGTTTTTAATTGCAATGTAGACATGCAGAATGATCTGGGATGAAAACCTCTGCTCTGAGTCAGACTGAGCAAGGACTTGAATCTGGGTCTCCTACATCCCAGGCCAGTTGCTTTGAAACAGAATTGTTATCCTGCGGTTAACTCTACTTCCTAGGGCTGTTATTCTGAGAGCTACCTCTTCATATTTTTTTAATTTCCTTTTTCTATTTCACTTTCAATCTCCTCTCTCCCTCTCTGACAATTCCGCCTGGCTGCTTTCCAACAGGCCTGTCCAGTTTATCCCTGTACATGCAGATAATACAAAAGGATACAAAGAAGGCTGCAAATGCAATTATAAAACTGTCTCTTCTGCCCAGGCAGTTTTTAAACAGCAACCTCCCTTTCAGCACTGCTGGAAGAGAAGAAAAAGTAATCTAGAGCCCTTCTAAGCAATGTCATTATTTATTCTGGATGAAATGTCCTGCAGGAAGCTTTAATTAGACCACATGTACGATAAACGAACAGAGAAGGCTGAAGAAAAAAAAACCACTAAAAAGGGTAATGGTGTGATTACTTCTACTTCTTAAAGTTGTAACTCTTGGAGGTGAGCCCAGTTTACACATGGCTTGGGAGCTGGAAGTAGGGACACATATGTTATGGCAGAAGATAGGTTAGCCTGGCTTGAGCTAGGATGAAGCACAGCGGGGGTGGGACAACTGCCCTCTCCTCCTGTTCCACCTAAATGCTCCCCTGCATTGCTACCCTATGCTCCAAACCACAATGCCACTCACTCAAATTTGGCATGGCCGCCCCTCCAAAGACAGGGGTTTTCAATGAAAAATTGGGATTTCAACTAAATGAACATTTTCATGGAAAGTGTCTGCTTACCACAAAAAAAAAAAAAAAAAAAAAAAAAAAGACGGACTTTTTGTTGGAAAACCAAAAAAAAACCCAAATTGTTTTTTCAATTGAAAATGTTTGTGGAAAACCCCTCCATTTTTCTCCCAGATATTTTAAATATAATAACACATGCACAGACATAAAAACACATATGTCTTCGGAAAGCATATTCATATGCCATTTAATTGTCAAATGCATAAAAGCAGGCTAAAGAATTGTCCTAAGATTATCCCTATGCATCCAGATACAGGTCCAAGAACTAATGAGGAACAACACACAGACAGACACACACAGAGTCCAGTTCTGCAACCCATTTTCATGCAAAACTCTTACTGACATTAGAGGAGTACTGTCAGCTCAAATTTGGACCCGTATTTAGATTTTGAGAAAATATTTTTTTAAACAAAATTTAAGACCAATAAAAATGTTGCCATGTTTTCTTTTTAGGCCTTGATTCAAGAAAGCACTTAAGCACATGGTTCACATGGATTTAACGATATGCTTAAAGTTAAGTATGTGCTATCTTGAACTGTGCATTTGAGATCTGTAGATGAAAATACCTCTCTCTTATACAGAAGTTATTATTTTCAGGTCTAATTTGCATGCATGTTTTTTGTAATTGCATGTGCAAGTTATTCACACAAAAATATGTGCGTTTTTGCACTTACAAATGAAGTTGCATTTTTCTTTAAAAAAAAAAAAGTAGGCCAGTAATTCTTACTTTAATATTACAACATTTTGCTTACATCTTGTGAACGCTTTCCAAATGTACATAAAGTTCCATATTCAAACTAATTATATTGCAGACCTTTAATATTTCTCAAGGGCACCTTCCCGTGTGTGTGTTTTTATGGTTATATTTAAAAAGGAGTATATGGAAAAAAGGCACATAAGCCCATACAGAAGAGAAGAAAATAGTTATAAGACCAGTCTATCACATACTAGCCACTGTTGGAGATAGGACAGAGGACTAGATAGACCATGTGTTTGATTAGGTATGGCAATTCCTACATTACTATGAAGAAAAGAAAGAAGATAGTGGTTCTTTGTGTCTTTTTTGCATGATTTATCATACAAATGCAAATGGCAGAATATGGCCAAATTTTGCCAGCTACACCCTGCTGACTTCATACAGGGGCAGAATTTAATCAGCATTGTAAAGTGAAGTTCTCTATTTAACCATACAACAAGTACAGCATGGTCAGCAGCTCCAAGCTTCCCACGCATACCTCCGCTTACTAATGTGGCTCGGCCCTGTCCTGCTGTGATGATATCTAGCAATGAAAGGAGGAGTTCTGTCCCCATGTCCCATTCAGCCCTTGGCTTCTCTTGATTATACTGTTAATAAGGATGCTAATTAACCAGTATAGACAAGGATGCAAATTATTTGGAGGGACTGAACTGAGATCCCCTACTCATTTCGCCTAGCCCATTAACAGCCATCAGAAGGTGGTGATTTTCAGTCACTCTCAGTCTAGGACCCTTTCGGTCTGGTGATGTGGAGATGAACGGCCTTAGGTCAGTGCCAGTCCCCCTGAGCCAGGCAGCCTCTCAGGCCTTTTTAACCATCTCTATGAAGATTCCAAATCCTGCCTCTGCTTGTTCATTTGCAGGCACATAGCCTTACCTTGTCAAAACCTCGCCTGGGTTTTCATTGTTTGATGTTCATTACATTTTATGGGTCTCCTGCAGATAGGCTCCCAGGGACTGCTTTGCAAAGGTAAGAGGTAAAACATTTCTTTCTTATACATATTCTGAATAGTTAAATGCATTTTCATGTTATTCCATGTGCTGTAGAGATACTAAATGTCCTTTGCATCTAAATATTGTTCATGAGCCCGTCATTAGTCTGGGAGTCTCCTGCAAGTCCCTTTGACTTGAACAGAAGTTGGGGCTGCTCAGAGCCTCTTAGGAACAAGTCTTAGTCATACAAAAGCTTTTGAGTCTCAGGTATTCTTTCTACCAAGGTTTCTTCAGGTGGGAAAGACAAAGCTGAGCTCACAATTATGACTGAATTTTAGGCAGTTGGCTGAGAGCAGAGTAAGATTTTGCCCAAACCAGAGCCTCATGTTAGTCAATGCTGGTCCCAAGACAGCCTGGAGATCAGCCCAGAAGCCACTCCTGAGGGAGTTGGGTATAAGGGGAGATGGAGAGAGAGCAAGATTAGAAATTACAAATAACCCAAAGTGGTAATTTCTCACGCAATTAACTAAGAAAAACGAATCATGATTAAAAATATTAATCGTGATTAATCACACTGTTAAACAACAAAATACCAATTGAAATTTATTAAATATTTTGGATGTTTTTCTACATTTTCATATATATTGTATTCTGTGCTGTAATTGAAGTCAAAGTGCATATTTTTTATCACAAATATTTGCACTGTAAAAATGATAAAAGAAAAGTATTTTTCAATTCCCCTCATACAAGTACTGTAGTGCAATCTCTTTGTTGTGAAAGTGCAACTTACAAAAGTAGATTTTTTTTTTTGTTACATAACTGCACTCAAAAACAAAACAATGTAAAACTTCAGAACCTCCAACTCCACTCAGTTCTACTTCTTGTTCAGCCAATCGCTAAGACAAACAAGTTTGTTTACATTTACAGGAGATAATGCTGCCAACTTTTTATTTACAATGTCACCAGAAAGTGAGAACAGGCATTTGCATGGCACTTTTATAGCCGGCATTGCAAGGTATTTGCATGACAGATATGCTAAGCATTCGTATGCCCCTTCATGCTTCAGCCACCATTCCAGAGGACATGCTTCCATGTTGATGACGCTCATTACAAAAAATAATACATTAATTAAATTTGTGACTGAACTCCTTGGCGAGAATTGTATGTCCCCTGCTCTGTTTTACCTGCATTCTGCCATATATTTCATGTTATAGCAATCTCGGATGATGACCCAGCACATGTTCACTTTAAGAACATTTTCACAGCAGATTTGACAAAAAACGCGAAGAAGGTACCAATGTGAGATTTCTAAAGATAGCTACAGCACTCGACCCAAGGTTTAGAATCTGAAGTGCCTTCCAAAATCTGAGAGGGACGAGGTGTGGAGCATGCTTTCAGAAGTCTTAAAAGAGCAACACTGATGCGGAAACTACAGAACCTGAATCACCAAAAAAAGAAAATTAACCTTCTGCTGGTGGCATCTGACTCAGATAAGGAAAATGAACATGCGTTGGTCCGCACTGCTTTGGATTGTTATCGAGCAGAACCAGTCATCAGCATGGACGCATGTCCTCTGGAATGGTGGCTGAAGCATGAAGGGACATATGAATCTTTAGCACACATGGCACGTAAATATTTTGTGATACTAGCTACAACAGACTCATGAGAACGCCTGTTCTCACTTTCAGGTGACACTGAAAACAAGAAGCGGGCAGCATTTCTCCTGTAAATGTAAACAAACTTCTTCGTCTGAGTGATTGGCTGAACAAGAAGTAAGACTGAGTGGACTTGCAGGCTCTAAAACTTTACATTGTTTTATTTTTGAATGCAGGTTTTTTTGTTTGTTTGTTTACATAATTCTACATTTGTAAGTTCAACTTTCATGATAAAGAGATTGCACTACAGTACTTGTATTAGGTGAATTGAAAAATACTATTCTTTTGTTTTTTTACAGTGCAAATACTTGTAATCAAAAACAAAGTGAGCACTGTACCCTTTGTATTCTGTGTTGTAATTGAAATCAATATTCCGGTATTTGAAAATGTAGAAAACATCCAAAAATATTTAAACAAATGGTATTCTATTATTGTTTAACAGTGCAATTAATCGCAATTATTTTTTTTAAAAATCGCTTGACAGTCCTAGTAATCTGTGTCGGCAACATTTAGTACAGCTGTTTCTTCCCTACTGGCTAACTCAGTCTATTAGCCACTGATCAGGTTTCCGTATTTAATAGAGGGGCCTAAGTAGCAATATTTGGATATGCACCTGGATTCTGGACACTTTGGGGTGTCTGGATCTGTGTTTGTGCGCCATCCCCGTACACAGATAAAAGCTGTTGGCAAAATGTGGATCCAGATTCAGATTTCCAATACCCCCATAGTACAGGTGTTTTCAGACCCCCAACTTTAACTTTTGACCATTTCTGCCATTTAACATACCAGTATAACATAGCCAAGCTCAGCAACAACACCCAGGCCTTGTCAGTAATCACAGGGCCAAGCTTAAGCACAAATGCATACGTTGAAACCCATGCTTTTGCGGATCTCATTCAGCCTCAGCAGCTCATAGCTTGAGAAGGACTGGAGTCAGAGTCCTCACTATTCTGAGGGCCCCAAAGTAGCATCCATCATATATGTTCATTTCTTGCCTCCAGCAGCAGCTCCAGCTGGGGGAGGACCTGTGATTTTGGGAGCCCCAATGGTAGCTTTATTGCTCAGGGCCCAACAAATTGCAACACCACAGCTCAGGTGTCTACACTGATAGCTCTGCTCTCCATGGCATTTGGCCATTTTGAATAAGCAGGAACAACTGGAGAAGCGATAACAGGACTCTTATTCAGTGCTTCATTTGTAACAAAAGAGGTGCCAGGGCTCAAGCAATTGTTTTACTTTCATATCTGACACGGCAAGTCCAGCAGTGCCAGGGCTATGAACTGCCTAAGCCTAGAGGTGCCGGGGCTCAGCCCTGGCAAGCCCTGGCACAAATTAAGCACTGCTCTTATTTCTCATGATCCCATCTAGTCTTGTGGCTTCTCCATGCCTCGCATGAAGCTGTTATCTTCAGCTACAACGTCATGTCTGGTTGCCATGGAAATGATTGTGATGTCCCAGGGGAAAAATTATGACTTCAGGTAGCAAAGAGGCAGCAGGTGAATAGGACTCTTAGGAAGCCGGAATTTGGGTCACTTCAAATGTAATCCCATCCCTGTTCAGCAAAGCAGCTAAACTTAAGAGTAACTTCAAGTGTGGTTAAGTTTCATTGGCTTCAATGGGACTTAAGCACATGCTTAACTTTAGCCATATACTTAGGTGCTGAATTGGGGCCTTCGTCCCTGCTCCTGCTGAAGTCAATGTGAGATATGTCATTGACTTTAATGGGAGAAAGATAGGATCCCAGGTCTTCATGCAATTATCCTGACCTACTTAGAAAAGGGAAAGAGAAATTCAGAAAAGATCTGCTCTGTCAGCAGCAGAGTCAACTTCAGCTAGTGTGCTTTTCAAAGGTTAACATTAATGTGCTGTATTAACATAAAGTTAACATACTGATGCTTCTGCTGGATGTTCTATGCACGATCCATTCCTGCTGTACATTGATTTCTGTCTGATAAACATAATACACACTGATGAAAGTAGGCAGAACCTGAAGGGAGACTAGCTTATCAGCCACAAACGTCTGGAAGAATCAGAAGTTGAAATCAAAGGATAATAATATTTACATCTTTAAATGGACTTGGAATGTGCATTAAACCAGAGGAAATGTCAATCCAGTCACCTTCACACCGATAATTCATCACCATACAGCATCCTCAGACATTTTTATATTGGAAAAACAAATTCAGTACACAAGAAAGTTAATTAAATTAGATGGAAAATGCCAGGAGTACACTGATATATAGATATACCATTCCCCATACACTCATGAACTTATATGTATCTACAACTACACTTTAGATGTATGATGAAACCCACATACCTATTCTGCACAGAAAAAAGGGGTCAATGATGTGTCTACACCCAACCTATAGATATATGAGATCCACCTACACTCCGTCTACCTCTAGGCTATACCTACAATCATTCTACTTCAGATCGCAGAAGTACAGCAACCGTTCTATAGATAGATGAGGTTAACCATGCCCCAGCCACAACCATCCCATCGACACAACGAGATCATAGGTGTATCAATGTGTACCATTTTCTAGCAAGACAATATTCCATGTTAATCCACCTTATAACCGCCCTGAAAAGACTCAACCACATGTACTGTACAAGTACCCTGCAGAGACAATGGGAATAGGCACAAACCTATAATTACCTAGTAAAGACAATCAGCTCACACATACTCCCACCACCTGTGGTTCTAAATGAGGAAAAGTGTTAGTTATACTGTTGTATTTCTATAGCATCTCTGGAGAAAAAACAGAGGACGTAATGAGCTACCAAGCTTGTGATAAGCTTATATGAGGCAGAATTAAAATGTACTTGCAATTTACCCCTACCACAGTTTCACCAATCTGTGAGGAGGAACACAGAACGGGGGGCACAATTAAACTTTCTCACTTCCTCTTTAATTTGAAGATATGCACACACACACACACACACAGAGGTATTTATATGGTTTCACAGCCAGCAGTCATTTACCTTCCTCAGATAGAAGAGAGGCCAAAAGAAACAGATGTAGAATTACAGGAATAAAGACATGCTCTGGTAACGAGAAGCTGAATTATCATGATCCTGACAGAGCTGTGCAAACCTTGTGTAACGAAATCTAAAAGCAGCGAACTGATGATGATTTGGGTATAGTTTTCCCTGGAGGTTTGATGATTTACCTTAAGTTCAAAGTGGAATTCAGCCACTATGAATTCATGGGAACAAACCCCCAAACCGTCATGTGATGATGGGAAACCACCACAGAAAGAGTCACTGTCTTCTACTACTGACCAAGGAATTGTATTAGAAGAAAGAGTTTTATGACTTTGCTGCAAACTCCATCATTAACCCAAACTGCTGTGTTTTTGCACAGGATTATTTAGGAGTCTCACCGATCCAGGAAGTTATCCAAACTCAGCAAGATGATGAGCACACCTTCCAAGGGACTCACGGCTTAAAGTCAATGGGAGTCTTTCAAATGACTTCAGTGGGCTTTGGATTAGATTCTAAATAACCACACATACAGACACACACATCTACTGAACCCCAAATCCTTTTTTCATGGCTCCCTTGTCACTCCTTATAATGATGGAGAAACAAGAAACATATGCCCATGCACCCATGTGAAATCAAACCTAGAGAAATGCAAATTTCTAAATAAAATATGTCTCAATCAGGGAAGAGACTCTTGTGCACAAGCTAAATCTGAGCTCACTTCAAATAAGCTTTACAGACAAACCCCCAGTAAATTCTGGCTCTCCTACCTAACATAAGTTTTGGGACCCATTGGGATGAAGGGAGCTACATAACTGCAAGATCACCAATATCACTGGGCCAAATTTTGAAGTCCACACTCAATTTTTACTCAGTCCTTAGGCAAAACTGTCACAGACAACAGTAAGGTTTTGCCTGAGTAAGGATTGCATAAGAATGAGAATATGAGCCACTCCTTCTAAGCTAAATGGTACTTTGCTTTCATTTTTGAGAGTGTGCTTATGTGTAGGTGGTGATATGTGTGTGGTAATCTTTTCTCTTGGGAGATGTGCTAGTCATCTTGGGCCAGATTTACAAAGGCATATAGGCACCCAGATGTAAATAGATGCCGAGTAGAATTTACAAAAGTGCCTAAGCAGGCTATGCACCAAACTCCATTCAAAGTCACGTTCAGACTCCTTGCTAGGTTGCATACATAGGCAGCAATAGAAGACTGTTACCATTTGACAACTAGTTGGCGCCCTCTGGTCCATCTTTCTCAGTCCTGGGGCAGGTTTCCAGATTTCAAATGGCAACCTTGTTATTGGATGACATTTGTATATAGTGCCATAGTTGTGCACATTTAGCTGGCTCTCTCGGTAGTTCTGTTGGGCAAAAAGACTGACCTATCTTAGGGTTGTATTCCGCTGCCCATCCCTGTAGGATCTGAGCACTTTCCACTTAAAACAATAGTGACAGTGAAGTATCCAGTGGACTTCATGGAATTTCTGGCGCTCCTCCCTTTTTTAAAGTAAAAACTCTATGTGGGGTAGGGATGCGGTTTTAAAAAATATTAATTTATTTCTAAGGTTAATTCATTTCAACTTTGTATTATTAATTAGGATGATTATTATTAGTTTGGTTTAGTGGTTTGGGTTTTTAGGTGGAAGGGGATGGCAATGTTGTGACTGTCATTCTAATGGCGGAATGGCCTTTTTGAAGAGGAAGATTTTTGCAGTGTTTCCTACAGCTGGTCAGACTAGATTCTATCAGACTGGTATCCTCACACACCCTTCCTGACAGGAATTCAGGCTTTAGCACAACTAGTCCAGTAGTTACCAATCTGTATTCTCCTATGGGCCGGGGCAAAATTACAGGCCAAATCCAGCTCACCTTGCTCAGGTGGGTAATTTAATCAATGGTGCTATCCATGAGGAACAGTTTACAAGGACTAGGGGTAAATATGTTACTTCCTGTCCTTAGGTGGAGCACATCAAAGGGAATCTTGTATAGGGATAAGATTTTACCGGAGCCCCTCTTTGTCAGGTGAATTTTTTGTGGGTTCAAATCGTGCCCCCAAAATGGGGGGCTGTGCCACTGCAAATGTGTTCCTTGGCTTAAGTCCAAGAATACAGAAAGAGTTAATTTGTTGGTGCTCGACAACACCTTTCAATAACATTCGCCTTATGCAGAAAAAAAGACATTTCCTTAATTCATAGAAAACAGACTGCCCCTGGAAAGATGTTGAGGGGGGTTGTATATATATGTGTGTGTGTGTTATTTATTTATTTGTGTGGAGGCCTATATTACTCTCACACGCTGCATATTTTGTAGATACATAAGATTACTATGGCAATAAGGCACTGAAGTGATTGTTTAAAGAGAAATCGGCTCTCAGCCACTGCAGAGTTTGAATTAAACAAAAATAACCCAAAGCAGCAATGTAATAACCTTAAATGATCCACAGTTTTAAGAAGCTTAGACATAATGGAATTCTCTTGGCTTTTCACAAATGTTTTACATACACACAGATAAAAATCACAGTGCCAGGTCGCCCCTGACAGAAGAGGACTGAAAACAGACAATGGTATCAAAAAGAGAAGATGTCGTTTCCCTCATTTCTTTTTTCTGTCTGTCTAGCTCTTGTATGGTGCTCAATATCATAGTATCTAAGTTCCTTCACAGCCCCAGAGCACCATGCATTTGTGGATCTTCTATATGCAACATGGAAATTGCCACTCTAGAGCAGACTAATGGTTCATCTAGTTGGGTATTCTATTTCCAACAGTAGTCAAAGCTAGATGCTTCAGGTTAGAGGAAGACATACCAGTAACTTCAGTGTCTTTGTGAATTGGGTTTGCTAAGGAAGAGATTTTGGTATTCAGATTGTTAAGGTGGCTAGTCCCCTATGTATCTGATTTCTGAGCCTAGCTAGCCAGGCTTTTCATAGTGATTAGTTTAGCTGTGCTTATGGTCTTTGTAACATTTATTTTTGTTTGCAGTTTTCTCACCCCATGACCAATGTACATTGCTTTTATTTTGAGAAGCAAAAATGGATATGGTGGTTTTTAAGTTGTGGCAACCACTGTTAAGTGTGTTAGAGAGGAAACTGGCTTCTGGTCTGAATGGAAATGGAAGCAGGAAAGTAGTTATGGCTTGAGGTGTGACAAGGGAGCTGGCTCTGGTCAATATGGACCTGGGAGAAGCTGGATGAACTTGGGGGTGGGGAATGAGATGCTTGATTACACCTGTCCTAGGTTAGCAAATTAATCATAGGACTGGATGAGACCTCAAGTGCTCTGCACTCATGGCAGGACTAAGTATTATCTAGACCATCCCTGACAGGTGTCTTTCTAACCTGCTCTTAAAAATCTCCAATGATGGAGATTCCACAACTTCCCTAGGCAATTTATTCCAGAGCTTAACCACTCTTACAGTTAGGAAGTTTTTTAATTATTATTAATTTATATATATCTCCTTTTGTCACAGACCTACAAACAACACTGCTTCCCAGTATTTCAATAACTATTCCCCCTTATATGCTGTAGCTGCACCTGGCCAGGGCCAAGCCTTTTATTCCACACTGATTTAAATGCAGAGGCAATGTTATTTTTTTCCCCCACATACAGAGGGAAACTATGTACCTTTACCCTGAACGGCTTTTATTTTTGATGAAGGGAAAACATCAAAACAAGAAAGAACTAAAGTAAAGTGGCGGTGAGAGAGCACAGTGTGTACATCTCCCTGGTGACATGCTGCATTCCTTCTACCTTACAAATGGCAGCTGTCTTCTGCAGACAGCAGGCAATGAAATCATAATATTTACCTAGCTGCACATCCTATAGGTGGGGCATACAAAGTATGGGAAATAGGGCCAGGTAGATGCTGGTCACATATATGGCATTGTATATTCATAAATTTGTACACAGATAAATCATTCAGTTAATTTATAATAAAAAATTTACCTACCTTTCTTGACCTTCACTTTCTGCACTCACAGCAAATGTATGCAGAGAATCTACAGTGTCAAACTGGATTGGAAACAAGGAAACTGTTAAATGATACATGACTCAACTCTACCCAGCTTCCTTGGGAGGGCTAAGATTGAGCAGTAGCAGAAGAATGGATCCAGTTGTATAGTCCCTGAGCCATTGCACTGATATTTTCCTTCCTATTGCAAAATGAGCTGCTTAGAGATGGGCCCAAGTCACTAAGTTCAGGTCCAGGTCTGAGCACTCCCAAAATGTAGTGTGGCTTCAGACAGAGCATCTCAGGTCCAAAGCATCTAATCTCTAGGTTTCCAAACCATATGGGGGTGGGGGGTTGTTCTCCAGAATTCTTGACAGTAGATACAGAGTAGAGAGAAGGAAAAGGAAGAGATTTTCAAGATTGATTTTTAAGAAATGAGGAAGCTCCTCCTTTTGAGCTCCCTGTACTTCCTGCTGAGGACGCACAGGGTCTAAAGGGAGTTTGAGTCTGCTTGGGAATTCCATCTTCTCTCTGGAAGTTCAGCATTGTCTAGGCTGTGTGTGAGGGTGGAGGGAGAGATTCCAAGCAGCGTTGGAATTCTACTGTCAGAACAAGGAGCACCACACACACCCACACACCTGGCCAAATACCACCCTGGAATCCAAAGGGCTTACAGAATGAGTCAGCTGTAAATCTCAGAGAGTGATGGACCCAAATCAGAACCTCAGATCTGGTCAGCTAGTGACCTTTGGATCCAGAGCTGGATGTGAATTTAGAAGCTAGGCCTCATCTCTACCTCTAGCCCACCTGAACTGAACCCTACAAATCCAACTCAGTCTAGACTAGCCATGAGGAAAGTTGTTGTGGTTTAAATACAAGACAGAACAAGGCTTTAGGCAAGCAAGCAGGCTGGTTTGCTGATGGGCTGGTTTGTTTGTTAGCTTTTTTATTTTTTTTTTTATTTTTATTTTTTGCGCATTATATATTTTAACAGATAAAAGGAATACACTGGCTTTGTTTAATATTTTTATTTACCAATATTTATTTACCGCATTTTTTGCTTTTGGGCCTTGAGCCCAGTTCTGGGAGGCTTCCCACGGTTTATGCCATTTGGGCGAGATTTTAAGGTTTATGCCCTTGAGAGAAAAGTCATGTGTGCACTGCTCCTACACAACACTTTGGGTGTGCCCTGAATGTTGCCAAGTGCATGAACCCTGCATGAATGCTACAGAAAGTAGCTGGTAACAAGCTTTTGTTTGGAACCTCTACTCACTTGGGGAAGCAGAAAGTCAGGAAGAGCCTGGCTTTGGGCATCCATCCCTACAGTGTGACTGAGAGGAAGTGGCCAAGTCCAGGTCCAGGCTCTTTAGCTTCACTGAACATGGTGGGCAGCAGCAGAATGTGGACATCTAGGGGTTCATCCATGCTCTAGTACCAAATAATTTCCAGAAGTCACTGGGGTCTGCTGCTGCTGCTGAGTTTGCAGGTTCCTCAACTTTGATGGGGTCTGCAGCATTGCCAGCCAGCATGGTGCAATATACAGCCCGATGACTGAAAGGAAATAGAAGAAGAATGCATCACCACCATCAATGTAACAAAGAAAATAGTGCAGGAACTTGAAAGAGACTCTCCATGACTGAACAACACACTGTCAGCCGATCTTGTGTGCATGACGGGTAATTAGTGACTTTGATACCTGTGGGGAGCAGGTCATGATTTTGCTGCCAGAAATTTCAGTACGACAGACACATCATTACAGTAGTCACTGCTATTTATTAATGCACCTCCGCAGTGAAATTTCATATAGTTCTCTAGGAGAAAAACAAAAGCTGTACGTGGGTGAGGAGGTTTTTTTTTAATAGAGGAAAAGGAAAGTTGCTTAGTGTTTTCATACAAAACCTTGTCTCTCCCAAGGAGATGAAAATGGGGGAGAGGAAGAACCTGACAAATATCCACTGAAAACAGTTCTTTAAACCAACAAATCACATTCCAATGTGACTAGATCAGTGAAAATCAATAGAAGGTGATGTTACTCTGAGATACACATATGTGCTTGCCCATCTGGCTTGTCAAATATAGGAATAATATGCTTCCCTCTTAAGAGATGGAGCACGCAGCAAAGAAGCTCTGCAAACCTTGCTGGTATCTGAGGAGATTAAGAAAGAAAAACTTTAGGAGAGGGTTCTTTACGGGGATGTTATATCCTGGGAAAAGATGAGGAAGTGACTTTGACCCAAATTCAGCAAAGCATTTAAGCACATGCTTAACTTTAATAATTAAAGCCAGTGGCACTTAAGCATGTGCTTTGCTGAGTTGGGACCTTTTTGCTGAGAGGCTTTGTACATTGTTGTCTCCTGGAGTCTATGCTATTCCCTGCAAGATTCCATTAAAGACTGCGTGGTACAGGAGTTTCCAGGTGTACATATAATAGCCATAGATACAGTCCCAAGCATATAACTCAGGGGACTTTTTATTGGGACATACTGTACTGTGTTAGGATCAGAGAGGCATTTATCAAGGATAATGAATAGGTGTTGAAGCCACCAAATGCTCATTAAGTCATTGAGTAGGAAGGCTGAGTCAGTTGAATACATAACTCAATACAGTGCCTAATTCAGTACCTAATAATCACTCGCTTTCTTCAGTTTAAATAGAGTAGATACGGTATGAACCAAGCAATTTACAAAAACTTGAGGAGGAGGAAAAAGATTTACATTGAACTATTTTTATACTTGCAATGGCTCACGTACACTAATTTCATTAAATAGCTTCCTCTGGTGTTAGAAATATCTCTGGTGCTTTTTTGGGCTATTCATAAATAGAGGATTCAGGGTACACAAAAGCCCAGTGTTTATTAAGCATGTCATTACCCTTTGGTGGCTGTGATGTGAAGTGGAGATCTCAATCCCATTCCTCAAGGCCAGCTTTGGATAGCTCTCATATCAGCTCTACAATGAGCCCCTACCTGTGAATTCATACAGCCCTCACTGAGAACTGAGGCACAGGGGAGATGAGCTGACTTGTCCAAGGTCTCACAGTAGACGGAGGTGGGAATGAATCCAAGGTCTCCTGAGTCCCAGTTCAGCAACCTATGCATTAAACCCAAGGTTCTCAACTGTTTCTAAGCTGCAACCCACTCGTTCATTCAGGACCCACCCCTCACTCCCCCTGCTATATAGCTGGGATCCCTCTCCCACTTCGCAATATAGGAAGGGCAGGGAGGCACGACCCCTGTTCATAACTCCCTGGTGTGTTGTGACCCTCAAGTTGAAAGCCTCTGCACTAGACCATCCTTCCTTCCCCTTATTAGCAGCCTGAGCGGAGAGGCCAAGAAGTGCATGGGCTGTAGAGACTGGACTCTCCTCTTAGCCCTGGTGTCCATTTGCAGAAAAGGTGAGGCACACTGGCAGGGGACAATGCCTGGTGTGGGAAACTTGACGGGCCGCCATCTATGCTGTTCTGTGAATAAAGACTGTGGTCCACCTGGGTAACAAGCCCGGCACCGCTCGCCCTTTGTACAATCATTTCAAAGATGACCAGGCATCTCTAATCAAACATATTATTGTGCATTGTGCACAGGCACCGACTCTGTGGGTGCACCGGGGCTGAAGCACCCATGGGGAAAAATTGGTGAGTGCTCTTCACCCACTGGCAGCCAAGCTCCCCGCCCCACCCCAGATCACCTCCGCCTCCTCCCCTGAGTGCGCCGCATCCCCGCTTCTCCTCCCAGTGCTTGCCGCAGTGAAACAGCTGTTTCGCGGCGTAACAAGCTGTGTGAGGGAGGGGGGAGGAGCAGGAACGCGGCACGCTCGGGGAGGAGGTGGGGAAGAGGCGGGGACAGGACAGGGACTTTGGGGAAGGGGTTGGAATGGGGGTGGGGCAGGGGTGGAGGCGGTCGAGCACCCACCGGCACCAGGAGAAGTTGGCGCCTATGGCATTGTGCATAGTTACACCTTCAGTCTTCCTTTTTTAGTTATTGTTTATTCATAACATTTGAGACCTGAAGCTTTTCCAACAAATGTTCTCAATAATTATAGCCATCTCATTTGGAATTAACAAGCCAGCTATTGTATCCTGATTCGTGATCAATGGAATGTTAAAAAAGAGGCCTTATTGAGTTTAATAAGTATATAAGTTGCCAGTTAATGAAGTGAAAATTATGTCACCAATAACTGTGTAATTACATTCTTATTAATGCATTCAAACATCTTGCAGCTTAATTGGCATTTAACAAGCTTGTTATAGCAAGATAATTAGATAGCCATTAATTGGTAAAATACTGATTGACATGTATGTTAATAGACGTGTAGCTTGCTATAGTTGTCTCGCTATATGCTAATTTAATGCTTTCATGCCTTTATCAATTAGGGGGTTTAAAATATACAAATTTAATGTATTATAAAGTGATTGTATATTTATTGGTGAAGTCATTTTGACAATCAGTGCCACTGTGACTTTTTTTATCTGCATGTTTATCTCACATTTCAATGTGAGCTCTTTTGGAGTTTATAAGTACTATAATAAATGCATGACTTCCTGGGACTTCATGGTTGTCGCTATGCTGTACATCACAGTCATTGAGAACTTCATAACAGTAATGAAGATAAAATCTGGATCTTCTTGTTCTGAAAGCAGAAGTCCCTACCATATGAGATAATGAAGAATCCCCAGTAGTTGTCTGTAATATAAGGACTATGATACACAGCTGAGCAGTTTTAAGTCCATCCACAGTTGTGCAGTGATGCACAAACCCACTAGCTAGCTCATTATAATAATTATGCCTCTCTATGGCAGGATTGTGTCAGATAGGATATCTATGGCACTCAAAGGATGATTTGGAGTTACATGCCATCTACTTGATATTAGGGCATGTGCTTAATATCTCTTTCTTACTAGGAAGGATGTCACGTGTTAAAAAGACAGATGGCTTAAAGATGTAATATTTGTTCTTAGTATTATCTTAGCAGCTGGAGGCCTAACCTGAAATCAGTGCCCCATTGTTTTAGGCACTGTACCAATGCATAGTCACAGTCTCTGCTCTGAAGAGCTTGCCATCTAAATGGACAAGACAGACAAAGGGTAGAGGGGGAAAAGGCACATTGCACACATGAAAGGCCACCCAGGTAAACTGCAAATGCTAAAGTGCAAAACTGGCCATCTTATGCCCTCCCATACACAATATGCAGACACTACTGGAGTAACCGTAGGCTGAATTAGGGGAGCAATTGCATATACATTTTGAAAATCAGGCCCTGAAAGTGCTAAATACAAATAATTTGATATCTACTGGAATAACTCTGCACTGCTGGGAACATGGACTAGAAGATCTATGCCAGTGGTACTCAATTATTGTTTTGTCAAGATCCAAAGTTCTTGGTCAAGGTATAGTCAAGGTCCAGACTCCAGAGAAAATAATTTAAAAATAACAACAATGATAATAAGTAAATAAAAAGATTTCAGGGTCTGTTCAAAAGCATCTGGCGGTCTGGGTTTGGCCTGTGGTCCTCCTACTGACTACCCCTGATCTAAGCAGTCTGTTCTATCACTAGCCTCTTTGATTCTTTGAGAATCTCAGAGGACATGTGATATACACATGCAAAGCATTATATTACTCCTCCGGTGACCGCTAATTAAAGCTGGGCAGGAACCAGATTTTCATTTCACAGGAAATTCTGAGATTTAGAAATTTGTTTCATTCCAAATCCGAAGAAAACCAGAGATTTTGAAGTTTGTTGAAATTGACTTGTTTCTGCAAAACATTTAGCTTTCGACAGACAGGCATTTTCCCACTGAAGAACATTCCATCCAAATCAGAAAATTTCTGACCAGCTCTAATTAACAATCATCACAGGAGCATATTTTACTAATAGTTCTTTATTAGGTAGTAGCCAGATATGAAGCATGCAACTTTCCTGGGATTAGTTTACACCAAGACTATTCTGAAGGTAACAGATGAGTTCATTGTGCGGAACAGGAAATCTAGATTAATCATACCATCATATGGAAAACTGATTAGATCATCGTATATATGCCTCAGCCAGCATAGGATTGTTTCCTATGGTATATTAAGTTGCAATGATAATGTGTCACTGATTATAATGATGACATGAATATTATAAATGTTGATATTCTCAAGTTAGCACAGCAGGAAGAAGTTTCATTTAGAATTTTGCAACAAATATGTGATTTGCAACATTTTCGAATGATTTTTTTTTTTTAAAGACTGGAGAAAATAGCTAAAATGACTGTTTCACTAAAAATAGCCATTTTGTGGCCATGGAAATATGAACTTCTCTGTTTTGTCTCAGAAGAGGCAGCCAGCCACATCAACGCTGCAAGGTGTGCTTTTTTTTGCTTTGCTATGGCATCATTCAGCTGAGTGTAACTAGCTTGATTAACTAGTCTTCAGTGTGGGAAAGTCTGGAAGGGCATTAGGGAGAAAGTTACATTCCTTCCAGTAACTGTAGTAAGAAATGAGATTAAAAGCCTGTGAAAATTATATAGATAACTGTTTGCTCTGCAGTGACCTATGAATGGAACAGCAGATGGTGCTAAGGGTCAGATGAGGTACATTGGCAGAGCGGTGGATGGGTAGACCACAGGTCGAAATAACAAAATATGCAGTAGACCAGGACTGAGGCATCTTGGAAGAGCATTTTTGGAGTGTAGGAAAGTAATTGTGCTGGGAGTTGCAGTGCAGGATTGAAGTGCAGTGGTGCAACTTGATTTGAGTCCAGGACAAGAATAGAAGGAGGTGTGGCTGCAGAGACGACGCGTAATTGTTGATAATGGGGAGCACAATTTAAAGGTTCTGGTAGTATGCAGTACAATTCAGGGCAGCGCATATAAACCCTGGCTGAAATATGGTGGGCGGGGGGCATGTGACCCTGCATCCCACCCACATATCACCTCTGTGTGGATCAAAACTGGGGTGCATAGACAGCACTGTGTAGGGACCCAGGGCTGCACTAGTCATGGATAGGGCTGTGCCTCTGGATTGAGGTACAATGGCAGAGCTGTATGGAGGTCAGCACAGAAATAGCAGGGGTGCTGCAAGATGGCTTCGCCGTGGCAGAACCATAAGACAGCCCAAGATTGTAATAGCAGTGTGTACTCTGGGTCCCAAATGAGCTGCACTGGCAGAGCTGAATAAGGGCCTAAGGTTGGAAAGAAGAGGAAGAAACATGGCAGGTCAGGACTGAGCTGTACTGGAAGGAGCACGGTGAAGGAAGCCTTTCCAGCTCTCATGTCAATGATCAAAAACAAAAGAAAACATTTGTATAAAAGGCAAGAGGAGAGGTATCCTATACAGTCAAAAAGGAAACTATTTCAGTACTGGGTAGATAAATTCACATATATCTCATAGATCCTGGGGAAACCCCTTTAAGATAATGGGAACTCATGAGGATGAGCATGGCAGGTGGCTCAAGCCCATGCGTAATACTACCTGTGCTTTCCTTCCCACTTTAATTGGCATTAGCAGCGGAGATCAGGTAGGCAGCTTCTGCAATCATATTCTTACATGCCCTGATTCCCATATGGGATGAGGACAGAAATCAGATTAAGCTTGTTTGTGTGTTAAATGTTTGGGAAAAAATGACTTGTTCCAATATGCTGCAAGCAACAAAATGTGCTCCCCCTAACAATCAACCCCTGTGCAGGTCTGGAATGAAAGTGAGGGTGAATTCTGATCACAGAAGAGTCCTTTCCCTAGCCCCACTGCATTTCTACTGTTTTGACTTGCCTTCCACCTAGCAACAATAAAAAGGAAAGGAGAAGGCGGAAAAAAAAAAAAACCCCAAAAGCTCCTAGCAAAATGCCAGCATTTTAAATTAAATTTAAAACAGTTTAATTGCCTAATTGCTCAGCTATTTTGTGCAGTTTATTAACAGAAGCAATTCTTCGGCAGTCATGCCAGCATAGCAGAAAATTGGCATTTGAGCCAGCGGGAATTAAAGAGGCAGAGTGCGGAACTAAAACAGAAAGAATGCCTTGAACCTAGTGGAACAGACATTTGAGGTTTTAGTCTCATTTTTATCTCTTTCCCTAATCTGCTGTAGGAAGATCAAGCTTGGGTTTTGCTTGTTAATGCGGGAATGACAGTTGCTCATCACCAGTGTCTCTGCATTTGGAAAAGTACTGGATTTCCTAAGAAATGAATGTCTGAGCAAGCAGTGCATTTACAAAGAAACAAAATGCATTTCTTGCCAATAGTATTGGAATCTTTTAAAAGAGTTAATTTGATGACTTTTTGAATAATAAACCTTGCTATTAAATATGTATGTGTATTCAAACAAAACTAGCAAATCATCCTTGTAAATAAATGCATGTGCTGACTGAACAGAAGAGATTAATATTCAACTGTATTATATCACGCTTATCATATGCTCCTCTCCCTACCACAGAGAGAGATGGAGAGGGGTATGTGGGGGGTTGTGGGAAAGGCAGTTATAATGTAAAATAAATAATCCAACATTTATTGCCTGTAATGGAGAAATTCAATTAGCCAGGAATGCTATTGCTATAATCTTATGGGCTACATTCCATTCTCAATGCTTTCTATAATATAAAGAGGCGGGTAGCTATAAGCATATGCCTCCCTCCTTCCTTCAGTGTGCAGTCACTAAGAGAATCCTGCCAGGTGTTTTACACCTGCAGTAGAGCTGGCCTATCAGAGAAGTAAGAGGAGAATCCCACTCAAACTGCTTGGATGTCAGTGAACGTTTACCTTTGAGTTATGGGGTGGGCACTGTGTTCATTTATCTTCTTTGGAGAACATTTCTACATGGTCAGAAAAATCTACAATCTAATAGCAGAGCATGCAAAAAAAATTAAAGACTTTGGGTGAAATGAAGGCTTTGTTGAAGTCAATGGGAGTTTTGCCACTGATTTCAATAGGAGTCAGGATTTCACCCCTCATTAATGAAAGAGGTATGCCTAATTTCTGCACGCAGTTGCATATGCAAACTGGGTTACTTATTTTGCATGATTAATTGGATTCATTTGCACATGCTACCTGTTGTACATGCGATCAGCAATTGCAAGTGAAAATTAGGGCACAAAGTAGGGCACCTAATTAAAAAAATAAACAGGCACTAAACTTTATGATGTATTTTCAAAAAAACTCGAAGTTTGCTGGAAATACTCCTAGAAATTGCAGTCCCATCCTTCCCACAGCACGGGAGCACTGCGGCGGAACAGACTGTTCAGGAGCATGTTTTATCACAATGCAAAACGCCTGCCCACTCAGAACTTTTATTTGCATGATTGCCCAACTCAAGGAGCCCCTATGAAATGAGTTCATGATCTCAGCCCAGTACATAGCAGGCAGGGAGGTTTCATCTCTGACTCAAAAGCATCATCACAATTATCAATAATTAGCATGCTCATTGTCAGTCTCAGAGAGAGGCTAAGAATGAATGGACCTGGAAAGAGAACTATCCACTCTGTCTGGATTAAGGCACTTAAGTAGGGTGGTGAATGAAAGCTGGTGCTTTCAGTGCCCGTGCTGTACCAGTAGATCAGTAAAGGAACTCCCATTTAGGGTTATCCATCCGCCACCTAGGCTGACACATAAAGACACACACAAGTGGTAAATGATCAACGTGATACTGTATCTGGGGAAATAAGAACACAGCTCTTGCAAGCGTTAATGTGAGCTCTGGGTATAATTCCCTATGTATAGCACAAACATTACATGCCAGTGTGCTAACAATCTCTGCTGCAGTATCTACTGTATTTGTGAATGGGAGGAATGATACAGCATAGGCTGGCTGAAGGTTTTTGCCTGGTAGCATAGTCTAGTGGACACCATCCTTGACTGGGGAGCCAGAGACCTAGATTCTATTCCCACCTCTGCCACTGACCTGCTGTGAGATCTTTGGTCTCTGTGCCTCAGTTTCCCCATCTGTAAAAAAGAGATGACAACACTTATCAACGCACCTTGGGATCTGTGGATAGAAACTATTTGATGAGAGCTAAGTATCATTAGTAGAGATGGTCAGAAAATTCGGACTTTCACTCAAAAATCTTAAAGTCCAAAACTGGGCAATTTTGAAGAAATATTTTTGACTCTCAGGTTTTGGATTTGAAAAATTGAAATGGTTTGCAAAAAAAATATAATAAAAAATCAGACAATGTCTATGAAAGTTTTGTTTAGTCAGTAGCCCAATTTTCAGTTTAAAAAGGGTTTTGATGGAAAATTTTCAACCAGCCAGAGCTATTCATTAGCTACTGTTTGAAGCAGTAAACAAAACGTGCCTTCTCTTTTGATTAAATTCTCTAAACCAGCACTGTCATTAAATGATGTAGTAATCCTGCCAGTTTCAGTACTGCACTGTAAATGCACAGCAAATCAACATAGATAGTGATCAGGTTTCCATGCCTCAGGCAAGGGACATCCTGCGGCACTAGTAACTTTCAAAGCAATTGGCTGGGATGTCAAGATTGAGGACAAGGGTAAGTCCTAGCTTGTAGCACTCATCTACCCTCTTTGTGTGTGTAAGTATATGAGATGAGGAACTCATTTGTTCAAGGAAAGGACACAAGTAATTTCTCTGGTGTCCTTGCCTCTGGTCTCAAAAAACGATCAAGTGAGCCTTGTGATTTTCTTGTATCTTCTGACATACAAAGATCACTGCACATCTATTGTCTGTAAAGCTTCTGGTTAATCTCACTATACAAAGTAAATCCATTTTTGGCCTTGTCTTCACTCTTAATGAAAGGTGCATTTTTACTCCGAGGTAACTAAAGGACATGAGCTGCACTGAGTTAAAAACCCAAGAAAAGACAAGCACTTTTGTTCTACAATAAGGTAAAATAGGCTAGCTAAGCCCTAGGTGGGGTATAGTTACCTTGATGTAAAAACCCACTTTTTAAAATAGTGAAAACAAATCCCAATATTATATTTCCTGAGCTCCTAATACAGGGGTTCTCAAACTGGGGGTCGGGACCCCTCAGAGGGTCGCAAGGTTATTACATGGAAGGTCGCTAGCTGTCAGCCTCCACCCGAAACCCTGCTTTGCCTCCAGCATTTATAATGGTGTTAAATATATAAAAAAGTGTTTTTAATATATAAGGGTGGGGTTGCACTCAGAGGCTTGCAGTGTGAAAGGGGTCACCCGTACAAAAGTCTGAGAACCCCTGTCCTAACACCTGCATATCCTCGCCATAGTGCCGCTGCTCTCAGTGCTATAGGCAAAGACAACATTCTCTTGCTTTACACATATACTTGTTTCAGTGACAAATGAAATTTGCTGCTGAAAGTGACCACCACATTAGCTCAGGGTCACTAGTATCTCTGCTTAGACTCTTCTGCCTGTTGCCACTGCTGTGTTCTGAATACACTGTACTCCTGGTTCTCAAAATTCACACAAAGAGATAAAAAGGAAGATTGGCCACTGATGCTCAGCATGTGCTGGGATCGTTGGCCCTTGGCTTAGGAACACATGAAATAATGCCTTGATGCACCTCAGAAGGAAGAGTTTGCACTACTGGGATATGTGACCTACTTTTAACTCTTTTTTATTTTGTAATACAGGTATGGAGATTGGCAACCCTAGCCCGATGGTGACATGCACTTCAGCAACTGACTCCCAAATGGGGGTAGTAAAACCTGGTCAAGAGGATGAAGAGTTCCTAGCCCTTAAATCTAGATCTCTGCTTTTAGAGACCATATGTCATAACCGGGACAAGGGTGGTCATACCTAGTGGTCAGAGCATGAGTCAGGCAGGGTCAGGTTACCGGTAGGTTAGAGTCCAAGACAGGCTGGAAGGCAAATCAAGAATCAGGCATCAGGAGTGTAGACAATTAGTTCATTTTGTCATTTATTTGTTGTGTGATATTATGATTAACTAATATATGTCATATCATATATAATCACTGTATGTGGAATAGAGTTAAATTGTAGGATTACAGAAGTATCAGATTGATCAGTAGTCAGAAGGGATAAGTATACCTTAAGTAAGTAGTGCTGAAATGCAAAACCTACAGGCTGAGGTCTGTAAAATATCAGCTTAGACATACTAGGCCATAGGCTTAAGAAATGCTTGACATAAGTAAGTGACCAAAGAATGTCCCAATGCCACAAAATTATGAAAAAAGATGTGCCAATGGGTGGCATTGCAAAAAACTAACCCGAAGAGTAATTATAACTACAAGTATCAGAGGGGTAGTCGTGTTAGTCTGTATCCACAAAAACAACAAGGAGTCTGGTGGCACCTTAAAGACTAGACAGGTTTATTTGGGCATAAGCTTTCATGGGTAAAAAACCCACTTCTTCAGATGCATGGAGTGAAAATTACAGATACAGGCATAAATATATACTGGCACATGAAGAGAGAACCAATGTTGAAGGCCAATTCAGGCAGGGTGGATGTGGTCCACTCCCAATAATTGATGAGGAGGTGTCAACACCAAGAGAGGGAAAATTGCTTTTGTAGTGAGCCAGCCACTCCCAGTCTCTATTCAAGCCCAAATTGATGGTGTTAAGTTAGCAAATGAATTGTAGCTCTGCAGTTTCTCTTTGAAGTCAGTTTTTGCAGGTTTTTGGTTGAATAATGGCTACTTTTAAATCTGTAATTGAATGTCCAGGGAGATTAAGGTGTTCTCCTACTGGCTTTTGTATGTTACCATTCCTGATGTCTGATTTCTGTCCATTTATCCTTTTATGTAGAGACTGTCCGGTTTGGCCAATGTACATGGCAGAGGGGCATTGCTGACACATGATGGCATATATCACATTATTAGATGTGCAGGTGAATGAGCCCCTGATGGTATGGCTGGTGTGGTTGGGTCCTATGATGATGTTGCTAGAGTAGATATGGGGACAGAGAAGGCAACGGGGTTTGTTACAGGGATTGGTTCCGGGGTTAGCGTCTCTGTGGTGTGATACCCCGTAGTCACATTGTTCTAAAACATGCCCTAACCACAGGGTATACGTTGTTTGTAAATACTAATGAGAATAAAAGGAACTATAACTAACCTATGAAAAACAGCGTACCCCAATATTCTTGGGGATCACAATACTAATAAGGAAAAATGCAGAGTGTTAGGTGTAGTCAGAATCACAAGATAAAAGAGGGCTCCCAGATTGGGTAAAATGAGGTCCCTGTGAGAAAACTTGAGCAGGAATCTACTGATGATCAATTGACAAGGTATCCATCAAACCTTAAGAATATTGTGAAGGATATCTATATTTGTAGCTTGTGCATAGGTCTTTATAGGATTTCTATATGCATGGGTAATCATAACATTAATTGTAACTTTAATAGTTAATAAAACAGACTAGACCTTGTACTTGTAAATGTATGTGTAGTCCCTATCCTTGGTCTTTTTGTGTTCCTAGATACTCTAAGACCATGTCTATACTAGCACTTATGTTGGCAAAACTTTTGTCATTCAGGGGTGTGAATAAACACCTCCCTGAGCGACATAAATTTTGTAGCATAAGCACTCGTGTGCACAGCGCTATGTCGGTGGGAGATGCTCTAAGTTTGTAAGTGTAGACATGGCCTAAATCCGAAGCAAATAACAGAGGTGACTTTCACTTTTGAAGCTGTAGCCGCCAGAGCCGAACCGACAGTGGCGTACTACAACATTACAAAATTCACCTTAAATAAAATAAAAGGCAGGGTCAGGTTACCAAGCGATCAGGGCTGTGCACCAGGTTACAGACGGGAATCAAATAGCAAAGTTGAGGACAAACCAGGGTCAGAAGCCAGAGTGGAGGGTCCATCACAAGCAGTGTCTGAGGCAGAGACCCTCAGGCTGTCTATATTGTTGCTCAGACAGCTCCCTTTCATGGCTTCCTGGTTTAAGTACTGGTATCGGTCATCAGGGGGCTGTGAGGGGCCACCAATCAGGTTCTGCTGGGCGGTACTTCCTGCCAAGCCCTACCTAAGCCTCCTGTGGCAATGAGTTGATGTCAGTAGGCCTGAACCCCCATGATCCCAAGTTCAAGCCTTGCAGGTTCTAACACTGTATGCCTGGGGCTTTCAGAGGAATCAAACACTCAGCCCCCACTGAATTTCTATGGGCTTTGGGCAGCTGGTGCTTTTGAAAATCCCAGCTTACAGTTCTTGGGGTGAGAACTGATCAGTGTATGGATCAGTACAAGGTGTTGCATCTCCTGTCAGACAATTCAAAAGATTTCTAGCTCAGCTGAATCAATCCCACTCCCTTTCTGTTTGGCATTAATGCTCCCATGTGCATCAATGGTGGTTTCCATTCTCTCTCCTCTAGGACCTTGACCATCTGTGCCACTTATGACCACCATACAGACAAGAGTTGAATTCCTGTCGGTACCCCCGTGTCATGGGGTGCAGACTCACTCAGCAGCGCATTCTGCTGGTCGTCTCAGGGAATTAGCATCCAGCCTCCAGAGTGCCTCCTTCAGGCTGGTATCTCACCTCCCTGGCCCCCCGTGTCCCTCCCAGACCCCGGTGCCCTTGCCTTGGGTGCTGCCCCCTGGCAGTACCTCCACAGTTCTGGGTCTCCCCCTCCCAGGGGAACCCCCACCCACTATCCCCACCTCGGTCTTAGGCTACTGCCAGTCACCAACTAGCCCCCGCTCCCTGGGGCAGACTGCAGTATAAGCCACTCATCACAGGCGAGGGGGTTTGGACCTGCTGCCTCTGCCTACCCGTGGCTGCTCCTGCAACCTCCGTACCTAATAGGCCTTCCTAGGCCTGCAGCCTGGGACTTTCCTAGGCCCGAGCTCCCTGGCTCCCTTGGCCTTCCCCAGCCCTGCTCCCAATCTAGGTACTTTCTCAGCCCTTACAGCCAGGTCCCTTTCTCTCCAGGCTAGAGAGAGTCTCTACTGGAACTTCTGGCTCAAAGCCTTTATAGAGCCAGCTGGGCCCTGACTGGGGCATGGCCCCCAGCTGCCGCCACTTTCCCCAATCAGCCAAGGTTTTGCTCCCTTTCCCCAGCCCTCTGTGGGGCTTTTCCAACTCCTTCAGGGCTGGAGTGGGTGCTCACCCCGCTACACCCCGTATACACACCCCCAAATCCTTCCCTTCCCACAATTAAGAGTCAGATTTCTTTCTTGGAGGTAAATTTGTTTGACATTTCCCTGGACAATATGACCTACAACTGCAGACTCCATGTAACGCCATTAGCTCCACTTTTGGCACCGACCCCTTTCAAGCTCAATGCATCTCTCTCTCATGCATTCTGTATACAGGGATAAGCATGTCATACAGCCATACCACCCAAGGGAAAAATTGCAGCAAAGTGCATTGTCACTGGCAAAGTCAAGTAAAGATGCCAGGTCCTTACCAGTAATAGCCTAGTAACAGCAGAAGTGAGACTACTATGTTCTTTCCTGTGGGGCACAGAAAAAGAAGAGTTTTGCACCTGTTTATTGTGCCAGAGGAGCACTCCTATTTGTGTGTGGTATAGTGGCAGAGGCATGCCAGGGAAATAGTTTATCTGTGCACTAGGCACAATCTGGCCTGATCTAGCATTGTCATATCCCTGCTTGCTATAACTCACAGATCCAGAGCCCGTAAAACACCGGAGGTGAGTTTGGGTAGTTCCTTCTCCCTAACCGGGCACTGCTGTAAATCTGCTCTAAAAAGTCCTTTCTTCCAGCTTTTGTTCCACTGCATTTTCTGAGCACTCTCAGAGGAAGTCTGTTTTTCATTACCAAGATGGATTATCTTCCTCATATGGTCACAGTGGAGACTCTGTAAGAGTATAGAGGAGAGGATAAAGATCTGCCCCACTAAGGGCCAGTGAGATGGTATCTTTTGCTGCTTATTCAGACTTAATGGCTGTAAGTACAAAGAGAAAGCTCAGCATAAGATCAACAGAAAATCTCACCGGAGCCCTCTAACCATAAAACACAAGACAGGTCAGGGAAGTGATATTTGGATCTAGATCAGAATCAGAACTAGGATTGTGTTTCAGGCTGATCCAGAGCAAAGGCTCTGGTTCAAATTCGACAGCCAACTCTCACCAGCTGGTCTGTTGATGTTTCCACCAACTTTCATACCCAAAGTGGATCTGGAAAATAGGGCCCCTTCCTATTTTGGTTCCAATTTAAGAACCAAAACGATAGGGGCCACATTCAGATCTGGAGGTTCAAGTCCCACTTCTGCCCTTCAGTGCTTGGTGTTGTAGTACAGATTAGAGGCTCTGCTCAGTGCACATCTCTGATTATCATTATGTCCACTAGCTGTGAAACTGACTTAATGCCTGTAAGCTTCACTGGTCACTGAAATTAATTGGGGAAAAAACAGACCAATAGATACAGCATCCCCCTCCCATCACTGCCAATGTAACTTACAATATTAGTTGTATTCCAAGAGGAAGATCCAATATTGAGCCAATTTCCTAGATTTTAACATTTATTTCCCTTGTGTTTTTAAAATAAAACCCAAAGACAGTTAATATGACAGCCTGGTTATTAATACGATTTAGTTCCTATTGAAAAGGACATGGGTTAGGACTCTGCATGCAGGCCATGTACAATTTCTTCAGAAAAAATGGTAATTTATTTTAACAGAAATGTTTTCTTTGGCTAATCCCCTTCTCCAGGCTGTTCTGCCCAAACAATTTTTCTGAGAGGGCTAGAGTATGATACAGATCTGATAGGATGCCTTATTTTGCACCAACTAATTGCATTAATTGGTACAGCCAATGATCAATGTTAATTAAAAAAAAAAAAACTACAAAGGCTTAGCATTCCAAAGCTATCTAGGAAAGTATTTGAATACCAAGGCTGATTTAGGCATATAATTAACCCGTCAGTCTGTAGCTTAGACAAATAACTCCACTCCTCACCACATACAAACACCAGTCCCATTCTTTTCAACGGGGACTGCTATTGGAACATAAAAAAAGAAAATGGAAAGGGCTGAAAGTTCGCTAATTCCCTCTTTTCCTTCCCTTCCACTACTGACATTACAGAGAAGGGATAGTGTCAGATATACTTGTTCTACCCTAATAGATAATTCTTGCTCATTCTACAGAAAAAAAGCAAACAACGCAGAAAGGAAGGTCCCATGTGGAATGATTTTTTTCGTGGCCCCAGATCTAGTGGACAGCGGTACTTTGTGCATGTCAGAAAGAAGCATGTTTGTACCCAGTAATACATTATTCAATCCTATTTTTTCTTGACTCACAAGAGTGGATTCTGCCCATATCACTGCAAAGCTAGAAATCTTATGCAGGGATTACCTTTTACCGGTACGCCGTACCGGCCCATACCCCCTTACTTTCACCCCTGTGCTTAACTCAGGTGAGGGTGTTGGAATCTGGCTCAAGTGCTTAGCTACCAAGATGCTTTAAATAGGTGGTTAAACCCATGTGCTTCACTACACAAAGAAAATAACTTGATGAAACTTTCTTTTGACATAGGACCTTTTGAGTCAGTCATTCTTCTCCCATTTTTACAACCATTTTACACTGGAATAAATCCATTGCCTATAGTGTCACAGAGAAAGTGAAAGCTGAATCAGGATCAATCTTTTACAGACAACCAGAAAGCGGCATTTAGTGTGAATATGGAGGTACGTTTACCCTCCGATAGTAGGAGCTGCTACAGTACAGCGCGTTTCCCTGCAGACACGCAGATTAACTGTTTGACCTAGTTCCAAATGCAAAAAGTGTTTGTGGCAGAGGCTCATCACAAAAGGCTGCCAAAATACTCTGCCAGACAGCAATAAACTCAATTTACACTATAACTTAACACTTCCCTAGCCTCTACCTCTCTGCCAAGTATGACCGCATAACATGCAGTAACCTGCTCTCCATTAAAGCAAAGAATCCCAAAGTTTCCCCTTCAGAACATTTCCTTGCAAGATCAACTTGCCTGTCAGTCCTTATGGAAAGTCCTGGAAAGCATCATCAAGAATATGATTCTGTCCATATCTCCCAGTGCACCTAATGCCAGCATTAGATTCGGTGTACCTCAAACTTTTTAGAGGGAAGAAGGGAACTTTTTTCCTGTCGCCCAGCCCATGATCAGTTTTATGCCCTGAAGCATGAAGATTAATAGCCTTTAGAATGTCTTCCCAGCCAGCATAAGTGCCATATACCATTCTGAGCTGTAAAGTTAAAATATTAACAGTTATATTATCTTTTATTGTTACACTATCCATGCTTTAAATCTGATATAACTGATGCTGTTGAGTAGCATATTTTGCTAAAATCCTGAAAAGCCAGGCCAGCACTTCCAATTAAGGAAGCAAACCAGATGTCCACGAGACACAACTATGAGCAGCTTATGGACTCTGTTCAATAGCTACTGGAACTTTGCTCAGTCTTCACCACTTACGCTGTTTAAATGACCTCCAAACTTTGCTTAGGTCATCAAAACCTCCAGAGCCAACACTGCTCAAAAGATATTTAACCTGAAGGGAAACAGGTTCAAATGGATTGAAAAGTAGAGGATCAGCAAATTGCAGCAAAGCACTAAATCTGCCTTATGTTTCCAGAATAATGAATGGATTGTTACTATATCAGTTCGGCACATATATATATGCAGTAACATGCTGTATTAAATTGAAAATGTACAAATAGGTTATGTCTCCAGCCATCCCCAGAGGGGATGAGCTAGTGCTGTGACCCCCACATTTTAAACACAGATTCTGTAACAGCGTAAGCTCATCTCCAGACAGTTCTGAGACAGCTCCTCATTCTTCTGAGCTGGTAAACTTAGTTATATGTGTATGGGCTCTTAACAACTAAAGCCCTTTCTGCTCTGCACAGACTAAGAAGGCCTGTATCTAAGAACAGGTTTCAGAGTAACAGCCGTGTTAGTCTGTATTCGCAAAAAGAAAAGGAGTACTTGTGGCACCTTAGAGACTAACCAATTTATTTGAGCATAAGCTTTCGTGAGCTACAGCTGACTTCATCGGATGAGCTGTAGCTCACGAAAGCTTATGCTCAAATAAATTGGTTAGTCTCTAAGGTGCCACAAGTCCTCCTTTTCTTTTTGTATCTAAGAAGAGGGTTTTACTGGTATTCTTGGCCAAAATTACTCTCCCCTGCCCAAAGATGTGCAGTATGCCAGCTGCCACTCTCCTGTCCCAGCACTATCGGAGCTGCTGGAGTGGGTGAAGTGATTGCTGCAGTAAGTATACAGTCTGCAAAGTGCTTTGGAGTGAAAGGCATGTTCTGTATTTAAGTTATTATTTTGTGATAACCAAATCACAGAGAATGGTTCAACAAACTGTTCAAGGATAATCCAACCCAATAAGAAAATAGGTACTCTGCTCCGGAAATGAAAAACAAACCTAAATTTGTTAGTCTCTAAGGTGCCACAAGTATTCCTTTCTTTCTGGTTTGTGTATCTGGAGCTGTGCCCCACAAGTTAACTCTGTGGGGAATATTTAAATGGCTCCCGGATGGGCAAATTTGGAATTTTCCTGAAACAGTTCACCCACACCTTAATGTCAATGCTTTTATTTCCTGCTATCCACTCAGAGCAGCAAAATGTGATGTTACCAATGGCAGCAGGGTCGGTAATATAATCAGGGCTTACCTCAACCAGGGCATCCCACAGATCTGACTCTCCTTAATTTAACAAAAAATAAATTAATAATTAACTCAAAATGGTCACCAGGGAATTTAAAATCCCAACATAAAACAATTGTCTTTTGCTGATCCAACTAAAATACTGCCCGAGTTAAGCCTCTGAGCAGGCACAGTTTCTTGGGTTAAGACAGAGATGCCTTTCCCTGACGGAGCCTTGTCCAGAACTGGCTCCTTGAGTGAAGCAGACAGTCCTTTTGATCTGATCTGCTGGGTCCTGATTGGCCTCTGCCTGCTCCCGGACCTTCTAGCCGCTAGAGGACCAAGCCTCGCTGGATCTGCCAGCAGTTGATCCTGGGAGGCCTCTCTAGTCAATCCCTTGGGGTCCATACTCACTGTTCTTCTCTTCCAAAAGGCAGAGGGGCCTCTGGTAGAAAGCTGCAAATGCCTGGGACACCCCATCACAATGACCAAGCCCTTTCACCACTGGATCACAGGTTTGAACTCAGCCAGCAGGGTAATGACCACAAGTGACCACTGCCACCTTGAAGACTCTTTGGTGACCTGTGTGGAATGGGTGGGTGGTCTCAGCTCAGTGCCGAATGGAGAATTTCCCATAAGACAGGAACCTTCATCAGGCATTTGTTGGGCCCCTTCTTGGCATTCTCAGCAGACAGGCTAAGGACTGAATAGGCCATGGAGACTGAGCCCCCCTCATCCCTGTAATTGAGACTGAGGCTCCTTAGGGCCAGTGTCCAAACAACTCAAATTTCTGCACACTGATCCTGCTATGTAGATTCATAAAGGGGCTTCATCTTGGTGGATTGTCAATCTGACATCCTTCACTAGCACAAAATTCGCTCCTAAAGAATGCAGATAAATGCAGTTAAATCTACTAAGCAACATCTCTCCTCCTCACCCCCCCCCCCCTTCCCACTAGCAACAGCAATACACATTAGCAACCAGGCCGAAATGAAAATTAAGAATGAAAATAATGAAACCGCTCTCCTACCACCCTGCTGGGCCTGGGCTTCTGCTCTAGCATTATACAGTCAGAATCAGCAGGAATAAAGCTGAATATAAGAGGGACTCTCAGGGGCATCTTAAATACTCCTAATGTAACTAAACCTAGGAGTTTCTTTCCAGTGCCAGCAAATGGGACTGCAGATCTGTCCTGTCCATTCAATACAGTCCATGCAGAGAGCTACATACTGGGCCCCCTGCTTCTTGTCAAAGAAAAATTAGCAATGGGAAAACATCCCTCAAAACATAGGAAATGCATTGACTGCCACAACTGGAACGTGTTCACCGCTTTGTTCCTGGGCACTCAGCCTCTGCCTTTGAAAAGCTTTTTAGATGTAACACCTGGAGTTCATGGCGGTGGGGTGCACCTACAGGGGGAAAATATCCCCATATATTTTCCTGTACCTCTTTTTTTCTTTTTAATTAAAAGTGTTTTAGGAGTGAATTTAGTGCTCAGAAGAGAGAGGAGACTAACAGCATGGATTTTAGCCGGGCACCACTCAGGCCGATGTTTTACAGGGATTCCCCATAGAGATCTGCCAAGGCACTTCATTCCCGACCTGTAACACTCCTCTTCTTTCAGCCCTGGCACTGGGACACAGCTCTGCAAGCATTCCTCAGCCCTGCCTTTCAACAACCCCTGTTATTCCAGCCCTAAGCCCACAGGCCGCCCTGCACTCCTGTGGCCTGGCCTGAGCAGAAACTGCCAATCATGCTGCGTTGAGCAGAGGGTATGGTATGCTAGGCACAGGGACAGGAATTAGGCTGAAATCAGTCAACTTGATTTCATTTGTCACTGAAACTAGCATGTGAAACTAGGCTGCCTGAGATGAAGGACACAAACAAACACTTGACAGTTCCAAAGCCGCCAACGGGTAGGAATTTCACAAGTGCTTGGCCTTGACCTGGTTTTGTTCCCATTAAAGTCTATAGGACCGTTGACTGCAGTGGCAGCAGAGTTAGGCCAGGGCTGAGCATGTCTGAGAAGCTCATTCAATATTTGTGACCTATGACTCCCACTAGATTGCACAAGTGCATGAAAAACATATGTGACGGTGTCAGAAATGCTTCATTTACATATTTCCTGCAAGGCTTTGTATTACTTTTAGTACCTACTGTCTCAGAAATATATTTTAAACATATGTTTCATATAAGATACATTGGTGTGACATAAATTTGATGGGCCAGTTCCTCAGCTGGTGTGACATTGTTTTTGTCAGTCAGACATTTTACCATGCATAGGCACCATATGGACCCTACCTATCAGAGCGATGGCTGCACTAGAAGTCCAGACACACAGGCAGAGGACACAGAAGAGTGTGTGGTATCAGCACTGGGTACCTTTATGATTATTTATGACTTGTGTTGCAGTATTGCCTAGAACCCCAAGTCACGGAGCAGGACCCCAGGATGCTAGGTGCTGTGCAAATGTAACCCACACAACTCCTCGGTGTGATGCTCTGTCCCCTCGAGTGGCAGTGAAATCACTTAGAGATTAGTGCAGGGGTGGCCAACCTGTGGCTCCAGGGCCACATGCGGCTCTTCAGAAGTTAATATACGGCTCCTTGTATAGGCACCGAGTCCGGGGCTGGAGCTACAGGCGCTGACTTTCCAATGTGCCGGGGGGTGCTCACTGTTCAACCCCTGGCTCTACCACAGGCCCTACCCCCACCCAACACCTTCCTGCCCCCTCCCCTGAGCCTGCCATGCCCTCACTCCTCCCCCTTCCCCCCAGAGCCTCCTGCATGCTATGAAACAGCTGATCGGGATGTGTGGGGAGGGAGGGGGGAGGCGCTGCTAGTGGACGGGAGGTGCTGGGAGGCGGGGGCGGGGACTGATGAGGGGCTGCTGACATATTACTGTGGCAACGTACATTGGTAAATTCTGGCTCCTTCTCAGGCTCAGGTTGGCCACCCCGGGATTAATGAATCTGCTCTACAGCCTCAGCTAAGGGCCATTTGGCCTTTAGCTCATGCAGTAGAGGCTCATGCATTTAGCTCCAGAGGTCCCAGGTTTGATCCTGTCCACCGACGAACAGGGTCTGTCAGTGTTACACAAACACAGAACAAAAAGATGGTCCCTGTCCCGCAAAGAATGTACAGTCTAAGCACTTAGGCCCGGATCCACACAGCCATTTAGGTACCTAAACTACAGCCTTAGGCACCTATGTCCCAGTTTCAGCTTCTGTGTGATACACAACTCCTGTGGGACCCTGTAGGCACCTATCTTACTTGGCACCTAAGTTTCTGGGATAAAAGTTCCCTAGGTACCTGTTTCCGCCTCTGAGCATGCACACTTCTGCTTCCCTTTAGGCGTCTGGATGCCTATCTCCTGCCTAAACCCCAGAACAATTCATAAACCAGGGGAAGGTAGGTGTTTATAGCTTTTAGCCCATCAATTAGATCACTAGCCTGGGATGTGGGAAACCTGGATTCAATTCCCCTCTCTGCCAGAGCAGGGGGAAAAATGACTTGAACAGGATTTTGAGCTGCCTGACTCCAGGAGACAGGTTCCCATTTGTGGATTGCTAAGAAAAGATAGGTGCATCCCTGCAGCCCAGAACGCGCTGATCTCCGAGAGAGGGACGGGGCTTAGTGCACATCCCTGTCCTTGGCATCTCCCGTTGGCTAGCTTAGATGGTTCCTCATTTAGCATGCTGGCTTTTGTGGATCACATCCTTAGGTGCCTCTCTCTCCACATTCATTGTGTAGGGAGCCCTGGTGCCTAACCCAGGCTTTCGGGATGACAGTGGTGTCCCTGTAATTTTCTAGACACCTAACTTTTAGGTGCTGTGGCACTCAGCATTGCAACACCTTTGTGGATCCAGGCCTTAATGTCCCTCTTACAAAAGGTATAGTTTGCTCTTCAGTTAACTCTATTGCCAACTGGGGAACAGGCCAGAGTCCCATTGTTCAGCTACCACAGTGATGGATGCTATATTGGAAGAAAAGAGAATTCTATACAGTCACTTGTATCTGTTAATAGGCTTGGGAGAATGCTAATGGACTCAATACTTGTGAGCTGAATAACATCACCATCAAGTTCGCACCAATATTTCAATCTTCCATAATGCCACATGCAGAAAAAGAACAGGCAGCAATTCAAAAACATTAGAGGTTTTAAGTTCAACTTGTTGAGCAGATTTTGATGCCTGCAGTTCCCATTAATATTTATGGGAGCTGGGAGGCGAAGAGCCACACACAAGTATGGAATATATATATATATATATATATATATATATATATATATATATAGGTATTCTCCTTTAGATGTTAGTAGTATTTGCTGCTATCTAGATCTTATCAGACTCATTGTGCTTGCAGTCAGATTCACACCTCATTTCCCACTGTTCTGTAAATATAGTACAATCACATAATGTTTTAATAACTTCACAGGAAAACTGAAAATAAGGCAGAGATGACAACTTATGGATATAAATTTCAACAGCCTAGTTTTTTTATGCAGTTATTAAATGCTTTGAATTGAACAAGAGACAGGTTCAGAGCTTCGTTTACCAGGGTATTGGAAATACACTGAAGTCCATAACTCTGGGAAAATAAAACTGACTTTGTCGACCAATTTTACTTCCATTAGGCTCCACAGTTCAACAGGCAATGATACGTTTTTAAGAAGATCACTGGATCTTTTGATGAATTCCCAGCCTGGCTATTGAGGGTGATTTCATTACATCACTTTCATTCACAACTGCTTTAGGCAAATATGCTCCTTAGGATGAGTGATGGGGAGGAAATGTTTTTCACCACACATGCGGGGATGCTAAGAGGAAATAAAATCGTTTCTTCACATTAATTCTTTAATGTGGATACGCATTTGTTCTTGAGTCTGAAATTTTAAATGGGCTCATTATGAGCGTACTCTAACTCATCTGTTGTGACTTACAAAACCATGGTATGGACCTTTTGCTATCTGAAGAAAACTGTAGTTTGGGAAATTCAATCTGAACCTGGTTCCCAGCCCAAGATTTGTGGTTGATTCCTGTATCTAGGCCAGCCCAAACAAAAACCTCAGATCAGAAAACCCCACATTAGTTTGGCATCTCCACATAGTCCAGAGTGCATGTTTGCTCACATTACAAAATCGCTGCTCCCCGGCAGTATCTGCTAAGAATAGATTCAGGTCTGGAACAGAAGGATGTGTTGAGATCTGGAATCAGGCGCTTTTCTAAATCAGCGTGGAGGTCACCAGGGCTGGAGCAGAAAGGGGCGCTGCAGGTCAGGATTCAAGGGAATTGGCAGAACAAGAAGTGTAGTTACAGAAGGTGCCATGTAAGTGGCTAGAGAATTCACACACTGACTCCTCTCATGCAAAGGAATTTACGTAACAGAGCCACCACTTCTGGAGCACCCCTTTATGGCATAGGGTGACCCTAGAGTATCCCTGCCTCTGTTTTCCTCTCTTCAGGGCTCCTCAATAATTTCACAAAGGTTTTCTCAGAGCCAATAACACCCAGACTCAGGCTGGTATCTAACCACAAACAGTTCCAAAATAAGGTCCTCCAAGTTCAAATCAAAACATCATACATTTTAAAGTTTATATATTCATCCTTCCACACTCTTCATCAATCCACACCCGGGCCTTCCTTGCTGGAGTCTTTCCTACCTTGGCAGGCCAGTCCCAGCCCTACCTAGCTTGGGACCGTTTTCTTCAGATGTTGCTCTCTCATATCTCAGGGTCTCCTGCAGGAGCCTTCTGGATCTCTTCTGAAGTCCCAGTCCCAATATCTCATTACCCAGGTTTTTCCCTTGTCTATCCTGGAGCTCTGATTGAGTCACATGACTCATCAGTCACATTATCTCCACCTGGGGAGGAGAGTTGGCTGTGTCACAAGTCAGGCGAGATCCATCTCCCTTTAAAGGGCCAGCCACCCTGTAAGAATAACCCTAATAAAAAGATCCTCTGTGATACATGGAGGCATTAACTGACTAATAATCTGTTGAGCCAGTGGGTCTCAAACTTTTTGATTGGCAATCCCCTTCACACAGCAAGCCTCTGAGTGCGATCCCCCTAATACATTAAACACACTTTTAAATATATTTAACACCATTATAAATGCTGGAGGCAAGCAGGGTTTGGGGTGGAGGCTGACAGCTCACAACCCCCTGAGGGATCCCGACCCCCAGTTTGAGAACCCCTGAGCTAACAGATTAGAAAAAACCCAACACTAGTATGATATCCTGGAACAACACCAACCCAATGAAGATTTTCATGTAGTGATGCGATGGGAGAAAGCCATTGCTTTCCCGTTCAACTCACCTGAACCAGTGCCAGGCACAGCAAGGGAATTGTGAAAAAGACCTGGTGCATGCATAATCCGTATGGGTACATGCATACAACAGCTACTGTAAGAGACTCAACACGCACGGCTTCAAACTGATGCTGCAAGTAGTGTAGGTAAATGTACAAATATTAAGAAAAAAATCTACAGCGTAAAGATCTACAGGATATAACAACTGTGAGCAGTAAGAAACATGGGCATCCACGTGGGAGGGCATTATAAAAATAAATCTCATCAACAAGCTTTTTATTATGATAGGTTTACAAAACCAGGGCTATTTCTGAGCAAGGGGTAATGCATAAACTGCACCACCCCCTGAGCAGCCCGGGCAGGCAGTGTGCCTTAGAGACACATCTCTGTGTCAAAATTCTCCACTGCTCCCTTCCCTCCTTGCTCTGCAGTACAGTCCTGTCCTACTGGCCTAAAGCAACAGCAAATTATGCCACCATCTTTGCCAGTTCAGCAGTGCCAATCATTGTCTTCGAGCAGGGAGGGGAGAGCCAAAGCGATATCCATTCTCTTTCTCTCCCCACTCCCTTGCCCACCTGCTCTGGGAGGGGAATGAGCAGGTATGGAGCACCTGCTTCCTGGAATTTTGACTGATGTGTTCCCAATTAGTAATTTAAAGATAAGGAATAAAAAACAAAATGGATTATTTAAGGCTCTTTACACCCAGGGCAGTTACACATAATTTAATTCAGTGGAGGACTGTGAATGACACGAGTGATAGAATTAAAGACTTTATTTAAAATCAAATAGCTAGTTAAGCAAACAGGCATTCCTATAGAACCATACACTGCATTGATACTCACATTCTAAGATGGAATGATGTATCCAGGCGTGATCAGTCCCTGCATGAGAAGGATGGGTATATAATCCTATTTCTAAGGGTACCCTGATGGTGGATGGGCACACCTCTCTAAAATCAGCGTACTGTCCTTTTTATACTTATTCACAATAACCCCCTACAATTAATTAGCATTAAGCCTGCCTCTTACCATATCTACCATAATTAAAAACATTGACTATTTAATATTAAACATCATTAATTAGCACCTGTGTAAATGCCATTCCAATAACTATCACTAGAGATCGCATTCCTCTAAAACATTCATATTTCATCTAAAACTCTTTTTAAAACCAGTGAGAACTGAACATGTTTACAACATAACCTGGGCGTATGCTCTAACGTAGCTCTAACTTGCCTCTGAGCTGTCTCACTTCGCTTGTCTCAGTTTTATCAGGCCTTGCTTGACTATTGTCAAGCCTATTTTTAGGCAATACATTTTCAGGCCAACTTACATTTTGATGCATATCTATATAACACAAACAAGCATCACATAGGCTACATTTTTCCTACACACCCTGTCCCATCTTCTGTGTAATGCACTTAGAGGACGTCTTATTCCTCTCACACCCTTGCACTGCCGTGTAGTCTAAGCCACAACCTATGCCTTAACGAAAATGATTTACATCATCGATAGCATGTTTCATGCAAATGACACCCAAAGCTTTTTTTTTTTTTTTTTTTACACACAAAAGTTGCTAAGGACCCAGTTCTGCACATTTACATTGAATGGAACCGTACACTATTAACAGTTCCACTGAAAGGGGATCATTAATAACCACAAGTGGTCATGCCTTTTGCTTCACATCCAAAAGGCAGCACCCCCGGCAGCACAGCACCTCTTGATGTCAGGCCGGAGCATTGCCTCGTTATTCACTCAGTAAGAAGAGTGACACTTATAGCCAACACCATTCCTTACAGCATCTTACTTCCCTTGGGGATCTCCCATTCAACTATTCACCCCGCCCAACCCTGCACAGAGTGTAAGATGTGAGGAGATCACAGCTGGCGACCATCTGCCTGATGTCCTTTCCTGGTGTGAATTTGTCAGAAGATATAAACAGGGGAGAGATTTTAACTTCATAACAGGAGCAATGTACTTGTAAAATATTTACCATATTCAAATAAAGTGACTCTCTTACCCAGTATAACATATAGTGCCTACCGCTTGCTGATAGGTTAATGCAGCTGTCTCCACTTCCACTCACTTTAGCTGCTTTTTAACATACATGCTGGTGTTTGTCAATTAAACGGATACTGTAGCTCTTGAGCTGGAGATGTCTTGTCAGTTGTAAGGCAATGTAAATCATCCTAAAGGCCACAGAAATGACACATTTACTCCTTAACTAAAATCAATAGCAATTCAGCATGGGAAAGGAGGTAGGTGCACACACGCGCACACACACAGAGCTTTAACAGCCCTACATGAACACCTTGCAGCATTGGAATTTCATGGCTGGATATCACAAAATTATCCATCATCTAGGTGAAGGGAAAGGGTGGGGAAAAAAGGCCTTATTAATCAATAGCTGATTCCTTTAAGCAAATAAATCCCATATTTAGATCCTAAAGAGCTGTGCAAGCACTTGGGAGACCCAGTTGGGATTACCCAACAGTTGTACCACGCAGAATGCTGAGAACGCAAGTTTAATTTAGGGAGCCTTTCATGGAGGATGACCAAAATGAAGCCATAATACAAATCACTTTTCCGACTGTAATCTGGGATGATTTAATTGGGGATTGGTCCTGCTTTGAGCAGGGGGTTGGACTAGATAACCTCCTGAGGTCCCTTCCAACCCTGATATTCTATGATTCTATGATAATCTTGATTTGCCAGAAACAAATATGCACCCAGATAGTCTAATGCTATAGGGAAGCATTTGCCACAGATCCTAATTAAACATTTCTTTTGGTTTAGTGGGAATTAATTGTTAGGGTTCTGGGTTTTCTCTTTTCTTTTTAATGTCAAATACATAGCTAGCAGGCACTGCAAAGAATACCCTCCTAAGGGTAAATGGTGAGTGCACAGCTCATTTAAGCCTCGTTTGAGTGAAACTGCTCCCTAGCTCTGCTCTGTGAATCAGAAGGAGAGTGTATACAATCACTCGAAGCAGCAGTAGCATTTCCCAGAAAGCTTTTGGGAACCTGACACAATTGCTGATCAATACACTCTCCAGTTAATTGATGGGACATGGAGGGAAAAAAAAAAGACCATCAATAAATAATCTTGGTTAGGAAACCTAGGTCTGAGGAGAGGTGCTGTAAGTTTAACGAAAGATGTCCACGCTCTGGAAGAAAAATGAGGAGTGAAGAGAAGAAGAGCATTCTCAGATAGGTGTGTTTTTTGGAGGAGAATAGGCTCAAAAGAAGCTAAATAAAAGAACACTAGGGAGATTTAAAACATTGGGTCCTAAAAGGAAACAAATACATTTGTACATTATTATATAATAAATAATGCAGTGGTTCTCAACCTTTCCCCTACCAGGACCCCCTTTTCTAGCCCACTGAGGCATGCACAGGGGCCTCCTCCCATTAGCCAGGACCCGCTCCCATTTAGTAATAGGAGAAGTGGAAGGTTGTCATGATCCTCTCACACCTGTTGGTGACACTCTGGGGGTCACACACAGGCTGAGCGCCCATATATTACTAATTGATACTTGGTAGAAGTAAAGGTTCACCCAAGGTTCTCACAGCTCTTTGCAGACATTAATTCAATAAAGGTGGAAATCACCTCTGTGCAAAAGGTAGGGTGACCAGACAGCAAATGTGAAAAATCGGGATGGGGGTAGGGGGGGCGTAACAGGAGCCTATATTTAAAAAAAAAAAAAAAAGGACCCAAAAATCGGGACTTCTGGTCGCCCTAGTGCAAAGTGGCAGCACAGTCCTACACACCCTATGTAAGTCCTGATTTGAGGATAAGTGGTCCATAGATCTTTTTCTGGCCCACTTCACAAGGTTTCATCCAAAGCCTGACAGCTAGAATTGGAGTAATGTTGCAAAAACATTCTCAGACTATCTATTGAAAACAGTCAATCACTCGCATTGGCCGTGTTCACTCCTCCCCCTTTTATAGTCTCTTTCAGTGAGCGTTCAGAGCCGAGTTTCACTAGCACGAATGCTCGTGGAAAGTAAACTTGAAGCTCATGGGTTTGAATACTTGCAGGAGCAGAATTTTATATTCCCTTTCCATGGGTATTCCCACCAGAAATGTTCTTAGAAGAGTTACATTCACTTGTTCCAGGAAAAGAAACAAAACCACCTGACTGATGTGACCAATCGCAACTAAGCAAATCCATAGGATGAGTGAGCTTGGTGAAAAATGTCATTAAATAATTTAGAATAATGTTATGCTGGGAGTTGAGTGAAATCTGGTGGAAGCTGGTGGGCATCATGGCCCCCCTTCGCCCAGGATAGAAGCAATTAAACTTCTGGAACATCCTTCCAAGGGAAGCAGTTGGGGCAAGAGACATATCTGGCTTCAAGACAATACTCGATAAGTTTATGGAGGAGATGATATGATGGGATAGCCTAATTTTGGCAATTAATTGATCTTCGACTACTTGTGGTAGATATGCCCAATGGCCTGTGATGGGATGTTAGATGGGGTGGGATCTGAGTTACTATAGAGAATTCTTTCCTGGGTGTCTGGCTGGTGAGTCTTGCCCACATGCTCAGGGTTTAGCTGATCACCATATTTGGGGTCAGGAAGGAATTTTCTACCCCCAGCTCTGCCACTGTTTCATTTTGTCACCCTGATATTGAGCAACTCTGAGTGACTCAGTTCCCCCACCTGTAAAATGGGGATAATCATCCTGAAATATGTCACAGGGGTATTGTGCATCTTAGTAACTGAATATGTGTATAGGGCTTTGGCAGCAAGATTAAAGGTGCTAAGTAAGTGCAAAGCAGGAGAAAGCCTGTTTGATCAGTTGTCACTCATTCAGACTACATGCATCCTTTTTCCCTTTTGGCCAAGGAGCAAACATCATATTGTAGGAGCACCTGGCAATTTACTGGTGCATTTACAAGCCAACGGCTGCCACAGGTTACGATGGTCTTGTTAGCATTTGGTAGATAGAAGGAATCAGTATCATGCTTTACTTGTTCAATCCCTTGACTAGACGAGACAGATTGTGCAGCTGGAATGAAGGATTGTGCACTCCCTCACAGCAGCAGAGAGTTTAACAAGATATGAAGCAGCCATGGCAGAACTACATTAGTTTCTGAGAGGAGGAAAAGTGAATAAGTGTGTGTGTGTAGCAAAGTTGCCCCTTTGGAACTCCCTCTTGTTCTCCTCTTTGATCTAGTGGAAGGATGGTGCATACACACACACACAGACAGCATGTTTCATTGCTTTGATAAATCCATGCCTCAAAGGCAAGATTTCAAAGGGAATTTTGAAGCGCTGCCCCTCCCCTATCTTGGCTACTTTGTGGAGGGAGGAAAAGTCAGCGTGTCAGCTGTGGAAGATACAGATGTGATGATAATCAGAGATGCTGACGTTGCTCTTGGCACAGCCACTGGAGTGAGAAGGGATTAGAGGGGGTTTCTCTTTTTTTCAGGTTGGTAGGGCGGTGAAAGCCTCGAGAGCTCCAAAGCAGAACTGCCAGCTTTATAAATTAGTGCTCTTGAAGATGGGATGAATTATTATCCCTTACTCAGGAATTTGCTGGAGATTCTGAACTGTGGGCAAGGAAAATAAAACCCCAGCTGTGAACCACAAAGACCAGTGTCTACGTCTCTTATTGGGGTGAGCCTGCAGATGAGACTAATGTCTTAAAAGCAGCGTGCTCTGGAAATGTGCTCCAAAGGAGAGGAAGCAATTCCTTGCCTTCCTCCGTGCTGCACCACAGCTGGGCAAGTGCATTCTGGAGGGGGAGGATTGGTTCCACTCTCATCTGAAATATAATATAGCGGCCCCCAACTCCTTTTTCCCCATGGAAGAGAGAAATAGTTCCAGTAATATGAACCCATCACATTTGTCAAACTTCAGCCTTCTTTGAAGGTTCAAAAGAAAATGCAATTATCATTATGCCCCAGTTTTGCCTGGGCCTCGCCACGATGTCTGGGCAATTTTGGTTTGCTGGAGTTTTGATCAAAACTTTTGAATTTTAATTCCTGTGGGTTTACATGCTGTGTATTTTGCTTCAATTTTTGGAATTCGGACTAATCCACAGAGTCAAAGGGACACTCATCTGAATTAGCAAATTTTGCCCACTTTAGAGTCACAATCAGGGAAAATCCCACGTTTCATGTTTTATATGAAATTGTAAACCAGCTTAGGTTCATGCTGAAGTCAAGTGGTTAGTACTGTAATCTACACACACTTAAGGGGCGTTAGCCTAAATGGGAATTAGGCCCTATCTATCTGGTAGTATTGGCTGGGAATTTTACATCAACATGTTTTTGCAATGGAAAATGTGGCATCTGCAAAATAGAAATGGGAAAATTTTGATATTGCTGAATGCTTCAATATTTCGTTGGGAAAATTGAAATGGGTTATTTTGCTGTGGGTCAGGTCGACCCAAACCAAAACATTTTGTTTTGTGGAACAAAATCAAGAAGTTCAGCCACAATTCATTGTTGCTGCAGTGTCTCATGGGAGTTGAAGTTCAGGTGCCTCATACTGCATAGTCCAGGCTCTGTAGCTGAAATACAACTCCCTGGATGCACCATGTTCTTACCTGTGGCTGAACCACCACAATGCATCATGAGAATCCCATGACTGTGCTGCATCATGGGAGATGTAGTCCGACAGGAGAGGCCAGCTCATAAAAGGTAATGGGGGATGAGGTACATGAACTACTGCTCCCGTGAGGCATTGTGGTAGCTCAGGTAGATGCTGTTCATCATCAAACTGAACCAAAATGAAACATTTTGACATTTCCTAATTCAGTGGTTCCCAAACTTGTTCCACCGCTTGTGCAGGGAAAGCCCCTGGTGGGCCGGGCCGGTATGTTTACCTGCTGCGT